>NC_060145.1:299085344-300307011 GCF_021461385.2 Schistocerca piceifrons | reverse complement strand
CTCTCAAAATTCTGCCATGTCTCTTCCCACATCCACCACTGCTGGCAGCTCACCTCCAACTGCGCAACGCCACGCGCTGTTCACATCCAACTGCCCAACACTACAATAGCAAATATTCCAACAATGCAAACCAGCCACAGACGTCACACGGCACAGTCAGAGATTTTCATACAGAGCGCTACGTGGCGTTACCAACATAAAAACCTAAACAGCCTACATACACAGTGTCGATCGCAAATGTCATATTAACTCGATGTGCAGACTAACCCGACCTACACTCCCACGCAGCGCTACCTATCCGCAGTCCCTGTCAATGGGCGTGCGGGGTGGCGCAATGGTTAGCACACTGGACCCGCATTCGGGAGGACAGCGTTTGAAACCCGTCTCCAGTCATCCTGATTTAGGTTTTCCGTGATTTCCCTAAATCGTTTCAGGCAAATGCCGGGATGGTTCCTCATCCTTCCCTAATCCGAGTTTGTGCTCATTCTCTAATGACCTCGTTGTCGACGGGACGTTAAACATTAATCTCCTTTTTTCCTTCTCCGTCCATGTTCTCCATGCTCACTGATTTTAGATTTCTTCTGGGGACCAATCATAAATGTGCATCTGCACTGAATGTTGTGGATTCATAGCCCATCGAGGCAATGTGAATGTATTGGGTCTGTTGTTTCGGATGTGACTGCTACAATATATTTTAACTGCTTTGTCTATTTAGCTGTTTACAACAGCAGTCAATGAAACAAATTTGGTTGCTTTATGCACTATTCGCTTATTTAGCATTTTGGTTCTATTTTGATGTTTCAGATTATTGTTTTCGTCTTGAACTCCCTCCTGCTTTTAGAGATGGCCCTATTCAGAAAACGGAAATGAAATAATCTGAAGTACTTTCGGAGATTTTTGTCGATGATTAGTCAGATGTTCCTCGTGAGAATTAAGATCCGTATAGCTGTGTGAACGGATGTTCTTATGGTTCAGCCGCGCGGGATTAGCCGAGAGGTCTCAGGCGCTGAAGTCATGGACTGTGCGGCTGATCCAGGCGGAGGTTCGAGTCCTCCCTTGGGCATGGGTTTGTGTATTTGTCCTTAGGATGATTTAGGTTAAGTAGTGTGTAAGCTTAGGGACTGATGACCTTAGCAGTTAAGTCCCATAAGATTTCACACATATTTGAACATTTTTTTCTTGTGGTTCAGAGGACGAGTCCAGTTACAAAGAATCATTAGGCCTGTAAAGAAGAGTAAGCTGGCAGTGTCTTCAGGTGATTCAGATAATAACTATGAAGACGATTCAGTTCTTGTGAATGATTCGTTTCTCCATAATTGTTAACCGTTTCTAGACGGTATCCAAGTCTCACTTTGGCATAGACTAAGTCAATGTACAAGTGAAACTCGCACTATCTGGAATGTGCTAAAATCAGTTACATCTATGGGAGTGAGTCCCCAACATCTCAGCAATTGCAGTTATAAGTAACGCATACCACCCTCAAACAACCCAGGAACTACCGCACATCAACAGTGACATGGGGGCGCAGGTGAGCTATCACCGTCGTCCGCAGTCCAAGTGGGCTCAACCACCGGGAATTGATGGGTCCACCACACTACCCCCAAAGCCTGCAGTTGATGGGGGAGCCATATAAGTCACCTACAAGTTCTCATTCATTCTGGTGATTCTTCCATAGCCGCCACGTTGTTGGTCACATGTGCATTGCTCCTGGTCGCTCTCTGTATAGGAATTAATTATGGCCGTGGGTAGATCCTTGATAATATGCACTGGACTCACATAATTCATTTTGGCGCTATCTCGTACTGTTGCGTTTTCTCTTACATTACCTTCATTTTATAAGTATCTTCTAAGTTCTCTCTCTGATACCTTATTTGCTGCATCATCCACCAGCTGCTGTGTTCCTTTGTGGCTATGTCATTTAGGGTGCTGACGTCTGTTACTTGAGTCCACAGATCTTTAGTGCCAGGGAACTCCAGGACGATACAGTTCGGTGTACCAATGTCGCAACATTCACACAAGTTTTTCAGACGTTACTTTATTTTACACAAATATTAAGGGCATGGTCTATGGTCTGTCAGGTAGCAAATCATGCCTTTAGATGAGTGTACATGGCTCATAAGCATCCTTGATGTTTGGAAATGTGTACTCTGTGATAACGTATCAGCTTCCTTGCCACTCATACACTTTCCATACTTTCAGCTCTGGTTGGTTGTTATTTCTTGTGCAGTAACTTCTGTCGCCTTGGAAAGATTCCGTTTGCGAAGCCAGTAAAGAGAACCACTGTATCTGACACCAATATCTATTGCACACACGCCTAGTTCTAATGGTTCAAATGGCTCTAAGCACTATGGGACTTAACATCTGAGGTCATCAGTCCCCTAGACTTAGAACTACCTACACCTAACTAACCTAAGGACATCACACACAACCAAGCCCGAGGCAGGATTCGAACCTGCGACCGTAGCAGCAGCGCGGACCCGGACTGAAGAGCCTAGAACCGCTCGGCCACAACGGCTGGCCTAGTTTTTATGCCTCAGTAGTTCGTGTTTCCAGTCACTGGCTGCAAATCTTACGCTAACGGCGAAGATTGTGTCGTGATAGAGCCTAAGCTATCTAAGATTAGATGAACAAACAGACAGACAGGTATTAGGCACCTAGCAAAAAACTATAGAATTAGTATGTTTGGTGAGTAATAATAACTTAGTAATAACTGTGAGTTTCATTTTGTAGCAAAGTGTGGTTGTCCCACTGCCTTCCACGATACTAAAGGGAGAACCCGCGCTTAGCTCACATTCTGAATACTCAGTCTGAAAGTCGTTCCACACGCTCACCAGATATTACCTCTTCAAGAAAGACAAGTGTGGCATAATGTTTTGAAATACGTATTGATGCTGCAATCTTTCCTTGTACCTGTACTGCAAAGTAGTCAGCGAATCCTTTTTCCTGATTTCATGAGGATTATGCAAAGTAGTTCCGGTAACCGTGTGTTTCCAAGGTTCGCTGACGATGCCTGATCTCCACGTTCACCGGATTTATTTGCTCGTCCTTTAGTTGAGGAGCCGGCCGGAGTGGCCAAGCGGTTCTAGGCGCTACAGTCTGGAACCTCGCGACCGCTACAGTTGCAGGTTCGAATCCTGCCTCGGGCGCGGATGTGTGTGATGTCCTTAGGTTTGTTAGGTTTAAGTAGTTCTAAGTTCTAGGGGACTGATGACCTCAGAAGTTAAGTCCCATAGTACTCAGAGCCATTTGCGCCATTTGAACTAACTTGTAGAGGTTTCCGGGTCGTATTTACCATGTGCCCAATAAATGCGTTTACACTGTTTGAGCTTTAACCTGATCCAATTGTTATTACACGGTGCTCTCATGACCAGCGTGTGTATACATTAATTTGTTTTTCTTTTGTCTGTTTTTAGTTTCCAGTAACTACACGTAAATAACATGATGGATAGAAACTTGTCCCTGAAGCAAAGAAAGTATATCTTAAAATGTTACTGGAAATGCGAAAACGTGAAATAAGCGCTGTGGTGTCACCGCCAGACACCACACTTGCTAGGTGGTAGCTTTAAATCGGCCGCGGTCCATTAGTACATGTCGGACCCGCGTGTCGCCACTTTCAGTGATCGCAGACGGGGCGCCACCACACGGCAGGTCTAGAGAGACGTACTAGCACTCGCCCCAGTTGTACGGACGACGTAGCTAGCGATGCACACTGTCGAAGCCTCGCTCATTTGCAGAGCAGATAGTTAGAATAGCCTTCAGCTAAGTCAATGGCTACGACCTAGCAAGGCGCCATATCAATTGATAGTTATCGTATGAAGCATGTCTCATCAAGAACGATGTATACAAAAGATGGATTAAAGTTAAGTATTCCAGGAGCTACGTACTTTTCTTTATAGCATTCATTACGTATCCTGTTTCAGACCTCTCTCTAGCCTGCGTGAGCTAAACGCGTGCCTGTCGGCTACTTCCGTGGCGTGGCTGTCTTGCTACGCCACAACAAGCGCAGTGGCGATGGCGGGCAGATTTGATACTGCGCCACCGTCACCTGTAACAGTAACGAAAGAACGAGACAAATTTGGAAAGGGAGGAGCTGTGTGCGATCTGAAGGAGTGGTGTGGCAGGAAGAAATGAGCAGCGGACGAAAGAGTGGCGCGCGCAGTAGTATAAGCTCTCTCATGAGCCCCGAAGAAGTCATTGGACAAGTTACGCGTGCATCAGGAGTAAGCAAATAAAGTGTTCGCCGCGTTTTAAAGAAAGCAGAGTGGAAACCCTACATTCCCAGGTTGCTTCACGCAATGAATGAGGACGATCCGGATAGCCGCCTCGGATTTTGTGAATCGATTTGCGATCATGAACAGTTGACTGATGTAATTGTCTCGTCTGATGAGGTGACGTTTAAACTATTTTTTTCAATTTTATTTTTATTTTTAAGAAACAGTGACAGGGGTACCACGCTGCAGGAACAAGCTGTACCAGCTATTCACCAACTGCACCGATACGAAGATTTTTTTTCAACAAGACCGTGCACCGTCCCAGTATCATCATGACATGCGGCAGTTCCTGGATGAAACGTCTGCTGAGGGGTAACCAGGCCGATAAGGAAGTGTTGAGCTCCCACTTAGCTCTCTCCATCAAACGCCGATAGACTGCTTTCTGCGGAGAACCCTGAAGGAACCATCTACGCTACAAATCCACTTACGCTGGCTGTCATGACAGACAGTTGTAACTACCTGTGTATCCATTCCGATGGCAACCATAACACACATTCGTCGATCTGTTCCGCAGGGTTGCAGGCGCTGTATTGGTCCGATGAAGGACGTTTCGAACATCTTCAAGAGTAAAATATCGCCAGTAGTTGTTATTTTTGTTCAAGTTAGCAGAGTTCAAACAGTATAAACGCCTTTATGGGACACAGTGTATATTAAATAGTCTTACGTATTCAATGCACTGGTACTTCTGAAGTAACGTCGGTCAAATTCACTGTTTGTGTATGTGGTAGTATTAAATCCTGTACCAGTGACTTACTTATATTTTTAGTGTGTACTAAGTAACTACTGAAATGTTTTTTCCTTGGGACACACGTTTCGTTTTATTCCGATAAAACATCGCTAACGTTAGGATGCGTGTTTTTGATCTTTTAATGTGCATTTGATGTGTTTACTCGAGTGCCATTTCAATTTTTACCCTTGGTAGTGCAGCCGTAAATAATAAAATGAAGGTAACTATGGAACCATAACCAACGGACAATGACACAAGAGGGTGACATTCAAGTCTACTTGTAATATTTTTTCAGACGGTCAACAACACAGTTCGCTGGCAGACGCAGGACGGAAGAGAGACAGAGGGTGGGGGTGGGGGAGGACTATTTCTACGCTCCCAACTTCACGCTTCTCATTGCAGCCTACTGTGTCTGAGAGTAAATTTGCATGGCTAAGGACATTACAAAAATGAAGTGACGAATTCAAAATGAACTTCATTGTACTCCACCTTAGATCCTGCGGCTGTTTAGGTTTTTATATTGGTAACGCCACGTAGCGCTCTGTATGAAAATCACTGGCCGTGCTGTGTGCAGTCTGTGGCTGGTTGGCATTGTTGTAACATTCGCTATTGTAGTGTTGGGCAGTTGGATGTGAACAGCGCGTAGCGTTGCGCAGTTGGAGGTGAGCCGCCAGCAGTGGTGGATGTAGGGAGAGAGATGGCGGAGTTTTGAGAGTGGATGATCTGGACGTGTGTCCATCAGAGACAGTAAATTTGTAAGATTGAATGTTATGAACTGATATATATATAAAAACAAAGATGATGTGACTTACCAAATGAAAGTGCTGGCAGGTCGACAGACTCACAAACATACACACAAAATTCAAGCTTTCGCAACAAACTGTTGCCTCATCAGGAAAGAGGGAAGGAGAGGGAAAGACGAATGGAAGTGGGTTTTAAGGGAGAGGGTAAGGAGTCATCCCAATCCCGGGAGCGGAAAGACTTACCTTTCCTGATGAGGCAACAGTTTGTTGCGAAAGCTTGAATTTTGTGTGTATGTTTGTGTTTGTTTGTGAGTCTGTCGACCTGCCATCACTTTCATTTGGTAAGTCACATCATCTTTGTTTTTAGATATATTTTTCCTACGTGGAATGTTTCCCTCTATTATAACCATATCATATTATATATATATTATAACGATTGTTCCCCTTTAGGAGAGCGATTGAACTTGAATTCATAATTTCATCTTCGGATGTTTTTCTTCTTTGCTTCCCAAAACCTCCTCATCCTCTCAGAATGCTCCTTCTTCCGTTCCTCTGTCCATTTTTTACCAGGCTGACGCGATGTTCTTTCCCCAAACTTCACACTTGTGATTTTATGCCGGCACTCTGTGCGATCTTCGAGATTTTTTATGTTGATCTGCTGTAGATCCCTCTGGACTTCTTTCAGCCATTCCGTGCCACATTTACTCCTTGTTATAATATTGAATAATTTCTTTGCTGTTCTGGAGTCTTCCATCCTGTAGATGTGTGTATAAAATTTGGCTCGACGCTTTCTGATTTCATCTGTTACTATGTTGATCTTTCTATAGAGCTCGTTTTGTGGTCTCTTCATCCAAATGCCATTTTTGTTGATTGGACCGTAAATCTTCCTGAGAATTTTTCTTTCCTGCTTTTCTATTTCCTTAATTTTAGAATGACCATCAATCACCATTGTTTCAGCTGCATAGATTGCTTCTGGAAGAATCACTGTTGAATAGTGCCTTAATTTTGCGTCTGTCGAAACGCACTTCTTGTTGTAATGCGTCCATGTTAGCTTGTAGGCTTTCTGGAGCTTGGTGATTCTTTGTTCATTGGCAATTCGGTTTAATCCTGAGGACTGTATAGTTTCACCGAGGTATTTAAAATGGCAGACTTGTGCAATTTTACCATATTTTGTTATTAAAGGGGATTTATTTTCTGGCTGCCTTCCCATATATTGGGTTTTTTCATAAGATATCTGTAGTCCGGTTTTTTGTGAAATTTCATGTAGTTTTTCCACTGCGTGAATCGCTTCTGTTCTGTTATTGGTGATAATTGCAATATCGTCAGCGAAAGCAAGGCACTTGACTTTAATTCGGTCCTCTTTCTTGATACCAATTTGGATACCCTTCACGTGAGGTTCCCATTCCCTGATTATCTTTTCTAGAACAATATTGAAAAGGATTGGGGATAGTCCGTCCCCCTGTCGGACTCCAGATTTGATTTCGAAGGGTTCTGATACTTCTCCCATGAATTTCACTTTGTCCGTTGTTCCTGTAAGTGTCTGTTCTGTGATTTTTCGTGTCTTTCGGTCGATCCCAAATTCTTCCATGATTTTAAACAGGGTTCCACGGTCCACTGAATCATATGCTTTCCTGAAGTCGATGAATGTAACTACTGTATTTCTGCATTTCCTCATTTGTAATATTGTCTTTAAGCACCAGATCTGTTCCGCACATGACCGTCCTTTTCTGAATCCGGCCTGGTATTCACCAATTAGTGTATCTGCTTGGGATTCTATCCTGTTTAAAAGCGCTTTGGAAAGGATTTTGTAAGCGACTGGGAGCAGGGAAATTCCTCTGAAATTGTTCATGTCTGTCTTGTCGCCCTTTTTGTGTAGCGGGTGAATTAGAGCGCATTTCCAGTCCTCTGGTATCTGCTCCGTTATCCATATGTCTGACATTATATGGTGTAATTTCTGCATAAGTATAGGGTCGTTTAGTTTCCAGAACTCAGCAATGATCCCATCTTCTCCTGGTGCTTTGTTATTTTTCAACTGCTTGACTATCTCCATAATTTCTTCAAGATCCGGGGCATGTGAGTCTGGGTGTGTGAATACTGGAGAAGAGAAGACAAGTTTTTCTTGGGGTGGTTCGCAGTTGAGGAGGGAACTGAAATATTGGGCTAAGATTTTGCAGTTATTTTTCGTGTTGCTTTCCAAAGAGCCATCGGGTTTCTTGAAGCACAAGCTAGGCGCTTGGTATCCCTGTAAGTTTTCTCTGAAAGTCTTATAAAAATTTCTTGTATTATTTTTGATGAAATCCTGCTGGATTTCAGAGAGTCTGTTGTTGTCATATCCCCGTTTTTTTCTAATTATTTTTGAGGTCTGTTTTTGGGTTTTAAGAAAGTTCTCCCAGTTTTCTTCAGTTTTGTGACTGCTAAATTTTTTCCATGCAGTTATTCGGTTGTCAACTGCCTCATCACAGGTTGCATTCCACCAGCGATGTTTCCTATTGCGAGGGGGTTGTCCTAATTTGAAGGCTTCCTGAATTTTCTCTGTTAGTTTCTTTCAGTCTGTTGATTTTTCCTGATTAATTTGCATGATGATTTTTTCTTTGTTCAGTTGCAGATATTCCGGATCTGGTTTGGTACTTTTGGGTGGCCTTTTTAGCATTCTGTTGGGTTGGAATTTTGTTTTTATTTGGAGAAGATGATGATCTGATTCAAAGATACCTTTTGAATTTCTTTTATGTTTTCTTTGGAAATGGCGACATGGTCTATTTGGTATTCACCCTGTCTAAGACTGGGTGATCTCCATGTGGTTAATTTATGTACTGGTTTTTGAAATTGGGTACTCATTATTTTAAGTCGAAAGTTTCTGCAGAAGTCGATTAGTTTTTCTCCATTCTTGTTGGTATGTTTGTGTTTGGTGTGGGGTCCAGTGGTATCTCTGAATTTTATATATATATATATATATATATATATATATATATATATATATATATATATATAATGACTTTTGAACACTATTAAGGTAAATACATTGTTTGTTCTCTATCAAAATCTTTCATTTGCTAGCTATGCCTATCATTAGTTAGTGACTTCAGTAGTTAGAATCTTTTATTTAGCTGACAGTATTGGCACTCGCTGTATTGCAGTAGTTCGAGTAACGAAGATTTTTGTGAGGTAAGTGATTCATGAAAGGTATAGGTTATTGTTAGTCAGGGCCATTCTTTTGTAGAGATTATTGAAAGTCAGATTGCGTTGCGCAAAAAATATTGTGTGTTAGTTTAGTGTTGACCAGAATAGGTAAAGAGCGAAATGTTTGAGTACTTTCAGTTCTGCTCAGCTGTTTGAAAATCAAATAATGTAAGAGGTTTATCAGCACAGTAATTCATAAATTTATCTGAGGGGATGTTTCAAACAATAAGCTGAAATGGTAAATCGACGAAGTCACACTCGGAGGAGGACGCCATCTGTTGGAAGTAATTTTGAAATAGCCGTATGAAAAACGGTCTCTTAAAATTAAGAGTATAATTCTTCTATTTGTGCCAATAAAATGTTTTTTGTCTATCAACAATATTTTTCTGGGCGTAGAGGTGCCTCATGTTATAAAAATGACTTATTAGGACCATAAATTTACATTATTACACACATTTAGTCCAAGAAAACGTATGTTCGCTGACTCCGTCCACGGAGACCTACGCACGTCCTTTTTTGTCGGCTGTGTAGTAGTGTTGTTAAGTATCCCGATTTATATGGAATATCATCTCGATTGCATCAAATCGGATAATGTTTCACATTATATACACTTTGGCAACAAAAGTCGTTGGATAGTTCCCAGTATCATACCGGACCTCCTCCTACCTGGCGTAGTGGAGCCATTCGACATGGCATGGAGTCAACAAGTCTTGGAATTCCCCTCTCTAGCTGTCCATAATTGTGGCAGTGTAGCCAGCGCTAGATATTGCCTACGAACTGACCTCTCGATTATGTCCCACAAATGTTCGATGAGTGGCCAAATCATTCGCTCCAGTTGTTCAGAATGTTCTTCAAACCAGTCGCGGACAACTAATACCCACACAATTATGGATCCACCACCAGTTTGCACAGTGCCTTGTTGACAACTTGGGTCCATCGCTTCGTGCGGTCTGCGCCACACTTGAAATCTACTATCAGCCAATTGAAATCGGGACTCATCTGATCAAGCCACAGTTTTCTAGTCGTCTATGCTCCAATCGATCTGGTCACGAGCCCAGGAGAGGCGCTGCAGGTGACGTGCTATTAGCAAAGGCACTCGCGTCGGTCGTCTGTTGCCATAGCCCATTAACGCCAATTTTCGCGTCACTGTCCTAACGGATACGTTCGTCGTACGTCCCACACGGATTTCGTCGCTGCTCTTGGTCATTAAGTGAAAGCCGTGGGCCACTATGTTATACAAGGTGAGAGGTAATGCCTAAAATTTTGTATTCTCTGCACGCTCTTGATACTGTGGATTGAGATTTTCACACCACCACATCTCGTCACATGAACCACCGATTTGAGTAACGAAAGAGGCCAGAGCCATTTATTTGCCAATGTATAATATTTAACTACGCATTGTAATGATGCATTTTGACTATTTACAAGGAGATATGAATCCAGCGCTACTGACGTGCCTAAGAAACTATAGACTAATTCAACGCGCATGTAAAAACATCGATATTAAAGACAGACTCTGAAGACATTTGAATATTACAAAAAACAAGCGCGCAACCCATCGTCCACTGTCGGACGATATCACTCTCTTTTTATCTCCTGTATAATACGGACGCAACATTACATAGACGTCATTATAAGATTTGTAATTTGTTTAAATCTATTGAGAAATACGGTTACTTTGTTGAATGTGAGACTAGTATGTGTGAAAAACACAGAGTGGTTAATGAATGGACATTTCTACGTGATTTATAAACTTTTATGGACATAACAAACCACTCAAGACTGTCGTTGTTATTGACGTAAGTGTTAACATGTTATATGGACTTAACGTTCAGGTGTCAATTACCCTAAATTTGAGTTTGCTTAATCATTTATTTTATATGTGCCAAGATTATTATTTTTTTTTTTTTCACACGCAGAGCCAAACGTGCCCGACGTGTTATTGTGTAGACAGGACAGTCGAAGCCGATGTTAACATACTACTTATATTCCCCCTTGTAATATCCTTCAAACTCTGTTTTTTAAACTGGCCCTTTGGTACATTTTCAGTGCAAGTGACGTCCGGAAAATTTCTTAGCAAACTTCAGTTCTCACCTCGCACCTCGCTCGGCACTTTCTAAACGGAAAAGTGAGCCACGCAAGTATATGATGCTTCCCCTTCTCAATCTTAATAATAATAATAATAATAACAATAATAATGATTCCCTACGTCAGAGAATCTCGGAATACTGAATTCCCTAACGATTTCCGAAATGGAGTGTCCCATGCGTCTAGCTACCATTCCACGTTCAAAATCTGTTGATTCTCGTAGTGCGGCCAAAATGGTGTCAAAAACCTTTTCTCGCGGATCACCTGAGTGTAATTGACGGCTCCCTCAATGCCCTGTACTTTTATACCTTACGTACGCGATACTATCACCATCTGTATATTTGCATATCGCTACCCCATGACTTATCTCACCTCAGTGTAGTCTGATCACTATATGAGTGTTTAACTTAATAGACACTCCTGTAAACGAAACAAATTAAAAATACAACATTATTCCACAATACTAGGGCCGGAGGTCCTGTATACCGCAGGGTGCCTTGCTAGAAATCGGTACGCATGCGACTGCGCGCCTTACCAACATGTTCCAGACCGCTGTCAATAAAAACGAGATTTTTTCCGGGGCTCATACCTTGGATTCTGTTGGTGACAGAAAGTAGGGTCAAGTGTTTTGGATAGCCCTTTTTACTGTAATTATCGTCTTACTGTAACTATCGTGCAGTACAGGACCAAAGCCTGAAAGTCACAAAACACACACTCCCTCCAGCTTAGGCAAACGGAGCAAATCGTTAGGTTCTTTTTGCATTAGACGTGTTCTACGGTGCGCCTTAAGGGGCTGATGGAGTTGAAACTTCTTTATTTAAATGTCTGTGTCTGTACTTAAATTGCTGAATGACTGAGAAGATGTATTTTTTTTACCTTAATAATGTGACATCCAGTTCAAACACGAATATAAATCGTCACTGACATCCAGTAGACACATATATAATCATGAATAATTTTCAATCTCCAAGTCGGATACTTCCAGATCGTTAGCCTTCGCTGACACTTCAGACCTCTACCCTCCATCAATGCTAACTTCTCACATTTAACATCCATCATTGCTGGCTGTTCACCTCCAACTGCCCAACGGTATCTCGCGTCCGTCGGCCGTCGTAATTTTATATATTATTATTGTTATTATTTTTTGATTGTTGCCGACTTACGTGGTGGGCCTTAATAAAAATGATATTTCATTTAATTTTGATTTACGATTAAATGCTTTCCTAAAGTTCTCCTTTTTAACAATGTTAATCTCAAATTATTTGTTACGTTAATGAATGTTAGACTCGCTGAATCTTAAAACATGAGCATATAAGCTGAACAATGTAGTAAACTTTTCAGATTAATTTCCTCGGCTAGTCAGCTCACTTTAAAGCAAAAGACCTTTAGTTATTAATTACAATTGCGGCCCACACACGCGCGAGAGTATTTTTTCTTACCTCCGTTAACCATTGCCACGTAGTCGGAGTATTGGCTCTGGCTGTCGGCTATGGTACTGAAAATAAGAATGTTAAAGCTACGCATTTCTGCAACTTCGTGTGGCTGTGGAGAAAAATTAATATTATGTTAATAGCGGATGAGTATTTCGCTTCCGCAAATTTTTCATAAGTTGATATCGCCACGTGATGGCGTCATTGGCTGCATCGGACGCTGCGATTGTTGAACTGTAAATTACTTGAATGCAGGTTAATTCAAGGAAGGCGGACATGAAATCGGGATCACCTCTTACAAATTAAAAGTGCACAATAATATTAAATCAATATATTATCAGCTTAACTCATACAAATATGCTTACATTTGCCAGCACTCGCAAGATGTCCGTCTACACACAACCAAGACAAGAGAAGAAGTGAAGACGACTAAAAACTTAACAAAAGAGCGTATCTTGTCGTCTCTTTATATCACTTTGTTATATTTCTTTGCATTCGAAACTTAGACAGAGAAATTATTGTTTTACAGCTACGTGACTAAAATATATCTTTCAATTTTTAAATGTCTCTTCTTTATAAATACTGTTTTTTTTTTTAAAGTCTTTTCCTAATATAGCACTGGGGACGCTATATTGCCCCCCGAAATGTTTATGTCATAAAAAATGTTCGTGTTTTTTGACATAAATGTTTCCTCTTTCATGTCCATAGTGTCCACACGCAGATTTTTCTTTCACAGTCTACATATGTCATATCGTATGTTTAAACCGTTGTAATTACTGAGGTGTGTTGCACACAAAGTGTAATACAGATGAAGTTATCTACATAACAATGTAATATACAATTGGTTACGTATACAGTCATGTACAAAAGAAAAGGACATAGAACACAATTAGTTTCAATTGGCTGCTTCTTCTTAGGGTTGCAACTTTTGCAGTGTTCAAGGTATACAATCACGAGTTAGTCTGCAGTACTCGAAGTCCCAGGGGTGTCAACTGTTCGCTCCCCATTTGGCACGGCCGCAGGGAAACCCTGGGGAAAACCTCGGCGGAGCGACAGACTAACTGCTTTGGTAACTTTCACTTAAATATTTTTTTTTTTTTTTGGGATGTCATTGGAATTATATACCGAACCTACTTTGTCCCCATATTGGCATACGGAAGTGAGACATGGGTAATGCACAAAAGCGACAAAAGTAGAATACAGGCTAGTGAAATGAAGTTCCAGAGGAGCAGGTTGAGTGTAACAAGACGAGACAGATTGCGAAATGTGTATGTGAGGGAAAGACTAAAGGAGGAACCAGTACAGGACAGGATAGAAAAATCAAGACTGCAGTGGTATGGACACATGAAGAGAATGGATGAGGGAAGAATTCCAAAGAGGATGTTTGATCTGCAACTGGAGGGGAAGAGGCCCAGAGGAAGACCAAGAGATAGATGGGTGAAGGGAGTGAAGGAATGTGTGACGAGAAGAGGAGAGAACTGGACGAAGGTGGAAGAGGGGGAATGGTGGAAAGACAGAACACGATGGAGAGGCTTGTGTTCCCGACAGACCCAGCCAGTGGCTGGAAACTGTCCAAGATGATGATGATGATTGGAGTACAGAATGTGCATACTTTGTCAACAATTTTTCGTTGCACTATGCAAAGAAATGAGGTGATTATAACAATTGATTGCGGCGTCGTTGATGATCTACGCTGCGACGTTTAGCTCGCGACGGCGCCGGTTGGTGTGTTCGGTGCTCGGCGTTCGCGGCGGCTGCGGAGAGGTCAACGCCCGCTCGACGCCAGCGTGTCTCTCGCCGTCGTAGAACGTCAGAATCAGCTGATAGGCTGCACGGTTGGCGATGCGCTTCTGTCTCGCCCGGGCGTGGCAGAGTGGGATGATATTCGTTCGCCCCCCGCGCTTGTTGGCAGGAGTCAGCTCTGCTACGCATCTCCGACGTAGTACATGAAACATACACACAACCAACGTAATATTTGTTTCCCGCTGCAGATGGTTACGCTAGTGGGAAAGAAGCATTTATTAGTGCGGCAGTTGTTGCTAAGTTTTCGCCAGTTTCCGAGTGTCAAGGTGGCACTATCTTGCAGAATACATGACATGGATCTTCTCCCGTGAATGAAGTTTTCATGCGCCACTGTTTCCATTACACGTCAGTTTTTGTCTTGATAAAATTATTTATGTTTTCGCCGCACTCGCAGGCACTGGTGAGTGTCCCAGTACGAGCTTAGCACAAACATTCGCCGTTTCTGCGGTCGCTGTTTTGCAACAGTCAACGCATCGCATTCCAATCTCGCATTATTGTACTCACTGAAATTACAGTCTGTCCCAAAAATATTGACTGTGGGTTCACTTCACGTTAACAGTTCGCATTTATAAGCAAATTCACAGTTTTTCGTGCGTAATATTGGCGTTTGGCGTCCTTACCGCTGTTGAACGTTCAATACTAGCACTTCACTGTCCGTATCACAGTTTCACCTTCACAGTTTTTGACACTGCTTAAAGTAACTGTTTCGATTAGTTCACAAACACTAATGTATTTCATTGAGTCTGAACTGGACTTTGGCTCGTGCTGGATTTTACCAGTCTCTCGCACTAATTATCTCTTTTCATTTTCCACTTAGAGTCGTACTTGCCTTCAGATTTTTTGACTATACAATTGTATTTCCGTCTCATCTGAGGTAAGTCCCCATGCCATGTCTGCCCACTCATTGCGTACTTGCCCTCCAGACCCAGGCTCGACTTTACAAAACTTTGCCTCTCGCATTACTGTACACATTTTATAATCTAGGCCTAGCGTGCAAGTTCCTAGATTAGTGTCAGATTTGTGACTTTTGTTTACACGATAAATCCGTGCAAATCTCTGCCTTAGTCGCGTTTACTGATTTGCTTTGTACCTTGTCCACAACACATGAGGTACCTTGGGTGATGTACACCCTGCACTCATATTGTTTAGTAAATTATGGTTGAACATATATCAAGATCGGTATAGGCACAAATACATGGAACAACATATACACTATAATATTGAATTTCATAAGTTTCATTACTACTACAGTTGAAAAATATTCATGACACACCAATGAAAAATTCTTTCATCATTAAATGCAGTTGAATTTTTTTAAATATTTTTAAAGCATTTTTAAACATGAAATTTGTAATATATTCTTAAACCTACGTTCATTTTTTCTTTCAAAATGCAATTGCTTAAAAATACTGTTATTCCTTAACATCTACAAAATTGAATCACACTAATCTTGTATGCCTCACTGTCTTTAAATGTTACACTAACATCTGAACATTTACTCACAGAAAAAATACACTATAAACTTAACCTACTACTCATATATGTAAACGTTGCTCTACTGAGCGAACTTCTTTAAGTCTTTGTATGGATAGAGTCCTTTGATCTCTTCCGATTCTACGTTACCGAACAAATAGCTACATCCATGTGGTATGTCTATGATTTTGTAGGGCCCGGCATACACCGGTTGCCATTTCTTATTCTTTTTCGCTAACAGAGATGACTTGGGATGAGTCCTTATTGGCACCAAGTCACCTGGTTGATACACTGTTACCTTCTTTATTTTCTTGTCATTCTTCTCCTTTCGGCGCTCCGCGCACCTCGTTAGGTTATTTAAAGTCTCAGCTATAATTTGTTCGTGAGGTACAACTTGTCGTGGTACAGTTGGTAATGGTGACAGCCAACTGTCGGTTTCATTCTTTACAAACATGACTTCTAGTGGAGTATAACCGGTGGCTGAATGTGGCAATCTATTGTGGAGTTCCTCAAAAGTCGAAACGTATTCTGCCCACGTGGTGTGGCGATTCGGAATGTAAGTTCTCATGAACCTGTTCAACTCTTCAAAGGTACGCTCTACAAGACTGCTCTCCGGGTGAAATCGAGCTACAAAAATGTGTTTAATACCTTGCTCTTGTAGAAACGTTTTCCATTTGAGACCAGTAAAATAGGTGGCATTATCGGATAATATGTTCTGTGGTTTGCCAACATTAACAAAATAATCTGTTCGCAATTTCTGAATGAGGGGTGTGGCCGTTGAAGCTTTTACAGGATACAATTTTAGAAATTTGGAAAAGGCATAATGTACAGCAAATACATATTTCACACCACCTTTGCCAGTGGGTAGTGGCCCTAGAATGTCAACAGAAACCAGTCGTAATGGTTTGTTAGGAACAACAGGGTGTAATTCGCTTACAGTGGGCAGATTTGTCGGTTTCGTCCTTTGACAAACTACACATGTCCTTACAACATTCTGAATTATTCTTTTCATATTCTTAAAATGACAGTCTTGCGAGAAGTGCTCTACATTTTTCAATGCCCACGTGTCCCCACGAAAGGTGCACGTGCCAGATTAAATCACTGATACATACTTCCGGTACACAGATACACCACAAGTCCTTGTTAACATCCTTCCGGTAATATAATACCCTATTTTGCACAGAATAATGGCTACCTGTCTGATTTCCACCCGAAGCTAGGAGTTCTTGTTTGAGTTTTCCCAAGGCGGGATCTTCGTCCTGTAAACTAGGCAGTTGCTTGTACGCCTGCAGGAACTTTTTTTGACAAGTAGGGTCCTACATAACTAAAATTTTGTACTCTGTTGCCTGTTCTAGTATTGTTGTTAGCTCAGGCAGACCTTGCGGCAACCGTGACAAAGCATCAGGTACTACGTTGTCACAACCTTTTATATACATTATTTGAAATTGGTATTCCTGCAGAGCAAGCACCCACCTAGCCAACCTGTCATGCATTAACTTGCATGTCAGCAAAAAACTTAACGCCTGATGATCACAGAAAATTTTTACATTCTTTCCGTACACGTAGTATCTGAACTTCTTCATGGCCCATACTACTGCTAGTGTTTAGGGATCTGTGACTGTATATGATCGTTCACAACTTGACAACACTCGGCTTGCTAAACCGATTATTCTTCTTGTTTCCACCTTCCTCGTCGATTTGGAATAAACAAGCGCCTAGTCCGACAGTGGAAGCGTCTGTAGCAAGGCAAAATTCCTTTGACATGTCAGGATGTGACAGTAGATTAGCATTTAGAAGGGCTTGTCGTATTTGCTCAAATGACTGCTGGTACAGTTCATTCCATATCCAGGGTGTATTCTTTCTCAACAAGTTTAATAGGGTATTATCATTTAAAAGCTGGTCAGGTATGAATCGTCTGAAAAATGACACTAGACCCAGAAATGCCTTTAACTGTTTCTTGGTTCTAGGAGGAGGGAAGTTCTCAATTGCTGCTATTTTCTTCGGATCGGGCACAATACCTGTAGGTGATATTACATGACCAAGAAATTTTATTCTCTCCCTGCCAAATTTGGATTTTGCGAGGTTTGCTGTTACGCCTACCTCAGAAGATCTTTTTAGTACGCATCTCAGCGTGTCCATGTGGCTTTCCCAATCGGGAGTAGCTATTAATAAGTCATCGACATACAACGTTACTCGGTCCAACAAATCTGGTACTAATACTGTATCGAGCGCTGCAATGAAGACACCTGCACTAACATTTAATCCAAATGGTAAAACTTTAAATTGGTAACTTCTGCCGGCAAACACAAAGGCAGTGTACTTTCTTGATGATTCAGTTAGTGGGACTTGCCAATACGACGAACGCATATCGACAGAGGTCAGATATTTAACTCCATAAAACTTCTGTATCTGTTCATCCAGGTTTTCTGGTCGCGTTCTGACAGGTGCAATTATTTTGTTAATATCGCGCGCATCAAGCACGAGACATATACTGCCGTCCGCTTTCGCTACTGCAACGAGCGGCCTGCTGTACGGAGATAGAGATGGTTCAATTATCCCCCAATCAAGCATTTTTCTTATTTCCTTCGTAACTGCCTCCTTCTTAGACCACGGGATGGTGTAGTTTGGGTGACAGAAGGTATCGTGAGGTACCACTTCGATGTTATAGGTGTAGCCCTCCATAACACCGGGTTTTTCCGAAAACACATTCTCATAATCTGTAAGCAGATGAGTCAATTCGTTTTGTTGTGCTTCAGTCAAATGTTCTGACTCCCTGACTTTCATGGCTATCAGTTTCCTTTTTTCCTCTTTGTCTTCAGTAATAAATTCTTTATAATATGCTTGTCTTGTACTTAAGTCAGAATATAAATTCATTACCTGTATTCCTTCGAATCTAGACTGAAAGCTCCGGCAATATTTACCGTGCACTTCCCGTGTCCTCAACAATGGCAAAATTACACGTCTACCCTCATTCATAAGGCTTACTTCCCCGCACAAGAGGTCGATTTTTGCGTCCCTCTGGCGTAAAAATTCCATCCCCAGGATGCAAGCAACACCTAATCCCTTAACTACTAGGAACGAGCTTTTCATTGCTTCATTTCCTACCGTAAACTCGACTTGCACCTGGTGCTTTATGATATGAGATTGTGCACCTGTTACACGACAATTCTCACTGGCAATACTGGTATTCTATTATTTTGACTCAAGTACTTGTAAAAATTTGCACTCATGACATTGGTTGACGCACCGGTATCGATTATTATCTGTATTGGTGCTCCGTACATATCTGCTTGCAATATAGCTGCACAACACGGCCGGCCGAAGTGGCCGTGCGGTTCTGGGCGCTACAGTCTGGAATCGAGCGACCGCTACGGTCGCAGGTTCGAATCCTGCCTCAGGCATGGATGTGTGTGATGTCCTCGAGTTAGATTTAATTAGTTCTAAGTTCTAGGCGACTGATGACCTCAGCAGTTAAGTCACATAGTGCTCAGAGCCATTTTTTTTTTTTTTTGCACAACACTTTTGTCGGTTCGGCTACATTTCTGCGGTATGTCTACAAGTTCCTTTCCTATTTTTATTCCCTCATTGTATCTCAGCATACAAAGTTTATGGCTGTCATCCGTGAATGTGCCCTCACTACACCATCCTGCAGCCAACAACGGAGAGCGTATTGTTTAACAGATGAGCATTAGTGGGTTGACAGTTGTCTGTCACTTCCACTAACCTCACATTGTGGTTCTGGTTGTTGTTGTTGCTACTGTTGGGTTGGCCGCTCTGCCTCCCCGATGGCGTATTTTGATACTGTGTATGGCCCTGGTTTTGCGGTGGTCGGTTGTAACTTCCTGCGATGTTCTGTGATGGACCTGGGTTGGCGTTCCGTTGTGGCGCTGTGTTTTGTTGCCACTGTGGTGTCGATTCATTACTACCACGCCACTGGTTTCGGTTGTTCTGCCATTGCGGATTGCCGTTACCATTATATCCATTAGTCATGCGTCCATCATGATGTCTCTTTCGATTTTGACGATTACAGCCGTTGCCGTTATAACCATTGCCATTGTTTGTGCCTCGATTCTGTTGCCGGTGCTCTCGCCTGTTCCCGTTACCATTTGGTACTAAGTTACTACCGTTACTGTGGCTGCCATTACAATCAGCTTTTTGTTGATTACAGCCTGCATGGTTCCACTTGTTTTCGGTTTTCATATCTTCGATCAATAAGTCAACAGAATCCACTATTTCCATGAATTGTTCTATATCGTATTCCGGCACATTGATGAAATATCTTTTAATTTCACTGGGCAACTTCATTTTTATTAATCTGATTATGTCACGATCGGACATTGGCTCGTCCCAGTACCTGGTTTTGTTTATATACTTTTCAAAATATTTGCGTACCGTTCCCACCTTAGGATTGTACATTTCTGGACTGTACAACTCCTTTCGTAGTCTTTCTTGGGCGCTATCGGACCAGAATTTTTGCAAGAAAGCACCTTCAAACTGTTGCATCGTTAGACATTTTTCGGACACGTCGGTGGCCCACCCCGCGTCACCTTGAATAAAGGAGACCACGAACTGTATCCTTTGTCTTTGCGTCCATGTCCTGGGAAACACATTCCTGAAGCTCTTAATAAATACCACAGGGTGGACATTTAGTTTTTCGCTATTGAAGGGTTGGAATGTCCTGTGTTTTATTACATTGTCCTCTTTTTTGCACATCTGATTGCTACATTCTGTGTCATTCTTTACTTGCTCATAATTCGCATTAGGTCGCGGTTGCGCACTCGCACCCTGCATACCGTCAGCGTTATTACAGTAATCAGTACGCGGAGTCCGATTCATTATCTGGCCGCCACTGTTTACATTGCTTTCCAACGCAGACAGTCTCCACGCGACCTCCTGTTGCCAATTCGGCAACTCCGCAGTCACACGGGATTTGATCTGTGTTAATTCGGCATGTAGTGCGGCAGCGCTAGCGTCAATATTTACGCTCGCGGCCGCAGTCGCTTGTTCTACAGCTGTTTTTACATCGCTTTCAATCCTTGCAGATATCTCGCGATCCTTTACTTCTAGCCATTCATTAAATTCTTTTTCGACTTTTTGAGCTTGTACTTCCAAATATGTATCAATACTTTTCCGTGCATCTATCTCCACATTATCCACGCGGGTGGTTAAAGTTTGGACATTGTCTTCAAGCCTAGCCTGCGATATCTGTAGTTTTTGCATCTCGCCGGCTAAGCTTTGCACAAGATCGGGTACTTCTTTGCACGCGTCCCGCATCTCAGCAAAAGTTCGCTTTGGATACTGTCTAGTTTTGCTTCACTGCGCTGCTCTTGCTCACTGAGCTTTTGCATTAATTTTTTCTCCTGCTCATGTAGCATTTGAGCCAGTTTTTCGTCTCTTTCCCTATCTCTTTCTTCTAACCTGCGCAGAAATTCTGCAAATGGGTCTGCAATCGGTGAGCATACTGGTGCCCCGCTTAATCTAACACTCGATTGGACCCCCTGCCCAGGCAGGGCGTCCTCTACTCTATTCCCATTCTGCTGTGGAGCGTCATTCACCGTCCACAGATCCTCGCCCCCCGCTCCGGAAATTGTGTTACCCGAGGCGGTGGCTTGGGATTCGTTTACGTTTTGCAAATGATCCTCACTTTCGATATTAACAGAATTTTGTTCTTCTGGTACGGATGCTTTAGGTTGTCCTATCTTACCCATACTAAATTCACTTTAAGCCACTGACAAATCTTTAACACTGATACAAACACGAATAATTACTCCTTCCAAAAATAAACATATTAACACACAAATACACACAGAATTTAATTTGCACTTTACTTACTATTTTTTTTCACCGAAGGTATCTCATGTGCATATGGATTCGCTATTCCGCACAGAGCTACACAGGATGCTTGCACAATAGGCCTTACCTTAGTTATTTCTGTTTATCGAAATCCTTTTTCTTTTCTACACTTTTTCTTCTCCAGCTCTCCTCAGGGTGTGGTTTTGTTGTACATGTAAAAGAATTCATATAGGCATTAATATTTTACAACAATTATACACATACATAATTACATTCCTTACAATAGTAAGTATTATATTAGTAAATGTCGAATTTTCTTTGATCTGGCCCCAAAGTTGCGGCGCCAACCTCGCGTCCGTCGGCCGTCGTAATTTAATATATTATTATTATTATTATTTTGATTGTTGCCGACTTACGTGGTGGGCCTTAATAAAAATGATATTTCATTCAATTTTGATTTACAGTTAAATTCTTTTGTGAAGTTCTCCTTTTTAACAATATTAAACTTAAATTATTTGTTATGTTAATGAACGTTAGACTCACTGAATCTTAAAACATGAGCATATAAGTTGAACAATGAAATAAACTTTTCATATTAATTTCCTCGGCTAGTCAGTTCACTTTAAAGCAAAATATCTTTAGCTATTAATTACAATTGCGGCCCACACACGCGCAAGAGTATTTTTTCTTACCTCCGTTAACCATTGCCAAGTAGTCGGAGTCTTGGCTCTGGCTGTCGGCTATGGTACTGAAAATAAGAATGTTAAAGCTACACATTTCTGCAACTTCGTGTGGCTGTGGAGAAAAATTAATATTATGTTAATAGCGGGCGAGTATTTCGCTTCCGCAAATTTTTCATAAGTTAATATCGCCACGTAATGGCGTCGTTGGCTGCATCGGCCGCTGCGATTGTTGAACTGTAAATTACTTGAATGCGGGTTAATTCAAGGAAGGCGGACATCAAATCGGGATCACCTCTTACAAATTAAAAGTGCACAATAATATTAAATCAATATATTATCTGCTTAACTCATACAAATATGCTTACATTTGCCAGCACTCGCAAGATGTCCGTCTACACACAACCAAGACAAGAGAAGAAGTGAAGACGACTAAAAACTTAACGAAAGAGCGTATCTTGTCTTCTCTTTAGATCACTTTGTTATATTTCTTTGCATTCGAAACTTAGACAGAGAAATTATTGTTTAACGGCTACATGATAAAAATACACTCCTGGAAATGGAAAAAAGAACACATTGACGCCGGTGTGTCAGACCCACCATACTTGCTCCGGACACTGCGAGAGGGCTGTACAAGCAATGATCACACGCACGGCACAGCGGACACACCAGGAACCGCGGTGTTGGCCGTCGAATGGCGCTACCTGCGCAGCATTTGTGCACCGCCGCCGTCAATGTCAGCCAGTTTGCCGTGGCATACAGAGCTCCATCGCAGTCTTTAACACTGGTAGCATGCCCCGACAGCGTGGACGTGAACCGTATGTGCAGTTGACGGACTTTGAGCGAGGGCATATAGTGGGCATGCGGGAGGCCGGGTGGACGTACCGCCGAATTGGTCAACACGTGGGGCGTGAGGTCTCCACAGTACATCGATGTTGTCGCCAGTGGTCAGCGGAAGGTGCACGTGCCCGTCGACCTGGGACCGGACCGCAGCGACGCACGGATGCACGCCAAGACCGTAGGATCCTACGCAGTGCCGTAGGGGACCGCACCGCCACTTCCCAGCAAGTTAGGGACACTGTTGCTCCAGGGGTGTCGGCGAGGACCATTCGCAACCGTCTCCATGAAGCTGGGCTACGGTCCCGCACACCGTTAGGCCGTCTTCCGCTCACGCCCCAACATCGTGCAGCCCGCCTCCAGTGGTGTCGCGACAGGCGTGAATGGAGGGACGAATGGAGACGTGTCGTCTTCAGCGATGAGAGTCGCTTCTGCCTTGGTGCCAATGATGGTCGTATGCGTGTTTGGCGCCGTGCAGGTGAGCGCCACAATCAGGACTGCATACAACCGAGGCACACAGGGCCAACACCCGGCATCATGGTGTGGGGAGCGATCTCTTACACTGGCCGCACACCACTGGTGATCGTCGAGGGGACACTGAATAGTGCACGGTACATCAAAACCGCCATCGAACCCATCGCTCCACCATTCCTAGACCGGCAAGGTAACTTGCTGTTCCAACAGGACAATGCACGTCCGCATGTATCCCTAGAAGGTGTAAGTCAACTACCCTGGCCTGAAAGATCTCCGGATCTGTCCCCCATTGAGCATGTTTGGGACTGGATGAAGCGTCGTCTCACGCGGTCTGCACGTCCAGCACGAACGCTGGTCCAACTGAGGCGCCAGGTGGAAATGGCATGGCAAGCCGTTCCACAGGACTACATCCAGCATCTCTACGATCGTCTCCATGGGAGAATAGCAGCCTGCATTGCTGCGAAAGGTGGATATACACTGTACTAGTGCCGACATTGTGCATGCTCTGTTGCCTGTGTCTATGTGCCTGTGGTTCTGTCAGTGTGATCATGTGATGTATCTGACCCCAGGAATGTGTCAATAAAGTTTCCCCTTCCTGGGACAATGAATTCACGGTGTTCTTATTTCAATTTCCAGGAGTGTATATATTTCAATTTTTAAATGTCTCTTCTTTATAAATACTGTTTTTTTAAGTCTTTTCGTAATATAGCACTGGGGACGCTATAAGTACTTCCATCACTGCTGGCGACTAACTTCCAACTGTCCAACACTACTGGCAATTAACTTCTAACAAAGAGTCCAACCAGCCACAGATCTCTTACAAAGAAAGCGCAGTCAGAGATCCAATGCAAAGTGCTACACAGCGCTGCTAGAGTTTCCATTTAGTTCATGGACGTTTCCTGACAAAACCCGAACAAAATGTATTTCACCTTGTTTTTCGCCGTCAGCAGCGAATATTTACTCGTAAACAACTAACCGCTGAAAATTGCTCAAATTTTAACAGTATATTCTCTAACTATTTGTCTTAAAGTGTCATCTTCTCTTTTTCAAAAATCTTTTGCCTTCGTGAACAACAACCGACGGTTTCCAAGACGGTTTAGCAAACAGCTGGAATTATTACGTTACATTCATTACACAATATTCCCGAACAACCTTGAAAATTTTCTTGATATCTTTATCCGCTGCCGATATGCAGCGTTTCAAAGCTACCCTTTTCGTACAAATAAAATCCGATGTGAGAGGAAAACGAAGTTTATAAAGTTTATAGTACAGAGAAATATACTGTAACATCAGAAGAGTTCTAAGAACCCCATGTTGTAGTACTGAAGCACATAAAAATTTTTGTGCATTTAAAACCCGGTATTAGGCATAAAATCAGTAAACTATCAAAATTTTACTGAGCAATGCAGTTCTTTTCATATGAGTGACATTCTCTACAGTAGCGGAAAAAGAAGAGAAGCAGCGGATAAATGTTTCTATCAGAGAACAAAAAGGCGAATATCGTCATGTTTAAAAATGACTCTGACTGAAAAGTGGGATACCTCAACACCTCTAAAAATTTTCCCAATAATTTTGGCATGCTAACACATTCGCGCTTTTTTATGCTAGAAAAAAAAAGAAACAGTAGCAGTGGGAAAGAGACAGAAAACTAACAAATACTGGATGACAGCAGTCAGTCTTTGTGGTATAGAAACAGCGAAGGAGACAGTGGCAATGTCAGAGAAAAGGAGAGACGGACTGGCAGTGGAACATTGTCTGTGACAGAACAATGCTAGGAAAAGAGCGAAGGTGATAGTGACAGTGGAAGAGGAATGAAGAGAAGGGGAAAAATTGGAAGTGGGTGAGAGCCAGTGATCATGAGAGACAGTCTATGACTATGACAACGAGGAAGAGAGAGATGGTGACAGTGGCAAGAGACGGCAGCAAGGAGACAGTAGTAGTAGCACAGATCGAAGGAGACTGCGACTGTGTGGCAAGTGACAGAGGCACACAAGGAGATAACGACAATGACTTGGGCTGAATGAGTGAGAGAATGGGCAAGTTGTAGTGTATGGGTGTGAGCGACTTGAGCGATGGACCAGAGGGTGTGAGTGAGTTACAGTGTTACGGGAACTTTTGGGATTTTGAGGAGAGATGTACATTCAAAAAAAAGCGCGAATACGTCCGCTTGCCAAAATTTTGGGAAAATTTGTAAAGGTGCTGAGGAAGGTATTATGAGGCACCCTACTTTTCAGTCAATTTTTTAAATAAACGGGAACATATTCGCATTTTTTTTTCTTTTTGCTCCGATAGGAGCTTTTTTCCGCTAGTATGTAACATGCTCTGCGACCTGTTGTGATATTGCCCCAGTCCCTTTGCCACTCAGGCACTTTCCTGTTGTCAATTTTATTTAGTTCTAGTCTGGTTGTTGTTTGCTGTCCAATAATTTCTCCCACTTCGGAAAGGTTCAAATGGCTCTAAGCACCAAGGTCATCAGTCCCCTAGACTTAGAACTACTTAAACCTAACTAACCTAAGGACATCACACACATCCATGCCCGATGCAGGATTCGAACTTGCAAACGTAGCAGCAGTGCGGTTCCGGACTGGAACGCCTAGAACCGCTCGGCAACAGCGGACGGCACTCCTAAAAGATTCCCTTTATGAAGCCAGCAAAGAGAACCTGTCTATCTAACAGTATTACCTTATGGACACACGCCTAGGTTTTGTCGCAAAGACTCCTGTGAGCCTCAGCAGCGTAATCCTCTGTGTACGCCTTATATCGGTTGTCTCTCAGTTTGAGTTCCCAGACATTGGCTGCAAATCGTACGATGTCAGTGTGGATTGCAACATGCTTGATTCCAAGCGGGCTAACATTACATGAAGCAACAGACGTGTAGTCACTGGGCTATATGACGTCAATATAGTGTGGAGCGTCTTTGGTCTACACAACGAATGGCAGGGGAGAACAGCTGATACTCCTCCCTCCATAAAGTAATGTCGTAGTCGTGACGTCTCAGTTAACTAGGCTGTAGGTATTAGTCATCTAGTACAAAGTTTCAGCATTTGAATATTTGGTGGTTAGTAACCACAGGTTCTCACCAGTTCTGAATTTTATTTTGTAAGAAATTATAATCTGTTTCCGTCTCATTTCACCAAAGTAATAAGACTTACCCCGCGTCGCTCACGTTCTGGGTAAGCACGTCCCGGTAACAGCGTGGTTCCAAGATCCGCTGATGGTGCATGACCTCCACGGTCACTGGATTTATCTGCTTGTTCTTTCTCTTCTTGAGAAATGACCGCCCGCAACTGAGAGGAATGCGCGTGACACGAATGTGGCTCCGAGAGAGTGGATTGACGCGGTCTAGACACAAGAGCATGCGCTGTCTTAAAAACGTTTTCATGAGCGCAACTACGGTGGAACCTCGCATAACGAGCGTAATTCATTCGAGTCATACTCGTAGTGCGAAACACTCACTATGCGAAACAAATAAAATTCCTGTCAAATAATATAATGCGTTCCATGCAGAAAAGATACTACGAGATCTATCTTATTCCATGCCATTTATTCAAAGAAAATTATACATACAGTATTATGTACTTTATTATTGTCAATAAGTAACTAATTCTTTTTACCAGGAAGCTATGTATAATCATTTATTTCTGCCGCGCTTCAACACTTTCCGAAAATGCGACACAGCATAATCATCAAACAAATTTGTAGCCCGCGTAGCCACTGCTTTATAGAGGTGGTGATTTTCATTGTATGATGCAACCGATTCCTATGCTTTCAGCTTTTGTCTTATTGCTTCAAAAGACTTCTGCCTTGCTGTCGCCTCCTCCTCCTCCTCCTCTGAAAAACTCAACTTCCTGCTGTGAAACACACTGTAATTCCGTAAGCTCTTCGTCGGTCATTTGTTGGCTGCGATCTTCCACAACCTTATCGATATCATTGTTATCCACTTCTAGTCCCATGCTCTTTTCCAAAGACACAATCTCGTTGACTCTAGGCTCCGTAGGTATTGACTCAAATTCTCCAGTCACATCCGACAATGCACTCCTTCCAAGCGGAAGTGAAAGTTCCGTTGATAACCCTTTTCGATCATCGTGACGCAGGCATCGATGTTGAAGTGATGTTTCCAAAACTCTGAGAGTGAGATTGGTACCCTCAGTCAACTCAAAGCCATGCTCAAAGAGTGCTTTAGTGCAGGGATTTTTAAAGTTAATAATAATGTGCTGGTCCATAGGCTGGAGTAATGGTGGTGTTGGGAGGCAGAAATTGGATCTTGATAAACTGAAATTCTTCAAGGAGGCGGTCTTGTAGGCCTGGGGGATGGGAAGGAGCGTTGTCCATAGCAAGCGAGACATGCAGTGGCAGATTCATCTCAAGCAAATATTTTTTCACGGAAGGACCAAACACTTCATTGATCGAGCCTTGTTGTTGGACCTCCACATCACACTTAACCTGCTCTTCTGGGTTCGCCGCTTGCATTTGCACAGTATAGCAGGGTGAGACGGTCTTCATTGGTTAGAGAGCGGGAAATGCATTCTCCTCTGCTGTTATAAAGGTACGCTTCAGCGTTTTTTCCAGAGCAGACCCATCTCATCACAATTAAAAACCTGTTCCGGCAGATAATCTACGAGCATCTTGAAGTTGCTGATAAATTTCAATGCTGCCTTTGTGTCAGAGATGGCAGCTTCGCCGTGTCTCACAACGCTGTGGATGCGGGTTCTTCTCTTAAACTTCTCGAACTTCTTCGGCCGCTGTGATCCCGGCGTCTTCGTAACGAAACTAAATTAAACTCCGTCCGAATAGGCCATGAAGGCTCAACGGTACCGACCGGCCGCCGTGTCATCCTCATCGCACAGGCGTCACTGGACGCGGATGTTGATGGGCATGTAGTCAGCACACGGCTCTCCTGTATGTCAGTTTACGATACCGGAACCGCTACATCTTAAATGAAGTAGCTCCTCAGTTTGCCTCACAAGGTCTGAGTGCACGCACCCCAATTGCCAACAGCGCTCGGCAGACCGCATGGTCACCCATCTAAGTGCTAGCCCAGCCCGACAGCGCTTAAATTTGGTGATCTGACAGGAACCGGTGTTACCAATGCGGCAAGGCCGTTGGCGGTCTTCGTAACGAGGTCGGGGAAACTCATTCTCGCCTTCTTACGAACTGCCGGCCGGAGTGGCCGAGCGGTTCTAGGCGCTACAGTCTGGAACCGCACGACCGCTACGGCCGCAGGTTCGAATCCTGCCTTGGGCATGGAGTGTGTGATGTCCTTAGGTTAGTTAGTTTTAAGTAGTTTTGTTCTAGGGGACTGATGACCTCAGAAGTTAAGTCCCATAGTGCTCAGAGCCATTTGAAACATTTTTTTCATACAAACCATTTTCTTGTTTACAGTGTCGCCTTGCAATTGCTTTGTATTTATTCATATAAGGAGCAACTTTTCGGCATCTTCCAAAATACGAAACCGTTGTTTAGATACTCTTGTCACTCCCGTTGAAGCATCTGCCTCCTTAATGTCGTTCTTGTTCTTGAGCATAGTGCAAACAGTTGATGTAGACCGATTGTACGTGCATGCTAAATCAGCAACGCTCACACCAGGTTCGCGTATTTCAATGACTTTACGTTTCTCTTCCAAAGTCATTTCCTTTGTTTTATGGTCGTCTTCTTGCAGCTTTATCTTCGAGGTCATTTCTAAGAAGGTTATTAAAATTTGCACACAAAAAAACACTGTTAAAACAAGTTTAGAAAAGTATGTGATCACAAGCTGCAATAAGATGGTAGCGCTAAATCCAGACTCCAGTATGTACTAAAGACATTGTTCATACGCCGCTGCCGACAATGGAAGGTGTTCATATTGTTGAACGTCCCCCCCCCTCCCCCCCCGCCGCTCGCGAACGGCTGGCGACGTCACACTAAATCGTCGTCACTCGTTAGGCGAAACATCACTCTTTAAGAGCGTCATTTGTTTTGCTCGTTATGCGAATTGCACATTATGGGAGGTGCTCGGTAAGTGAGATATCATCGTACATGAAAACTGTAGCTGTGACTGACTTGAGAAGATTAGGTAACTCATGACACTCGGCGTCATTAAAACAATTTTGTTTTTTTTCTACCGGTTTCGGTCAGTGACCATCATCTGGCACCTGACAGCAAAACCTCAATGCACGAAACATCATAAAGACACGAAAATACGAAACGAAACTTACGAAAAATTGGCTAATAAAAGTCTCATGTCAGTCATGTTGAACCATAAATTCGCATTAGATGACAAACTCATGAATAATAACACAGACGAACAGTAATTTTCCCACGGCAGCAACCTTCGTCAGGTACGCTCGACTCCAGTCGACATACAGAAGTCAACATACGTAAGACCGGAGTTTCTACTGGCATATACAATGTTCAGGTACCTTGTGGGAATTCGGTCGGGTGATGTCGACAACGGCCGGTATTTCGAGAGGAGCACACACTGCCATTTTCAAGGCATAACTACAAGAAGTCGGTCATTTTTGGTTTGTGATGGCGCCAGTATTTGCAGTGTATGTGTTATCTTTCCAAAATTTCTCTGACAACCGAAGTTTTAAATTCTGTTTCATAGAGCTTACTTTCTGCAGCTATGCACTGAAAATGGCATTCCTGTAAGTTATTTGGACAGATATCCAGTCGATATGAACTATCACACACAAATATAATTTTAAGATAAAAACAACCGTAATTACAATGACTTCAGTAAAGCCAAAAGTAATATTTGTACAAAAGACGATAATGCCATGACTACTTAAACACAAGTATCAGTTATCAAAAATATTTACGTTTCCATTCTTACATACAATTAATGTTAAATGTTATTATCTGTGTAATATGCATTAAATTACAATAATGTAAGTAATGTAACCTGTGAGAAAACCCTTTGAAATATGATTAAAACAAAAGTTCCAATAGTATACATCATATATAATTTCTGAGTACAATGTACAATTCAGTGTGTCACATGTCCCAACAGACAGCGACTCAGGGACAAACGATTAACGTTGATGTTCCCAGTACGGTATTGAGAAGCAACATCATCATAGGTACAAGAAGTCCGCCCCGGTAGCTGAGTGGTCAGCGCGACGGAATGTCATACCTAACGGCCCGGGTTCGATTCCCGGCTGGGTCGGAGATTTTCTCCGCTCCGGGACTGGGTGTTGTGTTGTCCAAATCATCATTTCATCCCCATCGACACGCAAGTGGTGTCAACTCGAAAGACTTGCTTCAGGCGAACGGTCTACCCGACGGGAGGCCCTAGCCACACGGTATTTCCATTTCCATAGGTACAAGAAGAAACTAACCAGATTTACACAGTACAAGGTACAAAGTGATAAAACTCGATAGCTTAATAAACGTTACCTTAATGATAGTATGAAGAAAATCTGAGCATTATTTCGTGTAAATCTGTGTGGATAAAATAACTTACAGTCAAACAGGAATTATATGGAATACATATCCCAAGGGACATCAGTACACAATGTCAAAACGTGTCAGATCAGTATGGAGCATCAGACAAACAAATATAATAAATCATCTCATGTCTTCAACACACTCTTAACTCCCAAATAATATCGGTCAACTTCTCCATTTATGTACACGGTGTTACTTAACAGTTGTATCAGTAGTTTATTAATAATGGTACTATATACTAAGCAAATGATGAAATGCGTTTCTTTCGTTACGATACGCGTTTCGTTTTTAATTCGTTTACAGAATCCCCTGTACTAAGGTGTTATTCTTTGCTTTTAATGTGGACGTGAGTCTGCATTCACGATTCACTTGGTTTTTCCTCCTCGGTGGTGGAGAAATGAAAGAAAAACTGTGAGGCCATAAACGGAGAACAATGACACACAGCAAGGTCTACTGGGAACGAAATACTTCTCGGACGGCCAGCAACAAATTGCATGGGCAGACGCAGGACGGAAGACAGAAAGGAGGAGGACTGTTCTGCCTGCTGTACCTTGAGAATCGAGTTTTCACAGCTCGACTAAGGACAGCGGATAAATTACACTACTGGCCATTGAAATTGCTACACCACGAAGATGACGTGCTACAGACGCGAAATTTAACCGACAGGAAGAAGATGCTGTGATATGCAAACGATTAGCTTTTCACAGCATTCATACAAGGTTGGCGCCGGTGGCGACACCTTCAACGTGCTGACATGAGGAAAGTTCCCAACCGATTTCTCGTACACAAACAGCAATTGACCGGCGTTGCCTGGTGTAACGTTGTTGTGACGCCTCGTCTAAGGATGAGAAATGCGTATCATCACGTTTCCGACTTTGATAAAGGTCGGATTGTAGCCTATCGCGATTGCGGTTTATCGTATCGCGACATTGCTGCTCGCGTTAGTCGAGATCCAATGACTGTTAGCAGAATATGGAATCGGTGGGTTCAGGAGGGTAATACGGAACGCCGTGCTGGATCCCAACGGCCTCGTATCACTAGCAGCCGAGATGACAGGCATCTTATCCGCAATGCTGTAACGGATCGTGCAGCCACGTCTCGATCCCTGAGTCAACAGATGGGGACGTTTGCAAGACAACAACCATCTGCATGAACAGTTCGACGACGTTTGCAGCAGCATGGACTATCAGCTCGGAGACCATGGCTGCGGTTACCCTTGACGCTGCATCACAGATAGGAGCGCTTGCGATGGTATACTCAACGACGAACCTGGGTGTACGAATGGCAAAACGTCATTTTTTCGGATGACTCCAGGCTCTGTTTACAGATTCATGATGGTCGCATCCGCGTTTGGCGACATCGCGGTGAACGCACATTGTGACGTGTATTCGCTATCGCCATACTGGCGTATCACCCAGCATGATGGTATGGGGTGCCATTGGTTACACGTCTCGGTCACCTCTTGCTCGCACTGACGGCACTTTGAACAGTGGACGTTACATTTCAGATGTGTTACGACCCGTGGCTCTATTCGTCATTCGATCCATGCGAAACCCTTTCTTCAGGATAATGCGCGACCGCATGTTGCAGGTCCTGTACGGACCTTTCTGGATACAGAAAATGTTCGACTGCTGCGTGGCCAACACATTCTCCAGATCTCTCACCAACTGAAAACGTGTGGTCAATGGTGGCCGAGCAACTGGCTCGTCACAATACGCCAGTCACTACTCTTGATGAACTGTGGTATCGTGTTGAAGCTGCATGGGCTCCTGCACCTGTACACGCCATCCAAGCTCTGTTTCGCTCAATACCCAGGCGTATCAAGGCCGTTATTACGGCTAGAGGTGGTTGTTCTGGGTACTGATTTCTCAGGGTCTATGCAACCAAATTGCGTGAAAATGTAATTGCATGTCAGTTCTAGTATAATATATTTGTCCAATGAATACCCGTTTATCATCTGCATTTCTTCTTGGTGTGGCAATTTTAATGGCCAGTAGTGTAAGATAAGTGACTCAAAACGAACTTCCCTGTATTCCAGCTAAATATGGCACTGAGAAACGGCAAGCTCAAATGCTACATTGCCAAAATCATACTTAGAGCAGGACGACATCTGTAGGAAGTAATTCTCAAATTAAGCGAGCTGATAGTCCAGGCCGCGAATGGCCAAGGGATGTCCATCGACCGCCGTGTCTTCCTTTGCCTTGCGGCGTTATGCGAATGCGGTACGGAGGGGCGTATGGTCGGCAGACCACTCTCCCGGCCGTTTTGCAGGCGCCCGTAGCTCCTCAGTTGGCGTCACGACGCTGAGTGCACCCACCAAGGAAAATTCCTTGGAAGTACTGGGAATCGAACCCAGGTCCTTCGCGTGGCCACTCGCTGACCACTCAACTACAGTGGCGAATTGTTATTTTCAAATAGTGATATGAAAACAGTTTCTTAACAGGCATAGCATAATTCATGTATTTGTGCCAGTAAACAGATTTTTATTTATCAACAAAACTCTTCTGGATGTAGAGAAGTGTCATGTTGTACAAATAACTTCCATCTTACGAATGTTATTTTATATTCAGTTACTCCTACCGCGGGAGCCTACACACATACATTTCTTTGTCGCCTTTCTAGTAGCGTTGTCAGGTATCCCGTGAGAGCAACTGTCCCCATTTGCCTATAAAAAATTCACTATTGTATCTTGTCCGGATACGCAAGCATTCCTATTGCCTAAACGAATAATATTTCACGTAATATAGTCTGGTCACTACGCGAGTGTTTAAATTAAGAGGCATTCTTGTAAACGGAATTGAAATTAAAAATTTAGCTTTTAGTCCGAAGAGAGCAGAGTTGGTACGTCTGTTACATGGAACTTGTATCCTGTAGCAATGAAAAGAGTTGGTTGTTTTTACCGTGCATTTTACAGTGCGTGTAGCATTTTTTACAAATGGGTTCATCGTTGGACAGCGGAATTATTCAAGTGCTAGTGTCGAAAAAGATGCAAAATATGAAATTGAAAACCAAGTTTAATAGTTGATTATGTATGGTTTACTGATGGCTTAAACAGGCAGAGATGATTAAGATGCCCTCATATGTGACAAAAATATCGGGAGCACTATAACATATGGAAGAAGGGAAGGTTCTACGAGAAGGTTGAAAAGCGAGTAGAAATATCAACAACATAAAGCAAAGGCAGGTCACCATATATCCTTCGAGATAATTGAGTTTGTTATAAACATCATGACACCACGCAGATTGCTAGAGGTAGGAGAAGGGAAAATCAGACGTGGAGAGAAGTTTAGTGTGGATAGAGAAAGAAATCTGTGTATCACGGGTCAGAAAAATGAAAACAGCATGTCAGTTAACCAAAAGTGTGCACTAGAAGAAATCAATATGAATTAATGCCAAAATATGACGTTACTACACAGTAATATGACCGGAGGTCCTAAATACCGCAGGTTGCCGTGTTGTAAATAGAATAGGTCGAATCGAGAAATTAGAAATGAGAGAAATAGAGATCTTGAGGAAAATTCTAGGCTTAATCAACGAAAATGGTGAATTCAGGAATTGACGTAATGACGTACTCTACTCACATGTAGAAAAAAAATCACACATACCATTCGTAGGGGGAGGACTGATATTTAAGACCACATTGCCCCTATTAGCCTACAAGGTTGAGCAATTGTATCTTCCATTATTTTCTCAACAAGAAAACCAGATAGAAAAGACCTTCAAGAACTGCTAAAACTTCACGAGCACCTGGGTCACCAAGAAAAGCCAAAACTAAAAACTAGCAAAACAGGGAATGAAGTGGGGAGGAACAGCACAAGAAACGAGAGTGGTGATATTGGGCTAAAACTAAAGCCCAGCCGCAAGGAAAAGAAAGTATGCAGCTGAAATGACATAACTCGTAGGTGATCAATACGAAAAGAACAAAGAAGGTGAAATTCAGTGCTTTGTTCAAACCTAAACTGTTTTGTCTTATGTAACACTATAAAGGCTGAAAGTTTTGAAGATGTTAGTTTCTAAAAAATTTTAAAAAAAGAAGCCAAACGTTGTTCAATTTCGCAGCGTCAGGGTCGTAAGAAATCCGTTTCCGATTAGAAATGACCTCTCAACACTTCTTTTCACAAATTTTCTTCAGTTATTTGAAAATTCTAGCTTCGTGTGTCACCCTGCAGAATTTTACGTAAACGTAACATAACTGCGTAAAACGAAGTGACAAATATAGACGTGTAAGCCGGCTCTTTGTGTGGGAGGTAACGCGCGGGGCGTGTGCACAGTACCTGGTGCACGCAACCGCCCGGAGAGTGTCGTGGGCGGTCACGCAAAGCACAAACCGTGCAGTGGCCAGTACGTCATCGCGGCCGCGCGGCTCAGGTGAAGGATATCGCGGATTCACGAAATTGCTGACTTCCTGGTTCCGCTTTCCTCCTAAGAACTTTATTTACAGGACAAGCAACATCTATAAGTAATATCAGCAATGTAGCAAAACTGTCGGGGTGGGATTTTTGTGAACAAAAACACCAATCACGTTTTCTTCCTGTTGTACAAACACATTATACTCATTATGCTTTCCTCAAAACATGACCACAGCAAAGGTACAGGGCTGAGCAACAGACTAACAAAAAGTTGCCGCACTGCTCCCGCCCAAATACACGGATTGTCACGAAAAGAGCAGCATCCAGATTGAACTGACCGATCCACTGCAGTAACCGATCTGACAACTGCGCCAGCCACTTGCCTTACGTAGGCATTGCCGACCGCAGCGTCGTATTCTGCCTGTTTGCATATCTCTGTATTTGAATACTCTTGCCTATACCAGTTTCTTTGGCACTTCAGTGCAGTTTGCATACTTATTTCGTGCTTTTGGGTAAGCAGTGTTTCTAGTAACAGGTAACTATGGATACATCCACTTCAGTAGAAAAATTTATTTCTGTTTAAGAGCTTGCCGTCTCAGGATGCAGTGAGAAATCTGCAGGGCACTTTTTTATATTTCTTTATTCTCCTCATTATATTTTGCGAACATTCCAAACTCAGTACCCCAATTTGAGATCTTATAACTATTTTTTACACACTACGATATGGCTAGGGACAGTGCTTGATGAGAGCGGACACAAGGAGAATTGGCTGCTGTCCGTAAACAGGGAACATGCGTTTTTACCGTCGTCAAGCTTCTGGCTAATCCTCGAAACTGCGGCGACATCCGGTCGCTGGTGAAGAGACCTGCGACACCTTTGGTGCCGTTGAAATCCCCTCGTTGTCCGGGTGTCGCTGCTATTCTGACACGCAATTTCTGACCGGTCCGTCCTCGCTTGAGAAAGCGTGACAAAGAGTGGTGGGTTCGCGTATCACTGTGGGGAAGGCAAAAGCAGGAACAGGTCGCGCGGTTGGCTCCCTACACCTTAGAAACAGGTACGAGGTGCTACCCTGAGTTGTTGGTAACTCTGAGCCATTACGGGACGCCTCTCCTGTTGGGCCAGCGGCCGATTTTCCTGCCCAATCCGGACGAGTGCAGAGGGTGAGTATGCTTAGGCGGGTGATGGGGGCCCTCAGGAAAATAGCAGGCAATGTGGGACAAATGCTGCACAAAATCATCTATGCCAATGATTACTTTTAGACGTTCGGCGCTCATTCTGGGAGCGTGGGTGGGGCCGTGACGTCGTGCCTATTGATTGATCAGAGGACCCCATACGGCCATACCGGCCATTACGACAGCTGGTAGCGTCACCAGAGCATCGCCTGAACGTGCACGATATCCAGGCGACACTTTAGACAGCAGATTTCGGTGCTAGATCAAGTTAGACAGGGGCTGCATTGTGAAGCTGCAGGATGGTAGGTAGTCATATCGTTGTACTGCTCGTTATTGGCGGCATTGAATACAGGACGGCAGGCATCCGCGACATGTAGGATCTGGACGTAAGACCCGCATCATAAGTAGGGGGGATTGACGGATTCTCCGCCACGTGCGAACAGATCCAACGGCAACAACAGGAGCCACTCAGTGGGTTATCCTGCCTTCTACGCAGCATCCCGTAACTATTAGTACCACTGGCAGCCTTTGCACGACACAGGGTATGCCGCACCACGGCCGTCGATTCCTTCCTGCTACTCACACCTTCTCCCAGCGTCGCTGTTGACTCGCCTGGTGTCGGCAACGACGAACATGGGGCCCTGGAGACTGGCGGTAGGCCATCTTTAGTGGCGAGATCTGCTTCTTTGTTAGTCTGTTGCTCAGGCCTGTACCTTTGCTGCTGTCCTGTTTTGAGGAAAGCATAATGAGTAGAAGGTCTTTGTGCAACAGGAAGAAGTGGCGAGATCTGCTTCCGGATGACATCCGGATCCGTATCTGGAGGTACAGTGGAGAGCGGCAAGAAGAGTGGTTGTGGTCTTCCACCAAACGTCCCACCAGCATAGCGTGATGGTGTGGGGAGCGATATCCTATGGTGCCAGTTCGACACCTACAGTCGGTGTCTCTACCATCACAAGACTACATCCGAGACTTTACAACTCCATGCTGCGACGTCTCGACACTTGTATTCACAACCATGGCAGCCTGAAACCATACTAGTACGATGGCGTAGCGCAATAAATGGTGACCCTTCAAAGCTGAAAGTATAATGATTTCGTATGTGTGGTACCATCTACATCTACATTTATACTCCGCAAACCACCCAACGGTGTGTGGCGGAGGGCACTCTACGTGCCACTGTCATTACCTCCCTTTCCTGTTCCAGTCGCGTATGCTTCGCGGGAAGAACGACTGCCGGAAAGCCCCCGTGCGCACTCGAATCTCCCTGATTTTACATTCGTGATCTCCTCGGCAGGTGTAAGTAGGGGGAAGCAATATATTCGATACCTCATCCAGAAATGCACCCTCTCGAAACTTGGACAGCAAGCTACACCGCGATGCAGAGCGCCTCTCTTGCATAGTCTCCCACTTGAGTTTGCTAAACATCTCCGTAACGCTATCACGCTAACCAAATAACCCTGTGACGAAACGCGCCGCTCTTCTTTGGATCTTCTCTCTCCCCTCTGTCAACCCGACCTGGTACGGATCCCACACTGATGAGCAATACTCAAGTATAGGTCGAACGAGTGTTTTGTAGGACACCTCCTTTGTGGATGGACTACATTTTCTAAGGACTCTCCCAGTGAATCTCAACCTGGCACCCGCCTTACCAACAATTAATTTTATGTGATCATTCCACTTCAAATCGTTCCGTACGCATACTCCCAGATATTTTACAGAAGTAATTGCTACCGGTGTTTGTTCCGCTATCATATAATCATACAATAAATGATCTTTTCTTTCTATGTATTCGCAATACATTACATTTGTCTATGTTAAGGGTCAGTTGCCACTCCCTGCACCAAGTGCCTAGTGCCTATCCGCTGCAGATCTTCCTGCATTTCGCTGCAATTTTCTAATGCTGTAACTTCTGTGTGTACTACAGCATCATCCGCGAAAAGCCGCATGGAACTTCCGACACTATCTACTAGGTCATTTATATATATATTGTGAAAAGCAATGGCCCCATAACACTCCCCTATGGCACAAGTGCCACCAGGGTCGCAATCCGCCTTCTCTTTTTGGGTGAAACTCTTTCTACGACGATCAATGTATTTAAATACTGGCCCTCTACTCGCGGTTCTCACCGGCCGAGGTGACACAACGGATTACACACTGCACTCGCATTCGAGACGAACTGAGTCAACTTCTCTGTGTGGTCATTCTTATTTAGAAAGGACACTGGCGATTAAATTCCCCATCCTTATCCAATCTCGGCTTGTGCTTCATCTGCTACAGCGTAATCGTCGACGTGACTTTAAAGACTTCATGATTCCACTGACGCCACAATGCAGAAAAGATACTAATTTTCTCTTCTCAACGATGTCAACTGCAGGGTGATCCAAAAGTCCATTAACATATGAAAATGTTTTAATGCAGGCAATAATGTACGTAGAGAGGTAAAAATTGACACACATGCTAGAAATGACACGGTGGTTTTATTGAAACCGACAACGAGTGCAAAAGCTGACCTACAGACAGCGATGGATAGCAACACGTCATTGTCAGCGTGACGCATGCGAGGTACGCCAATATGTTAGAAACGCGTCATTCCTATCCTGGATGATAAACACCTGCCGGAAGCACAGAGTATAAATATCAGTATAAACTGCATTCGGATGCGCAGAACGAGAATTTTGCCCACAACAACATCATCTGTAGCTCAGGCCACGTAATTTTGGGATGGCGCATTGTAGGTCGTGCAGTGCTTAGTGGTTTGAGTGTTAACTGCTTCGCTGCTACAAATAGATCACTTTCAGAAGTACCGTGAAACTTTGTATACGCCTTTTACTGTCATATTAAAATTTTGATACCAGGATCTGATGTTGGCTTACAGATGTGAGGAGCACCGGTATCCAGCTTTTTCGTCACAGTATCGTAGCTCAGATTCCACTTTATTTACGTTAGTAACGGAATAAGTGACAACCAACAATATTTTTTTACATTTTTCAATGCACTTATTCATATTGCTAAATCTCTGTTCTAATTAATTAAGTTATAATGACAATATAAACTGTGCCGAATTGTCAGGAAAAAACAACGCTTTTGGAATACGGTGAACAATATGTACCGCCTGCCAGTCCATTATTATTTTCAATTTTTCCTTATTTACCCTACTGCTTTTTATAGATAAGTAAAACGCCTCCAAAATTTTTTCGTCATTTCATCGGAAAAGTAACACCATACTCTACGCACAAAAAATACTACATACAAGATCAACGCTTGAATCTTGGAGTAATAAAAGAAGTGACAGCCAACAATTTTTTTTACGTTTCTTGTTGCACTGATTCATATTGTCGAATTTGTTCTATTAATTACGATGCAATGATATTGTATACGAATATGATTCAAGTAGAAATAGACACACACAAGGATTTTAGAACTAGCATGAATTCGAGTCAAATAATCGGACTGTTATGTATAATTTTTATCTGCATATGAGCACAGCACCAATATTTGTACACTGACTGGCAGTTTACTCAAATACAGTTGCATATTTATATAGCACTTGCCTCGTAAACACATGGCCATGAAATCGCAAAAAATATCTCTACAATACAAGACTTTATGATACCGTGTCTCTATGATCTTCAACATGTAAATTGCCTTAGATCAATATGAAGGAAGATATTCTTGCTTAGCAAGAGTGACAGGATACAAATTGCAGAGTACCTGAGCAGTCAGTATTCAATATCCGGTGATGAGGACGAAGATGTGGAGAACAAATGGAAAAAACGAAAAGCATTGTGCAATATGCACTAGACAAGTATGTTCTGAGTAAGGTTTTAAGGCATGGAAACGACCCGCCATTGTTTAATAGCTGCGCTATAAAATATCTACTTAAACAAAGAGAACTTCATTTCATATTCAAGATAAGCCAAAACCTAGCTGACAAACAAAAGTTGAACGAAGCGAAAATCAGCGTAAGGAGAGGAATGAGAGAAGCGTTCAACCGATCTGAGTAATAATAACCCTTGGAGGTCTTGGTCATAAGTAAAATCTGTAAGTGGGTCAAAATCATCTATTCATTCACTCAGTGACCATACCGGCTCCGAAACGGAAGGTAACATGGAGAAGGCCGAAATACTGAATTCGGTCTTCCGTAATTGTTTCACCGCGGAAGATCATCACACGGTCTCTCCTTTCAATTATCATACTAGCGTCGAAATGGCAGATACTGAGATCATCGATTGCGGAATAGGGAAACAACTACAGTCGCTTACTAGTGAAAAGGGATGCCTATAAGGGGATGCCTATAAGTTTCTACGAAGATTATGCGAAAGAACTTCCTCCTCTTCTAGCAATAATTTATCGTTTTTGAGCATCGGAGGGTACCTAGCGGCTGGAATAAAGCACAGGTCATTCCCGTTATGAGTCTCGCATATGCCTTCAACCAGACAATCGGAGACGTGTTTGGAGGCAACCCGGTCAGGTTGAACGCCGTACACACACTGTCCAGCGAGTGCAGCAAGATGGAGGTTCCCTGTTGTTTTGGGGTGGCGTTGTGTGGGGCCGACGTACGCCGCTGGTCGTCATGGAAGGCGCCGTAACGGCTTTACGATACGTGAATGCCATCCTCCGACCGATAGTGCAACCATATCGGCAGCATATTGGCGAGGCATTCGTCTTCATGGACGGTAATTCGCGCCCTCATCGTGCACATCTTTTGAATGACTTCCTTCAGGATAACGACATCGCTCTACTAGAGTGGCCAGCATGTTCTCCAGACTCGAACCCTATCGCACATGCCTGGGATAGATTGAAAACGGCTGTTTGTGGACGACGTGATCCATCAATCACTCTGAGGGATCTTCGCCGAATGGCCGTTGAGGAGAGGGGCAATCTGGACCAACAGTGCCTTGATGAACTTGTGGGTAGTATGCCACGACGAATACAGGCATGCATCAATGCAAGAGGACGTGCTACTGGGTATTAGAAGTACTGGTGTGTATAGCAATCTAGACCACCCCCACTGAAAGTCTCGCTATATGGTGGTACAACAAAATGGTTCAAATGGCTCTGAGCACTATGGGACTTAACTACTGTGGTCATCAGTCCCCTAGAACTTAGAACTACTTAAACCTAACTAACCTAAGGACATCACACACATCCATGCCCGAGGCAGGATTCGAACCTGCGACCGTAGCAGTCGCGCGGTGGTACAACATGCACTGTGTGGTTTTCATGAGCAATAAAAAGGGCGGAAATGATATTTATGTTCATCTCTATTCCAATTATTTGTACAGCTTCCGGAACTCTCGGAACCAAAGTGATGCAAAACGTTTTTTGATATTTGTATAAATGTTGAAGTAGAAAGGGTCGGACGCTCTTTAGGTCTGTTTGCACATAATGCGGTTGTCTGTAACAAAGTAGCAACGCTAAAAGACAGTAACATTTGCGGAATGACCTCCAGAGAATTGATGAATGGGCGCATGTTCTGGCACTTAACCCTGAACGTAAATAAATGTAACATATTGCACATACACATGAAAAGAAATCCAGTACTGTACAGCTACAATATTGATGACGAACCACTAGATTAGTATCTTCCGTGACTATCCAGATCGATTAAAGTTGAATGACCACATAAAACAGTGGGAAAAACAGATGCCAGACTCAGATTAATAGGAAGAATATTAAGGAAATGTAACTCTTCCAGAAAGTAAGTGGATTATAAGGCGCTTATACGACCAGGTATTGAATATTGTTCATCTATCCGGGATCCGTACCAGATAGAGCTGATGGAAGAGAGAGAGAGGATCGTTCGGTCGGTCGGCGCGAGAGAGTTAGTGGTATGCTAGACAAATTCCACTGGCAGACGTTACAAGTGAGGCGTTGTGCCCCACGGAAAGATTTCCTATTGGAATTTCGAGAGAGCACTTTCCGCGAAAAGTCGGACAACAACTTCTGCCCACTTACGTCTCGCGTAATGACCACGATGGGAAAATTTAAGAAATTAGAGCCAATGCAGAGGCTTACCGACAGTCATTCTTCCCATGTGCCTTTCTCGAGTGTAACATGATCGGAGGACTCAGTTAGTGGTGCAAAAGTAGCCTCTGCTACACACCATTAACTATTTTGCGGAGCATGATGTAGATGTAGAAGGGATATGTTGGCAGGACACCCTTAGGTGTCAAGGAATAATCATTTTGGTAATGTGCGGGAAGTACAGAAAGTAAAAGTTGTAGATGGCCACTGAGGCTGAACGCAGTAAGCAGGTTCACGTGAGTGAAGTGTGCAGCAGGTAGAAAAGGCGCGCGAAACTGGGTCAAACGAGTGTTCCTCCTGATAACTGAAACGAGAAGTGAATATTTATAGATCCCTTTAGCCGACCTGTCTCGAGTAATTTTAGAATTAAAGTAAACTTTACAAATCAAAGGTAATCTTTTTATATCTACATACATACACCGCAAGCCACCGTACGGTGCATGGCGGAAGGTACCACGTACCACTACTAGTCATTTCCCTTCCTGTTTGACTCGCAAATAGAGTGAGGGTAGAACGACTATCTAAAAGCCTTCGTACGAGCCCTAAATTCTCGCATCTTATCTTCGTGGTACCTGTTGGCGACCGTAGAATCGTTCTGCAGTCGGTCTTAAATGCCGGTTCTCTAAATTTCCGCAACAGTGCCTCTCGAAAAGAGCGTCGTCTTTCCAGGATTCCCACTTGAGTTCTCGAACCATCTCCGAAATACCTGCGTTCTGATCGAGCCTACCAGTAACAAACCTAGCGGCAGGCCTCTGAACTGCTGCGATGTCTTCCTGTAATCCGACTGGTGAGTGTCCCTAACACTCGAACAGCACTTAAGAATGAGGCGCACTAGCGTTCTAAACGTTGTCTCCTTTATGGATGAGCTACACTTGCCCAAAATTCTCCCAGTAAAATGAAGTCGACCATTTGCCTTCCCTACCGGATCCTGACGTGCTCATGTCATTTCATATGGCTCTGAAACGTTACACCTAGATATTTCATCGATTTTTCTACATTTAGAGCAAGCTGCCATTCATCGCAGCAACTATAAATCCTAAGTCATCTTGTATACTACTACAGTCACTTCACGACGACACCTTCCAGCAAACCACAGCGTTATCAGAAAACACCCGCAAATTGCTGCTTGCCCTATCCGTCAGGTCGTTTGCGTATACAGGGAATAAGAGCGGTCCTATCTTACTTCTCTGGAGCACTCCTGACGATATTCTTGTCTCTAATGCACAGTCGCCGTCGAGGACAACGTACTGGGCTCTATTACTTAAAAATTCATCGAGCCCCTCACATATCTGAGAATATAAACCGTATAATCAGACCATCGTCAACAGTACGACATTCAATTAAAATGCCTTTTCAAAGTTCAATGACTGATCCGATATCTAAATGGAAATGTGCTTTACAAATGTGCCCATGGGAATACATATACAGAGATATGCTGGGTAGCACCATAAGGAGTAGGACGCAGCAGAGCGAAAGTCGAAGTAAGATACTGGCTCAAAATTGTAATCTGTGTCAGAGATTGATATCAGCGGAATATTTTTATAGTTCGTATGTGGGCCTCCTCCCATCCGTCACAGCCCATCCTTACTCTTGCTAAAATGGTTTTCTCTGGTGCTACCCCACCGCTTGGCGGAACGTTTCCTTAAGAAAATAGTTCAACTTCAAGAGAAAGACAAGAACTGATCTCGTTATATTCCCTATCTCCACTTGCTAGGCTTTGTGGAAATATATGGTGTTGCACTAAGGAAACTCAACCACTCTCTAAATAAAACACAAAGTACTCCAGACAACTAGTGGGAAGTGACTCATAGAGGGAAAAGATGTCGATGCGGGTAGAAATAATATGGGAGTGAATTCTAATGGTATTCGAGGTAGGAATAGGAAAACATAAAGACAATTGTCAAATGTTAGGTCGATAGTATGTTAGGAGTTGCTGAGATGTTTTCCGGTGTTGAGCTAAATCTGCTATCTTCGAATGCCTGAGTCGGAAAGTACGATGGATGAAGTGACCAGCTCACCATATACAAGGATGGCACTAAGTGAGTGGAAAATAACAACATTCTCTCTTCAAAAGGAAAGATTGTTGTATGTTCTCTCATGTCAATTAGTGGGAGCCAGTGTTTTCCTGTCATCTGCTTCCTGCTCACAAATACATATAATCTTAGACATAAGACCTGGCCGCCAGCCAGCTACCGCAAGACTAAATCAGAGTCATTCACTTAAGCCGCCAATAGAACTGAGAGCCCCTCAGAGTTCTTCAAATGGTTCAAATGGCTCTGAGCACTATGGGACTTAACTTCTGAGGTCATCAGTGCCCTAGAACTTAGAACTACTTAAACCTAACTAACCTAAGAACATCATACACGTCCATGCCCGAGGCAGGATTCGAACCTGCGACCGTAGCGGTCGTGCGGTGCCAGACTGTAGCGCCTAGAACCGCTCGGACACCCCAGCCGGCTCCGAGTTCTTCAGGCCATCAATCTGCACTATTTGGCAACACTGCCGGTTGCGGCAGTGCACGGAGGAAATGTTACGAAGATTTCACCAAAATCGTCTCGTTAATTTTATTACCGTACAGGCTTACGATGCCTTTTTCTGCTTCTGCTGACACAGTTTTTGGTCTTCGTGAATACACGGTATTATTCATGGAACTGTGGCACTGAACAGTTTACAGTACTGCTACGTCCAGCGTCTTCATCTATCCTACTGAATGAAATCGCATATGTCAGTTATCGAGAATTCCTGAATGTGGAAAATCACCCAGCCGGAACGATCTTTCTTGAAACAAGAAATCCTTTTCTGACGTGAGTTGTCTGACAGTACACATGATACAAATGTTTCGAGCTGCTTCTACTGCCTTCATCCCGCCTTGAACCCAAAGCGAACAGTACGTAGCAAATATTAGACACTTTTCTACTTGCAACTCTATTTTATAACCCTCAAACAACTTCCCTAAGACAGAAACATGCAAAATTCAGTACGTAATTGCACGATAAGTACTAGAACTTCAAATAAGAAAATGGCACTTGACAAATACACGTACAGTAACCTGGATGTCTTGTGTAACAGCATGGTGTTCAGTGGGTTTATCAGATTTATTTCGTGTGGGAAATCGAACTACAGTAAGAAACAATTTTATACTAAAAATGCGGAACTTATCAAAGTGCGAGCACTTGGTCGGACAGCAACTGGCGTCAAGGCACCCACTGGGGGGTACCCAGTGACAGCTGTGGGGCGAGGATACAGCTCTGATACCGAAGCAACGACGAACTCTTTCGTGGAACGTTTTGCTATTACTGATGGGTTAAAAAATGAAGTAAATTTTCTTCGACGTTCCATCAGACTGATACCTATATCAGACAGCCGAAATTAGATTTAAAAAATAAAGGAATGAGTGGACTCGAACTCACTGCTTCGTGTCTACAGCGTGCGACGTGTACCACTTTCCTTATCCTTATTCTGTCGTTCGAGGTATCTGGTTTTTTTTTTCTTCATTTTACGTCAGCACTTCTGTGCAGATGCTGCATGTCACATATTGAATACCATCAACGCAAACTGTACTCAGTTTTTAATGGCAAATGTTGAGCAGCCATTTGAACGAACGCGCTGATCTACCATGCCGGTGCCCCCCCCCCCCCCCCCCATTAACCATGGACCTTGCCGTTGGTGGGGAGACTTGCATGTCTCGACGATACAGATAGCAGTACAGTTGGTGCAACCACAACGGGGGGGGGGGGGGGGGTATATGTTGAGAGGCTTGACAAACGTGTGGTTCTTTCAGGGGAAACAGTCTGTATAATTGACTGGTCTGGCCTTGTAACATCAACCAAAACTTCCTTGCTCTGCTGGTACCGCAAACGGCTGAAAGCAAGGAGAAACTACAGCCGTCATTTTTCCCGACGACATGTAGTTTTACTGTATGGTTAAAAGATGATGGCGTCCTCTTAGGTAAAATATTCCGGAGGTAAACTAGTCACCCGTCACCCATTCAGATCTCCCGGCGGGGACTACTCAGGAGAGTAGTTATCAGGAGAAACAAAACTGGCGTTCTACGGATCGGAGCGTGGAACGTCAGATCCCTTAATCGGACAGGCAGGTTAGAAAATTTAAAAATGGAAATGGATAGATTAAAGTTACATATAGTGGGAATTGGTGAGGTTCCGAGGCAGGAGGAACAATACGTCTGCTCTGGTGAATAAAGGGCTATAAATACAAAATCAAATAGGGGTAGTGGAGGTGTAGTTTTAATAATGAATTAAAAAAAAATAGAAACGCGGACGAGCTACTACGAACAGCATAGTGAACGCATTATTCTGAGACAAGATAGAGACGAAGTATATGCCTAGCACAGTAGTACATGTTTACATTTCAACTAGCTCCGCAGATGATGAACAGATTGAAGAAATGTATCGTGCGATAAAAGAATTGATTCAGATAGTTAAGGGAGACGAAAATTTAATAGCCATGTGGGACGGGAATTCGACAGTAAGAAAAGGAAGAGAACGAAAGGTGCTAGATAAATACGGACTGGGGGTAAGGAATGAAAGAGGAAGCCGCCTAGTAGAATTTTGCTCTGAGCGTAACTTAATCATAGCTAACACGTTTAAGAATCATGAAAGATGGTAATATACGTGGAAGGGGCCTTGAAACACTGGGCGCTTTCAGATAGATACTGTAAAGGTAAGACAGAGATTTAGGAACCAGGTTTTAAATTGCAAGACATTTCCACGGGCGGATGTGGACTCTGACCACAATTTGTTGGTTATGAACTGTAGACTAAAACTGAAGAAACTTCTAAAGGGCAGGAATTTAAAGAGATGGGACCTGGATAAACTGAAGGACCACAATCTTCAATCTTCAGAGAGAGCAATAGGGAACGATTGACAAGAAGAGGGGAAAGTGACACAGTAGAAGAAGAATGGATAGCTTTGAGAGATGAAATAGTAAAGTCAACACAGGATCAAGTAAGTAAAAAGAGAAGGGCTAGTATAAATCCATGATTAACAGAAAAGATATCGAATTTAATTGATGAAAGGAGAAAATATAAAAATATAGTAAATAAAGCAGGCTAAAAGAAATACAAACGCCTCAAAAATGAGATCGCCAGGAAATGCAAAATGGCTAAGCAGGGTTGGCTAGAGGACAAATTTAAGGATGTAGAAGCTTGTATTACCGAGGGTAAGATGGATACTGCCTACAGGAAAATTAGAGAGACCTTTGGAGAGAGGAGAACCACCCGTATAAATATCAAGAGCTCAGATGGAAAACCGATCCCAAGAAAAGAAGGGAAATCAAAATGGTAGAAGAAGTACTTAGAGGTTCTATACAAGGGCGTTGTTTTTGAGGGCAATATTACGAATTCTCTACAAACGAATGGAAAAACTGGTAGAAGCCAACCTCAGGGAAGATCAGTTGGATTCCGTAGAAATGTTGGAACGCGCGAGGCAATACTGACCCTACGACTTATCTTAGAAGATAGGTTAAGGAAAGGAAAATCTACGTTTCTAGCATTTGTAGATTTAGAGAAAGCGTTTGTCAATACTGACTGGAATACTCTCTTTCAAACTGTGAAGGTGGCAGGGGTAAAAATATAGGGAGCGAAATGCTACAGAAACCAGATGGCACTTTAAAAGAGTCGAGGGGCACGATAGGGAAGCAGTGTTTCAGAAGAGAGTGTGACAGGGTTGTAGCCTATCCCCGATGTTATTCAATCTGTATATTGAACACGCAGTAAAGTAAACAAAAGAAAAATTTGGTGTAGGAATTGAAGTCCATGGAGAAGAAGTAAAAACTATGAGGTTCGTTGACGACATTGAAATTCTGTCAGAGACAGCAAAGGACCTGGAAGAGCAGCTGAACGGAATGCACAGTGTCTCTAAATGATGGTATAAGATGAACATCAACAAAAGCAAAACGAGGATAATGGAATGTAGTCGAATTAAATCAAGTGATGCTGAGTGAATTAGTTTAGGAAATGAGACACGTAAAGTAGTAGATGAGTTTTCCTATTTGGGAAGCAAAATATCTGACGACTGTTTTAGAGGGGGGTATATAAAATGTAGACGGGCTATGGCAAGGAAAGCATTTCTGAAGAAGAGAAATTTGTTAACATCGAGTATAGATTTACGTGTCAGGAAGTTATTTCAGTAAAGTATTTGTATGGAGTGTAGCCATGTATGAAAGTGAAATATGGACGATAACTAGTTTAGACAAGAAGAGAATAGAAGCTTTCGCATTGTGGTGCTACAGAAGAATGCTGCAGATTGTATGGGTAGATCACGTAACTAATTAGGAGATATTGAATAGAGTTGGGGAGGAGAGGAATTTTTGGCACAGCTTGACTAGAAGAAGGGATCGGTTGGTAGGATACATTCTAAAGCATCAAGGGATCACCAATTTAGTATTGGAGGGAAGCGTGGAGGGTAAACAGCGTAGAGGGAGACCAAGAGGTGAATACATTAAGCAGATTCAGAAGGTTGTAGGTTGCAGTAGCTATTCAGACATGAAGAGGCTTGCACGGGATAGATTACCATGGATAGCTGCATGAAACCAGTCTCTGGACTGAAGATCACAACAACAATAACAACAATCTGGCTGCTTGTAGATCTATCATAGAACAGTTAGCTACTGACACCGCGATTGGATTTAGTTTTCAAAACATTCCATGGATTTTTTTCTTCTTTAGTGTATGATGAGTGGCATTCATAACTTGTCGAAATTTATCCCAGCACCTAATTTAAGTTTAGCATCCATTATTTTATCAGCTGCAAATGCTGCATTACATTGTCTTATACCAATGTCTTTCCTTGCACGAATTTGCTTAGATCTACCAGCTATAATTTGTCCTGCAGTATGACATTCTGCCATATCATCGTATGCAATGTAGTGCTCTTTGCAAACCTCATCGTTCATATTAATAACATCATTTCCATGTGCTAGTGTTTTCCATTTCTGTTCCCAATCCACAATTGCTTTATCTAGGAATGTGTAAGTCTACAGGCAACTTCTCGAGACCTACCATATACGATGCACATCTTGACTGGCAAGTTATGCTACTGCATGGCTGGAGGATTTGCACATTCAGATGTTGTACGATACAGGAAATCCAAGCCACTTAACAAAAATCTTATTCCTCATCATCTTATTCCTCCTCTAAGAGAAACACATTTGGTTCACGGCTTTCCTGTAACTCTCCCGTGTAAAAACTACCTGTTATTTCACTAACGCCATCATCCTTTACGATGTCAGTTCTAGGGTTTGCTCATTACAGTTTGCAAACTGCAAATATGTCTATTGACCAGTTCCGTAAGTATGATTTCTCAAACGCATTCTTGTATTTTGAAATATGTACTAAATCAGGTACATTAAATTTCTGCTTGCAGGTATCCACCATCTTAATATGATTGTATGCTGTACATAGAAGCTATCATAAACGTCAATTGTTTTCGTTTTTATGGATCGATATATGGTTCCATTTATACTGCCCAATTATTTGATCTGCGACGATCAAAATGCATCCACATACGGTCTTTTATCACTCTGTTATAATTTTCCAAAACACATGCCTTCATCTGGGAGAATGTTGAGTGTATTCTGTACACAACGTCATTACCGTCTTGAAATATCTGTTATAAAACTTATGACCATAATCAGGCAATTTACAGGACATTGATTTGTCCCCATCACCAGCAAATGTTCAGTCTAACCCTTCCCCATCTTTGTTTTAAGAGGTAAGTCCTAGGTGAGCACTAAAATATATATGAAACCTACATTTTCTCATGAATATTGTCTCATATGCACAAGATCTGCTTGTCATAAATCATTCAAACCTCGAATTAGAATGGGCCAGCGCTGGAATGCTTTCGCACAGGTTTGTGGAGTTCTTGAACTGCGGTCTCCATAATTATTCAGTAATGCATATTTCTTAAAACTTTGAAATGAGTGATACAATTTCATTCCTGTGAACTATATGGCTGGCAGTGGTTGACGCATTAGCAGTTGTAGCTGTTCTATTATTTCGTTGAGATCCAGCGCGGTGCAGACAATGGAAATTTGAACAGCCGTGTGTCCTGCTCCGATGTATCTGGCGGAACTGTGGTTCAACAACTGGTGTTGCAGACAACAGAAACACAAATAGTTGTGTGTCATGATCCGATATATCCAGTAGTGCAGATTTCTATTCCAGTGCATCAGGGAACCACTGCAGTGTGGGAGAATTAAAAGAAAACACATAGCTACAAAAACAAAGTGAACAATAACGAAGAACAAGAGGAGTTAATATTTGCATTTGGGTACGTGTGTCATTTTTTTCTCCCTGGAGGTGAAGGCAGATCTCTGCTGACGCATCATGATGATCAGCCTTCCACTACATCTTACAGAGCATGAGTGACGAGTCAATTTGATGCTTAGCATGTCTGGATGAGTACTGCAGCACAATGATAATTAGAAAAACTATCCACCTTCTTAGATTGTGACATTGTAGGGATGATCTTGGATGGACTTATATGACAATTCATGTGGCAGTCATTTTTCTGACCCTCTGATCTGCCAGCTTATATCTGCCATATTTGCCCATGACATGACAGTGTTGGCCATATTGGATCCGCCATCTTGGATAATAAGTTATGCTAAGTGGGTATTAAATTATCCTGGATCATTTTGTATACTTAAGGCAAAGAATAAATTATGTTAATTCACAGAAAGCAAAGAACAAGTTATGGTAATTCAGAGACAAGTGCCAGGCAGTTATGCTAATTCCACCACTTGTACATATTGCAAGCACACCTCACGCACACGTGAATGCCACCTCTGTCAGTTCAGAGTGGCCTAAGCTGCCAGAGATAGCGGTGTGCTTGTTTGAGTGAATGAATTTTTGTGTGTTTCCTTTCCAGATGAAGACGTGAGTAGCATTCTATCTTTTCCTTATTCTGTTGATATTTTAACCTGGAGTTTCCATATCCTACAGACTTTAATTATCTAGTAAATATTTCACGCTATGAGTTTATCTTCTGTAAAACTTTAATGTATATTGCCAATATAAGAACACTCCTGTCAGCAGCAAGATTGACTTAAATGTATTAGCCATATCTGGAATATTAGTACCGTAATACAATGCATCTCGGGGCAAAGTTCGTAATGTAGCAAAGTGTGATATCTATCATATTCATATTCTTTGTTGTCATATCCAGCGCTTACCTTCTATGAATAAGTGTAAAACAAAATGCAGTTATATACTATGTGTAGTTGTGTGCATTATCTTATAATATACTCAGTATGTGAATGAATTTGCTATCGATATGACTATGGAGTGTACTGTAAGCACCCAAAACACAAAAACCTTTCCACGTGATAAAAGTTTCGACCGATAGCAAAAATTCCGTCATTTTCGCGATCACTGTCGCCACCACAGTGTCTAACTACACTTGGTCAACGATATATTTTCTCTATAACACCTTCATCTAATGATGAGCCTGCAGTGGCTCGAAAACATGTTAAGATATAATAAATCTTATAGGTAATTAAAAAAAGGAACTGGTTGCACATTTATTCCCAAATAAATCGCAAATTTAAATCAAAGTGGCAGTCCATCATCCATAATGGATATATGGAAAGTAGAGAAATTTTTTGACCGTTTGTCATTGCAACATTCGAGTCTTAAATGTCAAATAGGAGTCAGTGTACAAGCCTGACAAGTTAAGGAAAGAAAGGGAAATTACAATGAAGAAACATTATGGTCAGTAATACAATCACTGGATGGAACAAGATAGTTGGGAAGATCATATTAAGTTGCAAAGAAATCTGACTTAAAATGCAGGAAGTTTTCCATCCATGAGACTGTAACAAAGACAAACAATCAACGCCTGTAAGCAGCTAAAGGTCTGATTTCATTGTAATTTCAAACCATTGTTTGGTGAAACTTCGTTGTTTTCATTTTACTATCATAATTTTTTCAAGTCTAAGACAAGAAAATGTTATGTTTTATATCTCAGCTATTTCATTCACAAAGTGGGCAGATCACTTCTATCTACAAAAAGTTTGAATAAATCATTGACATCATTAACATAAATATCACCTGTTCGTTTTCTTGTACACATGAAATTCTTGTTTTATGAAAAGACTTAAACCTTGTAGTAATTGTTACAATTCTGTCATTTAATTTCTGTAATTTACAGCTAAAAGTGGTTCTAACGATGTACAACATTGCATAAAGCCAATGTTCAAGAAAAGCTAAATACAATTTATGTTGCACAAAAATATGCTCCTCTGGATACAAAATATTTACTGCTATAGTCAGCCTTTTTCTCATCATTATTATTATGAATTTCTTGTTTAATATAAATAATCTGAAGAATATATAAGTGACAGTTAAGCTACATATGAAAATTTGTAGAATGTCGTAATTCCTTCAATTCCAGTTCAATGAAAGGTTTAGTTAGTTTTGCATTGGAATATTCAAGATAGTGAATTTGATTCCAGGTTTAGGCACAAAGTATTTTACTTTCTAAATTTGATCTTAAACGACACATACCCTATAACAACAGCTATTTTAATATATAAAATAAAATTATTGTTCATAAATACTCATTAAGAGTAATTAATAATCAGTTTAAAATAAATCATTTGTTGCAGAACAGAAATAATTACAAAATTTATCAGTGTGGAGAAGTTGAACATACATATCAGATTTAGTAAGAGGGTCCAGTTGTAATATTTTAAATGCACTATCAATGACAAGTGTTTCATTGTACTCACGTTTCTAGTATTAATCTTAAATAAATGCACATACTTTCTGTAAGATCTACTGTTTGACTGTTGTATAACAAATACGAATTCGGACACCACGTCATACTGTGCAGAAATCAGAAAATTAAGATGAGTTCCATGTAGACTCAGAACCGATCTCGGGTACTCTTACACAAAACTCTGCCTGCTGCACTAGCTGGGTAGCACTGCTACACACTACTGAATGAAGATACTTAATAGGCCATGCGATTATAGTGTTGCCAAACTGCCATTCTTTGACTTCTGTATTCTACCGAAAATATTTATGGAACGACATTGTGTTACAGACATTTTTTGTATTGTTACTGTAACGTCAGAGTGTTCGAGTTTTGAATCATCCTCTACTTGGCAGGAGCGCACAAAATTTTTGTAGGGTTATGTAGCAATTTGGATGCTTTTATGTACCCATATTTTGCTCCCAAGTCAATACGTACTTGGACCAGATCAGAAAAGTGAAGACCAATTGCAGTAATAAACAGCCACATGTCGCCTGCACTCATATTGACACAATCGTCCTCTAACAATCCCGGCTTTTGGAGTCGTGACTTTATTTCCTCATTTGGCGTCTACTTTGAGGGAAGATACAGTAGCTGACACATGATGTCATAAATCGAAGTGAGGTACGAGCGATCAGATGCTCCTATCCAGTCACAGCAGTGGTGGAAAATTGCGCTTAGTGAATCGACTTGTGACTTAATGGCTGTTGTAAGAGAATATTGAGGGATTACCCTCTGGCCTGCGCTCCAAAACGCAAAGCTTCGTTTATTATTTATTACTAAAGTAACATTCTGATTTTGTTTATAACAATATACGAGAACCTCTTAATGCTGTGCTGTATCACATAAACCAGAACATCACTGCATTATCAACTTTAAGAGAACACGAGAGTAACTAGGACCAACGGAATCACTTCGTTTGTCATCGGCTTCGTGCCGAATGACCGACTAGCGAGGACGCGAGTGATTCACATCAAACAGTTCAGTTGCTAGCGTAGGGGCCAAACAGTTAAGTAGTATTCTAAATATACATCTATAGTTACGTACTTATTTCGAGTGCCTTAGTATCCTTCCTGTGAATCTCAATCTGGCATCTGCTTTTCCTATTATTTGTTTTATGTGATCACTCCACTTAATGTCGCTCTGGATAGTTACTCCTAGATATTTTACGGTAAATACTGTTTCCAGCAATCTGTGTTGTTGTACAGCAGTAGGTTCCTTTTACTATCTATGCGCAATGTTACATTCATTTACGTTCAGGATCAACTGCCAGAGCCTGCACCATTCATCAGTCCTCTGCGGGTGATTCTGCAAGTCGATACCCGCTTCTGGCGTAGAAGCTTTCCTAAAGACAACCGCTTCATCTTCGAACAGTCTTGAAGTGCTTCCGACGCTTTCTACAAGGTTATTTATATATAATGTAAACAGTAAAGGCCCTATCACACTTCCTTTGGGAAATATGGAAATTACCTTTACGTCTGTTGATTTTGTCAAGTATTCAATCCAGTCGCAAATCTGGTCCGATACTAGATAAGCCGTATTTCTTCACTAAACGGCAATGGGTGACAGTTTCAAACGTCCTCCTGTAGTCAAGCAACACGGCATCAACATGAGCTCCATTATCTATAGCGCTATGGATAATATGGAGGAACAGAGCGAGCTGAGTTTCGCAAGATCTTTGGTTCCGTTACATTTATGGAGGAGATTTTCGTTTCTCAAAAATGTCAGAGTGCGTGAGCACAAAACATGTAACTCTGTAATAGACTTACATCAAACGACGTAGGCCTATAATTACGTAAATATGTCCTACGACCCTTCTTTTCTAGTACCCTTCCTTGCTACAGCGAACTGCAATAAACTGCTATTAGAAGGGGAGCAAGTTCTTTCACATAATCTTTGTAGAACCTTATAGTTATCTGGCACTGACGCCTTTCTACTACCAAGCGATTGTAGTTGCTTTCCTATCCCGCGATGGGTTATCTCTGTATCTGCTATTTCGACTATTGTGCGACGTTTCAAAGGAGGGACCGTGTTATAATCTGCCGCGGTGAAACAACTTCCAAATACCGAATTCAGTATTTCGAACTTCTCTCTGTTATCTTCGGTTTCGATGCAAGTGTGGTCACTGAGTGAATTACTAGATGATTTCAAACCGCTTACTAATTTTACGTAAGGCCGAAACCTCTTACGTCTTTTACTCAGACCTGTTGACCAAATTTTACTTCTCTCATTGCTCTCCTTGCACCTACTTTGCTAGGAAATCCAAGACGTTGCCGTCACAGATTTGTTCTGTCTGCTCGAAGTGATTTTTGGAGAAGACATTCAGAATAATGTCACACGAATCCTTGTTTCTGGCAGCAGTTTTGATACCATCACTCTCCCAATTTATACCTAATACGCTGAGGCCACGACCCCGCCCCCCATTTCAACAGTGCGCTCAGGAAAATTATTAAAGATATTCTGTAATTGTCTCTGAAGCTCACTGACCCTACAGGTTCTGATCCAGGCGGTCTGTATAACCATCCGATTAAAATTTTTGACCGACCTTTGATACTTTATTTCATACAATTCAATTCACATTCGGAATCTCTAATAACCTCGCTAGACATTATCGAGTTCTTTACTGGAATAAATACCCCGCCACCATTGGCGGCTAACCTATTCTTACGATAAATATTCGATTCTGAACTTAGGATTTCGTTGCTATTAACTTCCAGTTTTAATCACCTTGCTGCTCCTGATACTGTCTCGCATTATAACCTCCAACAAGCGAAACTAATTCTGGGACCTTTCCTTAGACGCTCCCTCAGTTTACTAATATGGCGTTAACCTTTTCTGTATCCAATCTGCGTGGACTAGCATTCTCTGAGAACACTGTGTCTGTTTTAACTTCTGATCCCAAGGGGGGAGGGAGGTGGAGGGAGGGAGGGGGAGGGCATTCCATAAAAAAAAAAAAGGAAACGAAAAAAAAGACATGTGCGCTAAACACGCTCTCCGTTAATCTAGTAGCCATTTCTTTCGTGTAGAACAAGATTGACCTGTTCAGGGGAACTACAATTATGCGTTCGATTGAGTATGTCGAGAAACTCGCATTCGAAAGCGTTGCATAGTTGTGTTGGCCTCTGATTTAGACCTTCTACTCTGCTCCAGACCAAAGGACCGTAATCGACCCTGTGTACGACGCTAAAATTAGCTTAGCTTGCACCCCGCGTGCGACGCTAGTTGCCTTCACCATATCAGCCATCCGCCGAAATGGGCAGAGGATGGCCTGAGAACCCAAGTAGCATGCGTCATTCGTGCCAACACGTGCCACTATTTGTAGACAGGTGCACCCAGAGCGCTCGATAGCCGTCGCCAGGGCCTCCTCCATGTGATGGACGAGACCCCCCGGGAAACATACCAAATACACACTGCCATTCTTCCCGCCTTGCATGCTGTTTCCCTGAGGGGCTCCAGTAGTCTACTCGCCTATCATTACAGCTCCCAATGACTCTGCACTTGTCCGGCAAGGGCTGGAAAACCGGCCACTGGCTCAACAGGAGGGAATCCCATACTGCCTCAAGTATTATCAACACTGGGTAGTACCTCGTACCTGTTAGGGTATAAGGAACCAGCCGTGTAGCAAGTTCCCTCTTTCACGTTCCGCCCCGTGAAACGTGAACCCACCACTGTCTGACACTCACTCTCGAGAGAGGACAGACCAGTCTGATGTTGCGCATCGGAAGAAGAAGCGCCAACTAGGTCACCAAAAAGTGTTTCTGGTCTTGTCCCCAGTGCCCTGATGTTGCTGCAACTTTGAGCATTGGCCAGAAGAAGCTTGTCGACCATAGCCAAGACGGTTTCCAGCTGTTTAAAGGCAGCATCCAATTCGTCATGTGTTCGTTCACGAGCACTGTCCATAGTCACACCGTGCTGTGTAAATAAATTCAATAAGATCTCAAAAAAAAAAAAAAAAAAAAAATACAAGCGAAGTTGTCAGGAATTGTCTGGGAATTCACGAATGCAAAATATAACGAGGAGAATAAATAAACACTAAAATCTGCTCTTCATAGTTCACACTGTACCCTAAGGTCACAAGATCCGCAAGCTCTTAAAAATGTAAGGTGGCGTGGTCTCCTGGCCTTCATTTCTTACGTATTCCGTCCTCACAATCGTATTCTGCACATCAAGATGCTTCATTCGAACCCAAACTCGATAAGGTAGAGTCAATTTAGTATGAATTCGTGTAAGCGATATGCAAATCTAATAAGTAAATCGTAAGTGCACACCGAGGTTGGAAAAGTCGAGACTGGAGTACACAACATGACAGCCACAGGAATTTTCGTTCTAAAGAGGCAACCAGCCCTCTGGGAGGCCCGTCCCTTCAGAGGGGTGGGTCGGCGTACACCTACTTTGACCAGAGCGAACGCCCAAAGAGAGGACAGCTTTTGCCAGAGCGAAGGGGTAAATGACCTCCGTGTTCGACTTAAAAGCAAATTCCGCTACACTGTGTGGGAGTGCCCAGAAGACGCATTTTTTGACGGACCAACTGTGTAGTTATGGAGTTCTCACAGGAGGACAGAACACGCCTAACGGAGATGCTACATATTTCCGCATTGGTCGACTTAAACGAAACGTCATTCTCCTGATTAAAAGAGCAACGCTGGTTGGTTGGTTTGTGGGATTAAAGGGACCAGACTGCAACGGTCATCGGTCCCTTGTTCCAAAACTTAAAAACTACCACACAGAGTAAAAAACGGATAATAGAGACAACAGACAACACAGGACAAGAAAAACTCAGACAAAGAACAGACATAACAAATTAAAATCACACAGAGTGTGGCAGTGGTTGGCCGACCGTAGAATAAAAAGGGAAAAGCCAACCACCGAGAACACATTAAAAACTCAGTTTAAAACCGTAGGCCAAAGGCCAGAATCAACACAAAACAATGAAATAAAACAAACACTCATATTAAATGATATAAACCCCCTGCCCGAATAAAACGTAAAACTAAGCCAGCCATAGCAGGGTCATCAGTTAAAAGGACATGGAGCGCATCAGACAATCATGGCCAATGAAGTGGTAATGCCATCGGTCCTTCATTATTCCCGAAAAATTTCAAAAAGAATACGATCACGTCTGATCTGGACCAGATATCGTACCGTTGATAAATAGACCATAACTGCAGTTAATCAGTGTTGCGTGCACATAACAACAAATGAAGGACCTACAGTAACCTCTGTATTCCAGTTCTACGGCACAAGTTTCGTACGAAATGGACAGTACAACTAAATAACGTGGGGGCTCACCTACTTGTATAATACAGGGTGTATCAAAAAGAATCCCCCGATTTTTAAAAATCATAATTATTATGTTATTTGAGATACGTGCGTGAACAACGTACTGTTGGAAAGAGCAGTCTCTTGAGTTTTACATGGTTCCCACTAGGTAGCAGAAGTGTGCGCCCACTTCATTTCTAGTAAAAATGGTGTCGGGACAACAGAAAGCGTTTTGTTTTCGACGTTTTGCCCAGTCCAGGTCAGTAATGATTGTTCAGCGTGACTTTCGCACTATGTATGGTGTGGATACTCCTACAGCGCAGACCACTAGGCGATGGCATAAACAATTCCAAGAAACAGGTTGTTTGTGTAAAGGCAAAACGCCGGGCCGTCTCCTAGTGTCTGTCACAGACGTCGAACGCATCCGCCATAGTTTCACAAGGAGTCCGCAGAAACGAGTTCGCCGTGCAGCTCGACAGCTCAATATGCCCTCGATGTCCGCCTAGCGTATGTTGCGTCGACGTTTGCACATAAAACCATACAAAATTCAGCTACTACTAGCTCTTCGTGAAGGTGACAAACAACAACGTGTGGAGTTCTGCAATTTCGTTCTTGGCAAGATGGAAGATGGCAGTTTTCTTTCGCACTTAGTGTTTACTGAGGAGGCAACATTCCATTTAAATGGAAGGGTGAACCGTCATAATGAGAGAATATGGAGTACGGAACAATCACATGAAGTAGTGTAACATGAGAGGGAATCTCCAAAATTTAATGTGTTTTGTGCCGTTTCACAGCAAAAGGTGTATAGTTCACTTTTCTTTGCCGAGAACCATGTTACAGGAAGCACATATCTCGATATGCTTGAGAACTTTCTTTTCCCACAGTTAGAGACTGATTCGAACAACTTCATTCACCAACAGGATGGGGCACCGCCACTGGCACCTGGAAATGCGGGAATTTTTAATTCAAAGGATTACTGAACTATGGTTAGGTCGCACTGGAACAAATGATTCACCCTTACATCAGTGGTCTCCAAGGTCACCGGACCTGACTGTACGTCATTATTTCTTGCGCGGAATTATCTCCCTCCGTTACCAACAACAAAGAATTAACTGAGACATCGTGTAACAGCAGTTGTGGAAGCTGTAGCTCAAGGCGTGCTCGCTGCAGTGTGGGAAGAATTTGAATACTGCACTGACATGTGCCGTGCATCTCAAGGGAGGCATATTGAACACCTATGAAAAGGTATGAAAAAAACTTTTTGAGTTTCTTGGTCATAAAAACAAAATTCATTATATATATTTATTAATTTCAGACATGTAGACGTGCAAAATCGGATGATTCTTTTTGATACACCCTGTATAACATTCGTATGCTAACATGAAAAAAGAGAACTCCTCACTAACAGATAGCTAAACAGTAAAGCTATGTTAACATATGCTGCATAAATTCATGTCAGAAATCTATATACAGATGTTAGACACGACTCGTGTCCTATGTGTTTGTTTATTTACAGAACGATTTGGTGTTTGATGATTCAGTACTTCTCTAACATAACATCTGACTAACCTCTCTGGAGGGGTCAGATCGCTTTGTCCTGAGGTAGAAGTAGGATGGCAGATTAAAAGGTTCATATGTACGACGTATGTTATTCAATCTGTATATTGAGCAAGCAGTAAAGGAAACAAAAGAAAAATTCGGAGTAGGAATTAAAATCCATGGAGAACAAATAAGAACTTCGAGGTTCACCGATGACATTGTAATTCTGTCAGACACAGCAAAGGACCTGGAAGAGCAGCTGAACGGAATGGACAGTGTCTTGAAAGGAGGATATAAGATGAACATCAACAAAAGCAAAACGAGGGTAATGGAATGTAGTCAAATTCGATCAGGTGATGCTGAGGGAATTAGATTAGGAAATGAGACTCTTAAAGTAGTAAATGAGTTTTGCTATTTGGGGAGCTAAATAACTGATGATGATGGAAGTAGAGAGGATATAAAATGTAGAGCAGCAATGGCAAGGAAAGCGTTTCTGAAGAAGAGAAATTTGTTAACATCGAGTATAGATTTAAGTGTCAGGAAGTCGTTTCTGAAAGTATTTGTATGGAGTGTAGCCGTGTATGGAAGTAAAACGTGGACGATAAATAGTTTGGACAAGAACGGAATAGAAGCTTCCGAAATGTAATGCTACAGAAGAATGCTGAAGATTAGATGGGTAGATCACATAACTAATGAGGAGACAAGAGAAAATTGTGGCATAACTTGACTAGAAGAAGGGATCGGTTGGTAGGGTATATTCTGAGGCATCAAGGGATCACCACTTTAGCATTCGAGGGCAGCGTGGAGGGTAAAATGGTTCAAATGGCTCTGAGCACTATGGGACTCAACTGCTGTGGTCATCAGTCCCCTAGAACTTAGAACTACTTAAACCTAACTAACCTAAGGACATCACACACACCCATGCCCGAGGCAGGATTCGAACCTGCGACCGTAGCAGCAGCGCAGCTCCGGACTGGAGCGCCTAGAACCGCACGGCCACCGCGGCCGGCGTGGAGGGTAAAAATCGTAGAGGGAGACCAAGAGATGAATACATTAAACAGATTCAGAAGGATGTAGGTTGCAGTAGGTACTAGGAGATGAAGAAGCTTACACAGGATACAGCTGCATCAAACCAGAGTCTGGACTTAACACCACAACAACAACAACATGTACGACATCAAATTTACAATCGTAATAGTTGATTAGCCCAGGCCTTTCCTCAAAAATAGCACTGTATTCGGTGTGAACACTTTGTTGATCGACCCGCTGATGGCCACATGGCATTCCCCTCCCCATAACATGCGATACGTGAGTTGAACCGACTTGTTGCTATATAGTGGCGGTGCATGCATTGACATTTCTATTTCCACTAACGTGGCTTCCTACGCTAGGCGCGTTGTCTGCACTGGAAACAGACATATCAGCGTCCAACAGTTTCAAGTTATTCTTGAGTTCTGAAATTTTGTGGCACATGGACTGCATCTACCAATGTAAACTGTCCGTCTAATCGTCGTGCCCGGTTTTTTAAGTTTCTCTAATGTATTTCCAGGAATGGAAATAATAACACAGAAATGCACGCCTGTGTCCTGTAAATGTTTTTAGAGCTTCGTTCCGACTTCGGTGTTAATTTTTTTCTTTGTTGTATAGTCCATTGGATAATTTGTTCACTTATTTCTCTGCTCTGTTCTTTGATCCAGTTGGACATTCCTAAATACATCAAGGAACTTGCTCCTCAAACTTCCCACCAATGCGTTTCTCTGTCTTGCCCGAAATGCCATAAATTCATCGAGACAAAGTTTTAACTCTTTCGTTGGTTTTTGTAATTATTGCTCTGTTCTCTTCTGTGATCCAGTTGGACATTTCTAAATGTATCAAGGAAACTTGTTCCTCAAACTTCCCATCAATGCGTCTCTCTCTCTCTCTTGCCCGAAACGCCATCCATTTATCGAGATAAAGTTTTTAACCCTTTCGTTGATTTTTTCTGTTCCATAGCTAAGTGGTTCTGCGTAGTTATGACTTGATCAATTTTTTATACAATGGCCGCGGGAAAAAAATCGCAACACCTAGATGTACTTGTATAACAAAAACGAAAGTTGGTGGGCGTGTTTCTAGATCTGAAAGATGAAGTTTGTTGAAATGTCGCACCAGTCGCTAGCAGCGCCACTTTGGGGATGCAAGCAGGTTTGCTTTAAATATACACTGTGACGGTCGTGAGCGTTAGTTATCTTTGACAGTGGATGTGGTGAGGTGATGTCAGAATGCCTTTAAGGCGGCAGAAACGCCATTTTCAACACCTCACTTAGCTTGAGCGAGATCGTATAATAGGACGGCGAAGATCTGGATGTTCTTTCTGCGATACTGCACGAAGACTTGGCAGGAAGATAGCTACTGTACATGAATGATGGCAGCGAAGGTCACGAGAATGTACAGTCGCAAGAACACCATGTGGCACTACTGAGAGGGAAGACCATAGTGTTCGACGTATGGCTCTGGCAGATCGTACTGCGTCTGCAGAATGAATATGAGCAGCAGTTCACACCACACACAACTAATTGTTACAAATCGGTTAATCATAGGACATCCCCGAGTCAGACGCCCTGTAGCGTGCATTCCACTGACCCCAAACCATCGCCATTTGCGACTTCAGTGGTGTCAAGCGAGAGCCCACTGGATGCCACCTTGGAGGTCTGTTATGTTTTCTGATGAAAGCTGTTTCTGTCTCGGTGCCAGTGATGGCCGTGTGTTCGTTAGGAGGCAAGTTGAGGGCCTGCAACCAACCTGTTTGCATACTAGGCACACTGCAACTGCACCTGGAGTTTATGGACTTAGGTGCGATTTCGTACGACAGCATAAATAGTCTCGCCGCTATCCCACACACCCTGACTGCAAATTTTTACGTCAATACACTGATTCGTCCTGTTGTGGTACCATTCAAGAATAGTATTCCAGGGGGCGTTTTCGAACAGGATAACACTCGCCCACATACCGCATGCTCTGCGAAGTGCTGACATGATGCGTTGGCCTCCTCGATCATCAGACCTGTCTCCTATCGAGCACATATCGGAATCATCGGACGGCAAGTCCAGCGTCACCCACAATTTGCATTAACCGTCCCTGTATTGATCGAACAAGTGCAACAGGCATGGAACTCCATATCAAAAAAATGACATCCAGCACCAGCACAACACAATGCAAGCACTTTTGCATGCTTTCATTCAATATTATGGTGGTTACACCGATTATTAATGTACCAGCACGTCACACTTGCAGTGCCGTATCTGTGATCCTGCAATTTAGTCACTTAAATATGTAATCTATAAACCATTATTGCTGGATTTTCATTATTCTACATAAATTATTATTTGGTGTCGCGATTTTTTCCGTCACTGCATTTTCGATTCTATCGTAATATCCTTTCCATTGATAGAACCTATTAAGTGAATCTTTTCTGCAATGGAATCGATTCTTCTAACCTTTTCCATAATGTGAATTTGTTGGGAATAGCATCTATTGTGTTAACTTCTTCTGGAATGCTGGCTTATTTGGTGCTCATACGAGTTTGTTTTTGGGTCATACACGTTTGGTCTTGGCTCATACAAATCACATCACTTACAACTGCCTCTAAATTGGCTAAAACCATTTTTTGTTCAGTAAGCTGCACAGGTGCGCTTTCAAGCTTAACTTCAGATTCGGGAGCTGGTGAAACCTCATCATCCAACCTGGATGCAGCACGGCTGTGTGAATCCATTTCAAAATTAGTATAGTCGACAATTCACAAAAACAATTAATTAATTAATTAATCATTCTCTGCTATTTACTGTACTCCACGAGTCTAAATGCAACAAAGACGGCCATGAAGGATAGTTACATACAGAAATGGTTGACGAATTAATAAACACAATCTCATACTGCTATGTATAACAATGAAATGTGTACGCTATGTGTACTCTACGTGCTCTAAATAGCCAAACTAAACTCGCAGAATACGGTTGCCATATCTAGCTGGGACCTCATCGGGACACTCTGAGATGGGGATATAGAAATGAAGTAAAAAATGTATTTAATTTCATTACTTCTTATTTAGAACACATTTACATGGTACTAGTTGCGGCAGAAGTAGGTGGAACACCATATTTTTCGGAAGACTTAGCCTTTTTTCCCTTTTACGTAGCCTATTTATAAAACTCCATGCAAGTCGGCTTGTAGTTAGACTGGCACTGACGGAATGATTCCATACTTCCTAGCAGCAGTCGATTTCTTTCGTAAGTCCACTTGGTTGACATCAGCGACAATACTCTTCTCACAATGGCGTTGTGTGCAGGAAAAGAAAACAAGTACTCGCATGTTTTTAGCAGTTGGCATTTGCGTTCAGGAGTTTCGATTTACTTGAGAAAGTAAATTCACTTTTTTTCCACGGAGTGTTTAGACTTTCATTCTTACGAGTCACGCTTTGTTTTTAAAAAGCTCTCCAGATACATATACTGAAAACCATTGTCACCTGAAATCTTCACACCATTTCTTCAGGAATATAATAATGTTTTCAATCATCACCCAATCAGCGGTTTCAGATAGCCTCGTACAATCAAATACTTAATATTTATTAAAAGAAATAGCCCATTTCTCTAAGTAATCAAATGCCATGGTATAGAAAGCCATTCTCTCTTCCTCAAACTTCGTAATCAAACAAATTATTTCTTGATTACGGTTCCTCATTCTTTAATTCGTTCAAATTCATCTTGGTTTGCATGCTTGGTTTGAGTGTCGATTAACATAATTCTTATTTCAGTTATCGAGACTTTATACTTCTCCACGCTTTTTATATATGTATTTTTTTTTTCAAACAGAGCTAAGGTGGATTGCAGAAACAGGAAGTAACTTTCACTGATCGGACAGGTGCAAAACTCTGGAATTATTGTAGGTGGCCAGCCTTCGACGTTAAAAAATGGTTCTAATGGAATCCAGAGCTTAAGAATTCTCTCAACTGTAGGCATTAATGACAGTCATCTTGTTTTTGAGTGTGACAGAAGGGTCTAATGACCGACATCAACGTATAACCAGAACTCTTTCAGTTCCCTGTCCATACTGTGTATATAGAAAAGTAATCAAATATTTTCGTGATGGTTATTTCAACGTCGACAGTTGAGAATCCAGCAGCGCTTGATGTAGTATAGTGCAGAAATCGGCGGGGCATCCAATTCCTTCTACATTTTTCCTAGTTCTTGTTTGATTTTCTGAAACACATTCCGCTGGGCGCATCGAAGTTGGCGTTGGTATTGTCTCCACAAAAAGCGATTAATTTATCTAATGGAAAATGCAGTTGTCATTAAAGTGTTTAGACATAACTTTGCAATTGTCTCCGATGTTTCGTTATTCAGCGAATCAAACTTCAACAGCTTCTGTTGCATTCCGTCAGTTCTAAACGAAACATCTTTTCACCCTTGTGGTTCAATGCGTCGGTGCCTATGCCATAAAATGAAACTTCTTGCAATTTTTTCTGCATTCTGACTCGGAGTGTGGCGCGAGAAATTTTTAACAATCGCTGTAGCTTTGGTCCTAGCTGTAGACTGCTTTGCGACGACTTTGGAGTCAGGATACAATGTGCCATTCAGTTTTATGATACTCTCAAGAGAACTGAAGGATTGATGACGTTTGACAACTTTATAAACTGTTGTTAGTTTTGCAGCAGCAACGAGCAATTCACCCTGAGTATCTTCTTTAATCAAGCATGTAGAAATAGGCTTTGTTGCCGATGCTTCCGCGAATCTATTTGTATGATTCTTCGTAGGAATGTTATGCCTCACATATACCTTACTGCCGTAAGTTAGTGAAATGAAACAGCTACAAATCTCACACAACGCTACCTGATACGTACGTCATTTCTTCACAAAAGGCCACTCTTTTGTGTAACCATGCGAAAAGTGACACTTCCTCTTTCTATCCTTAGGAATTTCCGTAAGCTATGATAAGTTGATTAGATGGTAAACAGTCGACAATAAAGTTTAATGATCAAATTACACTTCACTATACACTTCACGTCCTATACACCACCCAGCAAACACTTCAAACATTACTGACTTGCACTCGTCAATTCCGATCCATACAAAGGACGTTCTCGGCAACGACACATGTTAAAATCCTTACCTGCGCATGGCCCATACCCACAACTTACGCTATACTGGTCGGTGATGCTATCCTTTATTCTCCTTTTTTGTGTCTTCCCTTTTCCCTTATGGCCCATCCTACCTTTCTCCAGAATGCTTTCTATAGCTACACAAGATTTGGTACGTAGTATATCCGCAACAAAAAGACATAAAATTTCGAAACCAGTCGTGGTTTAAATAAATATTGGTACAATTAAATTAAATTTCCATCTTCAGGTGTATGCAGTTATAGTATTTGGTAACACATAACATGCGGGCGGGCCAGTCAGTGCAAGAGTTCCAACTATTGCATTTTGGTGGAAAGTATCCGCCTGTGGGTAGCCACGCGGTAGAAACGCGAAACACCACTCCGTGGAGGGCTACATCGGATGTCCGCAAGCGCTACGGTGTACAATCAAGCAAACTGCCGTCAGCTGACTTGCTTGTATTGACCAACCAAGTGCATCAAACATGAACTGCATCTCACAAACAGACATCCGGCAACTGTACAACACAATGCACGACTTTTACATGCTTGCGTTCAACATTACGGCGGCTACACCTGTTGTTAATACACCAGCATTTCACATGTGCAGTGGCGTGTTTCGCGCTTACATTAGTCTGTGATCTTGCATTGTCAATCACTTAAATATGTTACCTAGAAAAATGTGTTCCCGAAATTTGGTTATTCTACATTAATTATTTTTTGGTGTTGCAGGTTTTTTTGTTTTTGTTTTTTACCGTCAGCGTATATCATGAACCACATGGCAGATACTGTGTTGAATTCATTGTTGTTTTACCTGATGTACCTTTGTGTCTAACGTAACTGACTTTGTCCATTAGGTCCCCACGTGTTGCCGGCCGCGGTGGCTGAGCGGTTCTAGGCTCTTCAGTCCGGAACCGCGCGAGTGCTGCGGTCGCAGGTTCGAATACTGCCTTGGGCATGGATGTGTGTGATGTCCTTAGGTTAGTTAGTAGTTCTAAGTTCTAGGGTACATATGACCTCAGTTGTTAAGCCCCATAGTGCTCATAGCCATTTGAACCATGCCCACGTGTTCTTGATTTCGTAGTTTCTAGTTAATTTCGCTCTGCAAGTGGTAGAGCGTGAAATTATGCATCCAATGAATACCCGTGTACGCAGACTATTTTCTTTCGTTAACTATTTTCGATTCATAACAAAATTTTTGCTACCACCTTGTTATAACAGTTTGTAGTTTTTTATGTTTTGCTTTATAGTTGTTTTTCTTTCTCTGTTTATCATTTGCAACCACTCAGAGCTTAATGTAGAAAAATTATTTACATCGAGTATGTGTGATGTGGGATGTTATGGTTAGGCCTAACATTAATTAGTTCTACTTGAAAGGTTGTGTGTATGTGCATGTGTGTTGCGTAAGTGTGTGTGTGTGTGTGTGTGTGTGTGTGTGTGTGTGTGTGTGTGTCTGTGGTTCACTTACTTTTTCTGGTTTCTCCATTATCTTCCCTGTGAAAAACTGCACTTTTTAAAATTTTACCGTTACTGTTTACAAACTACCAAAACAAGGTGACTGAAGGTTGAACAATTGAATATGTTCCGGGCAGGGATTTTGAATAATTTTTTCTGAAACTGTACGTATGTATGTGTTTATATTTATGGGTTAGTGTTGTTTGTCAATTCTTTGAGTCCTAAGAACAAAGTTCGTTTTCCGAGAGCTATGTATTCGTTTCTTTATTTCTCTTCCATCGACTATGGTTTTTCCGTATTTGATAGTTTTCCTCAGTTACTAGTTTCTTTGAGAGGTGGGGGGGGGGGGAGAGTTCGGGGGGGGTCTGTTGCTACACTTAAGAATTTTTAACCCAGTGCTGATGTCTATTGGACTGTGTTCCACGTCCATAAGATATTCAGCGAATGTAGAATGACAATTGGTACTTTTCAGTGCTCTTCTATGCTCTGTGCACCAAACATTGAAATTTCTGTTTCTATGTCCAATGTACAATGATTTGATGTCCTGATATGCCAGTAGATAAACACCAAATGTGTTTTGTTTGTGTTTGTACTAGTCGCCCTTAGTTTTCTCTGTATTCCGTAGCCTATTTTTAATCTTTGTTTCTTAAATATGTTGCCTTTGCTGTGGACCACTATGTCGTTTAAGTGAGTGAGTAACAACTGTTTTTGTAGGTGTTTCTTGTTCATGTGTTCTTGTGTGTGTGTGTGTGTGTGTGTGTGTGTGTGTGTGTGTGTGTGTGTGTGTGTGTGTGTGTGTGTGTGTGTGTATGCTGAGTGTTTACAGTTTGTGCATCTGTGTTTGTATGTTGGTGATGATGTATTTGTGCTTGTGTACTAGATGTCCCTCTCATTCCTGTTTTAATATTGTGATTCTGTTTGTTTACAATATTTGTGTCTATTCACTCTCCACAGCTATTTGTTTGATTATCTGTAATTCACATTTGTTGTTGTTTTCACAAAGTGGAGTTTATTCAGTCTGTGCAACATGTATTGGAAACTGGCTTGTTCATGTGCAACTGGGTGGTTTGAATTTTTGTGGATAGCTGTGTTGGTGGTATCGACTATCTTGAATATGGAGAACTGGTGTTGGTTGTTATGTATGTGTATGTGGGGTCAAGGTAATTTAATTTATTGTAATATCTGTTTCCATGGAGAATTTTATTTTGTATTAACTTTGTTCATGTCACTGTGAAGTTCTTGGATGTGACAGGGTGTTTCACCTATAAGGCATATGATGTCATGTAGTTAAGAATGCCAATATATCAGCTGGTAACACTTAAAGTGCAGTTGTTCACAGTGGTCCAATGTGGGCTATAAGTATCAAATGGCAGTGACATTTGGTAAGTATTCTAATGCATCAATGCAGCAATGATTTATGTAGGAAAAAAATTAGTTCCAATTTTGGCCACCATGTGCAAATCTGGCGCTGCCAATCCAACAAAGAACGTATAAAGATGTTCCCAAATGTTATGTATTAGGAATGGTACATGGGCAGAACAGGTCAAACAAGTGAGAAGGGCATAATGTTGATTTTGTTATTAACTCCACTTGTACAATTCGTTCAATATGGGGAACAGAGGCGTCGACGAAATACTACATCCATAAAATGAAATGAGCAACAGTTGCTCACAGCATTTCCAGTGAAATCTGAACCATTGTTTTTGTATTAAGATCAGGTAGATACTGAATGCGTCCCCCATAAACACGTTCTTTTAGGCACCCGCAGAGCTAAAAGGGCACGGATTCAGATCAGATGATTTGTGTTTTCCACACAGTTGCATTCTTCCAAACAGGGAATCATATGCTGTACAAGAGGTCTTTATAACATACAGACATCACAGTACACATGACAGGCCCTCTGGGTGTATTTTCTTCAAAGAAGAACAGGCTGAGAATAAAGGTGTTTGTGAATCTACACCATACAGTCACATATAGCAAGTGCAGTGGCTCTTTGTGTACAACATGCGGTTTAGTAGTAGCCCAATTTCGGCAGCTCTGTGTACTTACTGCACCCTATAGTGTAAAATGTGTCTCCTCGCTCCATATAATATTGCCTGGCCATATGTCATCAACTTCAATCCATGCCAGAAACGAAGAGCAAATTCAGAACGTTTCTGTTGATGCTTTTCGATAGCCATACTGCTCATTCACGTTATGGCTTTCAAATGGCAGCGTGGATGACATCGTCATACACCAGATTTGCACCTGGTGGACAAAACTGGAACGAATTTTTTCCCAGCTTTAATTGGTTCCCCATTAATACATTGGCATGTCTACCAAGTTTTCCAGCCATATGATAATTGCAGCACCTACAATGGGCGTATATGAGTAACTGTATTTTAATTATAACCAGTTGGGATAACTCCTTATTGTTTGGGTCATTCAATGGTTTCAAATATTTTGTCCCCAATGTGGTTAAGATAGATGTTGGTTAGGAGTCCATTGGCTGGTGACCTCATTGAAGATAATGGGGAAACAAGAAAAAGTAACTGAAACATATTGCGTGCACTGACACACACACACACACACACACACACACACACACACACACACTTGATATTGGACCTAACCATAACATTTCGAATGATAAATTTTCGATATAAATAACTTTTCTACAATAAGCTCCATGAAGTTGCAGATGACAGGCTATGAAAGAAAAACATAAAAAACGCATTATGTGGTAACAAGGTGTATATAAAATCTGGGCCTGTTTTCAAATTTGTGGATATCTTGTTGAAAACTCGAATTTATGCATATACAACTAATAATGAGTTCTTTCCTTTCGTTTAACAGACAGAAAATAAAAACCTACAGATAATGCCATAACTATGTTTAAATATGTCTGGGTAAAAAAAGAAAAATTATGTTCCTTTCAAGGTCGTTCAGAAACAAACACAGTAGTCATTCAGTAGGATGCAAACACTTGGTAGGCATCTGGAGACACGTGGAATGAAATACTTGCAAAATATCTGTAGATTGTGGACGCAAAGATGATAGCGTCACATATCTGTCCAGATCATACAAATACTTTTCAAAATTGCCTTCAAAGACCCAAAGAGATTATTATAGTTTCAGTACACTTTAAAATGTAAGTTAGATTATCAGTAGCATCAAAAGAACTCAAATGTGCTTCCATAGGAGAAAGACATAAAAGATATTTTATATTCAAATCCATCACCACAAACCAACATGCTATTTACAGATAATTAACACACATACCAACAAGCAACTGTTCAATAAAATAGTATTCTACACATTTTAAGTGCTTTGTTTAGAGTAAGTGCAGTGTAATATTTTGTACCTATAGAAGTATGCACTCATGCTCCCCTCACTAAAGTATCATTACTTGATACTGCTCAGACTCTTCATCATTTGCACTGAGATCTGAAAACATATGAGATTTAATGTCAGCTATTCAGAAATGGGAATAACTGCTTAAGAATGTAGCACATCATGTCATTTACTGAAAGTTGCTTCAGCTTTGGAACTAAAATTGGATGGATGAAAAACTTCGAACAAATTCAGAGTTGAAATTACCGAATTTAATGGTGAAATCATTGAATTGTACATCGAAATTAGTCAGTTTTGAAACAATCTAATATAGCAGTGATCCTGTGTGGCACAAGCCTTTGATAGGGTTATAGAGATATGTAACATCGATTGCTTACGAAATTCACGTCTAACTCCGGTTCGATAGTTGTGATTTTATTGAGTAATTCAGACTGAATACATAGTAACCTCGAAACGTTGGGGACTGGATGTTAGTTCCATATATTTCTTGGAGAGCAACACAGTAAGCAAATCAGATGTAGTTCTGACATATGGCAGTACTATCCACTGAATTATCACATTAAAAGTGGCCGGAAATATCGCGATTTTTGATCTATAGAGTGTGTAAGATGCTTTGAAAGTAAATCTCTCTAACTCAGCGCCCAATCTTGGATCTATAGAGTATATGAGAAGCTTTGAAAGTAAATTTCTAACATTGTAGGTGTCTGCAGTATGGGGAGGTGGGTCTGTGTTGGGCCAAATATCACACCTTGAACTATTTTTTGTATGATACTTGTAGTCCATGCATAATGGAAATACATCTGCACTCATCTCCTATATAGGCGTCATAGTACATTTCAATACATGATTTGCAAGACACTGGGTTAGTGCACCCTAAATATAGGCCATATGTAGTTATCCATGGCAACACCTGGATGAACTTTCTGTCTTATCAAATGTACCACCATGTTACTATACACTTTCTGAGCGATATCAGCTAATTGACGTATTCTCTCTATAACAAAGTACGCAGCATCATATATACTTCAGATCTTTGACATTCTGTGCTTTTTTAAACATACACTGGGTAATTTCATGATCCAGTGATTTCTGTGCTGTACCATCTAACACTGCTATTATTGAGGTGGTAAAATAACTGCTGCTGCTGTTGTGTGTCTGCTGGAGAACTGGTTGATGTCCATTCTTGTATGGCTTACATTTTGTGGTGAGTTGACTTTTGATGTATGGTAGAATTTCACATAAGGACCTCCGCTCTGACAGAGCTGAACATTTTGATGTAGATATAAGTATCTAGTTCAATTACAACTTCAGACTTGTGCTCTAGCACTGTTCCAATATTGATGCATTTCGATACACAATTGGTTAAATAATGTCAACATGGGAACCGCAACATCTCTTCGATCTCTAGGTAAAGTGGTGGGTTTATATACACGTAGCTCCTCTCTGTCCCTGTTTCTGTCTGTCTGCCAATCAAGGTAGCCTACATCAGCCTGGAGTGGAAATAGCTACCAAGTTGAAGTCAGTTGGTTCAGGGTGGATAACTTGGAGTTTTGAGAATTCTCTATGTAAAGCTAAATAACATTTACCTATACTGAGATGCAGTTTGCTATTATGTCACTGTACCATAAGACATTTTATTTTCAATTTCTGCATAACATGGGTATTTTATTGCACCTTAGGAGCAATTGTAATTCGCTACAGTTCTGTGGTAAACTGTTACAGATAGAGGGTCAATATGCTAGCACCAGTGGGTCAGCTTGTTGTAGGTTTGGAAAAATTTGTTAGAATTTCACTGTAATGTGGGTATTTGTCACAATTTTTGCTGTAATATATCGTTGTATGGGGTGAAGAGTGATGTAGTCTCCACTGATCAACTTCTCACAATATTCCCCCTTCATATAATGTATTCAAAATCCAAACTTCATCTGAGATAGCTAGAATGAGATTTCCACTCTACAGCAGAGTGTGCGCTGATATGAAACTTCCTGGCAGATTAAAACTGTGTGTCGGACTGAGACTCGAACTCGGGACCTTTGCCTTTTGCGGGCAAGTGCTCTAGCAACTGAGCTGCCCAAGCACGACTCACGGCCCGTCCTCACAACTTTACTTCTGCCAGTACCTTGTCTCCTACCTTCCAAACTTTACAGAAGCTCTCCTGCGAACCTTGCAAAACTAGCACTCCTAATACAAAGGATATTGCGGAGACATGGCTTAGCCACAGCCTGGGGGATGTTTCCAGAATGAGATTTCCACTCTGCAGCGGAGTGTGCGCTGATATGAAACTTCCTGGCAGATTAAAACTGTCTGAGATGCTTCAGATGCTGAGATGCATCAGATTCTAACCACAGTCAGACATACTCATATATCAATGTCCCACAACCTAGCTATGAGCTTTCACTGTAGACTGATGTGCTAACTAGTCATAAGTGAGTGATAAGTGCGAACTAATATATCAAGTGAGTATAAGGATATATGTTTACCCACAGATCAATACAACTAACACAGGTGTTTGTCGGAAATGATTTAGAAATGCCATGGAAACATTTGATGTCTATGTCTGTGGTTGATGTACATTGAGATGTAGGACATTCAATTCCAGTATGGGCAAAAAATGTATTGGGAACACTACCGAAATCCAAACTGCATAACCGATGACATACATAATTTCACATTTTTGTATTTGTTTACAAACATCTCATACAATAGCAGATGACATGTTGTATAACAAGGAAAACGATAGTAAAAAATTGCAGAAAATACGCCAAAACAGTGGCAACAATGTAAAACCATCCTTTGACATATAGTAAATAAATGATTTATTATGAAATTATTCACAGAAAATAATATTTGGGACCAAACAGTACACATGTAACAATGTTTTACAGTGTTTTATGCTATTACTCCATATTTTAGAATCAAAGAACCTACTGATGGTGCCGATATTCTTCACTCTCTTCATAATATTATCTTGCAGTTAAGATTCCAACACTATGTGTGTTACACATGGGCAGCTTTCTAGGCCAGCGTTTCAGATCACTCTACTACACTGAACAGACAAAACAATATGACCATTGCCCACCGTAACTTTCAATGCCACCTGGTAATGTTGTACAATACAAAAGTATCCGAGCAGACAAGAATGGTGACCAGCCTACCAAAGATATGGGCTGCAAATGGGGAAATCCATTGGGATAAGCGACCCTGACAAAGAGTAGATTATTATTACTACCCAGAGCCAATCAAGGAATGTCTCGAAAACAGCGTAGCTGGTCGAATATTCATGTGTTATTGTCGTGAGCATCTACAGAAAGAGATAGGACAGTGAAACTACCACTTAGCGCTAAGTGATTGGATGTCCTCGATTCTTCACAGAACATGAGGTTCGGAGACTTGCCTTCTCTGTAATGTAAGATAGATGGTGATCTGTGGCATCTCTGCCAAAACATCACAATGCTGGTGCACGCACAAGTGTTTAGAGCACACCATTCATTGTACATTGTTGAACATGGAGCTCCACAGCAGACCACCCCTACTTGTTCACACGTTGACCAAACCACGTCGTCAATAGCGGTGGCAGAGGGCACAGGGCACAGTACCATCGGGATTCCACCGTAGATCAATAGAAACGTGTCGGATCTTCGAATGAATCACATTTTTGCTACACTAGGTCCATGTTCATGTCCACAAAAGCTGTCATCGAGGTGAACGGCGACTCGAAACGTGCAGTGCGCCACAGACACAGGCTGGTGGGAATAGTGTTATGGTGTGAGAGACATTCTCCTGCACTCTCATGGGACCTATGGTAGTAATCAATGATACGCTGACAGCTGCGAACCATCTGCATCCCGTCATTCTTGATGTCTTACGCGAAGGCTATGTCACCTTTCAGCATTATAACTGTCCATGTGTCGGAGCCAGAACCATGCTACAGTGTTTTGAGGAGCAATATAGTGAACTCACGTTGATACCTCGGCGACCAAATTCGATTGATGTAAATCCGATGGGACCCACCTGCGTCGCCACCACTACATATGCAGATCAGCAGCCTCCTTATTTATGCGGATTACATGACCTGTGCTTAGACATGTAACGCCACATACCTCCACAAACCTACCACTATACTGTCGGATCCCTGATACGCAGAATCAATGATGTATTTCATTCTAAAGCTGTGCAAGCAAGCTATTAAGTAGGTGGACATAACGGTTTTGGCTCATTATTGTATGTTGTGCAGGACGATTTTATGTCCGGCAGGTTGTCGGTCGGGCGATGCCATCCAGCTATGTGCAGTGTTTCAACGGTGCACAGACTGTGTCATGAAGCATGGTATCACGACTGAACTCGGCCTGTACACTTTGCATAAGCGTCAAGTACATCGTTTCCACACAGCTTACTGTGTCACTGCTGTATCCATGCCGTACGCCTGTCGTGCTGTAGGCTACCTGTCGGGCGAACGATTCCATAACAGATGACAGGTGCCCAGCGAGAACACTGTAAATCATGTGGGAACTTCAGCAAGGTATCGGGTACGTCACCCCTTGGCAGTCGTTCGGTATTCCACTCTTTCCTGCTTTGCCCAAACTGCTACAAATCTCTCTCGAACACACATGTCCTGTCTGATCTCACACACATGGAAGAGGAGCTTCTGATACTTATTCAGCAGTATCCACTATTCTACTATGTCTCGCATAAAGATTACGACAATACTCTGTCAAAGACAATACATGGAGGGACATCATAGAGAAGCTTAATTGTAATGTTAGTAAGTTGGGGAACTGAGCATGATGAAGTGGTATTTACCTTCTTCCTTTCCTTCCTACTCTGTCATAGGTATGTGTTCACTCATTTATTGGCAAAAGATACCTTGAAAAACCTCAAATTTCCTTTTATTGGTGATTATGATAGTTTGAATCATGCGTTTTGCGAACGTAGAAGTGTTTTAGACCAAATACTAATTTAAAGGTCCTAAATGTCAGTTTGAATGACAGCCTGCAGAGCGAAAACACCCACTTCTTCCTCTGTAACTTCTCTTAATTCATTAGCCTAGGGACATATTTTCTGTTGCTTCAGCCTTCAACTACTGGCAACACTGTTTGTTGTATTTTATTCAGTTGTTTCCTATAGAAATAGTGCAATGTGTGTGTTTTTTTTCTGTGACTTTCAAAGTTGTCAAGAAAAGATCTGAAGGACCTGGCAGAACAAAAATAGTTAATATAAGCAAAACAATATTAACTTTTTGTATTGCAAAGCGTTTACCAGCAGGGACAATTTTACGTGTCATTATAAACTCGTGCCGCTCTCCTACAACAGTTCAGAAAAACAGGGAGAGTCAAAAAGGATTTTACAACTTCGGAATGATGTAAAAAATTATTGTGATTAAGTTGCAGACTCAGTAGATGTGTCTTTTGTAGTAAAGAAACTCAAGTTTCACATAAAATTGTTTTGGTTTGATGTGACTACCGTCTGTGATGTGGCACACATCCCACTGGTAATCAATTTATTTCCACACTGGTGTAACTTGTGCAACGTCAGTGTAGACTTCATGTTTCAGGTCGGCTAAATGTAGGCCTACTTGGAGGTTCCTTCAGTGCGAAATTTACGCTGAACAGTCGTTGCAGGGTTCGTTTCATGAAACCAAAACACACAACGACCACGCTCCACACTAGTGAAAGTAGCCATTTTAAATGTGCACTACACTAGCGCTTCTGGTAGCGGAATAGGGTATTGATGCACTTCAAACTTGAGGTTGTTCACCACAAATATCCACGTCTACCGATTCTGTACATTATCTCAATAAATTCCTATATCATTCCAAAGTCATAAAGACCTTTTTGACTCACCTTGTGCTATTTGGAAAACAGTAGTAGAAGAATCTACGACAGATGCAGTGCAAGAAGCTGTGAATTTAAATAATGAGTGCATTGATTGCTAAAATGTGTTAAAGATACTTTAAAGGCAATAAAACTTCAAACTCAATTTTCTATAACTTTTGTTTTTTTTCTACCCTACTGTACCTTTTGTCTGAAACCATTTAACACAGAGAAATGGAATTCTAACAGTGAGCTGTCTTGGTAAACGTGCATGAAGAGGAATTTTTTTTAGCTTTCTAGCAGTATTAGAAAGGAACATGGGACCTTTTATATTTTTAAAATTTGCGTGACAAACAGGTAACCACTAAAACATTTTTCAAAATCGTAATTTTAATATATTGATCTTAAAAAATGTTAACTTACAAGCAAACAGTGTGAACATACCTGAAAAAAAAATTCTGTGTCCTACTATTAATACTTCTTGAGAAAAGGTACTTTGAAGCCAGTTAGTTTAATGTGGCAGACATAGGAGATATCCTCTGTCCTTAATGAAACTAACTTGTGAGATCACACATCGTGAGTGCCAACGAATTGTTTCACTTCCTTAAATCAGCCCCAGCCTTCCCTACATTTGTTATAAATCAATGTCAGTTTTAACTGTTTCTCTCTACTGTTAAGTTTATTTACTCATTGCATAAAGCCTTGAGATTGATTATTTATTTAACAGCATTTGATGTTTGTGATGCCCCTGAACTTTATATATGATTTGGCAGGAAAAAAATCATAAATAAATATTATAAATGCAGCTACTTAGATTGTTGAATTTTTTGCCAAAGTGAACGCCAGCACATACCCCAGTGTCCTTTACTGCACAGGGTCCTGTGTCCTATGACAGAAAGTTACTGAATATGCAAGTAAAGTGTGATCTCTCGTTAGTCGTTCTGGAGTTAAGTAATTAAAATTCCATTATGCAGATTTCTCTTTAGGTTGAGAGCAGGTCTAGTAATCACTGAGAATTCATGTACCTCACTCGTACACCCAAAGTCTGTGTAACAAGGCAAAGTGATCCACTTTTAACTTACTGGAAACGAACTCCAAAGCTGACGTATGAGGGTCAATGTGATTCATGTGGGCAACTGGCTAAAGTGCACACAGATTCACTGTGAAATTCTGATGGTATGTGTACCAAATGCAGTTTCATATCTCACTGTAGCGAAATGGTGCCAACAGTTTGACCAAGGCCATGGACATGAGTGATGCTGATAGGTAAGGCAGGCCACTGAAACTGCCACAGATGAAAATGTCCAAGAAATCGGAGAACTGATTCAGAAACTGCATGATCAGTAGAACATTGCCACCATTCTAGAAAGAGACTTTGTAACTACTTTTAAGGATAGTGTCTTGCCCTGCATCACTTTTAAGAGTAGTGCAGCACTCAATAAAAGTTACTTAACTTGCCATAATGATTTGTAACTTACTTTTTGAAGTCACCTTGTACACTATTGTGTCATGTGCTTATTCTCTGGAGTCCTCATAATTTTACATACACATCTACATCTACTTCAATGCTCTGCAAGCCACCATATGGTGCTTAGCAGAGGGACTGATATGTGAATCTTATTCTTGATACCATAACTCTGTTCATGTTGCAGTTTGGGATATACAAAGACATAGTTCCAAAGTGAATATTCATAATGCTATTCTTTTTGCACTAAGAGGACTTTCCATAGGGCATTCTAAACCTGGTTGAAAGCAAATATGTAGAAAAATTAATTTTATTAAAACTAAATAAAGAACTTTTCAATTACTCCATCACATAATGGCCTATTGTTGGTGAGTACATAAGTAGTATATTGATGAGAGTTCTGATTCAAAGAGCATTTTCGAGTTAAAATTCCAGAATGCAAACCAAGAATCTAATTTTAGAGTTTTCCCTAACCAAATTCCACATATTTGCAGCAAAAACAAGAAAATCAACAAAGCTGAGTTATTTAAAACCTTAGAATTTTATAGTAACAGAAATTTTAATTTAATTAAATGAAAAATACAAAAACTTTTAAAATTTAAACAAAATTAGTTCACAAATTGGACGATCTCTATTTGTTTTTTTTTCCTTCATAAATAAATTGTACTCCTACAGTGTTATCTACTTTAATATTAATATTAATTTCTGTTTACTTGTTAGGAAGATTTAAATTACTTTTTTGTTTTCTTGTTTCCAGGAAATGAGGGAAAATTGATAACTTTCAATTTGGTTCATGATTTATTAAGGAAAAAATTATTAATTCATTTCGAAAACAACTGTTACATAACCACCATTAAAGTCAATCAAATTATCATTTCATCATTTATAGTTGTTTCTAAAGTCTGAATATTATGGAAAATTGAAATTGTTAATTGATGGATTGGTTCATAAATTCTTGTACACCAAATTCGGAATATGGTTTAAGGGAAGTAACAATAACAGTTTCTCTATGTAAATGATCAGTCTATTTAACAAATATTCCATTTACTAAATTATAATTGACATTAATTAATTGATATGGAATGATTTTATGAATGTCTTTAGTAAAAGTTTCTTTATTGTCTTCAACGAAATGATAATTAAATCATAAAAGTTTACCCACGCAGTCTTATATATCCATAAGTAATTTTTTCAGTAACAATTGTATTTAAAATTTTTATCTGCGTTTATATGAATATTTTGGGTTTTTGGATGAGTAAACTGTCTTAAATTTTCCTATCTATATTGACCACCAGAAATTTCTATTGTTTCTCCATCAGAAGACACTTTAATATTTCTTGATGTACCATTTATGATTAAAAAGTTGAATAAAAACTAACTAGTGATATGTTTCAATAACTTTCTCTAAGTGGACAGTTAATCTTTCTTTCAGAGCAAAAGATTATCACACACTTGAAATAATATACCCATTCATATTAAGAAAAATTATGTAAATAATGACAGATTGCGAAAAAAAGTAAGAATTCCAGAAAAGAAAGTAAAAACATCCATGGAGCACTTTTATAAAAATTTTATTGAGTGTCCAATTACACCATTAATGATTGATAATTATATTTTAGCATCTGGATTATTAAATTGGAACAATTTAATCATTTGTTTGCTTATTCTGAAGATTTAGATCAACTAAAATAACAAGAATTAAAAAAACATGTATAAAATTGAAAATGAAATTAGTCAAAAAATGTTAGTTACATTGAAAATAACGATAAAATTATTCTGTTAGATTGTGAAAATAATTCAGTGGTAGTTTTTCATAATTTAATTCCTGAAAATCAAGATAAATTTATCAATGTTTTTCTAGAGGAAGAAATAAAAGAATAGATTGTTTTCATTTAAGTCAAACTTATTCAAATATTCCAAAACAATTACTTAAACAAAACGATTAGCTAAATATTTTTAGGCAATATGATCCAAATTTAGTCCATATTTATCATGAATTTGTTATTGGTGACGTAAAGTTTGATGAATTTTTTAAAAAAGTAGCGAATGTTGGAATAAAGATAAATTTGGTTTTATTATGATAGATATAACAACACAAATTAATGATTGAAAATATAGATAAAAGATTAGTAACTTTACAAACGTTGAACAAACATTGAATGTAAAATAATAGAGATTATTGCATTTTTATTCTTAGTAAACATTTGCAAAGTACGATCCAGAAGTTGTTGAAAAAGATGAACGAAATAAAAAGTAAAGAATAATTAAAAGAAGAGTTTCACAAATAGAAAAAAACAACCAAGAACAGAGTATAAGAGAGTCAAAAAGAAGATTCACCAGTTATCAATACAATTGAAGTTAAGCGAGGGAATAGAAGGAGAAATAGTTTTAAAAGCAGTTGAAGAAAATAGAAAAGTTGAAACACAAATGGTTCCTTAAATTCACATTGTTTAGAAGAATTAAACAGTATTCCAACAGTTTAACATTGTGAAAATGATAAAAGAAACTATACATTAAGTAATCATAAATAAACAGCATATGCAAATGCAGCTATAACTAAGAAAAAAGGTGATAAAATTTGAAGAACAAAAAGCCATAATTCAGAAATGGGAAAGAAAGGAAAAGGAGTAAAATAATTTCAGAGGAATGATGAAAGATTAAGTAATACTTTATCTAATTTTGACATTGAATAATTAGTTACACAATTAAAAATTAATCATCTTTTTAGTATTTTTAAGATCAATGAATTGCCTAATAAACCAAAAAATTTAGAAGTTGGATTAGTAAATTTATCTACTTTTGATCATGTTGGAACACAATATTATATTGAGTTTAAAAGTAGTTAGAATAGTTAATATTAATGATCCATTTGTTGTTTGACACAGTAAAAGATACTAAAGAACAATATGTAAATGTGTGAACTATGTTTCTAATTTATAATTCCAATAAAGATGTACAAAATGATTAATCAAATATTGTTACAAATTATGAATACAACCAAATGTTAACAGATTTAAGCCAAAGAATTGGTATTTATGATGGTATCGTAAGTTATTAGAAATGAAAGCTGAAAATATAGAAGTACTGAAGTCTGCAGAATCAAAAATTTCAATTAGATTAATTACTTTTCATTCTTTATAAATGAAGAATGATAATCACTTTTAATTTTTGCAGTGGAAAACATTTGCTTAAACACTTGATTGTCATAGATTAACAACTAAAAATGTAAAACAAAGAATTGAAGGTCTTCGTTCCAAGCGTTAAACTGAAGAGAGAAAATTTAAAAAAAAAATATTTTGTAAGTGAAGGTCAAAATAATTGTGAATAATTTATTAGTGAATTCATAGACCAATTAAATATAATATTAAAAGAAAAAATGTAATATCTTTTGGAATTGGTGATTTATGGTAATCTGATTTAGCTGATATCGATTCTGGAGACTTGAAAGAATTTAAAATTAAATGAAGGATATAAATATTTATTAGCTGTTATTGACGATTTTTTCAAAATTTCCTTGAGCAATTCAAGTTAAAGAAAATGTAGCTGAGTCTTTCGAGAAATACTCTATACAAGAAAACCAAAACATTTACAAACACATAATGATACAGAATTTTATAATACAGAATTTCCAGAATTAATGTAATATTTATCATTGTTTAATAGAACATTAAAAGAAAAAAAGTGAAAGTATCTTTCTCTTTCAGGAAATTGTAAATGGGTTGACGAAGTTTCTAAATTAGAGGATGAATATAATAACACAAGACACTCAACAATAGAAATGAGAACCTAAATACAAATTTTATGACGAAATAAGGATATGTAAATTGGAAGGATGTTTTGGAAAAGGATATACAGCAAAAGTGTCAACAAAAATTTTAGAAATTGAAGATGTTATTCATTCTTATCCAATCACATACAAATTAAAAGATTTAAATGGCAAACACATAAAAGGAAATATTTCTGAGTAAGAACTATAAAAATGAGTTTCAAATGTTATTCTTATGGACAAAGTTTAAATAATAAAGGTAATAAAATTTATGTTAAATATTTTTTAATTAACGAAACTTTAACCATCTTTGGTATTGTATATAATTTTCATAGTATTTAAAGCTTTGTTAAAGAAGTACATTTGGATATTTCATGTCAAAATTATTTGATCAGTTCCTGGAAACATATAGTTTCAAAACATTTTATGTATTAGGTGCATAATAATTCTTTTCAATGTTATTTACAATTTGAACATCAAAAAGGTACTTGGAAATTTAGTTTTATATTCCACAATCATTTGTCAGTTTCTTTATGTCTTCATACAGTTGCTCTGGTGAATACTCAACCAAAGAATTTAAATAATTTTGGAGCAAACAATTCTTAAATATTCTTTCATTCGTTGATATAAATGCACTGAATTTATTACATAATTAATCCTTAAAAATTCGATACAATTTATATGGCTGTTTTTTATGTGAATTTTATGTTGTAGCGTTTTTAATTGTGCTCATGTAACACAATATTCATATTTAAAGTCATGTAAAATTAAAAGAACATAAGTTTGTCATAAATTTTCTCCACTCTAATGAGGATAATGTGTGGCAATAATGTATTTATTTTTTCATTTCTTTTGTTTATTATTGCAATTGCATCATGGATTACTTCTCTGAAATCTTCGCTTTTTCAAATTTTGATTTTAATTATGTTCTTAAAGTAAGTTATTTGCTCTTTATACATTTCTTTCATTGTATTCTTAAGTATATATTTCCATGTTTTCAAAATGATGTTTTAATATATATATATAAGGGATTCTTCAAGTTCTAGTGAAGAGTATGAGTTTCCTCACCAGTGGTTTTTTGGGGTCTTCCCACCACAGTTTTCGTTTGCCTGTCTGAGGGGATGTGGTAATTGCGTCTTGGTCAGGCCGTTTCATTCACTCCTTGATTGGGTGATTTAGGGTCGGTGCCACGTGTCTCTGTGGTTTGGAGTCTGTGCAGGCACTGCCCTTGCTACATCTTCTGGTTTTGGGCAACATGGAGAGATGGTGGCTTGTAACGGAAGTTTTGGGGCTGATCTGCTGTGGCCACCAATAACTATTCCACATATTGTGATTTGGGCCCCTTTACACACGTCACTTCCTCACTGAGCTAAGTAAATTTTTTTGGGGAGGAATTACCTTTAGTGTGAAGGTTTGTGTGCTGCCTTATTCACATTTATCTTGTAACAAATATAAGTTATGTAACTGGAGAGAGACAACTATTTTTGGTTAGTACAAGCTAGCTACTTAAAGTTTTTTCTGGAATTGTTCCCTTATTGATATAACAAGTTTAAAATTTTCTTATTGTTAACGTCATGCCTTGCAATCTCCTTTTCATAAAGAAAATTTGTCAGCTATTGGAAATTTAAAAAAAATGCCCAACTTAAAAATCTTTAGCAGTGTGTGTTATTTCACCAAAACTTCCTGTCACCTACTTCCACGATAACGTTTTGGAATAACATGTGTACTTAATTGGTAGTTTGTGAATCGCCCTAATTGATGGTTTATTACTGGTAGCAGAGCATGGTTGTACGTTTGCTACCTAATCCCTTTGAGTTGCTGGTGGAGGTTTAGTTAGTAATTATTAATAGTTTTTATTTTGTTTGTTTGTTCATATTTACTTTTAGAGTGTATATTTCAGGGTGTGATGGCGGTGAGGGAGTGCCCGGGCTTAGGATTGATCCGACGCGAGAAGCTTTTGTACGAAATTAAAATTCGTGGGACTGACAAGGAGGGTACAGTTCTAGAGCTGGCCGCATGTTAACGAGATTCCTGGCAGCGGCCTGTTGTTGTTACTAAGGAAGTCATTGGTGGTCTGCCAGCCGGCGTAACCGCGGCCGTTGAGGTGGTGGGTGAGTTTGAAAAGTTTTTTAGTTGGTTTTCAGTAGATCAGCCTAAATGGAAACAACTTACTATATTATGTGCACATTTGGTGCATATTTGTAACTGGGTTTCTGACTTAGAACAAATAGTTTCGAGCGACTCTGATTGTAAGATCATTTCGGAGTTGCAGCAGAAGGTGGTTGCGTTGCAGCTAAGCTTAGCTCGTTTAGAGTTGGGTTCTGAGGAATTCAGTGGGCAGGTCGAGTCAGATAGGGCGCATGTGGGGATCTTGCTGAGTGTTCAAAACCAGAAGATGGGAGGTAGTATGGAACCTTTTGCTAAATTACCTAACCTGATTGGACTTCTTTTTAAGGATATGGGAGAATTAACTGTTGATTCCTTGAGTAAGATTGAGGAGGTACTTTGGTTGCTGGTTCATTTTGAACAGCACGCCCCCTCCTTTAGGGTAGCTCACTCCTCCCTTTTAGGTTTACACTGTCCTTTAGCGAAAGGGGAACTTGGAGATCTTGTCTCCAGAGCTCTCCCTGAACAGATGTCGTTGCTTCAGCTTAGGCAGAAGATTATTAGTGAGAGACCTACTGTGGGCTTTAGGAAGTATTTAGAGTGTCACTACATTTGGAGGGTACAGGGAGAGTGCGAGAGGCTACAGCAGTATGTGGAGAGGGTGAAAGTTGCCTCACAAGCGCTCTTGGTCGATATGTCTGAGGACCAGTTGGTTTCTGTGATTTTGGAATGGATGGCTGCTGGAAATAAATTGCATTATATCTTCAAATCCCCTCCAGTTCCATGGGAGGATTTGCATGGAGCAATAGTCACAGCGTCTGCGTTATAGCTGCGAGAGGAAACAGAGGGCGCTAGGGTTTCTAGGCCTGTAAAAGAACTTTAGGTTGCCGAGGAGCGCAGTCGGGGTAGAACCACCGGGGTTGAGACAAGGCGATGTTTTCGTTGTGGTGAGGGTGGTCATTTAGTTCGGGATTGTCCTGTTCCCCTTTGTAGTAGGAGTAACAAACGACATAAGGGAAAACGGTGCATCTTGTATGGTAAATTTACAGCTTGTTGTGGGCTTGCCGTCATAGCCAAGTCCCGATCGCATCTTCCCTATATTTGTGTTCAACTTAACCATGAACCCATTTGCGCCTTGTTGGATTCTGGTAGTACATACTCCTTACTTAGTGGGGCTTGGGTTTTCAAGTTTGGCCACCTTACTAAACCCGAGAAGATCCCTCTTCAGAGATGTCGAGTCGCTAATGGTCAGGTGTTACCTCTGGCGGGATGGGTTAAGGGTAGTGTTTTGGTAGGGCAGTTTTCTTGGCCAATCACTTTCGCTCTCGTGACGCGTTTGCCAGTGAACCTGGTACTTGGCTGTAAGTTTATTTCTAAAATGCAGCTGGTGTCGGATTACTTTGGTGGGCTTTTCTTCTTTAAGTTTGCTCCTCTGGAGAAGTTCGGTCTCTGTGAATGTCAGGAGGCGTTGTCGTCGGTGGTCCCTACCTTTCCGGTAGCTTTTGTTGATGAAGTGGATATTAGCCACCTTTCGACGCAGCACAGTCAGTAGTGCGTGAGTTACAAGGGGTGTTTTCGGATTTACTGAGAGATAAACTGAGGGTGTCTATCATTCTGGAATATGACATTCGTTTCACCGATGACGTTCCTGTTAGGCAGTCCCTGTACTGGTTGTCTCCTCCCAAAATGAAAATATTACGAGGGAAGGTACGTAAAATGTCAGAGCAGGGGGTTATTCATCCCTCCACATCTCCATATGCCTCCCCGATATTTCTGGTCCCCAAAGATCAAGGGGGGATTTCAGGGTGGTAGGAGACTACCGGCGTCTTAATGAGAAAGTGATTTTGGAATCAGTACCCCTTCCCAACCTCCACAACTCCTTTACTCGGTTTGCTGGCGCGACTTGGTTTACTGTACTTGATTTGAATCAGGCCTATTATCAGATTCCTTTGGCTGAAAATTGTAAGCATGTTACTGCCTTCTGTGCCGATTGGAATCTGTATGAATTCAATCGCGTTCCATTCGGTCTTGCTACTGGGGCTGCTGTTTTGACGCGTTTATTGGATAATGTGTTGGGTGATTTAAAGTTACATTGCGTCTGCAATTATTTAGACAATCTAGTTATTTATAGTAGGTCATTTGAAGAACATTTGCTTCATTTGCGTCAGGTCCTGGCTAAGTTCCAGACGGCCGGTCTAACGGTCAAACCATCTAAGGTTACGCTGGGAAAACTGCAGATTTCCTTTTTGGGCCATATAGTTTCGGGGCAGGCAGTCCCAATCGATCAGGATCGCATGAAAGCCTTGCACGCCTTGCCCCCTCCTAAGGATAAGCAGGGAGTGGCAAAGTTCCTTGGCATGGTGAACTATTTTAGGCGTTTCGTACCGGATTTTGTCTCCTTGCCTGCACCCTTGAATCGCCTCCTTAAGAAGGGTGTTCGTTTTGTTTGGGATCTGACTCAGCAGGCTGCCTTTGAGCAGATTAAAACGGCTATTGCCAACCCGCCAGTCCTTGGAGTTCCCGACTTTGAAAAACCCTTTGTTGTGCAAACGGACGCATCAAATGCTAGAGTTTCGGCTGTTCTTTTACAAGAGTTGGAGGGCCATAGACATCCTTTGGCTTATGCATCTTGCAGGCTGAATGACGCTGAGTCGAAGTACTCAGTGTACAAGTGTCAGGCTTTAGCTGTTCTCTTTGCTTTGGAGAAATTTCGTTTTTATCTGGAGCATAAGCCTTTCCAGCTCGAGACTGATAATCAGGCTTTAAGTTGAATCCTGGCCAGACCACGCAAGACGGGGCGGATTGGACGGTGAGCTGTGGGGATTTCGGCTTTTAAGTTCACAGTCAAACATATTAGAGGTACCGAGAATGTGGTGGCGGACGCCCTTAGTCGACCAGCAGCACAGGGGTTCGGGTGATGGACAAGATTACTCACTAGAAGTTCAGGCCATGGTCTTGGGCGAGGAACACCAGCTTTTCGGGTATCTTGCCGAGAATCAGGATCAGGATTCCCAAATAGCACCGATTAAGCAACGGGTGAAGTTGGGTGAGTTAGTTAGGCTATATAGCATTAGGAAAGGAATTTTGTGTTCAAAGTGGGTCGAGATCGTCATCCCAGGATCTGCTTGCCCCAAGTCTTGATTCAACTCTTGTTTTGGTATTATCATAGTTCCTTGGTGGGGATCATTTGTGCATGTATAAAACTATTCAAAGGATTAAGCAATATGTTATGTGGCCTCACATTGAACGGGATGTTGAACAACTGGTAGCTAAGTGTCACTTATGTCGGGCTGCTAAACCTAAAAATGCCGTGCGGCAGGGTCTATTGTCCTTCAAGCATGAGAGCAACCCTGTGGACCCTTTATATATTGATTACTGGGGTCCGTTGCCCCAGTCCAAGAGAGGCATATATATGACAGATAGGCTGAAAGCCAGAAGGCAAGAGTGGATAGACAAACATAAACAAGATGCAGTACAAACGACTGAAGCCTACAAAAAAATTTCAAGATTTTAAGATAAATTACCATAACCTTTCAAAGGCAGAAGGCCGCAATTTTTAAGCTTGAAAGGTAATTTTAAGAATAAGGTTACAGGCCACAATGTTTAAGCTTCAAAGGTAATTTTAAGAATAAGGTTCCAAGGATTAAGACCCACAATTAATTTTCCAAAATTTTAAAAAAATGTTACCATAAGCCTTAAGTTTTAAGTAGCTGAAACCAGACTAAAAGAAAAGACAACACAACGGCAATAACCCTTCAGCAAATATCCACTTGCTGGAATTCAAACTTACTTACATAAACACAGTAAAACCAAGAATTTTTTATCATTGGCTATGATATACTATAAACAGACAATTAAACACTGGTGGGAAAGACATTAAAGACAACAGCACTCATAAGCCTCCATGGGATCGGTCTGCCCTCGTTCACTTAGGTGAGACAGATGGTGAGCCCAACTGCACTTGATCCGTCAGAACCCAACCAAGGGACAGCCATGGACTGACAAACGACTTGCTTGCTACCAATCAGTACATGAGAATTCAAACACCAAATGTTACCGGCGTGATTATCCACAATCAAATATCTGTATGTATTAAGCTGTCAAAACTACACACCGTGTTGGACAGTGACAACACGTGAGGAAAGGACACTGCCTGAAATTACGTTAGTGGCCAGGACAGGTAACTGGAACACTAAGGGCCACAAGGCAGAAAATTCCGCTGGTGCAATTGAATTGTAGTCAACCAATATAGTTAATTCCTCCGCATGGCAGCTAAATTTCAGCAATACAAACACTCGGTGTTGCTCACAGGAAAGCCTCCCCAACAGCGAACCACCGAAACGAACCACACAACATGAATGGACGTGGCTTGTCTACTTGCAACCACTACTCAACTTTGACGTTCTGGGTCGGTGAATCACGAAGCTCATAGCGATCGGACAGCTCCACACACGCTCCAACACTGCGCATGGAGTGCCAGTGGACCCAGCCAGCTGCACCGCACAGAGATAACTTCTCTGGTCCACAGCAACCGACTGACTGCCCGCAGACCCCCTAGCCAGAAACAATATGCACAAAACCAAAGATGGTACATGATGCAAATATCGATACATACCGCTGCTGCCACACGTAGAAGGAAGAAGAACCATGGCGTAACCGCAACAAGACCGGGAAACCAAACACAGATAAACCGCCAAGTTCACGAAAACGCATGGTTGGGAGTGAGCACGGCTCAGAGCTGACATATAAAAAACACACAAAAAACACAGAGATCATGTGCTTCAAAAGAGTATAGAATTTGACATATTCAGTGATAGATGATGGTCAGTGATCAATGATCGTTAATGATCAATGATGTTCAGTGATCAGTGAACAGAAATCGACAGCAGACAATAATGGACCTTGGTACCTTCTGTAGTTTGTGTGTGTGTGTGTGTGTGTGTGTGTGTGTGTGTGTGTGTGTGTGTGTGTGTAACAGATAGAGGGGGTAAGGAATGATTACTAAATATCGCAGTATTTCACTTATTTACAGGGATATATGAGTGCACAAGCCATTTTATATGTATAATGCTCTTCTTTTACCTTAGACTCACTTTAATAGTAGCTGGAGCTATGCATGTGAAGCGAAATAATATATAATTTTGATATTCATATCACTTTAATTTTACATGTGTATGAAGTTAACGTAACATTTCAGAATTTTATGCTGGAAATAATGCATTTCTTTGATTTTCAAGTAAATAATGAATACCTTTTACTTTCAAGTGAAGACTACATAAATTTTACCTGTATATCTGGTGTACCATTTTAATTCTTTGCCCTGATTAGCTGAGATTCTAAATTTACCAGTAACACAATTGGGCTATTTCCTCAATCTTGAATTTTTAGTACTGCACTATGATTGGCTGAAAATGTGCCTGGGAGTGGAAGCGGAAGAGAATTTTTACAAGCTGCGACATCGTCGCGAAAAACCACATTGACCCGTATATGTAATAAGTTTCTTTAATTTACGTCTATGGTCACAATCTTTTTTGTTTAACAGATTACCGGTTTCGGTCTTTAATGACCATCATCAGGTCTGTTTCATAAAAACATTAGGACTTTGTTTTTATGAAACAGATCTGATGATGGTCATTAAAACCGAAACCGGTAATCTGTTAAACAAAAAAGATTGTGACCATAGACGTAAATTAAAGAAACTTATTAGACAGTTTTTAATTTCCCTTTAACACAATTCGGCTATTTCCTAAAACTATGTTCTGATTGAAACTTCCTGGCAGATTAAAACTGTGTGCTGGACCGAGACTCGAACTCGGGACCTTTGCCTTTCGTGGGCAAATGCTCTACCAACTGAACTGCCCAAACACGACTCACGCCCCGTCGTCACAGCTTTACTTCTGCCAGTTCCTTGTCTCCTACCTTCCAAACTTTACAGAAGCTCTCCCGTGAACCTTGCAGAACTAGAAATGCGGAGACATAACTTAGCCACAGCCTAGGCGATGTTTCCAGAATGAGATTTTCACTCTGCAGCGGAGTGGGCGCTGATATGAAACTTCCTGGCAGATTAAAACTGTGTGCCGGACCGAGACTCGAACTCGGGACCTTTGCCTTTCGCGGGCAAGTGCTCTATCAACTGGGCTGCCCAAGCATGACTCACGCCCCGTCCTCACAGCTTTACTTCTGCCAGTACCTCGTCTCCTACCTTCCAAACTTTACAGAAGCTCTCCTGCGAACCTTGCAAAACTAGCAGTTCTGAAAGAAAGGATATTGCGGAGACATGGCTTAGCCACAGCCTAGGGGATGTTCCCAGAATGAGATTTTCACTGTGCAGCGGAGTGTGCGCTGATATGAAACTTCCTGGCAGATGGTAGAGCACTTGCTCGCGAAAGGCAAAAGTCCCGAGTTCGAGTCTCGGTCCAGCACACAGTTTTAATCTGCCAGGAAGTTTCATATCAGCGCACACTCCGCTGCAGAGTGAAAATCTCATTCTGGAAACTATGTTCTGATTGTTTTGAAAGAGGAGAGGCAGAGGTTATAAAGCACAAGTGGGCTTTTTACATCAATTTGGATTTTTAATACTGCATTATGATTGGTTGGAAGTAGGAGGGTGGGGGGAAGGAGAGGATTTTTAGGTTTCCATTAACACAGTATGGGTAGTCTAGCATCTTGGCTTTTCATTGTCCTTTCATTTTAATTCTGCATTATAATTAGTTGGATATGAGGGAAGGAGAGAGAGAGAGGGGGGGGGGGGGGGTTGGAAGGGGATATATAATTTTTCCTTAACCCAACTGAGGAATTTCCACTATCTCGAACTTTTTTCATTGGCTGTTTCATTTTAATACTGTGTTATGACTGGATGGAGACAAGGGGAGGTGAGGATGTTTTCATTTTCGATTACTGATTGATTGATTTTATTTGTTGTCAAGGTCGAAGGCCACTTACCTAAGAGAAGGCTGGCTCACTTCGCACTTTTCAAGATTAATTACGTACAAGGTGGATCAGATTCGCCACAGCATCACTACTACAGCCTCATGTTACTGTCTGGTTCTATACCAGATAGTATGTCGATATCTGGTGGATAATGTATTTTCAGTCTCTAAACACAAATAAAATTACCACGTCTTCAAATCATAACACCATTTACTTTTCATTTTAACAAAAAATACATTAATACTCGTGCTGGAATACAGGAACAACATGAATGAACGTTTCTCCATTAATGTATGTGCTTGTCTTCATAAACAAGGCCAGCTTCAGAGGGTTCAAATGGTTCAAATGGCTCTGAGCACTATGGGACTTAACATCTATGGTCATTAGTCCCCTAGAACTTAGAACTACTTAAACCTAACTAACCTAAGGACAGCACACAACACCCAGCCATCACGAGGCAGAGAAAATCCCTGACCCCGCCGGGAATCGAACCCGGGAACCCGGGCGTGGGAAGCGAGAACGCTACCGCATGACCACGAGATGTGGGCGCTTCAGAGGGAAGTCTTTCACTATGTAAACTGTGGCAAGGTGCTGAACTTATGGCAAACTTTCGTCATTCTGCCTTGCATTAGCTGACCACCAGTTATAACAATCGTGATTCAAATTGTCTTCAAATAATAATCAACCTTGCTTGCAATCGTGTTTGTTTCTTGACTGTCACATTGACTATTATTATATTCATTTGGTACCTCATTAAAATAATCCAAAAGCATGACGTGAGCTCTTTGGGTAACAGTTGATTTAGTATAGTCCGTAGGTAGATAGTGAGAGTTTGGGCACAGAGTGCATTGTTGCCAGATTTCTGATGATGGCATCAGTTGCATTACATTCTGTTTCCTCACCCCAACCTCTGACATATGCCAATTTCTCTATCTGTAAATTGGTAGTAAGTTCAAAGATTTGTGGGATATTCAAGGTTTTCCCCCCACTCCTTTTATGTCACACTATAAGCGTGACTGTTGTCATAAGCATAATTTGGCAGGAAGTTCAAAAATTCAAGGTGGTTCATCATCATGCTGATGGGAGTAAGCCACATATGCAAAATGGCCATTGGGTTTTCCCTCTGTATCGTTGTGGAAGTAGATCATTTGTGCAAGTATAGAATCCAAGATGTCCTACTTGGGATACTGGCACAGTCTCTATGCAGTCTGAATGTAAGATGCAAAGGCAAAGGGAAAGTAATACATATGCTGAGCTGCTTAAGAAGTTTGCTAGAAAGTGGCCACATCTGTAGAGGTCTGCAAGGCTATTTATAATAGTCCAGTCACTTAAGCAAGTCCAGGGTTTTCCCCTCTGACATAACCATTTAAACAGTTGTCACCGCAAGTTGTCATACAGCATCGTATTATTTCAATTGAAAAATCGTAAGGCACTCTTCCTCCTACGTTGAAACAACTGCCCCTTCCGACGTTAGGCTTTAAACAAGTCGTTTTGGATCTTAATTTCAAACTATGTAGTTCTCACTATTGTGTTGGGTAGTAGGAATAACGACGTTCTCATTTAATACCACACGGGATAAGAGCCCTCCACTGCCCCTGTGCCTCCACCGCCATCCATAAACCTTAGCACTGCCTGTACACCACCATGTACTGGGCCAGGGAGCAGGGTTGAGCCATGATTCGCCACCACTGGCCTGCATGCTCTTTAGCGTCAGCTGTAGCATGCCTTACGTGGATGCCGAGCTAGTGTTATGTCCAGTCCTCTGTCTGATGTTTCGGTGTAGCTGTTCACATTACGACAGTTTTAACGAAGTGTAACTGCATCCCCACATACAGAAAGAGTGTGTGCATTGTAGACCTATCTATCTATTGTAAAAAAGTTGAACAGTTTATAGACATGTGTGTGTCTGCCTTTAGTAAAAAACTGAAGTGTAAATGCGCTCATTCTTGTATAAAAAGGCATGCAATGCAGATGTAACTGCACATTGTAAGCTATTGTATATACATGTGACAGGGTAGAATGAAACAAAATGAATTACTAGAATTTAACAAATTAGATTTATTTGCTTGTCAAAATAGATTACAGACAATATGTCGTATTACAAAAATATAGCTCCTACATGTTTGATCATTTCATTCTTTACATAATAATATAAATGTTTCAATACAGAAAAATCGTGACTCACATGTCAGATTGTTTCATAACTACTTTCAAAACAGAAAAAAGGTTCAGAACTGCATATATATACAAAGTTACAAAAATTAATTTAACAGTACACATAAATATACATACAAAATGTGTCTCATAAGTGATGTTTTCCTCTACAATTGATGCAGTTTTCATCAGCTTGGAATACTTGTAGCATTTATACGGTTTTCTTCCAACAGCCTGGTGTAGTCATAGCAAACAGCTGATGGACATTTTATGTACTTTAGCTACATTTGACACGAAATATTTATTTATAGTTTCTCTGTGAAACTTAACAGTGAACTGAAACACAGGTTTTTTTTTTGGTGTGGACAACATTAGTGAAAGTTTACAAACTGTACAGACAATAAGCAGCATAACTCACACACATAGTGTGCAAACAACAACACAACTCACACCCATGGTGTACAAAAACAAAGTTACTTACATATTCAGTAAGCAGATACATGTATATGCACTCATAGATATGTATGTAAGTATGATAAGTGGGTCATAATGTTCCACATACAGGAATGCATTTTCACCATTTATACAACACACACATACACAAACACGCATAAATTCTCTCACTGAAGTGTATGTACACTAGGATTTGATCCCGTCAGTGCAGATGACCTGCTTGTTGTCATGTCACAACAGACGAATTCTCAGTTGCAATAAAGTGTGCAACTCATGGCACTGTCATTGGATACTGGACTGTTGTACCATATGTGGTGTGGGCGATGGAGCGCCACCAATAATGCCACACTGGCTCTTCAAGTAGTCTTCAACTGTGAGAGCTTTTGATGCTACATGCAGCACACCCTAAACCCATCAAAGGGCATCACATGTATTTGTATGGTATTGTACATTTTCGAGTGAAGAACTACGAACCCTACAATTGGTGGTCCATTTCCTTTGTCTTTCATCACGCTAATAGATTATTTTTCGCCAGTTTTATGTCATAAGGATTATTGGATGTATATTCAGACATGTCGAATATGTGAGGGTGGTATGGATCACAGTCTTTCACCTAATATATGAAGCTTTCATATCCATATAAAGTAACTTTGGATCTGCAAAATGAGTTTTCACAAACTCGTGATGGAACATGCATGTGTGGAACATAGTACAGGAATGCATTTTCACCATTTATACAACACACCCACATAAATAGATTTTGTGAACTCTATCGAAATCTTAGCCTTTTCAGAGTGATAAAATCTCTGTTAATTATTGTGGTCCGTTTCAAGTTTGGCCTGACAGTATAATCTGCTGCACCAAAATGCCTCCTCCAATGGGTAACTAAGCGAATTTCTCTATGTTCTCTGATATTTTGCATATTTTTGTCGAAAACTGCGTGATGCATTAGTTTGTAAAAAATCTTTATCAAATGTAAACATAATGAGAGAGCAATTTCTGGTGTTTAAATCAATGTATTACTTCAACTAGGGACGCTGCTTGAAGGAGATAGTGGGAATGGCTGTATCCAGTTTGAGCCCCAAGTTGAGACATTACTAAGTTCCTACATGTGCCTGTAAGAATGGCTGTATCCAGTTTGAGCCCCAAGTTGAGACATTACTAAGTCCCTACATGTGCCTGTAAATGTGTTTTAAATTCATATTATACTGTTTGAACGCAATAAAAAGAGTCATATTCTCTCTTATTATTTGCTTTAGGATCCTTGAATATGTTTGGTTTAGGTAAAAGGTGTCAAAGCCTCTATAACTGCCGAAACAGAAGCATCTGCATACTTGATCCTGATTTTACACTATGATATCACAAGATTTTACTACTTCTGGTGATGGGACATCGTCATTTTGAACGAAAATCTTATATTTAATACCGTCAAGCCTGAAAATAGGTGCTCATGTAGCAGGTATCTGGGATGGAACAGTGTTTTTGAATATAGATATACATCCTCGAAACGAACACTGTCTGGAGGCATTAGCAGGGACATGAGAACGTCCCTCTTCCCACAATCAGATAGGCCAATGATAATCGATCGATACTACCCAGCAGTAGTGACCCATTCTTGTTTTTCTATTTTTTCGAAGTATTCTCAGACCAATCAGTTACAGCCAAGTTCTTGTCAAGAGCATGTTTCGTCCGTTCACTCATGTTGAATACTACATGACTATACTATACTACACTATACTAGTATTCAGGGGGTTTCATAGGGAAAAAGAAGAACACCGATGTCACACCCATGCTCCATTAATTTCTACAGGTAGCTGGATATATCCAGGTTAAACATTAATAAAACCGACAATGTGCATGGACAGATTCCTGACTGAAAATGTGGGGAAAACATTCTATGAACATGTGTCTCGAAATGGATGGTGTGTGTGCAACGACAATAAATCTTCCAGGAACACAATACAGAACTGCATCACATCCTCATCTCAACAGATGTTCAAAGTGGCCTCCACTGGGTTCAGTGCACGCTTTTACACATCTCATCATGGATTGTCACACTCTCTTGTGTGTTCTGGGCTCTCTCCGAATAGCTTTATAGGCTTAGTGAACATGCCCAGAGATAAAAATCCAGGGGGTTTGAGTCCGGTGATCTAGCAGGCCATGCTACAGGTCTTCCAAATCCTATCCAACATTCAGGGAAGATGATGCTGAGGTGTTGACAAACTGTTTTGTGGAAGTGGGGTGGTGTTTTGTCATACGGAAACCACATAACCTGTCGTATAACCAAAGGCACATTCTGAAGCATCCCAAGCAGAGTAAACCGGAGGAATTCCAGGTACATTCCTCTGTCAAGGTGTTGCAGAATAATAACTGATCTAAGTATGTGGTTGCCAAGAATCCCTGCCCATACATTGATGCCGAGCCGATGCTGATGAGAAGTCTCAACCATTCCCTACGGATTGTCTGTAGACCACAGATGATTATGCAGATTGATGACGCCAGTTCTTATAAAAGTTGCTTTTTCAGTAAAGAGGACTGATGACAGAAACCGCATTATTGCGATCGTCTGGTGCAAAACCCATCGACAAAATCCTTCCCATAGAAGAATAATCCTTGCACTCATTGCAGGTGATAGGGACAGTAGCGTTTGTCATGCAGGACACACATAATCGTACTTTGGCTTACACCATATTGGCGGACCACTTGCCTGGAGCTTGTACTGTACTCTCGTGTTGGAATGTGGTACAGGTATTGGGAAAACCGCGAGCTCAAACTGGCAGCAGAAGACACCTTTGTTTAACAGGTACATATCCTTTGTATTGGATATGAACGACGACCAGTTCAGTTACGAATAGAATACAGCCTATCTGGTACCATTAGTGATCGTAATCTCCCTCTCGCACGGCCGCATTGCGCACTGAGGCACCATGCAGTTGGTGGAAGGCGGGAGCATTGGCTATTGGCTGGCGTTGTGTACGGGTAACAGGTGGAAGTAATTGTCATTGCTATGACGTCACAAGCTGCGCTGCATTCTGCGTCCGAACAGTCCGCAAATGCGGGCCAGTGGCTGGAGTAATGTTATATATCAGCTCGTAGGTGACGCAGTGGTCCAGCACGGAGTTGCGCAACAGCCCATCACAGTCCGTGCCGACGACAAAAGTGGCTGGGTAACAGTAAGGGCCTCTTGACACGGAGCCACTGAGAAGCGCTTCTCTGTGGCGCTTCCGCTGGCGAAGCTTCGGTTTAGATCGGTGCCTTTACACGAGCACCGCGCTGCTGTGAACACTATAGTGCCTTGGTGCGGCCTGGCGAGTGTTAGCATACGGACGGGTGGTGATGCAGGGGCAGTGGGGAGGGCCCGTCCCCCAGATGTACTGTTAAATAAAGACTCATTTGTTCCCACCATGCAACATGATAATGACAACCACACAGTTTTAAAGTAAGCTCCAAAACAACTTGCTTAAACTATAACGCAGTTGTTTGAATTTAGGAGGAAAAGTAGCTTACAGTTTTTGCACTCAAGTAACAAGATGCTGTATGACATATGTGTTGGTCATTTTGAACTTTGAGTGACATCTGTTTAAATGGTGATGTCTGATGGGAAAATCCTACAATTGTTTAAATGAGTTGACAGCCTTAGACAACTTTTCAGGTCTGTACAGGGCAGAGCGCTTTCTGGCAATCATATTAAGTAAGTCAGCAAACTGGTTACTTTCCTTTATCCTAGCATCTTAGATTCTGACGTTCTGGAGACTGTGCCAGTATCCCAGGTCGGCCATCTTCAATTGTATACTTAGCACAAATGACCTATTTCAACAGTGACATCAGGGGAAAACCCAGTGGCCATACTGAATTGTATATTTAGCACAAATGACCTACTTCCACGAGAATGACAATGCAGCACCTTCGACTTTTGAATTTCCCGCCAGTTTATACCTAGGACGACAGCCCTAATTCCTCAGTGATGACAGAAGTGGGACCGTGGGGGGGGGGGGCAGGGGGGGGTAGGGGGGGGGGCGTGCGAACCCACTAGCACCGTACGGTTATTTTTGGATTGCCCACAAATTTTTGAATTTTCCACCATTTCATACATATGGCAACTTGCATATGTCAGAGTGGTGAAGGGAGAGGGGGAAATCTGTCAACAATGTATGATTTGTAATTCTTCAGCTTCTCCCAGCGTGCCTCATATCGAAATAGTTCACCGGTGAACTATTTAAATTCTATACATATTTTACGACATTATCGATGAAATCATCAGAAATGTAGCAATAGCTTCTTAAACTCTCACCATCAACTACTCCCATCTTCTCTGCTTCTTTTAGCAGGACTTGGGGATGAACTGCTACTAGCTGAATATTATTCACTAAATTCCAATACGATCGAGCTCTTTCAGCTTTAACAGCTTGAATCATCGGTCTAGAAAGATGACAATCAAGCATATTGGATCTTCGTTTAAGACGATGAAACGACTTCTTTATTCAGCTATGAACGAGGCTGTCATGTACGGAAAATTAGAGGTTCTTTGTGTTGTTTCATCCTTATATAAATACTTATTTAATAGGATAATATGCAGAAGGGGCCAGATCTTGTTTTCGTTAGTCCTTCTATGTGCTTCAAAAGCTTAACACACTACTCTATCAAACACTAATGATGAGAAGTCAAATTAGTAAGTTTATTGCGATCAGCCACATACAGCAACACTGCTTGTCTTTGCTTCAACAGCTACTCTAGCGTGTAAAATCTGGAATTCCACCTTGTGCTGACATCTTGCACCAATTGGTGTTCTGGTGAATTTAGCTCCTTTTCAATCACCAACAGTTTTTCTTGATCTAAGGTCGAATAGTTAAAATGCATTACGAGATGTCTACCACATGCGATCGTACCTGCTACTTCAAAGTGGACCTTTAATGACTCAGTTACAGCCCTCTGAAGTAAATAGATGAAACTTATTTATTTATTTCATTAATAATACAGAATAACTCACCACCTTGAAATGTAATGTGGGTCAGATGCTTCTAAATCTAACAACAGAGACTACTCATTATTACAATCTTGTTGGTATACGGTTGTTAATGCTTTTTTAAATAATATAATGAACATAAAATATAAAAATTTCTCTAAAGTTACAGTGAATTGAATGCTTAACAATTGCTACAGTGGTTCAACATATTTTTTTCTGCCTAGCTGATGAGAATGTAATTTATATAATGCACATGTCAATGAAAAATAAAAAATATATAATACAATGAGTGGGGTGAAAATAAGTTGCAATGTGTAAAGGGAAGTGATATACTATATTTGGATGTGGAATATAGTCTAAGTAGCTTGTTGGTTGATAATGGCCTATTTCTAGCTATTTGAGGTGAGAAGGTTTCGGTAGAACCTCGAGCTATTCTCATCTGAATTGGTTCGTGCTTATTTACATTTATTGTGTCTGGGTGCACTGATTTACTACTGGGAGTGTTGCAAGTCAGGATCTACGTGATAATCAGCAGCTGTTTGTTTGTTCTGTTGTTCGTAGTTGTGGTATATTCTGCGTGATACCTGGTAATATGCAGATTAAATACTGATTGAGCTTTCGACACATGGAATATATGAATTTTAGCCTTGCATGATTAATACACTTATGGTTGTAAATTTGTTACTAGAAATAGAATATAGTTCATTGCTACTTGAACGCATTATTCCTTAAATCAGTTAATACATTACAGTTTTAGTTTTATGCATACTTTACACAGAAAATACATTTGATATATAAAATTCATTGATTGTAGAATAGAGAAATGCTTCCGTCTACACATAATAAGACGAATAATACATTACTGCTTGTGTGCAGTATAGTTTAAACAATATGCAATGTATTGTTGGTGAGGAGGAGCCTCGGAATAAAAGTTTTTCGAGCCTTCTCCTCCCAAGCGATGTTACCTTATTACTAGAGTCTTAGTTGTTGGTGTTACTTGGTTTTATGAGTTTTACTGCCTTTTGTGTTGTTTGTGACTGTGTTATGACATGCAGTTATTTGGGTCCCTTAAGTGTTGATCCCTTCTGTGTCATGTTCACTTAGTGTGTTGGTTCCTTCCTCGGTTTCGGAATCTGTGGTCGTGTTTGTGTCCTCCCATGTGGTTTGTTGTATTGTTTGTGCTTGTCTACACCTCCTTCCATTTGGATTTTGGCGCTTGTATTCTTCATGCAATGTGTTCTATACAATATCAGCTACGCTATTTATTATATTTCAATCATCGGGATTACGTATTATTCTGGCGATGTCACTGTCGTTCTGTGTAGGTCTCACTTGTGCTAGCGTGTTGCACAGCAGTGTGACATGTTCTGGTGTCCCAGTTTCTCCGCAAATGCATATTTCATCGTTAGTTAGTCTCATGCGGTTTAAGTGTACTGGGTACGGCCCATGGTCTATCAGCAAATGGACCATCCCCCGGCATGGGTCAACATGTTTCAGTTGTAATCTTTCGCGTACATCAGGAAAGAAAGAGTGCATTCGGCGACCCTTGACCCTTGTCGGATGCGTCCCACTCTCTCTGCCATATTTGAATCCGCCGTTGTTTCGTTTGTGTTTGGTTTATAATGTTGGTTCCTGTAATTTCGGTGAATTTATCGAGCCTGTCCCTCTTAAGACAGTAAAGTGTAGCTCTATAACGTATTTTTATGTCTACAGGGCAAGTCTCCATCACAACGCAAATTGCCTCTAGTGATGTGGCGTTGCAGGCTCCGCTCATTCTCAGGAGTACACTATATTGACCTCGTCTCGCAATTGTCTTGTTAGTTTGTATACTATGGATTAAGATGTCGCAATGTGGTAGGTCGTTATCGTCTTAATAGGTAATCTGTACTGAGCTGTCTTGAGTCTTGCTAGTTTGTACACAGTCCAAGGTTTTGTCAGTTGTCAATTTGATATCATAGTTTTTCGTCAAAATGCAGTCCTAGGTAACGTATGGCTTGCTTCTCCTGTATGCTTCTATTGTCTAATTTTAGAACTGGATTCCTCTGTAGTGTCCCTCTGAGCAGTAAATATACAGTTTTGTTGGGAGCTATTTTTAATTTGTTTTCTTTGCACCAGTTGTTAATTTTCTGAAGCAGTTGCGTGCCTTTTGTCTCTAGTGCTGCTCTCGAGTTGGCTGACACCAGTACGAGCAGGTCATCCGCGTACGCCACCACACCTCTTACCCTATCGTCATCGTCCAGGGTGTTCAGCTAGGGCTCTGTTGCGATATCCCAAAATGTTAGTCCGCAGATCGAGCCCTGTGGACATCATTTTGTCATTCTCTTGACAAACTTGCGTGTACCAGTCCTCCACTCCGCCACTGCAGAAGAGGGACAGCCACCACAGGTTGTCAAAATGGTTCAAATGTCTCTGAGCACTATGGGACTTAACGTCTGAGGTCATCAGTCCCCTAGAACTTAGAACTACTTAAACCTAACTAACCTAAGGACACCACACACACCCATGTCCGAGGCAGGATTCGAACCTGCGACCGTAGCGGTCGCGCGGTTCCAAACTGCAGCGCCTAGAACCGCTCGGCCACCTCGGCCGGCAGGTTGTCAAAAACCCCGGCTATGGCGATTAGTATGGCGGCTACGTATTTGTCACTGATGCTATTTGTTACTGTCAGTGATTGATTGACGGCGTCTTCTACTGATCTACCTTCCATGAAGCCGAATTGATGGGGCGTCAGGCCGAAGAGGCGTCTGTGCGATTGTAAGCGGTCAGGCAGGAGCCTTTCCTGTACCTTGGAGAAGGTGTTTAAGAGGCAGGTCGGTCGGCACGTTTTGGGGTCTGCTGACTTTTGTCTTGTGATTTCCTGATTATTACTACATTACCAGTTTTCGAGAGGTTTGGAATTCTACCTGTTAGTAGTGCCTCGTTGAATATATTAGTAAGAACAGGTGCGGTTTGTGTTACTGTTTGTTTTAACGTTTCTAAAAGCATTTTGTGTGGGTCGGGTGCTTTTCGGTTTTTAAGCCTCCTGATTGTCGTCGCGACTTCTTGCGAGAATGGTAAGGTTACACTGTCACTCATGCATGGCTGCCTCATCCCCTCTCTTAGGTCAGCGGGACGTCGCTCGTCTTGTGTGGGATTGTCATCTGGCAGGAGCCTTTTCAGGAGATATTCTGGTGTGCTTCTCCATTCTCTGGCCACTGTGCCATCAGCTTGTTTTAGTGTTGAACTGTCGGTGTCTTAACTCGTTCTGTTTCTATCATGAATGGTTGTCCCCAGACGTCGTTCTCTAGCTGGGTTTTGATGAAATTGGTCCAGTAGTCTTGCCTTGTTGTCTTTAGTTCTTTATGGTATTTCTGTTTATCGTCACGATACAGGTCGAGAATTATTTGTTTTTCAGGAGCTGTCTTTACTTGTTGGTACTTTCTTTTGTCCCGTGTATCCTTCCTTAATCTTGCCAGATGAAACATCTAGCGGAATCATACTCTACCACTCGAACACATTTCACCATGTTAGCGCTACTGTCGTGGTATGTATTTTGCTTTGGGCAATATCCCAACGATCTCCGACAGTACTAAGTTCCCTTGCTACATTTTCTCTAATGTGAGAAACCAGAAAAGCCTTCGTAGCAACAACTCCATGTTTCAGCTGGAATTCGTGAGTCAGCTATGAAACTTGGGCTGGCATTGTTATACAAACAGGTACATACATGTAAAGTTACAGAAATGATGAGAACTCCCGATAAGTTTCCTTTGAGTTTTTCACAAATTCTTAGATGCCAGGTACAATATTTTGGGAACTATATGTACGGTTGGGCATTTTATACACTCCTGGAAATTGAAATAAGAACACCGTGAATTCATTGTCCCAGGAAGGGGAAACTTTATTGACACATTCCTGGGGTCAGATACATCACATGATCACACTGACAGAACCACAGGCACATAGACACAGGCAACAGAGCATGCACAATGTCGGCACTAGTACAGTGTATATCCACCTTTCGCAGCAATGCAGGCTGCTATTCTCCCATGGAGACGATCGTAGAGATGCTGGATGTAGTCCTGTGGAACGGCTTGCCATGCCATTTCCACCTGGCGCCTCAGTTGGACCAGCGTTCGTGCTGGACGTGCAGACCGCGTGGGACGACGCTTCATCCAGTCCCAAACATGCTCAATGGGGGACAGATCCGGAGATCTTGCTGGCCGGGGTAGTTGACTTACACCTTCTAGAGCACGTTGGGTGGCACGGGATACATGCGGACGTGCATTGTCCTGTTGGAACAGCAAGTTCCCTTGCCGGTCTAGGAATGGTAGAACGATGGGTTCGATGACGGTTTGGATGTACCGTGCACTATTCAGTGTCCCCTCGACGATCACCAGTGGTGTACGGCCAGTGTAGGAGATCGCTCCCCACACCATGCTGCCGGGTGTTGGCCCTGTGTGCCTCGGTCGTATGCAATCCTGATTGTGGCGCTCACCTGCACGGCGCCAAACACGCATACGACCATCATTGGCACCAAGGCAGAAGCGACTCTCATCGCTGAAGACGACACGTCTCCATTCACGCCTGTCGCGACACCACTGGAGGCGGGCTGCACGATGTTGGGGCGTGAGCGGAAGACGGCCTAACGGTGTGCGGGACCGTAGCCCAGCTTCATGGAGACGGTTGCGAATGGTCCTCGCCGATACCCCAGGAGCAACAGTGTCCCTAATTTGCTGGGAAGTGGCGGAGCGGTCCCCTACGGCACTGCGTAGGATCCTACGGTCTTGGCGTGCATCCGTGCGTCGCTGCGGTCCGGTCCCAGGTCGACGGGCACGTGCACCTTCCGCCGACCACTGGCGACAACATCGATGTACTGTGGAGACCTCACGCCCCACGTGTTGAGCAATTCGGCGGTACGTCCACCCGGCCTCCCGCATGCCCACTATACGCCCTCGCTCAAAGTCCGTCAACTGCACATACGGTTCACGTCCACGCTGTCGCGGCATGCTACCAGTGTTAAGGGGATACGGAATCGGATTTTGGGTTAAAAAATCGAATTTTTTTTTATTGGCGTATTATATTCTGCCATGTTTCCTCTTTAAAATGACGTATCATACATAGCTCTACTACAATTATAACTATTTTATTTTTATATATTTGTGAGATCGGGTATTGCGCTTTAGTTATACACGTCTCTCGTGGCTGACCATGAACTTTTTGGCAGTACCTTTAAAGTGACATGAATTCAAATATCCCGGTTTCCAGCGACTATTTATACACTAGTTGCCCGAAAATGTTTCTCTCTGGTTTCCTCAAGTTACTCTTTGACTTTGTGGCGGGACTGTTTTGTAAACAGTGTGATATAAGAAAGTAGTTGTTGTTGAGTTATTTCGTATTTAGTGCTTCATTTTTCGCAGTGAAAATGCCTAGAGCTAAAGCAAAAGTATTTAAAAAGCGTGTGAACTGGCAAAAGAAAAGAAATAATGATTCATTAGCAAAGCAAAGCAGTTCATCATCATCACTGTTGGAAAATGTGAATCCACTTATTACTGATTTGCCGAACGAACTTACACCAAATGAAAACAGTGCTTCTCATAAAAAACTAAGAGATTTGGAAGAGAAATATAATTTACTTGATAGAGGGAATGAAGTTTTTGAACTCATTGATACGAATATATTGTGTGAAGCTCTTGAAAACAGTTTGTGCTGCAAAAAATGTCATGGAAACGTTTTGTCTGAAAGTAGAATCCCATGTTGGCCTGGCTGCCCAGTTTAATTTAATATGCAGTGTTTGTAAATACAGCTGTAAGTTTCCAAGTTCGGTTTCAGTAACTGTAAATAATGGATACAAGAAAACTGAACTTTATAGTGTAAATATTAGGTTAGTTTATGGATTGCGAGCAATTGGTAAGGGCAAAGCAGCTGGTGATATGCTATGTGGTGTTCTAAATCTTCCAAGTGCACCTTCAAAGTTTGAAGCTTACAATTATGTACTAGGATCTGCAGTTGAAGATGTAGCACAGAAGTCAATGCAGGTTGCTGTGGAAGAAGCAGCGGAAGAAAATGACGGCAGTCGTGACCTCACAGTGGCGTTTGATGGCACGTGGCAGAAAAGGGGCCACACCTCCAACAATGGTGTTGTAACAGCAACTAGTGTTGATACTGGCAAGGTTATTGATGTTGCAATAATGTCTAAATACTGTAGGTGCACAGGCAGGCTGAAAAATGAACACAGTGATGACTGTATTGCTAATTATTATGGTAGTAGTGGTGGCATGGAGGTTGCTGGGGTGAAGAAAATTTTTCATCGCTCTTCACAGTGGTATAATGTTCGCTATGTCAAATATCTGGGAGATGGTGACTCTAAAGCATTCAAAGAAGTTTTGGAAAGCAAACCATATGGGAACAGTGTAAATATAAGCAAACTTGAATGTATAGGACATGTGCAGAAGAGAATGGGTGCCAGGCTGAGAAGGTTAAAATCAGTTATGAAAGGGAGAAAACTAGATGATGGGAAAACCTTGGATGGCAGAGGAAGATTGACTGATTCCATAATAGACCACATTCAGAACTGCTATGGCCTTGCAATCAGGCAAAATACAGGCAATCTTGAAGAAATGAGGAGAGCTATATGGGCTTTATATTTCCACACCGCATCCACGGATGAGCATCCACAACATGGTTTGTGCCCCAAAGGTGAAAACAGCTGGTGTAAATACAATAGGGGACTAACAACAGGAGAGAAATACATTCACCACCACAGTCTACCATCAGCCATCATGGCAGAAATAAAGCCCATTTTCAGAGATCTGGCTGACAGAAGTCTTCTGATGAAATGTCTTCACGGAAAAACGCAGAACCCCAACGAGTGCTTGAATAGTGTGATATGGCATCGTCTCCCAAAAACAGTGTTTGTCGGAATTAATACACTACATTTTGGTGTGTATGATGCTGTGGCAACCTTCAATCTTGGAAATATAACTAAATGCCAGGTCCTTCAAAAGTTGGGTATGTGTGTTGGTTCCCGTACGGTACGTGCTATGTTCTTTTTAGATCAGCACAGACTAAGGCATGCTGATAATATAATCAAGACATTAGTGAAAAAAGCAAGACAGGTGCAGAGGGGTGCCAAAAGAAGACTTGAAGATGATTATGAAGACTGTGAAGGGGGTATTAGCTACGGATCAGGAATGTTTTAATCTTCTTTCTCCGTTTCCCGTAAGTTTACTTTTTACTTCATCTAGGAACATTATCTCAGGTACTGGTCAACCTAGAAGTCTGAAATTTTTATGACGTAGTGACATAGGTCCCTATTACATACTGAAACAACGATTTTTTAATTACTTGATTTACAAAAGACTTAGGGGTGATAGTCTAGTAAAAAGCGATGGAAAAAATTTACTTAAAAATAAATGTACAATATCTCTGTAAGAAAATACTTTGACAATAAACTGTTGTTTCAGTATTGTTGTAACATATGAAAGCACATACAGTAAAATTTTTACCTCTCTGTCTCCAGTAGTTTGTGAGAAAATGTTCCCTATAGTAGGCATATATTAACATTGCGGGGATAGGTGATTCCGTATCCCCTTAAAGACTGCGATGGAGCTCCGTATGCCACGGCAAACTGGCTGACACTGACGGCGGCGGTGCACGAATGCTGCGCAGCTAGCGCCATTCGACGGCCAACACCGCGGTTCCTGGTGTGTCCGCTGTGCCGTGCGTGTGATCATTGCTTGTACAGCCCTCTCGCAGTGTCCGGAGCAAGTATGGTGGGTCTGACACACCGGTGTCAATGTGTTCTTTTTTCCATTTCCAGGAGTGTAGTAGCGTAAAGCTTATTCTGGGAGTCTAGTAAATCTGGTTCTTTGTACTGTTAGGTAACAAAATGGTAAGGAAACGGGAGAGAGAAAATTTTTCTAGGTCCTCACAGCCCAGAATCGCATAAGCACATGGAGGTATCAACACGAGCCAGCCGCTTGGCATAAACATTTCGACACGTCAACATCTCTGTGTGTGAGTGCGAGCGAGATCAGCAAAAAATCGTAAGACAAGTGCAGGCCGACCTGCCTCCGTTCTACATCTTCATCTACATGATTACTCTGCAATTCACAATTAAGTGCCTGGCAGAGGGTCCATCGAACCACTTTCAAGCTATTTCTCTGCCGTTCCATTGTCGAAAACGCAAGGGAAAAACGAGCACTAAAATTTTACCGTGTGAGCTCTGATTTCTCTTATTTTATTGTGATGATCATTCCTCCCTATGTAGCTGGGCGCCAACAAAGGACAAAGTTTGTGACTGAAATTTCATGAGAAGACCCTGCTGGAACGAAAATCGTCTTTGCTTTAATGATTGCCACCCCAATTCGTGTGTCATATCCGTGGCACTGTCTCCCTTATTTTGCGACATTCCCAAGTGAGCTGCCCCTTCTTTGAACTTTTTCGGTGTTCTCCGTTAATTCTATCATGCGGATCCCACACCGCACTGCAATACTCCAGAAGAAGGCGGACAAGAGCAGTGTCAGGAGTTTCCTTAGTAGACCTGTTAAATTTTCTAAATGTTCTACCAATAAATCGCAATCTTTGGTTTGCTTTCTCCAAAACATTATCTATGAGAGCCTTCCGGTTTAGGTTATTCGTCACTGTAATCCCTAAATTTTGACTTGAATTTACAACCTTTCGATCTGTGAGTTTTATCCGCTAACCGAAATTTAGCGGAGCTCTTTTATTACGCATGTGGATGACTTCACGCTTTCCATTATTTTGAGTCAATTGCCACTTTTCTCACCATACTGATTTCTTACCTATATCGTTTTCCAGTTTGTTTTGATCATCTGTTGACTTTATAAGACTGTAAATGACAGCATAAGAGCTGTTCATATTGTCTCCTAAATCTTTTATGTAGATCAGGAACAGCAGAAAGCCTGTGACACTTCCTTGGCGAACGCTACTGTTTTACTCGATGACTTTTCGTCTTTTATTACGAAGTATGACATTCCTAACAGGAAATCACGAAACCACTAGCATAAATGAGGCGACACTCCATAGGCAGGCTATTTGGTTAGAAGTCGCTTGTGAGGAAGAGTGTCAAAAGCCATCAGGAAATTTAAAAATATGGAATTAATTTGACATCCTCTGTCAATAGCAATCGTTACCTTGTGAGAATAAAGAGGTAGGTGAGTTTCATAATAATGATATCATCTGAATCTATGCTGGCTGTTTGTCAATAAATCGTTTTCTTCGAGATAACCTATAATGTTCTAACACCGTATAGATAATATTTCCGTAAGAGCATGCAAAACGTTACCAGGACATAGAGGATTCACCATTGAATAATTTGAGAAGGGAACCTGGGGTCTGGTCGGAGAAGACAGCTTAAGGAGATAATAGGAATAACACCACATTACTATGTACTTTTCTCTTTATAATAGTTACAGTTAACTGCATATACCATCACTGACACAATGAACGTACCATTTACACTGTATCTTACAAAATGTGCTGAAACTGACGGCCGTCAACCTCAATGCAAGCATGACATCGGCGAACAAGATTCAGACGCACCCTGACAAATATCCCTGCCGTCTATCGAATTGAATCACAGGCACCTACAATTTCGGCAACTAATTCCGTCTCCCTATCCACTGCGGTCTCATACACAAGTGTCTCTAGATATCCCCATAGGAAATAATCAAGGGGATTCAGGTCAGGTGAGCTCGTAGGCCATGGAATAAGACCTCCCCTTCCAATCTATGACCAGGAAATGCTGTACTGGTACTGCTCCTTCGTATTGTACTGTACGTCTCTGAATAGCACTGAGTAATGAATGGGTCTGTCGTTTATTCATGGGACAGTGTAAATACGATACAACAGCGCCATCTTATGAACAAATAAAATAAACAAAACCTACATCGTGACTACCTGGTAATCAGTCTCAAGTGGCTCTAAGCACTATGGGACTTAACATCTATGGTCGTCAGTCCCCTAGAACTTAGAACTACTTAAACCTAACTAACCTAAGGACATCACACAACACCCAGTCATAACGAGGCAGAGAAAATCCTTGACCCCGCCGGCAATCGAACGCGGGAACCCGGGCGTGGGAAGAGAGAACGCTACCGCACGACCACGAGCTGCGGACTAATCAGTCTCGTCCTTCTTGTTTCCTTGCAGGAGATAAACAACGTACTTGTAAATAAACATCACAGTACATGTAAACTTTGAAACGTCCCCGTAGAAAAATTAGGGAATTACTGTACTGGTAAACCCCTTACGTCATTTGATTTTTAAACAGCTGAGCAAAACTTATTCTGATCATCACTAAACTGACACACAATATTTTTAGCGCAACTTAATCTGACTTTCAATAATCCCTACAAAAGAATGGCCCTGACTAACAATAAGCTATACCTTTCATGAATCACTTACCTCACAAAAATCTTCGTTACTCGAACTACTGCAATAGAGCGAGCGCCAATACTGCCAGCTAAATAAAGGATTCTAACTACTGAAGGCACTAACTACTGATAGGCACACTTAGCAAATGAGAGATTTTGATAGAGAACAAACAATGTATTTACCTTAATAGTGATCAAAATTCATAATATATATATATATATATATATATATATATATATATATACTCCTGGAAATGGAAAAAAGAACACATTGACACCGGTGTGTCAGACCCACCATACTTGCTCCGGACACTGCGAGAGGGCTGTACAAGCAATGATCACACGCACGGCACAGCGGACACACCAGGAACCGCGGTGTTGGCCGTCGAATGGTGCTAGCTGCGCAGCATTTGTGCACCGCCGCCGTCAGTGTCAGCCAGTTTGCCGTGGCATACGGAGCTCCATCGCAGTCTTTAACACTGGTAGCATGCCGCGACAGCGTGGACGTGAACCGTATGTGCAGTTGACGGACTTTGAGCGAGGGCGTATAGTGGGCATGCGGGAGGCCGGGTGGACGTACCGCCGAATTGCTCAACACGTGGGGCGTGAGGTCTCCACAGTACATCGATGTTGTCGCCAGTGGTCGGCGGAAGGTGCACGTGCCCGTCGACCCCGCAGCGACGCACGGATGCACGCCAAGACCGAAGGATCCTACGCAGTGCCGTAGGGGACCGCACCGCCACTTCCCAGCAAATTAGGGACACTGTTGCTCCTGGGGCATCGGCGAGGACCATTCGCAACCGTCTCCATGAAGCTGGGCTACGGTCCCGCACACCGTTAGGCCGTCTTCCGCTCACGCCCCAACATCGTGCAGCCCGCCTCCAGTGGTGTCGCGACAGGCGTGAATGGAGGGACGAATGGAGACGTGTCGTCTTCAGCGATGAGAGTCGCTTCTGCCTTGGTGCCAATGATGGTCGTATGCGTGTTTGGCGCCGTGCAGGTGAGCGCCACAATCAGGACTGCATACGACCGAGGCACACAGGGCCAACACCCGGCATCATGGTGTGGGAAGCGATCTCCTACACTGGCCGTACACCACTGGTGATCGTCATCGAACCCATCGTTCTACCATTCCTAGACCGGCAAGGGAACTTGCTGTTCCAATAGGACAATGCACGTCCGCATGTATCCCGTGCCACCCAACGTGCTCTAGAAGGTGTAAGTCAACTACCCTGGCCAGCAAGATCTCCGGATCTGTCCCCCATTGAGCATGTTTGGGACTGGATGAAGCGTCGTCTCACGCGGTCTGCACGTCCAGCACGAACGCTGGTCCAACTGAGGCGCCAGGTGGAAATGGCATGGCAAGCCGTTCCACAGGACTACATCCAGCATCTCTACGATCGTCTCCATGGGAGAATAGCAGCCTGCATTGCTGCGAAAGGTGGATATACACTGTACTAGTGCCGACATTGTGCATGCTCTGTTGCCTGTGTCTATGTGCCTGTGGTTCTGTCAGTGTGATCATGTGATGTATCTGACCCCAGGAATGTGTCAATAAAGTTTCCCCTTCCTGGGACAATGAATTCACGGTGTTCTTACTTCAATTTCCAGGAGTGTATATATATATATATATATATATATATATATATATATATATATATATATATATATCAGTTCATGACATCCAGTCTCACAAATTTCGTTTTTCTGATGGACACACGTCCAGATCATCCACTCTCAAAACTCTGCTATCTCTCTTACCACATCCACCACTGCTGGCAGCTCACCTCCAATTGCGCAGCGCTATGCGCTGTTAACAGCCAACTAGACTTGGCCACTGTTTCAATGCTTCGATACAGTGTATCGATACGTGGAACTGTTTCAGTGTTTCTGAACGGCTGTGGTGTTTCATTCCGCCCCTGTCTCGGATAACCGGACCAGATTCGATCTCTAGCCAGACACAGAAACTGTATCGTTGTTTCAAAATAAGGCTGTTTCAGTCCACCTGTGCTTGGAACGGACTAATTGTATCGAAACAGTGTTGTTTCATTCCGCTCTGTGTCGGACGAGATTCGGGCTCGGCACAGGTACTGAAACACAACATACCATTTCGTGAAACACTTTCAAGAGTGTCGAAATTTTTTTGACAAGCAATAGCATGAAGCTTAAGATATCCAAAAATAAAGCTTCGTTTCTATCTGACTGTCCTATTCCGAAATGGAGTAACATCTGCTTTATAAACACTAACCAAACAATAAAACAACGCATACTATTCAAATTCAAAATAATAAATATGTGAAAATCATTCAGTTAAATTACACTTTTTTTATAACATGCGTTTCTCTGGTCATGTACAGTAATCATATTAAGAAACGCAAGTAAGCCTACAACATTTTGAATAAAAAAAAGGCGTAGAGTGACAGTTATTAGATATATACATAAATTTGATGTAGGTATAATTGCAAGCAATCTGTTTGACATATCACTGATAGTGTAATGGTGAACGGGAAGGGCTGGGAAGCATGGTGAATTTATAGTAACGGTTCGAAACACCTTGAAAGACAAAATTTTTTCTGTTATATTTTGTTATTTATTCGAATTATTTGGCATTATTTGTGAGTCTTTAGTCACTGTGCCTATTATCCACAATGATTCCCTTTGTATGCACGGAAATTAGCAGGATGGGCATATTACCCATACTAACGGAATGTGGGAATCCCAGTAGCATATCCGTTGTTTCTGCAGTTTGCTCCCACCTCCAGTTCCGTTCGTGGTGGTTCTTCTGTCTTCAGCTATGGCTGTCCTCAGCCAAATGAAAAGTATGAAAGTCGCACTACACGAAAGCAGAGCATTTGCTTCAGGAAATACGAAACTGCCAAGACGCCTAAGTGATAGTTGCATACTTTCTGCGATATGATTATCGCTCTCGCACCTCATTTATGTTTATATGGGCATACTTATACAGTAGACATTCAAGATGATAAAATGTGTAGGTTTATTAGATTACAAAACACAAACTGTTTCACTGTTTCGAAACAGCGTATCAAAACATTACATTTTACTGTCTCATTTGTTTCGAAACATTTACGTGTTTCAGTTTGCCCATCTCTACAGCCAACTGCCCAACACTACAATAGCAAATTCCAACAATGCAAACCAGCCACAGACTGCACACAGCACAGTCAGTGATTTTCATACAGAGCGCTACGTGACGTTACCAATATAAAAACCTAAACAGCCTACTTACAACACGATCAGAATGTTTTTAGATTTTCTGCCAGATTTCGGAACCGAGTGTCGTTGCGGGAACTATTAAAACCACCTCTCGTAACATTGTGTGAGAAGCACTAGATGCCGCGAGGATAGCCGCGTGGTCTGGGGGGCTTGCCACGGTTCGCGCGATACCCCCCGTCGGAGGTTCGATTTGTCCCACGGGCATGGGTATGTGTTGTCCTTAGCGTAAGTAAGATAGATTACGAAATGTGTAAGCCTAGGGACCGATGACCTCAGCAGTGTGGTCCCATAGGAACTTACCAGAAATTTCCAAGTACTAGGTGGGATGCAACAACTATCGAGTATTTGACGACGCAGTTATGATACTGACGCAAATTGATTTAGTCAATACTGGAAAACTGAAGGCCGCTGATGACGTAATGAGCGAGACCAATTCGGTGACGACAAATGAGGTCGTACAGACCCCGCTCATCGATGACATAAATACTCCACCCTGCTAAAAAATGGCTCTCAGCACAATGGGGCTTAACATCTGAGGTCATCAGTCCCCTAGAACTTAGAACTACTTAAACCTAAGGACAACACACACATCCATGCCCGAGGCAGCATTCGAACCTGCGACCGTAGCGGTCGCGCGGTTCCAGACTGAAGCGCCTAGAACCTCTCGGCCACACCTCCAGGCTCCCACCCTGCTAGCTCTGAGGCAGTCACTCACTAGAACTGACGACATTCATGTCGTTTGCACTCGATTCTCTGAATAGTAAATTGTAACTTCTTGTGTGAGACTGTTCCAGTTGGGGTCACACTCTTTCTGCCTGATGCGTAACTCAAGGATGGTTACAAACCAGAACAAAATCACAGCATCTGTCATTGCGGTCTGTCTGAGGGGACAACACAGGCTGAAAGATCCGGAGTACGCTCGGGACGGTGTGTGGACCCCACATGTGGCGCATTCTCGGAACTGTCCGCGGGAAGCGCCTTCCGAATCAATGGTCAGGAAACCTGCCACACTCCTGCTAGTAGCCGGCCTGCGCTCGGAGCTGAGGCAGACATCTTCGGCAGTCCTGAGTCTGCCTCTGGGTTTACTAGATACCACTCCGGCTTACGAAGTCACCAGCCGCTGCAGGTGACACGGCGACAACGTGTATTCCGATCAATAAAAGATGTAAAATTTGGTTTTATTTAGGTTCCTCAGTTTCCATCCTAACGAAAGAGTAGGGATTTCCAGCCCCGCAATGGGACACCCCTACACTACGACACATAAGAGCTCGTTATGTAGTGCAGACATTTCTGTTAGTAAATAATGATATCTTTTGGCTTTTGCGGCGTTTGCATCCCAAAGCAATTACCTTTCAAACTATTCTGACATTTCCAGAATGAGATTTTCACTCTGCAGCGGAGTGTGCGCTGATATGAAACTTTCTGGCAAATTAAAACTGTGTGCCGGACCGAGACTCGAACTCGAGACCTTTGCCTTTCGCGGGCAAGTGCTCTACCAACTGAGCTACCCAAGCACGACTCACGCCCCGTCCTCACAGCTTTACTTCTGCCAGTACCTCGTCTCCTACCCTCCAAACTTTACAGAAGATTTCCTGCGAACCTTGCAGAACTAGCACTCCTGAAAGAAAGGATATTGCGGAGACATGGCTTAGCCACAGCGAAAGGCAGAGGTCCCGAGTTCGAGTCTCGGTCCGGCACACAGTTTTAATCTGCCAGAAAGTATTCTGACATTGTCAACTGCTTTTCTGTCGATTCTGAAAGCTGATTTGTACAGGGAATGGCTAAAGACGGAGTAGACACGGAAGCGGCTGTACCTTTATTTATTGCTTGAAATTCATCTGGATTTTTTTTCATATGAGATCTCATAGTTGAAGTACCTGTTAGATAAAAGATATTTCATTAGATTTAAGGGAGATTAGGTATCTTCTATTAGTTTCAATGGTTTTTATAACTACGTTTCACAAAACCACCGCGCGTCCCCAACAAATTACTTACACCCGAGTTTCTATAAGTAGATACCTACTTAATGACATTAATGATCGTCTTTATGGATAAACACTTTGTTGAACAGCGGAACTAAACAATTCAGAACTAAAGATTAAATACAAGATACGGCTTTGGTACACACCAGACTTTTTCTTTTCCGCCACAAGAAATTTGAACTCGGCACAACAAACAAACAGAAAACTTATTATTGTTACTGTTTATATGAAAATATTTCTAAATGATATTTTTCGTGATTTATCTTGCAATTAACAAATTATTTTCAGTAGTAACCTTAACTAGCAAGTGAAAATGATTGTAATTATCAACAAATCAAAAAGAAGGTCAAATGTGTGTGAAATCTTATGGGACTTAACTGCTAAGGTCATCAGTTCCTAAGCTTACACACTACTTAACTGCCTCGTGATGACTGGGTGTTGTGTGATGTCCTTAGGTTAGTTAGGTTTAAGTAGGTCTAAGTTCTAGGGGACTGATGACCGTAGATGTTAAGTCCCATAGTGCTCAGAGCCATTTGACCCATTTTGAACACTACTTAACCTAAATTATACTAAGGACAAACACACGCACCCATGCCCGAGGGAGGACTCGAACCTCCGCCGGGATCAGCCGCACAGTCCATGACTGCAGTGCCTTAGACCGCTTTTTTTTTTAATCTCATTTTGTTCGCTGTTGTTGGTTGCATCTGCTCGGGGCAGCCGTCGTAAGACATCCGTTTAAGTTCGTTGTTGATCCATTAACTCAGTTTTTTTTTATTACAGAGGGTAGCTAACTCTCTGACCGAACACGCTGAGCTCCCGTGCCGGCGATCGCTCGGCTAATCCTGCGCGCCATCAACAAATCAGTCAAGTCAATCACTCAATAAGTCATTCGTTCTCTTAGCTCATCCAGAACGATTCCAGAATTTACCCAACTGCACCTGATCATTTGCAATATGCTCTGTACCAACGTTCGACCGAATACCCGGCCGCCGGATATCAGGTTATAGAATGGCCATGCACCTCTAGTTTTCCAACCACTCCACCACCTCGCTGGGTTTCGGTGAGTGTGGCCAACACCGTCTCAAAGGAAGGCCTCGGAGCTTGTTCGTGACGTCACGTCAGCTAGGCACGGCGAACCAGGTCTGCTGCAGGCATACTCATAATGGTGGTGTCTCCCTCTCTGACACAGGAGAATGTGAAACTATTGGCGGTAGTTGACCAACACACATTGTTCTGAGAGATTTCTGCAATCAATTAATTGTGCAATTCATTACACTTCTTAACAAATAGTGTACTCCCGAACTTAAATTTCCACCTGTTTTAAGAATTGACATACAAAAACAACTTCATGGTCCAGCAGCAACAGAATTCGTGCTTCTTTACCTTATTTGTAAATCTGAGGAAATTACGTTTGTACTGGGTTGCTTTTATAAGAAACTGTGAAAATATTGGTACTCTTCTTTAGGTATCTTGGTTGACTATGGAGTGCGGAGCACTGTATGTTAATGAAATATCTTGCGGTTGTACACGTTGGGGGAGGGGGTGGGGGACAGAAGAAGAGGCAAAAGAGAGATACTTGTTTTATCAAATAAAGTTTTTTTATCTTATAAAGTTTCTCCTTTCAGTTGCAAGAGAGGAATATTTATCTTTTCTAATGTGCATGTTTAAAAAAGTTTAAGCTCAGCAGTATTTTCGATATATGAAGCTATGTTGTTTCCTGTTTAGAATTCCTTTCGTTGAAAACGACTGTAATCTAATGACTGGTAACAGTTGGACAGTAAATTAGTTCACATTTCCAGTGACGATGTAAAACGAAAATAAATAAATAAATAAAAGAAACGAGTTCATTGTAAGGGGGTTGGGGTAAGTTTCGATAGCAAAGTGGATAGTTACTTGAATGTAAAATTTCCGAAGCTTGCAATGGGGCAAAGCATCTTCTCATATTGATCTACGTTTGTTTCGACAGGATTCAGTAATACAGAACTATGATCTTCATTTGCAGCTTTACGACAATAAGAAAATCTTTCATCTAAATAAAACTGCAGAATCCAAAACAATACCAAACAATGTCCAAAAATAAGAGATTTATAGTGATAAACACGCCCAGGCGTTTCTGCCTGCAACAGACCTGGCTTTCGCCGTGCCTAGCTGACGTGACGTCACTAACAAGCGCCGAGGCCTTCCCTTGAGTCGGTGTTGGTGTGGCTCGATGTTTCAAATGTTGCCACACTGATTACGACAACTATACGCAGAGAAGCAGACGAAGACCAGCCCTCTACGATAAGACTACTGTCTAACAAAAATAATTTTTAATTTCGCGTATGTTTATCAGAAAGGAATCAGAGATGAGGGACTCTCATACCCGAAAGCTCGCGAATTTCCAAGCGTGTGTACCTCAATTCGGTGTGCATGGTTGGCACTGTTATCTCCGATGCGTGTGTGCTATTTTTCGCTGTTACGTCAGGAATCGTCGGAAGCGGCAGCGTGGTTTCTGCGCATGCGCGAACGGCTACTGCCTGTGGAGCTGCGCGGTTAGCTGCCGCACAGTGGCTTGTCAGCGTTCTCTGGTGGCGGTAGGTAGTTTCAGTCCGCTCCGCACAGGTGCAGCGTCCCAGTATGTGAGAGGGGAGTACCCAGTGTTACTGATTGACGCGTAACAAGTAAGTTAGCAGCTCCAGTTACTTTCATTACTGTAACATATCGCATAACTTTGTCATCGAATATTTATGAAGAGTTACTTTTTGAACGGCGTATTCGGCATGTGATAATAATCGCTTCTAAATCCTACTCGACTCGCAAATGCAATACAGAACTGTAAATTGTCATTCGTGCGTTCTTACAGAAGTGATGCGACACTGAGAACAACTGTCACTCTACCGGTTTCCGATTACTGTATTTGGATACATAAAACAGTCTCATCAAAGAAAGAATAATAACGAGGGCTTGGTGGAAATTAAAAATGGCCCTACTTCTGCCTGTAGTACTCAAGCCGAAGTTTGGATACCAGCAGTTTGGTTGTCAGCGTTATCTACACTCTTCATGTCTTTCTGTCATCTTCATTTCTCCGTACGAGCTACAGCCGACATGTTTTATAATTTGATATGTACTTCAGACGTAGCGCCTTCCTTTAGTTCTTTTTACAGTGACGCAGCCTCTATTACTATTTTGGAGACCCTCATGTCTTAATAGTTGACTAATAATCTGAAATTATGTTACAGTGGGGTGTCATGAAGTCCTTTTCTTTTGCACTCTTAAGAACATTGTAATTCGCTATCTTATCAGTCCAACTGAACTCAAAGAGTGTGCCTGTAACACCACGTTCCAAAATAATTCTGCCTCTTCTTTTCCCCCGTTTCTATAGTTCATGGCAGATATTTCTCCGATCTGCTCTGTAACAGGACACTAATGTGAAACGACCAAACTGAGACTGCCTGTCTGTTGGCGTTAATACGAATTTAATGTCTAAGTAACTGGAATTTATTTTTATTTTACAAGCTGAGGAGCAGTAATCATCGAGCAGTAGGAGCGTGATTTCACCCCAGTTTGATGTAGGTTCCTTACAGTTCAACAGAAAAGCCTTTCAGGATCGAGTAACAAATCCTGTGAAAGATATTTGTTTTTGAACGAAATACTAACATTCAAATGAAATTAAATGTGCATTTTTCATTAAGTGAAACGAGTTTCAATAAAGTGTTTCCATCGTCGACTTTTTTTTACTTACGAAACAGTTTATGCTAATTAATAATGTTTTCATATGTTTGGTACGTAATATACTAGAGAGGCTGCAAAGTTATACAGACCTTCTTTATACTTCATAACATCAAAAGATTTCCAACTATTTGTGAGACATTTCTTAAAAGTGACTCTCTTTTCAGCGTTTGGTCCAGTTTGAAACAGAGGGAACGGAGTTGAGAGTGACTCCCTGTGACCCTGAAATTACCGCGTGACGATTAATTGATTTAGAATTAGAAGTGGTTACATACCTCCTTGATGCGTTGTTATTTTCTCACTGAAATTAATCTTTTCGTAGCAAACAGTTTGTGTTACCAAATGTTTTTGGTTTTGGCTCTGTTTTTGACCATGGAGTAACTGTACTATATTGATGGTAGACAATGAAAACTCGTAACCTTATTTTGCAAAATTTTACAGGAGAAGCAAAATCGGGTTCTTAAAAAACAGTATAAAGTGATACAAATAAAGCTGCTACATGTTACCTGTCTAGTAGAAACCTAGTTATTGACAGATAAGAGGAATTAATGCGATGCCAAATCTCTCTTTGAAGGAAGGAAGACTGGATTTAATATCCCGTCGACATCGAGGTAATTAGACACAGAGCACAAGCTCGGATAGCGGCAAGGATGGGGAAGGAAATCGGTCGTGCTCTTTGAAAGGGACCAATTCGCCAGCAGCGATTTAGGGAAGTCACGGAAAAACTAAATCTGGACGGCCGGACGTGGGTTTGAACCGTCGTCCTCTTGAATGCGAGTCCAGTGTGCTAACCCCTGAGCCACCTCACTCGGTCTCTCGCTTTCATAATAGAATTACTGATTACTGGAATTACGAAATTTTGGGAGACAGATGGGGTTACGACGTTTTCATTGCCTATCATCGATGTGTACTTACCTACACATCCTACAAATCAAGACGGAACAACTTCTTACACCTGCGTGTGTTTTCTGCAAAATACTTGGTCTACAATTGCAAACTCCTGTGCACGGAACAGCAGTACAAATTTCGAAATGTAGAGGTTGTAACATTCTACTCGGTGGTTAAGGCAATTTTATTTTTGCAAGGTGTTTGGTCACTGTTCTTACTGCAAAAATAAATAAAAGGAATGGTACAGTGTAATAATGTTCCCGTCGGAGTCGAGAAACCGTACTCTAGCTAGGCTGCAGATGAAGGAAGGAAGAACACGCGTTTAAGGAGCCCTCCTGGCACTCGTCTAAAATAACACTTTTAAACCACAAAAATCCAAATATTCATATTCTGCTACCCCTGAACACACTCCATTCTCCTAGCGCCTGCGACTCCTCTTTGGTCCCTATCTGGGTTTACTGATGGACTCTTATTACATGGTTCTGTTGCAGAGCAGTGGGTGCACCAAGCACCAGTACGCATATTTCAAAAAGATTTAGCGATGTTCCAAAGTTGTAGTGCTTTACTGTGCAAGTGAATCTCCGAACTTCAAGAATGCTTTTAAATAATATAAGAAAAATAATGTTTCTTTGGACAACAGCATACATCATCTGGATGAAAAACGTTGGTCCCTTAGCGTGCATTCAGACTGTTGCCTGCATCGTCCGCCATCTTGTAAGGCAGAAAGTTTTGATCAATGTGCACGTAATTAAGGATTATGAACTCATTTACTGTTGAAAATCTAATTTCGTGAATTATAACACTGGCTGAGGGAGTTAATCGAGAGATAAGACGAGATCGCAATACTTCTTTGGGAGGCGTCTACATAACCAAAACAATTGGTTCCTTTAGGTGAGATACAAACTTTACATAGAACCTCTCTCGCAGTTTTGTTCCAGCAGATGGTAACCGAAAAGTAAATGCTCCGAAACATTTCGTGTTATTTGCTGTGTACATCTTGCAGGAAATCGACGCATTTGCAACACTACTGCCCATCAACTGTCGTCGCCTCGTACATACGTCTGTTTCCAAAATACACCACGTACAGAACTAATAAGTGCAGATACTTTTCCTGAAAACTCGATAAATGACGCTAAGTGGCAATGCTTTAAGTAGGCAATGCATCAGGACACATACCCAAGTGTGCAAAACTGCATTTCTATTTAGATTGAGATGTATGTGATATTGCACATTTTAATAGCAGTTTGTACTTAGTAACATCTCATTTTTCATAGATAACATTAATCAGTAGTGGCATGGCTGAGCAAACAATGGCAACTTTGTTCAAGGTGCCTGCATTGAATACGATATTTAATTTTACAAATTACACGTACATGTATGTTTAGAAATGTAGTGCCTAATTTATCGATTTGTGCTGAACCTCATGCCCTTATGTTACAACGAAATCTACGATTAAAACATAAATATAAAAGAAACGAGCCAGAGGCATAATTACAGAAACCAGTACCTGTATGTTAGAAGTATTGACCCTGGCTGTTGCGACATTTGTCCCACTGTGACACAAAGTGGTGAATGGTTATCTCATAAAATTCCCGGGGCTGCGATGTTAACCAGTTTCGCATGTACAGCTGGACGTCGTCATCCGAGGTGAATCGTTTGACCCTCAGAGCCTTTTTAAGGGGACCTAAAACGGCGTAATCACAGGGAGACAGGTCCGGACTGTATGGAGGGTGGCCGAGAGCCTCCCATTTGAATTTCTGCAGGAGTGCCGCGACTGTGTTGGCCGTATGAGGCTTTGCATTGTCGTGGAGCAGAATGACCCCATGGGTGAGATTGCCTGGTCGTTTTGATTGATCGCTTGGCGAAGGGTGGTCAAGGTCTGCGAGTAACGCTGGGAATTCACTGTTGTCCCGTGCTGCAGGATTATGCCATCAGAAGGGGGCCATCTTGGTTCCCTTAAAAAGGGTCTAAGGGGCAAATGATTCGCCTCGGACGACGACGTCCAGCTGTACATGCGGAACTGGTTAACATCGCAGACCCGGGAATTTTATGAGACAACCATTCGCCGCCTTGTGTCACAGTGGGATAAGTGTCTCAACAGCCAGGGTCAATACTTCCAACATACAAGTACTGGTTTCTCTAATTATGCCTCCAGCTCGTTTCTTTTTGAACGCTCGTTATAAATGTAGAGATCGCTGACTTTTACCCTCAATCATCAAGCCGCAACAAAGTTGCTACGGACCAATGTTATCATAGTAAAGGTTATGCAACTGAGCATGTATTAACCAGACTGTTTGTGCTACTTGCAATGACACTGCTGTTGTTGAACACTGAAAGAAGGATGTAAGAAACAAAGAGGTTGCTAGAGACAGAATACAACAGGATGAACGTCACGAAAGAGATCTATAGTTTCTTTTTGAGGCTACAATTACGGCATTCGCATTAATTGATTGAGCGAAACCATAGAAATATTAAAACTGGATGGTCGAGCGGGAATTTGAATCCTGTTCCTTTTGAGAGTGAAGTTCAGTTCCTGTACTGCATCGCTTTCTAGTTCAGCACTGAGTCATATGTCATTCAACTCATAAAATGGGAAAAACAATCTTTGATCCAAGTTTCAATTTACAGTTTCTTAAAACCAGCAGACATTTTAGAATCTTGGAGGAACACGCTAGGATTCAGTTAACAGAACAGTCGTTTGTAGCGTATTGTTGAGACCAGTGTTTTTGATGCATAATGTTGAAAAGATTTCATATTGGTGACGTCACCGTCAATCACTTGACATAACCAACGGCGTGGCAGTCTCACACCCATTGATACAGTTATCCGCAATGACGGGGAGGGCAATGCAGAATTTGAAGAAATATTAGGAAACTGTGAGGGGCAGTCTTCCCACTGATTCGACAGATTATTATTATTATTATTATCTTTTTTGTTTTTAGATTTTCCAAAGAACCAAAAGGGAAAGAATTAGTATCATGAATCACTGTTGCAAATTGCCTGTAAGTCAAATACATCACCACATGTGTTAGACACAATTTGAGAGAGCAGTGAAAAAATATGTAAAAAATACTGGCACTCAGACTAACAAACAATGAATAAGTGTTAAATAAATGAAAACATATGAATTTGTCTTCAATACAAGAACTATTAACATGTATTCATTAGTGTGTGGTGTTGTTCATTATTAATGCCCTGGTCAATAGCGACAAGTGTGAAACGACTCAATTAGCATTTCAGTATATCTTATTAATTTGTGGAGAATCTTTTGCATAGTGTAAATAAAATATGACCACTTCTAAATGTAAGCTATATTCTACTGTTCTCACAGAATTGGCATAATTGCAACACGTTTCCAGACATTTCATAACTATGTGGTTCCTGCTCTAAAAATGCAGTTGTATTTTTTTCTACATATGACTTGATAGAAGATGAACTTTTATGATATTACACAGTTTTTAACGAAGTACATACCAACAGTAATTTTACTTTATTATGTATGAAATAAATGTGACAAATTTGTTGTGTGTCAGTGTGTGCGGGCTCAGTGTAACGTGCTGTGAGAGAATGATGTTGTTGTTGCTGTGATCTTCAGTCTTGAGACTGGTTTGATGCAGCTCTCCATGCTACTCTATCCTGTGCAAGCTTCTTCATCTCCTAGTACCTACTGCAACCTACATCCTTCTGAATCTGCTTAATGTATTCATCTCTTGGTCTCCCTCTACGATTTTTACCCTCCACGCTGACCTCCAATACTAAATTGGTGATTCCTTGATGCCTCAACACATGTCCTACCAACCGATCCCTTCTTCTAGTCAAGTTGTGCCACAAACTCCTCTTCTCCCCAATTCTATTCAATACGTCCTCATTAGTTATGTGATCTACCCATCTAATCTTCAGCATTCTTCTTTAGCACCACGTTTCGAAAGCTTCTATTCTCTTCTTGTCCAACTATTTATTGTCCATGTTTCAGTTCCATACATGGCTACACTCCATACAAATACTTTCAGAAATGACTTCCTGACACTTAAATCTATACTCGATGTTAACAAATCTCTCTCAATCAGAAACGCTTTCCTTGCCATTGCCAGTCTACATTTCATATCCTCTCTACCTCGACCACCATCAGTTATTTTGCTCCCCAAATAGCAAAACTCCTTTAGTACTTTAAGTGTCTCATTTCCTAATCTAATTCCCTCAGCATCACCCGACTTTATTCGACTACATTCCATTATCCTCGTTTTGCTTTTGTTGATGTTCATCTTGTATCCTCCTTTCAAGACACTATCCATTCCATTCAACTGCTCTTCCAAGTCCTTTGCTGTCTCTGACAGAATTACAATATATTTGATTTATAACTGATGCAAAAATTTATTGATTTGTAAGTAATAACGATAGACAGTAAATCTGCCGAGAGTATTAAAATAAACTTGTGGAAAATTTAGTGTCCCAAGTCTATACGTCTATAAATTCTTATAAGTATATAATCCTTAAACAATTTTCGATTTGTTTTGTTTTGTGACCAAGCGCTTGAGGAATACATTGTTGAGAACAATGATTTCAGTAGGAATGTATTACTTATTTACAAATTCTAGATATATTTACAAATTTCCCATGTTTTCTGTAGAGCGAAAATTACCAAATAAAATATATCTTAAACCACGTCTTTAACACTTGTGTAATTTATTGTAACTGCGCTTTTTTCATAGAATCAGTTATTGACATTCCCTCACTTTATAAAACTAAAAAATAACGTAATTATCCCTAATTTCAAGCCGATATTTGTTAAGTCTCCATGAAGTCATTTCTGAGGTTAAAAAATCGGCGTATTAGCACCATAGCCTCTTTCAGCCGAAAAGATTTGCTGTTTCTTTTAATCTGCAAGAAGCGAAAATAGAAGGTATATTATAAAAGTAGCAGCTGTGTATACCGTAACAGTGACAGTACAACCTTTTAATTCTGTAGAACGCTTTGGGACCTATTATCTCCTCTACAAGTATGTCTTCTGTGTCTTCTAGTTTGGCGTTCCTCAATCTCTGTATTTTTCTCTCTTTGTAAGAGCGAATTTATGGTGTGCTTGTGTGTGTCGTCTTTGGTATGTACAGAATGTGTAATAGAGAGCTAGAGATTTTGATGTCGGACGTTCATAATAGCATCGGGGCAATTGTCCACTTCTGTGTAATACCAGTCAGTCAAAATACACTGATGAGCCAAAACATTACGACCGTCTGCTTAACAGCTTGTTTGTCCGTCTCTGGAACGAAATGCATCGCTGATCCGCGTATCAGGGATCTGACAGTTTTTGGTAGGTTTGTGGAGGTATGTGGCATTATATGTCTACAGAGTAAACAAAGGGGCGCTACATTTTCAACTTCTCGCGGCGTAATGAATAATCCATTAAATTTCGGGCATGCAGCCGCGCAAATAAAATTTCTTCTACTGATATTTCGGCCGCGTATCGTCCGGCCATCTTCAGAGCGAGTCACAAGACTAGTCGCGTGGCCACTGCAATCGTAACTGACGATATGGTTGGGTCAACATGTGAACACGTAGGGGTGGTCTGTTGTGGTGCTCCAATGTACGATGAGTGCAGTGCTCCGAAACACTTGTGCGTGCACCAGCATTGTGCTGTTTCGGCAGAGATGTCGCAGATGATCATCTACCCTGCTTTACAGGGCAGACAAGCCTCTGAACCTCACGTTCTGTGAAGATATGTGGACGTCCAACCATTTAACGCCTAGCGGTAATTTCACTGTCCTTGTACCTCTTTCCGTAGATGCTCACAACAGTAGCTTGTTAACATTCTACATCTACATCTACATGACTACTCTGCAATTCACATTTAAGTGCTTGGCAGAGGGTTCGTCGAACCACAATCATACTATCTCTCTACCATTCCACTCCCGAACAGTGCGCGGGAAAGAAGGACACCTAAACCTTTCTGTTCGAGCTCTGATTTCTCTTATTTTATTTTGATGATCATTCCTATGTAGGTTGGGTTCAACAAAATATTTTCGCATTCGGAAGAGAAAGTTGGTGACTGAAATTTCGTAAATAGATCTCGCCGCGACGAAAAACGTCTTTGCTGTAGTGACTTCCATCCCAATTCGCGTATCATATCTGCCATACTCTCTCCCCTAGTACGTGATAATACAAAACGAGCTGCCCTTTTTTGCACCCTTTCGATGTTCTCCGTCAATCCCACCTGGTAAGGATCCCACACCGCGCAGCAATATTGTAACAGAGGACGAACGAGTGTAGCGTAAGCTGTCTCTTTAGTGGACTTGTTGCATCTTCTAAGTGTCCTGCCAATGAAACGCAACCTTTGGCTCGCCTTCCCCACAATATTGTCTATGTGGTCTTTCCAACTGAATTTGTTCGTAATTTTAACACCCAGGTACTTAGTTGAATTGACAGCCTTGAGAATTGTACTATTTATCGAGTAATCGAATTCCAACGGATTTCTTTTGGAACTCATGTGGATCACCTCACACTTTTCGTTATTTAGCGTCAACTGCCACCTGCCACACCATACAGCAATCTTTTCTAAATCGCTTTGCAACTGATACTGGTCCTCGGATGACTTACTAGACGGTAAATTACAGCATCATCTGCTAACAACCTAAGAGAACTGCTCAGATTGTCACCCAGGTCATTTATATAGGTCAGGTACAGCAGAGGTCCCAGGACACTTCCCTGGGGAACATCTGATATCACGTGAGTTTTCGACAAGCTTCGCTGTTTTCGTGACACTCCTTCACAGGCTCTGCGTAATAATAATCTGCCCTTTGTCAGAGTCGCTTATCTCAGTGGATTTCCCCATTGGCGCCCCAATTCTTCGCTAGGGTGATTCGCCGCCCGAGTCTGTTCCGCTTGCATACGTCGCGGTGGGCAGTTGTCATAATGTTTTGGCTTATCCGAGTACTTCGATCATATACAGCCTTTCTAAATGTTTGCTACAAACGTCTGGAAGGTAAAGGCAAATTCCTTAAAACTGGTTGTTCCTTTTAACATTTTTTTCGCACAAACCACTGTTAATGAGTCACTGGAAATACCCATCATGAACAGCTTAAGCAATTCATGCGTGAGAACAGCTTAGCGTGGACTGAAGAAGACGCTCGACGACAGCTAGACCTTGTGAAACAATTGTCCGGGCGTTATGTGCACGTTGTTCCACGTCGTCGATGTCGTTATCTCCATTGGTGCACACGACACTTCTCATATTTCCCCAGAACGAAAAGTTAGTGGACGATGGCCAAGGTTATTCACCGGAGCTCCACGTCCCCAACAGCCGTAACGAAAGGTTATGTTAAGAAACCGGCACACACTTAAGCTGAATCCCATTTACCTGCACCATACATAAAGAACATGGCGCGGCGCTCTTAGTGAGAACATTTTCCAGTAACAATTCCACGTTTATAGGCTGCAAATGGTTCAAATGGCTCTAAGCACTATGGGACTTAACATCTGAGGTCATCAGTCCCCTAGATTTAGAACTACTTAAAACTAACTAACCTAAGGACAATACACACATCTATGCCCGAGGCAGGATTCGAACCTGCGACCGTAGCAGCAGCCCGGTTTCGGACTGAAGCGCCTATAACCGCTCGACCACAGCGGTATACGCTGCAAGAGAAACTCTATCCCAGGACTCATTCGATGTCCATGGAATATACATGCAAACAATACCCTAGTATAATCATCAGTAGTCCGCCCCCGGTAGCTGAGTGGTCAGCGCGACAGAATGTCAGTCCTAAGGGCCTGGGTTCGATTCCCGGCTGGGTCGGAGATTTTCTCCGCTCAGGGACTGGGTGTTGTCCTAATCATCATCATTTCATCCCCTTCGACGCGCAAGTCGTCGAAGTGGCGTCAAATCGAAAGACTCGCACCCGGTGAACGGTCTGCCTGACGGGACGCCCTAGTCACACGACCTTTACATTTATCATCAGTAGATTCATACAAATTTCTTAAAGGACACACATCAACTGAACTTTGCTCTCCATGACGTCATATTTCTGCGTTTTGATCCACATCCTCTTCTATAGCAGCTCCTTTTCTCAGCTGTTTCACCTTCAGTATCAGTTTTCTGGATACTGTTTTTCCGTGTGCTTGACCCGAACCGTATGAATTAATGAAGTATTTAAGTACATGAAATGTATTCGCAGTTGCGAATACGAACAACTATCGTCTGCAAAAGGAAATTACGACAACGGAAATTTGTGCCGCACCGGGACTCGAACACGAATTTCCTACTTTACATGAGCGGTTGCTTTAACCGCGTTGGCTTTCCATGGGGACATGTTAATTGCTAGTTGTTCCCTGGTAGCGGCGGATAAATACAGTATTGCAGAACCTGTGTTGTTAAGGAGAACAGTCCAATGGTCCTTTGTACATGCATGCATGTCCGAAGGAACACTGCATCGTTCTCCTTAACATCACAGGCACTGCAACATCGAAAATACACTCATGCTCATAAATTAAGGATAATTGCAGAATGTGGTGCCATACAATGTGGCACTACACAAAACTGGCCCTAATAGCATAGGCACATAGGAAACACACACGACACAGATCTGTAAGTCCACGGTATTGCTGATAAGTTGAGAAAACCGTCCCGAAACACATGTGCTACAAAACGCCACTGTTTCCTGCGCATGTACCCAACATCAACATGGGATATGATCACCATGCGCACGTACACAAGCCGCAGAACGGGTTCGCATATTCTAGATCAGGTGGTCGAGCAGCTGCTGGGGTACAGCCTCCCATTCTTGTACCAGTCCCTGTCGGAGCTCCTGAAGTGTCCTAGTGGTTTGAAGACGTGCAGCGATACGTCGACCGAGAGCATCCCGGACGTGCTCAATGGGGTTTAGGTCTGGAGAACAGGCAGCCCACTCCATTAGCCTGATATCTTCTGTTTCAAGGTACTCCTCCCCGATGGCTGCTCGGTGGCCGTGCGTTATCATCCATCAAGAGGAAGATGGGACCCACAGCACCCCTGAAAAGGTGGACATACTGGTGCAAAATGACGTCCCGATAAACCTGACCTGTTACAGTTCCTCTGTCAAACACATGCAGGGGTGTATGTGCACCAATCATAATCCCACCCCACACCATCAAACCACGACCTCCATACTGGTCCCTTTCAAGGACATTAAGGGGTTGGTATCTGGTTCCTGGTTCACGCCAGATGAAAACCCGGCGAGAATCACTGTTCAGACCGTACCTGGACTCGTCCGTGAACATAACCTGGGACCACTATTCCAATGACCACGTACTGTGTTCTTGACACCAGACTTTGCGGCCTCTCCTGTGACCAGGGGTCAGTGGAATGCACCTTGCAGGTCTCCGGGCGAATAAACCATGTCTGTTCAGTCGTTTGTGTGTCTGGAGACAAATGTTCCAGTGGCTGCAGTGAGATCCCGAGCAAGGCTACCTGCAGTACTCCGTGGCCGTCTGCGGGCACTTATGGTGAGATATCGGTCTTCTTGTGGTGTTGTACACTGTGGACGTCCCGTACTGTAGCGCCTGGACATGTTTCCTGTCTGCTGGAATCGTTGCCATAATCTTGAGATCACACTTTGTGGCACACGGAGGGCCCGTGCTACGACCTGCTGTGTTTAACCAGCCTCCAGCCGCCCTAGCATTCTATCCCTCATAATGTCATCAATATTTCTTTGAGCCATTTTCAACACACAGTCACCATTAGGACGTCTGAAAACGTCTGCGCATTTGCTCGCTGCACCGTACTCTGACATGCACCAACACACATCTGCATATGTGGACTGCTGCCAACGCCCCGTGCGACGACCGCAGACCGCAGGTCAAATGCACCACATGGTCATACCCCGAGGTGATTTAAACCCGCAAAACCGCTCACCAGAGCGTTGTTTCACTATGTATCAGCATTACCCTTAATTTATGAGCATCAGTGTATTTACCAGTTACCAGAGCAGCAAGACATCAAGTATACTGGAAGGACTTTTTCTCTGTCACACTACTGCTAAGTTACTGTCTTGAAAAAAAAAAGTTTCAAATGGCTCTAAGCACTATGGGACTTAACATCCGAGGTCATAAGTCCCCTAGACTTAGGACTACTTAAACCTAACTAACCTAAGGAGATCACACACATCCATGCCCGAGGTAGGATTCGAACCTGCGACCGTAGCAGCAGCGCGGTTCCAAATTGAAGCGCCTAGAACTGCTCGGTCACAGCGCCCGGCTAACTGTCTTGCAAATGGTTCAAATGGATCTAAGCACTATGGGGCTTAACATCTGAGGTCATCAGTCCCCTAGAACTTAGAATTACTTAAACCTAACTACCCTAAGGACAGCACACACATCCATGCACGAGGCAGGATTCGAACCTGCGACCGTAGCGGTCACGCGGTTCCCGACTGAAGCGCCTAGAACCGCACGGCCACACCGAACGGCCAACTGTTTTGCAGTTACCTATATTACTATCTGCAATAAGGATGCAAAATCATTCTCAACTCAGTCACTTTTAGCAGCAAAGGCATATCCCAGCAGTGAGGGACATTATGAGAAAAACTGGTATTTGACAGTGGCAAAAAATAGCTCTTTCAGGGGGACACATTAGCTGCGCCTACAGTGCTCGCCCAGCAACTATACTGGACACACAAGTGAGGCGCATCATATTTTGGGACGAGTCATTGTTCTGCGTATCATGTATCCAATAGCACCCAATACTACCTTACCAGCTGCTCGGTAGTTATGACGTATACAATATGACAACATTCGTTGTCGGAGCTTCCAGCTCGGATACGTCCTTCATGATGCTCTGTGCCGCCCAGCCAGTCTTGTACTTCAAATGAATATTGCAGACAGATGTAGGAATCTCGCATTGGTGTCCGGGAAAAGATGCTAGCGGAAGTGGCGTGTTTCTGACCTGTTGTGAAGTGTCAAGAGGGTGTCAAGAGTGTATCTCTTGAGTTTGGACGGCCGTGAGGATTGTTTATACAGTGCAGTGTTTGTGTTGCTATGGATGAAGGCAGAGTTTGAAGCTAAATTCTACCAAGCAGTCCACCCTTAAGGACCATCTGCAGAGCTGCCGAGTTTACGTACCCGTCCAATTAACGGGTTATCATCGTGTCACATACCATCTATCGCATGAACCTCTGCGGAGAGGCTTGGAATTTAATCCAGGAAAGTGACTGGTAAGGGGACAGTGCCTCCCAGTCATCATGATTGCGTCCAGATTTATAGTTTACGCGCGGCTTGCCCACAAATGAACGTGACAGAAGAAGGACCTGCAGATTGCGAAACGTTAAAAAAAATTGGGAATTTGCGACTAGGACTCACGCACCGAGGGTTTCGTACAAACTTAATTATGTATAAGTCAGTTCACCAATTCCGGGACTCAAGGACATCGATAACTTTCGAGATTTATCGACATTGATACTGGCAAGATATCAGCCCTACGGCTTCCAAGACTCTTCGGAATATTTTAATTTCAAGTTTAAAATCCGATAACAAATGACAAAGGAAGTCTTTTTTTCTTTGTGGTATAACTACAATTTAACAATTTTCTAATTTTTTTTCTACACTTGTACTGTGAAACTTTTCTTCTTGCCAGACTTCATGATTCTACAACAAGGGGAAATACCCTGTAGATTTTCATGAGTGAGTTTGCGAGTAACAAAATACCTGGCATGAATGGCCGTATCTTTTGTCTGCACTGACTTCCCAGAAGCAAAGGTTTAGTGTACCGCCAAGGGAGTATAGATCCTAATATGTAACGTAAATTTTAACGTGATATGTATACCTGTTCCTGAGAAAAAGAAGTCTTAACAGACGGGAGGACAAACAATGACTGATAACAAATGACAAATTGACTATTTTCGGATTTTTTGCTTTGGTTGTACTATGAAACCTAGCTTCTTGTCAAATTTCATGTTCCTAGGACAGCGGGAAGGACCCTGTGGGTGAATGTGTTCGCGAATATCAAAATACACTACTGGCCATTAAAATTGCTACACCAAAAAGAAATACAGATGATAAACGGGTATTCATCGGACAAATATATTATACTAGAACTGACATGTGATTGCATTTTCACGCAATTTGGGTGCATAGATCCTGAGAAATCAGTACCAAGATCAACCACTTCTGGCCGTAATAACGGCCTTGATACGCCTTGGCATTGAGTCAAACAGAGCTTGGATGGCGCGTACAAGTACAGCTGCCCATGCAGCTTCAACACGATAGCACAGTTCATTAAGAGTAGTAACTGGCGTATTGTGACGAGCCAGTTGCTCGGCCACCATTGACCAGACGTTTTCAATTGGTGAGAGATCTGGAGAATGTGCTGGCTAGGGCAGCAGTCGAACATTTTCTGTATCCAGAAACGCCCGTACAGGACCTGCAACATGCGGTCGTGCATTATCCTGCTGAAATGTAGGGTTTGGCAGGGACCGAATGAAGGGTAGAGCCACCGGTCGTAACACATCTGAAATGTAACGTCCACTGTTCAAAGTGCCGCCAGTGCGAACAAGAGGTGACCGAGACGTGTAACCAATGGCACCCCATACCATCACGCCAGGTGATACGCTAGTATGGCGAAGACGAATACAGGCTTCCAATGTGTGTTCACCGCGATGTCGCCAAACACGGTTGCGACCATCATGATGCTGTAAAAAGAACCTGGATTCGTCCGGAAAAATGACGTTTTGCCATTCGGGCATCTAGGTTCGTCGTTGAGTACACCATCGCAGGCGCTCCTGTCTGTGATGCAGCGTCAAGGGTAACCGCAGCCATGGTCTCCGAGCTGATAGTCCATGCTGCTGCAAACGTCGTCGAACTGTTCGTGCAGACGGTTGTTGTCTTGCAAACGTCCCCATCTGCTGACTCTGGGATCGAGACGTGGCTGCACGAGCCGTTAAAGCCATGCGGATAAGATGCATGATATCTCGACTGCTAGTGATACAACCCCATTGGGATCCAGCACGGCGTTCCGTATTACCCTCCTGAACCCATCGATTCCATATTCTGCTAACAGTCATTGGATCTCGACCAACGCGAGCAGCAATGTCGCGATACGATAAACCGCAATCGCGGTAGGCTACAATCCGACCTTTATCAAAGTCGGAAACGTGATGGTACGCATTTATCCTCCTTACACGAGGCATCACAACAACGTTTCACGAGGCAACGCCGGTCAACTGCTGTTTGTGTATGAGAAATCGGTGAGAAACTTTCCTCATGTCAGCACGTTGTAGGTGTCTCCACCGGCGCCAGTCTTGTGTGAATGCTCTGAAAAGCTAATCATTTGCATATCACAGCATCTTCTTGTGTCGGTTAAATTTCGCGTCTGTAACACGTCATCTTCGTGGTGTAGCAATTTTAATGGCCAGTGGTGTATGTGACGTAAATGGCCGTATCTTTTGAGTGCACTGACTTAGAAACTAACGTTTGTTACACCGCCAAGGGACCACAGACTTCAGTATGTGACATAAATTTCAAATTGATACGTCTACCCGTTCCTGAGAAAAATAGGTCTGGCAACACGGAGGGACAGACAGTCTGACAACAAATGACAATTTTTTTTTCGTGTTATATAATTACAAAATAACAATTTTCGCATTTTTTTCTTTTGGTTGTTGTGCGAAACCTTGCTTCTTGCCAAATTTCATGATTTTAGGTCAACGGGAAGTACCCCGTAGATTTTGATGAGTGAATTCGCGAGTATCAAAAACGAATGGCCGTATCTTTTGACTGCATTGACTTAGATGCTTCAGTTTAGTACGTCACCAACGGATCGTAGACTTTATGTGATGTAAATTTCAGCTTGATATGTCTACTCGTTTCTGAGAAAAAGGGCTTTTGAACAGTCGGGCAGACAAAGACAACAAAGTGATCCTATGAGGCACCTTTTTTTACCGGTTGAGGTACGGAACCCTAAAAAAATGGCGTTTCTGGCATGGTTTTGGCGGGACACGAGCCGTTTGTGTTATTTTTCAAACAGCGGTTGGCGCAGCGGAAATGGTGCAGAACGGTAATCCGAAGTCCGTGGGTCGGAGTCTCTACGCCTACATTTATTTTCAATTTTTACGTTAATTACACTTCAAATAAACAGAAATCATGCTCAGAATATTGTATTTATTAATATTTTGAGAACAGGCATGAAAAGAAAAGGAAAAGGAAAATCCGGGACTGCAAATACATTTTCAGAAAGGGATTGTAAGGTGTACAAGAGAACCTCGTATGTAATGTTAGATACTTTTATTATTTGACAGTTGATGCGCTGGGATGATATTTATATTAAAAACGGGGCATCCAATAGTTTTCACGGTATGTTGCACATGTTGTAAACGCCGCATTTTTAGAGTTACAGGGTGGTTCTAAAGTTTCTACAGAAAAACAAAAGGTTGACTGTCATCAAACAGTTTGGCAGTAAACCACCTGTAATGCATCGTTTCGGCAAATGTTATTAGCTGTTGATGTACCATGGAATATATTTTGATGCGGTCTTCTCGTTATGTGATTTCTTTTTCTCACTCGATGAGACAGGAGCTGCTTTCTGACAGAAAACGTAGTGATAAAAACAGACACTGTAGGATTGCATTACAGCAGCTATCGAGGATTGCTCGAAAATCGAAACGAAACTAACAGGATACGAACTTCTGTACGCTTTAATTACAGTCCCTTCTTAGAATTAAAATTCTGGGGTCCTCGTGGACGCAATACTTTCTCCGAAATTTATATCCAATCCCAAATTTTCCTTTTCACGCATTCTTCGAAAGTATTAATAAACACAATTGAAGTGTAACTAACGTAAAAATTGAAAATATAAGCAAGTTTCAACATAGGAATTCCAGCCATTCTACAGTTTTACCGCTACGCCAACCACTGCATTGTAACGTAATGGCTCATCCTTTGCCCGACCCGCAACAAAAATGCATTTTTTTCCCTAAACGCTTCACCATCTGGAGCTCCGAGTTCTCTCACTTTCGTTTCTGGCCAAGGCGTGCATGTACCATAAATTTGGACGAAATGGATGGTGACGAGTAGCTGTAATTCGCTTGTGAGTCTGTAGATGAACAGTACGCCGCCACCTTAATATCTTCTTTATTGCCAAATACTGGCGGTGAACGTTGCTTCAACACTCGGGATGGTTAACATTTGGTAACACTGCATAAGCGCGCATCAGCGACTTCGGCTGAGGAGGTATGCGGAGCCCCGTTACTAAATCGTTGTATTTTCGGACACAGACGTCGCGCCAGCGAGCGCAGCAAATAGATGGTCTCTGATGAAACTCCTGATCAAATGCTGACTTAACGATTTAAAAATTCACTTCTACGATTATAAAAATTCACTTCTTCCACGCATCTAGAACGGAGGAGTAGCGAATCGTAAGTTGATGTTTAGCCGGGAATTTCAAATAGATCGCGTATCAATAACCAGTGCCAAACTTCTACGACGGCTATTCGGAAACTAAGGTCCAATCGGGCGTGGAGTGGAAATCCGATGAAACTTTGCAGATATGTGTTGGGCAGTGTCTTTAGTATGCCCGTCGATCGTGTCATGTCGCTCTTTTCAATTCTGAACGCACAGTAAGCACGTAATGATGCGTAGAAAGTAGTGTCTGCCGCCTAGTACGTCACGCAGCCAACATAACATAGCTTTCGTGCCTTTTCTTCTTCATGACAACCATCGACCGCATTCTGCAGGGGCAGTGAAGATGCTCATGCAGCGTTTTCGATGGGAGGTTCTTGATCACCCACAATACAGCCCGTAACTGGCTCCCCCTGAGTTTCATCAATACTACGACAGATGGCTAAGTCGGAGCGACGACTTTGTAGAGACGGAGCTGGAACGTGTAGCTAACTGTTCAAATGAAACATTTTTGATTTTCACAGTGATTCCCATTTCGCGACCCATCGGACCTTACCTTCCAAATAGCCCTCGTATTTAAACTGTTTGATGGGCAAGACATTCCACACAGTGACACGACATCTGTTAGCCGTTTTGTTCGAATATTATTTCAGTTCACTTCTTCCATCATGAGCCCGCATCTCGTGGTCGTGCGGTAGCGTTCTCGCTTCCCACGCCCGGGTTCCCGGGTTCGATTCCCGGCGGGGTCAGGGATTTTCTCTGCCTCGTGATGGCTGGGTGTTGTGTGATGTCCTTAGGTTAGTTAGGTTTAAGTAGTTCTAAGTTCTAGGGGACTGATGACCATAGATGTTAAGTCCCATAGTGCTCAGAGCCATTTCTTCCATCATGGCATTAGTTTAGATGTAAAAAATTGAAACCGTCCTCAAGCTGAAGGTTGTTTTATACATGCCAGTGACTTACTAGGCACACTCTGATTCCATGTAGTAGTTCCTTGCTTTCTTTCGGCCCCTGTAACTTGGACTGCCAACTAAGATGAAAATGATTTGTATGTGTGAAAATTTCTAAGTTTCCAACTAAGATGCAGCTTAGAAATTTTCACACATACAAATCATTTTCATAGACTCAAAAAACCATCTGACAGAAAGAATCCTTCGAGTGATCGGAAATCGGACTCGAATCGTTTAAGTGAAACCATTTTAAATGTACCTCATTTCAAGCGTTGGCCTTTCAGTCTTAGTCGAACAGTGCAGTGAAATGTATGGTGTATGAAGTTTGCTTGAGCAGCTTCCATGCAAAATTTTGTTGTTATTCCAGAACCCGAAGCCACAGCTTGGGGCTGAAGACTGCAGTCAGGTAAGCTTGCCGCCTTAGACCACCCTAGAAAAATTATTAGTACACACTAGGCCGACGACCGACGGAGACTGGATTCTGCCGAACGTTGGTCGTCAATACACAGGCGTTCGGCTTCTCATCCACGCCTAACGAAGGGTTTGTGGCTAAGAGATTCAGCCACGTGGAACCGCAGTTGGCTGTGATAACTTGCTGACGTGGCTCCCGTTTTGTTATTGTTATAAAGCAGCGTTTTAATTACAACTTCATCGACCGATAATATAAGGGAAGAAGACGATATAGCAGTCGCCGCATGTGCAACATTTATTTTACTACAAGAAGCTGATTATCAAAAAAGAAAAAGGAGATACTATGCTGGTGGTCGACCTCTCTTTTGCAAAATAGGGAGCATTATGGTGGGACAAAATTAATGTCTACTTCAAAGCTAAATTAGAGTATGGCCTATTTCATAATTTTTTTCTAAATAACAGTTACAGGTTTCTAATTGTTATTGAATTGTGTAGGCCCTAAAATCCCCAAAGATGACACCTCTTTTTGGAGAACTGTATATGCAGCAGAAAGTTAGTAGCCACTCCCAGTTTTGTTTCTCTTTGTCGTTCACGGCGAAAAGATGTCAATAAGGACTCCATTTCCTTTTTCATATCGTGCAAATCACTTTCTAATAGCAGAATTATTTCGCTCCAAGTGTTTAATCTTTTCAATTTGTTTTTATAATCGCTGTTCGTAGGGACCCCATAAACATATCTGTTCGCGATAAAAATCTATCAGATTTAAAGCTCTTCATTTTCACTGGATACTCTAGTATTTTTAGACACAATAAACACACAGCCATAGCGACAGCAGGCATTGCCTGCAGAGGACAGGACTTTTGAAGTTTTTGAAGACAACCATAAGTCGCACTCGGTGTGTTTTACTGATTGGTTTCGCTCTTTCACAGCCACTAAAGAGGGAAACCGGTTCATAAAACGTAGTAAGTGCTACTTGTGGCGGCCCTGAAAAACGTAAACACACCCTTGTTTTAGCGACGTAACAAATCACTAAGAAACCAACGAACATTCGACCTCGTATCCACACTAAGAGAGGGCTCCCAACGCCAACCAACCGTCAAGGCTTTCATGCTACCGCCGGCACACCGAACCGCAGCCAAAGCCAACCGCTTCGTTGGCTCCGATTTAGGGCCGATACACACTATGCAGATATTGGCCAACGAAGCGGTTGTTCGTTGGCTTTCGTTGGCGTAGTGTGTATGCGCCTTTGAAAGAGCGCGCTGATCGCTTTTGAGTATTGTCAACATTAAGCAACTGGCACGTGTCCGTCCGTCGCTGACAGGACATGACAGTAAATGTTGCCTCTGTACCACCCGATTGTATGAAATCGCCAAATGAGTCGACGTGAAGAAGTGACAATGGCGGAAATGAATTATTATTAAAACTGTTATTTGTAATTGTCGAAGTTGCAATGAGAAGTAGCCTTCATTTTCTGTGACTAGTCAAGAACATGAAGTTACCGCAAGCCTCCGAAAGTATGACAGATAAAAGTTTAAATAAAAAATAAATGCTGGAGATTCATAAATAAGCTATTGTGTTTAGACGTACCTACGACCACGCCGAGAATGAGGTTGCCCGATTTGTCGGTGTGTCAACGCTGACTCTCCAAGGGCCGGCCAAGGTGGCCGAGCGGTTCTCGGCGCTACAGTCTGGCCCCGCGCGGCCGCTACGGTCGCAGGTTTGAATCCTGCCTCGGGCATGGATTTGTGTGATGTCCTTAGGTTAGTTAGATTTAAGTAGTTCTAAGTTCTAGGTGACTGATGACCTCAGAAGCTAAGTCCCTTAGTGCTCAGAGCCATTTGAACCACTTGAACTGTCCAAGGTGTCTACATGGAATGGTGTACCACTCGCAACCATGAACGCGGCGTAGGGACAGTGGTCATAAACAGAACTAGAGACTGTGGGAGAACGTGACGCCTTGTCAGTGACAGCCTGTTTCAGCTTCGACAGAAATTGCTGCTATCAGTGAGCGCAGGTTCATCTTGACCAGTTTCAAATGGTTCAAATGGCTCTGACCACTATGGGACTTAACATCTGAGGTCATCAGTCCCCTAAACTTAGAACTACTTAAACCGAAGGACATCACACACATCCATGCCCGAGGCAGGATTCGAACCTGCGACCGTAGCAGCTGCGCGGTTCTGGACTGAAGCGCCTAGAACCGCTCGGCCACAACGGCCGGCATCTTGACCAGTTTCTTAGTCAAAATTTCCAAGGGAACTGCATGCAGTGGACAAGCAAAGCAGCTGATAAAACTGTACGTTTTCAGTGGGCCAAACAACACAGAAGCTGTGGCTAACTAAAGGCGTGTAACGTCGTCCTACAAGTCGCGATTTGTTTGTCCATAGTTTGAAGCACGCACGTCAGTACCTTGTAGAAGGAAGTGTGCCACGTAATGAATATTCAAGAGCACCTTCATTATACTTGCTTTCACAGATTCTGCCACTTTCATTTTCGTATTAGGCGGAGAAATCATATGACTGCATTCGATTAATAGACATGAATGGGCGTCTGCGAATAGTGCAAAAATCACAACTATCGGGTGTGCCATTGAAACTATAATCCACTGTCCATACCTTAAGATGAATTAATTAAAGATCAGTGCTACGGAGCGATTCTTCTTAGAACCTATCGTATGTACTACAGCCATAAGTAGACTACTTAACGTATGTGAACAGCCATAGAGATTATGCTTCATAATTTGCGCAAAGACAACTTTTCCAATCGATAAACACATAGAGGCGCCCTGTAATGACGTTAAAGATTCCAGAGGTGTATGTAATGGCTGAAAGATCGCACAAGCAATGCGGTATTGAAACTGACGCTAAACCTAGGACATATCAACATACATCCGAACAAAACTAAGTCTTTAATAGGAATTTATTTATTTGCAATGACAGAATCAAACAGTATTGAACACACACGTACACAGCTTAACAAATAATTAAATTATAGGACTATATATGTTAGGCAGTGATGATGATGTCTCATACTCCGAGGACCGTATGAGACGATGCGGGAGACCTGCACCGCTGACTAGGCAAGGTCCTAGCGGAGGTGGTTTGCCATTGCCTTCCTCCGACCGTAATTGAGATTACTGATGATGATGATGATGATGATAAAGCCGACACAGCACCCAGTTTTCTCGAGGCAGGGAAAATCCCTGGCCCCGCCGGGAATCGAATCCGGGACCCCGTGCGCTGGAAGCGAGAACGCTACCGCAAGACCACGAACTGCGGACATGTTAGACACCAGCAGAACAAAATTTGACAACCTCAAGAGCACTGGTAGTAGCTTGTGATAAGTTTTCCACGGTACACTGAGTATAAGCAACGCTATTGCAAGTGGTCTAAGTTCATCCTACCCCACATTTACACAACACAGTCTCCACATGAGCAAGGTTGCTGCAAGGTCGCTCAGTCACTTCCAGCTAGTCCAATCTTTTATGTAACCGAGAAAGAGTAATCCTCCAGGAATCATTCATCTTTCCAGGTACTAAATTCTAGCGCATGCGCGTTTGTAGTCTCGTTGCTGTGGTGGAGCTAGCATGAGTGCATCACTTGTTTTAAGCCTATTCTTTTTTGACTTCGGTCGTGAACGCGCTTTCTAATAACCCAAAACAGGACGAATTTCAGATGTACTTCCACTGGGGTTGCTTATACTCATTGTACCGTGGAAAGCTTATCGCTATTTACAAACAGTGCCCTTGAGGTTGCCAAATTTCGTTCTCCCACTGTCTAACCTATATATATAGATCTCTAATTAAACTAATAGTTAAGCTGTGTATGTGTGTGTGTTCAATACTGTTTGATTCTGTCATTATAAATAAATAAATTCCTATTAAAGACTTAGTTTTGTTCGGATGTATGTTGACATGCCCTTGGTCCAACGGCAGTTGCATTATCTTCCAGAAAGTCAGGCTCTTTTGTAGTCTAAACACGCTGGACCTTACGGTTATCTATCGCATTCTTCAGCGTCTACCTGTACACGTCGTTAATTATTTGATATACGTTGCATTTTTACAAGAAAGAGATCTGATATTCATATTTCCTGATACTTGAAACTTACAAAACAGCTGTTTCACGATAGCGGAGAAGATTATTGTTTTGTTGATTTTCATTATGTTAAGTTATTAATTGTGCAACTATTTCATCCTTGCATAACGTGTAATGAAAATGTCGTTGTTGTGTGCGAAAAATATCAGCTACAGCAAATATTCTTCACTTGAAGGTGTATACATACAGCCCTCTACATGAAAGCCATCTGTTCCTCGATCGCCCTACGCCTATCTTTCCTGTTCTTTTATAATCTATTATTTTTTAACTGTCTTCCCCCATTCTGCTAGTATTTTGTTTCCATTTTATGCGTCATTGCTCTTTTTCTCATTTTTGCAGTTTGTATTGTCCTTCCCCTACAATCCTGATTTGTGTTTGATCTCTGTGGGTATGTCCTTTTATGTCCTTAAAAGTTTCATTTCAGCCCACAGTATTCTTCTTTTGTGCTTCTTAGTTATTGTTAGAGATTCGCTTCCACGTATTAGAGCTTGGGTAGCCACTGCATTTAAAATTTAGCTTTCTATCCTTCCTTGCCTGGCGTACAGTGTTTTGTGTTGTACCACGTACCATTTAAAATTCATTTTGGTATCCATAGTTAGCATTGCAACCTAACAGCTGATAATGTGACACCTTTCCTATTAATCCTCATCCAGTTCTATTTTGTAGCGTTGTAGAAATTTACCTTTTAAAGCAATTACATTAATTTTCTACGGAAATTTTTAGGTTATAATTCTTACATATGAGATATAGCTCATGTGTTGCAAATTAAAGGTTAATTTCTCTCTTCTTGATAATTAGTTGGTGATTATTTGATCATCAGTAAAGAGCAAAGTGTGTGTGTGTGTGTGTGTGTGTGTGTGTGTGTGTGTGTCTCCTGATGCTACTGTGATACCCTGTATAGCTTGCCGTTTATACTGTCCGACAGTGTCTTCTGAGTATATATTGAATATTGTACGTGAAAGGCTAAAACTTTGTCGCACTCCTCTGTTGATTTTCACTGACCTGTCTTCTCTTTCGCTGTTTTTATTATAATTTCTGTGTACTGACGCAGACTCAGTATTTAATGTCTCGGATAACCCTCCTTTCAACATGATTTTACGATAGTTGTTTCCGTTCTCTCTGTAGAATCCCTTTACAAAATCTCTAATTGCGATGTAATCTCCAGGTTGTATTCTTGGCACTTTTCAGTTAAGTGACACGCAATAGTAACACAGTCGCTGTAAGATTGGCCCTTTGTAAAGCCAGTTTGTTCTTTCATTAGGAAGGCTTCAGCTATGTTTCTCACTCTGTTATTAATCATTATTGCATTGAATTTGTAAGGAGCATTTAGCAGGCTTATTCCTCTGTAATTAATGCACACATGTCTTCCTCCTTTTTTGTAGAGCAATCTTCCGCAGTTCACGCACCAACCTCGTCTTCCAGCATCCACTGAAGAACTGTAAGGTCCGCAGTTGTAACATCAGTCCTCCACATTTAAGGAGTTATAAAATGAAATTACTTATTATAATGGCGAATGATGGGTACATGTAGTTAAAACTGAAAATGACTTGGTAGTTTTATGTTTAAACCAGTACGCAAAAATTCCGCCTAGTGTAGACTGCTGCTGTTGTAAATAATTGATGATTTGTGGTTCTGCACAAAACGTCAGCTATAGGGCTTCTAAGTGCTTCTGAATAGAAACTATGAAAGTGTTGACGCGGATAAGTGAGTGGGGACAGTTACGAAACTCACGTCAGCGCTTACTCCCATTGGACCAAGCGATGCCGATTGACCGCTGTTACCCTCAACCAGAGACATCAGGGAAGTGATATGTAAATGTCAGCGCCGTTATCAGGGTCACTTGCTTCTGGTTTTACAAACTGCACTCTCTGCTTTTCCTTTAAGTAACAGCTAAGCGGTCCTCAAGAGGCAGAAAGTGCCCCGTTCTAGTCACCCCATCAAGGAAAAGTCCTTCTCAGTTTCAGGAATTTAACAGGGGTCTTCCGAATGGCAGACAAACATGCTGACCCGTTAGGCTGGTATTACACTATCATATTCCTTTGTCAAAGTTGATAGGTCAAATATTTATGTCAAAGAAATTTTATAGTGTAAAAGGGAACTTCGTCAAATCTCGCCTTTCGTCAAAGAAATAACATCAAATCTAGGGCTTCGCCGTAGATTTGATCATAAAAGTCGTTCGTCATGTGTTCTCTGCAGCGTGAAATATAATCGCTTGGAGCGCTGGCATAGCTTCAGCTATTTGACGTCTGTAGTGTGTTTGTAAACATGGCTGCAAAGTTTAGTCGGTGTGTTCCTTCGACTCTTTACGATAACCTTACTTCTAGAGGGTTTAGGGAGTGAGAGAGAGACACAATGCATGCGATTAATCAGTTGCTTCTGAACATCAACAAAAGAAAAACGAGGATAATGGAATGTAGTCGAATTAAGTCCGGCGATGCTGCGGGAATTAATTAGGTTCAAATGGTTCAAATGGCTCTGAGCACTATGGGACTTAACATCTGTGGTCATCAGTCCCCTAGAACTTAGAACTACTTAAACCTAACTAACCTAAGGACATCACACACATCCATGCCCGAGGCAGGATTCGAACCTGCGACCGTAGCAGTCGCGCGGTTCCGGACTGAGCGCGTAGAACCGCTAGACCACCGCGGACGGCAATTAATTAGGAAATGAGACACTTAAAGTAGTTAAGGAGTTTTGCTATTGGGGGAGCAAAATAACTGATGGTGCTCGAAGTAGGGAGGATATAAAATGTAAACTGGCAATGGCAAGGAAAGCGTTTCTGAAGAAATTTGTTAACATCCAGTATTGATTTATGTGAGAGGAAGTCGTTTCTGAAAGTATTTGTATGGAGTGTAGCCATGTATGGAAGTGAAACGTAGACGATAAATAGTTTAGACAAGAAGAGACCAGAAGCTTTCGAAATGTGGTGCTAAAGAAGAATACTGAAGATGAGATGGGTAGATCACATAACTAATAAGGAGGTATTGAATAGAATTGGGGAGAAGAGGAGTTTGTGGCACAACTTGACTAGAAGAAGGGATCGGTTGGTAGGTCATGTTCTGAGGCATCAAGGGATCACCAATTTAGTACTGGAGGACAGCGTGGAGGGTAAAAATCGTAGAGGGACACTAAGAGATGAATACAATAAGCAGATTCAGAAGGTTGTCAGCTGCAGTAGTTACTGGGAGATGAAGAGGCTTGCACAGGATAGAGTAGCATGGAGAGCTGCATCAAACCAGTCTCAGGACTGAAGACCACAACAACAACAACAGTGGACTATGCCGTAGGTGACTTCAAATCCACAATCACGGCTACAGCCCTCAAGTTCATCGGGAAACACCAAGCCAGTTTTCCAGGGAAACACCAAGCCAGTTTTCAAAAAAAAAAAAGAAAAAGAAAAAACGAAAAAAAAAATTTTGGCTCTCCATTCTGTTTGTGTATTTTGGAACTGTGGATGTCAAGTTAAAAAAGTGCCTGATCTCTTCGTACTTCTCATTAATTTTGTACTAGTTGGAACACTAACTCTGTTAATTAAATTATTCAAAACTAAGGAGTTCTTAATGTCCATACGGTGCACTAAACATTTAGTTATCTTCAGGTATTCTTCCTTCATGCTTTAGAAATCACACGCTTATGGAATGGTTAATGTGCACAGTGGCATTCGAGTGCTGTATAGTAAGAGTAGCTCTCTCCTGTAGCAAGAAGTTGCAGTGTTATGGTGAACCTATCTTCTGCACATACATCATTACTCAAGTGAGTATTCTGCTTTGTAATATGAGGAGCCACTTCACTGTGCAAATACTGAAATGCACTCTCTTCTATTCGTGAGCGAGTTTATACAAAACTTTACGTCCTCAACTTTCAGCTCTCGTAAAAGTTATGATGAATGCGTTTACTATCTCGACCCACAGTTTCACCCAAGTACGTTCTTTTTTTCCGTCGCTTCTCTTCCAAATGCATACACAATGCAATTGTGAGACACGCAACTGCAGCGCTTAATAACGAGTTATTGTTGTCCGCTGCCTTGGATTCTGACGTAAAATATGATAACCCTTTTTAGCGCCACGTCGAAGATCTTTGCCAAAGAAATTTGACGAATATTTGATCATATTTGTTTGTCAAAGAAATATGATAGTACAGTACCGGCCTTAGCAACGGGGGTGAACGGCGCCCCTAAAGTCGAGTGTAATGCAATTAATGTTTGTTGTTTTCAAGTAATAATTCTTTGTAAAAAAAAAAGTCATTGATTTTAGTGATTAACCTTGACCGTGTGTGTTGATGAACGCAATTTTAATGACATCTCCGTTCAAGGATGTATTGTCCTGTAAACTAATAACAATTACAAACGGTGTCAGTTTTAAGACTATCGAGAAGACTTTAAATGCATCGCTACTGCTAGCTTTGTTCCACGACAGCAGCAAACTGCGCGGAGACCGGTTTCTGTGCTGTCGGCGGAAAGTTTCTATCACAGGAATGTGACTTGGTGGGGCCATGTGGTGGGGTTTGAAGTACAGGGGTGGGGGTAACTAGCAGATCCCGCAGAGCAGGTCGAATTGACCGTACGCTAGCGACATAAGTACGTCGAATGAAGGATAGTGATATTGCCGATGCTCATCTGCTTGTACGACAGAATTAGTAAGCCTGCTAGACCTCTAGTTTGAGAGAAGGAGCGTTGTCTTTTATTTCTCTCTTGTCTAAGCATAGAAACACATGCCTTAATGTGCCTATGTATTCAGTAAAATGATCTGTAGGCACACATTTTCGTCACTGATCTGACGCGCACTGAGAACATACGCGGCGATAAGTGAAAGATTTTACGCAAGGCCTCAATACGGGATTCCCGTGTTGTCCCCAACGCCAGCTGGCGAGTGCGGGTTTCCACATTGAAGCGTGACTGATATTACTTAATGATTCGTGTACCATGCGTCAGAAGCACTGAAGACCTGTCGGTATAGCGTACTTGCAGCGCGCTAGCTTCCGAGACAGAGAGGTAAACCACACAGGAACAAATCCCTGTCGCCGATTAATGACTGAATGACTGTGATCTAATAATCAAGACGCCTGGATGGGGTTTTTGGGCGGTTTTCCGCGATCGTTTAGGCCAATGGTAGTCAACTTTTTCTCCTACCGCTCATTTTTCTACCTCCGTCAGTAGTAAAATTTTCTAACCACAGTAATGGTTCAAATGTTCGTGAATTCCTAAGGGACCAAACTCCTGAGGTAATCGGTCCCTAGACATACACACTGCGCCGGCCGTTGTGGCCGAGCGGTTCTAGGCGCTACAGTCTGGAACCGAGCGACCGCTACGGTCGGAGGTTCGAATCCTGCCTCGGGCGTGGATGTGTGTGATGTCCTTAGGTTGGTTAGGTTTAAGTAGTTCTAAGTCTAGGACCTCCCCATGAACCATGGACCTTGCCGTTGGTGGGGAGGCTTGCGTGCCTCAGCGATACAGATAGCCGTACCGTAGGTGCAACCACGACGGAGGGGTATCTGTTGAGAGGCCAGACAAACGTGTGGTTCCTGAAGAGGGGCAGCAGCCTTTTCAGTAGTTGCAAGGGCAACAGTCTGGATGATTGACTGATCTGGCCTTGTAACAATAACCAAAACGGCCTTGCTGTGCTGGTACTGCGAACGGCTGAAAGCAAGGGGAAACTACAGCCGTAATTTTTCCCGAGGGCATGCAGCTTTACTGTATGATTACATGATGATGGCGTCCTCTTGGGTAAAATATTCCGGAGGTAAAATAGTCCCCCATTCGGATCTCCGGGCGGGGACTACTCAAGAGGATGTCGTTATCAGGAGAAAGAAAACTGGCGTTCTACGGATCGGAGCGTGGAATGTCAGATCCCTTAATCGGGCAGGTGGGTTAGAAAATTTAAAAAGGGAAATGGATAGGTTGAAGTTAGATATAGTGGGAATTAGTGAAGTTCGGTGGCAGGAGGAACAAGACTTCTGGTCAGGTGACTACAGGGTTATAAACACAAAATCAAATAGGGGTAATGCAGGAGTAGGTTTAATAATGAATAGGAAAATAGGAATGCGGGTAAGCTACTACAAACAGCATAGTGAACGCATTATTGTGGCCAAGATAGATACGACGCCCACACCTACTACAGTAGTACAAGTTTATATGCCAACTAGCTCTGCAGATGACGAAGAAATTGAAGAAATGTATGATGAAATAAAAGAAATTATTCAGATAGTGAAGGGAGACGAAAATTTAATAGTCATGGGTGACTGGAATTCGAGTGTAGGAAAAGGGAGAGAAGGGAACATAGTAGGTGAATATGGATTGGGGGACAGAAATGAAAGAGGAAGCCGCCTTGTAGAATTTTGCACAGAGCACAACATAATCATAACTAACACTTGGTTTAAGAATCATGAAAGAAGGTTGTATACATGGAAGAACCCTGGAGATACTAAAAGGTATCAGATAGATTATATAATGGTAAGACAGAGATTTAGGAACCAGGTTTTAAATTGTAAGACATTTCCAGGGGCAGATGTGGACTCTGACCACAATCTATTGGTTATGACCTGTAGATTAAAACTGAAGAAACTGCAAAAAGGTGGGAATTTAAGGAGATGGGACCTGGATAAACTAAAAGAACCAGAGGTTGTACAGAGATTTAGGGAGAGCATAAGGGAGCAATTGACAGGAATGGGGGAAATAAATACAGTAGAAGAAGAATGGGTAGCTTTGAGGGATGAAGTAGTGAAGGCAGCAGAGGATCAAGTAGGTAAATGACGAGGGCTAGTAGAAATCCTTGGGTAACAGAAGAAATATTGAATTTAATTGATGAAAGGAGAAAATATAAAAATGCAGTAAATGAAGCAGGCAAAAAGGAATACAAACGTCTCAAAAATGAGATCGACAGGAAGTGCAAAATGGCTAAGCCGGGATGGCTAGAGGACAAATGTAAGGATGTAGAGGCCTATCTCACTAGGGGTAAGATAGATACCGCCTACAGGAAAATTAAAGAGACCTTTGGAGATAAGAGAACGACTTGTATGAATATCAAGAGCTCAGATGGAAACCCAGTTCTAAGCAAAGAAGGGAAAGCAGAAAGGTGGAAGGAGTATATAGAGGGTCTATACAAGGGCGATGTACTTGAGGACAATATTATGGAAATGGAAGAGGATGTAGATGAAGATGAAATGGGAGATATGATACTGCGTGAAGAGTTTGACAGAGCACTGAAAGACCTGAGTCGAAACAAGGCCCCCGGAATAGACAATATTCCATTGGAACTACTGACGGCCGTGGGAGAGCCAGTCCTGAGAAAACTCTACCATCTGGTGAGCAAGATGTATGAAACAGGCGAAATACCCTCAGACTTCAAGAAGAATATAATAATTCCAATCCCAAAGAAAGCAGGTGTTGACAGATGTGAAAATTACCGAACTATCAGCTTAATAAGTCACAGCTGCAAAATACTAACACGAATTCTTTACAGACGAATGGAAAAACTAGTAGAAGCCAACCTCGGGGAAGATCAGTTTGGATTCCGTAGAAACACTGGAACACGTGAGGCAATACTGACCTTACGACTTATCTTAGAAGAAAGATTAAGGAAAGGCAAACCTACGTTTCTAGCATTTGTAGACTTAGAGAAAGCTTTTGACAATGTTGACTGGAATACTCTCTTTCAAATTCTAAAGGTGGCAGGGGTAAAATACAGGGAGCGAAAGGCTATTTACAATTTGTACAGAAACCAGATGGCAGTCATAAGAGTCGAGGGACATGAAAGGGAAGCAGTGGTTGGGAAGGGAGTAAGACAGGGTTGTAGCCTCTCCCCGATGTTGTTCAATCTGTATATTGAGCAAGCAGTAAAGGAAACAAAAGAAAAATTCGGAGTAGGTATTAAAATTCATGGAGAAGAAATAAAAACTTTGAGGTTCGCTGATGACATTGTAATTCTGTCAGAGACAGCAAAGGACTTGGAAGAGCAGTTGAATGGAATGGACAGTGTCTTGAAAGGAGGATATAAGATGAACATCAACAAAAGCAAAACAAGGATAATGGAATGTAGTCGAATTAAGTCGGGTGATGCTGAGGGAATTAGATTAGGAAATGAGGCACTTAAAGTAGTAAAGGAGTTTTGCTATTTGGGAAGCAAAATAACTGATGATGGTCGAAGTAGAGAGGATATAAAATGTAGGCTGGCAATGGCAAGGAAAGCGTTTCTGAAGAAGAGAAATTTGTTAACATCCAGTATTGATTTAAGTGTCAGGAAATCATTTCTGAAAGTATTTGTATGGAGTGTCGCCATGTATGGAAGTGAAACATGGACAATAAATAGTTTGGACAAGAAGAGAATAGAAGCTTTTGAAATGTGGTGCTACAGAAGAATGCTGAAGATTAGATGGATAGATCACATAACTAATGAGGAAGTATTGAATAGGATTGGGGAGAAGAGAAGTTTGTGGCACAACTTGACCAGAAGAAGGGATCGGTTGGTAGGACATGTTCTGAGGCATCAAGGGATCACCAATTTAGTATTGGAGGGCAGCGTGGAGGGTAAAAATCGTAGAGGGAGACCAAGAGATGAATACACTAAGCAGATTCAGAAGGATGTAGGTTGCAGTAGGTACTGGGAGATGAAAAAGCTTGCACAGGATAGAGTAGCATGGAGAGCTGCATCAAACCAGTCTCAGGACTGAAGACCACAACAACAACAAACAAGAAATCTAGGCGACTGATGACCTCAGATGTTAAGTCCCATAGTGCTCAGAGCCATTTGAACCATTTTTTTTACACACTGCTTAAACTAAACATAAACTAACTTATGCTAAGAACAACACACACACCCACGCCCGAGTGAGGACTCGAACCTCACGGGAAGGCAGCGGAATCCGTGACATTGCGCCTCAAACCGCGCGGCCACACCGCGTGGCCGCGCTAATGGTGATTTATAAAGAAGGGACTAACTTTACTTCTAAAATTTATAAAGCAGAGTTACAGCAAGTTAAGATATGTAACAACAATTACTTACAAAATATTTTACGCCAAAAATTTTATGAAAACGAGAATGTTTTTTAATAATTCGTACAGTCTGCCGACCACCATGAAACCTGGAATGTCCGCTAGTGGGCGGTAGGGACCAGGTTGACTACCACTGGTTTAGTCAAATCGTGGGATGGTCCCCAAATTCCACCTCAGAGAATATAATACAGCAACAGTTAAAATACGATAACACACTAACCAAAGTTCACCCGACTCGCAGACAGGCGGGGCACATGAGGCCCTTGACGAGCTCCAGGAAGCACGTCGGGCCACAAATGTAAATAATGAAACAAAAAAATGGTTCAAATGGCTCTGAGCACTATGGGACTCAACTGCTGAGGTCATTAGTCCCCTAGAACTTAGAACTAGTTAAACCGAACTAACCTAAGGACATCACACACATCCATGCCCGAGGCAGGATTCGAACCTGCGACCGTAGCGGTCTCGCGGTTCCAGACTGCAGCGCCAGAACCGCGCGGCCACTTCGGCCGGCAATAATGAAACAAAATTTGCCACTTCCTGAAAGAACGGCTACGGAAAAGAAAGAAGTTTAGCGCACTGCTGAAACTAAGTTTCAAGTATTCAATAGCTGAGGCAGGAGAGGCTTTGGTATGTGCTGTTACGTAAGTTCTGTTAAGTCTCTGTAGTTTCCAAATACAGAGTATGTGAAATATTTTGAAAAATCCGCCTCAGTTGCGAAAATTTTCTGGTCTTTACCCAGGTTTCGGCTAGAATAATCTAGCCCTCTTCAGAAGCATAAAATTACTATAACACGCCAGAGTAAGGCACAGTCAACTGTAGGTAGGCTGTTTAGGTTTTTATGTTGGTGACGCCACCTAGCGCTCTATATGAAAACACTGACTGTGCTGTGTACAGTTTGTGGCTGGTTTGCATTATTGGGATTTGCTATTGTAGTGTTGGGCAGTCGGATGTGAACAGCGCGTAGCGTTGCGCAGTTGGAGGTGAGCCGCCAGCAGTTGTGTATGTGGGAAGAGAGATGGCGGAGTTTTGAGAGCGGATGATCTGGACGTGTGTCCATCAGAGACAGTAAATTTGTAAGACTGGATGTCATGAACTGATATATAACTTTTGAACACTATTAAGGTAAATACATTGTTTGTTCTCTATCAAAATCTTTCATTTGCTAACCATGCCTATCAGTAGTTACGTGACTTCAGTAGTTAGAATCTTTTATTAAGCTGGCAGTAGTGGCGCTCGCTGTAGTGCAGTAGTTCGAGTAATGAAGATTTTTGTGAGGTAAGTGATTCATGACAGGTATAGGTTATTGTGAGTCAGGGCCATTCTTTTGTAGGGATTATTGAATGTCAGATTGCGTTGCGCTAAAGATATTGTGTGTCAGTTTAGTGATGGTCAGAATAAGTAAAGAGAAAAATGTCTGAGTGAGTTCAGTTTTGCTCAGCTGTTTGAAAATCAAATAACGGGTTTATCAGCACAGTAATTCATTAATTTTTCTAAGGGGACGTTTCACAACATTAAAAATTAAAACGTATAGTACCGTGGTACCATGTCGAATTAAAACTACTTAACTGAGGGCCAGCCCCGGCATCACTTCATCACGCGGTCGGTTGGCAGCGGCAACTACGTTGGCACTCGTAGCCGGGGCTGGCCTTCAGTTAAGTAGTTTTAATTCGACATGGCACCACGGTACTATAGGTTTTAATTTTTAATGTTGACTGTGCCTTAATCTGGCATGCTATAGTAATTTTATGCTTCTGAAGAAGGCTAGATTATTCTAGCCGAAACCTGACCAGAAAATTTTCGCAATTGAGGCGGATTTTTCAATATATTGGTCCATCACAGTTGCTGACGAGGCTGCAATATGCTAAAAATTCTTATACAGGGTGAAAAGTATGTAAACCGACAAACTCTGGGAGGTTGTAGGGAACATCAAAACAAATATGTTTCCCTAATGTCATTTTTTTTTTCCTATGAGGATTATTTAAACCGGTGGAGGCGGTATTACGCTCTTCAGTTGTTAGACGCCGTATTACGATCTTTAGTTGTTAGAGGTCGTATTACGCTCTTCACTTGTATAGGCAACTGCTGTCCACCATTGTAGTAGTGCATTGTCTCTGTTTACTAATGGAGCGATACACCTGGAAGGAGTACACTGATATGCTTGGTGCGTACTACGTAGCGCACCACAACGGGCGAGCTGCAAAGCAGGTTTATCAACAAAATATCCTAATCGCCGTATCCCGCATCATACGACCTTTGCTGCTGTGTGCCAACGTCTGCATGAGACCGGGTAAGAACGGTGCAAATTGAGGAAGCTGTCTTGCAGCATGTGGAAAGGGGTCCTTCAGTCAGCACTTGACGTATCAGACCAATGTAAGAACAGTCCTTCGAGAGCAATTGTTACTTCCATTTCACTTACAGCGTGTCCATAACCTGGAACCAGTTTATTATCCACCGAGAGCACAGTTTTCGCAGTGGTACCTGGAACAGTGTGAAATTCATCCTACATTTCCATCCTCTGTGTTGTTTATCGATGAAGCAACGTTCGGGTGTGATGGAGTCTTCAACATGCACAATTCGCATGTTTGGAGTGAAGATAACCCACATGTCACAGTTACTAGCGCTCATCAAGTGCGGCTCTTCGTTAATGTGTGGGTCGGTGTTGTTGGGGACTGTTTAATTAGGCCATTCAATTGCAGGTACTGTTACAAAAAAATGGTTCAAATGGCTCTGAGCACTATGGGACTTAACTGCTGTGGTCATCAGTCCCCTAGAACTTAGAACTACTTAAAGCTAACTAACCTAAGGACATCACACACATCCATGCCCGAGTCAGGATTCGAACCTGAGACTGTAGCGGTCACGCGGTTACAGACTGTAGCGCCTAGAACCGCACGGCCACTCCGGCCGGCGCACTATTACAATTTTCTCACCAGAGCATTGCCAGAATTGCTGGAAGACGTCCCGCTCCCTACAAGACAACACATGTGGTTCCAACATGACGGGGCGCCGGCACATTTCAGTCGTCGTGTGAGCCTATTCCTGAGCCGACGGTTCCCAGGAACGTGGATTGGCAGAGGTGGTCCTGTACCATGGCCTGCTCGATCCCCAGATATGTCCCCTATGGAGTTTTTTTGTGTGGGGAGAGATGCGCAACCTTGTTTACGCAACTCCTGTTGCATCAGAAGAGGATCTGGTTGCCCGGATAGTAGCTGCAGCAGGAACAATTCAGGATACTCCCGGGGTTTTTGCCCGTGTCAGACAGAACATGATCCGACGGTGTAACTTTTGTTGACGTGTCAATGGAGGAATTTTTGAAAATCTACTGTCACTGAAATTTGGTTGTGTTAATGTGTTGTCTCTTGGTCATAAAAAAAATGGAAAAGTGTTTGTTGGTTTAACTAATTTGCCACCAGAGAAATCTTCCTCTGCCGGGTTTAAATACTCCTCATAGGAAAAAATGACATTATGGAAAAATATTTGTTTTGATGTCCCCCACAACCTCCCAGAGTTTATCGGTTTAAATACTTTTTACCTTGTAGAGTACGTGCACTGTCAGCTATCTGGACACCAATATGTAATACGGAATTGACCACTAGACGTCACGAGAGGTTGTCCCATCTGTGTTAAAGGAGATGGGGAGAACTGTCAGTAACAGCAGAATGGGTCTTTCAGGAGGGTTCAGTGACTTCAAACGTGCAATAGTCACTGGCTATCACCCGAGTAACAAATCCATCACGAATGTTTCAAGCCTGCTAAGGCTGTTCGACTTGACTGCTGGTGATGGGATTGTGAAATTGAAACTCGAAGGAACAATCACAATTAATTCAAGTCTACGCAGGCGTCATGTACTGACGGACTGAGACCATCCAGCACGCGGAGGGTGGTTGTAAAAAATTGTAAGAAATCGGGGGAAGGACTCACGCGTGCATCAAAGCGCTGCAAACGGTCCACATAGCACAATGACTGTCATAGGGAGTTGGGGAAAAAAAGGAGCACAATCGTCCAGCATAAGCCACATATTTCTGTAGTCAGTGGTAAGTGATGCTTTAGGTGGATGAAAGAGCGACGCCATGATCAGTGTAGACTGAAAATCAGTAATTTGGAGTGATGAATCACACTACACACTGTTGCAATCCGAGGGAAGGGTTTGAATTTGGCGAATGTCTGCGGGACGTTACCTGACATCACGTGTATTGAAACCTGATAGTCAAGGGAAGGCAGGATTCGGTTACGATTGTGGACGGGGCCGTAATCAGTTACTATTGGTTGCCTTTTACAGTTACACACAATTTATTTTAAACCAGTAATTCCAGACTCAACAATAAATAAAAATACGACACGTTATTAATTAAGGAATAAACAGCTGTCTAAATAATAGTGTTTTCAGTGAGTTACAATTTAGCATATCACCATTAAATACAGATACAACAGATAATGGTTTAAAAGCAAGCCACTGAGATCTGGGCAGAAGGCCTTACACGCCAGGAATGGCAATAAATTAAGAATTGTTTAAAACTCGCTGCAACTTACAAATTAGGTATTGAAATATTAAAGGCAAGTCGCTACAAACACAGCAGAAGGCATCAGAGTCCAGGAATGGCAGTAAATAAGGTTTTAAGGCTTCCTGCTAAAATACAAATACCAAATTAGAATTTTAAGGCAAATGACCACAATCACGGCTGAAGGCCTTACACGCCACGAACGGCAATAATGTAAACAATTTAGAAACATGCTCTAAAACAGCAAATACGATAGCAAAGGTTAATTAAAAAAAAAAAAAACAAGTAACTGATCACCAAACGGGTGAAATAAGATTATGGTAAACTTTGTAACACAATCCTTAACATCCACTGAACACTACACTGCTAGACTTATTCCAAAAGGAGACCAGAACTATTTAACAATACATATATAACCTTTAATGTAGGCATTACAAGGTATTGTAATAAATAATACAATAATAAAACACAGGAAAAGTAAATACATTCCTAAAAGGGTACTGAGGCAGATTATAGCCGCAGCAGGGGTGGACTGAAGGAGCGTTACACTGAACTACTGGCCATCAGACCTCATTTTAGAACACACATGTCTTACAAGAACCAAGGGGCCACAGACGGTGCTCCAGGAATCGACCTCTGAGAAGATCCGGCAACAAACACTTTCGCGAGTGATGAGATAGGCAGCCAAGAGTTGCATTCGCTTCACAAGATGGTAACTCAGACTAGTGGTAGTGTAACGCCGCGCGAGATTAGCCGAGCGGTCTTGGGCGCTGCAGTCATGGACTGTGCGGCTGGTCCCGGCGGAGGTTCGAATCCTTCCTCGGGCATGGGTGTGTGTGTGTTTGTGCTTAGGATAATTTAGGTTAAGTAGTGTGTAAGCTTAGGGACTGATGACCTTAGCAGTTAAGTCCCATAAGATTTCACACACATTTGAACATTTTTTTGGCAGTGCAACGAATAACTAGTGATAATCTTCCTGAAGCTACCTGACGTCCGATAAACCAAATGCAACGATGTAACAATACGCCAAAGCCGGGACTGGCGGTCTGCACTACGTCCCCAGAATACTGTGTTCAGAGCGCCTGGAACTAGAAAGGAACCACTACCACCAGAGTAGAAGAAACACCAACCGGCGTACAATCAGGAAACCTGTCAAAACTACACACCTTACCGGACAGCAGCGGCGAGGCGAGGAAACGCACACTACCCTCAGGGCAGGTAACTGGGACGTTAGCGGCCATTAGGCAAGAAAAATTATCGCTCGTTGATCTTAACAAATTGTAACAAGTTGAACGCAGTAAATAGTAATAAGAAGTCGAGGAAAGCTAATTAGATCCGCCTTCCCCAAGCACTCCACTCGCTGCTCTTCGCCTCGGCGATACTACAAGCAGCAACACGAACCCAGTCAGTGGAGAATCGCGAGATATCACAATGGTGGAGGTTTCTCTACTTGGATTGAAACTGCATTTCAAAGCTTGCTGGATCCGGTTTACGACGAGGTCGTGCACTCTCGTGACCAGAGCCCTTCCATCCGGCAGTCCATGCGTGCCGCCAGAGGTCCCGGCGTCCCCCCGCACTGCGCGGACCTGGCTCCTCCTGAGCCCCAACCGAACTGGTCCACTCATACGACCTGGAAAAACAAAAACGTCGCCCCAAAGATAGGGCAACAGTTACTACATATCGATAACCGCCGCTGCTGCCACTAGCGGACAGGCAACGCTTGCGAAACCGAGTTGCGCTAGTCAACACGAAAAGAACACAAACTGCAACCATACCAACAGGGGGTGGAAACCTACAAACAGCGCCAACGCGAGCCGCAGCACGGCTCATGTAATAGCAAGGGTGAAACACAGAGGAGGTGATGTTGCGGTATGAGGGTTTTCCATGGTTTGTGTGTGGTCCCCTTATTGCGCTTCAGAAAACGCTAAATGCGGAAAAATCGGAACACATTTCACAGCATTGTGCGTACTGTAGGCAAACAGCTCCGAGGCGGTGATTGGTTACATCAGCATGACTGTGTGTAACAGGCCTGGGTGCCCAACTGGTGAAGGATTCTTTAAACTGTTTCACACTTTGACCGTTCGCCCTGTAGTCGCGACTGAGTACCTGATACTCCCGCGACGGTCGTATTTGCTGCTCATCGCACTGCTTCCGCTTTGCCTGAAATTGCGTATCTAAATAGGCAAGCGGGTTTAGGGGAGCCACTCAACATTAAACACAACACTGTCCTACATCTGGTATGAACAACTGTATTCTGAGACAATAAGAAAATCGCAAGTTGCACTGTTTACACTCTAAGTCGTAATTGGTGAAGCCAATTAACATTCTTGGTGATTAGCTGTCCACAATTATCACTTCCTGGTTACGGCACAGTTGGAATGCATTGGGCATGTGCAAAAGCGTATGGATGCACGGCTTCGAAGGCTCAAACAAACTTTGGATTCAAGTAAGCTTAGTGATGGAAAGACAATAGGAGGGAGAGGCAGGCTTACTGATGAGGTGATTGAACGTCTACAGAGATACTATGGGTATGCTATAAGGCAAAATACTAGTAATGTTAGTGACATGCGAAAAGCAGTGTGGGCATTGTTCCTTCATACTGTCTCTTCCAATGAATACCCTCAACACAGCCTGTGCCCAAAAGATCTCTGCTGCAAATATAATGCAAAAAAGGACTATGATCACAAACATGGTTTGCCAGCAGCTGTGATAGATGCAATAAAACCAATTTTTCATGACTTAGCACAGCCAGAATTGTTGCACAAATGTCTACAGGGGAAGACGCAGAATCCTAATGAGAGCGTAAACAATTTGATTTGGAAAGTGATTCCTAAAAGGATGTTTGTAAGCATAAAAACACTGCACTTTGGCATTTATGATGCAATAGCAACCTACAACCAAGGGAACAGTGTGAAGTGTGAAGTTCTGAAGGCATTAGGATTTACAGCTGGCGTGAACACTGTACGAGCACTAAGAAATATTGACAGAGAAAGGGTAAGAGGAGCAGAAAGAAGAGAAAGGCATATGAAGTATGATGGAACAACAGGCCAGAAAAGAAGACAGAAGAGGAAGCTTTTGGAGGATGAAGAAGAAGACCCTGATAATCCATCCTATAGTGCAGGAATGTATTGAGAAACTTTGATAGCCATTTCCCGTAAATTAGAATTTTCCGAATATAAGGAACGTTTTCTCTGTCACTATTATACTCTAAGACGTCACACGTATTTCACAGTCTTACCCTGGCCGAACCTTCGGCGATAGATACACAGGCAGTGATGATGATTATCTGTCCACAATATCACTTGGACCGGCGCAAGCGAAACCGACACGGTGCGGGTGACTGTTGATGATGTGCAGTCCGGATGGTCGGACGAAAGTTCTTCCGCTCGTCACGCATACACAGATATCTGGTACCAGTCCTCCTTGACACCTGTAATAATATAGCACTGTTCATAAAGTTAACTTACAGTTCTCATTTGTTACGAGCATGCGCGTAACCGTCGCGGCGCGGCTAATGGTTGATGCGAAATGCGATGACCGAACGCACGTCCTCACACTCGTTACAAGACATTGGCACTTGATTGCACTCCTTTGTAGTAAACTATTTTACTGATTCACATTAGTTCATTCTGGGAGGCTGAATACGACGCGGATGATTGAGGTTGTACAGTACGACACGCAAACGGGCGGATACTCCAATACGTTATTGGTGGCACTCCTCATATTTAATTACTTCTTTACGCACTTTCATTGAAGTCTACTTCCGTATCTCATTAGTTCACAATAATAGCACTTGCGGCCACACTTGAACTTCTACAATAACAACTTTGCGTCCCATGCTCGACTCTGCAAAACACAGCCGCTGACAAAGATACTCCACAACCAAACCAGCGATATGACAATACGCTTACAAGTGCACCCTGTCATAAAGCAGCAGCTGTGAAGCGGACAAAATCGATCCTAAAATATACTGGCCCGCCTAGAGTCCCGACCTCAACCCGATGGAACAACTTTGGGTCGAGTTAGAACATCCTCTTTCCCCCTCAGCCCAGCGTCCAGCATTACAACCTTCTCCATATCATTCTCCACTAATAGGGGTCCGGATACTTTTGATCAAATAGCGAATATGTCATAGGGATCTGAATATGTGTAACCAATCCTAGATGAAAGTAGCAAGATTTCCGCGAGGCTTGAAAAGTCATAGAAACCATTGTCACACAATTAATTTCTTATATTTAGTGTACCCAGAAAGCGGAAAATTACTTTTTTGTTTCGCACCGATAACCAGCTATGTTAGAACAAATTTCCAATGATAACTAACATTTAAATGGTTCATGTCGATGGGAAAGTTCACCACTCGTGTGGACGGGGTTTGTTAAGGGGCTCCGGAACGCCCTATACTTGCAATGTTAAAATAACGCTTATAAATTACATCTTTCCTCACAAAGTATTTGAGGTAGGAAGTTGAACTTTTTACAGATTATTTATTGGAATATGGGCTACAACTTAACACAGGGATTTTATAAAATTTTAGTTCAGTTATTAAAGATGATTTTTTTTTCAATTGTAATGAAAATTCACAACATTTTTTTGCAATTTTTTATTTATATATTCAAAAATATACAGTTTTTTTGGAAAAAGGCTGTGTTAAATTATGCAGAAGGTACTGTGTAACATTTACTGAAAGTTTGAAACAAATATGTTTGGAAGATCCTTAGAAAACATGTAATTACTATGAGAAAATAAAAGTTTTGGGAATCGAGCGACAAAGATTGGATTAACTTTTTAGTGCTTTCCAGGTCCATAGGATGGATTATCTTCATCCTCTGCAAACTCCTCCTCCAGCTTCCTCTTGTTCCTCCTCCTGTTTACTCTTGCTTGTATTTCTAGACTCTTTACAGCCCTGTCTGCAGCCCGATGGCGTTCCTTGTCTAAAGCAAGCATCGCTCGTGCCATGTTAGAACCTATCTTCATTCCCATATTTCTAAATACCTTGCACCTTACAATGTTGCCATCATTGAAAGTCGCAACAGCATCATACACACCAAAGTGAAGTGTTTCTATTCCAACAAATACAGTCTTGGGGATTCTCGACCATATAACACTATTTACACTTTCATTGGGGTTTTGAGTTTTTCCGTGAATACACTTTTCCAACAGTTCAGGTGCTGCTAAGTCTCTGAAAATAGGTTTTATCACCTCCATTATTGCATGAGGCAGACTAAAATGTACCTGATGAACACGGACGTTAATAATAATACCATTTGACAGCAGTTTAACAGCGCCACAGTGGGTCACGCCCATGTAGAACACATTTTAAAAAAATTTAAAAATAGTTGTAGTCTTCGGAATTGAATAAATTATATATCTATTAAAAGGTAATAGTCTGCAGATTCAGAAAACGCAAAAAAGTAAAAACTGAACTTTTCATGATTTTGAGCCTTTCCGGAGCCCCTTAACTCGCTCTGTTTCGCAAAGACACAGTTAATAATAACAAAAGGAAAATAAATTAGAAACGTAGCACATGGTATCAAATACGACATTCAATAAAACTACTGGGCCATCGCAGACTACTGGCGTTTCATCTCCGATGCTTTCCAGTTTGTCAATGAAAGACTATTTGACAATGGTCTGCACATATTATGTAGCTTACCCTCAGATGTGAAAGAACTGTTACAAGCCGAGTTGTGCACCTCATTCATTACTGGAAAGATACATAAGTTAATGTGACCTCGTCTAAAGTAACTCAATGGCATTATAATTGCAGAAATATTTAAATCTACCATCGAGTTGTTGATGTTCATATCATTTTCTTTTTAGACAGTATTGACGATTACACTCTAACAGCATACGTTGTTTCGTCGTGAAAGACTTTTCGAAACACCGAAATAGGCTGGCGAGGAGAAGAGTACATCCCACAGTAGTGTGTCACCCACGACCGTGTGTCAGTTCGTTAGGTTAAGTGGGACCTGTCGTTTCTAAGAGATACTTCGCACTGTCTCAGCTGTAGCCAAACAGTTACGTAACCAAAACCTTCCAGCCCTGCTCTGGACGCGCAGACTTAAAGTGGATAGACGAGCACGCTCACTGACTTTACGCGTCTAACCTTGGCAACGAACTGAACACGCTGTTTCTGGAGGTGATACACACTGCAGCAACAGGAAAATAATCATTTTGGTAGCTATTTGAAGTTGTGCTTATGTTTCTTGTCTGTGTTTATCGATAATTGCTACGTAAGTGTTCGGTTTGTAGACATGAAACACATGTGACAATGATCTGCTACGGCTTATACAGAATGTAGCGGGTATTAAGTGTAGAAATGTTTATATGTGGTACCTTAACATGTACATATGTTATTGTGTTGGTTTTTTTCTCTGCTTCGAACAATCTTTCCCCAAACACGTCACAGACTTTACAACCTGATGTTTTCTGAGGCCGTAACTGCGCTACTAAGATTTTACCGTTTTGTATCACGTGTCCACAAATCCAGAACCTGACCTTGTAACGTTATGTGTGCCTCACTGTTTTTTTTTTCTTTAACTAATTTGTGCCTGATTTTATTCTGAGAAGCTCAGTAATGTATGTAAATACCGAAAATGTAAATGTGAGTGCGACTGCTACGGTCGCAGGTTCGAATCCTGCCTCGGGCATGGATGTGTGTGATGTCCTTCGGTTAGTTAGGTTTAAGTAGTTCTACGTTCTAGGGGACTGATGACCACAGCTGTTAAGTCCCATAGTGCTCAGAGCGATTTGAACCATTTTTTTGTAAATGTGATTCAAAAAGCACTTGAAGTGAAGTGAAGCGGAGCTGGACAGCAAGAAACTCTTTAGCGCGCAACCCCCGCAACGATAGTATTAGAGAATCTTTGAGTATGGACTCTAAAAAAAGAAAAGACAATTTATTTTATTTTAAAAAAAGACTGTTAATCTGTATCTTGTGGAAAGAGGACGTGTTGCTAGGCCGTCGCTCAGAACGTATTGTTACATTTAATGAAAATTGATATTTCAGTGATAAAACCGAGTGAAGCATGTGTAAGAGTTGCCAAACATTTATGTATACAAATTTTCTGGAAGTGAAGAATAGAAATATCTTGCTTTTGGAAAAGGAAGTGAACTTCATTGTCGTCGCCGTCTATCAATTGACAGAATTGTAAGTGTACAAAGCTCACTAAAGTACAGGAAAAGAAATGCATTCTCTATAGATTTCATTCAATAAGTAACAACCTCTCATAATTTCTTAATTACAGTAATTGGCTTATGTTCTTGTACAATAGCATGGTGCTGAACTCCACCGACCAATTTTGATGTAGCTGGACGTGTAGTTTAAAGGAAGTTTGTGTGTCAAGCAATCTCCTTTTCTCACGAAAAGCAGATTGCTGTTCGATCTTAGTTACGTACTTACAACAGTGGTCCCTTAGGTATGAAAAGCTACGAAAACTTGGGCTCAAAGCTATCCGCAATACGGCCAAGTAACAGAGTCGTATTTTAAACCTTAAAGAACAATAACTTCCTCCAGATTGTAATACGTCAACAACTGGTGCAGAAGCTGATCATTCAAAGAGGCAGCAACCAAAATTCAGGTAGCAGTTACGACTTCAAGTAAAAATCTCAATCAAAAATCAATCTCTCTCTCTCCAAACACATATAAATATTGATTTTGTTACAGAACCTAAGGTCATTTTACAACCTGCCCAGGGGAAAATACTCATTACTGGTTTGTTCTTGCCACATCTACTTGGATGCCGGCCGCGGTGGTCTAGCGGTTCTAGGCGCCCAGTCTGGAACCGCGCGACTGCTACGGTCGCAGGTTCGAATCCTGCCTCGGGCATGGATGTGTGTGATGTCCTTAGGTTAGTTAGGTTTAAGTAGTTCTAAGTTCTAGGGGACTGATGACCGCAGTAGTGAAGTTCCATAGTGCTCAGAGCCATTTGAACCATTTGAATCCACTTGGAGGTATTACCCAACCTAAAAACATACGACTTGTGTACCCGTTACACCGTGCATATGTTACTAACCGGCATTCGACCGTGAAACTATTCTCAGAATGTCAATGTATCATTTGCCCGAGACAGTGAGATGCGCTTAACATCAGTTTCATTCATAACAGGTAACAAAGCCTTAAGGGGAGCCGGAGGTGGTCAAATCCAAAGAATTACGATTTTTTTTTTTTTTTTTTTTTGCTACCGAAAATGAATTGAAACATTCCTCTTTAATGTAAACTTTGCATTATTGTTCTACTCGCCCTAGAAGTGGAGTTATTACCATTTTCCCCCACACCTGCAGAGGAAATGGGCGGCCGCTGAATGCATCTAACACCCTCTCGTGACTTCCTGGCGAACTGCTTGGGATTTTCTCGGCCTGTTACGCATACAGCGCCTTATGTTACGCATACAGCGAGTGTGCAAGGGTTGGCTACATTGTTTTCTGTGACAAATGAAGCCCTAAGAGCGCGGAACATCATCTCTTTGCTGTTTACCGTTTCGAATTAGTTCAGTGTTGCGCCTGTTGTTGGTAGTATTATAGTTCTTGTGTAAAGCGTTGTTCTGGTTACGATGCCACGTTTTAGTAACCGTGAATGTAAGAAGAGGAAGAACGTAGGGAAAAGAAAATTAACACTAATACCAAGTTGCGATACTACAATTACTGAAACAGTGCGTTCTTCTGCTAAGCGACACATGGCCGGCCATAGCCCTGTGACACCTTCTAGCATGAAGCTGACTGGTGGAAGTGACAGATTTCGTGAATGTGTTAGTGACAGTGATGATATTAACGAAGTACTGAATATTGGATTATTATCTTCTGTGCTGAAAGAAAGTGTTCTGTGGAAAATGTGTTCAAGTGTAGCAGTGGGACTAGAGATAACAAAGCACTTTGGTTTAGCTTGTGAGATGAAGATAATCTGTGCATGTTGCAAGTATCAAGTGACTTTCTACAAATCACATGCCAGTCTTTTTGGTGAAAATGGACGATCTAGAGTGTTTGATGTGAATGTTCGACTTGTGTATGGTCTTCGATCCATTGGAAAAGGGTCTGCTGCTGGTAAACTGTTTTGTGGTATTATGAACTTGCCATCGCTTCCAAGCAAATTTGGGTACTACTGTGAACTGGTAGGATCCTCTGTTGAAGGTGTGGCTTTGAAAACCATGAAGGAAGCAGTGGAGGAATCTGTAAAAATGAACGGTGGTTCTAGGGATTTGGTAGTGGCATTAGATGGTTCCTGGCAAAAGAGGGGTCATAAATCCCTGAATGGGGTTGTAACTGCTACTTGTGGTGATAGTGCAAAAGTGATAGATGTTGCAATATTATCAAAACATTGTAGGTGCAAAAATAAAATCAAAGGAGAGCACAGTGGAACCTGTGAGGCAAATTTTAGTAGATCAAGTGGAGCAATGGAAGTGGATGGAGTGAAACAAATTTTTGAACGTTCAGTTCCCAGATACAACGTTAGGTACAAATACTACCTTGGGGATGGTGACTCCAAAGGTTTCAAGACTATAGAGGAACTGAAACCATATGGAAATTAATTTGTAGTTGAAAAGTTGGAATGGGTATGCTATAAGGCAAAATACTAGTAATGTTAGTGACATGTGAAAAGCAGTGTGGGCATTGTTCCTTCATACTGTCTCTTCCAATGAATACCTTCAACACAGCCTGTGCCCAAAAGATTCCTGCTGCAAATATAATGCAAAAAAGGACTATGATCACAAACATGGTTTGCCAGCAGCTGTGATAGATGCAATAAAACCAATTTTTCATGACTTAGCACAGCCAGAATTGTTGCACAAATGTCTACAGGGGAAGACGCAGAATCCTAATGAGAGCGTAAACAATTTGATTTGGAAAGTGATTCCTAAAAGGATGTTTGTAAGCATAAAAACACTGCACTTTGGCATTTATGATGCAATAGCAACCTACAACCAAGGGAACAGTGTGAAGTGTGAAGTTCTGAAGGCATTAGGATTTACAGCTGGCGTGAACACTGTACGAGCACTAAGAAATATTGACAGAGAAAGGGTAAGAGGAGCAGAAAAAAGAGAAAGGCATATGAAGTATGATGGAACAACAGGCCAGAAAAGAAGACAGAAGAGGAAGCTTTTGGAGGATGAAGAAGACCCTGATAATCCATCCTATAGTGCAGGAATGTATTGAGAAACTTTGATAGCCATTTCCCATAAATTAGAATTTTCCGAATATAAGGAACGTTTTCTCAAAATGCACTCAGGCTAGAGAGATGAAATTTTTATACAGCACTCCTAGTGGCCAAACTTACATTGTAACACAGCCATTTGGCAATATGTTCAGTAGTATCATTTCAGTTTAATTATAAAGCAATTATTTGTAAAAAAAATTGGGTCGTTAATAAAAAAAAAAATTGGAAGGAAAGTAGAAGAGATACTCCAAAATACCTCTGTCATAACTGCAATACTAAACCACTCTATATGTAAAAAAAATTCAAATTTTTCTATTTGGTAGTTTATTCAAAAATGTTCATCAAACTTAGTGATTTTAACATGGGCAGCATAGGCACTTCCGGCTCCCCTTAAGATAAGACAGAGTCCACGCAAACGGCACTAAAAATGGTTCGTTTATGGATTACCAGAAATAAAGTCAGTGAGGAAGTAAGATGACGACGAAAAACTAGACAGCACCGAAACAGATTAGTAAAACTTTGAAATCTTGGCCAAAAATTTTTTGTCAAATGAAACAACAAGTTTACTCTTACCAGTCACTGTTTATTTATATCCCCATCGCGTTTCAAAGGTATGAAGCTCCGTCATCATGAGCATTTATAACGTGTGTGTTGCGTTACAGCTTAGGCGTAAAAGGAATTGTATTGCGTTCGGTACAAGAGAGCATGAATTAATCATAACTCTTCTATAATCATACAGCTTCGTTCTTATCTATGATAAAAAACAATTAACATACACAAGATTAAATCAAATTCATTTTTTACTGTCATGCAACACACATTTGTGTGCAGGAAATGAGTTGCTAAGGATACCATGGGCGATATTCTCATTGGAGTTAGCTAATCTAAGAACATTAATATGTACCTCATTTTGCTTCTCTCTTAAGACAGCTGTACACGTTAACAAGTTTGACAAGTGCGACACTGTGTACGAGTGTGTATGTGGAAGTAAAATTACTCGAAGTGTGGTTGACGACATTTCAGACGTAACCATCCATACTGGTAATTACGTACGTGCTCATGTCAAACATGAGTTCCTATTTGCGGTTTCTTTTTAGCGTGCCACAAGAGATTGAGATTGGGGCAGACTGTCTAATCTTCTTTTTCCCACCGGCTGCAAGCAACTAAAGGCAAACCAATGTCTATACGCGAAAAGGTGGCCGATGATACGCGAATTCTGCCTGTAGAAGCCGAAGCCTTCACTATCATTACTGTGTGCTTCCAAACAGAAGGGAAAGGGAAGACAATCTAGTCTTCACTTTAGCATTTCAAAGCATTCGCTTTGCGCTGACGAAGTGGCTACGACGTAGATCAGGACAGTCTGGGAGCTTGGTACAAAGATAACACTAGTGTTGTAACTGCGCATTATGAAGAGAAATTGGATCTCTTTGACAAGGTAAAGATCATAACCAACGAAGTACAGCACTAAACGAAATATTCAGTGCTTTAAAAGACGGCAGGCAGAGGAGGAAGTTAAAAATACAATGAAAACTCTATGGACTCATTACTCAGCGGAGAAAACCACTTATGTTTCAAAGAGAAGAAATCATACCTAAAATAAAGTCGTTGCAAAAACATTAGAGTAGTAGATTAATTCTAGCAACATCTGCTCTTCTCATCACAGTGTCCTGATTCGTTACTTTATATCGCACAAGGTCGAATGGGAATTGGTAATTATCCTTGCTGATTCTTAAATAATGTCTCAGGTATTATTCGTTCTCCAAAAAATGTTCATTTCCAAGAAATGTTAGACTTCCCTCCTCTCGTCAGCTCATTCACTTTTGCATCCAAAATGACAATTTTTTCTTTTCATATTGCTCTCTGCCACTGGCATATATTGCTCTGCCGCAGAGAAAGAATGAACTGCCAATTTTCTGTTAGCACTCGACGCAACCATAGGCTCTTCTGTGTGTGTTTCAAAGGTGTGCGCTTTGTGGCGTGACGGAAAGTGCTTTAGCGCGCTCTTGAAGGAAAATTACAAGCACTCCGACTTCAGGCCACGAGTGGCCTACCGGGACCACCCGACCGCCGTGTCATCCTCGGTGGAGGATGCGGATAGGAGGGGCGTGGGGTCAGCACACGCAGCACACCGCGCTCCCGGTCGTTATGATGGTATTCTTGACCGAAGCCATTACTATTCGGTCGAGTAGCGCCTCAATTGGCATCACGAGGCTGAGTGTACTCCGAAAAATGGCAACAGCGCATGGCGGCCTAGATGGTCACCCATCCAAGTGCCGACCACGTCCGACAGCGCTTAACTTCGGTGATCTCACGGGAACCGGTGTATCCACTGCGGCAAGGCCGTTGCCCTTGAAGGAAAATAGGCGCTAAATTGAAAGATTCTGCCACCCTGTCTGGAAATATGTGTTTTATTTGAGCCATCTTTCCCGATACACCTCTACGGCGTTCATGTAATTATTAATGACATTGCTTAGAATATTTCACTCAGCTTTGTTTAATAAGGTGTTTATACAGAATGTCCCCGGAGGAATGGTCAGTATTCAGGGATATGACAGGAACGCTCATTTGAAGTACAGAACTTCTTATAGACATATGCATTGTTCTGAAAAGTTTCTGACATAGAACATATTTAATTTAGATTTCTTTCTGAGCTTGGTCCATTATGGACGCTATTGTGCTCATTAAGGAACATGCAGAGGCACTCAGACAGGCAGTACATACTCCTTGCATTGAATTGACGGGTGGAATATTGGAACATTTATTATGAACTGTACACCAGCTGTATTGCTACATGTACGATAATGCTTAGAGAAAATGTGTTAAAATAATGTATTTTTCAGCTGATACTATGTAAAACGCATGTTGTAATGTTTACTAGCTGTTGTACAAATGTAAAGGTAACAATATGATAAATGATACAGAAACTAAATTGCAATGTACATTAAATGTGTTATATCGCGACAACTAATCGCAATAGGGCATATATCCATATGAAGTTTTGCTCCAAATGATCGTCCCGATCGTATCCCTGAATACTGACCATTCCTTGTGGGACACCATGTCTATGTCAGCCTCGTCTGAGGTCGGAGCTACGTAATTCTTTAATCGATAAACACATGTGAACATCGTAAATAACGACAGTCAGTCTCCGTAGCTGGGCGGGAAGCCTCCCCCGCCGTCTTACTGAGATCTTGGACGCACTGCCCGAGATTTCACACCTTGTTGGGAGGATTAGAACTGGGTGCACTCAGCTTCGTGATGCCAACTGAGGAGCTACTTCAATGAGAAGCAACGAATGAAAGGTCTGGACCGAGCGAGATGGCGCAGTGGTTAGTACAGTGGACTCGCATTTGGGAGGACGACAGTTCAAACCCGCGTCCGGCCATCCTGATTTAGGTTTTCTATGATTTCCGTAAATCACTTCAGGCAAATGCCGGGATGGTTCCTTTGAAAGGGCACGGCCGAATTCCTCCCCATCCCTCCCTCATCCAATGTGACCGATGACCTCGTTATCTGGTCTCCTCCCCCGAACCATCCAACCAACGGAGGTCTGGAACGCTGACAACGGCCGAGAGGGTGGTGGTGTGCTGAACCATGCCACCCCTCTCCCACGCCAGAGTACGACATGGCGGCGGTCATCAGGGCTGAAACAGAAACTTTGCATTAAAAAAAACGGCTGAGTAGCATATTCCAAGCATATAAGCTCACAAGTTAAAATGTTAGGCATTTTCTTAAAAGAGCACAGTGGTCGTTTCGGAGCGCTGTAGCTAGTGCAGAACTGGCGCCAGGCGCTCGTGTGACCCTACATCGTTGATATGAGGCATTGCAGTGTGCCACTTTGTTGTAAGGAGTCAACGCGGTAAGATGGGCCAACTTGTCGAAGTGACAGAAAGACGGAAAGGAGATCTCGTGTTTGGACATGCCGAACGTCACGTGACTTGCCCGATTTGTTGATGTTCCAACGCGGATTGTTCAAGAAGGAATGGTTTAGCACTCTGTTGTTTAACACGGTGTGAGAATTGTGGTCTTAAAAAGATCCCAACGACGTGGGCTGGAAAAGAGTGTCACACCTTGTAAACAATAACGTGTGTCAAACACGACGACTCGACGGGAACTGCTGTTGTCGAGTGAATTCAGCTCCGAGCGAACGATGGAAAGGAACTGCATGCAGTGAACACTTGCAGTCGAATACGTCGCAAGAGGCAATGGCGTAGCCAGGATTTTGTCAAGGGGGTGGGGTCCAATTTTTAATTTATTCTGAAAATCACCACAAAGAGCAATAAACCGTTTTATTCGATAATGAACTCTTGAGTTCTCACCAAGCGGAATGCACTCTTGAGTTTTCAGCAACGGAGATATAACTCGTTACTTACAAGTGAGCAGTGGTGCTCCAATCTTGCTTCGCTCTCCATTTTACACTCTTCTTTTAGCCTGGATTTCAGCTGAGGAAGCGATCAGGAGCGGACGAGCGCTTGTTTTCTGGTTCACAGTGATTATTACCGGCACGACTATTGGAACAAAGAGATCTCTGTTCGACAGAAAAGGTAGAATAATTTTTGGTGGCGAAAATGCAAAGGATCTGGAATTATTCAACCTTATACTTTCCCAAATTTCCTTATTTAATTATGCATCTCTCATTTCTTGCAGTGTAAAAAGTATCGTTTTCTGCATGAAAGAAGGTCCCAAGAGACAAATGCAGTAAATGAGGAAAATTCGGATTGCTATTTATTTATCGGGTGGCTTCCAGTGCCGCGAGTCTCCGAAGAGTAGCTCGGCTCCTCCTGGATGCAGCTCTTTTCATTTAAACAGAGTTGCTGCGTCTTTAAGGGAATTTGAATCTGTTAGAAAAGAAAGGAATTCAAAAGGAATTGGCTGTGGTCTGTAGTAAGGGACCAGCATCGGCATTTCTCTAAATTAAATATGGGAAACCACAGAAAATCATTTTCAAGGTTGCCGGCGGATGGATTGAAACCACCTCGCCTCCTGAATCCATCGATTGCTAGCTAGCTCAACGGCTCAACACGCAGAGCTACTTCAAGTTGGTAGATAATTTGGAAAAACTGGTTGTTGTACATTTTTTAAAAAATAAAATAAAATGTATCACGACAAAGGTTTGAACTCTGATATTGAATTTTTGCCCTTTCATTGTGCATGTTTAGTCACTGACGATGCATATTTTAAGACTGAATTGTGCATGGAATTGCTTGCTTCAGTTGTAGTATTACTACGTAGAGTGCAAATGGGTTTGGACGGAAGGGGGATGGAGGGATGCAGGACGCAATTGGCTCGGATGAATTCAAGCAGCCAGTCGAAAAAATCTGTTAGAAACGAAGGAATTGTAGGATGTGTTGTCATCACATACCCCTTCCGCTCTGCACAAACCCCTTCCCTTCATTCCGCGGAACTGGTTTTCATAATGGAGTACCGCCCAGGTGACCAGATTGGCCGTCATAAAAAAAAGAAAGAAAAAGAAATTGTAAGCAACCCATGCCGTTTGGGGGATATTTTCATTGGTCAGTGCGATTTTTCGGCGACATAGACGAATCCAAGTGTATTTCTATGCACTGATTTTATTTTAATGTTATTTGCAATGAAATTTACTGCTCCGCTGTCTTGTGAAATACTGAAATATTGCAACCCCAAAGTTCTACTAGACACTAGTTAACGACTTCAGCGATAAAATTAACATGCTATAGATAGATAAGTCGGCTATTACCGTAGTGCGTACATATTTTATCTTGTCATAACGTTTGCGGTCGAATCAAAATCGGTCTTCCTCTTCTTTTTTGGTACAAACTTAAGCATAAACTATGGCAACAGCACACAGAAGAAACACAACAAACGGTAGGACTTACATTAAATTCAACTGCAAGTAAGAACTGATCTGACACAAAGCAACAAATGAGCTCAAGAGAGGCCAACAAATACGAGGGCCACTCCATAAGAAATGCACACTATTTTTTTTAAATCCATATTTTATTCTACATGTTTGAAAGTTTTCCAGTGTGTAGACACATCCTTTAGGAACAATATTTTCATTTCTCCACATAATTTCTATCCATCTCAACTGCCTTACGCAATCTTGGAACCAGCGCCTGTATACCCGCACGGTAAATTTCTGGACCAACCTGTTGGAGCCACTGTTTGGCACCGTACACAAGGGAGTCTTTATCTTCAAACCTTGTTCCACGAAGAAAGTCTTTCAGTTTCCCAAAGAAATGATAGTCACATGGAGCCAGGTCAGGACTGTAAGGCGGGTGTTTCAGTGTTGTCCATCCGAGTTTTGTGATCGCATCCATGGTTTTTTGACTGACATGTGGCCGTGCATTGTCGTGCAACAGCAAAACATGCTTTTGCCGATGTGGTTGAACACGACTGAGTCGAGCTTGAAGTTTCTTCAGTGTCGTCACATATGCATCAGAATTTATGGTGGTTCCACTTGGCATGATGTCCACAAACAAGAGTCCTTCGGAATCGAAAAATACCGTAGCCATAACCTTTCCAGCAGAAGGTGATGTTTAATTTTTTTTTTCTTGGGTGAATTTGCATTATGCCACTCCATTGATTGCCTCTTCGTCTCTGGTGAAAAATGATGGAGCCATGTTTCATCACCTGTCACAATTCTTCCAAGAAATTCATCTCCGCCATTCTCGTACTGTTCCAAGCATGCCGTTTTTCTTGTTTCTTTGTAAGCCACTGTCAACATCCTGGGAACCCACCTGGCACAAACCTTTTTTTAACGCCAACACTTTCAGTATTCTGCAAACACTTCCTTCCCCTATCTGAACGTAGCGTGACAATTCGTTCACTGTGATGCGTCTGTCAGCAGTCATCTGTTCGTTAACTCTCTGCACATTGTCTGGAGTGTGTGCAGTACGAGGCCTGCGGTACGAGGACAGTCCTCAATATTGCCACGCCTTTTTCATCACGCAACTTGCTCGCCCACCGACTAAGTGTACTGCGATCGACAGCAGCATCTCCAAACATCTTTTTCAACCTCTTGTGGATGTTTCTCACTGTCTCGTTTTCGCAGCATAGGAATTCTATGATTGCACGTTGTTTCTGGGAGCGTCAAGTGTAGCAGCCATCTTGAAGACATGCTGTGACGGCGCCACTCACGGAAACAGGTTGAACTAAGTTTGAAAACAATTGGGAAGGATGTATCTACACACTGTAAAACTTTCACACATGCAGAATGAAAACTGTATTTTTACAAAAATAGTGTGCGTTTCTTTTGGATTGACCTTCGTAGTATAGGCCAAAATAGGAATGAGCGATAGCCGACTGTGCTGCGGATGTAAAGATAGTTTAAATCTTGCTGACTATCCATAGTGCGTATCCCTTTCTGGTCATGTAAATAACTGTCAATTTCACTATCTAGCAACCTCGCAAGAAGTCATCGATCACAGCAACAAGTAAAAGCTAAATATCTTCAGTGAGTCATACGGCGCAGAAACTCGATAGTGGCTGATCGGAGCCGTGTGGTTCGAAGAACCATGTATTTTGAAACGATGCAAAACGTCGAGTGCGCCGACGACCAATGAGGCGTTTAATCTGCAGTGTGTGGAGGGTGTACTTCAGGCCAGAGGTGGGTCTATGATGTTTAGGGTTGTTTTCAATACCATGACGTGGGACCACTCACTCAAGTTACAATGCACGAGAATCAGTGTGGTTATTTCAACACTCTCGATGACCAAATGTGTCCCGTCTACAATTACATGACGTGTGTGCTGCGACCACTCCAAATTCATGTGTGAAATCTTATGAGACTTAACTGCTAAGGTCATCAGTCCCTAAGCTTACACACTACTTAACCTAAACTGTCCTAAGGACAAACACACACACACACACACACATGCCCGAGGGAGGACTCGAACCTCCGCCTGGACCAGCCGCACAGTCCATGACTGCAGCGCCTCAGACCGCTCGTCTAATCCCGCGCGGCGCGAGCACTCCCGTGATAATAACTACGTTTACTGGCTTACACACATGCATTTCTGGTTTGCCGAACGCACGTGTACCTTATCACTGCTAAATCATACGATCTTAATCCCGTAGAAAATATGTGGAACTATTGGGAACTATAAGATATATCGCTAAAGTGAATAATTATCCTAACACATTTGTCGATATGATATATAGGAATGTAGAGAAAAAAATATGGTAATGAGATAAATACCTTGATACCAAAAGAAAGTACAAAATTTGTCACCTTGCCTTACTATGGAAAAATGAGCATGAGAATTGCATCGATTTTCAGAAAATACAAAGTGAAAGTAGCCTTTGGAACAACAAATAACTTAGGATGTATCTTACAACATAGTGTACATGTAAAAAATGTACCTGATGCATCTGAGGTTTATAAAATTGATTGTCCTGATTGCGGAGCATGTTACGTAGGTCAGACAGGGAGGAGACTGGAAACTAGGTTCAAGGAACATGTTGCTCTAGAAAGAAAAGACGCAGCAGAGGAATCAAGTGGGGCTGCACATTTATTGTCAACTAAACATAGATTGCCAATGTTAACGTGACATGTAAGGTTGTTGCATAGAGGCGGGAAGGGTGGACTCCTCGATCTTTTGCCAATGTTAACGTCAAATGTAAGGTTGTTGCATAGAGGCGGGAAGGATGGACTCCTCGATCTTTTGCCACCACAGAAATGCTAAGTGTAACCTGATCAACGCCGATTTCTGGGAATTGTTTGAAAACTACCTACTTGAAAGCAATGAAAAATTCGACCCCCAAAGATCAGTCGCAACCTCATGTCATTATGTAGCAGCCACTTGCATAAGATCTAAACGAGTACCACTTTCATAACACTATATTTATGTAACTTATTGCATTAGAATAACACCCAAACTGATGAGGGTAACCATTAGCAACAATTAATCCGTAAAACTGTCATTTTTCAAAATAAGTGTTCAAAAGATCACGCTTTATCATATTGTTCTTATTTCTCGGCCACTAAGTGCGACATATTGAAATGATGCTTGCAAGCACTACTAGCGCCAGCAAAGTGCATTTTGTAAATAAAGTTCACGTTATATCTTTTGTCAAGTAACAACTAATTAAGTTAAGACAGGTCCCAACACGACAAAATATGCAATACTTCCTATAACGTACTTTACGTAGACATATCAGTTTTGTAATTAATTTTAGCCCATGAGGCGTAACTGTCACTGTTACGTGCTATAGTAATTTTAAACATCTACCACATTACAGACATGAGAAAAAGTAAGAATTGTAATGTTTACATAGTTTTACTCATAATAATTTCATCTTACTACTTAGTTACTGTACAACTTAAATATTACAAAAATGTCGTCAAAACTGTAACTTCAGGCACAGCTCATAGAGGGCGCCACACGCAAAACCGATGTGTACCGTGAAACCAACATATAATTTTACGACAGTAATGGTTGAACTGTGTAAGCATTCACTTGAGCACGAACAACTGCTACAATTCCGCACTGGTATGTAATGTTAACGTTAAAAGACAACGATGTGATGGATTTATAACTTTTGTAAATCACATTGTAATATATACTCTTGTATTTGTTTTAGGATTGATAATGGCCTGACACAGGTCGAAATCTGCTCCAGATCCTTGAGCGTCATGCACTCCGCCTCGCCTTCCGTATACGCCTCCTGTCCCCCACGCGGATCCTCTATGATCTCATTCCTTTCCCCCATCTGCTCCTCTTCCTCGAACATATCCACATCCTCTACACCTCCCGCCACCTTGAACACCCTCACTCCCTGATTGCTCCTCTCCTCTCCTCTCCCATCCCCGCCCCCTGCCACGTCTTCACTGTTGTATCCCCCCTACCCTCCATCTCTACACCCTACATATCCTTTCCCAAGGTGGCTTCCATCAACTCCCCCTCCCGGATGGTGCCCTGTCTCCCTCCATTTATCCCTCCTATCAACTCTGATCCTCACCCCCCTCCTTTCCTCCATCCCTTCCCTGGGCTCCCTCTTCCTCCCATCTTCCATCCTGTGTTTTCTCCCTGCCTACCCTCTCCCTATCTCCTTTCTCCCCCCCCCCCCCCCCCCCGAGTCCTTTTGTACTCCCCTCCTCTGCCTTCCCCACTCCCTGGCACGTCTGCTCAGCACCCCCCCCCCCCCCCCATCGCTCTTCTGGATCCTCCTCTTCCATTGGCTCCTTTCCCTACTCCCACTTCACTTTTCCTCTCCTTCCCCCCCTTTTTGCCCGTCTTCTGACCAGTTTCCCCCACCCGCTCTCGGGTGTGGTATGTCATATTTGTGCCAACTTTTTAGTGCAGTGTTTAAGTGAGTGTTCAGTGTTGTGCATCTTTCCACAGTGTTGCGAACGAAAATTATGCTGTCGCTGGGTGTGCATTTTATATCTCTTGTGAACAGAACCCAGACTGTCGCCGTGTTTTTTAATTGTCTGTCTATTATTTTTCTGCTTCCTGTGTATTTTATTAGCATCATCAACCCTGTGTTTTATGTTTTAAGCTCCAGCATTTTCTGCCATTTTACCTGTAAGTCACCGATTTTATCGCCAACTGTTATTATTTTTTCTTATCTTCATCTTTTTAAAACAAATTCTGTAGGCTGAAGAGCGGCGTAATAAGTTGCTGCCAGCCCACCCCCTTTAGGGGAATCGAAACTCAATAAAGGAAAAAAAAAAGTCGAAATCTGACTGTAAATGTCATTTTAAAGCAACTTAATTCCACAACTGATTGCTGCTCTATCTATCCCACTATTGGGAATAGCGGGTGAAACGCAGCAATCAGCATTTCCCCAGCATTCCCGCAATTTGGAAGCGGTAGGGGCTGTAATTGGCAACAGCTTTACCGCAGTGGTAACATCGGTTCCCGTCGGACCACCGAAGTTCAGCGCTGTCGGGCTTGGCTAGCACTTGGATGGGTCACCCCCGGGTCTGCCGGACGGTGCTGGCAGGCCGGCTGCACTCTGGCCTTGTCATGCTAGTTGAACAGCTACTTGACTGTTCACGAAAATTGACAACGGCCTGGAGAGCGGTGTGCTGACCACGTGCCCCAACATATCCGTATCCAGTGGTTCGGTACCGTTGGGCCTTCCGAGACCTCTTCGGACGTTTAGAGAGTTTAGAGGGCTCTAATTACTGCGGCGGTGGCTTCAGCTGGATATATCTTACATGAAGACCCCATCGAGCGTCGTCGAATTCAGGCCATTATCAATTTTTGGTCGGTGTGCTTATTTGCTTCATTAATATTACGTCGTTTGTCGCGAAGAACGCTACGTATTTATTTATCTTTCGTCATTCATGTCAGTACCTTTAGGAAAGTGGACCATATCATGGCTATTTAACAGCACCTCCATTATTCTTCTTTTAAGGGGGGTAGGACGTCAAACGGGCCGACTTGGAGCAGGAGAGCCACCACTGCACATTTTAATTTCCACTGTCTATACTTTTACAAAAAAATTCATAAAACTTTGGCAGCATGGCCAGGAAGGATTCAGGATTCACACTCGTAGCAGTGGAAGTTCAAAAACATAACAAAACAATTGTTTTTACATGTGAAATTTCATCATTTTTCACTTACTATTGGCTGCATTTGTTGCTATAGGTACACTTTTCTTCATAAGTAAGCGATTACAGGTGTCTGAAACTCTAGAATCTATTTAATTTATGAAAAAATAAATGAGCTGTTGCATTTTAAACTTTATGTTTAGAAAAAAAATCAAATTTGTAGTTAATTATCTCAATTTGTACCCCAGTTTTTAATAGATTTAGAAAATTGTAGAGTTTCATACACCTGTAAGTATGGTTTGTATGCTGTGCAAAATTCATCAAAGAATCTCTCTTACTTGTGAAGAAAAATGTATCTATAGCAACAAATGCAGCCAACATTAAGTGAAAAAATGATGAAACTTCATATCTACAAAAAATTTATTTTGTTATGTTTTTGCACTTCCACTGCTACGAGTGTGAATCCTGAATCCTTCCTGCTCATGCTGACAAAGTTTTATGAATTTATTTGTAAAAGTATAGACAGTAGAAAATAAAATGTCCTGTGGTGCCTGTCCTGCTCCAAGTCTGCCCGTTTGACGTCCTGCGCCCCTTAACACATTGCGTCACTTTCATTTTCTTCTCAGCGATAGCTTTCCAATGTTTTCTCTCGATTAGTGGACATGTAAGAGCTTCCTCGAAGTGTGCTGACATAACAACACTCGGGCTTCCCCTGGAAACGATGATTCATCTGTAGTAATGAAAAATGAATTTTATGAAACCATTCTTCTTGGAACTTATTCTTTGTATTACATCCATAACTACTTAGGATCTCCTTTCTCTCGCAGCGCTGGACGAGTACGGTGGAGATTATCCCCTCGTTCCTCTGAGAACCTACTGTTTGTATTTCAACCATAACTACGTAGGTTCTCCTTACAGGATATTACAGTGAGCAGCAATTTCTCTCGCAGCGTTGGGCGAGTACGGTGGAGATTATCCTCACGGCCGGCCGAGGTGGCCGAGCGGTTCTAGGCGCTTCAGTCTGAAACTGCGCGACCGCTACGGTCGCAAGTTCGAATCCTGCCTCGGCCATGGATGTGTGTGATGTCCTTAGGTTAGTTAGGTTTAAGTAGTTCTAAGTTCTAGGGAACTGATGACCTCAGATGTTAACTCCCATAGTGCTCAGAGCCATTTGAACCATTATCCTCTCGACATCGCTTCGGGTGTGGCTTGGTTAGTCTCTCCACTCTGTAAACTCACTCGACACCGCTGGCCCCCCTCCCCTACCCCCATCCGCCTCGCTAGCCATCATCCTTAGCAGCGGTTATTGTCCTCACTAGCGGAAGTCGCTATCGCACGCCTATGCAACAGCACTCGACTCAAAGGTAAGCCGGCTCGAATCCAGGTGATGGATGAAATTTTCGCTGGCAGCATTTGGCCGGCAAGGGAAAGAGGGATGGAGACGTAAAGTTTCTGATCACCAGTCTTTGTGCCAATGGCCTGGGTTAAATTCCACACCTCTTCGCAGTGTCTCTTTGAAGTGAGGGCATCCGTTCGTCGGATGTAGATGGTAAGTGGAGCACTTCCCTTGGCGTTCTTCGATAGGCTATGTGTCAGCATCGGATTTCACCCTCTTCCCTCTCTCATCATCATCGTCATCATCATACAACGCTAACGTAGCACTACGCTAGAAACGCATCTATTACATTTACTTAGACCCAGTGCTGTTTTTCAGGGGGAACGCTGGGGGATGCGTACCCTTAAACTTTCTCGTCGACGAAGTAATTTTTTTACGATGTCGAGAACTTGGAAGAGTGCCAAAGATTCATTTCACGGACGTAATTTTTTTATTTCATTTTTTCGTGTTGGTGATTGCAATGCGGACGATACCAGTGCACTTTTTGGTGGGTAAAGCGATGTCATTGACTGTTTCAAGCATTTCGAAGCTGCGGCAACCGTTCTCGACAACTGAATCGTAGGCAGCCAGTTCAACAAGCATGTAGTTCCCTCGCCCGCTAACAGTGGGCGATGGTAGTGCTAAACGGATATGCGTACGCTCAAACGCCGAGCTACCGATAGATGTCTCTACGGTCACGCTACCATAACCCATCGCGATTAATTGCCATCTTTGTTTTGTTGTTCTTTATTCGTTTGCGTTTGCTGTTCTATTCTTGTAGGTTGTGCGAAGTTTTAGTGTGTCCTGTTTTTCGTTGCAACCTGTAAGTTAAGTTGGAGGTGAGAGATGAGCAGAAAACTAACAAAGTATTTTACTTGTTCTCCTGTATGTAAAAAACCAAAAACTGTCAATAATTTGTGTGCGAGTGAAAAGCCAGGAAGTTCAACACCAGTGGATGACGAAAGTGAAACTGTAAACCTGAGCACTGAACTTACGTGTGAAAATGCAGTGAACGAATGTGTGCATGAAATAAAATTAAATGATCGTCCAGAATGTTTGACTTTGGATCAAGAAATCGCATTTTGTGAGAAAAATGACTGGTTGATCGTTTCAAACAAAAAACTTGGCTGCAGAATTTGCAGAGAAGTAGGAAGTTTAGGCATAGAAAGAATTAAACAAGGCATGAACATTGCACAGCCCTTGGGCTACAGTATCTGTGTCATCTTCGGGTGGTTCCAGAAAAGAAGAAATGGTTTTTTTGCGTAAAAAAGTATTTAAACATAAAGTTCCACTCATCAAGCTGCTGCCCAAGTATTACTTCGTGCCAAACAGAAGACTATGGAAAATGACGTAATGCCTAAAAGCAGATGGGTGGTATCCCATGCTTCAGTTATAACTAATTTTCACTGCATTATATCCAATGTCGGAGTACCCTCAATTTTTTTTTTTTAAAAAAAAGCACTGCTTAGACCTAACAAATACACGAATGACACAGCTGTGCATATCCGCAAAGAAGGGGGCCAATACGTGCAGAGGAAGAATACCCTTTCCTGCTGGCGGCTCAATCCATCTCTTCGGCTGTCCCAGTCAACAATGCCATCGACATTTTAGATTTTTTAAAATTATATATATATATATATATATATGTATGTATGTATATGTATATATTGTACGATAAATACAGCTGTGTACGAGGGCGTACTGAAAAGTAATGCCTACGAATTGTTTACTTCGTTCTCAAATGGTTCAAATGGCTCTGAGCACTATGGGACTTAACATCTGAGGTCATCAGTCCCCTAGAACTTAGAACTACTTCAACCTAACTAACCTAAGGACATCACACACATCCATGCCCGAGGCACGATTCGAACCTGCGACCGTAGCGGTCGCGCGGTTCTAGACTGAAGCGCCTAGAACCGCTCGGCCACCGCGGCCGGCTTATCAGTACCGGTTGAGTTCTCAGTATCTTGCGTATTACTCGATCGGTTTTCCACTTCGCTGACGCAATCGGCAACCGTCTGCAGCTAGACAGCTCCGTGTGTGTCTGTGAAATATTATCTGACTTAACTGCTAAGGTCATCAGTCCCTGAGCTTACACACTACATAACCTAAATTATCCTAAGGACAAACACACACACCCATGCCCGAGGGGGGACTCGAACCTCCGCCGGGACCAGCCGCACAGTCCATGACTGCAGCGGCCTCAGACCGCTCGGCTAATCCCGCGCGGCTAGACAGCTCCGAATTGTAGCGTGACACGGTGGTGTGTAACGTAACTACACTCCTGGAAATTGAAATAAGAACACCGTGAATTCATTGTCCCAGGAAGGGGAAACTTTATTGTCACATTCCTGGGGTCAGATACATCACATGATCACACTGACAGAACCACAGGCACATAGACACAGGCAACAGAGCATACACAATGTCGGCACTAGTACAGTGTATATCCACCTTTCGCAGCAATGCAGGCTGCTATTCTCCCATGGAGACGATCGTAGAGATGCTGGATGTAGTCCTGTGGAACGGCTTGCCATGCCATTTCCACCTGGCGCCTCAGTTGGACCAGCGTTCGTGCTGGACGTGCAGACCGCGTGAGACGACGCTTCATCCAGTCCCAAACATGCTCAATGGGGGACAGATCCGGAGATCTTGCTGGCCAGGGTAGTTGACTTACACCTTCTAGAGCACGATGGGTGGCACGGGATACATGCGGACGTGCATTGTCCTGTTGGAACAGCAAGTTCCCTTGCCGGTCTAGGAATGGTACAACGATGGGTTCGATGACGGTTTGGATGTACCGTGCACTATTCAGTGTCCCCTCGACGATCACCAGTGGTGTACGGCCAGTGTAGGAGATCGCTCCCCACACCATGATGCCGGGTGTTGGCCCTGTGTGCCTCGGTGGTATGCAATCCTGATTGTGGCGCTCACCTGCACGGCGCCAAACACGCATACGACCATCATTGGCACCAAGGCAGAAGCGACTCTCATCGCTGAAGACGACACGTCTCTATTCGTCCCTCCATTCACGCCTGTCGCGACACCACTGGAGGCGGGCTGCACGATGTTGGGGCGTGAGCGGAAGACGGCCTAACGGTGTGCGGGACCGTAGCCCAACTTCATGGAGACGGTTGCGAATGGTCCTCGCCGATACCCCAGGAGCAACAGTGTCCCTAATTTGCTGGGAAGTAGCGGTGCGGTCCCCTACGGCACTGCGTAGGATCCTACGGTCTTGGCGTGCATCCGTGCGTCGCTGCGGTCCGGTCCCAGGTCGACGGGCACGTGCACCTTCCGCCGACCACTGGCGACAACATCGATGTACTGTGGAGACCTCACGCCCCACGTGTTGAGCAGTTCGGCGGTACGTCCACCCGGCCTCCCGCATGCCCACTATACGCCCTCGCTCAAAGTCCGTCAACTGCACATACGGTTCACGTCCACGCTGTCGCGGCATGCTACCAGTGTTAAAGACTGCGATGGAGCTCCGTATGCCACGGCAAACTGGCTGACACTGACGGCGGCGGTGCACAAATGCTGCGCAGCTAGCGTCATTCGACGGCCAACACCGCGGTTCCTGGTGTGTCCGCTGTGCCGTGCGTGTGATCATTGCTTGTACAGCCCTCTCGCAGTGTCCGGAGCAAGTATGGTGGGTCTGACACACCGGTGTCAATGTGTTCTTTTTTCCATTTCCAGGAGTGTATGTCGGAGCGTGCGAAACGGTGTGCAGTGACCGAGTTTCTAACCGCAGAAAACGTTCCTGCACATGGAGCGCACTCTCTTCAGTATGACAGACCGCACACGAGCGCAGCGGCATCTACAGCAATCCGATATCCTGGGTTCACTGGCGTCGATGATCCTCCGTACACTCCCGTCTTGACCCCATCTTTTCATCTATTTCCAAAACTTCAAGAACATCTTCGACGATTTCACTTTGACAGTGATGCAGCGGTTCAAGCAGAGATGAGGTTGTGGCATCGTCAACAAAACCAGACATTCTACACTGATGGTATCCGCGGTATCGATAGTTCCGATGCCACAGCTTAGGTGCACGCTCGTACTTTGGCACTACGAGAGCGGACGAACTATGCCGACCATAGCGCCCTCTGGCCGACGCTGTGGAGCTCAATGAGCGCCGCTCTGCATTCTGCCCATTTCATCAAGAGCAGACGGCCTGGAAACATCGCTTCTACTTCAGAATCGCTATTGAGACTTTGCAGCCGAATTCCCGTCGTAGGTAGTACACACCTACGTGCTCACCTCAGCCACAGCTGTGTATTCAGTTATGCACTTCTATTTTTGCCTATAGTAAACTTATAAAATCTACAGGCAGTACCGAAGTGCTTTACCTGTGCTGCTCCTACTCGCTTCCTTCATTCGGCCTATTTTGCAGATCACACGAGCAGACCCACGCTCCGCATTCCAGGCGGGATACAAAAGTATCAACAAACTGTCTCTCGCTGGGAGAAACGTGTTTGTCGCCAGTGATATTATGTTGAGAATAAATGTGTAGGCATGAAGAAGAAAAATGTTGAACGTAATAAAGTTTATGTAAAAAACTAAAAATTCGGAGGTATTAGTTTTCATCATGTGCAAGTAACAGCGACATGCGCAGCGAGGAGTAACCGTGCCCTTTTGTGGCAGCCGTTACGTCGTGTGATCCAGATCAGACATTCGAGTACAGGGCAGCCACGGCGCGAATCACAGCATGCGCCAGCAAGTCTGCATGTGTGGCGCGCTTGCGAAAGCACCGGGAACTGCGTGCGGCCTTATCTGCCGCGGATACGGCCTTCCGGTACGTCGCCGCGTCCCACTCGGGCAACACGAGGCAGCTTGTGCCCCAGCGGCCCGAAAATCACAGCCGCGCCGGCGAGTCCTCGAAGGCAGCCTGGCTGGCGCGCTGCCAACTCGCTAAACATTCCCCGTGATGGCGGCTGCGTTGTCGCTTGTAACGCTCCTGCCTTGCCGTTAACATTTCCGTCATTAGGTGACTCACTCATTACTTGTCGACCGGAATTAAAAACTGTGACTCAGTTGCGCTTCGACCCAGCGTGGCGTCTTCAGTAGGGATAGTCCTTTCAAAATAAGTATTCGATACTTGTTTCGATTCTTACTCGGTATCGAAAGAAAAGTTCCTGACGTTACCAGCTGCTGTACAGACGGAAACCCATTAAAACCTTTTTAATATGTCACAGGAAAAGCTACTGGACAAAAGTATGCAACATTATCCAGAATTATACCAATGACTAATTGATTGTCAAAGGAACTTAACAGAAACACACCAGTCTCTTTATTGAGAGAGCTGAAGAAAGGATGTGGGTCAAAAGCGTGGTTTTTGAGCAACAAAATACCGCAAGTTAGTTGGGGAAATATCGTCTACTGTGACATGAAATAGGACTTTTGGAAACACCGTAGCCGGCCGGTGTGGCGGTGCGGTTCTAGGCGCTTCAGTCTGGAACCACGTGACCGCTACGGTCGCAGGTTCGAATCCTGCCTCGGGCATGGATGTGTGTGACGTCCTTAGGTTAGTTAGGTTTAAGTAGTTCTAAGTTCTAGGGGACTGATGACCTCAGATGTTAAGTCCCATAGTGCTCCGAGCCATTTTTTTGAAACGCCGTAAGCAGGTAGCGCACAGGAACAGGAAACAACCCAGTGCGAAGAAGTCCTGCAATATCAATAAAAAGGGAACGATTTGCCGAATATGAAGGCATGAAAGTCGTTTTGCCGTGTTCGCACAAATGTGCTGGATATCTTATCGTCGTCGTAACATCTGTGCCTAGTGAACGGTTACTTTGAAAAGCTGATATCTCAGACTAGAAATAAGTTGTCTGCTAAATATCAAAAGCAATTGCTCTTTCTGAGGAACCTTTCCAAAGGTGAACTTTTGGTTTAAGGATTATCATTAATAAAGAAATAAAAGTTTTAATGTGTGTTATTAGACTACGTAAAATATCATATGTACTCAGGATTACTTTATTTCTACCAAAAAATTAAAATGGTATCAACGTGAGTGGCTATCGATACTTTTGGAGAAGGCATATGAGTAGCATCGCAGAACGACTTGAGTACTAGTTTGAATAAGGTATCATACTTTCTTGGTATAGGAACGTTTCTTAGTCTCCAGTTAATACATGGCTAGCCATTGAAATTAAAACGCTAGGAAGAACAGCAAACGGCGAAGTTTTACGCATTGTGCGTATATAGTATTGTTGGAACAGTATATAATTAATTTCGTAACTTATTTGGCAGTGTACAGGGTCTGGCAATTAGTAAACAGATGTGCCACCTGTGGCAACAACAACGGCGCGAACCCAGCTATTCATTGAGTCGAACCGAGTTTGGATGACAGTTACGTGTACGTCGTCCCATGCTGTTTCGTCTCTGTGCCAGAGATCATAAATCGTAGTGGACGGCGACTGGTGGTGGTGGTATGCAGCCCATAAACGTACGTTTTGAGTGAGTGACGAACCTGTGCTGGCCATGAGTAACAGTCGAATACATTCCGTCTAGCAAGAGGTTAGAAACGAATAGGTAACTGGCAGTGTAGGGTTATACTGTTCAACGATAACGTTGACATGATTAGGGGGGCTACAGGGGTGTCAGGCCATTTTGTTAGTGCAGATCGCCTACATCAGGGGCAGGTATGCACTCAGGGGCAAACCTATTGTTGTCCTTTAATTGAAAGGTCCTTAACCTATTGTTCTGTTAAGTGGTTTTCCATGTCATATTGGTAAGAAAAGGAGTTCGCTACACTTTCAACTACCTAGTTTCAACTACTTTTCAAGGTCATCTGTATTTCGAATGGAGGAAGTGGACATCTGGAGGACACTGAAAAGTAGTTGAAACTATTAGTTGAAAGCCTAGTGAAGCACTTTTCGTACCTGTATCACATGGAAAACCACTTAACAGAACAATAGGTTGAGGACCTGTCAATCAAAGGAGAACAATAGGTTTGCCCCTGAGTGCATACCTACCCTGATGTAGGCACCCGCACCTGACACCCCTGTAGCCCCCCTACTAACATGGAACTCGATGGCAGGATGCAGCCATCGGAGGGCACATTCATCGGCCTTAATTCACCAGAAATGTAACCAGTTATACGCACAAGACATAATGCCACTGTGTACGCACCTACATCCCATTACCGTTACACCAGCTGGTTGGGTCCGCACGACGATGGCAAATGTAATCTGACAATATTCATTGTATTTGTTGCCCCACACAGGAATACGTTCATCGTGATGTTGCACTCAGAACAGGGGCAGTGCTGTGTTGAGTGTTATCGTTTCCGTCTTGTGGACTTTGCGATCTGTGGCGTCAACATGGTGCTTTCAACCACAACTATGGAGTGTCTATAAATTATCTTCACAACTTAAAGACTTTGTTGTTGTGGTGTTCAGTCCTGAGACTGGTTTGATGCAGCTCTCCATGCTACTCTATCCTGTGCAAGCATCTTCATCTCCCAGTACCTTCTACGGGATCCAAACTGATCTTCCCTGAGGTCGGCTTCTATCAGTTTTTCCATTCGTCTGTAAAGAATTCGGGTTAGTATTTTGCAGCTGTGACTTATTAAACTGATAGTTCAGTAATTCACATCTGTCAACACCTGCTTTCTTTGGGATTGGAATTATTATATTCTTCTTGAAGTCTGAGGGTATTTCGCCTGTCTCATACATCTTGCTCACCAGATGGTAGAGTTTCGTCAAAATTGGCTCTCCCAAGGCTGTCAGTAGTTCTAATAGAATGTTGTCTACTCCGGGGACCTTGTTTCAACTCAGGTCTTTCAGTGCTCTGTCAAACTCTTCACGCAGGATCATATCTTCCATTTCATCTTCATCTACATCCTCTTCCATTTCCATAATATTGTCCTCAAGTACATCACCCTTGTATAGACCCTCTATATACTCCTTCCACCTTTCTGCTTTCCCTTCTTTGCTTAGAACTGGATTTCCATCAAAGCTCTGGATATTCATGCAAGTGGTTCTCCTTTCTCCAAAGGTCTCTTTAATTTTCCTGTAGGCAGAATCTATCTTACCCCTAGTGAGATAAGCCTCCACATCCTTACATTTGTCCTCTAGCCATCCCTCCTTAGCCATTGTGCACTTTCTGTCGATATCATTTTTGAGACGTTTGTATTCCTTTTTGCCTGCTTCATTTACTGCATTTTTATATTTTCTCCTTTCATCAATTAAATTCGACATTTCCTCTGTTACCCAAGGATTTCTACTAGCTCTCGTCTTTTTACCTATTTGATCCTCTGCTGCCTTCACTATTTCATCCCTCAAAGCTACTCATTCCTCTTCTACTGTATTTCTTTCCTCCATTCAATTGTTCCCTTATGCTCTCCCTGAAACTCTGTACAACCTCTGGTTCTTTCAGTTTATCCAGGTCCCATCTCCGTAAATTTCCACCTTTTTCCAGATTCTTCAGTTTTAATCTACAGTTCATAACCAATAGATTGTGGTCAGAGTCCAGACTTTAATACCTTTAAAACTATATTAGATATTAACCACATGGTTTTCAATATGTGATAAGATAAGTGAGAAAGTTTTGTTTCTTTATTATTCATACACATCATTGTGTCCACCCTCAGTGGCACAGATGATGTGTTGTCAGAATTCCATTTCTCTCCACGTACAATTCAAGATCTCCAGGAAGAAGTTTAGTGCTTGAACTTGGATCTCGGCGTCGCCTATATGAACCAGGCCACACACTTAGCTTTCTCCTGTGGCGTCTACCTTTTATCAGGTTTTCTAGTTCAGTTACGATACGAAGTTTATTGACAAGTATACAAAGAACTTGTTGTTTCCGCATGATTACCGGCTCATCTGAAAATATACTTTTGGTGGTTGTGCCTTCAATTCTGCCGTCCCTCGACTGAGGATGCTGATTGGCAATACTTTTCTTGACATGAATGAATGCACGTTCAAAAAAAAAAAAAAAAAAAAAAAAAAAAAAAAGGCTCTGAGCACTATGGGACTCAATGTTAGGTCAACAGTCCCCTAGAACTTAGAACTACTTAAACCTAACTAACCTAAGGACATCACACACATCCATGCCCGAGGCATGATTCGAAGCTGCGACCATAGCGGTCGCGCGTTTCCAGACGGAAGCGCCTAGACCGCTCGGCCACACCGGCCGGTGAATGCATGTTATTTGTGCCTGTGTGAGTCAGTGCCGTAACGTCGAGGCTTCATTCGCTACTTTGTGTAGAATATCTTTCTGGTTCGTTACCTTATTCTCCATTCTGGTGGAGCTTCAAGATGCACTGTAGATCAGATTCCTTTGAACTGTGTCGCCACCTGATCTGAGAACAGGCTAGTAGCGTAAGACGTGGGCATCAGGACTAGACCTGGTAAAGAAGTCCTGTGATGTTTATCCAACAGTGGAGTTGATAACTGCTTCACGTTTTCACGTGTTTTCCAAACCGTGTGAATAACTGGAAACCCGAAACTGTCTGTTAATCACGGTCGCCGTACGGTATGTGTGGTACGAAATGGCAGGAGAAGGGAGTTGCCGGTCGTCCTTCTGAACTTGTTCGGCAGTTACACGGAGGACTCTGCAGAGGCCGGGACACAGCGGTAGCACGTAGAGCGCTATGGCAGCAGTACGGGGCTCACTTGCAAGTGCCAGTCGTCGTAAAGGCGTTATTACCTCTGACGGACAAAAGAAGGCACACGGGAGAAGTTTGTGGTGTTTCATATAAGCGCTTCTGCGTGGTGTTCCAGGTTACAAGAATAGAAGAGACGCGTTTGTGAAAATGTTGTGTGCGGACGCGGACAACAGCCCAGAAAACGTCGAAACTTCCCTAAAAATCATCAAACGCAATAACAGCACTCCACAGAAATTAATCGTTGGGGAGAATATATACAAAAGTCTATACCCGCGAGAAAATACCAAATGATTACACAGCTCTCTGCAATGATGCCAAAGTGAAGATTCCTCCCTCCACCTCTCCCCTTCCCAAACAGACAGACAGACAAACACATACATACAATCTCGAGCTTACGAGCTCGTCAACTCTTGTCAGCGCCGCGTTCAGATATTTCACAGCACTCAGAAAACAAGATGGTGAAACAGAGGAGCCATCGTAACAGGGCGCTCTCTGTACACAGTGAAACAGTTTTACACTACAACCGAACCACCAGAAACTTTATACACTGCATGATGAAACATATTAAAAGGTTTACCACTTGTCAGTCTCACAAATTTCGAGCAAATTTAGATGTTTTTATCATGTAAGCAAGGAACTCTCGCGGGAAGGATCACAAGATGAGGTGGCCTCATTCTTGCTATAAATGTATTGGTTTTTGTGATCCTTCCCATGACAATTCAGTGACCCTTACATGTTTTTGTAAATATAATGGTTCTAAAGCTAATTAATTTGCTTGTCTGTTGTGAGGCCATCGTACAATTATCTCATGACCCACTACTGAGAATGTAACCCCCCCTCTTTGTCAAGTGTGTGATATATTTACCATAGCATGTTTCAGGACTACGTCATCCTATTATCAGTGGTGTGAACTAAGGAAACAAATTAATACATTGCACTACTGCACATACAGACAACCTCGTAAATATCTACATTGGCCTGGATTATAAAATGCCTTAAAGTTTATGAGCCATTGGACACAGTCAGACTTTTTAACCAGCAATTAAGATGTCCTTTCAAACATAAAACTCTTCACTTAATATCTCATGTTGGCACCTAATACTTTCAGATGACCCAGTTGTAAACTAAAGGCAAGTGCCTTCACCTACCAAAGATGTAACTAATCCTGTAACGCGCATGTCATTGCTGTCTACCACAATATCTTTGAATACTACATATGTCAAGATATAGCATATCCTAAAAGCCAATACTGCACTTCAGCTGCAATGTATACATCTATATAGAAGCTAGTGAGAAATAATCTGCAGGTTAGGTAGTGCTGAGAAGTAATTCTTCAGAAAACAATTCTGTTCGTTCCGTCTTTCCCGAGTTAATTAGCATTGAAGTTAGCTAATCAGGCCATCACGCACCAGAGACGGTTCATCACTGTTTCTGATTGCCCTGTAATACAATGCATCTCAACCTTTACCACCTGGTGTCCCCTTTCCAACGTCAGAATATATGATGCCCCCCTACGTTTACTTACTTATTTATTATTTTCGTTCTTTCGAGAAACTTTATTTGACATTTGCTGCAATCCGCTCTTTAATAAAAGAGTGTTATCAAATTAAAACAATACAAAACTACAGTGTTTCATATGATTTGGTATTATGTTACTTGTGCGGCGCCGCCGCTCCCCCTCCCCCCCCCCCCCCCCCTCATAAATCTCTCAGGGTCGATCCCCTCCACCAGGGGGCGCCCCAAGGTTGAGAAGCACAAAAAAAATGAGCAACCGGGCACATAAAAACAAAATGCCGCTTCCTTCTTCTCATGTATGGGATCGCATAAGCAGTCTCCGAATGTGAAACTATGGTCTATGCTATCCCGTACATGTGTGAGGCGTCATCAACTACTTACACACCTATTCGAAGTATCAGAAAGTTTTAAATAAAGGTAACAGTGCGCCATTTTAGTTCCACTGCATTGACATCAAAGTAGTCAAAAGTATCCTGCAGGTGGCATTCTAAAACAGTGAACCAGGAATGAAATTTATCGACTCGAGTCTGTTTCACGTCTGCTTGAGAAGATGTACAGACGCTGGTGAGAACACACGTGGTGCGTGAAGACTGAAGTGCTGCCCGTCCCTACAGCGCCTCCCGTGTGCGGCGCCACTTCTCGGAACCTCGCGTGACGTCAGAGCTCTAGAAATCCGACCTGCTGCCAAGGTCGAGTGTCGCACGCAGAGCGGATCGACTCGAATTCCTTCCTTCCTTCCTTCCTTCCTTCCTTTCGTTCTTTCCTCATTTTTCCGCTCTTGGGTAGTTGCTGTACGGGCTTGACATCTGCATTCTTCTGACAGGAGTGTAATTACGGCAGTCCCATTTTGGGGACAGCGTCTCTAGGGCACCCACAAGAAGTGTTAGCGGTTCTACGACTGGGCAGTGTGTCAACTGGCGAACTGATTAAGCATGCCGTTCTAACATCCCAGTTGTTTCTTGAATGAGCTCACATCAGACTTACGTGATACTGAGGCAAATTGTCGGGTGAGGCAGACAGTTGTAACGGATTTCGCGTAGATCTCCGTCGAAAAAGTGATTGACATCAATTTCGCCTTTTGTACCGGCGGTCCGTAATATTTGAGTAAACTATGTTGAACTTTTCTGTATCTTTGTAAATCCTAATAGCCGTAAGCCATGAGCGACCAAGTGCGGTGGCGTAGTGGTTAGACAGTGGACTCGGTAGTGGCAAGATCGGTGTTCATATCCCCGACACATTCTTGTTTTCTGTGATTTTTCTCTGACATTGCAGGCCAGTGGTTCCCAATTTTCCTGTGACTATTACCCTGAGTGCTATCGTATATTAGTTGGTACCACCCCCCCCCCCCCTCCTTTCGACCATCATCATCAATATTAGCGCCTAATTAAACACTGGAATGAAAAAGAGTTTTCTTTGAACACTTTCATTTTAAAAATGACGAAAGATAAATGGTATTTAGTTTTGTAGGCGCTTTATTGAAGCACGAACTAATGAGTCAGTGAGAAAACCGTTTTCGTAAAATGAAGAACAAACCGCCTTCAGTCACAAGTTGTGTTTATTTACTGCACTATGCATTTCGAGCCCTGGAGGCTCATCTTCAGGTGCTTTTTAGTGGTTTACATCAGGTTTTTTTTTTAGTTGTTTGCCTGTTGATATTACATTTTTGTGTTACAACATGGTATATTGTAGATATAGGTTTAACAGCGTTAATAATATGAAACTAACTTACAGTTGTATGATGTCTGCTTCTGTTGTGCAGTTGGTACACACAATACACATCTTTAATTTTGTATTACATGCATAGTCGCACACTTTTTCGTACATTGTAGTAACAGAACGTAAACATGCCAAAGATTCTCGTTCATACAGATGTTCTACTTCTATATATAATCGATTTTCTTGTTTCACAGAAGATAATATGATATAGTATTACTAGTACACAGGTATTATTAAAATAATTATTTGGCCCCATGTTGTAGGTTGTCAGCTGTTTGTATATTATAGATTTGATTTCTCAGGAAAAAATGAACTTATAAAGGTGTAGAAAAAATTGTGGCTGTTAAACTCTGCTTGTTCATTCAACAAGTTTTCGGTATATTTTTCTTTCTGTAGCATTATTTCTAATCTTAACAAGCATTCCATACTTAGGCACAGTATCACAAAAAATAGCTAACTTATTCAAAAAAAAAAAAAAATATTAAAATATCTTTCTCCACAAACAGCAAACTTGGATACCACTTACCTCACACAGTGAACACAAACAAGCCAATAACACAACACACTGAAATATATAAATTACAATGTAACAGTTGCCCTGCATTTCACATAGGAAAAACTGGAAGAACCTTCCACACACGCTACAAAGAACACACCGACGCCTTTCGACTAAACCATTTTGAAAAATCTACAATAGCTAACGATATGTTTATTAATAAACACAGACTTCACGACGTCCACAACAGCCTAACTGTACTTCACACAGAACCCAACAGTAAAAAACTTAATCTACTAGAACAGTTAGAAATAATGCTACACAAAGAAAAATATTCCGAAAACTTGTTGAATGAACAAGCAGAGTTTAACAACCACAATTTTTTCTACACCTTTAAAAGTTCATTTTTTCCTGAGAAATCAAATCTATAATAGTACAAACAGCTGACAACCTACAACATGCGGCTAAATAATTATTTTAATAATACCTGTGTACTAGTAATACTATATCATATTACCTTCTGTGAAACAAGAAAATCGATTATATTTAGAAGTAGAACATCTGTATGAACGAGAATCTTTGGCATGTTTACGTTATGTTACTACAATGTGCGAAAAAGTGTGTGACTATGTATGTACTACAAAATTAAAGATGTGTGTTGTGTGTACCAACTACACAACAGAAGCAGACATCATACAACTGTAAGTTAGTTTCATATTATTAACGCTGTTAAACCTATATCTACAATATACCATGTTGTAACACAAAAATGTAATATCAACAGGCAAACAACTAAAAAAAAAAGAAAACCTGATGTAAACCACTAAAAAGCACCTGAAGATGAGCCTCCAGGGCTCGGAATGCATAGTGCAGTAAATAAACACAACTTGTGACTGAAGGCGGTTTGTTCTTCATTTTACGAATGTAAAACTGTCGCGGTCGAAACACTGGAAAACAATGGATAAAATTAAGAAAATTATTACTGCTTATTTCTGCCGTTTTTAAAGAATGATGAAGCAATTCCAACTGCGTCGCGAGCGCTACTTACAACTCCTTCTCAGAAAAGAAAGCTGACTTCCCACGTTTAGGATAGACACTCGTTATAAGTTACAAAACGTGCCTCCTGTGCAACACTATTCACCCTAACGACGCTTGTTTCACTCATACCCTGCATCCCCTTTTACAGTCAACCAAATTAAAATGTGAGCACTGTTGGGTGCATTGTTTGCAGATCGCTTGAGTGATGGACTCCATACTTCTGAACTTTCAGAAATTGTGAGAGTTGAGGCGTTCAGTGCTTTGTATGACCACCGTCACTAATAGTAATAATAGTGGTAACACAAAATATAATCAGCCAACTCGCTCACTTGGTGATGTGACCTCTTCGAGCCTACGTGCAACGCAAGATCCCTGCAGGTTCTTCCATTTCCGACGGTCTTCAGCTTCCCGTTGCCAGTTCTACACATACGGTGGTCAGAAACAATCTGAAAAGCTTGTGTGGGTGTTGCAGGGTATGTTGTGCTAAGAAATAATTGTTAAGAAAAAAAGTCTATACGTTGCGCCGTTTCCGCCTTAATTAGCATTGAAGGTAGCCTATCAGGCCGCTGCGCGCGCAAATTGAAGCTGCGTGCTGTTGGTCGCCAGATACAATTAGTGGCAGTTTTTTTCATGGCGTAGAAGAGAGCGCACGAGACAGCTCAGATTTTGGCTCGAGTTCGGTCTTTACTACTGTCCCATGTCCAATTTTTCAATCGCTCACTTGATCGGTTACGGGAAACCAAACGAAAAAAAACACGTTTGGAGACACAATCTCCGGCGGTTCGCTTGCACATGGGGGCGTACCGCCATGATTGGCTAACTTCAATGCTAATTAAATCGTCAAAACTTATGTAGTCAATATTACGGTCTTGCGAAATGATGGTAATGGTAATGATCTTTTAAAAATAATTTAGCTTCATGACCGAAACACAGTTGTACATTTCACGGCTCCCCTCCGTCTATAATGATCTACTTGTCGGCGGAGTATTACGTCCTAATCTTTCTTTCAAGCGACGCGAGCGTTGAAAGCACCATATTCTGTGTTTACGGACTCTGGTTCAAATACGGACTCCGCTTGTTATGAAATCCTTCCCTTTACGTAAAAAGCACTTTTTCACGGTATAATTAGTATCTCAGAAAAAATGGCTCAAATGGCTCTGAGCACTATGGGACTTAACATCTATGGTCATGAGTCCCCTAGAACTTAGAACTACTTAAACCTAACAAACCTAAGGACAGCACACAACACCTAGCCATCACGAGGCAGAGAAAATCCCTGACCCCGCCGGGAATCGAACCCAGGAACCCGGGCGTGGGAAGCGAGAACGCTACCGCACGACCACGAGATGCGGGCAGTATCTCAGCATTGTAAATAATTGCATTCATTTGATGTGGAAGAAGTGGTGAATATTTTGTTCCATTAGTTCTTGATCACCAAACTTACGCAACTGTCCTGGGCTAAAATCACACACCACTTCCTGTCTCACAGATCGAGAAAATAAAGCTGCCATTCTTGCTAACCGCAAATAAAATATATTTTAGTGATTGCAAGAAAACTGTATCTCAGTGACAGAAGAAGTGACCATGCCAGAACTGATCTAAATGGTTAAGGGAAGTAAATCAAGCCTTTGTACACTGTGGACAAGATTTTTATGAGAAGATATTTCTGTTCTGCCACTAGGATCTGAATTCAGTAGAACTGACGTGGAACATGTTGATCAGAAACTATGATGATAAATGTCAACAATGTCTCACTGAAATCTTCGAAGTGACTGACAAAAAGCCACATAGAAGAAGCAATTGTTGATTGGGTGGAAGAGTGAGCACATCCTAGAAACATTAAAAATTATCTCTGGCGTTGTGGAATGGAACAGAAACTTGAAAAATTTGTAATAGAGGCTGAAGGGAGCGACTGGAACAAGGCTGTTGTCCCGTGAAGCTGATCAGGATGAAGTCCTACCTAAATAGTAACAATATCTACGTACAGTACTCAATAAGAGGCATTATTATTAAGTACTATGTTTATTGTTATGACTTACAACCGCGTATTACGTATTCTTACGTTTACGCAGCGTCATTACCGTTTTGAAGCGGGCGACATGATTCTGTGTCTACCGACGTGTTTGCCCTTCTGTAAAGTAACTCCAGACACCATGGTCTCGCCACAAGATGTCCACTGTCAGACGGGCGAAGGGCACGTAAGGGTAAGCTTGTGATGGAGCCTAGTTGCTGGCACCTCACAGCTCACTGCTGGCACATCTCAAGTGGCTCCTCGGCGGGAGTAATTACCCTGCAGCTGATCACATGGTTAGCCGAGCGGAACAGAACTCCTTGAATGACCTAGAAGCAGCCAATCACGGCTTAAGTTCCAGGAAATGCGGCGATGGTCGCGTGGCAGAATAAAAACCAGCTTGATATCATCGCCTGACGATGATCGTAGCGAGCAGCGATTGTGCGGGTTAAATGGGCCGGTAAGACTCATGGAACACAAACCAATTCGATATTATCAGCTGACGAGGATGGTAGCGAGCAGCGATGGTGCAGGTTAAATGGGCTGATATGACTCATGGAACACAGATCAGTTCGATATCATCAGCTGACGGGGATGGTAGCGAACAGTGATGGTGCAGGTTAAATGGGCCAGTAAGACTCATGGAACACAAATCAGTTCGATATCATCAACTGATGAGGATCGTAGAGAGCAGCGATGGTGCGGGTTAAATGGGCTGGTAAGACTAATGGAACACAAATCAGTTTGATATCATCAGCTGACGAGGATGGTAGCGAGCAGCGATGGTGAGGGTTAAATAGGCTGGTAAGACTCAGCGAGCTCGTTTCATCATCGCTGGGCAATGCCAGCGAGGAACGAGATGGCAGCATAAGCTGACAGAAAGAGAAAAGTGTCCTTTGCGCATGCACAATACACGTACTGAAATCCTTGCGGCAAACAACTGTGGCCACATAGCGTGATTAAGTGGACCATTGTCGGTAGTTTAGATTGTTGCCTCGGCGCCAAATGACACATACTGCATTCATCATAAGAATAAACATGATGTCAACATTACACTATGTTTTCTTCCGCGCTTCGTGGAATTTCATTGGATTTCGTTTCAACAAGTGGAGCGGAAGTCAGGATGGCTTGAGTACAGTCAAACGATAGTAACGATGCATGTTGTGCTGTATGTTATGTGGATATCGGCGCAATGATAATAAACGGCCAACAGCTTTACCGGCGCTCGACAGCACTATCCAGCCAGCTGCTCCGACTAAACTGTGACATGAACAGTTGCAGTTAAGATGTAAATGGAGATGAGCAGAGAAACACTATATCTTCGAATTTTTAAACAGAATGGAATAATATACGGCGTAACTTCGGTAATATGCTTCTTAGGGGACCAGATGGAAAACATAACACGCTCTAGTTCTTAGCAAACATTTTAGTGTAGTTAAAAATAAAAGTAATGAAAATGTCTGAATGAAACAGTGCTTAAATACGGAAGCCATTGAAAGTAAGTCACCTTCTAATCTCTAAGCTCCTTCCATATCCGGCCGGATCCGAGGAATAAATGTCAGTACTGGAACTGATAACGCTGGCCGGAGTGGCCGAACGTCTCTAGGCGCTACAGTCTGGAACAGCGCGACTGCTACGGTCGCAGGTTCGAATCCTGCCTCGGGCATGGATGTGTGTGATGTCCTTAGGTTGGTTAGGTTTAAGTAGTTCTAAGTTCTAGGGGACTGATGACCTCAGATGTTGAGTCCCATAGTGCTCAGAGCCATTTGAACCATTTGGAACTGATAACAAGGCGACCAAGGACAGAATCCACGAAGCCATCCAAGTGCCACATTTTCTTCTCTTCTTTTATGACATTCTGTTTTGCATCTCGCCAGCGCTCTTCACTGACGTGTGGCAAAGCTTCGTGCATTAGTTCCGGTGTGTCTGTCAGCTTAAATTTTCTGTTATTTATCTCGACAAATACCTTAACTTGGCTCCAGATCGATTCGATTGTGTTCAGTCTGCAACTGTGAAAACACGGCATTTGTCTGGTGTGCTCTAAGCCGTGGAAATGGTTGTATTCCACGCTTCTACAGCGCTTATCACTCTGGCTCGTGAGAGCTCACATCTGTCCACATCGTCCAAATAAATAGTATTTGATTTTTCATGTTTGCCCTAAAAATTTAATTTTTAATATTTCTTTCATTTGAATAATCTTTATCAATTATCATGTATAAAACATCAATAACTAAGAATTTATATTTGCAATGGAAATTGGAATTTTGTGTGTGACATGTAATGATTAGATACGTTTCAATTAGCATAAATTTGATGCATTTTATAATTAAATGACGTAGGTATTCGAATTGGTCCGAAAAATAAATTTAAAAAAAAGAATGCAGAGAGATTCAGTCCACCAATCCACTGAACAGCCGATCATATCATTCCTACACGTGTGCTACTGCAGCTGACCATTCATAGTGTTCGTGTTTGTTTACATTACGTTACTTCGGATAATGGAATGTAGTCGAATTAAGTCGGGTGATGCTGAGAGAATTAGATTAGGAAATGAGACACTTAAAGTAGTAAAGGAGTTTTGCTATTTGGGGACCAAAATAACTGATGATGGTCGAAGTAGAGAGGATATAAAATGTAGGCTGGCAATGGCAAGGAAAGCGTTTCTGAAGAAGAGAAATTTGTTAACATCGAGTATAGGTTTAAGTGTCAGGAAGTCCTTTCTGAAAATATTTGTATGGAGTGTAACCATGTATGGAAGTGAAACATGGATGATAAGTAGTTTGGACAAGAAGAGAATAGAAGCTTTCGAAATGTGGTGCTACAGAAGAATGCTGAAGATTAGATGAGTAAATCACATAACTAATGATGAGGTATTGAATAGAATAGGGGAGAATAGGAGTTTGTGGCTCAACTTGACAAAAAGAAGGGCCGGTTGGTAGGACATGTTCTGAGGCATCAAGGGATCACAAATTTAGCATTGGAGGGGAGCGTGGAGGGTAAAAATCGTAGAGGGAGACCAAGAGATGAATACACTAAGCAGATTCAGGAGGATGTAGGTTGCAGTAAGTACTGAGAGATGAAGAAGCTTGCACAGGATAGGGTAGCATGGAGAGCTGCATCAAACCAGTCTCAGTACTGAAGACCACAACAACAACAACTTCGTATAAAGTATAATTACAAGCTGCTGTTACTTTTCCTGCTTCGTACGTTGTCTCTGGCGCAATAAACGCGCTGGTGGGCCACTACAACAATACCATGTCCCTCTTCGAACTGATTTTGGACTCTTGTCGTCCTGGCTAGAACAAGAAGTCACAGATTTTGGTTACGTGCTTCGCTCGGCCGCGTTGTATCCCAGCGCTGTTGCTGATGAGTCGGAACCATGCGGTGTGACGTAACAGTCTGTTGATTAACAGCGTCCACTTGGGCTTCAGTTAATGCGATGCGTGATGTAACCCGTAGAGGCTGGAAAAACCACTCATGGGAAGCGCAGCCTGTTTTACTGACACCCGATAGGTTGCAAGTGGTAGATGAAGGTGACCAGGTAGTCACCCTACTAGATTGCCGCAAGACTTGTGACACAGTACCACATTGAACCGATGTAAATAACACATCTTGTCCAAATGAATCTAATATCATGAATCTAATATAATGAAAAGGAGATGGAGTCCAGTCCATTAACCATTGCGCCAGCTCGTTCAGTTTGACTAATAGATGGCTAGTGCGTTGTGGTAAACGGCGGCTGTTCAATTCAGACATCTGACTTCTCGGCTAAAGGAATCTAGCAACACTCTTAGACTGGTCGCTGACTATGCTTCGCCTATAGCAGGTGTGCTCAATCCGTCGATCGCGATCTACCGGTCGATCGCCATGGCTTTGTGAGTCGATCTTTCAAAACCTTTCTCCTAAATCTCTTAAAGTAAGCTGTTATTGACGTGTTTGTGCAAAATGAGTGCATCAAAACATAGGAAAACATATCACCTAGATGGTGAGTGAGTAGAGCTTGGTACGTTGCTTGAAGATAATTGTAAACGTTTGATACGTAATGCTACTTTAGCCCAGAAGCGGATACAGAAAAACGTCAAGAGGCGGGCGCTAAAGATATCTCGAGCTACCTTTACTTTCACCGTAATAAAAAAATAATCAAGTCACATGCGAAGTTTAAGAAAGTTTTATTCAAAGTGATTACACACAGTCCACAGCTCGTGGTCGTGCGGTAGCGTTCTCGCTTCCCGCGCCCGGGTTCCCGGGTTCGATTCCCGGCGGGGTCAGGAATTTTCTCTGCCTCGTGATGACTGGGTGTTGTGTGATGTCCTTAGGTTAGTTAGGGTTAAGTAGTTCTAAGTTCTAGGGGACTGACGTCCACAGAGTGCTCAGAGCCATTTGAACCACTTTTTCTCGCAGCTCGAGACACGGAAGGGGATTGCATTGTCGCCGGTTCCAAGCGAAAGTTTGCGGTAAGGGAACACACGTGCTCTGCGCTGAAGAAGCCGTGTATGCTGAAAATTATGTCTCTCGCTTTCTTGTTCAGAATTTTTCGTTTACCACCACCATCAGCCGTAACGACTCGCAACGAATGTAATAAAAATTCACTAAATAACTCGCTACGCTTAATACTGGCAGTGGCTACGACATTCATAGCACAGCGCTGAGAATACTACTTAACACGTAGATACACAGAACAAGCATAAACTCGACCGCCATCGTTCGTGGCTCCCCACTATAGTTCCACATCATCGACGCACGTTGGCTAAGAAGGCAGAGTTGTAACTGAACGCTTCCCGGGCATATGTCTTGCGCAATAATATTATGCCGTTCCTGTCCTTGGACATTCGCACAATGTGTAAACACAGTATTATAGTGCAATAAATAGTGAGTTTGTGAGAGCAGTGCATGGACGCTGACTTAGCAAACGTCATAGGATAGTGGGCGACAGATGGCGCAGGCATGTTGTATGCGCACCATACGCCCCCTGTTCCAGCTGTTGTGTAGACCTTCTAGAATGTGGTTGGCAAGTGATTTGTGTAACATGCAAAGTAGACGGGACCAGACGCCGTTCGAACGGGATATGATGGTCGGCGCGCGACGGATGAGAATTTCGATTTCGCCAGTGGTGCAGGAATCCGTATTCACACGTTCAACTGTGCCCGGGGTGTACTGTGAATGATACAATGAGGATGTCACAGCCTACAACGGACGAACTACTGGCCGTCCAGCCACCCTCGATGACCGTGACCGGCGACATCTGAGACTTCTCGTCAGTAGTAACAGAAGGGCACCAGTGCAACAAATATTGGCTTAGTTCAACACAGGACTTGCTAGATACGTCTCCCAGTGGACAATCCCTAGGAACATGGGTTCCATGGGATGTTGGAGCTGGTGCCGCACGTGAGTGACACTGTTAACCCAACACCATCGGGCACAATGGCTTGCATTTGACGCCAGTCACCAGAAACGGACACAGGAACAATGGCGTAATGTGAAATGCTCGGACGAATCACGATTTCGACTGCACCGTGCCGATTGGAAACATCGTGTGTGGCGTAGACCATATGAATCGATGGATCCCGCCTGCCAAGATGTAGTCCAAGGTGGTGATATCTCTGTTATGGTCTGGGGTGCATCTTCCTGGTACGCGCCTCTAGTTGTCCTGGAAGGGTCTTTGTATAGTCTGCTGTATGCTGAGTTGGTCGCGCACCATCTCCACTCATTTTTTGGCTTCCAAAACCCTGCCGATTTTGCGGTATTTCAAGATGATAACGCGTCGCCACGTCGCTCGGGAATTGTTCCAGGTACACGCAGGGGAGATCCGACGACAGGTGGTCATCCCCGAACCCAGATTTGAACTCTGTCGAGCTCATCAGGGTGTCATGGAACGCTGGCTCCATGCCGTGGATGCTGCACCCACGAACAGACCAGAATTGGCTGCCGCTGCGCAAACGATTTGGTGTCAGCAGCTTCCAGAAGAGTTCCAGGGACTTATGCAGCTTGAACAGCACTATCTGGCAGCCTTGCGCGATCGTGATATAGAATAGAAATCTGCGCGCGAAATCTCTAAAACGGCTGATTCGTGAATGTGCACAGACCCTCGTACTGTTTCCGTTTCATTGAATGTTTTGATGTCCATTGTTTGCTGCTATTGTCAAGGAGAATGAAAATTACGTTTTCGGATTACCTCATATTTCATTATAATAGACTACTACTATTAAAAGGACAGTCAAATCCAAAGGTGGTTGAATTATTTTGAGAAATTTCTGACTGAAGAAAATGTAAGAGTGAAAACTGAGGAAGGAGGGGCAAACGAAGGATTAACGATGGATAGAAGTAGAGATGAAGTCGAACGGGCAGTTGAAAAGATGAAAAACGGGAAGGCAGTTGGCCCAGACCAGATCCCCGTTGAGGTATGGAAGTGTCTCGGTAAAAAGGGAATTGAGCTCCTTTGGGATTTAATGAAGAAGATTTGGCGACAGAAGGAGATGACAGACGAGTGGAGAACTAGCGTACTGATACCAATATTTAAGATGAAAGGTGATGTGCAGGACTGCAGTAACTATAGAGGTATTAAACTGATGGCACACACAATGAAAATTTGGGAAAGAGTTATAGAAGCAAGATTACGCAAGGAGACTGTGGTGTGTGAAGAACAGTTTAGGTTCATGCCTGGAAGAGGAACGACTTACGCAATACATGCTTTAAGGCGGATAGTGGAGACACACGGGGAGCTACAAGCCGATCTACATATGGCTTTCATTGATTTGGAGAAAGCATATGACAGAGTCCCAAGGGACGAAATATGGAGAAGCATGAGAGAGCAGTGCGTGCCAGAGAAGTATGTGATGTTAGTGAAGAAAATGTACAGAGGAGCAATGACACAGCTGAGAAGTAGTGTGGGCATGACAAAGGAGTTTCCAGTAAAAGTAGGGTTACATCAAGGGTCTGCGCTTAGTCCCTGATTATGGATGTGCTGGTGAAAGATGTGAAGAAGGAAGCACCGTGGAATATGATGTTTGCCGATGATGTGGCTCTTTGTGAGCAGAGCATCGACAGACTTGAGGAAAAGCTGGAGAATTGGAGGAAGGCACTAGAAGAAAGAGGGATGAAAATTAGCAGGACAAAGTCAGAATATTTAGCACTGAAGGATGTGCAGATTAGGTCTTGCAAGATCCAGGATGATGAGCTGAAATCGGTCTGCAAATTTAAATACTTGGGATAGTGCATACAGAGGGATGGAGGACTGGAAAGCGAGATACAACACCGAATAAATTGCGGTTGGAACAACTGGAGGAAAATGAGTGTAGTGTTGTGTGACAAGAAGGTGAGCATTGGGTTGAAAGGGAAAGTGTACAAATCGGTAGTAAGGCCAGCTATGATATACGGGGCAGAGACGTGGCCAATCACAGTAGCCCAGGAAAGGAAGATGGAAGTGGCGGAGATGAGGATGCTGAGGTGGATGTGTGGGGTAACAAGGAGAGACAGGATTAGAAATGAATTTGTTAGAGGAGCTGTGAAAGTGGGACCCATGGGGAAAAAGATACAAGAGAGCAGACTAAGGTGGTACGGACACTTACAGAGAAAAGGGGAAGAGTATATCGGAAGCAGAGTTGAAGATTGAAGGAGTGAGAAGGTGAGGAAGACCGAAGATGAGGTGGAAGGGTAAGATATCCGGGGACCTAAGGGAGAAAGGATGGAAGAAGGAAGAGGTAATGGATAGAGAACTATGGAGGAGAAGGATCCAGAAGAGCAACGCCGACCCTACGTGACGTGGGACAAGGCGACGATAAAGAAAGAAGAAAGAAAGAAATTAAAAGAACAGTCAATGATTTTTGAGCCATGACTATGTACACTGCTGGCCGTTAAAACTGCAACAGCATGAAGACTCGATACAACACGACAGATGGGCATGAATATGTTTAGGCTGATGATCAACATTCCAGCACAGTCCCATAAAGCAGATAGGAGTAACGTCATAGACATACTGTATATAAGGAAACATCTCCTGAAGAAGGGAACTGTATACCCATTATGTTGTACGTAATGAATTAAAGAAATAATCTACAAAAAGTAACAGCTACGTGTTTGTTTAGAAATATAATTCGTTATTTAGTTGACGGAGCTCTGTCTGCATGCCACGTGGGGCGGGACTAGATAACAAGTTTCGTATGGGCAGTAGGATTGGCAGCAGCTTTGCAGTAGAAACGAGGAAAAGACCTTGACAGGCGTGACCCAGTGCTGCCTGCTGAAAGTGACCCTGGCGTTCTTATCGTCGTCGGCTTGTATCGCGTACTGCCTAGCCGCTGATGCCAGTACCAGCCCATTACGTGGCGCTTCCTAGCCTGTTTCGCTTCTCGCACTAACGTTTATCTTGTTTCACACATACGCAAGTATTCTAATGACATAGAGATGCTGCCAATATCGTCGCCATGTTGGAGTTCTGTGCAGGCTTCAGAGTTTTTTGTTTGTTTGTTTGTTTATTTAGTGATTTGTGTTTCTCAACAGAGATACGTTAATTCGGCTCCGTAACTGAGTTCGCTAACGACCTTCAGGTAGTGCCAGTCGACTTGAAGGTACCAGGAAATGGAAATGGCTCTGAGCACTATGGGACTTAACATCTGTGGTCATCAGTCCCCTAGAACTTAGAACTATTTAAACCGAACTAACCTAAGGACAGCACACAACACCCAGTCATCACGAGGCAGAGAAAATCCCTGACCCCGCCGGGAATCGAACCCGGGAACCTGGGCGTGGGAAGCGAGAACGCTACCGCACGACCACGAGCTGCGGACTGAAGGTACCAGGGTCAGACTTTGACAGTAGATGAAATTTTAATCATGCGTATTTGGCCACAAAGGGGAGGAAATATTGTGGTGTAAAGTTTGTGATCACCAGAGCGTGCATCAGTGCCCTACATACAATTCAAAACTGTAGGTAGTCGAATGTTGCTATTTGACACTGGTAGACTATATGACAGTCCTGGTTGCACGTTGTTCACCTCGGTTACTTTCACAACCATCAGTCATAGTACATTTACAACACTATAACTGACTACATAAGCACTCAGAATCAATCATCTTGCGACACAGGTAAAGGGACGAGAAGACGACGGCCATACCACAACATATCGTTGCTCTGCGAATATTCGTGAAGATAGGTCAACTTTTTTGTGCAAACATTGCCTGGAAGCCTTTACGTCCTTAAAAGGTGCCGCATCAATTTATGCACATACAACTTCGGTGTACGCCATCCAAAGTGGATTTGCACTGTTTAGTAGGTATCCAGCATATGTAAATAGATGTGCTTTTGTGAACATGTTTGAATCGTGTTAAAAGCATCTGTGAGAGATATACATGTGGACACGGCCTTTTGGACAAGATGCTGTGTGATTTTAAATATTTTACCGATGACAAACGTTTATAGCGTGCTGACTTTTATCCACCTGAGATCTTATGCAAGAGGTCAGCGTAAAAGTAAAATGCTTTACTACAAAAAAAAAAAAAAAGAGACCTGACGATAACAGCTAAGATTGTTGAAACCGGCTGTCTTTAATAATAACATTATTTTGTGCGACCCCCTTCTTTAGTTTTGAATGCTGCTTTTGAGTTTTTTAGGGTCTTACAATATCGTCATGCATTCATGGTCTCCCCCTGAGGCAAGAAATTCGATCAAAATCATGCCTTTTCTGTCCAAAAACATTGTCGCCATAATTTTTTTTTTTTTGCCCGAAACTGTAATTTTGAACTTATTGGCAGATGAGGATTTGGTGTGACGCCATTGTGACGAGCATCCTTTTGGCTCAGGCGTGTGATGGGCCACCCACATTTCACTTTGTCACAACAGAAAATCCTCGTTCCAGTGCGAGGCGCTAACGGTCTCGTATAAGAGGGTTCTTGAGAGCTGTGGAAACATCGCAGAAATTTCGTCCGGCCTTCACGAACAGTTTCCTCGATTTTTTGCACCAATTCATCAGTCAACAAGGAAGGCCTTCGTCCTGTGTTTCGTCATAAACGTTTGTTCTGCCTCCACTAAACTTTCTCCACCACTTAAGAACACTGGTTATGTTCACAACATCTTAACGGTAAACCGTTTTGATTCTCGCAAAAACTTCGATACGTGTTATTACTTTCGCGAGTGGGAAGCGGATCACTGCACGTGGCTCGCTCTTGGCGGGATTTCTTAACCGACATCTATCACGCCACCAGACACTACAACACGGAGTTACGTATTACCGTGTTCGTGTGATGCTCCCTGTGGTCAGGGATACCCCCCCCCCTCTCCCTCTTCTCTCTCTCTCTCTCTCTCTCTCTCTCTCTCTCTCTCTCTCTCTCTCTGCCACTCAGTGTCGCCAACCCTCAAAAAACAAAAACCACATAGCCCGTTACAGCCACGGAACACTTACTTTCTGAACATGCCTTGTAACTGGACCCAGGCTGGAAAAGCTTGACACGTCGCTTTCGAATGTTCTTATTCGTGTCTTAAATAATAACCCGCGACACAGATAGCTGTTAACGCGGGGTATTATGATCGTGTGTACTGCGAGTCTGCGACAGCTTGACCGCGGGCCAAATACTGCAGCACGGAGTCTCGAAGATTGCCGGCCGGTGTGGCCGTGCGGTTCTAGGCGCTTCAGTCTGGAACCGCGTGACCGCTACGATCGCAGGCTCGAATCCTGCCTCGGGCATGGGTGTGTGTGATGTCCTTAGGTTAGTTAGGTTTAAGTAGTTCTACGTTCTAGGACTGATGACCACAGATGTTAAGTCCCATAGTGCTCAGAGCCATTTGAACCATTTTTGGAGTCTGGAAGATTGGTTGCAATACATAAAACTGCAAGTAGTCCAAAAAAACAAATCAATGTGTTTACATGAAATAAATTGTTTGCGCTGTTAAAGAATTTCCACAAGTCATTAATTCTCCTATTTATCAGCCTATTGTGTTTCCTGTCACACATACACACATTTCTAAGAGAACACACTGAACACAGACTTAAGAGATTTTACTCTCGAAAAAAGAAGGAAGATTCGGAGATGAAGTCGCGTCCACGACGCGACTTTATTAGTGAGGAAAAGCACGGATTGAGAGGTGAAGATGGGAAGAGATATCGTCCGTGTCTTTTTGGAAGGAGTAATCTCGGCATTATACGATGTATGGAAAGTTAAATCTGTGTTGACTGAGAGGATTTTCAGAAGCGCGTCGCAATGAACCACCGCCTGATTGAAATACAACAGCAGCTTCTGTCGACACCATCTCCATAGAGTTCACGTGTTACCATCACCACACCATGGAATAGAGAGTATACAGAAGGGAAACTCAGCTGAAATCCATAAGCCAAAATTTAGTGCGCTAGCGCGAAGTCTGCCACATTGAAGCCGAGTAAATAGCTGTGTTTGAAGATAAAGACGAACGGATATTTTTTATTATGTGCATCTAAGCCGCTGGGCTTAGCTAAAGTAAATAACTGTTTGATTTACTGTTAAAATTAGAAATATATAATGAGCATTAGGAAGAGAAAAGACCATATAGGAAAGTAACGAGTGGTTCCCAGAAAGCGGCTGCCAGCATTACATGAGAAAAATTAGTTTTCAGATTTTCTTTCTGTAAACAATAAAAGCTCATGCGTTAGATTCCGGTTGAAAACGTGATAATTTCAGCACTGATACAAACAGTGAAATCCCGGCAGTGTCCTAGCAGCTGTTTTTTGTTGGGAGTGAAGTTGATTTATCAGCTCACATTCCCAGAAAAGGAAAATTAAGGAGTAAAATGAAATTGCTGCAACGAGAAAAAACGATGTTTACAAAATAAAGTAGGTCATTGGCATCTGAAGCTAAAAGCAATGCCAATTCACAGCTTGCACACGTGAAGAGCAATTGAGCAAGCTCATGTGATAAGTTTTTAACCGAAGATTTATCAAACATTGTTTCATTATAGTTTCATTTCGTAAAAGTTTTGGATTACGCTGTTAGACTAGTTCCGTTTCGAGAGAATGTTCGTTTCGAGCCGTAGTAGTAAGCAGCCATCGTTTTATTCTGTTTCAATATGGCGTCGAGCGCAACGCTTCTAGTGTACCGTGAACATCAGGAATCCGGTAAAACATCAAATCTTCGACATCGCTGCGGCCGGAAAAAGATCCTGCAAGAATGGCGGGACCAACGACGACTGAAGAGAATCGCTGAACGCGACAGAAGTGCAAGTCTTCCGCAAATTGCTGCAGATTTCAATGCTCGGTCATCAACAAGTGTCAGCGTGCGAACCATTCAACGAAACATTATCGATATGGGCTTTCGGAGCAGAAGGCTCACTCGTGTACCCTTGATGACGGCACGACACAAAGCTTTACACCTCGCCTCGCCTGGGCCCGTCAACACCAACATTGGACTGTTGATGACTGGAAACATGTTGCCTGGTCGGACGAGTCCCGTTTCAAGTTTTATCGAGCTGATATACGTGTACGAGTGTGGAGAAAATCTCGTGAATCCATGGCTCCAGAATGTCAGCAGGAGACTGTTCAAGCTGGTGGAGACTGTAATGGTGTGGGGTGTGTGCAGTTGGAGAGATATGACACTGAAAGGTGACACGTACATAGGCATCCGGTCTGATCACCTGCATGCATTATGTCCATTGTGCATTCCAACGGACTTGGGCAATTCCAGCAGGACAATGCGACACTCCACGCGTGCTGAATTACTACAGAGGGGCTCCAGTAACACTCTTCTGAGTTTAAACACTTCCGCTGGCCACCAAACTCCCCAGATGTCTGGGATGCTTTGCAACGTGTTGTTCAAGAAGAGATCTCCACCCCTCCCCCCCCCCCCCCCTCGTACTCTTGCGGATTTATGGACATCCGTGCAGGATTCATGGCGTCAATTCCCTCCAGCACTACGTCAGACATTAGGCGAGCCCGTGCCCTGGCGTATCGCGGCACTTACGCGTGCTCGCGGGGGGCTAACACGGTATTATGCAGGTGTACCAGTTTCTTTGGCTCTTCTGTGTAAAATATACCAGGTATACTAAAGTCGTTGTTCATAAATCAAATTATGACCTGTTGACGAACATACAACTAACTGTCTGCCCGGTTCTGTTCAAAGGCCAGGCTTCTGAACCTCTAATGGGACCACGCGCTGTTAAACACTTCGGAATTGAAACTGAATACGCAATGATAGTTGACTTACTTATTGACTTACACTTCCAATGCTCGAAAAACGTTTCTACTGTGCGGTCTGATACCGTGTGTGAAAATACGGCTTTAGTAGTACAGACCATATTTTTCTCTTCACTCCGTAAATAGAAACAAAAGTGGAGAAAATTAACGATGCACAATGTCTGTGTAGTTGGAGATTTTGATGTTCCGTATGAGATTTAGATGTTCCGTATATCACGTTTTGCAGATGTCAAGATGACTCTTGGACGACAGAAACACTCTCATCTCTGTCCATCCTAGTTAATGCTCAGTCTCTAAGCCTGAAGTGCGCGACGATTAGGCAATAAAGGGCTCTTCGATCCCAAGTCGCGTCATGTACCTGGGAAGTAAGGTAGCCAATTAGCTCATCATTCTCCTGCGTGTGAGTGCTTATTGATCGTGTCACACACGAGGTACAGTTTTGTGCAGCACCGCTGCGTGATCTTTCATTATGTACGTTTAACGTACAACGTGCGTCTAAACATGCACGGTCAAAACTACAACGACTCAGACGAATGTCGTAGAAACTCTCCATTTCAAGTTACAAACCTTCGACACATACATTTCTTCATAGTTAAGTACCGTAAATGAGGCGAGTGAGGAATTAGGTTGTGCTGCTACAGGTTCGTTCTGTGGAAAGCGAGGTCAGTCGTGACGTAAATGCAGCTGCCCGAACTCGGCTCTGCATTCGTGGAAGCGACTACGAGAACGTTCGTCTGTACGGCTAATGGTGGCCGGTCCGTAGGTCACGTCATATGTTGCCTGTCCTCATACTGCGATAAAATTTTTGTTATTACCGTTCACGAAGTGCGAGTATAAATATTTCAGGCAAATTATGGCGAAAAGCGCGTGGTTTTGATGTACACTTGTCAAGAGCTAAAGTGGTGTTAGCTGTAGTTCCATTACGTATCACCAGTGGCGCTACTTCAGTGAAGGTGGCCGTTAGCATAGGTTTAATCTTTTGGATAAAAATAAACATAATTTCTCTTTCTGGGGTGGCGGCACCGCCGCACTTGCCCCGAGAAGGAGGTAATATCAGCGTATGCCCCAGTACACTCCAGTGACGCGCTGTCACATGCTACCCGCCACTGCTCGCGGCTGAATGAAGTAGAACAAGTAATGTCATATGAGGAGCGATCCCCCCCCCCCCCCCTTCGCTTTTACTCTCCTTTCCCCCCCCCCCCTTTTTGTTTTCCCATCTCCTGTTCAGTTTCCCCCCACCTGCTCTCGACTGTGGTGTCACCTTTGCCGACTTTTTCGTGCTGTGTTCTAGTGACTATTCAGTGTTGTGTTGCGAACAGAAACCATGCTGTCGCTGGGTGTGCGTTTTATATACTTTGCGAACAGAATCCAGACTGTCGCCGTGTTTTTTTTAATTGTCTATTGTTTCCCCTGTCTGCGCCGTATGTATTTTTATTCGCTTCATCATCCCTCTGTTGTTTGTTTTCATTTCCCCATTTTCTTTTCACCTTGTTACTCAATGAGTCCCCGATTTTATCGCCTGTTTTTTATTATTATTTATTCTCCTGCTCTTTGTCAGAAAACCTGTAGGCTGCAGAGCGGCGTCCTAAGCTGCTGCCAGCCCGCCCCCTTCGGGGGGAATTGAAATTCAATAAAGGAAAAAAAAAAAAAAAAAAGAGGAGCGTCCGCAGCTACTGAACGGCATGATGAATGAAAAATACCACTGACAGCTGGTAAAACTTGGTTGCAAGTGACCACACTACGGATTTCAGGCTAACAGCCGCATCTTCAGCTACAACAAAAATTATTAAATAAATCCATCATAGGTGAACACAACGTTCTTAGTCTAGGTATTGCCATTCTAAGAATAATGTCAATATTTGTGAAAACTTCATCTTCCACCATGAAACACTGACAGCCAAACGGTAGTGTAGTTTTACCAGCAGAGGTGTTTTCGTTCATCAAGTAGAACGAGAGTAGCACCAAACAATACAACAGCTGTGTCTAAATCCCTTATTCGATTCCTACTGACTTTTCTAGTGGTTTTTCTCTGGTTGAAAGGCCTGGGAGAAGGTCATGCTGTGAAAAGCCACTTGAATAGAAAAGCAACGAAATTGACACTCAAGTCGCCCACGTAGCATAATGTCGAAGGCTAGCATCAGGCTAGATGACACATGACGATTAATTATTAACAGCACAAGCATCAGCCGTATCTTTTCGTTATTTTAATGAGGCGATGATTTACAGCTCTAGAGAAATGTTGAAAACTGAAGATGTACATTGTGTTTTTCGTCACAGCTATAACACTTAATGCAGTACAAGAAACTTTGGTATTTATCTTCACGAGACTTGTCACCACCTGATCTGCATTGACAATAGCATTCTCATTTATATATAAGGAGGTTAATACAAATTATTGCATTTATTTCATATGTTGTCTTACTCTAAATTCAGGACTAAGCGTTTCAGTTTCTTGGGATTATTCCCTCGTGCAATATTATATTATTCGTATCGGCTCTGTGTCTTGATAAAACGTTTTGTACTTTGTACACATGGATTGTTGTTTCATTATTTCCGTAGATTTTGGTATTTTAATTATTTGTTTGTTATGTACACTTACGAGCATTCTGAAAGGGGTTGAAGGTTTTGTGCACAAACAAATAATGAGAATGGTATGTTAAATAACGTGACATCTTTAAAAATAGTTTTACTTGTTTTGCATATGGTTTACTTAACATTTGTTGGTTTGTCATGATGTGTTGTTCCAATTTTCAAAGTGTTTCCGTTCTTTCAGTGTTGTACCATGTTCATGACAAAATGGTCGTGAGGCAAATTATGTGTTAATATTTTTTGGCCAGTTGGGTTGTTAAAGATTTCTGTAGACAATTATGTGATGTTTCCACTTGTTCTTTTGTATGTATTGTATGATGATGTAAAATAACCTTCTACTTCATTGTATACAATTTTTAATAAGTTATGACGGGAGTCAAATTCAAAATGTTCGTCTTCATGCTTATTCTCTATACTTTGTCATTCTATCAATAATGTTGAGGTACCATATCTATATACCGTTGATTATGTGAACTTTGACAAGATATGAACTCTCTTTGGGGTGGTGTAGAATTTCTTCCCGCCTGCCAGCATCTTTGCCTACGCGTTGTGTAAAGAAGAGCGCGTATTAGTTCAATTCTGCGAAGTTTTTCGTCACGAGAATTATAAGACGTTAAATTTTTGATTTGTATTTCAATTTTGACAGGAGGATTTATAACGATTACCTTGTATCACAGGTGATTACGATGTAAAAATGTTAAGTTCCAAATACGTTACCTGCTTTGTTTACTTTTTTCACGATTATTTCGGTGACGACACATAGTGCCTTATTTTCGTTTTTCGCTATGTCCATACACCAAATAATGGTCTGCGAACAACTGAAACCGGTTTTGTAATAAATTTTGGAGTGATGCAGCTGAGTATTCAACGCTTTTTTCGGGATAGCGAAATGCTAGACATATTACGACTACATCTACATCTACATCTACATCTATACTCCGCGAGCCACCTTACGGTGTGTGGCGGAGGGTACTTATTGTACCACTATCTGATCCCCCCTTCCCTGTTCCATTCACGAATTGTGCGTGGGAAGAACGACTGCTTGTAAGTCTCCGTATTTGCTCTAATTTCTCGGATCTTTTCGTTGTGATCATTACGCGAGATATATGCGGGCGGTAGTAATATGTTGCCCATCTCTTCCCGGAATGTGCTCTCTCGTAATTTCGATAATAAACCTCTCCGTATTGCATAACGCCTTTCTTGAAGTGTCCGCCACTGGAGCTTGTTCAGCATCTCCGTAACGCTCTCGCGCTGACTAAATGTCCCCATGACGAATCGCGCTGCTTTTCGCTGGATCATGTCTATCTCTTCTATTAATCCAACCTGGTAAGGGTCCCATACTGATGAGCAATACTCAAGAATCGGACGAACAAGCGTTTTGTAAGCTACTTCTTTCGTCGATGAGTCACATTTTCTTAGAATTCTTCCTATGAATCTCAACCTGGCGCCTGCTTTTCCCACTATTTGTTTTATGTGATCATTCCACTTCAGATCGCTCCGGATAGTAACTCCTAAGTATTTTACGGTCGTTACCGCTTCCAATGATTTACCACCTATGGCATAATCGTACTGGAATGGATTTCTGCCCCTATGTATGCGCATTATATTACATTTAACTACGTTTAGGGAAAGCTGCCAGCTGTCGCACCATGCATTAATCCTCTGCAGGTCTTCCTGGAGTACGTACGAGTCTTCTGATACTTTCTTGTAGACAACCGTGTCATCTGCAAATAGCCTCACGGAGCTACCGATGTTGTCAACTAAGTCATTTATGTATATTGTAAACAATAAAGGTCCTATCACGCTTCCTTGCGGTACTCCCGAAATTACCTCTACATCTGCAGATTTTGAACCGTTAAGAATGACATGTTGTGTTCTTTCTTCTAGGAAATCCTGAATCCAATCACAAACCTGGTCCGATATTCCGTAAGCTCGTATTTTTTTCACTAAACGTAAGTGCGGAACCGTATCAAATGCCTTCCTGAAGTCCAGGAATACGGCATCAATCTGCTCGCCAGTGTCTACGGCACTGTGAATTTCTTGGGCAAATAGGGCGAGCTGAGTTTCACATGATCTCTGTTTGCGGAATCCATGTTGGTTATGATGAAGGAGATTTGTATTATCTAAGAACGTCATAATACGAGAACACAAAACATGTTCCATTATTCTACAACAGATTGACGTAAGCGAAATAGGCCTATAATTATTCGCATCTGATTTATGACCCTTCTTGAAAATGGGAACGACCTGCGCTTTCTTCCAGTCGCTAGGTACTTTACGTTCTTCCAGCGATCTACGATAAATTGCTGATAGAAAGGGGGCAAGTTCTTTAGCATAATCACTGTAGAATCTTAAGGGTATCTCGTCTGGTCCGGATGCTTTTCCGCTACTAAGTGATAGCAGTTGTTTTTCAATTCCGATATCGTTTATTTCAATATTTTCCATTTTGGCGTCCGTGCGACGGCTGAAGTCAGGGACCGTGTTACGATTTTCCGCAGTGAAACAGTTTCGGAACACTGAATTCAGTATTTCTGCCTTTCTTCGGTCGTCCTCTGTTTCGGTGCCATCGTGGTCAACGAGTGACTGAATAGGGGATTTAGATCCGCTTACCGATTTTACATATGACCAAAACTTTTTAGGGTTCTTGTTTAGATTGTTTGCCAATGTTATATGTTCGAATTCGTTGAATGCTTCTCTCATTGCTCTCTTTACGCTCTTTTTCGCTTCGTTCAGCTTTTCCTTATCAGCTATGATTCGACTACTCTTAAACCTATGATGAAGCTTTCTTTGTTTCCGTAGTACCTTTCGTACATGATTGTTATACCACGGTGGGTCTTTCCCCTCGCTTTGGACCTTAGTCGGTACGAACTTATCTAAGGCGTAATGGACGATGTTTCTGAATTTTTTCCATTTTTGTTCCACATCCTCTTCCTCAGAAATGAACGTTTGATGGTGGTCACTCAGATATTCTGCGATTTGTGCCCTATCACTCTTGTTAAGCAAATATATTTTCCTTCCTTTCTTGGCATTTCTTATTACACTTGTAGTCATTGATGCAACCACTGACTTATGATCACTGATACCCTCTTCTACATTCACGGAGTCGAAAAGTTCCGGTCTATTTGTTGCTATGAGGTCTAAAACGTTAGCTTCACGAGTTGGTTCTCTAACTATCTGCTCGAAGTAATTCTCGGACAAGGCAGTCAGGATAATGTCACAAGAGTCTCTGTCCCTGGCTCCAGTTCTGATTGTGTGACTATCCCATTCTATACCTGGTAGATTGAAGTCTCCCCCTATTACAATAGTATGATCACGAAACTTCTTCACGACGTTCTGCAGGTTCTCTCTGAGGCGCTCAACTACTACGGTTGCTGATGCAGGTGGTCTATAGAAGCATCCGACTATCATATCTGACCCACCTTTGATACTTAACTTAACCCAGATTATTTCACATTCGCATTCGCTAATAACTTCACTGGATATTATTGAATTCTTTACTGCTATAAATACTCCTCCACCATTGGCGTTTATCCTATCCTTGCGGTATATATTCCATTCTGTGTCTAGGATTTCGTTACTGTTCACTTCCGGTTTTAACCAACTTTCCGTTCCTAATACTATATGCGCACTATTTCCTTCAATAAGAGATACTAATTCAGGAACCTTGCCCTGGATACTCCTGCAGTTTACCAATATTACGTTGACTTTTCCTGTTTTTGGTCTCTGAGGACGGACGTTCTTTATCAACGATGATAATGTCCTCTCTGGTAAGCCGTCAGGTATTTTATCGTTTCGCCTAAGGGGGGGTCCCTCTAACCTAAAAAACCCCCGTGTGCACGCCACACGTACTCTGCTACCCTAGTAGCTGCTTCCGGTGTGTAGTGCACGCCTGACCTGTCTAGGGGGGCCCTACAGTTCTCCACCCAATAACGGAGGTCGATGAATTTGCAACCATTATAGTCGCAGAGTCGTCTGAGCCTCTGGTTTAGACCCTCCACACGGCTCCAAACCAGAGGACCGCGATCGACTCTGGGCACTATGCTGCAGATATTAAGCTCAGCTTGCACTCCGCGTGCGATGCTGGTTGTCTTCACCAAATCAGCCAGCCGCCGGAAGGAACCAAGGATGGCCTCAGAACCCAAGCGGCAGGCGTCATTCGTTCCGACATGTGCTACTATCTGCAGCCGGTCACACCCAGTGCGTTCAATAGCTGCCGGAAGGGCCTCCTCCACATTACGGACGAGACCCCCCGGCAAGCACACCGAGTGCACACTAGCATTCTTCCCCGACCTACCCGCTATTTTCCTAAGGGGCTCCATAACCCGCCTAACGTTGGAGCTCCCTATAACTAATAGGCCCGCCCTCTGTGACTGTCGGGACCTTGCCGGAGAATCTTATTCGTTGAAAGATTTCGGACCATGTCTATATCAGATCTACACTCCTGGAAATTGAAATAAGAACACCGTGAATTCATTGTCCCAGGAAGGGGAAACTTTATTGACACATTCCTGGGGTCAGATACATCACATGATCACACTGACAGAACCACAGGCACATAGACACAGGCAACAGAGCATGCACAATGTCGGCACTAGTACAGTGTATATCCAACTTTCGCAGCAATGCAGGCTGCTATTCTCCCATGGAGACGATCGTAGAGATGCTGGATGTAGTCCTGTGGAACGGCTTGCCATGCCATTTCCACCTGGCGCCTCAGTTGGACCAGCGTTCGTGCTGGACGTGCAGACCGCGTGAGACGACGCTTCATCCAGTCTCAAACATGCTCAATGGGGGACAGATCCGGAGATCTTGCTGGCCAGGGTAGTTGACTTACACCTTATAGAGCACGTTGGGTGGCACGGGATACATGCGGACGTGCATTGTCCTGTTGGAACATCAAGTTCCCTTGCCGGTCTAGGAATGGTAGAACGATGGGTTCGATGACGGTTTGGATGTACCGTGCACTATTCAGTGTCCCCTCGACGATCACCAGTGGTGTACGGCCAGTGTAGGAGATCGCTCCCCACACCATGCTGCCGGGTGTTGGCCCTGTGTGCCTCGGTCGTATGCAATCCTGATTGTGGCGCTCACCTGCACGGCGCCAAACACGCATACGACCATCATTGGCACCAAGGCAGAAGCGACTCTCATCGCTGAAGACGACACGTCTCCATTCACGCCTGTCGCGACACCACTGGAGGCGGGCTGCACGATGTTGGGGCGTGAGCGGAAGACGGCCTAACGGTGTGCGGGACCGTAGCCCAGCTTCATGGAGACGGTTGCGAATGGTCCTCGCCGATACCCCAGGAGCAACAGTGTCCCTAATTTGCTGGGAAGTGGCGGAGCGGTCCCCTACGGCACTGCGTAGGATCCTACGGTCTTGGCGTGCATCCGTGCGTCGCTGCGGTCCGGTCCCAGGTCGACGGGCACGTGCACCTTCCGCCGACCACTGGCGACAACATCGATGTACTGTGGAGACCTCACGCCCCACGTGTTGAGCAATTCGGCGGTACGTCCACCCGGCCTCCCGCATGCCCACTATACGCCCTCGCTCAAAGTCCGTCAACTGCACATACGGTTCACGTCCACGCTGTCGTGGCATGCTACCAGTGTTAAAGACTGCGATGGAGCTCCGTATGCCACGGCAAACTGGCTGACACTGACGGCGGCGGTGCACAAATGCTGCGCAGCTAGCGCCATTCGACGGCCAACACTACGGTTCCTGGTGTGTCCGCTGTGCCGTGCGTGTGATCATTGCTTGTACAGCCCTCTCGCAGTGTCCGGAGCAAGTATGGTGGGTCTGACACACCGGTGTCAATGTGTTCTTTTTTCCATTTCCAGGAGTGTACTTAGAACGGCAGCAGCGGGAATAGAACAATATTCTTACGTAATTGTATCAGTGAAATAGGGAGACTGTTGGTCCTCCTTAATTAACGTCAAGAGTTCGGCTTTCGTTGTCCCAACATGATTTCAAATTCGTTCATTTATAGACGATAGTCCGAAGTTTTCATTGCGGTTATAGATAAGCGATCACGACACAAGATTCTACATTTGCAACAATTAAACGTTGCCTAGCATTGTTGTGTGACAGTTACAGCGCAGTGTGCATGAATCCACGGTTTGTGTAAATAACTAGCTGGCCGCTTTAAAACGAATGCTTAGTTTTGCAAGTCCTCACATAATAAATTTTTCCTTGTGGCACCATTTAAAATGTAATCCCCCGCGAGCAGCTTTTCCCAGAGATTCTTTGCTAGTTTGCGAACGCAGATCTGTAGGACAAAAGCTTTGAAATTTTTACGTAGATGATATTGTCTTACATTGTTCTCAACGTCTCAGAAATTATTTGATATCATATTTATGTATACCATCAGTGGAATACTTGTTGCGTGGGTTTTATATATTCTGCTCCATGTGGCATCGTGCCCCTCCTTTCGTAAATTGCACTCCATTGACTTAAATTTTGCTCGTCAACATCTGCTTGTGCATTCCATCACCTTTTGTGTGGACACTATTAAATCTTTCTGGTTCTGTCAGTAGAATCAATGACTCAAGAAAGTTATCACTGCTTCGCGCGGACTCATTTTTTGCGACAACTTTCCCTACTCGCAGTGCGGGGTAACAAGGTGCTCTGCTTTGGACTGGAACATGACTGTACCTATATAATCTAATGACCTAGTTGGTTGCCGCTGCGCCTGAGTTACCAGTTCGCCTTGCCAAGAAGGCGGGTAATATGTATAGTTCTAATTAGTCGTGTGCAAACAGCATCTGGTGCGGATTAGTTGCTGACGAAAGAAAAATATATCCCATTTGTGTACCAATGCTATTTTCTAGATACCCGCTGTGATAGTAACGGCGGACGACGGCTGTTAACAACAGCCAATTGCGCTCGCGCATTCAAAACGTGACGTCACGCCACTGCGCGGAAGCGGAATTTTGCTGTAATCAGTAGCGAGCCAGGGTGTGAATCGGATGTTGAAAGAAGCAAAGACCCCCCCCCCCCCCTTGAAAATGTCTTCCGCAGATGGGGACGGAACGTTGGATTTTATGGTGAAATCCATTCGACCACGGCACAATAGACCAGAACATTTTATTAATTGTGTTATTTCATCTTGTCTAAATTGGATCATTTTCTGTTGTACAAATTCCTCCTTTACTGCAGTTTTCTTAATTCGTCTAGTGTTTTTCAATTTCACGCTTTTCATGTGATATGAAGGACAGAACATACCGTTCAGCGTTGAGGGAAAATTTACTGTGTTCGTGTCAGAGAAGAGGGGAATTCTGCTCATAGTGATGGTGAAAACTCAAATTCGGGCTGGGTATGCTGCTCTAGCACATAATCTGAAAATTGACGTGTAGCTTCGTGGTCTGGTTGAATGGACATAGTATCGTTTACGGAACAACCGTCTACCTCGCCAGGAGAGAGAAAAGGAAGCCCAAAAATGTCTTAAGGCAGTATGAAGTGTCACCCTGGCCAATATATTTCTTTACATGACTAGAAGATTGTATTTTGTGAAATAATGTCTGGCCTTTCAGATATGTATAAGTGCACTGGTGTCCAAAATTAAAGCAACAAACTGAAATTTTGCAAGTTGCGCCTATTTTGCCACAAAACGATATAAATAGATGACAGTACAGTAGAAACAATGTAAAGAATACAGAACGTAAACAACTCTACATATGTAGCGGTAGACAAAAATGTTCTTCGTTTTTTCCTCCCTAACGGATTTGCACACACATTCCGGCAACTGGTTAATGTGCTCAGCATGGGGGTGAACACCTCTGGCAGCAATACAGGCCTGACAACGTCCGGGCATGCTATGAATGATGTCAGTCCCACGTTGAGACGATAATGCACAGTCTTCCAGCGGCGCTGCTCGCAAGACTTGGAGAGTGGTTGGTGGATGCTGACATGATGCAACCCGTCTCACTAGGGCATCCCAGACATGCTGTATGGGACTGAAATCGGGTGAGCGAGCAGGCCACCCCCTGCGAGCAATATCCATCGTTTTCAGCCGGCCGTGGTGGCCGAGCGGTTCTAGGCGCTACAGTCTGGAACTGCGCGACCGCTACGGTCGCAGGTTCGCATCCTGCCTCGGGCATGGATGTGTGTGCTGTCCTTAGGTTAGTTAGGTTTAAGTAGTTCTAAGCTCTAGGGGAATGATGACCTCAGAAGTCCCATAGTGCTCAGAGCCATTTGAACCATTTTTTTTAAGAATTTTGCTTGGTCATTCGCACAACTATTCAACCGCCTTATGTTTCAGAGACTTGCTTACCTTCTGCCTGAGGAGAGATTGGACACTGTCAGTTTCATGTTTGTGAGAAGTACGGTCTTCACGACTCGTACCTGTTACATCAGTCTTCAGATGTGCTTTGCAAGTCTTTTTAAAGCATGGCCATTGTTAAATTCGCCACTAGTTCGATGGAAACGAAACAAATGGTTCAAATGGCTCTAAGCACTACGGTACTTAACATCTGAGGTCATCAGTCCCCTAGACTTAGAACTACTTAAACCTAACTAACCTAAGGACATCACACACATCCATACCCGAGGCAGGATTCGAACCTGCGACCGCAGCAGCAGCGCGGTTCCGGACTGAAGCGTCTAGAACCGGTCAGTCGCAGCTGCCGGAGGAAACGAAACTTCTACCCCTCTATCACATTGCTTTCCCTTTTCACTGGACATCGGTGAAGGCCCAGTCCACACTCTACTGAGCTAACCAAGGCCGTGCACGCGACTAATATGTTTACGGTTAGCCGTGTATCCGCTGCTCGGATGTTTATCACGAGTACCTCCAGTGGCTCCATCCGCAACTGCCCTGTAACCACGAAATCCAGGAAGTCCTTACCATCTCCAAGAGAACGTGGGTATTCTCTATACGAGCAACTCACTATTCGTAAACAGTTTGCGGAAACCAGAGTTATAAAGCAACTCAAAGACTGATGTAGCGCTCGGTACTGCTAGAGTAGCTGCTCTGAGACATTGTGTACTGAGAAACTGAATTGCTGACTTCGTGCAGCTGCTTAGACAGGCGTTACATGGAGCACCAAGTAGATGTACGATGTAGACGCAGTGATGTAATTCGAGCCAAAGCAAACGGGCTGTGAGTTGCTGTTTGCGGTATGGAAGCCTGTCGCTGCATTGGGCGTTCCCCGTAGCAACACGATTAGCCGCTGGACTATGAACTCGGGAGACAAAAAAGAAAGCAGCTGGTATCTCCGAGATAGAACGCTAGCCAGCATCCGAGAACCAGCGTATTGTCTGAGAGGCTACAGCGTCCTCTGCGATTTAATCTCAAATGCAGCGCAGCAAATACTGTTCGCTACGCACGCTGCCACAATCAAGCTGCCGTGTGTATGTGTGTGTTTTAAGGAATGGTTACTCTTTAATTAACTTAAATGAATGTTAAATTTTGTATGTTGACGGAAAAGAAATTTTATGACCATGAAGCACCAGCCGCTAATTAGGATACTGTGTGAAGGTATTCATCACGTAATGAGGTTTAAATGATAGAACGTTCATTCCACGCGGAGCGGCTACCTGTCATGAACATCATTATATGACCAACACGGACGCGAAAACACTCTTGGATTTGTTGTGGCAGTGAAATTAACAGCCTTCGAACAGAAGCGAGAGTCCTCGCCGTACACCACAGAAACTCACTCACGACGGAAGGGGCTGACGTGTGTTACCGATTTTGATCAAGTTTTACAAGGACGTCTTAAAATGAAAATAAAGAGATAACTGTTCGGGCTTTTTGTTAGACATTCCCCAGCTTTTGGAAAAAATCGAGGTCAAAGTTGAAGGAAAATCATATTTACAATACTGTACATCGAAAGATCGTCTAAAAACAGTTTTTTAGCATAATATGGGGTCCAAATTTAATAATGTTCGAGTCAATGTTTCTATGTTTTAATGCGGTAGCTTGGGTACCCGTCATTCTACGTTGCACGTGCATAGCACGGCGAGGTCCGGCTGGGCAGTCACGGCATTAGACTACCAAACTGCGGGTCCGCGTTCGTTCTTAGTCGTGGAGTTTTTTTTCATTAAGTATTTTTGGGTGTAACTGATATTACAGTGATAATAGGCAAACATTCTTTTCCTTTTTTGAGTGAAATTTCGGACAATATGATTAATAAATAAGGAGGACAGTAAACAACTCTGTCAATAAGTGTCAAGCCAAATAATTGGTTGCGTAAGGATCAGAGCTGGACCAACAAGTTACTGCCTTGCTGAGTGTGTGAAGTTCTTTCTCTTGAATAAATCATCTAATTTTTCAGTAATCGTATACATTTTGTTTGTCTGTACAATTACATCTTATCTACCGATTTCCGTCCCATCCGGATAATTCCTTCGTGTTTTTTGTCCTCAAGTGTATAAACAACAGAAAACATCATTAGTAGCGGAAAAAGTTGCTTCATAGACAAAGCCATGTATTTAACTTAATATTTACTTATGAACGTTAGGTACGTATTTTAAACTGCTTACTTTAGGATTCTCTGCCATCTGTTTAGTTTTTGCTCTGTAAGGGTGAGACATTTTGAATAAAGGGGAGTACATAGAAAAAGAACTATCACCTAATACAGAACACATATCTAGAATTTACTACATATTAAACAGATGCCATTTAGGGCGTTTTGTGTGCCTTAGGTTGCTGCACATGATAAAAGAAGGAAGACAGATTAGATACACAGAAAACGGGTCAGGGCGTTGGTACAAAGACGAACAGGTGGCTTTAATCTGCTGCGTTATCTTCCGCAGAAAGATTACACTCGCAAAGGCGCGTAGAATATTTTTACAGCTGATGACGTTATCACAGAGGTCGGCTGAATATGAAGATGCAGCTTGAAATACCTACGTACATCACCTGTCGTTTATCTTGTAGACATATCTATGGTTCTCCTCATTTTAATATAGCTTTACTTGAATTATCTATGCATGGGCAGAACATCGGGGCTTTTTCAGTATCAGGTCATACATTTACCTACGTATTTGATGTGAGTTCCTTTATTTCAGCAAAAATGTGTACGAATACATGTTACTTTTGTTCTTTTGTTGTACTGTTAGCCTATCTAATATTTAGTCTGTTTCTAATACCCAATATGTGCAGTGTACGTGGGTTTTAAATGTTTTGTTAGATTTTGCGAAGACAATCCAGCCAGACGAAATACGAGTGGAACGTGCAGTTTGCAAATATAAGGGGCTTTCAAACAGAAACGAGCCGGAGCCATAATTACAGAAACCAGTCTCTGTATGTTAGAAGTATTGACCCTGGCTGTTGAGACACTTGTCCCGCTGCGACACAAGGCAGTGAATGGCTGTCTCATAAAATTCCCGGGGCTGCGATGTTAACCATTTCCGCACGTACAGCTGGATGTCGTCGTGCGAGGTGAATCGTTTGCCCCTCAGAGCCTTTTTAAGGGAACCAAGATAGCCCCCTTCTGATGGCGTAATCCTGCAGCACGGGACAACAGTGAATGCCCAGCGTTACTCGCAAACATTGACCACCCTTCGCCAAGCGATCAAATCAAAACAACCAGGCAGTCTCACCCGTGGGGTCATTCTGCTCCACGACAATACAAAGCCTCATACGGCCAACACAGTCGCCGCACTCCTGCAGAAATTCAAATAGGAGGTTCTCGGCCACCCTCCGTACAGTCCGGACCTCTCTCGCTGTGATTACGCCATTTTTGGACCCCTTAAAAAGGGTCTGAGGGGCAAACGATTCACCACGGACGACGACGTCCAGCTGTACGTGCGGAACTGGTTAACACCGCAGCCCCGGGAATTTTATGAGGCAACCATTCAACGCCTTGTGTCACAGTGGGACAAATGTCTCAACAGCCAGGGTCGATACTTCTAACGTACCGATGCTGGTTTCTGTAATTACGCCTCCTGCTCGTTTCTTTTTGCCTTATAAAAATACTTCCCGCTTCCAACTTAGCGAACATTCAGAAGATGTATCAGTGTAATCCCATCTTTTTCGAAGATTATGCAACTATCATTTAATTTTGCGCGTCCACATTACAAGACATTCATTGAGAATTTGGCTTGGGTACTAGCATTACCATTTGCACATGTACAAGGTTCTTCTGTTTTTGTACATATAAGATAGATTTATTCTCTTATCATACATGGAATATTTTCCATCCTCTAGATTAACTTTCATTTGGCGACTCCAGTCCGAATCCGGTTATCAGAGGTTGTAACTTGGCGGTAGTTCTTCGTTTGGCACAGCAGTGGACGCTGATTCTTGTCCTGGAGTCTTTTAGTTCTCTTTGAGAAGTAGTGTCGTTATTAAGAAATTTGCTGTGAATGGAGACTGTATCCAGATGATTTAGGGTTTGGTTGCTTCTGGTACCGCACCAAAATTAATAGAGGGTCCGTTGTCGGTGAAAGAGTGTAGGTAATGGGCTAGAGCAGTGAATGCTCTTTCGTGACAGTTAATTTTTGGATGAGTTTGTTTCCGGGATACACTTTGCTTCTTGTTAAGGCGCGTACACACCAGGCCAACGAACAACGGAGACTCGATTCAATCGACTGTTGGTCGCCAATGCATTGGCTCTCGGCTGTCATCCACGCCAAACGCTTGGCGCCAATGGATTCGGTCATGTGGAATCGCAGTTGGCTCTGATGACTTGACGACGGTGGTCCGGTTTTGTTATTGTTTAAGCGTTTAATTACAGTTTATTACAATTTTACCGGTCGATATTATGAGAAAATAAGAGGATTTACCGGTTCTCGCATGTGCATCATTTTTTTTTACTGCAAGAAGCTGATCATAAAAAAGAAGGAACGATGCAGATGGACGATGTTTCATCATGAGCAAATGCTGCCAACTGTTGGGCGTCACTGAAAATATCAGGAAGCGTGTGTAGCAGTGCGCATCAATTTCTGACCACCGGAGTATACCGGTGTGGTTGGTTCGCTATACTCCACTGTATAACTGAATATTGTTATTTTGCGTGATAATTATTTAATGATTTTTACTATTTACTAAAATAGAGAATATTTCGTAACTAGTTATTTTAGTCCAAAAAATGAAGCCAAGCGTACAAAGTATGTTGCGAAAACGGGTACATATTTTTGTATATATTTTGCATCTATAATAACTGTTAAAATATAAGCTAAGAACATTACCACAATCAGAAAAATGTTCCCTCCTTCATACAAAATTCAGGTCTGAAAAGGTTAAAGCTGAATTGGAATATGGGATATTTCATAATTTTTTCCCTAATGAAACCTACATATTTCGAATTGTTATTGAATTGTGTAGACCCTAAAACTTCCGAAGATAACACCTCTTTTAGGAGAGCTGCAGCTGCAATAGAAAGTTAATAGTCACTCCAGGTCTGTTTGTTTCTCTTTGTCGTACACGGCAAAAAGACGTCAATAAAGACTGCAATCATTTCACATCGGGCGTATCAGTTTCTAATAGCTGAGTTATTACCCTCCTGTCTAATCTTTTCGATTTGTTTTTATGAGCCATCCGGGGTGGTCGAGCAGTTCTAGGCGCTGCAGTCTGGAACCGCGCGACCGCTACGGTCGCAAGTTCGAATCCTGCCTCGGGCATGGATGTGTGTGATGTCCTTAGGTTAGTTAGGTTTAAGTAGTTCTAAGTTCTAGGGGACTCATAAGTTAAGTCCCATAGTGCTCAGAGCCATTTTTTGTTCTTACAATCGCCGTTCGTAAGGCCCCCATAAACATTCGCGTTCACGCTACAACTCGTGTCACATTTCATGCTTTCCATTTACACTCCATACTCCAGCAATAAGTACGCACCCTTAGCGAGGGCATGCATTGCTCCAGGGAAAACAGCGACTGTTGAAATTTTTCAGGTCAGCCGTTAAGTCGTACTCGGTACGTTTGTTGACCGGCTTCGCTCCTTAACAGCTAATTACTGTACTTTAAATTGTAAACTCCAGAGTTCCTTACGATACTCTTGTCAAAGAGCGAAACCGGTCAATAAAACATACTAAGTGCGACTTGTAACTGTCCTGAAAAACTTACGGACACCGTTCAACAGATGCTGCAAATCGCTACTGAACCAACGAACATTCGACCCGATTCCCAAGGCCAACCGAACACAAGTGATTTGACGTCACAGCCAGCGGGCAGAACCGCAACCAAGGCCAACCGCTTCGTTGGCTCCGATTTGCCAGCTGAAAACACTACGCAAATTCGACCAATGGAGCGGTTGGCTGCCGCCCGTTCGCCTTCGTTGGCCCATTGTGCACGCGCGTTTAGAGCTTATAGACGGTTCGAAGTATTCGGCGGCCTGGTTGTTTCTTGATAATGCACTTGTGAAGAGAGGAGGGGGGGGGGCTAGGTATAAACTACCCCTCAGTGACGGGAGATATTTAAGTCAGAGCACAAACTGTGATTGGATAAGAATGGCAAAGAAAATCTGCCGTACTCTTTTCAAAGAAACCATCCCCGCATTCGCAGCAAAAGTTTATGGAAGCTACAAAAAACTCTTAGGTTGGCCAGAAGGGGATTTGAACCTTGCTCCTCCAGAACGCAAGTCCGGCGTCGTTTTAGTAGCTCAACGGCTCATTAACACTGAAGCACCAATGAAACTGGTATAGGCATGCGTATTCAAATACAGAGATAAGTAAACAGGCAGAACACGGCCCTGCGGTCGGCAACGCCTATATAAGAAAACAACTGTCTGGTGCAGTTATTAGATCGGTTATTACGGCTACAGTGGAAGGTTATCAAGACTTAAGTGAGTTTGAACGTGGCGTTACAGTCGGCGCACGAGCGATGGGACACAGCATCTCCGAAGTAGCGATGAAGTGGGGATTTTCCTGTACGCCCATTTCACGAGTGTACCGTGAATACCAGGAGTCCGGTAAAACATCAAATCTACTGAGCCGGAAAAAGATCTTGCAAGAACCGGGCGCGCGGGATTAGCCGAGCGATCTCAGGCGCTACAGTCATGGACTGTGCGGCTGATCCCGACGGAGGTTCGAGTCCTCCCTCGGGCATGGGTGTGTGTGTGTTTGTCATTAGGATAATTTAGGTTAAGTAGTGTGTAAGCTTAGGGACTGATGACCTTAGCAGTTAAGTCCCATAAGATTTCACACACATTTTGCAAGAAGGGACAAACGACGACTGAACAGAATCGTTCAACGTTACACAATTGTAACCCTTCTGAAAATTGCTGCAGATTTCAATACTAGACCATCAACAAGTTTCGGCGTGCGATCCATTCAACGAAACATCGATATGGGCTTTCGAAGCCGAAGGCCTATTCGTGTACCCTTGATGACTTCACGACACAGAGCTTTACGCCTCGCCTGGGCCCGTCAGCACCGACATTGGACTGTTGATGGCTGGGCCGGCCGGATTGGCCATGCGGTTGTAGACGCTACAGTCTGGAACCGCGCTACCACTACGGTCGCACGTTCGAATCCTGCCTCGGGCATGGATGTGTGTGATGTCCTTAGGTTCGTTAGGTTTACGTAGTTCTAAGTTCTAGGGGACTGATGACCACAGCAGTTAAGTCCCATAGTGCTCAGATCCGTTCGAAACATTTGTTGATGGCTGGAAAGATGTTGCCTGGTCGAACGAGTCTCGTTTCAAATTGTATCGAACGGATGGACGTCTACGGGTATGAAGACAACCTCGTGAATTCATGGACGCTGCCTGTCAACAGGGGACTGTTCAAGCAGGGGGGGGGGGGTGCAGTTTTTAGTCATGTGGGACTCCTGATACATTTAGATACGACTGTGACAGGTGACACGTACGTAAGCATCCTGTCTGATCACCTGCATCCATTCATGTCCATTGCGCAGTCCGACAGACTTGGGCAGTTCCAGCAGGACAATGCGACACACCACAAGTTCAGAATTGCTACCGAGTGGCTCCAGCAATACCCTTCAGAGTTTACACTTCTGCTGGCCACCAAACTCCCCAGATATGAACATTATTGAGCATATATGGGATGCCTTGCAATTTGCTGTTCATAAGAGATTTCCACCCCCGTCGTACTCTTACGGATTTATGGACAGCCCTGCAGGATTCATGGTGTCAATTCCTTCCAACACTGCTTCAGACATTAGTCGAGTCCATGCCACGTCGTGTTGGGGCACTTCTGCGTGCTACACGATATTAAGCAGGTATACCAATTTCTTTGACTCTTTAGTGTAAATCAGCCGTATTAAACACTTCGCTCCTCGTAGAGAAATCAAGGATATTCTGGATGTGCGGCAGTAGGATCTGCGAGCTGGGACGAGGAAGCTGACGGACCAGTTGTTGGTTTGTACAGTTCCTGGTGCTGCAGGAAGCTCTCGCAGCGAGCCCTAGCAGAAGCAAAGCTGTTTTTCCGCAGTTCGCACACATCGCTGCGCCGTCTCGTATACCGCAGGTCGTATCAGTTCCGTACGCAGATGACGTCATTCACAGTGACGTTCACTGGCTACGGGGCCAGTAGCCTAGAGCATCGCATCCGTGTAGCGAACGCGCGCGACCAGCGGCCGTTCCGGATCGCTAGTTTGCAATATTTCCAGTAACAGTTCATCTTCCTCATCTTGTGAACGCAATCTGGAAAATGGATATGTTGCATTACAATCACATCGGTGGTGTACCGGACTTCGAGTCTGCTGCGGTTTTCTGCTGATACTTTTGTGCTGTCAAGTGTACATTAGAGTTGGCAAAAAAAGAACTGATAGATATAACCGGTTCTGAGAAGTAGCAATGTAATAATCTCTTATCTGTTACTGTCTGCTATTGTCCGCCCCCGGTAGCTGAGTGGTGCCGGCATGGTAGCTGAGCGTGTTCGGTCAGAGGGTTAGCAGGCCTCTGTAATAAAAAAAAGGTGAGTTAAACCGATCAACAACGAACTTAAACGGATGTCTTACGACGTCCGCCCCGAGCAGATGCAAAATGAGATAAAAAAAAGTGGTCAGCGCGACAGACTGTCAATCCTAAGGGCCTGGTTTCGATTCGCGGCTGGGTCGGAGATTTTCTCCGTTGAGGGACTGGGTGATGTGTTGTCCTAAATCATCATCATTTCATCCCCATCGACGCGCAAGTCGCCGAAGTGGCGTCAAATCGAAAGACTTGCAGCAGGCGAGCGGTCTACCCGACGGGAGGCCCTGGTCACACGTCGTTATTATTACTGTCTGCTATTTTAATAACTGCCAATAGTGTGTGGCTCCTTCTGTTTATCGAAGTGCATACTAGGCTTTCGCACCATCAGATATCTGACCACTGATAAATGAACAGAGCTGAGGGGGTGGACCGTCTGTAAGGTATTCTATGGCACTCCGGCTTCAGGCCACAAGTGGCTCATCGGTACCATCCGACCGCCGTATCATCCTCAGCTGAGGATGCGGATAGGAGGGGCGTGTGGTCAGCACACCGCTCTCCCGGTCGTTATGATGGTTTTCTGTGACCGGAGCCGCTACTATTCGGTCGAGTAGCTCCTCAATTGGCATCACGAGGCTGAATGCACCCCGAAAAATGGCAACAAGGCATGGCGGCTGGATGGTCACCCATCCAAGTGCCGGCCACGCCCGACAGCGCTTAATTTCGGTGATCTCACGGGAACCGGTGTATCCACTGTGGCAAGGCCGTTGCCCTAAGGTATTCTATAGCTCATGTGAATAACATGTCAGATAGCACGCCATCTGTTTACCGAAGTGTGTACTTTGCTTTCGTGCTATCTAACTGCGTTGAGTGATCATAAGGAATTTATGCAGCTATCGAAATAGCTGTCAGTATATGAGAGTAAGTTATTTTTCTGTAGCATGTACAAGGGCCAGACTGCTCGCTATCAATGGAAATAACAGATGAGATAGCCTGTAAATTGTTTTTGAGTGGCAGATACTTTTCGCTCACAGTTTCTTTTCTCTGGGAGGTAACTTGGATGTTGATAACCATGTGCGGTCTCCAGTAGGTAGTAGCAGACGATCATGTTTCCAGAGAATATAGATATTAGCGGGGAAAAAGCATTTTCGTACTTCTACGGAAATAACCACCAGCCGTCATGGCTTTCCACAGAGTTAATTTCAAATTAACTTCCCAGTGAACTAGAAGCTTGAAACTTTCAACATAGCTCAGAAGCGGATGATTGTGCAGTACGTATTAAGTCTCTTCGTGTCTCATTTGTGGCGGAGGGTAGTTTGTTTTCCTGTCTTATTTCGCACAAATTGATTTAGAGACTCGAAACTCACAATACCGCTCATAACCGGATGACAGTGCAGTATGAACTCGCTTTTTTGTCTGGTGTGTGGCGGAGGATAATTTTTGTTGGTTGGTTGGTTGATGAGGGGGAGGGGACCAAACAGCGAGATCATCGGTCGCAGGGTAACTTTTGTATCTCTGCTATTTCCCCTTTTTTCTGCTCCAGTAGAATGTTTCGCGATTTAATGTAATAGGAAGCAATATATTGACTTAGATGAGGAGATACTGAAATTTACCAGATGTCTCTATCGCAACTCATTAAAACGTATGAAATTGATTGAAAAATTCCACAAACACACAGGACTAAAAAGCAGAAAATCATTATTTAAACAAAAACTTTTTAATGTAACATGTTTTTAAAACGGACTAAAAAGTATAAAATAATTTCTCACAGCCCCATACAGACAGCCTTCAGAATTTATGCTTGTGAATTTTATTAGCCACGCGGTCTAGGGCGTCTTGTCAGGGTCCGTGCGGCTCCCACGTCGGAGGTTCGAGTCCTCCCTCGGTCATGGGTGTGTGTGTTGTCCATAGCGTAAGTTAGCTTAAGTTTGATTAAGTAGTGTGTAAGCTTAGGGACCGTAGACCTCAGCAGTTTGGTCCCATAAGACCTTACCACAAATTTCCAATTTTATTAGCTATGACAATACAAAAAATATGGGGCGCATGCAGAAGATAATACTAAGGAACGTACAGAGTAGCTGTCGATCAAAAAAACCACACATTTAATATCATTCGCAATGGAATAAAATTATTGGTGACTTTGTTGAAATATTTATGCATCCGTCATCTATCACTTACGCCCTACGTTTTTCTTTTTATTTTTACAAGTATTGTTATGGCTAATAAAAATTCACAAGAACAAATTTTGAGGACTATGTGTAAGGGGTTAGGAATCTGTATGGGGCTAGGAGAAACTATTTTATACTTTTTAGTTCGTTTTAAAAACGTGTTGTAAATAATTCTAAACGTAAGAGATGGAGTCACGGAAGACTTGGAGAAATGTAATTAGTTATTCTCACAGTAAAAAATTAAGCCTGCCGGTAGCTAAAGAAATTTTGCAGAAATCTAGCAGTTTTTCAAACTTCCCATAAAGCTTTATTCTCAGTTTTATCAAATAAAATATCATGTGCTAGAGTAAGCGAATATATCAAATTACGTTTATTTTTGTGTTGTATTTCGTGGCCCTTCATTTATTGCAATAAGTGAGCAGCTTCGTTGCCTGCAGTATTCAACTTGTATATTAGTACAGACTTGCAAAAGCACGTCTTTAACATTTCACTTGAAATAGTGCTGTGGCAAAATTGCGTAAACTTTCTGCACCAGCTTCGATAATTTCTGATAGCGACCGATTACTTATGTACATCTAACATGAAACACCGGTAACTCATCAAATATCAACTGAAATGTAGTGGACAGTTACTCAGCTAAGGTTATGAAGCGATTCAGCTGAGATTCCTGCCAGGCCGCAATACCCGCAGTTTTAATTATACTCATCAACTAAACTGTTGGATTTCACCTACCTAGTTACTTAACTGTTCTCCCGCGTGGCGAATTCTGTAGTAAAAATAACTGCCAAAAGTAACTAGTATAAGAAAATAACTTTAACGGTGATATGTGTACTCCTAATAACTGTTTGGCCCACATGTTGTGTACATGTCACTCGGTTTGGGTCACTCACTAGCGTTAGCGAGTGACCGGGTCCGGTGTCACGTCCCTTTCAGTTCGTCCATGGATAACTATTATTAGAAATGACTCCATTAACCCTGTGTAATAAATTTTATGGGTACATGAAACTGTTCCTTCGTTGACGCAATCTGCCTTGACGATGGCAGTGAACGCTTGCATGTGATGTGGCACTCACGTGCTGCGATATTCACGGGAGAGACGGTACAGCAACGTTCCAGCTGAACACAGCAGCTGAAAGCAGCTGCACGGGAAGGCGTGACCCCAACATAACGAGTACAGTTGCCTGCAGCGGCCCAGGCTTCCATTTTCCCGAGGCGGCCTTGCCTGCCGTCTGCTTCACGGCAGCTGCGGTGTTACGTAACTTAATGCGCACGCCGTGGATAAACGGCATCACTTCTGCTATTCCAGAGACAATTTGGTTTTAACATCCTGTCATCATCGAGACAGAGTACAAGCCCGGATAGGGGAGGATGGGGGCAGAAAGTTGCTACGTTCTTTTCACAAGAACCATTCTAACATCCACCGTAATCGATTTATGGAAAGCACCGAAAATCTAAATCGCGAGAGCCGAATGGGACCTGGTACACCAGTGCTCACGAATGCCAGACCTTTTGTGCCAGCCACTGCTGTATCTCGCGTGGTTTTTTATTTCTCTTGTATTGTTAATCCACAAAACTTTTGAGGCATATGGCAGCTATTGTTTTACTCTTTCAAGGTTTTCAGGTAGAAGAATTCCTTTTGTAATTCAACAAAACAGTGGTCAAAGCAAGGGCAGATTAAAAGGGTTGATGATGGTGAGGTCCCATACTCAGAGGATCGTAGGGAACGATGCGCGATACCCACCCCAAAACTCAGTTAAAATCAAATGGTAATTTTTGTAATCTGTGGCGAAGTTAAGTTGTTCAGTGGATTTAGTCATTTAATTCAGTATTCCAGGATTCCCAAATCCTGCGCAGTAAAAGTAGGGCTACAGACCTCCTCCCAAACGACAGAGTTCTTCTGCACGAAATTCAACATACTGAATTTAAACACAAAATATGGCAAAATAAACAGAGTAACACATTTTAAACACCTAGGGTAAGTGAGTCGAACCGACAGGAAAGGAGAAAATCACGCAAAAACACCACGTTACTGAAGATGAAGAGAGCCTTCTACAAAACACAGGTTATTTACAACAAAAAACGTCTGTCCACCTCCATCAATATTCGTCACTACAATACTGTAATCAAACCTGAGGTGGTATACGGCTGCGAAACACTGACTCTACACACCAAGGGCGACCTAGAGAAAATCCTCACAGAGGAAAGAAAAATTATTAGGAGAATTATTGGACCAAAATTCACAGTCGTAGGATACAGGCTTCACTCCAGAGACACCACAGAGAAGAAATTGTCCAATCTCGCAGCGATCATTAGAAAATGCGACTAAAATTTTACGGCTACATCGGCAGACTTGCACAGACCAGACTCAACAAGAGAATACTCAGATACATACAGAGGCTCAAAACCACTACACCTTGGATGGCACAAGTCCAAATTGATCTGGAAAAGTCACAGGTAGATTCAACGGACATCATGAACAAAAGCGTCTATGGACAGGAAACACACAAATGGGAAGTAATGTCAGAGAAGACAGCACTTAAGGTCCAAAGACCCAAGAGGACCGAAGAAAGGAAGAGGGCCTTTAGCGAACGAATAAAAGAGTACTGGAAGAACAGAAAGACCAAGTAGTAATACATGCTTTGCGTGTTCTGATAAAGGCCTGTAATATACAGGGTAGTCCATTGACAGTGACCGGCCAAATATCTCACGAAATTAGCATCAAACGAAAAAATTACAAAGAAAGAAACACGTCTAGCTTGAAGAGGGAAACCAGATGGCTCTATGGTTGGCTCGCTAGATGGCGCTGCCATAGGTCAAACGGACATCAATTGCGTTTTTTTAAATACGGAAGGCGAACTACTCGCTGTTGAGAGGAATGTCGTTACACATATTTCCGAATGCATTGAGGTTGGCGGGTATCATTGTGAGCATTTATTGCATTAATGTGGTATTTACAGGTAATCACGCTATAACAGCATACGTTCTCAGAAATGACAAGTTCACAGAGGTACATGTATCACATTGGAACAACCGAAATAAAATGTTCAAATGCACCTACGTTCTATATTTTAATTTAAAAAACCTACCTGTTACCAATTGTTCGTCTAAAATTGTGAGCCATATGTTTGTGACTATTACAACGCCATCTATCGCAAGCCAAAAAAGAGGTCCAACTAAAACATTCATATTTCTTTATATACTGCACGAATATTAAATAAAAAATGGGGTTCCTATTTTAAAACAACGCAGTTGATATCCGTTTGACCTATGGCAGCGCCATCTAGCAGGCCAACCATAGCGCCATCTGGTTTCCCCCTTCGAGATATACAAGTTTCGTTCTTTGTAGTTTTTTCGTTTTACGCTTATTTCTTGAGATATTTGGCCTGGTCACGATCAATGGACCACCCTGTATATACGTTTTCATCAGGATCTGTTAAAGAGATTTCTACAACATTTTCTCTGTTGAATCTCTTTGCAACTTGAATTTATCGAATAGGACAATTTTCATCATTTTGAAATTGTGATTCTGTAAATATAATATAAAATTGTCTCAGATCTCAGCTTACACTCACAGTTTTAAAATTTACTCTTGCGGCAACATTTATTGGGTTTATAGAAATAAGTAAACAAATTTCATAATTCTAGCTTCTATAGATTCTGAGAAAATCACGGTTCTTCAGGAACTGCAATTTAAAGTTCAAGCCAACGTTTTTTTCGTATGGCATCTTTTCAGAGGGCCCCAGATTTGTGCTCAGGGTCCTCTTTCCCTTTAAGGCTTCTCTTCTAGTTTCCTGTTTTCTGCCTTCTTTCCTTTACCGGATCTTCAACTCACTTTTCAACTGTAGAGATCTCCCATCTCAAAGCGCATTCTCTCTAATACCTCCAACATGCCTACATTCCCATATATAAATACAAAAGCTGCATCGCAAGTTGGAATTCTGACAACTGTAACAGATGAAAATGTAGTTTTGGGGCATCGTTTCCGTGTGAGTGAATTTAGAGACCTATTTCGATTCTTGGTTGTGCCATGAACACACATTTTTAGAAGTTCAGTATTCACAGCCTTTTAGATGTGCAATAATTATCGAACTATTAAAATAGCACTACTAGTCTTGCCTACTACGAGTAAGCAAATGAAACGTTCCACCCTTTACTGTATAAAACTTTTGATAGGGTAGAATTCACCCACAGTAAAGCGAATTATCGTTATTTACCTCGGTTTTAGATAACAATGAGTTGCGTACAGCCGATATTACAACTTTTTTTGTGCCGTTAACGTTTCATTAATTTTTCACGTATCAGTATCATTCTTAGCTTGTCGCTATTTAGTCCATTCTGGACGTTCCATCGCAGCTGTTCCACGCTGCAGACGTACTAGTCCCCGAGCTTGGAACATACTCTTTCTTCGTTAACGGTTCAAATTATACAAACGTGACACGCTGTAGAGAAGTGAAAAATTCATAATTTAGATTCAGTTTTGTGTATAGTTCCATGTGTTGTTCAACAATAAATGAAAGACTGAAATCTAGTTATTTTTGTTCAAATGGCTCTGAGCACTATGGGACTTAACATCTGTGGTCATCAGTCCCCTAGAACTTAGAACTACTTAAACCTAACTAACCTAAGGACATCACACACGTCCATGCCCGAGGCAGGATTCGAACCTGCGACCGTAGCAGCCCCGCGGTTCCGGACTGCGCGCCTAGAACCGCTAGACCACCGCGGCCGGCCGTTATTTTTGTGTGGTATTGTTCTGGAAGAGACGAAAGTAACAAAATTGCACAGCGCAATACTTGTGGTCAAACAGTTTCACAACTACCGTGAGTAACCGGAGAAAAACATCCGGAGCTAAGGCATCGAACAATAAGTTTGTCAACTCACATACAAAGTGCTGTCGTAAAGCGAACTGTTTCGCTGACTTCACTGGCACGGCCTATGTGGCACCAATTAAATAGCTAAAAGGTTTGCGGAACGTATTACCCGATTGAAAATGGAATTTTGTAATATATTATTCGTAATTAATAGTTTAACTCATTCCTCCCTATCAGCGGCTCCAGATTGGGTTTTTTTCGCGGTTTTGGGGAAATTTATTTGGAAGAACTTTTGGAGAAATGGAAATCTTGAGGAAATTTTTTTGGAGCAAAATCTCGGTACTGTGAAAATTGGAAAGTATTTTATTTTCCTAGCGTCACTACTAATTCCATCTCTGATATTTTAGTTCGAACGACACAGTTTCTTAGATATCCACTAGATGTCACTCTCTCTTCAAATCAGTCGATATATCTTTTCTTTTGTGGAAGACGTATACAGGTTCACCAGGCTGATACCTCTCCGTGACATCACATCTCCAGTTTCGACCGTTTAGGATGTCTATCGACTTCTGAGAACAAGCCATACTGGATTTCATCGTTTTAGTTGAAGCTTGTATTTGATGGGTTTTATGTTGTAACGTATGTCCTATGAATGCATGGTGATCTCTCGAAAATGCGTCGTTCTTGATATAATTTGTTGTCATTAAACGTAAGGTAATGACAGATCGGCGGTTTAGAGGCTTCAGGAAGTGTAAGTAAGAAACACAGGCACAGATTTTATACGTTTACTGCAGTGTAATGCACAGAGGCGTCCAGTTACAAAGTTCGATAATGGAAAATCAATAAAAGTATGAAAAAAGTGCGAAGCAAGCAAATGTGGCAGTTTTTTCATGTTTGCGGTCAGGCTATTCTTTTTATTTACAATTTAAAAATTTTGGTTTATAATACAAAATTCAATCTCTCAAAGCTGCCAACACCGATGGCAAATAATAGTTTAAAGGACTGGATAGGTTTAACATATTTGGGGGGAAAGTTGCCGAAATGGGAATTATTTTGCCTGCTATGGAAGAATTTCGGAAACTCAATCTGGAAACGCTGCTGCTAAGGTTCCCTTTGTGCTCACCGGAAAAACTTACAACAGGTGTCTCTCCCATAACGGCCCAGGAGCTGCTCGCGGCCAATGTGTACATTTCCGAGTAACGTGATTGCGAGCGTCATATGAGCCGCTCGGCTCCAGATTGCAAGCGCACTCTTTACAAACGCGACACTCAATTTGTCCAAAGCTTTCTCTTAATGAAGTCTTACTATAAAACACATCGAACTCTTTCTCTCTAGTTCTCCACGCTACTCTATCCTGCACAACCCGCTTCATCTCCGAATAACTAATTCAAACGTCTTCTAATGTCAGTTCACTGTCCGGATGTTTCCATATGTGGCACCAGTTTTGGGAGCTCATTATTTTTATCAACTTGTAAATCAGTTCGGACACGTCTGATACTTTGATCCCTATTGTACAGATGAAAATGGGCTGACTCCTTTTACACGTAAATTAATTTTCAATTAAATGGCATTAAACTGCTCAAAATAAGAGAACGGCACGGCGTTGTATTTTAGACGTTTGAACGAAACATTTACTGTACATTACGTATTGTTCGAAAAGCTCAATGAACAAAATTATACCCCATACTAAGTTGACTAAGGTTTTTATCAACATTCACCAACATATCATAAACTAGATTTAATTGATATCATCGTCACCTGTGTTTCAGATCGAGAAGTGTTCATCTTGCCCTTGCAAACTTCCTCGTGAGGCAAGGCTCAGCCGCATTCCACTGCACATTGGTGAGTTCTGTTATTTACAGTAGAAGTGTAGCAAATAATGACAAAAATGTCTTCGACTGATGTGTCGCCGGCCGGTGTGGCCGAGCGGTTCTAGCCACTTCAGTCTGGAACCGCGCGACCGCTACGGCCGCAATATCGAATCCTGCCTCGGGCATGGATGTGTGTGATGTCCTTAGGTTAGTTAGGTTTAAGTAGTTTTAAGTTCTAGCGGACCGATGACCTCAGATGTTAAGTCCCATAGTGCTCAGAGCCATTTGAACCATTTTTTTATGTGTCAGCAGTTGTAGGCAGCAGATAAAAGGTAGGACTTTATACTAGATATACAAAGACATACAGCTGCACGGGTAAAATTTACACACTTTACAGTATTCACACGTAGCCTCAAGCTGTCAGCGGCAACCGTAATCCACCTGTAGCATTTACAGTGTTCGTCTAACTGGTTACTGCCCTTGGTTCGGCTTATTAGTCGCTTCTAGTAACTGATGATGGTGGCGCCAGCAACGATGTTTTTTTTTTTTCTTTATTGTGATTTCATGCCCCTGCCCCATATGGGCAGGGGTGGGCTGTCAGCAGCACAATCCGCCGCTCTTCAGCCGAGTGACATAACTAAAACAAGAATAAATTAATACATACATAAGGAGATAAAAAAGGGGAACATAAAACAGAGTAAGGGGAGAAAATGGAGGTAAAAATACACTGTCATGTAGAAGTTCATTGGGAACAGTTAAAAAAGGCACCAGAAAGTTAAAAAACACAGTTGGCGATTCTTAAAACACAGAGAAGACACTGGACGCGCATGCACAGGTTAAAAGTTGGCCACAGTATTAAAAACACTCCGAAACAACACACTTAAAACCCACTTGGAGCACACACGACGGAGAATAAAACTACCAGGCGGGACCTGCCGAGGGAAAGGTCAGAGAGGATGGAAAAGGAGGGGAGAGCATGGGGCAGCTGGGGAAGCGTAGGGATGAAGAGAGGAGGGGCAACCGTGGGTTCACGAAGAGGCAGGAGACACATGGGGCGGGAGAGGAAAAGGGAAGACAGGGCAGGAGGGAGCGCAGAGACACTGAAAGAAGGCACAAGAGATGGACGGGGAGTAGGAGGGGAAATCCGCTCAGAAGGAGGGAGGGGGAGGAGAGGGAGCCCTGAGGAGGAGGCGGGAAGAGGGGGTTAGAGTTGGTAGGAAGGGTAGATGTCAGGGCGAAGCTCATCATCCGGGAGTAGTAGACGGTGGAAGTTGTGTTGGGAAAGGAGATGGAGGGTGTGGAGATGGAGAGAGGGAGGGACCAGCAACGATGGTAGTCTTCCAGTATTTGTAACGTCTTCCGCCGAATCGTTGCTTGCGCCGATTTAATAAAAGGGCGCGGAAGGATACTATTTTCCCCCTTGAGGGCGAGGCCATTAGTGGCTACCTCTCCATCTTCATTGGCAGCGTCACCGGTCTGTTTTGCGCCGAGTGACGTAGATTTCGGACACGATTCCAGCTTCGTGTGCGGTCGGCGTAAACACTGCCGATACTGCAGTTGTACTTATATCTTTTCTCCCGATTGATCCGTGATTGCAGAAAAACAGTGTGAGCTCACCTTGATGAAAACATTTTTTTTTTAAATTCCCGAATTATTTTAATGGGCAACAGTTACCTATCAGAAACTTTTCTTAATTTTATATACCTGAACTCTGGACAGACTGTCAGTCTGCAAAAGCGTTTTTACACAAAACACTTGTACCGCCTATACCTGAATACTGCTCAAGTATGTAGGACATATCATGCTGCTCAGAAAACTCCAGCAACCGGCATTCAGGCCAGAAACTATGCTTGTTCTTGAGCCTCTAAGTATCGATTCCACATGATGGTGTAGATAAAATTAGGCAAATGACGGATCATACAGACGCGTACAGCAGCTGCTTTTCCCATAGTCCATCCATGTATGGAACAGGAAATAACCTGAATATATGACACAACAGCAAACATCGTCTTCCACACAATTCACAATGATTTTCAGAGTATATATGTAAATGTAGAAAAATATGTTCGACTGCAAAAATGTGTTTTGCAACATGGCAATAGGTAAGGATACAAGTGAAAACAGCTGAACAGAACTTAAGAAAATGAGATTTTAGGGAAAAAACTAAGCAGTAGGGCTAATGGTTTGTTTAAATGAGATATCAATTCGCGCCCTGTTTGGTGAAATTTTACTGCAATTAACCAGGACTTGTGAAACAGTAACATTCCCATTTTGTTCTGAGTATACGATGCTCAACAGTTTTATATAAAAATATGTGAAAAGCTGCAACAGCTGCCCCAGACTTTGAACAAAAGCGGTAGATCGCAGTAAAGGACGTGGATGATTACATATTTCAAGTTACAGCTGATGAAGATCGCGATATCGTCATAGATAATACTTGCACAGATGTGCCAATGAAACTTCGTGACGCTTACACAAACATGTAATTTCTATTTCAGTAGCACGCAGTACAGTTCTACTATGAAATATACCCAAGTTTACCTGGTTTCTGTATCCCCTTCGAGTTAATCATGATTGTACCGCCACTTTGCCCGGAATTGCTGTCGCCCTTGTCGGGTTATATGTTGCTGTGGCGTGCGTACTGTAAGACCTTCGGTACACACACCATCAGATTATTTGACTTGTCGCTCTAACGAAGTAGGCGAGTGTCAGCAATATGTCTCGTAGTCCTATCGTGGCGTGTTTATTTTCTGCCGTTAGGCCAGACGATAGAAATGCCACTGGCACGCTTAGAGTAGCAGATTGACGGCGACCAACTTTAAACAGAACTTGATTAATTTTCACACACATTTATTAAAATAATAACAAGCATAAAAATTACTTAACTTGTTTCTGGATGCTATTTACAATTGACTCTCTGAAGTTCCTTTGGTATTGGTACGTTAACCTTATTCTCACATATATCTCTGATACTTGACAAAAGTGTCTATACATTTATCTTCATGGCTATGTACAGAATATGGTAATCTTATTAGGCGCAGACTGAAACTTGACTATAGCCTGGTACAGACAAATGTAGAACTCGTACAGACTGCTACAGACAAATGCAGACTGACTAATCGGAGGTCTGTACACTCGTTATAATACCTCGCGCGTTCATGTATCACTGCGCGAGTGTGATCCGCGAGGAGAAAAGGTTCTACGTTAGCAGCAATCTCATTGGCTGCGTTACATATTAATACGCGGATCGGCGGAAGCAGAATTTGGTCGGTCTGTATGACAGCGCCATCTCGTAGTGCGGAGACGGACGAGCGCTGCGCCAGCGCTGCTGCTTAGCGGGGCGCGCTCTAGTGGAAAAGTTGTGTACGCGCAGACTACGCGGAACTATGTACACAACAGTTGTCAATGTCGATCACAACATGTTGTGCGATACATTACAGAGCACACCGGAATATATTTCCAGCAGCCCACTTTTTTCCTTTGGGAAAAAAGTAGTGAGGTGTCAGATGTGAGCTTCGGACAAGTCATCTGAATGGCCCACTTTGGTAAATCAAGTGGAAAACAGAAATTGCCGCCAGTAGCTACCATAATTTGCGAAATTCGTCTTGCTGCATGAACGAAAGTTGCGCAGATTGGTTCCACTGAGAAATTACTAGCCGCCCAAAATGTTAAACACTTCCAGATATCCGTCGTCCATCACCGCTACGCGAGAAAATGACGGACGAACGATGGAAGTCAATGTCATGAAGCAACAAACTGTTGTTCCAGGTCTTTATTGTTTTTTTTTCCAAATGTGCTTAAGCCTTTTCATTCAATAAGGACGGTTTGGCCGCGGAACATTGCTAACTTGTCCACGAAAGTTTTCAGATGAAATGCCATTTGAAAAGCGTATCTGCCAAATTCGATCCACGAAAGTTTTCAGATGAAATGCCATTTGAAAAGCGTATCTGCAAAATTCGATCCAGCAATCACAGTTTTCGTCTTATTTCTGTGAAAACAATGTGGCTTTGAATTAGAGGTTTTACTACCGAAAGTATGTGGGGTTTAAGGCCACTTTCAACAAATCGTTGACGGAGACTTTTAGATCTGTGAACATGTCAGTAAGGGTACACCCAGCCACGGCGAGCGACGGACAGCTATTACCGGAACTCTGTATTGATATTGGCCTTCCGTGGCCGCTGTGGGAAACATATACACGCCGCGCTATCTAAGGCGCCTTGCCACGGTTTGCGCGGCTTCCTCCATCGGAGGTTCGAGTCCTCCCTCGGGCACGGATGTGTGTTGTCCTTAGCGTAAGTTAGTGTACGTTAGATTAAGTAGTGTGTAAGCCTAGCTACCGATAACCTCAGCTGTTTCGTCCCATAGGAACTTACCACAAATTTCCAAAACATACAGTGACGTTACAGTAAACAAGTACAATGGTGATTACGGAAAACGCATCGCACTGTGAATGCTTCCAGGATATTTCGCATATACAATCATGCGGTTCAGCGTACCTTCATGAAATATCACGATAAAAACTTAACAATAAGCCGACCGAAGTTTGGTTGGTTTGGGGCAGGAGACCATCGGTCCCTAGGCTTACACACTACTTAATATAACTTGAACAAACTTACGCTAAGGACAACACACACACACACACACACACACACACACACACACACACACACACACACACATGCCCGAGGGAGGACTCAAACCCCCGACGGGAAGAGTCGCACGAACCGTGGCAAGGCGCCCAGACCGCTTGGCTAATGAAAAACATTTGTAATTTGTAATCGTGCATTTCATTGTTTGTCGTTCGTTAATTTCACAGATTGTAAAAGTAGAATGATAGGAAATGAGTCTCCAGAGTTGCTCACTAATACTTACAAAATGTCAATAACAAAACCAATCCTGAATATTATAAATAACATTCGTTCGTGTTCGTGACTTATACTTGTTTAAGAAGTGGGGTGATTCTGGTGTGTAGTTCTGGTTCTTGAAAGAGCCACTTTCCTCAGTTCTAGTAGGTCTTTCTTCGATAGAAAGAAACGTTAAATGGTAATCAGCTTATCTTAATGTTGCTTTCCAGGTATCTCACAAGAGCCTGGCAAACTTCTGGTATAGTGTTAGACGGCGATGCAGTAGGTACCTTGAACTGGACATGAATCTAGAGTAATTGTTACCAGTAGCATGAAATCGATCAGATCTAATCTCTTTGCCATTGGTATAGTGTCCCTGTATTTTATACACTACTGGCCATTAAAATTGCTACACCAAGAAGAAATGCAGATGATAAACGGATATTCATTGGAGAAATATATTGTACTAGAACTGACATGTGATTACATTTTGGCCGCGTAGGATTAGCCGAGCGGTCTCAGGCGCTGCAGTCATGGACTGTGCGGCTGATCCCGGCGGAGGTTCGAGTCCTCCCTCGAGCATGGGTGTGTGTATTTGTCCTTAGGATAATTTAGGTTAAGTAGTGTGTAAGCTCAGGGACTGATGACCATAGCAGTTAAGTCCCATAAGATTTCACACACATTTGATTTGATTACATTTTCACCCAATTTGGGTGCGCAGATCCTGAGAAATCAGTACCCATAACAACCACCTCGGGCCGTAGTAACGGCCTTGATACGCCTGGGCATTGAGTCAAACAGAGCTTGGATGGCGTGTACACGTACCTAAACGATACCACAGTTCATTAAGAGTAGTGACTGGCGTACTGTAACGAGCCAGTTGCACGGGCACCATTGACCAGACGTTTTCAATTGCTGAGAGATCTGGAGAATGTGCTGGCCGGGGCAGCAGTCGTACATTTTCTTCGTGCATTATCCTTCTGAAATGTAGGGTGGCGCAGGGATCGAATTAAGGGTAGAGCCACGGGTCGTATTACATCTGAAATGTAACGTCCACTGTTCAAAGTGCCGTGAAAGTGAACAAGAGGTGACCGAGACGTGTAACCAATGGCACCCAATACCATCACGCTGGGTGATACGCCAGTATGGCGATGACGAATACACGCTTCCAATGTGCGTTCACCGCGATTTCGGCAAACACGGATGCGACCATCATGATGCTGTAAACAGAACCTGGATTCATCCGAAAAAATGACGTTTTGTCATTCGTGCACCGAGGTTCGTCGTTGAGTACACCATCGCAGGCGCTCCTATCTGTGATGCAGCGTCAAGGGTAACCGCAGCCACGGTCTCCGAGCTGATAGTCCATGCTGCTGCAAACGTCGTCGAACTGTTCGTGCAGATGGTTGTTGTCTTGCAAACGTCCCCATCTGTTGACACAGGGATCGAGACGTGGCTGCACGATCCGTTACAGCCATGCGGATAAGATGCCTGTCATCTCGACTGCTAGTGATACGAGGACGTTGGGATCCAGCACGGCGTTACGTATTACCCTCCTGAACCCACCGATTCCATATTCTGCTAACAGTCATTGGATCTCGACCAACGCGCGCAGTAATGTCGCGATACGACAAACCGCAATCGCAATAGGCTGCAATCCGGCCTTTATCAAAGTCGGAAACATGATGGTACGCATTTCTCCTCCTTACACGAGGCACCACATCAACGTTTCACCAGGCAACGCCGGTCAACTGCTGTTTGTATAAAAGAAATCGGTTGGAAACTTTCCTCGTGTTAGCACGTTGTAGGTGTCGCCACCGGCGCCAGCCTAGTGTGGATGCTCTGAAAAGCTAATCATTTGCATATCACAGCATCTTCTTCCTGTCGGTTACATTTCGCGTCTGTAGCACATCATCTTCGTAGTGTAGCAATTTTAATGGCCAGTAGTGTATTTTCCTTTGCATTCTGAGGTCCAACGAGGTAAAGTATGATTTTAGAAATCATTCTCAGACATACGAGTAAAGTGTTTAAACAGCATCATATTACTTGCCACCTTTATGTCTGCCACCAGACACTACGAAAGAAGGAAAACGGACTAGAGTTTAACGGCCCACGGACAGCGAACCACAAACTCAAATTGCAGAGAGATGCGGACTGAAATCGGCTGTGCCCTTTTGAGAGAAACCATCGTGGTATTTGCGTGGAGCGATTTAGGGAAATCACGGAAAACCAAATATGGATGCCCGGGCGGGGATTTGAACCACCGTCCTTCCGAGTGCTAGGCCAATGTGCTAACCAGTGCGCCACCTCGCTCGCTCGTATATTTTCCCGCAAGAGGCGTTTATTTGCTGAGCACTAGCGCCTCCTTCTGCGTTTTCGTCTTTGTCAAAAACGAATACTAGCTGCGGCAGCAGCAGCTGCAGCTAGTAACGTGGATGCTGTGAACAATGGAGTAGTGCACAAATCTTCTGTATAGGCACACACACACACACACACACACACACACGCGCGCGCGCGCGCGCGCTCGCTTGCCTTTTGTTTGTGTGTGAGGCTACTGCAGGCGCACGTCGAATAGGTGAAAGGCGCACAAGATAAATAAAGCTGAAGGCGATCCAGGTTTGAACAGTTCTGCTCATTCCCCTTCACCAAGCGCCGGCAACCAATGAGATGCCCCATTTCAGACCTCTATGAATAAAAGTGGACAGCGGCCAACGGCCTTGCCGCAGTGGAAACACCGGTTCCCGTCAGATCACCGAAGTTAAGCGCTGAAGGGCTGGGCCAGCACTTGGATGGGTGACCATCCCGTCTGCCGAGCACTGTTGGCAAGCGGGGTGCACTCAGCCCTTGTGAGGTAAACTGAGGAGCTACTTGATTGAGAAGCAGTGGCTCCGGTCTCGTAAACTGACATACGGCCGGGAGAGCGGTGTGCTGACCACATGTCCCTCCACATCTGCATCCGGTGACGCCTGTGGGTGAGGGTGACGCGGCGGTCGGTCGGTATCGTTGGGCCTTCATGGCCTGTTCTGGCGGAGTAAAGTTATTTATTTATTTATTTATTTTGCGATAAATGCTCTTCTCCAGAGTTCGCCCTGTCCAGCTTTCAGTTGGCTTACCCTTTCATTCTATATTGCCCTCGGAAGCACTTTCTACGAATTGGCAGCGTGGAGAGCGTCTCCCTTCTCTGTGATCGCGAACAAGCTGATCACCTCCCCTCCTTGGTATCCTAATTCTCTCTCTCTCTCTCTCTCTCTCTCTCTCTCTCTCTCTCTCCCCCCCCCCCCCTCCCTCTCACTCCGCGAGAACCAGTATAATGCGTACCTCCTTGTCTCTTAACGTGCGATCATATTGGGTGTCAGATGAAATTTATGATTCAACTGATAATTTCCTGCTTGAGAGGACGAATCTTTTTATCTTTATATGAAGAGTCACTGACCGATGTAGAAGTAACTTCAGGCGTGCCACAGGAAAGTGTGATGGGACCTTTGCCGTCCGTGCAGTATATTAATGACCTGGCAGAAAATATTAGCAGTAAACTCAGACTTTTCTCATATCATGCATTTGTCCGTAGTGAAGTACAGTCAGGAAAAAAAGCTGCCGAGACATTTAGACATCTTGAGAAGACTCCAAAGTGGTGGAAAGATCGGCAACTTGCTTTAAATGTCAAGAAATGCCACAACAACCAGTGATTCAGACTTTGAATCAGTCAACTCGTACAAATACCTGGAAGTAGCCATTTATGGGGGTTATGAAACGGAATTATGACAGAGGTTCGGTCGTAGGTAAAGCGGGTGACATATTTGAAATTTGAATCAGCCTACGTAACACTCCCATGAACTATTCTAGGACATTGCTCAAGTGTCTGGATACTATTGGAGTGCTGTTGATCACACACAAAGAAGGGCAGCAAGAATGGCCACATGCTTGTTCGTCTTATGGCACAGAGAGAGTCACGTAGATGCTGATGAAGCTGAATGACAGACGCAGCTATACCACGAAAGCCTCTTTACCTCAAGTTTCAAGGACAAGCAATAAGTGAGGAATCTAGGAATATACTACGATACCCTTCGTCTCGCTGCCGTACGGACCGTGAAGACAAGCAGTCTGGCATTTAAGCAATAATTCCTCGCGAGTATGGAACTAGACGAATAATTTTAGACATCACGTCTACAGATGTTGCTCTTTATTGATTATTAAAAAAACGCATCTTCAGCAGTGCTTGTTTACTGGAAGAAGCCCTAATAACTGGTACAGTAATAAGCACTCTCTGGCACGCACTTCACTGAGTATGGATGTGAATGTACGAGTAGATGAAGATGACTAATATTTAAAGTTATGCTCCAACATCCTGTATACGTGAACAGGAGTGTTGGGTGTCTAGTGGGCAAGACATTGATAGCTTTTGGAGGTGGTTCTAGCTAGTTGTGGTTTTCCAGAGTTCGAGCTGTCCGACACAATAACGTCTGCGGTTAGGAGATCCTGGTTCTCTTGTATCCGACAGGTTTAAGAGAGAGATCTCAAGCATCCGTTGCCATTTTTCATTCTTTTTACTTCGGTCATTGTGAATACAAGTTACATTAAAACGGTAGGATATCACATTCAGTTCGAGAAATATCAAAATTCATCACAGCGAGTGAAATAGCCGAAACAGAAATTTTATGTAATTGTCGATTTCTGTTCTTATGTAAATCTCGCGATGCTGTATGGTCCGCTTTCTTATTTTATTTATCAGGATTAAGCTTTCTTGAATTATGTTTCTCGATCGAATACTTGCCCTTACTGTTGTAATTGGCTACCATAGGAGCCAGTCATGTACACTGTCTGTCGGTGAAACTTTTAAATTCGTTTTTTTTTTGTGATTTATCGTTATTGCCTCTGTTTCTGAGCGGGATGTGGCGACCAACCCGAAGTGCCTAGACTTACAAATATATTTCGATGCGGATATCCACTGAGGTGAGAAAAGACCTGGGATAGCGATACGCACATATACAAATGGCGTTAGTATGGCGTACACAAGTCATAAAAGGGCAATGCATTGGCGTCATTTGTACTCAGGTGATTCATATGAAAAGGTTGCCGACGTGATTTTGGCCGTACGACCGGAGTTAATAGACTTTGAACGCGGACAGAGCAGTGGCCTACGGCCTTCACTTAACGACCGAGAGCAGCGGCGCTTGCGTAGACTTGTCAGTGCTAACAGAGAATCAACACTGCGTGAAATAACCGTAGAAATCAATGCGGGACGTTAGGACAGTGCGGCGAATTTTGGCATTAATGGGCTGTGGCAGTAGATGAGGGCTGCGAATGCCTTTGCTAACAGTACGACATCACGCTCCCGTAACCATATCGGTTGGGCCCTAGAGGACGGGAAAACTGGCCCGGTCAGTTGAGTCCCGATTTCAGTTGGTAAGAGCTGATGGTTGGATTCGAGTGTGGCGCGGACCCCACGAAGTCATGGTTCCAAATTATCAACAACGCACTGTACAAGCTGGTGGTGGCTCCATAATGGTGTCGGCTGCGCTTACACGGAATGGACTGGGTCCTCTGGTCCAACTGAACCGATCATTAACTGGAAATGGTTATGTTCGGCTACTTTGAGACCTTCTGCAACCATTCATGAAATCCACTACTGTACAGCTACTCTACTGATGACAAACAGGGGACACCGTCTGCCGTAAAATATCTAGGTGTAACTATCCAGAGCGACCTTAAGTGAAATGACCACATGAAACAGATAGTGGGAAAAGCAGACAGCAGACACAGATTCATCGGAAGAAGGAAATGTAACTCATCTACGAAAGAAGTGGCTTATAAGGCGCTTGTTCGCCCGATTCCTCAGTATTGTTCATCTATCTGGGATTCCTATCAGGTAGTACTGATAGAGGAGATAGAGAAGTAGAGGAAATAGAGAAGATCCAACGAAGAGCGGCGCGTTTCGTCAAGAGATCGTTTAGCTGGCGACTGACCATTACAGAGATGCTAATCTCCACTGACAGACGTTACAAGAGAGGCGTTGTACATCAAGGAGAGATTTACTATTAAATTTTCGGGACAGCGCTTTTCAGGAGGAGTTGGACAACATATTACTTCCCCCCCACATTTATCTCGCGTATTGACCACGAGGAGAAAATTCGAGAAATAAGAGCCAATACAGAGGCATACCGACAATCATTCTTCCCACGCACTATTTGCGAGTGGAACAGGGCTGAGGGATAATAGTGGTACCGAAAGTACCCTCCGCCACACACGGTAAGGTGGCTTGCGGAGTATGATGTAGATGTACCTGGTGATGAAAAAGTCAGTATAAATTTGAAAACTTAATAAACCACGGAATAATGTAGATAGAGAGGTAAAAATTGACACACATACTTGGAATGACATGGGGTTTTATTAGAACCATCCCATATTGCTAGACACGTGAAAGATCTCTTACGCGCGTCGTTTGGTGGTGATCGTGTGCTCAGCCGCCACTTTCGTCATGCTTGACCTCCCAGGTCCCCAGGCCTCAGTCCGTGCGATTATTGGCTTTGGGGTTACCTGAAGTCTCAAATGTATCGTGATCGACCGACATCTCTGAAAGACAACATCCGACGCCAATGCCTCACCATAACTCCGGACATGCTTTATAGTGCTGTTCACAACATTATTCCTCGACTACAGCAATTGTTGAGGAATGATGGTGGACATATTGAGCACTTCCTGTAAAGAACATCTTCGCTTTATCTTACTTTGTTATACTAATTATTGCTATTCTGATCAGATGAAGCGCCATCTGTCAGACATTTTTTTTAACTTTTGTATTGTTTTGTTTCTAATAAAACCCCATGTCATTCCAAGCATGTGTGTCAATTTGTACCTCTCATCTACATTATTCCGTGATTTATTCAGTTTTCAAATTTACACCGACTTTTTGATCACCCGGTAGCTTGAACAACGATGGAATTTTTATAGATGACAGTGCCCCATGTCACCGGGCCGCAATTCTTCGTGATTGGTTTGAAGAACATTCTGGACAGTTCTAGCGAATCATTTGGCCACCCGGATCGCCCGACATGAATTGCATCGAACATTTATGGGACGTAATCGAGAGGCCAGTTCGTGCACAAAATCGTGCAGCGGCAACACGTTCGCAATTATGGCCGCCTCTAAAGGCAACATGGCTCAATATTTCTGCAGGGGACTTCCAACGACTTGAGTCCATGACACGTCAGCCTGCTGCACTACGCTGAGCAAATGGAGGTCCGAAACTGTATTAGGAGATACCCCCATTAGGACTTCAGTGTATTTCACAACCACGTCTCGCAAGAAATCGGTTGGTTTCTTTTGAAAATTCTCCAAAAACTTCTGATGTTCATTTCATATTTGATCCAGTCAGAATGTGGCACGCATCGTACACAAGGCTTTCACTCGGCATTATATGCATCTTACGCTCTCTTCTGATGTGCTTAAACTGTCAGCTGTTTCTGATATTTTCAGTGGTTACTGTGAAACAGCTGCAAACATAAATCTTTGTTGGTATCAGCGCCTTATGTATACCGTATGGCGAATGACCTCTCTGTCGATGGGAGATTAAACACTGACCTTCCTAACTCTTGCTTGCCGAATTCGATAGGGAGTTTCTTTTCGTTCTCTGCTACAAGAGGAGCAAAATACAGAAAAATCGTCCACGACAGAGGGAACACCGAACCGCGGTAATTATGCCATTAGTTGCTATAGCAAATACACTTACAAATTTTGAAAGTTCTTATTTGTTAGCGTTTGTTCCATCACCTCCTAACATATGCACGTAGAAGAAAATGACATTGCCAATGGAGATTGTATCATTGACTACTTTATTTTCTTCCATCAGTAATCACGAAAGTATTTCAAAATGCAGCTGTCTGTTTCGACCGGCGGTTGATTGTCACAGACTGTTTATGGATAAAAAACAGGAGACAACAAGACTCATAAAATTCACAAATTCTGCCAAGTAACTTTTCTATGTAATGATAAAAACGAATAAAATCATATAACTAAGCGCACGTGCTGAAAGTGGTCGTTGCGTTGTCAACGTAAGTATTGGCAACAGTAGACAAAGGGCTGGATTTCCAGACTGAGTGCAGTCCTCTTTCTATTCATTCATATATATACTAAATCTGAGCAAAAATTTCCGGGCTCACAACCATTACAGCTGACCTGTAAGAGCAAAGTCAAGACAGAAAAAAATCCGTTTCGGCGCTAACAGCGAATTGTAATATCTCGCTCTTGCTATGCGAGCTGACGTATACCGTCAGACGAGCAGTCCTTAATGGAACTATTCACAGATAATAGGCGACACGGGCAGAATCGGAACGGATGTTAGGAAGAAAAATAAGTGCAAATAAAAAAGTCAATGCCATGTTGAAAATTATGACACAAAAGATTAAAAATGAAAGAAATTACATCAAAACCAGTTAACTGAAAACAATAATAATCAAGAGGCATTTTAATAAATATTTAAAAATGAAAAAAAAAATTATAATCCGACAAGATTCGCACCCACGATCTTTTGCATCTGAAACTGTAAATTTACCACTACGCTACTCAGAAGACCTTTACGTTATAATGTTATATTTATATATCTATAGCCAGTTGCAACGATCATTTGCTGCTTTAGGTTTCACACCATGTCGTATGAAGTTCACCTATTGTAAACCGGTCTCTGTAATGATAATGCCGAATATGTGAAGCCGAATCGCCTCTTGTACGAAGGAATCCAGCAGTGGTGTGCACGAGATGTGCGTTATTTCGTTGCCATCGTTTTGTGCGTATTATTTTGGTTGTCAATTGAAGACATGAAGTCTGTGTTTATCACGTGTGAAGTAAAAGGACCAGATCCAGGATTCAGGGTGCCGGCACAACAAGAAATAATGCCAGACAAGGAATTGGAAGTGAACTGACCGTTTGTTGAGGCCGTTTGGCAACAGCGAACACTTCGTGCGTGACGTTGAGCGCCCTGATTGGAGGAAGACACCTCCAGTACGTGAAGTGCCAATTATCAAGTAATTTTAATCAGACTATAGTCCACGTTCGAAGTCACTGAGCTCCAGTGACTGACCACCGTCCCTTGTCGTATTACATACTTTTCCTCAGGCAGTGTATATTAGTAAGAAGCAGCACTTCGGCAGATTTTTTAGATAAATTTGTTAGAGTAATGATGACCACTGCTGGTTGAAATCGGTAACTGCATTTTGAAATGCATTTATGACCGTTGTTGCAAGAAAATGAAAGTACATATGCCTGTAGTACTGTACTCTGTTGTTAGTAACTGAACATACTTTTACTCAAGTTTACCCACTCACTTCAAAGCTTCTGAGGCCGCTAACACCAATTCTGAAACTCTTCAAGGCGGCATGTTGCTCGCTGTTTAACAGTTCGCGGCTGTCTGAGACGGCTTAAGCGCTAAGCCACCGTTGCTAGATATATCTTTACATTCGTCTTTCGAGTATGTAGACTATAAAGCCTTGACGAATCCTTTTTTACCCGCCTATGAAACCAGTATAGATATGTACTTCCGAAGTGATGCTTCTGTGGTCGCGGATCGGGGTTGACTTACGCCCCTTATCTTATCACGGTCTGTGTGTCGCAGTGTGGCGTCGGGTGTCGGGAGGTTCGATGATTGCCACAGCTGCAACCGAGGCTGCGAGGGGATGGGCAGTCTTGTTTCTTCTTGCAGGTGTATTTTAATTGTTCGAAAAAGAGGTTCAAATGGCTCTAAGCACTTTGGGACTTAACATCTGAGGTCATCAGTCCCCTAGACTTAGAACTAATTAAACCTAACTAACCTAAGGACATGACACACATCCATGCTCGAGGCAGGATTCGAACCTGCGACCGTAGCAGCAGCGCGGTTCCGGGCTGAAGAGCCTAGAACCGCTCGGTCACAGCGGCCGGCTTTTAATTTTTCACGTTTGGGTTTTATAACTTACCTGTCTGTGAAGCAGTACACATGCGTATTCTATTGCGTAATGGTCACTTGAAACTCTCCAAAACCTCTGGTTTCTTTAAGTTACTCATTTTCCATCTCTTTAATTTTCTACCTTTCTGCAATTTCTTCATTTTAATCTGCACTTAACAACCAACAAATTGCAGAGTCAGTATCTGTAGCTGGAAATGATTTACAGTTTAAAATCTTGTTTCGGTATTTCTGTCTTACCATTATGTAATCTATTTATAGCGTTCCTGTTTGTTCTATTATTATCTTAAAAGAAATATTAGCGATGATTAAATTGTGCTATGTGCAAAGCTCTACCAGGCGGCTTCTTTCGTTCCTTTCCCCTAGTCTATGCACTCCTATTGTTTTCGCCTCTCATCATTTTTCCACTCTCCAATTCCACTCCCCCATCAAAATTAAATTTTCATCTCCTGTACGTATCTGAAAAATTATTGTTTCCGAATACATTCTTTTAATCACTTCATCGTCTGCGGTGCTAGTTGGCATATAAACTTGAACTACGGTGCTGGGCGTTGGCTACGATTATGCATTCACTAAGCTGTTCATAGAATCTTATTCGCGTTCCTATTTTCTTATTCATTACTAGACTTATTCCTGCATTACCGCTATTTGATTTTGTAACTGTAACCCTTTATTCACCGGAAGTCCTATTCTTACCGCGATCGCACTTCACTGATTCCCACTATATCTAACTTCAACTTCACTAATTCCCATTATATGTAAACCTTACCATTTCCCTTTTTAAATTCTCTAGGCTGCCTACCCAGTTAATGGATACAACCTTCCACGCTCCGACCTGTAGTATGCCTGTTCTGTTTTTCCGCACGACAATATCCTCCGGAATATTTTACCCAAGAGGACGCTGTCATCATTTAACCATGCTGCATGCCCTCGTGATATAACGACTGTAGTTAGATTTGCTTTCAGCCGTTCGCAGTACCATTATAGCAAGGCCATATTGGCTAATGTTAATAGGCCAGATCGGTCAGTCATCCAGACCGTTTTCCCCGCAAACACTGAAAAGACTGTTGCCCCTCTTCAGAAATCGTAGGTTAGTCTGGTCTCTCACCATACACCTCTCTGTTGTGGCTGCACCTACGTTACGGCTATCTGTGTCGTTGAGGCACGCAAGCCACCCTACTTCGATAACGTCCATGTTTCATGAAGGGTTTGAAAAGATATGACTTCGTAATCACACTGTTTTAGAAACGGCAAAATATTCTTTTGAAAGGAGAAACGAGATAACGTCAATCAGAAAACAAACAATTGTTAGCACGGTCGCATATTCAAATAGCTAGTTTACGTGACTTTTAAATTTTGAATATTTCCCTAAATAAAAGATTCCACACGAACTACTTATTCTGGACAGCAGTTGGTGAAGTATACGCAGAATTTTCGCCCTTCCCCGTGATTCCAAATGGATGACCCTACGTGACAATCTCTTCTCAGGCCTTTTCGTATTGTTCGTACACCGTAAGTTGCTTTCCTCCACAAAATCAGTAGTCGAACTTGTGACATTTGATTTCTTTCCTTTCCCGCCAGAGTATCCCTGCAGAGACGGTCTCCAAAGTCCATCCCAGTTGTTGTCAATCTGTTCATTTATTGGGACTTAACTGTCCGTACTTCTGATCATTGTCATAATGCTTCTACTAACTAATTTGAAGGATTTTTGCTTTTGTTTCCTTTCTGGTCTGTTGTTACCGTAAAATATCATTTAATTCTCCAGCAGTGAACTTTTCAACATTTATTCTTGACTTAATTCCATCTGGTTTATCATCTTTTGTGACTTTTACTCGTAGATTTTTGTACTCTTCAGTATAGCATATGTATCACAAAAGAGCGCAGAGAAAAAAACAGTGTTTATGTTTGAGGTGGTATTATAGCAATTGTGTCCGCAGCTCGTGGTCTTGCGGTAGCGTTCTCGCTTCCAGCGCACGGGGTCCGGGGTTCGATTCCCGGCGAGGTTCGGGGATTTTCCCTGCCTCGAAACGGCTGGGTTGTTGCATCATGATCATCATCATTCATCACCATCCCGCATCGCCGCTACACTCCTCAGAGTATGGGACCTCATCATTATATGGCATTGTATTGCACCTTGCTACGTTTCAAATCTACAATCTGATACTCTGCTAGAACGTTTGGGATTTTACCCTCGACACTGAGGCGCAAATTAGGCAGGAACTGTACGTCACTACCACCTCAACCACCACCTCTCTTTCTCTTGTAAGCCAAATACTGTGCTTGAAAATCCCATCACCAGGATTCGAACCGGCTGTTTCCGAGTCGAGCGCCAACACAGACGCAGATATCCAGACTTCCTACTGTAACGCAGTGGGATTGAAGGAAAGGTCGTGGCTGTTATCTGCCCTCTACAACTAAATGTTTGTGTGCAGATGTCCACTCTTATATTACATCGAGTAGGTGGAGTCGCTCACACACCATGCTAGGTAAATCAACCACCAGCGTAGCAAAGGGAGTACGCATTCTCCTTTCATTCCGCGAGCGACTGAAACAATGAACTTGCGGTTGTTGTCTAGAGGGCGAGAGTGCGTCACGTGAGTCCCCGGTCACGTGTCCGTGTGTACGGCTGGTGGAACTGTTACTCGTGGGCCCCGGTGGAACGGCGTGTGACGCAGGCACTCCCCACCAAGACCGCTCACACCTTATCGCGTGGCGCAGTTGGATCGCTTCGCTACACTGACTCAACCTCGTCAGTGGCGAACGGTTGGCAGTATTGCCCAGTTATCAGGTGTTACAGCGCTGCGTCGTGTCTGACCTGGAAATCCTACGGCCGCCGGAAAACAATATCTGTACGTTAATAGGAGAATCCTGCTAGCTGTTACAGTTTTAATCAACCTAGGTGAGTAGTAGATAAAACGACATACTAGTCGTGGCGTAAAGTTTTCTTCAATCCGAAAACTGGCTTGGTGCAGTTCTTCACGTCGGTCTGTCTTGTGCAAATCTTGTCACCATTACATAACTGTTGCAGCCTACAAGCATTTGCATCTGCTTGCTGTATAATTGACGCCATGTCTTAAGAACTACGACATTTTTGTTATAATAAATAAACAACACCCTCTGAATCGCAACTTAATATTTACCAACAACCTGTTTCAATTTGCACTGCAGATGATCTTCACGTCTAGGTTGCAACAAAAAGGCAATAACAGTAACGATTTTATTGAAGTGTAGTATTATGAACACTTGGGTCATGCCTGCATCTCGTGGTCGTGCGGTAGCGTTCTCGCTTCCCACGCCCGGGTTCCCGGGTTCGATTCCCGGCGGGGTCAGGGATTTTCTCTGCCTCGTGATGGCTGGGTGTTGTGTGATGTCCTTACGTTAGTTAGGTTTAAGTAGTTCTAAGTTCAAGGGGACTGATGACCTAAGATGTTAAGTCCCATAGTGCTCAGAGCCATTTGAACCATTTTTGATTATCAACGCCGTGTGAAACTAACCTATAAAAACAAGGATGTGGTGGGAGAAAAATTGTCGGATAGGCTCGTGATATGTGCGTAAGTCCTAAATGAGTTCATTAAAACAGTGTAAAACTGTTTCTCTGTATATAATTAAGTAGAAGACCGATAAAAATTCAGACTTAAAAGACACCTTAATGTTGTACATTTCAGCAGGAGTGGTGCGTTACACAGCAGTAGATTAAAAAGCAAATGTTATAAACATACTGACAGGACACTGTTCATCGTAAATTTTCGTTGTTGTTTACGTAGTTTTTTAGAAAATAATTTACAAAGCCAATGCAAAATAACCGAACATAACGTGTGGCTTTTAAGGAATTTACCTTCATTTTAGTGAATAAGAAGTTCCTGTTAAGAAGAAGCAATAAATTGGGGACTAGTTACGAAATAATCATAGAAAAGCCGAACGAAAAGGAGCCTAGTTACGAAATAACCATAGGTACTTTTAGCAAATAGCTGATATAAATTAACGAAGGTGTTAAGCGGCAATAGTTTGAGGAGGGAGTGGCCGCTCGAGTGCGCCACCTACCAAAGCAGGCTGAGTGACGGCCGGTGCAGCAGTGTATTTACGCGTGTCACGGGCTGCTGCCCGCGCCGACCGCTGTCCGTCACGGACAGCTAACATGATGGAACACATTCACGTTCGCGGAACGAGGAAGAACGTCGAGCATTATATACCAACTGGAGGACATTAAGGTTAACGTTACAGCGAAATTCATTCTGTTCGTTAATATTCTTGTCAGGTGCTTTGGCATGTAGCGCACCCTAGTGGCCACACTCTTCTGAAATTATTATCACTTAACATCTTGGTTAATTTACATCACTTGTTTGCTAAAAACAGCTTCTTTTATTTCGTAGCTTCGCACCATTTTCTTCGGTTTTTCCGCGATTATTTCGCAATTAGTCCCGTTTCTTTCCCCTTCTTAACTGACAGTAAGAGTCCTCTGTGTTTCTATCCCAGATAGCATAGCTTTAAGCCGGTTTCGAACTTGTTTCCAGATGTAAATTTCAAGTATATAAGCTTGATCAAAGCTGGAATATTCAGGCCTGTTAGTTGGATTCAAGCTTGAAACAAACTTCAAAGTTGGCAGAGTTCAAGCTGTATTTCAAGCTTGACTTATCAAGTTTGGCTCCAGCTGTATCTACACACGTGTAATACAGCCTGGTATTTACAGCTTGTTTTAAGCTATATAATTATTAATCTGAATTTATTGAACCTAATTAATTAAATAAATATCAGAATGGAAATGGTGTGAAAAAAATTATCAAGACATGTATGTTTAAAAATTTTTATTTTCAAAGTGTTTAAAATTGTTTTATTTTAAAATTTAATTATTCTGAAGCCCCTCCGGCCCCAGCACACAGACCAGAGCGGGATCAAATATCGCTGACTTATGCCGGTATAATGATCCTGTAACTGGTAAAAGAAAATGTTAGCCGTACCTAAACATAAAAAAATGTAAAAAGTTGAAACTGATCAACCTAAATATGATTTATGCCCCAGATTAGCAAAATAACTCCAAACTCACTGATGAACAACTTGTAATATGTATTCTTGGCTGGTAATCCATTTCACTTTCATCCAGGCTCAATTTTTCTATCTAAAAGAATATGATATTTTTTTACGTTACGTAATAATATTTAACATTTGTAATATTAACATACCACTAGAGAAAAATGCACTAACGTACCTGTAATACACTATAAATCCTCTTCAGACCCGGTGTAGCAGTAAGGCAGGAGACGCCACACACTTACCAAACTATTTTCCAGTATAAAACAAACTTCACAACAGTCAACAATCATTAACGCGCGTCACAAAGGTAAAATGGCCGTAAATCTAGCAGTCAGTGTAAGGCTTATAAACGCTTGTGGCGCTTCCCGTGGACGTCTATGGAAGCTATGCTGCGTGCGCATCTGCTGTACAGCCTTCCAGGGAAATTACAGTTTATTTCAAGCTGGGGAAAATTATTTTAATTCAAGCTAAATTTGTACAGCTTGATGTAAACTGTGTAACAGGTTGATTTTTCAATCTTGAATTTTCAACTGAACCTAAACTCAATATCCACCTTGAAATAAGCTTGAGTGCTAGCTGGGATTCTTATTCAACAAAATGAAGGCAAATTCGTAATTTTAAGTATGTTCCGTGATTTTACAGTGCATTTTAAAATATGTAAACAAGAACAAAAATGTACGATACACTTTGTGCTGTCAGTGTGCTTGTAACATTGCTTTTTTATTTTATTGTGTAACTCATCATTCATCCTGAACTTTACTTCATTAACGTGTCCTTTAAGTCTGATTTTTTTTTAAATTTCCTATTTAAATACATGTAGAGAAATAGTTTTACATTGTTTTAATGTCTCCATCTAGGACTAACGAACATGTCTCGTGACTATCCGAAAATTTTCTCCCCACCACGGGCTTGTTTTGTATGTTAATTTCACATAATGTTGACAAACTGCACTTCGCGGCGCCAGATAATGAGTGAACTCATAAAATTTTGTTGTGGTTTCTACTATCCGTGAGACAAGTGTTCGTAATATCACACTTGTGTACAATGATTATAGTTATTGCCTTTATTGTTCCAAACTAGACCTGAAGACTATACGCAACGCAGATTGAACCCAGTTGTTGGCAAATAAAAAGTTGTGATCCGGACAATGTTTGTTTTTTTATCTGCTTACTTTATTCATCTCTTGGTCATCCTCTACAATTTTCAACCTTCACATACGTTTTCTTCCACTATCGAATTGATAATTATTCCTGCAGAAGACAATTTGTCATTTCGTATGAATACCTGGAAACAGCAGTGAAAGGTGGTTGGGGGTCTGGATGTGAACTGAAACGATGTGCTCAGCTGTAAAGTGAAACGCATAGATTCTTTGCTAAAAAAAAAACTTCAGTTTAACTGCGTAAGGAACTGCTCACACATTTGTATGTTCCAAGATGGAAAAGTGTTGACACACACACACACACACACACACACACACACACACACATATATATATATGCGCGCGCGCAAACGTTTGAATAAAGGTACCTTACAAGGTTGCTACATAGAGGGTACCTTATAAACAACTCCGTCGGAACAGGTTTCGGAAGGCATCATGGGATGCGGATGTGGAGGGGCGTGTGGTCAGCACACCGCTCTCCCTGGCGTTGGTGAGTTTTCGTACTTCTCAATCAAGTAGCTTCTCGTTTTGCTTCATAACAGCGCTCGTCAGACCGGAAAGGATGCTATATCTAGCGAAAATCTACTTATGAAATACGAAAAATCAGTTTTTAGGACACAGTCTATAAATATCCTTCAGCCTCATGCAAAACCTACGAATATGAAGGTAGGCCATTCACAGCTCACTTATAGACAGTCGCGTATACACTTTCCATGTGTCGTCCATAAATGACACCGTCAGGAAGGAACATTTCAAACGATAAAAAGCACCCTTTACTAACGATTTGCAGATTATGCAAAAACATGCAGAAAGAGCTACATAGTGTTGATTGATTTCTTGAAGACGGCCGACACTCGTTGCGTCAGAATACATGCTTCCGTACTACGCAGTACGTAATATAGCCGAGTCCAAGACACTGGTGAGTCACACAACTCTCACGGTCTCCTGTAAATTCGCTACCGCAGCGCCGCCAAGCGGCTGGCACAGTGAAACAGCTGCGAAGCGTCTGTGTATACGAAGTGGAGAAGCACATTCAAAATACAAGAGGGGTCGTATTTCGGAGTTTATTCTAGCGTTATAAATTGTAGCTGCTGTACTTGGATTTGCCATGTGTGAAGCGCTGTTATTATGTATCAAGAACAGAAAATTGGCACAATACGATTAATTGATTATGCATGAATGGTAGCATAAATGTACGGAAACCGAATTTTATTGTTGAATGTAATGGAACGTGTGCTAGCTGTAGTTTTATGATATGCACACAAATAAGAAGAAAGTGGCACAAGTGGATATGCTGGAGGAGTAAATGTTACAGCTGAGAAAGGAAATCTTGAAATATAAGCATTGTAAGTACGTGCAAGGCAAAAATGCAAGAGGATTCATAAGAAGACCTAGCAACAAATCTCCAGGAGTGTAAAAATCGTGCGTAGTTTTAACTCTGAAATCCGCAAAGAAACTTGTGAAACGAACTAAAATCGGCGCAAAGCATCAGATAGTATGTGCCAGACACGCGGATACTCTTAAGCAGTTCCTTTTGAAGTTAATCACATCGGCTTACAATGCATTTCTCGTCTTAAATAATATTTTATGATACAACTACCACTCTACTACTGTGAACTGTGTATATTACGTAGCAATGAGATATCATTATTATATTTTGACAGTAACAGGAGGCAGGATATTACTAATTACATTTTTTATTCGTATTGGGAAAAACACCACCACCTATGATGACTGGTAAATATGAAACTTACAGCATTAAAAATAACAAGTTCTCAGTTTTTATCATATAATTCTTCTGTTACTACACTACTGGCCATTAAAATTGCAACACCAAGAAGAAATGCAGATGATAAACGGATATTCATTGGACAAATATATTATACTAGAACTGACATGTGATTACATTTTCACGCAATTTGGGTGCATAGATCCTGAAAAATCAGTACCCAGAACAACCACCTTTGGCCATAATAACGGCCTGGGCATTGAGTCAAACAGAGCTTGGGTGGCGTGTACAGGTACAGCTGCCCATGCAGCTTCAACACGATACCACCGTTCATCACGAGTAGTCACTGGCGTATTGTGACGAGCCAGTTGCTCGGTCACCATTGACCAGACGTTTTCAGTTGGTGAGAGATCTGGAGAATGTGCTGGCCAGGGCAGCAGTCGAACATTTTCTGTATCCAGGAAGGCCCGTACAGGAACTGCAACATGCGGTCTTGCACTATCCTGCTGAAATGTAGGGTTTCGCAGATATCGAATGAAGGGTAGAGCCACAGGTCGTAACACATCTGAAATGTAACGTCCACTGTTCAAAGTGCCGTCAATACGAATAAGAGGTGACCGAGACGTGTAACCAATGGCACCCCATACCATCACGCCGGGTGATACGCCAGTATGGCGATGACGAATACACGCTTCCAGTGTGCGTTAGCAAAAAAATGGCTCTGAGCACTATGGGACTCATCTGCTGAGGTCATTAGTCCCCTAGAACTTAGAACTAGTTAAACCTAGCTAACCTAAGGACATCACAAACATCCATGCCCGAGGCAGGATTCGAACCTGTGCGCTAACAGCGATGTCGCCAAACACAGATGCGACCATCATGATGCTGTAAACAGAACCTGGATTCAGCCGAAAAAATGACGTTTTGCCATTCTTGCACCCCAGTTCGTCGTTGAGTACACCATCGCAAGTGCTCCTGTCTGTGATGCAGCGTCAGGGGTAACCGCAGCAATGTCTCCGAGGTCATAGTCCATGCTGCTGCAAACGTCGTCGAACTGTTCGTGCAGATGGTTATTGTCTTGCAAATGTCCCCATCTGTTGACTCAGGGATCGAGACGTGGCTGCACGATCCGTTACATCCATGCAGATAAGATGCCTGTCATCTCGACTGCTAGTGATACGAGGACGTTGGGATCCATCACGGCGTTCCGTATTACCCTCCCGAACACATCGATTCCATATTCTGCTAACAGTCATTGGATCTCGACCAACGCGAGCAGCAATGTCGCGATTCGATAAACGGCAATCGTGATAGACTACAATCCGACCGTTATCAAAGTCGGAAACGTGATGGGACGCATTTCTCCTCCTTACACGAGGCATCACAACAACGTTTCACCAGGCAACGCCGGTCAACTGCTGTTTGTATAAAAGAAATCTGTTGGAAACTTTCCTCATGTTAGCACGTTGTAGGTGTCGCCACCGGCACCAACCTTGTGTGAATGCTCTGAAAAGCTAATCATTTGCACATCAAGCACCTTGTTCCTGTCGGTTAAATGTCGCGCTTATAGTACGTCATCTTCGTGGTGTAGCAATTTTAATGTCCAGTAGTGTACTTGCCAACCGCTTGGAGCGCTTCACCTGTCAAAAGATTGGTTTACTGAAGTGATCGTGTCGAACCTCCTTTTGCCTGGCGTCGTGCAGCAACTCGACGTGGCATGGACTCAACAAGTCGTTGGAAGTCCCCTGCAGAAACAGTGATCATGCTGCCTCTATAGCCTCCCATAATTCAGAAAGTGTTGGCGGTGCAGGATTTTGTGCACGAACTGACCTCTCGTTTATGTCCCATAAATGTTGAATAGTATTCATATCGGCCGATCTGGGTGGTCAAATAATTCGCTCGAACTGTCCAGAACGTTCTTCAAACCAATCGCTAACAATTGTCGCCCGTTGACTTGGCGCATTGTCATCCATAAAAATTCCGTAGTTATTCGGGAACATGAGGTCCACTGATGGCTGTAAATGGTCTCCAAGTAGCCGAATATCCAGAGGATCGGGCCATTCCATATAAACACAGCCCACATCATTATGGAGCCACCAGCAGATTTCACTGTGCGTTATTGACAGCTTGGGTCCATGGCTTCGTGGGGTCTGCGCCAAACTCGATCCCTACCATCAGCTCTTACCTACCGACGTCGGGACTCGTCTGACCAAGCTACGGTTTTCCAGTTGTCAAGGGCCGTAGATGGTCACTCGCCGAGGAGAAGCACTGCGAACTATGTCGTGCTGTTGGCAACGGTACTCGTGGGTCGTCTGCTGCCATAGACCATTAGCGCCCATATTAACGAAACGCCCAGACATGGAAGACATTTTGACAACAAGACCACGAGTGAACAGACGACCAAAGTTTAAATACACCCAACCAGCGCGTACAGTAGCACACACCAGCCAAGAATAACCAGACCTCGCCCCCATCATGGAGCCACTAACACCTGACCCAAAGACACAGAAACTAACCCCAGAATACACACACACATACACACACACACACACACACACACACACACATACACACACACACACGCGCGCGCGCACAAGCGCACAAGCGCGCGCGCGCACAAGCGCGCGCACAAGCGCACAAGCGCGCACACAAGCGCGCGCACAAGCGCACGCGCCCGCGCGCGCGCACACACACACACACAGACGAAAACACAAATACACACACAAGAACCATAGACCTAAGTTACACTTAAAAAGTAGCATAGAAATAATAAATTATACATTAAAAGTAGCATACACATCTAAATTATCGTACTATTATCGTGTGCTACAACCTCTATATACACTAAAGTATTCAAAGAGAATTTACGGAATAATCATAATGGAAAATATTGTATAATGTATAAAATATACACTGTATTTCACTATGACTTAAAATCTTCAATATTTAAACTTCAATTTCTAACTTATCTTATTTTTAATATACCTTATTTTATATAATATTTTTGTACTTATTTTATATTTTTGTATTATTTTGTATTATTGTATTATTTTATATTTTTGCATCTTGGTATATTTTATATTTTTTATACTCAATGCTGTCAATATGACCAAATGCACTTTTGCAAGAAATATGGAATTAATAAATAAACGAATGTACTTGTACAGCAAATGGCTGAAAAGGGCAATGCAAGCCCTCAAGCAGCCTGCCCACAAAGAAGAAACGCAAAGCCACGGTGCCCTAAGGGATACGTTCCTCACTCATCCCACATTGCACCGCGAACGCCGCTGCTGTCGGTCGTTTAGTGAAGGCCGTCGGCCACTGCGTTGTCTGTGGTGAAATTTGGCATTCTCGGCACATTCTTGACGCTGTGAATCTCGGAATACTGAAGTCCCTAACGATTCCCGAAATGTAATGGCCCATGATTCTAGCTGCAATAACCATTCCATATTCAAAGTCTGTTAATTCTAGTCGAGCGACCATAATCACGTCGCAATCGTTTTCACGTGGATCACCTGATAAGGAAACTTCCCAGAGCATCCGCCTCATATTTAGAGGTAAAATGGCCCAGTGAATAGCCCGTCAAAAACTGAACACAGATCAAACTTGAAAACAGGAGGAAGGTGTACTGAGTTGTGAAAAAAGAAGCAAAATACAAACAGTGAACGGTCCAAGCTCAAAATGTACAACATCGAGAGAGTTGCAAGAATCACGGCGTTGTGATTGTGTGGTGACGGTGTTGGACTGTACAGTGGCAAATCCGTGTTTCAAACCTCCCACGTCTCCTCCTTATTTTAACAAATTAATGAACTTCCCGTCCGGTGATTGACGTGTCTGTTCTCCTTTCTGTAGTCTTGGCAGTTGCCATACGTGGTAAGAATATATTACTGTCACAAGTAAATGTGATAAACAGTGAGAGCTGGCGAGATGCCGCATAGACCTCTCACAGAAGTGAAAACAACAAATAAACGGGTGTGAACTATGTTACAACAATGTAATTCAAGAGAGAAATCTTCCAAAGCGGAACACAAAGGTAACATTTGGTAATTCTGTAGAGCAAATAGGATGTATGTACGTTTGGGGACCCCTTCCTTACACCTCGCTGTTGCGTAAGGACATTACGCCACGACACAGACACAAATTTGAATACAGCGGACAGAGACGTCAATGTCCGGACTGGCAGTTCATAATTTTGTGAAAAAAAAAGTATGGGGCACGAGGGAGATTTGAACACAGATCTTCCCCAATCAAACACCGTGACCACACAACCACGGCGCCGTGGGTATTCAAATTCGCTCGATGTTGCACATCTTGAGTCTTGACCGTTCATTGTTTCTACTTTACTTCGTTTTTCACAGTTCAGTACACGGTCTTCGTGGTTTCATGCTTGTGTTTAACGGGCTATCCTCTGAGCCATATTACCACTAAATTTGATGGGGGTGCCATAAGGAGTACAAATCTCTGGCAATGCTCTGCCCTTTTGTACCTAGTCTACGCGATACTCCCGCCATCTGTATATGTGTCTATTGCTATCCCACGACTTTTGTCACATAAGCATATATCTGGGAAGCACAATAAATAAACCTGATAAGTACGCGGAAGACAAGGCAGCATCAGATCTTCGGGGATTTAAAAGTCGTGTTTTGTTTTGAGTCTCGACGCAAAGCATCAGAAAGAAATTGTCAAGCACGCCAGTCCCTTGTGAGCTTAAACACATCAGGTTAAATGCATTCCTCGTCTTAAAGAATTTTCGAAGATACGACTAATACTGTGTCTGTCTACATTTCGTTGCAATGAGACTTTATTATTATATGTTGACATTACCAGAAAGCAGGATATTACTTAAATTACTTTTTGGCATTCGTAGCTGAAAAATTACCGCCGCCTCAGGCGACTGTCAAAGATGGAAGTTACGATATTTAAAATTGCAAGTGCTCAATATACATCATGACATACTTCTGTTATTACTTGTCCGCCGCTTGGAGCGCTAGCATCGCTTCATCTGTCAAAAGGTTGAATTTTATTGTCCTTTACAGTTACGCGACTGTGACACAGCAGTAATCTAATCAGAGCTTGAATCACACGTTTGTACTACGGCAATGCCACCTCGCGACTAAAGTGAGAACTATACATACGGACAATGTAGGATCGCACTGCGCTTGTACGACGTATGATACACAAATTGTTTCAAACCCGTAAGCACTGAAGTTTGTCTGTTGTGTACCGCCAGGATTTCACCACATCCAAGCCGCGAAATACCCGTCCGGTGCGCCAGCCAGATAAGCTTATCACGCAGTGCAGAGATGACTCGTTTATTTCAGAACGGGTTGTATGACGGCTGGCCTGAAAAGAGAATCTGCTTCCTGGGAAAAGCGAAGAAAGCAGATGACATCTGTGTGTTTTATTGTCTGCTGCAGCAGTTTGTGGATTTTCAGCAGTCATTCGTTAGTACACCGCCGTTTTTCTGGATCGTCGATTTGCGCATAGTGCACTCCCGCAGTGCTTTCAAAACCATCGGTTATGTAAAATAAATGCTGATGCTTGACGGAAGACTTAATCGAAGCACTCTCGTGCCGATCCTCTTCCAAGGTCACAACCTCCAGGCCCTTCTATTTACGGCAATCAGCATCCTCTCGACTTCCCAACGAACGCATCTTTCCTGGATCATCCAAGGTCCTACAATAAGCCACGGTTGACTGAGAAACATACTACTCTTGAAATTCAAAATTTCACACTACCCGATGCGCCAGTCTTTTGTACAGCGTGCAGTGAAATCATTTTGTACCACCTTAAGTCGAAAATAAGAATTACGGTTTTCTTTTAATGTTTAAAAACAGTGGAGACCCTCCCAATGGGCCAGTCTTTCTATTTCACGAAGGTATCCAATTACACTGACGGAAAAAAATGGCAACATCAAGGAGGAGTTGTGCGACATAAACGAAAGCTGGTAGGCGAGTTTCTACGCGTAAAAGATGTCTGTTCACATTTACCAAGCGAGGTGGCGCAGTGGCTAGCACACTGGACTCGCATTCGGGAGGACGACGGTTCAACCCCGCGTCTGGCCATCCTGATTAGGGTTTTCCATGATTTCCCTAAATCGCTCAAGGCAAATGCCAGGATGGTTCCTTTGAAAGGACACGGCCGACTTCCTTCCTCGTCCTTCCCAAATCCGATGAGACCGATGACCTCGCTGTCTGGTCTCCTTCCCCAAACAACCCAACCCTATTTACATTTTGTGCTAGACGCGTAAGAGTGGCGCTAGTATCGCATCTCTGGCGCATCGTACTGCGTCAGCAGCAGAAATTTGAGCAGTAGTTGACACCACAGTGACACAACAATTCGAACTGTTACAAGTCGGTTGCTTCAAGGACATCTCCGAGCCAGACGCCTTCTAATGTGAGCCGAAATCACCGCTGTTAGTGACTTCAGTGGTGTCAAGCGAGAGCTCAGTGGAGGGCAGGTGGAAGTCTTTTGTGTTTTCTGATGTAAGCTGGTTCTTCCCGGGTGCTAGTGATGGCCCTGTGTTGGTTTGGAGCTACAGTGATCATCGAAACCGCTTGGGCTACCCCAGCATGCCTCCCATCGGACCCAAATTGTCAACTTCTCCACACACTACAAATGTAGTTCCCCTTTCCCATTATCCTCATTGGTGGCATTTCGCCGATCCTCATAAGAGTTCGAACCTGGTGTTCAACCACACTGAAAGGATCACTGGCCGTCTTCGCCTTAATTATATATACGAGGTGCATTCAAGTTCTAAGGCCTCCGATTTTTTTCTCCAGACTGGAAAGAGATAGAAACATGCGCATTGTTTTAAAATGAGGCTGCGTTCATTTCAATACGTCCCAGAGATGGCAGCACCGTATGGCAGATGGAATTTTACCGCCAGCGGCGACAATGAGAACTGTCTTAAATACTTAAAATGGCGACGTTTTCCTTACTTGAACAGCGTGCAGTCATTCGTTTTCTGAATTTGCGTGGTGTGAAACCAATTGAAATTCATCGACAGTTGAAGGAGACATGCGGTGATGGAGTTATGGATTTGTCGAAAGTGCGTTCGTGGGTGCGACAGTTTAATGAAGGCAGAACATTGTGTGACAACAAACCGAAACAACCTTGGGCTCACACAAGCCGGTCTGACGACATGATCGAGAAAGTGGAGAGAATTGTTTTGGAGGATCGTCGAATGACTGTTGAACAGATCGCCTCCATAGTTGGCATTTCTGTGGGTTCTGTGCACACAATCCTGCATGACGACCTGAAAATGCGAGAAGTGTCATCCAGGTGGGTGCCATGAATGCTGACGGACGACCACATGGCTGTCCGTGTGGCATGTTGCCAAGCAATGTTGACGCGCAACGACAGCATGAATGGGACTATCTTTTCGTCGGTTGTGACAATGGATGAGACGTGGATGCCATTTTTCAATCCAGAAACAAAGCGCCAGTTGGATCAATGGAAGCACACAGATTCACCGCCACCAAAAAAATTTCGGATAACCGCCAGTGCTGAAAAAATGATGGTGTCCATGTTCTGGGACAGCGAGGGCGTAATCCTTACCCATTGCGTTCCAAAGGGCACTATGGTAACAGGTGCATCCTACAAAAATGTTTTGAAGAACAAATTCCTTCCTGCACTGCAACAAAAACGTCCGGGAAGGGCTGCGCGTGTGTTGTTTCACCAAGACAATGCACCCGCACATTGAGCTAACGTTACGCAACAGTTTCTTCGTGATAACAACTTTGAAATGATTCCTCATGCTCCCTACTCACCTGACCTGGCTCCTAGTGACTTTTGGCTTTTTCCGACAATGAAAGACACTCTCCTTGGCCGCACATTCACCAGCCGTGATGCTATTGCCTCAGCGATTTTCCAGTGGTCAAAACAGACGCTTAAAGAAGCCTTCGCCGCTGCCATGGAATCATGGCGTCAGCGTTGTGAAAAATGTGTACGTCTGCAGGGCGATTACGTCGAGAAGTAACGCCAGTTTCATCGATTTCGAGTGAGTAGTTAATTAGAAAAAAAATCGGAGGCCTTAGAACTTGAATGCACCTCGTATTTGGTGTCTTTCCAAAAGACCAGACACTATTTTTTGATCCAGCAGCCACTATGAATTAAGACCCAACTGAATTACAGACATTAAAGCCTGAATGATGGGTCACCAGAGCGGTCTCTTACAGTGTGACTAATACACCCTTGAACCTGATTTCCCAGCAAAATGTGATTTAAAAGCATGTTAGTTAAGTCTTATTTAGCCGGCTGCGGTGGCCGTGCGGTTCTGTTGCTGCAGTCCGGAACCACGAGGCTGCTACGGTCGCAGGTTCGAATCCTGCCTCGGGCATGGGTGTGTGTGATGTCCTTAGGTTAGTTAGGTTTAAGTAGTTCTAAGTTCTAGGGGACTGATGACCTCAGAAGTTAAGTCCGATAGTGCGCAGAGCCATTTGAACCATTTTTTGTTAATTAACAAGATTTTTTTATTTACGTGACCTGGATACTTTGAGTCCATGTGTTGTGGTACAAGCTCTTCAGAAATAGTCCTCTCACAGACAATATCGGTAATCTTGCGTAATCTGACGTTATTTACTGTCGTAGCCTAAGCCCGCTCTGCGAATGAATGACAAACGCCAAATTAGAATGAGTCGGTGAGAGTTCGGCCATTTGGTCAGCGGCGGCGGCCTAAATTGCTGTCGAGAGGGCGTTGGCGGCTTGTTGCTTGCGCGTCTGTCTCTGGCCTATCTCGTGATAGTTGCGCTTGATCGAGCGCCTACTATCGATCTTCGCGTTACACCTTTGCCGACCGGTGTCCTGGCGACAGCTTACGCCACACAGCTGTTATACATAACAAAATCCGGTGAAATAAATTGAGATTTACTTAACTGCAATGAGCAATGTTGTTTGAAAAAAAGCCCTGTGATACTTTTGCTAACTTTGTGGAGGTATGCAAGTACAGCGAACGGGCAGCACAGTGGAGACAAGGGACAAAGGCACAGTTAACCAGAGCAGGTGGCCTGGAAACGAAGACAGTCCTGGCACTGTTGTTTTCAATACGAGTAATTTTTTGTTCATAACAATAGAGAAGTTGAAAGTTGCCCACTGACGTATATTGTTGAACAGTGATCCTATCATTCAGTCGTTTGCGATTAGCTATGGAGAGCAGAGAAAGGAAACGTTACACATTAGATCAGAAAGTAAAATTCATGTGAGAAGCGAATGCTAATCCACACAAAACAAAATGTGAAATTGCTTCAGACTTAGGAACTGCCTGTACCGCACTGTATACAATCATCAGCCAAAGAAACAGTATTTTGAACGTGTTTTTAAAACTGGGTGCAAAATCAATAAAACATACCCTTCAGCAAGAAGGGAGGTATGCGTATATTGAAAAGGCACGTTTTACATGCTTTCAGAAGAAACGGGCTTCAGCTGTACTGACTAGTCCGGCATGCTGAACACAAAGGTGATAGATTTAACTAGAAGTATGAACATCCCCACTGATTTCAAAGCTTCATCAGCATCATAACAAGGATTTCAGGATCGTCGTAGAATCACATGGAGAACAGTTTCCGACGAATCGTAAACTTTTAACATCACTGTGCAGCATTGAACTGATGATGTTCTGTCCTATATTTTAAGGGATTATCAACCTCATAACATCTGCTGCTGTGACTAGACCGGGTTGTTCTATAGTCTGCTTCCTAGTAAAACATTAGCTGAAAGGGGTGACCCATGCCATGGTGCGAAGAAAAGTGATATTCGCGTGGATCCGACAAACTTCCCCCATTTGTGATAGGAAGATCTAAGAATCCGAGGTGTTTCAAAGGAGTAAATACGAAACTTACGGAACATGAATCCAATATAAATTCTTGACTGACTGAGATTTTAGTGGAACATTGGTAAGAACACTGGATATTAGAATGAAAAAGAGGCTCCTTCATCTTATGGATCGATGTGCAGCTCATCCACCACAAGCAGGTTTAGAATATGGTCGACTGGGATTTTTCCCTCCAAACTGTACCAGTGTTCTGCAGCAGCCTGATTTAGGCATCGTTCCAAAATTTGAAGTTTATTATAGAAAAAAACTGGTTCAGCATTTGATAGCATTGACTGATGCAGGAAATGAAAACCTCTCCATTAACTTACTACAAGCCTCGGAATTATTTCGGTGCGTGGTAGCCGGTGTCATCCTGGACAACTGTTCCCGTAAAGCTGATGCCTTCCTGGAAGACTGCCGCTGATGATGATGACGGAGGTGATGGTGAAGTCATGTTCGATAATTAACTGGTTCTACTGGAGGCTGTAGATTGGATAGTTTTGCACATTTTGATGATAATCTCACTGTGTCTGCGGAACCCCAAGATGAGGAGATTATTGCTGATGTTTAGGGTGACCAGATGCAATTGTTTAAAAAGGAGGACAAACAGCTCCAGAAAGGAGGACATAGGAAGAAAAAAAGAGGACACATCAAACGGGTCAACTGCAGATGAGGATACCACCTGTCAGCTTTGGACAAGTCAGTGACTGCCGGGAATTACCGGTAAAACTAGTAGGTAATTGTTACTAGTGGTCCGGTGGTGATTCCCTGAGCAATATTTTTTTATTTTGAATTAAGAACATTGATTGTAATGACAGTGTGGCATCAATTGGTTTTTATATTTACGCGTAGTTTTAAGATTTAACAAAGACGGCTGCCTAAACGCCACTCCTGATTGGCTACTTTCATGTGACTTGTCCAAAGCTGATGGGCGGTATCCTTATCTGCAGTATTCCCCATCAAACATACGTTCAATTTTAATAAATGAGTTTATTATTTATAGACATAACATACATACATTCCTTAACAATTATTGATGCTTCTACAAATAAACTGAGTGACTATGAAACTACGAAATAAAACCATGACAGTTAATCTGTCGAGTTATTTCTTACCTTTATTGGCCACTGAGACGTACGTTCCAGCTCCACATATCTTACATTCCGCTTCAAATTCATTTCTCCCTTTCTTGTAAACCGGATATTTGCTGGAAAGGACATTAGAAAATGTACACTTTCGTTTAGGCATAGCCAAATATTTTACGTAACTCACTCGGTTAAAAATTACACTCACAAATCACACGTGCACTACAGGAAGCCAAGCCAATGCAAAGCCAAGATACAAAACAAAAATTTTAAATAATCGATATTTGCATTCGCTTATAGGTCGATCAACGATAACATCGACGATCCTGGTGCCGCCTACTTCGTGCGTTTTTATCACGAAGGCTGTGCCAATAGTTAAAGTATTTAAGAAAAGAGCAATAGAACGGGACGAATTGTAAATTTAACTGTATTACGCTCAACTTTGCGAAAAAGCTGGACACTGTAAATATCTGCCCGGACCCCGGACAAAGAGCCAAAAAGGAGGACATGTCCGGATTAGTCCGGACGTCTGGTCACCCTACTGATGTGTGCCAACAACGCCGTGATGATCAGGAAGTGGCAGTGATGGAGATAGAGATATTTTGAATCTTGAAACACTAAATTGAGTGAATTGTTAAACGCAGTCGATGTGTGCAGGGATTTCAAGTCGAGAAGTAGTAGTGAAGAAGCTCTAATAAGTTTTCAACATGAGGTATACAACTTAACGCACGAAAAATAAAATAAGCTGAATAATCTAATTCCTTTAAAGCAGGATGAAGTTGATAATAATGTATTTTCTCTTTAATACTGTATCTGTGGTGTTGTTACAGTGCAAAATGCCAAATTACAACACAGTGTCTAATTTCTCTAAAGCACGACTGTATAATATTTTTTATTTTATTCTATCTTCGTCGTTTGTAATGTTTACACATGTAGCCCCATAGTATGTTCTGTTTATTTTCAGTGAAAAATTTGTGTGTGTTGCTGTACTTCTGACTTCTAACAAGGGAACCTCCCCGTCGCACCCCCCTCAGAGTTAGTTATAAGTTGGCACAGTGGATAGGCCTTGAAAAACTGAACACAGATCAATCGAGAAAACAGGAAGAAGTTGTGTGGAACTATGAAAAAAATAAGCAAAATATACAAACGGAGTAGTCCATGCGCAAGATAGGCAACATCAAGGAAAGTGTGAGCTCAGGTGCGCCGTGGTTAGCGTGAGCAGCTGCGGAACAAGAGGTCCTTGGTTCAAGTCTTCCCTCGAGTGAAAAGTTTACTTTCTTTATTTTCGCAAAGTTATGATCTGTCCGTTCGTTCATTGACGTCTCTGTTCATTGTAATACGTTCAGTGTCTGTGTTTTGCGATCGCAGCGCAAAACCGTGCGATTAGTAGACGAAAGGACGTGCCTCTCCAATGGGAACCGAAAACATTTGATCGCAAGGTCATAGGTCAACCGATTCCTCCACAGGAAAACACGTCTGATGTGTTCTATACGACACTGGTGACGGCATGTGCGTCACATGACAGGAAAATGTTGACGACCCACCTAACTTGTACACTTGGCGAATGGGTAAAAAGATTCTTCTACCTTGCCCGATTTAGGTTTTCTTGTAGGTGTGTTAATCACTCCCAAAAAAGTGATGAAAACATAAATTTGCCACATAAACTGCAACAAATGAATGCAACAGTTTCACAGTCGCACAGTTTTCCCTGTGCTCTGTCAAAACATATGTTTTTAACGTTTTCAAATTTTTCCGTGTGTAGACCGTCAAATCCTGCATATGTCCAAGCAAATGTCCTGGAATTTTGGAGAGCGAAGTTGATTATGTGTGAGTGCCTGAAGTTTGATAATTGTCTGAAAATAAAAAATTAAACTTTTCGCTCGAGGGAAGACCTGAACCAACGACCTCTCGTTCCGCAGTTGCTCACGCTAACCACGGGACCACGGCGCTCCTACGCTCAGATTACCCTTGATGTTGCCTATGTTGCGCATGGACTACTCAATTGGTATATTTTGCTTATTTCTTTCGTAGTTTCACACAACTTCTTGCTGTTTTCTCGATTGATCTGTGTTCAGTGCTAACTTATAACTAAATCTGAGGGGGCTGCGATGGGGATGTTCCCTTGTAAGTAATTCCGAGTTACGAGTAATCTTTTTCTCTTTTTCTTAATATACCGTACGTATAAATCAGCTGCAACTGTAGTTCCTCCGTTTTAAAACATCGGGGCCAGGAAGGGAAGCCCGTGCTAATTTGTTGACATGCTGTGAGAGCATGGCGGGTGCTATCGGCGCAGCCATTGGCTCATTTGCAGGCGGGCTCTCCCCACCCGTCGCTTCGGGTTTTCCACTGGCGCGTCACGTCTCACGGTGACAGAACGTCGTTTATCAGCAGACGTACGTCACTGGTGATCAGTGTCGTTTTCCTTGCTTTAAAAAAACACGAGCAGGAAAATGTGGCTATCTTCAGATGGTCTCAGGATCTACGCTGCGTCCGGAACGTGTAGAAACTTCCGCGCTTTGCTGAGGATGTTTCGTTCGACTTCTTGATACTTCGCGATAAACGCACTCTTCCCGTGGAAATTCACAGTACGCTGTAGAAGCCGTGTCACCTGCCCCACAATAATCGAATTACGTGGCAATCGTAAGCTACAATAGAAAAACTCGAACTGAAAATATTAAAGTCCCAAAAGTTGTATGAATTTCAACGAACATTTCCGTGGTGGTTGCCGCCGGGAGGCTGAGAATTTGAACGCATATCCTAAGTTCAGCAAACGGAGACATCGCCAGCGGTCTCGACTCTGATCCCAGGTTGATAAGTAACAAAAAAAAAAAAAAAAATATGGTTCAAATCGCTCTGAGTTCTATGGGACTTAACGTCTGTGGTCATCAGTCCCCTAGAACTTAGAACTACTTAAACCTAACTAAGGACATCACACACATCAATGCCCGAGGCAGGATTCGAACCTGCGACCGTAGCAGTCGCGCGGTTCCTGACTGAGCGCATAGAACCGCTCGGCCACACCGGCCGGCTATGCTAACAGGCGTAGTCCACTTTGTGAAGCAGTTACGACCGTGCAGAAAACATTAGGTAGTGAATTACGTGACATGTTTGCGGAAAGACTGATGGAGAGAAAAGGAACTAACACACTGAAGAGTGTACGTATTAAGGTATATATGATAGTGCTAATAGCTTCTAAGGATTTTAATGTGCACTATATTTGACTGCATTATTATTTACTGCATGAACGGGCACAGAAACTTTCAAGAGTTGTAGAACATTTAAGTATTTTGATGTGCTACAGTCTGTGTTGCAGTGGCCGAGCAGTTAAATGCTAGACTACAGATAGAAAGGTCGCTCTGCAGTTCGATTCCCTGTCAGTCCTACGACTTTAAACTGTCACTTATCATTTGTTTCATCTCTTGAAATGCTTGTTGGTGTGAGAAATGTCGACGTAAACCATCGTTAGGAGTCCATTCTGAACTGTACGTTCGCCAGTAGCTGGCTTGGCAAGTTAGTCTGAAGGTCGGAGGAAGGCGAGGGCATACCACATCTAGTAGGACGCTGGCTTGTGAAACAGTGTGGTGTTCTAAACAACTTTTAGATGGATGACAGCTTTACGTTTACCATATTCTGTAATTTCACACATTATTGTGAACTTGTTCAATGATAAAGCCTATTTCATAGCAAAGCTTAATAAAGATTCTTGTTTCTTGTGTGTGTCAAAGGGACAAGACACACCTTGGTTTAGATTCCGGTTTGAAATATAATCTCTCGACAACTGACTAGGTGAGCATGTTCTTAAATTGGGGGACATACCAGTTTGAATATGGCCTTGCCTAGTAAAGCACTCTTCTGCTCAGAGTAACCTTCTTGGTGATATTTATAAGGGACGATCAAAAGCGTTCCCACGTGAGGACGTTGCTGCAGCGTAATGTGCAACGTAGCGTGACTACGATGCAAGTATAGAAGCACCGATTTGTAATCAAAGGACTGGTGTGGCATTCGTGATTTCCAACGTGCATACGGTAAATGCGGAAACATGAACGATGTCGAGATTACTACCAAACGCGTCCAAACAGGACCAACACGCTGTTATTCTTTTCTTAGCTACCAGTAGACATCCATTGGAGAATGAAAAATGTGCGTGGGGTAGCTTGTCTGTCGAAAACCAACTGCGACAAAAGGTGCTACTGTTTCATCGTAACGCGCGTTCCGATATCGCAAGTGCCGTAACGCAGAAGTTACGCCAAGCCAAGTTGGAGACACTTGAGCACCTATGGTCCCGATCTCTCCCTATGCGATTATCACGCCTTCTATCCCTTAAAAAAGGCTTTGAGGAGTGGGCGATACCCTTTAGACGAGGGTGCGGACTTCTCACACAGCACAACACGATGTGCATCGGTGGGATGATGGCCTCACTGCTCAGTGCAATTTTGCCAGACTGACATACCAATTCTGGACACTACGGCCTTCGAACGGAAACTTTTTGGTCGCCCCTTGTACTTTACTTTTCGATATAATCAAATGGCTCTAAGCACTATGGGACTTAACGTCTTTGGTCATCAGTCCCCTAGAACATAGAACTACTTAAACCTAACTAACCTAAGGACATCACACACATCCATGCCCGAGGCAGGATTCGAACCTGCGACCGTAGCGGTTGCGCGGTTCCAGACTGTAGCGCCTAGAACCGCATGGCCACTGCGGCCGGCTCGATATAATCCTCTGGCGATTATGCATCGTGAAGATTCTGTTTGTTAAATTTAGTTGTTGTGAGAACTCTTCCTTTACTAATTAAGCGTCGTACACTTCAGGAAAGTGTTATTTTTTTAAATATCTAACCTCAGTGCAGAAGAATTAAGACCACAAGTATGTAGGTAATGATTTTTGAAGTGCCTGGTCATTCTCATGTTCAGACCTAGAACAACTTGCGCCAGTAACTTGAGGAAAAAGCTATTGTTCTTTCAAGTAAGGTTACTTAAAGAAAACGTTCTAGCCCCATGTTGTATGTTGTATTTTAAACGGGGACGTAGAAACGACGGATAGGTTCCGTCCCCGCCACAGCCGCAGTGGTCCACAACCCCACGACGACTGCTGCGGTCCACTTCACCCCTCCGCCGCCCCACACCGAACCCAGGGTTATTGTGCGGTTCGGGCCCCAGTGGATCCCCCCAGGGAACGTCTCGCACCAGACGAGTGTAACCCCTATGTTTGCGTGGTAGAGTAATGGCGGTGTACGCGTACGTGGAGAACTTGTTTGCGCAGCAATCGCTGACCTAATGTAGCTGAGGCAGAATAAGGGGAACCAGCCCGCTTTCGCCGAGGCAGATGGAAAACCGCCTAAAAACCATCCACAGACAGGCCGGATCACCGGGCCTCGACACTAGTCCGCCGGGCGGATTCGTGCCGGGGACCAGGCGCTCCTTCCCACTCCGGTAAGCCGTGCGTTAGACCGCTAGGCTAACCGGGCGGGCTTTCGAGCCTCATACTAAAATAGTAACTAGAGCTCAGCCCTTTCTCTGCGCCTCTTTTATGTTCCACAACTTCTAATAACATGCATTGATTCACCTCAAGATTATCACCTAGCTCTGTGGATTGTGTAAAAAACGTTTCCTGTCGTATTTACTGTTTCTGACCAGACAGTTAAAAGTTGTAAGATGTGCATAGTGTACTGCCAGGAAATCATTCGGGTACCATCTGCTGTTTCTATCGCTTGTACAGTTGATATGACTTCCATGTACAAAGAGGGGTCTCACGCATAGGATTCTGGCAAGTGCAAGAATTATTAGTCTGTAGGCTAGCAACGCAAGCATGTTCAGCTGTTATCTCACAGTTGACACTCGTAAATGCTGCTCCTTAAGTAAAAAGCGTTGTCACGACTGATATAATCATCGTGCGGCATCTTTAATGACCTAATTCCTGAAAAATGGGAGCCGCGGCTTCACCTTTTACAGAAATGGTACAGAATCGATTGTGTTACAGCTTTATCAATCGCGGCAGAACAAAGATTTCAGTTACATAAGGCGAGAAACACAAATTTTGTTACTCATCCGGAAATTTTAAAAACTGTTCTAAGATCAGAAATGCTTATCTGAAACTCGCCCTTTTCCCTTCTTTTTATGCGAGAGATGAAAAAAAAACGAACATCGTTCGGCTGTGAGTATTGCGTATCGTTAATAGCGCTTTTTTGACAAGCGATGCCTGATGCTTATATTGCAATTATTACATTAATTATGTCCCATGGAGGTGCATTTCAGGGATGTAGAAATTAGTGAAATACATACATATAACTGAAATTTCAGCAGGGAAATTTTGTAATATTACGGTATTACAGCGCTAACACGAATTATTTTATGAGGGAAAACATTTGTTTGGGCAATCAACCCTTGAGAGACTACTGCTCCCTCCGTCTTATATCCCTCAAAGAGATCGTAAGACAGGGAGGAATATGTAGGATATAATAGTATGACACTATTGTCAGGAGTCTCCTGGTGGGGTTTTTCGGTAGCCTAATGCAAGTATTTTTATTTGACGCCTCTTAGGCGACTTGCGCGCCAGTGACAATGAAATGATGATGAGAGCAACACAACACATGGATAAAAATTTCCAAACCGGCCGGGAATGGAACTAGGATCACCAGCTTTAGAGGCAGAAAAGCTAAGTCCCCTCCGCCCCCAAGTATCATGAGTTTTGACCACGGTAAGGAGGATTAGGGCGCGTACACAAGGATACAAAGAGTCATTTTTCTTCTCATTCAATACGTGAACGTCGTAAGACAGAAAAACTCTAATACTGGTACGAGATACCCGCCTCCGTACGTAGAACAGTGGCTTGCAGAGTACAGTAGTAACATTAATTCTGCCCACTTTGTTTAGATTCATTGAATATTGCATTCGTGTGTTAGTTTAGTTGAAATATGCAACGTATTTCTCTACAGATTTACAGAAAATTATTAGAGAATTAAAGTTCAAATATAAAAAATTTAAACTCAAACAAAATACTCATAACCCAACAATTTCAGAAAGTTACAAATTACTTGACACAGAAGTTATGCCTATATTTCTTCGTATTTTGCGGGATATCCTTTTAATTTAATCACTGCCTCGACTCTACACGGCGTCGAGTCCACCAATCCGAAAGATTTGCTGATGGTTGTTACGGATAGAGGGCAGCCATTTCAGCACTAAGATTTCGTCTTGGTACTTATTTTGCGGTAGTGTTGCCCTGTAACAATGCCAGATATCCAATGCCATGACCTTGCCGTGCAGTCCCACACCGTGACACTGACGGGATGCTTCATAGTGGCTGTGGTGTACTGAAGCAATAAGTCTTCGCCTGATCGACGACGAACGAACAATAACTCCATCACTTCCAAAGAGCTTTTAGTCTCGTCACACCAAATGATTTTAGCTCTGTCTGCTTGCGTCCATTCCTTGTGTGCTAGTGCCCATTGCATACATTTCCCTCTGAATTTTGTTCAGATTAGGCTTCTTCCTTGGAGTCCACCCTCGCAAATCATTTTCGTATAGTTTCTGTCTGACGGTTTGATGAGAGACTTCAGTTCTGAAGTCTTCAGTGTGGCATTTATCTCTTTTGCGGTACGCAGACGATTTTGCAGAGAAAGACGGCAGATACCACGATAGTCTTGGTTAGTCAATATCGGTTTTAGGTCGGTTCTTGGAGCAATCTTGATTGACACAGTTTCTTCATACCAATTGCAAACTTTCCTCAACCCGGCCCTAAAGCGCCTCCACGAAACCATTTTCCTGTTTTTGTATACCTATAACTTCTTCGCGGAGTGTTACTGCCTTGCCGACCGCTGTGGCCACGCGGTTCTAGGCGCTGCAGTCCGGAACCGCGCGACTGCTACGGTCGCAGGTTCGAATCCTGCCTCGGCCATGGATGTGTGTGATGTCCTTAGGTTAGTTAGGTTTAAGTAGTTCTAAGTTCTAGGGGACTGATGACCTCAGATGTTGAGTCCCATAGTGCGCAGAGCCATTTTCGGTACAGGAGACATCGTTTTGAATCCGTCATCCGTCTCAGCTCACACTAAAGAAGGCTTGCACATCAACAACTGTGTATTGCTACTACTGGAGTTACAACAATGATCAGAACGCTTTTTCTCACTGGATAAAGCAATAATACTGTCATACGCTTCCATTGATAAACAGGTATACAAGCAGGTAAAACAGTGAAGTTTTTTAATCGTTGTCAGTTAAGTCTATTTATTTTTTTAATAAGATACATAACGTCACATTCTCTAAAAGTGATATATATTCAGTAGGACATACCGTAAACAAAAAAAAGCATAATTTAATATACCGAAACTTACTAACATCTCGTGATGCGAAAACGAACACTTCTACGAAGTGTCCAGAATTAATGCCACTACTGTATATGGATGAAAGTAGACGTAAAAGAGATGATGATAAAGTACTAAATTTTAAAAAATGCGGAAGAATAAAATTCGCAGTAATGTTGATTTCATAAACAGAAGCAGTTACGGCACTAGTTGGCAGATAAATGGGTCTCAAGCGGATCTTCCCTGCTGCGAAAAGGCCTCGAGTTATGAAGCAAACAAGCGTGGAGAGCTCGAGAGGGCCCGGCAGGTCGCATATTTCATGGTCTGTGGAGAGTTTGTATCGGTCGCAACTGGGCGTGGCTTACGACGACCACGCCCTAATTTAGATAATGCTTCTCCCTCTCAGAGTATGTGTGTGTTGTAATGGCAGGCACTACCGTGTTATACATTGATATTAGCTTCAGTTGGGCGAGGAAGTGCCCGTAAAGTTTCTTCAGGTATGTCATACACTATTCGCCATTAAAATTGCTATACCAAGAAGAAATGCAGTTGATGAACGGGTATTCATTGGACAAATATACACTCCTGGAAATGGAAAAAAGAACACATTGACACCGGTGTGTCAGACCCACCATACTTGCTCCGGACACTGCGAGAGGGCTGTACAAGCAATGATCACACGCACGGCACAGCGGACACACCAGGAACCGCGGTGTTGGCCGTCGAATGGCGCTAGCTGCGCAGCATTTGTGCACCGCCGCCGTCAGTGTCAGCCAGTTTGCCGTGGCATACGGAGCTCCATCGCAGTCTTTAACACTGGTAGCATGCCGCGACAGCGTGGACGTGAACCGTATGTGCAGTTGACGGACTTTGAGAGAGGGCGTATAGTGGGCATGCGGGAGGCCGGGTGGACGTACCGCCGAATTGCTCAACACGTGGGGCGTGAGGTCTCCACAGTACATCGATGTTGTCGCCAGTGGTCGGCGGAAGGTGCACGTGCCCGTCGACCCGGGACCGGACCGCAGCGACGCACGGATGCACGCCAAGACCGTAGGATCCTACGCAGTGCCGTAGGGGACCGCACCGCCACTTCCCAGCAAATTAGGGACACTGTTGCTCCTGGGGTATCGGCGAGGACCATTCGCAACCGTCTCCATGAAGCTGGGCTACGGTCCTGCACGCCGTTAGGCCGTCTTCCGCTCACGCCCCAACATCGTGCAGCCCGCCTCCAGTGGTGTCGCGACAGGCGTGAATGGAGGGACGAATGGAGACGTGTCGTCTTCAGCGATGAGAGTCGCTTCTGCCTTGGTGCCAATGATGGTCGTATGCGTGTTTGGCGCCGTGCAGGTGAGCGCCACAATCAGGACTGCATACGACCCAGGCACACAGGGCCAACACCCGGCATCATGGTGTGGGGAGCGATCTCCTACACTGGCCGTACACCACTGGTGATCGTCGAGGGGACACTGAATAGTGCACGGTACATCCAAACCGTCATCGAACCCATCGTTCTACCATTCCTAGACCGGCAAGGGAACTTGCTGTTCCAACAGGATAATGCACGTCCGCATGTATCCCGTGCCACCCAACGTGCTCTAGAAGGTGTAAGTCAACTACCCTGGCCAGCAAGATCTCCGGATCTGTCCCCCATTGAGCATGTTTGGGACTGGATGAAGCGTCGTCTCACGCGGTCTGCACGTCCAGCACGAACGCTGGTCCAACTGAGGCGCCAGGTGGAAATGGCATGGCAAGCCGTTCCACAGGACTACATCCAGCATCTGTACGATCGTCTCCATGGGAGAATAGCAGCCTGCATTGCTGCGAAAGGTGGATATACACTGTACTAGTGCCGAGATTGTGCATACTCTGTTGCCTGTGTCTATGTGCCTGTGGTTCTGTCAGTGTGATCATGTGATGTATCTGACCCCAGGAATGTGTCAATAAAGTTTCCCCTTCCTGGGACAATGAATTCACGGTGTTCTTATTTCAATTTCCAGGAGTGTATTATACTAGATCTGACATGTGATTACATTTGCACGCAATTTGGGTGCATAGATCCTGAGAAATCAGTACCCAGAACAACCACCTCTAGCCGTAATAACAGCCTTGATACGCCTGGGCATTGAGTCAAACAGAGCTTGGATGGCGTGTACAGGTACAGCTGCACATGCTGCTTCAACACGATACCACAGTTCATCAAGAGTAGCCTAGCGTATGGTGACGAGCCAGTTGCTCGGCCACTATTGACCAGACGTTTTCAATTGGTGAGAGATCTGGAGAATGTGCTGGCCAGGGTAGCAGTCGAACATTTTCTGTATCCAGAAAGGTCCGTACAGGACCTGCAACATGCGGTCGTCCATTATCCTGCTGAAATGTAGGGTTTCGCAGGGATCGAATGAAGGGTAAAGCCACGGGTCGTAACACATCTGAAATGTAACGTCCACTGTTCAAAGTGCCGTCAATGCGAACAAGAGGTGACCGAGACGTGTAACCAATGGCTCCCCATTCCATCACACCGGGTGATACGCCAGTATGACGATGACGAATACACGCTTCCAATGTGCGTTCACCGCGATGTCACCAAACACGAATGCGACCATCATGATGCTATAAACAGAACCTGGATTCATACGAAAAAATGACGTTTTGCCATTTGTGCACCCAGGTTCGTCGTTGAGTACACCATCGCAGGCGCTCCAGCCTGCGATGCAGCGTCAAGGGCAACCGCAGCCATGGTCTCCGAGCTGATAGTCCATGCTGACTCGGGGATCGAGACGTGGCTGCACGATCCGTTACAGCCATGAGGATAAGATGCCTGTCATCTCGACTGCTAGTGATACGAGCCCGTTGGGATCCAGCACGGCGTTCCGTGTTACCCTCCTGAACCTACCGATTCCATATTCTACTAACAGTCATTTGACCTCGTCCAACGCGAGCAGCAATCGTTTGGAAACTTTCCTCATGTCAGCACGTTGTAGGTGTCGCCACTGTCGCCAACCTTGTATGAATGAAAAGCTAATCATTTGCATATCGCAGCATCTTCTTCCGGTCGGTTAAATTTCGCGTTTGTAGCACGTCATCATCGTGGTGTTGCAAATTTAATGGCCAGTAGTGTATTAGAACGAAGACAACGAAAATTTGTGCCGAACTGGGGCTCAGACCTGAATTTACTTCCTTCATGAACGGGAATATACGTAATGTACAAGTGTAGGAATGTGACACAAGGAAGACGACAAAGGAATTTTGGGTCTGGCCGTGATTTGTGCACGGATAGCCGAACCAGTTAAGGCGACCGCTCGCGTAAAGAGCGAAATTCGGGTACGAGTCTCGGTTCGGCACAGATTTTCACTGTCGTCGTTCTAATATACAGCCGAAGGTGGTTCAGACCCGCAACTGCGAATAAATTTCCCTATGTCATTTATAAGTCGTGATACTCCTCTTGTTCCTCGTCGGTTAGAATTATTGAACGACTACTGCTCTTAAGCCTTGGTACAGAGTGGCAGGAGGTACCGCATTCCTCATGGGATATGTTGAACAGTCGCGCATTGCTACACCAACACATCGAGTAACTGCATTAACGGAGAAATAATAGGAACGTCCAAGCACGACAGCTAGTATCTGACGTTCTCTGACGTCTGCGTGTCGGCCCCTTTCGCTACGCTGATTGCACACAATTGACTGGTACATAGTTGCGGTGTCATACAAGTATGACCGCATGGTACCAATTCCGCGCCATCTGGGGCGCTCCAAAGCTACCAGTATTTCCTTATAAGGAGGTCCGCTGAGCTTATGTTGCGATCCGTTGCCAGATATGTGAGTCTTCAGTTTCCTTCGGTGAATTTGTTGATTGAACAGTGCATGAGCGTATGCCAGTTCATTGTGTCCAAAGGGCACAAATTTCGGCAGTGAAACATGTTGCCATGTCAGGTGCGCTAACGAGCGGACCGACTTACAGCCCCCCCCCCCCCCTCACCCTCCCGCCATAGCGACCATTCTGTCCGCGGTCCGCGCCCGTGGGGCTCTGTGGCGATAGGGCGCCCCAGTTGCGGTAGCTTGGGTGTAGTTACTGCATTGGCTGCCCGGACACATCACTCTTTAGCAATACAATAACTTTTGTGTATATTCTGTAATAGTCAGGGCTTGAGGTGCGTTTTCAAATTCACCGAACCAGCTATATCAATAATGGCAAGTATTAGAATCTTGCACCGTTTATGCTGACCCCCATGCCACTGAGATACGAGGGGCGTTTGAAAAATCCGTGCAAAAATAAAAACTACTTACGTGTTTGGGGTAAACCTTTTTTATTTTTCGACGTAGTCTCCTAATTTGTTGATACCTTCCGAATAATAGGAATTGTCAAAGTCTGCAAAATGGCTATTAGTTGCTGCGATCACCTCCTCGTTTGAATAAAATCTTTGTCCCGCCAGCCATTTCTTCAAATTGGGGAACAAATAGTAGTCCGAGGGAGCCAAGTCTGGAGAATAGGGGGGGGAGGGGGGACGTGAAACGGGTTGGAATCCTATATACATTAATTTTGCGACCACAACTGCTGAGGTGTGTGCTGGTGCATTGTCATGATGGGAAAGGACTTTTTTGCGGTCCAATCGCCGGCGTTTTTCTTGCAGCTCGGTTTTCAAACGTTCCAATAACGATGAATAATATGCTCCTGTAATAGTTTTACCCTTTTCCAGATTAATTGAGGATTAACCCTTGCGAATCCCAAAAGACAGCCGCCATAACCTTTCCGGCCGAAGGAATGGTCTTCGCCCTTTTTGGTGCAGATTCTCTCTTGGTAACCCATTGTTAAGATTGTTCTTTGGTCTCAGGAATATAGTAATGTATCTATGTTTCATCTACAGTGACGCAACGACGCTTAACGTTCTGCGGATTCTTCCTGAACAGCTGCAAACCAGCCTTGCAATACATCTCACGATCCCGTTTGTGGTCAAGCGTGAGCAATCGCGGAACCCATCTTGCGGATAGCTTTCTCGTGTCCAAATGTTTATGCAAAATATTATGTACCCGTTCATTCGAGATGCCCACAGCACTAGCAATCAAATGGTTCAAATGGCTCTGAGCACTATGGGATTTAACATCTGAGGTCATCAGTCCCCTAGAGCTTAGAACTACTTAAACTTAACCAACCTAAGGACATCACACACATCCATGCCCGAAGCAGAATTCGAACCTGCGACCGTAGCGGTCGCGCGGTTCCAGACTGAAGCGCCTAGAACCGCTCGGCCACACCGGCCAACCACTAGCAATCTTACACACCTTAGCTCTTCTGTCATCTATCATCATATCATGGATTTTATCAATGATTTCTGGAGTCGTAACCTCCACAGGGCATCCAGAACGTTCAGCATCACTTGTGCCAATATGGCCACTCCGAAAATTTTGAAACCACTTATAAACTGTTCTAATCGAAGATGCAGAGTCGCCGTAATGTATATCAAGCTTCTCTTTAGTCTCCCGAGGCGTTTTGCTTTTCATAAAGTAATGTTTAATCACCACACTAAATTCTTTTTCGTCCATTTTTTGACAATCACTCGACTTCCTTGATTCACACGAATGCCAAAGACAAAGAAATAGACCAATGTGGCTGAAACTTGGTGTTCGTTCTCTCCAAAGATGCTACTAACTAAACATGACCTTGATACGCGCCGGTGGTGCCATCTCTCGGACTTTGCACGGACTTTTCAAACGCCCATCGTAGGTACTGTACAAATAAAAGAACTTACCGTTGACAAACCTCTTGCGAACTGGATAAATATAAAGAACACGTTTCATTGACGCAAGTAGCATAAAACCCGGATTACCTACCAAGGCTCGGCGAGTCTACTTGTAGTCCATTCGCTAAAACTTTAAGTATGTGTGTGACAATAATAGAAAACGTAACAGTCTGGATTATCTTAACGCAGTCGTCAGCCATTGTGGATGATCTGTAATGAATCAGGTGGCAATATCGTGGTTGTTAGTGTGGTCTTTTGGTAACACGACAAAGAACGCTACAGTGTTAAAGTGTCTGAAACCAGTTTAGGTGGCCATGTTCACTTAGTGGTGAAGGCACTAATGGGCAGGGGAAGCCATCCTTTGAGGTGATGTTAATACGACTAGTTTCACAACTGAAAATGTCCAAAGAAGACCATGAAATAACAGCCCTTCAAAAACACATGATCTGAGTAGTAACAAACATATGTAGACTGTATTTGACAATCATGGGCCCTTTATGATCCGATACCGCTCAGGTAATTGGGAGCAATTCTTTGCGACGGCTATTGTAAACACCTGCTGACCAGATTCTGGATTAATACACGGTGATCATCAGCCACACGTCTCGGGAAAATAGGTTCTGGCAGCCACATCAGATCATACAGTGAATAAGATACGCTGTGCACCAGGACCACGAAAACATACAAACATACGCTCGCACTGGGAGCCAGAGAGAGCTCGGTTTTGCTTTCCGTTGCTTTCTCGCTGGACGATTGTGGTCAGTAGCGTAGGGCGGGTGGAGGGGGGGGGGGGGGGCAGAGAAAGTGAAGCACTGCAGCTTTGTTTACTGTCGATGGGAGTATTTCTGGCCTTGCTGCCTCCTAGCTGCAGCCACAAAAATTGGCAATGACCGTGTCTGTGCAAAGTTTGGAATACTGAACCAAGTTGTTCGACAGCGTATTCATTTGAGAGGCGTCTCCGAATGCAAAAGAAGTGCAAAGACAAACAGAACGCCGTATAACATTATGTTGAAGCGAGCGCTGTGGCACATGCTAAAATAAAAAGAAACAAATCTGAGAATTTATCACAGAGTCGCCATAGTGAAGTAATAGTATACAGCACTCCGTCGTCAGGCCACGAGTGGCCTACCAGGACCATCCGACCGCCGTGTCACCCTCCGAGGAGGATGCGGATAGGAGGGGCGTGGGGTCAGCGCACCGCTCTCCCGGTCGTTATGATGGGTATTCTTGACCGAAGACGCTACTATTCGTTCCAGTAGCTCCTCAATTGGCATCACGAGAAATGAAAACAACAAATAAACGGGCGTGAACTATGTTACAACAAAGGAATTCGAGAGTCAAAACTTCCAAAACGGAACCAAGAGTCATAACATGCCGTAACTGTGTACGACAAATACCTCACCTCACCTCACTGTTGCATAAGGACATTACACCGCGACACAGACACAAATGTGAATACAGAGAACAGACACGTCAATGACCAGCTAGACAGTTCATAGTTCTGTGAAAAAATAAATAAAAATAGGGGGCATGACGGAGAGTTGAACATGGATCTCCACCATCACAGTCCAACACCGCGACTACATAACCACTTCGCCGTACCTATTCAAATTCGCTCCATGTTGCACATCTTGAGCGTGGACCGTTCCCTCTTTCTATTTTACATCCTTTTTCAATGTTCAGTACACTTTTTCACAGTTCAATACACGGTCTTCCTGTTTTCATGCTTTATCTGTGTTAAGTTTTTGACGGAATAGCCACTGGGCCAAAAGAAGAGGCTTATCAACCAAATATAGGAAGACATAGGCTCCATGAAATATCAAATGACAAAGGCATTAGGGTAGTAGATTTTGCTATAAGTAAAAACGTGACTGTCAGCAGTACATGGTTTCCACACAAAAATATACACAACGAAACATGGATGTCACAAGATGTACAAACTAGAAATCAGATAGACCATATATTGATTGACAGGAGGCATAATGGATGTTAGGAACCAACGTGGAGCTGACTGCAATTCAGACCATTATCTAGTGAGAATTAATTACAGGCAAAGGATCTTACTATTGAGTAAACAAAAAGGCCACAAACAGAAAAGTTTTGACATTAAGAAACTGAAGTCAGAAGAAATGAGAGCATATCAGGCGAAAATAGACGAGGGGATTAAGAACGATACCGATACATCAAATGAACATACAGAAATAATGTGGAAACAATATAAGACTGCAATCTACGAGGCAGGTGGGGAGGCTTTGGGACATGTACGGGCTCAAAGGAAGGCAGATTGGTTTGATGAAGAATGTGTGAGAAGAGTTGAGGAGTGTAACTTAACACGAATAAAATTATTTCAGAGAAGAACTAGAGCAAATATGAATGAATATAATGAAAAGCTCCTGTGAAGCTAAGAGGAAAGAAATTGGAAGAAATTCAACATATAGAAGAAGAGAAGCAAGTACGTGAAGTGTACCAAAAGATTAAAGAAGGAAAGGCTGGGTTTCAAGCCAGAACAAATACATGTAGATATAAAGAAGGGGATTTGATAGGGGAGAGTAAGAAAATACTCGATAGATAGGCAGAATACTTCCAAGAGTTACTGAACCCAGATGTAGAAGGATTAAAAGAAGAAGAAATGGTGGAAATAACTTATTATGGACCAGAAGTCTTTACACCAGAACCCACACTGGAGGAAGAATACAAACCATTGAGACCTTAAAAAATAATAGGGCACCTAGAGAAGATCAGATCCAGGCGGAACTACTCAAATATGGTGGAGAAGCATTGTGAAAGGCAATACATCAAGTGATACTGAACATCTGGCAGGAGGATAGCATGCCAATGGAGTGGTTCAAATGGTTCAAATGGCTCTGGGCACTATGGGACTCAACTGCTGTGGTCATAAGTCCCCTAGAACTTAGAACTACTTAAACCTAACTAACCTAAGGACAGCACACAACACCCAGCCAGCACGAGGCAGAGAAAATCCCTGACCCCGCCGGGAATCGAACCCGGGAACCCGGGCGTGGGAAGCGAAAACGCTACCGCACGACCACGAGATGCGGGCCAATGGAGTGGAAAACGGCTATTATGTGCCCCATACATAAAAAAGGAGATAAATTAAACTGCCAGAATTACCGAGGAATATCCCTGCTAAATACTACATGTAAAGTGTTCTCCAAGATACTAAATGGGAGGCTTACTCCCTATGTGGAAAAGAGAATTGCAGACTATCAGAGTGGCTTTAGAAGAAATAGGTCAACAACTAACCAAATATTCACATTACGCATACTAGTTGAAAAATGTTATGAACATCAAATAAACTTACATCAGCTTCATATCGATTTTAAACAAGCCTATGATAGCATCTCAAGAGTGACATAGCGTAATGTGATGGAAGAGGCAGGAATACCTAAGAAGCTCGTTAAACTTACTGTGATGACCCTCAGTGAAACCAATTGTAAAGTAAAAATACAGGTCGAAATCTCCAGAGAAGTGGAAGTGAAGAAGGGATTGAGGCAAAATGTTCAAATGGCTCTGAGAACTATGGGACTTAACATCTGAGGTCATCAGTCCCCTAGAACTTAGAACTACTTAAACCTAACTAACCTAAGGACATCACACACATCCATGCCCGAGGCAGGATTCGAACCTGCGACCGTAGCGGTCGCGCGGTTCCAGACTGAAGCGCCTAGAACCGCTCGGCCACACCGGCCGGCGGACTGAGGCAGGGTGACAATATCTCCTCGCTGCTATCCAACCTCTGCCTAGAAAAAGTCATAAGTCAGTTAGAGATAAATAGACAAGAAACCATTTTTAATCGGTCACTGCAGTACCTGGCTGTGCAGATGATGTGGCATTACTCGCACTGTGCTGGCTGATGCCTATCAACAACTGGAGAGAGGCGCAAGGGAACTTGGTCTGGTAGTCAGTGTCGAAAAGACCAAATATATGGCAATGGCCAACCAGCGAAACCTGCCAAATCTCAGGACAGCCGACAAGGAGTTTGAAAGGGAGAGAGAGTTCAAGTATCTCGGATCGACTATCACAGAGACTAATGACATCAGCAGCGAGGTGAAAGCTAGAATAGCAGCAGGTAACAGATGCTACTCTGCCACACTACCCATGCTTAGGAGCTCACTTCTATCACGAAAATCTTAAATCCTCATTTACACAAAACAATTATAAGACCAGTTGTTATGTATGGTGCCGAAACATGGACCATGACTGCAAATGAGGAAAGGATCCTTAGCCTTTGGGAGAGAAAGGTTCTGCGTAAAATATACGGCCCAATATACGGTCAAGAAGGTTGGCGCATCCGTACGAAAGCACAATTAGAACAACTTTTTGAAGAACCTGACATTGTCACTGCCATTAAAATAAGAAGACTGCGATGGGCAGAATGGAGGAAGACAAAACATTAAACTTCCTGCGCAGATTAAAACTGTGTGCTGTACCGAGACTCGAACTCGGGACCTTTGCCTTTCGCGGGCAAGTGCTCTACCGACTGAGCTACCCAAGCACGACTCACGCCCCGTCCTCCCAGCTTTACTTCTGCCAGTACCTCGTCTCCTACCTTCCAAACTTTACAGAAGCTCTCCTGCGAACCTTGCAGAACTAGCACTCCTGAAAGAAACGATATTGCGGAGACATGGCTTAGCCACAGCCTGGGGGATGTTTCCAGAATGAGATTTTCACTCTGCAGCGGAGTGTGCGCTGATATGAAACTTCCTGGCAGATTAAAACTGTGTACCGGACCGAGACTCGAACTCGGGACCTTTTCCATTCGCGGGCAAGTGCATTATCCTTTCTTTCAGGAGTGCTAGTTCTGCAGGGTTCGCAGGAGAGCTTCTGTAAAGTTTGGAAGGTAGGAGACGAGATACTGGCAGAAGTAAAGCTGTGAGTACCGGGCGTGAGTCGTGCTTGGGTAGCTCAGTCGGTAGAGCACTTGCCCGCGAAAGGCAAAGGTCCCGAGTTCGAGTCTCGGTCCGGCACACAGTTTTAATCTGCCAGGAAGTTTCATATCAGCGCACACTCAGCTGCAGAGTTAAAAATCTCATTCTGAAGACAAAACATGTAAGAAGGGAATGAGATGGATCGACGAAGAAGACATGAAAAAGCTGAGATGATGGAAACCCATGGGCTGGATAGAATGGCAGGATACTGTGATGCCGGCCGGGACCCTCCAAGGGTTGTAGAGCCGAGCATTAGTAGTAGTAGTAGTAGTAGTAGTAGCAGCGACTGGGCCATCTTACCATTAAATCTGAGGGGACTACGATGTGGGGTTTCTCTGGTCAGAAAATAAAATCCGCACCATCTGAATCTGCGTAAACAGCGTGTGACCATGTGTAGTGATACTCCGTGCTGCAAAGGAATCAAAACAAAGCATTCTGGGGGGGGGGGGGGGCCGAGAAAAGTGTCTGGCAGCGGGAAATAATGGGCGGCCGTTCGGAAAACATGCCGCTCGTTCCGTCATTAGCGTGTTGTGCACGGCGGCAGAGGCCGTCAACACTGGGGGAGGCTAGTCCCAGCCAGCGACAAAATACCTCTTTGTGGATGCGCCGTCTCCCTGCTGAATGGCGTTGTGGAGTATACACTTCCTGACCAAAGATATCCAGAACGCCCTATGTAATGCAGAATTGACCACTAGTTGTCACGAGAGGCTGACCCGCCTGTGTAAAAGGGGGTGTGTGGTTATTGTGTTGTCGGTAGTGAAGTTACAACAGCACAATAGGTCGGTAAGGAGAGCTAAGTAATGTTGAACGTGTTCATCGGGTGTCACATGAGTAACAGAACTGGTCCCTGTTGACGAAGCTCTTTCTTACATAGCTGATATGTTTCCTACTGATATAATAGCTTTGTTTCGACATGGTCTATCCTCGACTTATTTTCAATATAACAACGAGATTTATGAACAAATTGATGGGGTGGCCATGGGTAGCCCTCAAAGCCCTGCTATTGCTAATCTATGTATGGAATTTTTCGAACAACAGGTGCTGCAGTTGGCAAAAAAATGCCCTTTTAAATGGTATCGATACGTGGATGACACCTTTGTGATATGGAATCATGCTGAAGAGGAACTGAGTGATTTTTTGGTGCACATAAACAGTTTCAATCCAAAGATACAATTCACCATGGAGAAAGAGAGTAATGGAAAACTAAATTTTTTGGATGTATTGGTTATTAAACGGGCAGATGGGACTTAAGGGCACAAGATATATAGGAAAGACACACACACCGATCGTTACCTGTATAAGAATTCGAATCATCATCCTAGGCAGAAGAGAGGAGTCATAAAAACTTTAGAGGACAGAGCTAATAACATCTGTGAGCCAATTTACTTGCAAGATGAATTAAGCCATTTGCGAACAGCTTTCAAGAGAAATGGGTACACTGACAAGGAAATAGATCGAGCCCTCCACCCTAGAAGAAAAGTGTCCGAAAATACACGACAACAACAACCGTCGGCTGGAAAAGTTTTTCTTCCATTTATTCATAACATCACGGACCGTATTGGTAAAGTTTTGGGCAAGTTTCGAGTGGAGACAATCGTTAGACCTATCAAGAAAATTAGTGAAAGTTTAAGATCGGTGAAAGGCGCACGACACCCCTTAGCTACTCCAGGTGTGTATAAAATTCCGTGTAGCTGTGGCATGATTTATATTGGAACAATTAAAAGGAGTGTTAATACCCGCCTAACGGAACACAAAAGGAACTGTAGATTGAGACAGATTGACAAATCAGCTGTAGCGGAACACGTGTTCAAAGACGGTGATCACGAAATAAAATTTAGTGAGACAAATGTGATAGCTAGGACCTCACATTATTATACTCGCATGTATAGAGAAGCTATAGAGATGTACAAGCACGGAAATAATTTTAACAGAAAAGCAGAAGGATTAAAACAAGACAAGATATGGCGGTCGACTTTGTACCAACGAAGTGACAATCGATTACCTGTAATCGAGAGAGATGGCACTAGCCAGAGATAGTTTTAAAGTCGAAAGCACGTGATGAGTGGTGGCGCCATCTAAGCGCTCTATATAAGCGGGACCACCAGCGCCTAGCAGCCAGTCGCCGACTCACCTCAGATGATATTGCCGGCAGTAGGCAACGAAACGTCAGGAAGGAGAAGAAGTTTTATATATGGACCACGGCAATTCAGCCCGGAAGTTTTAATTAATGAAGACGCCGGCCGTGAAAGCTTACGTGTTATGATTAGAACTGTTAGGGATATTTCAGCCCGTCTAAAGCTGACCAAGTCGACTGCTGGTGATGAGACCGTGAAATGGAAACGCGAAGGAACAATCACAGCTAGGCTAAAACCAGTCAGACATCATGTTATGATGTGGACCGTCGAACATTGCGGAAGGTGGCTATAAAAAAGTCGCATAAAATCAGCGGAAGGAGTCACTCTTGTGTTCAAAAGTGCTACCAGTAGTCCAGCTAGCACAATGACTTTGCCTAGAGAATTAATAAGTATGGGGTACAGGGGCTTTTCATAAACTACACATTTATGATGGCAGTCCTGAGAAACTCTTGAGGTGGTGTAAATATCGACGCCACTGGACAGTGGATGACTGGAAACGAGACATTTGTAGTAATGACTCACCCTATATCCTGTGGCATCAGGACAATGAAAGAGTTGTTTTCCGTGCTTAGGCTGTGGTCCCCTTATTGCACTTAAGAAAAGGCTAAATGTCGAAGGATATGAACACATTTTGTAGTATTGTGTGCTGCTGGGTACATTGGAGGAACAGTTCGGAAAAGATGCTCATTTGTATCGGCAAGACAACGTAACCTGCCATAAAGCAGCATCTGAAAGACAATGGTTTGTCGACAAAAACATTCCTCAAGTGGACTGGCCTGTCCAGGGTCCCGATCTGAACACAGTGAACACAGACATTCAGACATCACATTGAAAGTGTCCCCAGCAGAGCTCAAACCTTCAGTAAGGTGAAGCGTGGCGACACCTGTATTAACGTCCACTGTGTGTCCGAACACTAATGACCAGATAAGGTATGAGCCACTTGAGTATACGCTCTATGTACCCTACCCTTTTTGAGCGACAGGATAGTAACGCTTCGATGGATGCTTCTTTCAAATTTGCTTCAGAAGTCTCCTTGTGGCATCACACTGTAATTAAGACACGGCGGACCATTATATTTACAGGGAGGAAAACGTGGCAAAAAAATGTGACCACCAGAATTGATATTGCCAGAAAACTGGCAGGATGGGTTGTAAATGCAGTACTCTTGGTACTGATTCCTTGGCATTACTTTAATGCACGGCAGAACACTGTGCTCCAGCACGGAAGAATAATGCACATGGACGCGTACTTGACGTCAAATTGCATCAAGCAATGAGAATAATCAGTGGTAATACTAAATCTACACCACTTCCATGGTTGCCTGTATAATACAATATTGCACCTCCATGAATAAAACGAGAAGCAGCAGCAATAAGAGAGTCCCAAAAGTGTTTCACTTACCAGAACGCAATTGTTTATAATCAACTAAAGAATGCACATGCCAGCAAACTCAAATCTATAAAATCACCCTGGCCAACGCAAGATGCACGTCTTGTATATGATATTTGTCAAGAATGGAAAGAGGTATGGGAGAAGTTTCTTCCGACTAATTCTCATCGTATAACTTACCACAGCGAACGTGTAGATGGACTTCGTCTGCCCAGAAAACTAGGGACACACATGAATCGATTCCGTACAGGGTATATAAGATGTGGTGCCTGTTTGTATGAATGGGGGTTAAAAAATGCCATGACGTGTTTCTGTGGTGATCCTGTGCAAACTACACACATCAAAAAAAGTTTTGCATCACACCTGTTCCCAGAAGTACTGAAGATAGGCTGTGGATATTGTATTACAGACACAGTCCCGTTGACTGTTCAGAGAAATAAACAACCATGCATGAGCAGCACCTTTTAGACGGAGGGAGTCCGAGAGGCGATCAGTTCCAGCCATTACACCAGGAAGGAGATACACGGCTCGTGTTGTCTATTCCTAGGCGGCCAATACCGCGGTTCGAACGCGTCTGCATTGTTCCTTTAGCCAGGAATGGCTCTCAACAGGGGAAGTGTCCAGGCGTCTCAGAGTGAACCAAAGCGAGAGAGACAGGAACTGTCAATGACATGCCTCGCTCAGGCCGCCCAAGGTCTACTACTGCAGTGTATGACCGCTGCCTACGGATTATGGCTCGGAGGAACCCTGACAGCAACGCCACCATGTTGTATAATGCTTTTCGTGCAGCCACAGGATGTCGTGTTACGACACTGTGTGCAATTGGCAATGGACCGCTCTCTTCACCGATGAGTGTCGCATATGACTTCAAGCAGAGAATCGTCGGAGAACTGTTTGGAGGCAACCTGGTCAGACTGAATGCCTTAGACACACTGTCCAGCGAGTGTAGCAAGATGGAGGTTCCCTGCTGTTTTGGGGCGGCATTATTTGGGGCCGACGTACGCCGCTGGTAGTCATGAAAGGCGCCATAACGGCTGCATGATACGTGAATGCCATCCTCCAATCGATAGTGCAACCATATTGTCAGGATATTGGCGAGGCATTCGTCTTCATGGACGATAATTCGCGCCCCAATCGTGCACATCTTGTGAATGACTTCCTTCAGGATAACGACATCGCTCGACTAGAGTGGCCAGCATGTTCTCCAGACATGAACCCTATCGACCATGCCTGGGATAGACTGAAAAGGGCTGTTTATGAACGACGTGACACACCAACCACTCTGAGGGATCTACGCCGAATAGCCGTTGAGGAGTGGGACAATCTGGACTAACGGTTCCTTGATGAACTTGTGGATAGTATGCCACGACGAATTCAGGCATGCATCAATGCAAGAGGACGTGCTACTGCCTATTAGAGGTACCGGTGTGTACAACAATCTGGACCACCACCTCTGAATGTTCCGCTGTATGGTGGTAACAACATGCAATGTGTGGTTTTCATGAGCAATAAAAAGGGCGGAAATGATGTTTATGTTGATCTCTATTGCAATTTTTTGCACAGGTTCCGGAACTCTCGGAACCGAGGTGATGCAAAACTTTTTTTGATATGTGTATGTAGTACCTGAACGAAGAGCGTATACTAAGAAAATTTCCTGGTGGACACAGCGAGCAGCGTTTGGTGACACTCAGACTTAGATATACAGTTATAATATTTTCTCTATATTGTTTGTTTCCTTATTCATATTGCGTATATTTTTGGGTATATTAACCTTTCATATATTAAGTCCTTAAATAAGACTAAAATGACCATGTAAGCCGTGCGAATAAATAAATGAACCAGGGAGCGCAGCAAATAAAACAAATTAATTATTTTGCTTATGCAGCATAGTAGGAATAACACAAGATTTAATTTCTAGGCGATTTGGGGGTATACAAGATTCGAAATTGAGCACACAGAGCTACCTCCTCAGACGGCAACAACGACTCTCTCCCACCGATCACTGTAACGCATGAGTAGCTGTGAGATCCTATTGGGCTAAACATGGGGCCAGGATTAGATCCTGAGGCCTATGTTTTTCCCGCAATTTACCTCGGAGAGCGGTTCCATAGTGGGAATAACGGCAAGTTGTAAATTCGTTTGGAGTCCACGTTAAACTGGTTGGGCAAGGTAAAGGCGTACCACCTCCAGTGGGAGTATAGGACCGTGCCCAGTGAGTGTACAGCGGTCACAGATAACACTTTATTAATAATTATAGTACAAAGTAATGTCTCCAGTTACAGTTACATTTTCTGCAAGTACACCAAGTCCTTTCATCCATACATGTATTTTTTCATCATTACCAATTGAGCAAGCAGTGAAGGAAACAAAAGAAAAGTTCGGAGTAGTTATTAAAATCCATGGAGAAGAAATAAAAACTTTGAGGTTTGCCGATGACATTGTAATTCTGTCAGACAGCAAAGGACTTGGAAGAGCAGTTGAACGGAATGGATAGTGTCTTGAAAGGAGGATATAAGATGAACATCAACAAAAGCAAAACGAGGATAATGGAATGTAGTCGAACTAAGTCGGGTGATGCTGAGGGAATTGGATTAGGAAATGACACACTTAAAGGTAGTAAAAGAGTTTTGCTATTTGGGGAGCAAAATAAATGATATGGTCGAAGTAGAGAGGATGTAAAATGTAGACTGGCAATGGCAAGGAAAGCGTTTCTGAAGAAGAGGAATTTGTTAACATCGAGTATAGATTTAAGTGTGAGGAAGTCGTTTCTGAAAGTATTTGTATGGAGTGTAGCCATGTATGGAAGTGAATCATGGACGATAAATAGTTTGGACAAGAAGAGAATATAAGCTTTCGAAATGTGGTGCTACAGAAGAATGCTGAAGATTAGATGGGTAGTTCACATAACTAATGAGGAGGTATTGAATAGGACTGGGGAGAAGAGACGTTTGTGGCACAACTTGACTAGAAGAAGGGATTGGTTGGTAGGACATGTTCTGAGGCATCAAGGGATCACCAGTTTAGTATTGGAGGGCAGCGTGGAGGGTAAAAATCGTAGAGGGAGACCAAGAGATGAATACACTGAGCAGATTCAAAGGGATGTAGGTTGCAGTAGGTACTGGGAGATGAAAAAGCTTGCACAGGATAGAGTAGCATGGAGAGCTGCATCAAACCAGTCTCAGAACTGAAGACAACAACAACAACAACAACAACAACAACAACACTAATTTTTCTACAAGAGCGTGAAAACAATGTAAGTGGCATATTACTGTACACATAACAGCTTTGCGAGTTGATGACAACCATACTTTATTTGGATACATCCCAAAAAAAAAGAACACAATAGGTTGTGTAGTGAACACAACAGCGTTGTGTGTTATCTTGCGGCCTCTTTCTCTCTGTCCATCCACTTGTTATCGTTCTGTGGCTTACAAGGAGGAAGCATGGAACGAAATAACACGACGTTCGATGAGCGACAACGAGTCGTCTTTCATCGTGCGAAGGGCCGCACCACAGACATATTGCTAATTTGTTTAACATCGCAGGAATTACATTTGGGTATACATAAGCCGATTTGAGGAGGAATATCGCAAAGAATCAGTCCCTCACTAGGGGCACCGAAGGAAGCTAAATGAAAGATTAAGCGTATTTCTCGATGGAATGCACCGAAAACTGCAATCCAGTTGCTGCAGGAATGTTGTAAGCAAGAAAGTGACCCAACGGTCGGGAGGTTATCGGAGAACAAGGGCACGATGGAAGAGTGGCAAGAAAGGAAGCCATGTGCGAACAAATAGAACCGACGCAATAGCCTCCTGTTAAGGTCAAGTTCAGATGTTAAAACGCGTTGAGGCGCGCTATTGCGCGATCGAATTTCAAGGAAGTTCAGACGACGAGCGGTAGGGCTCGTTAGTAGCTGCAGTCTGTTTCGGTTTCAGATATTCTGCATGCGGTTATTCAGATATTCAAATAAAACTGGGATAATTCGTCAAGTATGCAGAGTTACCTGGATGGATTTGAAATTGTGATACCAACACCAGATGTTTAAATGCGCGGTTCGGAAGCGCGTGTCAGATTTCCGTCATGTCTTCTTCTTCTTGTGGTCTTCAGTCCTGAGACTGGTTTGATGCAGCTCTCCATGCTACCCTATCCTGTGCAAGCTTCTTCATCTCCCAGTACTTACTGCAACCCGCATCCTTCTGAATCTGCTTACTGTATTCATCTCTTGGTATCCCTCTACGATTTTTACCCTCTACGCTGCCCTCCAATGCTAAATTTGTGATCCCTTGATGCCTCAGGACATGTCCTACCAACCGCTCCCTTCTTCTTGTCAAGTTGTGCCACATACTCCTCTTCTCCCCAATTCTATTCAATACTTCATCATTAGTTATGTGATCTACCCATCTAATCTTCAGCATTCTTCTGTAGCACCACATTTCGAAAGCTTCTATTCTCTTCTTGTCCAAACTATTTATCATCCATGTTTCACTTCCATACATGGCTACACTCCATACAAATACTTTCAGAAACGACTTCCTCACACTTAAATCTATACTCGATTTTAACAAATTTCTCTTCTTCAGAAACGCTTTCCTTGCCATTGCCAGTCTACATTTTATATCTTCTCTACTTCGGCCATCATCAGTTATTTTGCTCCCCAAATAGCAAAACTCCTTTACTACTTTAAGTGTCTCATTTCCTAATCTAATTCCCTCAGCATCACCCGACTTAGTTCGACTACATTCCATTATCCTCGTTTTGCTTTTGTTGATGTTCATCTTATATCCTCCTTTCAAGACACTGTCCATTCCGTTCAACTGCTCTTGCAAGCCCTTTGCTGTCTCTGATAGAATTGCAATGTCATCGGCGAACATCAAAGTTTTTATTTCTTCTCCATCGATTTTAATACCTACTCCGAATTTTTCTTTTGTTTCCTTTACTGCTTGCTCAATATACATGTAGCCATGCCTTAAAATTGACCACGCTACCAAATGGCGTGAGTGGTGGAATGATGTATTTGCTGATGAGAGAAAATTCGTCGTTTTTCCAGCAGAGGGAATAACTGTGGTGGTATGAAAGCCGGATGATCAGCTGCCAGCTAAGCGCTTGCAACGTACTGCAAAACTGGGATATTTTGGTGTAATGCTGTGTTTCATCATTTACAGTGGGAGAGATTACTTTTTCACCAACACGTGAAAGCAGTCAGATGCAAAATTTGCACAAGAGTACTGAGAAGTTGGAGGTTAGATGTACATTCAAATGTTTACAAGATAACGACCCGAAGCACGCACCCTATATTGTAAGAGAACGACTTCTTTATGACTCTCCTGAAGCTATTCAGACACCAGCTCAGATGCCCGGCCTTAATCTCATAGAAATTTGTGGCACGAACGCAGTTGAAGGGTCAGGAGAAATACATCCAGCTCGAATAAGACCTGAAAAAGAAGGTGATGGCAGCATGGGAAACAGTTGGGGCTGAGAAAAGCACAAAAATGGTTGGTAACATGTAAGAGCGTTTGAAACTGGTTACAAAGCACAAGTGATATTGAAATCCAATATTTTACATTTATTCGAAAACGATTATGTCGTGACCCAATATTGAAGGCATTACAGTGAAAAATGGCTCTGAGCACTATGGGACTTAACTTCTTAGGTCATTAGTCCCCTAGAATTTAGAACTACTTAAACCTAACTAACCTAAAGACATCACACACATCCATGCCCGAGGCAGGATTCGAACCTGCGACAGTAGCGGGCGCGCGGTTCCAAACTGTAGCGCCAAGAACCGCTCGGCCACTCCGGCCGGCCATTACAGTGATATATTGTCAAATATTATTTAACTAAATGTGGTATTAATATGTTTCTTGAGGGATTATATGTGATAATTTACTTATATGAAGTTATGAATTTTTCATTTATTGAAAATTCGTTCGGTTTTATATATATCTGTGAAAACAAACACATACTACTAGAAATATTGAGGTGACAAAACGTTAATGACAGCCTCTGCAGTAAAGTCGGCGACAGGAGAACCCTGTCAGCTGGCAGTGTTGTTGCTGGCCAGTTCTCATCTGCGAAGCGTACAAGGCTGCATCCGAAAACATTACTCTTCTACACAGCTGGGACAGCACTGAGACGTTTACGACGTATACAAAATACAGTTATGCAATTGTTTGACGTAGACGCGCAAAGTAGAGCTCCTATATAACAGGTTGAATCACCCGCCATGTTTTCCCCATCTCTGATGATTCAGCAGTGTTTACCTTGTGGGTGGTTAACCATTCACGAAATTTTTTACTGTATTTCTTATAAAAAATTTCATAGTGCATGTATAAAGTGAACCAAACCGTAATTAATGTTTATAGAAATATTTAGAATGCCCTTTTCGTGTAATAGAAAAATTGAAATGTAATATTGCACAGCTATAGGAATGTATGCTCGGAACTTGGGTGATAATTTGTAAATATTAAATGTGATGAGTTAACAAATCGGTACCAATGTCTTCAAAAATGGGTGTTATGGACAACCTGTGGTTATGTATTAGTTTTGCCTGTATACAGCTGCTTGTAAAAGAGTTGTTTATTTTTCATTCAAAAGGAGGTCCTTTAAGAAATGCCGCATTTTCACTCTACAGAGGTGGGGGAAACCATAGTTTCAACTTACAGTGAAATAAATTTGTATTATTAGTTTCATCTATCATTTAACCAGTATTCATTCTACGTTCTTCATGATAGGTTTGTTGCTCCTTGAGTTGTGGTAAAAACTTTATACTTTGTAGGGTATATTACTTGTGCAGGTTCCCTCAGAATGACCAATCCGCTATAAAAATATCTGTATTATCCCTCGTTCTACTGTGGTTTAAGAAATGGGGTAAAGTATTATTCAGTTTTTGTATGTATGGTTATGATAAGCTGTATAAATACATCAAAAATATGCCTCCCACTTTTCCAGTTGCTAAAATATCACGGGAATCGAAAAAGTTTTTGAGACGAACTGCTTCAGTACAGTTTTCGACCGGCAAGAAACGCAATTGCATGCAACTGGTTTCGTGATCATAAGTACTTCTATTAGCGGATATTTATAAAACACAACTGAGCATCGGTTGGTCCCCGATTGTTTCTCCGACAGCCTATGGCTCATCTTTTTCTTCATTCAGGGTCATTAGGTAGGTATTGTATTGTACTATATGTTAATCAGGGACCTAGAAACGACGGAGAAGCTCCGTCCCCGCCGCAGCCGCAGTGGTCCACAACCCCACGACGACTACCACTTCACCCCTCCGCCGCCCCACACCGAAGCCAGGGTTATTGTACGGTTCGGCCCCCGGTGGACCCCCCCAGGGAACGTCTCACACCAGACGAGTGTAACCCCTATGTTTGCGTGGTAAATGGTGGTGTACGCGTACGTGGAGAACTTGTTTGCGCAGCAATCGCCGAAATAGTATAATTGAGGCGGAATAAGGGGAACCAGCCCGCAGTCGCCGAGGCAGATGGAAAACCGCCTAAAAACCATCCACACACTGGCCGGTTCACCGGACCACGACACAGATCCGCCGGGCGGATTCGTGCCGGGGACCAGGAGCTCCTTCCCACTCCGGTAAGCCGTGCGTTAGACCGCACGGCCATTAGGTAGGTACTCTAACATGCAAAAACCATTTTTGCAATAGTTAGTGCAGTTCACAGCTGAGCAACCGCCCACATTTACGACGAATTCTTCAATACACTTAATTAGAAATCTCCACTCGCATTGTGACTCATATGTTTACGAGTATGAATATCCTATACTTTGGGGAAAATATGGTGAACAGTTCAGCTCAGGTTACAGGAGTATTAGCGTAAAGCAGCCATGAGAAGCTCACCGCAACTGACATAATTTTCTTTCGCCGACTCTGCAACACACAATAATAATCCAAAACATTGTGACCACTCCCCACCGCGCCGTTGGATGTCGTCACGTGGTATTGCGGGCAAGCGACATGGTAACAAAAATATGTAAGCGGAACAGACACGGACGGGGTTCACTCTAGCGAAGATATGGGCTGCGAATGGGGAAATCCAATGAGATAAGCGACTTTGACAAAGGGCGGATTACTGGTAAGCAGAGCCTGTGAAAGAGTATCTCGAAAACAGCGAAGCTGTCGTGAGCATCTACGGAAAGAGATAGCATAGTGAACGTACCACTAGGCGCTAAATGGGTGGAAGTCCACGAGCGTTCATAGAACTTGGGGTTCGGAGGCTTGTCTGCTGTGTACAGCAGGATAGATGGTCATCTGTGGCTACTCCTCCGAAGGAGCACAATGCTGGTGCACTCACAAGTATTTCGGAGCACACCATTCATCGTACGTTAAGAACATGGAGCTTCGCAGCAGACCATCCTTACGTGTTCACATGCTGACCCAACGGGATTGTCAGTTACCATTCCAGTGGGCGTGAGACCATCCGGATTCGACTGTCGATCAATGGAAACGTCTCGGCTCTTCGGATGAATCACGTTTTTGCTACACTAGGTCGATAGTCACCACAAACGCCGCCATCGATGCGAACGGCGATGCCACGGAAGCAGGCTGGTGGGAGCAGTATTTGCTATAGGAGACATTCTCCTGCGCTTGCGCTGAACCTGGGATAGTAGTCGACACGCTGACAGCTACGAACCACCGCATCCCTTGATGCTTGATGTCTTCCCCGACGGCGATGTCATCTTTCAGCAGGATAATGGTCCGTGTATTGGAGGCAGAACCGTGCTATGCTACAATGGTTTAAGGAACATTATAGTGAAGTCACGTTGATGTCCCGGTGACCAAATTCGCCTGATGTAAACCCTATAGAACCCATCTTGGTCGCTATCGGGCGCTGTCACCACGTACGCAAATCACTGTTCCGTTATTTACGCGAATTACGTGACCTGTGCGTAGACATCTAATGCCACAAACCTACCAACAAAGTATTTTATCCCTTTATATGCAAAATTAGTGATGTATTCCGTTCCAAAGACGGACAAACAAGTTATTAAGCAGGTGGTCCTAAAGTTTTGCTCGTAAGTGTACATGGCAATATTCTGTGTATAAAAAAAAAAAAAAAAAAAAAAAAAAAAAAAAAAAAAAAAAAAAGTGTGAATTCCTAAGGGACCAAACTGCTGAGGTCATCGGTACCTAGACTTATACACTAGTTAAACTAACTTATGCTAAGAACAACCCACACACACACATACGCAAGGCCGAGGGAGGACTCAAACCTCCGGCGGGAGGGGCCGCGCAATCCGTGACATGGCGCCTCGAACCACGCGGCCACTCCGCGCGGCTATTGTGTGTATCATTTGTAGTTTACCATAAACAGCAGATGATGGGCACAGTAATTTTCGTAGCTTAAAAGTATTTGTACGTGCACACGCAGAAGCGAGACAGTCTCAAAAGCCCATGCTGCTTCAACACGATACCACAGTTCATCAAGAGTAGTGACTGGCGTATTGTGACGAGCCAGTTGCTCAGCCACCATTGACCAGACGTTTTCAGTCGGTGAGAGGTCTGGAGAATGTGCTGGCCAGGGCAGCAGTCGAACATTTTCTGTATCCAGAAAGGCCCATACAGGACCTGCAACATCTGGTCGTGCATTATCCTGCTGAAATGTAGGGTCTCGCAGGGATCGAATGAAGGGTAGAGCCACCGGTCGTAACACATCTGAAATGTAACGTCCACTGTTCAAAGTGCCGTCAATGCGAACAAGAGTTAACCGAGACGTGTAACCAATGGCACCCCATACCATCACGCCGGGTGATACGCCAGTATGGCGATGACGAATACACGCTTCCAATGTGCGTCCATCGCGATGTCGCCAAACAAGGATGCGACCATCATGATACTGTAAACAGAACCAGGTTTAATCCGAAAAAATTAACGTTTCACCATTCGTGCACGCAGGTTCGTCGTTGAGTACACCATCGCAGGCGCTCCTGTCTGTGATGCAGCGTCAAGGGTAACCGCAGCCATGGTCTCCGAGCCGATAGTCCATGCTGCTGCAAACGTCGTCGAACCGTTCGTGCAGATGGTTGTTGTCTTGCAAACGTCCCCATCTGTTGACTCAGGGATCGAGACGTGGCTGCACGATCCGTTACAGCCATGCGGATAAGATGCCTGTCATCTCGACTGCTAGTGATACGAGGCCGTTGGGATCCAGCACAGCGTTTCGTGTTACCCTCCTGAACCTACCGATTCCATATTCTGCTAACAGTCATTGGATCTCAACCAACGCGAGCAGCAATGTCGCGATACGATAATCGCAATCGCGATGGGCTACAATCCGACCTTTATCAAAGTCGGAAACGTGATGGTACGCATTTCTCCTCCTTACACGAGGCGTCACAACAGCGTTTCACCAGGTAACGCCGGTCAACTGCTGTTTGTGTATGACAAATCGGTTGGAAACTTTCCTCATGTCAGCACTTTGTAGGTGTCGTCACCGGCGCCAACCTCGTGTGAATGCTCTGTAAAGCTAATCATTTGCATATCACAGCATCTTCTTCCTGTCGGTTTAATTTCATGTCTGTACCACGTCATCTTCGTGTTTTAGCACTTTTAATGGCCAGTAGTGTACATGAACCTTCTTCCTTTAGTTTTCTTGTGCGTTGTCCTGCATCAACATGCCAACTAACCGATTTGGAATGTTTACTTTAGAGGGCGGCCAGAAGTTCTTCTGTCACCACCTTGTTAGATCCCCGCCCGTCCCTCCCGCTCCCCACTGTCTGCTGTAGCGTAATTCGTATGGAAATGTTTGCAAACTGTCTGACGGACGCGGGACTCGGGTACCAGCCTTAGAAGGATGGGGAAACCACCTAAATACCACATCCAGGCTGCCCGGCACACGGGCCCCCATCATTAATCCTCTTAAAAGACTGTGAGGGACAAACGATTCACCTCGGACGACGACGTCCAGCTGTACGTGCGGAACTGGTTAACATCGCATCCTCGGGAATTTTATGAGACAACCATTAGCCGCCTTGTGTCACAGTGGGACAAGTGTCTCAACAGCCAGGGTCAATACTTCTAACATGCACGTTCTGGTTTCTTTAATTATGCCTCCGGCTCGTTTCTTTTAGAACACCCCTTACAGATGATCTTACAAAAAAATTAATCAACTTTTGATGGTAGCATTCTTAACGTCATTCACACACTTTCAACAAGTTACTGTAATGAGTAACCCCTTAGCAGAGAAATGGCAACTCGATAATTTCTGTCCAGCTTTGCCGGAGTAGCTGATACTCCAAAACTGGAAACTGTCTGGACTCATACCATGGAATTCTTGGAATTTTTCGAGTTGAGGCCACAATAACGTCCTCTTAAGAAGAGCTCAGGATTGCAGCTGAAAGCGAAACAGTCCGCAGCTCGTGGTCGTGCGGTAGCGTTCTCGCTTCCCGCGCCCGGGTTCCCGGGTTCGATTCCCGGCGGGGTCAGGGATTTTCTCTGCCTCGTGATGACTGGGTGTTGTGTGATGTCCTTAGGTTAGTTAGGTTTAATTAGTTCTAAGTTCTAGGGGACTGATGACCATAGATGTTAAGTCCCATAGTGCTCAGAGCCATTTGAACCATTTGAAAGTGAAACAAAAACGTGATTCGTGCTGTCTTGTCGCTTGTCGTATGGCGAGTCGCATCGCGTACCGTATCGTCCCAGTGGGAGCACGAGTGTCGCGCTGAAAAGCGTCCGCGTCTCGGGACATTTATTCCAACAAGTCGTATCGTCTCAGTGAGGACCGCGCCACATGTGTGTGGTGTGTGTGTGTGTGTTGTGAAAGTTGGCAGGTGGGTGGACCACTGGAGGCTGTTGGGTCGCTCTGGAATATCTGGTTACTGCATTTTCACAAGCTACACACACTCAGTCTGCTAGTATTCAGAGCCTCATTAAGGCAGCGCGATATTCTGGATAGGGAGCAGGGTTGCCAAGTGTCCCGAACTAACTAGTACTGCCCTGATGTTTCTGTTGAAAACCCGACTCCTGACTACACTTCGTCGCAAAATGTAAAAATACTAATTACACCAAAATGGATATTATTTCACATAACGGCTTAAACTCGTACGGCTGAAAATCCACGATGCAAGAAGCAAAAAAGTCTAGTAAACAGGGGTCTGAAATGTATACCTTAAGAGCTGTGAGCACTTCTTTATCTTCGATACTGTAAAAAAGTCTTTTCTATTGCAAGCTCTTTGCTTCCCATATTTTGGGAGGAAGTAGTGCCGACATAAACAAAAAAATATCTAGCAAACGTGTGCTCCAAAATACATACCTTAAGACGTACGAGCACTTGTTCAGTACAACAGAAGTGGTTCACAGTCGCCAAGATAGCTCTTAGCCCTCTAGTGCATGGTATTTTCTTTATTAAAACAAAAGTTCTTACAAGCGGGGACATACAATTTAAATAATGACAAAATGTTTAAAAAATTCTGCTGTTCAGTTTGATAATTTTTAAGAGATTTTATTGGCTTGATTCATAAATAAGTCATTGTGTATTGGGATATCTAATGCATATATGAATCCCTCTTAATATTTTGTCACAGAAGTTTTTCACAATTATCTTGGAAAAATCATGTCATAGAAATTTCAAAAAACCCATTTATATTTCATGATTACGCAGTATGTACAAAATATACTAATTTTAGAACCAGGCATTCAATTTTTAAACTTAATTAATTCTGAAAGAATATTAACTTCAGGACTCAATACCGCTACAGTAATTTTTTTGCTGTAACTCGTATGGAGTGAAACTGTAAAAAACAATTTGCGCCTTTATTGAAGCAAAGCGACACACTACATTTACTGCATACCACAAAGGTTGCTTTGCACGTGTTGAAATTTGCGCCGTACTCTTGTGGGATTCCATGTTGGAATCACACGGTCACGTCGCGTATCTGGCGGGGGAAGTGGTGCTGTTGGACCTTTACATTTCTTCGCTGCGTAATTATACTGTACTTCAGAAGGAGGTCTCCCTCGTTTCGGCGCCGCAGAATGTCCAATAACGCACAGAACAGTTGAAAGTTCAATCCGAACCCTGACTGTTTCATCGAGCCTTTGGGAGCATGCAGCTTTCTATGCAGCAACCAGGAATTGACACGTTATGTCAGCTATATGATAAAACAATCGCATGTACCATTTCCTAGTCCACACAGAAATATAGTGACGTCTAAAAAACTGTCAAGTAAATCAAAAAATTCCATATGGGCCTTCTGGTTGAGTTCCAGCGAACGTAGATCGTAAACATACACTTCTATTGGCTTTCCACAAAGCTGCTGATATCGGTGTTTTTGTATGTCTTGCAGTAGTCGACAGAAAATTTTCGTTTTTCTTTTTTCACAATATTATAATTTGGAAGTTTACACTAAGGGCTTCTGTTCCTTCTGACAGTGCCCAAATCGTGGATGCCTTGTTCATCCAAGAATGAAATTAGTGGAAGGCTGGTACGGTAACTATCAAAGTGGACTTTGTGAAACACTCTTTATAAGATCTGACAACTATATTTTCACGAGTTCCCAATTCTGGTTCGTGATGAAGTCGGTTTTCAGCTCAGTTTCAGCTCCTGTACATACAGGGTGAGTCGCCTAACGTTACCGCTGGATATATTTCGTAAACCACATCAAATACGAACCGATTCCACAGACCGAACGTGAGGAGAGGGGCTAGTGTAATTGTTTAATACAAACCATACAAAAATGCACGGAAGTATGTTTTTTAACACAAACCTACGTTTTTTTTAAATGGAACCACGTTAGTTTTGTTAGCACATCTGAACATACAAACAAATACGTAATCAGTGCCGTTTGTTGCATTGTAAAATGTTAATTACATCCGGAGATATTGTAACCTAAAGTTGACGCTTGAAACCTCCGACGTTCAGTTGCGTGTTGTAACAAACACGGGCCACGGTCGGCGAGCAGCATGTGCAGGGACACGTTTACGATGACGACCGTGTTTACGAGTGTGGCTGTAGTGCACTGTTGTGGTTTGGTCTAGCTGTCGGAGTGTCCGCATGTAGCGCTTGCTGCTATTGTTATTCTGCATTCGTCTCCGCACGCAGACCAACTGTAGTACACCGTGTTACCAGACGTCTGTGATAGTGTAGTGTTGTAGGAACTGGACCATTGTGTATTCGAACTCTGAAAAGGCGGAGATGATACTCATCTATGGCGAGTGTCGACGAAATGCAGCTGAAGCCTGCAGGGTGTATGCAGAACGGTACCCGGACAGAGAGCATCCAACGTGCCGCACACTGCAAAACATCTACCGCCAACTGTATGCAATAGGTATGGTCCGTAACAGGCCCGTCACAGCAGAAGCGGGTGCAGTTGGTGTGTTACCTGCTGTTGCCATGAACCCACACATGAGTACACGGGACATTGCGAGAGCCGGTGGACTGAGTCAAAGTAGTGTCATGCGCATACTGCATCGTCACCGCTTTCACCCGTTTCATGTGTCGCTACATCAGCAGTTACATGGTGATGACTTTAATCATCGAGTGCAATTCTGTTAATGGGCATTAACAGAGAATGCGTTGCACTTCTACCTGTTTACCGATGAAGCGGGTTTCACAAACCACAGGGCAGTGAATCTACGGAACATACATTACTGGTCCGTGGACAATCCTCGCTGGCTCAGACAGGTAGAGCGACAGCGACCGTGGACTGTAAATGTATGGTGCGGAATCATTGGCGACCACCTCATTGGTCCTCACTTCATTGCAGGGGCCCAAACAGCTGCAACATACATCGCGTTTCTACAGAATGATCTGCCAACGTTGCTCGAAAATATCCCACTGGAAACGCGTCGACATATGTGGTATCAGCATGATGGTGCACCTGCACATTCCGCAATTAACACTAGGCTGACCCTTGACAGGATGTTCGACGGGCGTTTCATAGGACGTGGAGGACGCATAAATTGGCCAGCCCTTTCTCCTGATCTTACACCTCTGGACTTCTTTCTGTGGGGTACGTTAAAGGAGAATGTGTACCGTGATGTGCCTACAACCCCAGAGGATATGGAACAACGTATTGCGGCAGCCTGCGGCGACATTACACCAGATGTACTGCGGCGTGTACGACATCCATTACGCCAGAGATTGCAATTGTGTGCAGCAAATGATGGCCACCACATTGAACATCTATTGGCCTGACATGTCGGGACACACTCTATTCCACTCCGTAATTGAAAACGGAAACCACGTGTGTACGTGTACCTCACCCCTCATGGTAATGTACATGTGCGTCAGTGAAAAAGACCAATAAAAAGGTGTTAGCATGTGGACGTAATGTGCTGTTCCAGTCTCTTCTGTACCTAAGGTCCATCACCGTTCCCTTTGGATCCCTACGTAATTCGGTGCTCTCCGATACACACGATCGAACAGCGGAGGAGTGGTACTCAGGCGTCAACTTTAGGTTACAATATCTCCGGATGTAATTAACATTTTACAATGCAACAGACGGCACTGATTACGTATTTGTTTATATGTTCAGATGTGCTAACAAAACTAACGGGGTTCCATTTAAAAAATCGTAGGTTTGTGTTAAAAAACATACTTCCGTGCATTTTTGTATGGTTTGTATTAACCAATTACACTAGCCCCTCTCCTCACGTTCGGTCTGTGGAATCGATTCGTCAGTATTTGATGTGGTTTACGAAATATATCCAGCTGTAATGTTAGGTGACTCACCCTGTATTTAGAATATATAGGCAAATCCAGACACAAGAAAGAGAAAAAATAACGCATAACACCATTTTTGAGGTTTCTGAGGCATATACTTCCTGGCTTCTTGCTGAACCTGTGCTCTGGCAGCTGGAACTTTGTATAAGTTGGTCATATGATAGGCTATCATCCAGGAAGTCCACAAATTTAGTTTCAGCAAGAATGCTATGAACACAATATTCCTCTTCAGAGAAACCTTTAGTCCGATGAGAGCAGAGTTGGTAAACCTGTATGAAACAGCCATTACATCAAGTTACCTGCATTCAGTAGCGATCAGGACAATTATACCTGTTGTTACTGTGCTTTTTAAACTTCGTTAACACCGGAGTAGGCTGACCAGACGTCTCGATTTTGCCGGCACAATCCCCGTTTTCAAATAAATGCCCTGGTGTCCCGAGAAAATTCATCGGGACAAATAACTGTCCCGATTTTTAATCGAGATTTTAAATGCGTTCAATAATATTTTTCTTTTAATTAAGTATTTGTGAAAAACAAGCTTCCTAAAAGTAGAACGTTATACAAATTAGTATTTTCACAGTATATAGGATTACTGCATTTGGTTTAACCAGTCCTGTGCCCTAAGAAAGAGTAAGAAATATGTTTACAAGAAAAGGGTATTACCTACCATCTGCTCTAACTTACCGAGCTTCCGCTTTACGGTCCTCGAAAGTGAAACCAAAATCAAAGGAGGTATAGAGGAGCGTCACTTAAACCACTTCTCCCAACAGGACTGCAGCTACACTGAAGCGCCAAAGAAACTGTTATAGGCATGCGATTTACATACTGAGATATGTAAACAGGCAGAAGATGGCACTGCGATCAGCAACGCCTATATAAAACAACAAGTGTCTAGCGCAGTTGTTAGATCGGTTACTGCTGCTACAAGGGCAGGTTGTCAAGATGTGAGTGAGTTTGAACGTGGTGTTATAGTCCGCGCACGAGCGATGGGACACAGCACCCCCGAGGTAGCGATGAAATTGGGATTTTCCCCTACGACCATTCCACGAGTGTACCGTGAACATCAAGAGTACGGTAAAATATCAAATCTGCATTGCCGAAAAAAGATCCTGCAAGAACGGCGGCACTAACGACAACTGAACAGAATCGTTCAACGTGACTGAAGTGCAAGCCTTCCGCAAATTGTTGCAGATTTCAATGCTGGTTGATCAACAAGTGTCAGCGTACGAGCCATTCAACGAAACATCATCGATGTGGGATACCCTTGATGACTGCAAGACACAAAGTTTTACGCCTCACCTGTGGCCGTCAACACTGACATTGGATTGTTGATGACTGGAAACATGTTGCCTGGTCGAACGAGTCTCGTATCAAATTGTATCGAGCGGATGAACGTGTGCGGGTATGGAGACACCTCATGAATCCATGTCAGCAGCGGACTGTCCAAGCTGGTGGAGGCTCTGTAATGATGTGGGGGTGTGCAAATGGCTCTGAGCACTATGGGACTGAACATCTGAGGTCATCAGTCCCCTAGAACTTAGAACTACTTAAACCTAACTAACCTAAGGACATCACACACATCCATGCCCGAGGCAGGATTCGAACGTGCGACCGTAGCAGTCCCGCGGTTCCGGACTGCAGCGCCCAGAACCGCACGGCCACCGCGGCCGGCTTTCGGGGGGGGGGGGGGGGGGTGCAGTTGAGTTGGAGCGATATGGGACCCCTGATACGTCTAGATAGGTGACACGTACGTAAGCATCCTGTCTGATAACCTGCATCCTTTCATGTCCATTGTGCATTCCGACGGACTTCGGGCAATTCCAGCAGGACAATGCGACACACCACACGTCCAGAATTGCTACAGAATGGCTCCAGAAACACTCTTCTAAGTTTAAACACTTCCGCTAGCCACTAAACTCCCCAGTCATGAACATTATGGAGCATATCTGGGATGCCTTGCGACGTGCTGTTCAGAAGAGATCTCCACCCTCTCGCCCTGTTACAGATTTATGGACGGCCCTGCAGGACTCAGGGTGTCAGTTCCACCCCCCCCCCCTCGTCTCCCCCCTCCCCCCCAGCACTACTTCAGACGTTAGTCGAGTCTATGCCACGTCGTGTTGCGGCACTTCTGCGTGCTCATGGGACCCTACACGGTATTAAGCAGTTGAACCAGTGTCTTTGGCTCTTCAGTGTATATGGAAGCAAATTTTGTGAAGAATGTGAGCAATGCGGCATGTGCACATATGCACTCTTGACCTAACAGTTTGCAGTACAACGAAATCTTAAATTTTAGTAGGAAATGTGTAATTTGTATTTGATTACTCATTAGTAATTTTACCTAATTTTCAGGCTTTACAAATTGTACTAAGTAACTAGTAAGCGACTAAACACTGCGGAAAATATATCCAAGCTATTACAATAAAGAAGTAGGTATGTATGAGTCTATTTTATTTCTGAAGGAAAGAATTTTATTGTGTATCAAGTAGCTACATTTCCCATTCCAATTCACAAAATGAAGATACATTTTTGCAATGGGTTTTTCAGCTGCTGCATCGCCATAGACCTATTATCGTTTTCAGAATACTGTGTGACTCTAAGGAAAGTTTGTACTTGATGAGCTATCTGCGCATGCGGAACAAATCGCGGGAAAAAAGGGGGGGGGTACGTACGTCGCTTGCTTGGCCTTTAGGAATTCAGTCGCTATGGAGCGCTTCCCGTGAGCGGACCTCGCGTTCTGTGTGTAAGAATTTTAAGAAAACGGTGATTCGTCGACTGTAGCACGGAGGAAGATTTGCAGTGATCGTGGATTGCATAATGTAAATGATGCTCCAAGTCTTCCCCTTATCTGGAAATGCATCAAAACGTTTGAGGAGACCGATTCAATGTTGACCAAACCGAAATCTGGTTGACCAAGGTCATCAAGAACGGGCGAATCTGTGGAGAGTGTAAATCGGTCTGTTCGTGACGATCCTCTCCTTGGTACGCGTGCAAGTTCTTTGAACGTGCATAGATCACCACTGCACCGAATCCTGCAAAAGACCTTAAACTGCATCCTTACAAAATCCAATTGGTGCAAGAATTACAGCCTCGGGATGCCACACATTGGCTGCAGTTCGTTGCAAGGATGTGACTGAGTGCCTTCATTTAACATCTTGTTTTCTGGCGACGTCATTTCACTTGAACGGTCACGCCAATAAGCAGACCCGCCGGTACTGGAGGTCAAAGAATCCTGAACAGAAACGTGAGAAACCCTTTTAGTTGCTGTAAGGACTGCAATGTCGGCTGGAAGAGTAACTGGCCTGTACGTTTTCGAGGACGAGAGCGGCCACGCAATGACAGTGAATGCGGAACGTTAAGTGACGGTGTTAAATGACTTTCTGGTGCGTGAACTGCAAAACTTCCATGGTTATAACCAAAGAACATGGTTACAGCAAGACGGAGCCACAGCACACACGTGCAATGCATCTACACACCAGGTTTCGTGAAATTTTCGTTGGCAAATTGATCCCCAAGAAGGATGACATAAATCGGCACCCTTGTAGTCCAAATTTGAGCCCCGTGGATATTTTCCTTATGGGGATATGTCTAATCTAAAGTGTATGTCAAAAAACCGACTTCTCTGGAGCAACTGAAACAAAATATCCGTAGCGAAGTGGCAGCCAACCCATTGTTTGCATGGCGAGCCGTCAAACAAAATGTTATGCAAGGTTCGCAGGAGAGCTTCTCTAAAGTTTGGAAGGTAGGAGACGAGGTAGTGGCAGAAGTAAAGCTGCTCGGGTAGCTCAGTTGGTAGAGCACTTGCCTGCGAAAAGTAAAGGTCCCGAGTTCGAATCTCGGTCCGGCACACAGTTTTAATCTGCCATGAAGTTTCATATCAGCGCACACTCCGCTGCAAAGTGAAAATCTCATTCTGGAAACATCCCTCAGGCTATGGCTAAGCCATGCCTCCGCAATATCCTTTCTTTCAGGAGTGCTAGCTCTGCAAGATTCGCAGGAGAGCTTCTGTAAAATTTGGAAGGTAGGAGACGAGGTACTGGCAGAAGTAAAGCTGCTCGGGTAGCTCAGTTGGTAGAGCACTTGCCTGCGAAAGGCAAAGGTCCCGAGTTCGAGTCTCGGTCCGGCACACAGTTTTAATCTGCCAGGAGGTTTCATATAAGCGCACACTCCGCTGCAGAGTGAAAATCTCATTCTGGAAACATCCCCCAGGCTGTGGCTAGGCCATGTCTCCGCAATATCGTTTCTTTCAGGAGTGCTAGTTCTGCAAGGTTCGCAGGAGAGCTTCTGTAAAGTTTGGAAGGTAGGAGACGAGGTACTGGCAGAAGTAAAGCTGTGAGGACCGGGCGTGAGTCGTGCTTGGGTAGCTCAGTTGGTAGGGTACTTCCCCGCGAAAGGCAAAGGTCCCGAGTTCGAGTTCCGGTCCGGCACACAATTTTAATCTGCCAGGAAGTTTCATATCAGCGCACACTCCGCTGCAGAGTGAAAATCTCATTCTGGAAACAAAATGTTGTTCATCGTTTAAATGAGTGTCGTGGTCGTGCTGCATTGCATTTAAATGACATTACTTTTAAGAAGTAAATTCCTATATTGTATATTTGAAAAATAAATAAAGATTTTGTTGATAGATTTCAACTTCCATTTTATTTTGAACATCATGTATAATCTTTCTTTTATCTCCTCACTGGTGACAAAATGATGTCCTTTCATGGTTCTCTGCAGCCTCGGCAGTAGAAAGAAGTCGCTGGGGGCCATGTACGGCTTATACGGCAGCTGAGGCAACGTAACGGTTTTGTTTTTTACAAAAAAATCACGAACAAGCGCTGAGGTGTAAGCGGGAGCATTATCGTGATGCAACTTCCACGAGTGTTTTTGCTAAAATTCTGGTCGCTTTCTTCGGATTACTTCACGCAAACGGCGCATAACTTTAGGTAGTATTCCCTATAGAACGTACGACCGTAATGAGGAACTCATGATGCACTGTCTAGTTGCAATCGAAGAAAACTGTGAGAAGAACATTCATAGTGATAGAACTTGTCGAAATTTTTTTCGGTCTTTGCACTTTACGCAGTTTCCAATCGGACGATTGGGCCCACCTTTTAAAATCTTATTCAGAAGTTCTGGATCGTTTTCGAATTCATTCAGCAATTCCTAAGCGATGTCTGCGGGCTTCGTTTTTCGTCGAAATTCAACAATTACTGGACTTACCGGACAATGTTTGCAGCCACACGTTTCATGTCCAAAACATCCGACAAAATTGCTTGGCACGAGCCAAAGAACATGCTGGTATCATCAGCAACCTCTCTGATGCTGATTCGGCGATTTTCCTGAACATTTTCTTCTTCCGTGTTAGGGAACCCAGGGGGTTCGTCGTCTTCGTCTTCTCCACCCTCTTTGAAACTTTTATACCACTCGTAAACTCTTGTTTTACCCACAGTAGATTCGCCAAAATCCACAGTCAACATGTTGAATGCGATGCTGCATTTTGTTCCATTTTTCTAGCAAAACGTAATGCAAATTCTTTGATTCATCTTTTTCAAAAGTAAAATTTCGCTGAGAACTTGAAAACACTTGTAACATTTCTCTTGCTCTTTGATCACACCCCGTATATTCCCTGGCTTTTCACTACAGCTGAGAAGAAAATTTAAAAGCAGAACGCTAATTACCGACGAGCAACATAGCTTGAAGAAAGGCTAGATTTTCACACAGGTTACTAGCAGTTGGAAAGATTTACATCATTCCAACAGGAAGGAGGTACACGGCTCGTGTTGTCTGTAGTTCAACCATGCCTAGACGGTCAACACTGCGGATCGATCGCGTCCTCATTGTTACATTAAGCCAGGAAGGGCTCTCAACAAGGGAAGTGTCCAGGCGTCTCGGAGTGAACCAAAGCGATGTTGTTCGTACATGGAGGAGATACGGAGAGACAGGAACTGTCGATGACATGCCTCGACCAGGCCGCCCAGGGGCTTCTACTGCAGTTGATGACCGCTACCTACGGATTATGGCTCGGAGAAACCCTGACAGCAACACCACCATGTTGAATAATGCTTTTCGTGCAGCCCACATGACGTCGTGTTCCGACTCAAACTGTGCGCAGTAGGCTGCATGATGTGCGACTTCACTCCCGACGTCCATGGCAACCACGACACCATGCAGCACGATAGAGATGGGCCCACCAACATGCCGAATAGACCGCTCAAGACTGGCATCACGTTCTCTTCACCGATGAGTGTCGCATATACCTTCAACCAGACAATCGTCGGAGACGTGTTTGGAGGCAACCCGGTCGGGCTGAATGCTTTAGACACACTGTCCAGCTTGTGCAGCAAAGTGGAGGCTCCCTGATGTTTTGGAAAGGCATTATGGGGAGGGGGGGGGGGGGGGGGCGACGTACGCCGCTGGTGGGTGGTCATGGAAGACGCCGTAACGGCTGTACGATACGTGAGTACCATCGTCCGACCAATAATGCAACCACATCGTCAGGATATTGGCGAGGCATTCGTCTTGATGGACGACAATTTGCGCCTCCATCGTGTATATCTTGTGAATAACTTCCTTCAAGATAACGACATCGCTCGGCTAGAGTGGCCAGCATGTTCTCCAGACATGAACCCTATCGGCCATGCCTGGGATAGATTGAAAAGGGCTGTTTATGAACGACGTGATACACTAACCACTCTGAGGGATCTACGCCGAATCGCCGTTGAGGGGTGGGACAATCTGGACCAGTAGTGCCTTGATGAACTTGTGGATAGTATGCCACGACTAATACAGGCATGCATCAATGCAAGAGGACGTGCTACTGGGTATTAGAGGTACTGGTGTGTATAGCAATCTAGACTACCACCTCTGAATGTCTCGCTTTATGGTGGTACAACATGCAGTGTGTGGTTTTCATGAGCAATAAAAAGGACGGAAATGATGTTTATGTTGATCTCTCTTCCAATTTTCTGTACCGCTTCCGGAACTCTCGGAACCGAGGTGATGCAAACCTTTTTTTTGATGTGTGTAATTTGTTTGAGTGGAGATGTCGATCGCGGGAATACGATTTTTATTTATTCACTTTTGACTTGAAAAACCTTAAAATAATGGAGATACATCAGTCATATAATTACAACTACATGTTATGAACGTAAACAACAATAATGATCAGGTCTTTCATATTTTCAATTTAACCAGCATTATAGCTTTATATTCGTGCGTTTACTTTCAAAGAAATTTATTGTGCTGGTTCTTTTCATTAAAAAGTAATGCAAAGCCTGTGTTTATTTAGTCCATTCCCACCTCCTGGTGAAAGCATCTAATGTTTATATCCTCTATCCGGCGTTTGCAGGTGGACGTTTGAGTCTTTCGACAATTTGCTGTCAACTCCATTTCTTTTCCTGTGGCATTTATGCTGTGGACCTCTTGGAACTACGAGGTGTGTGAGGACATTAATGAGACCTGTTGTGGCGTAGCAAGACAGCCACGCCACGGAAGTAGCCGAAAGGCACGCGTTTAGTTCACGCAGGCAAGAGATAGGTCTGTAACAGGATACGTAATGAATGCTATAAAGAAAAGTACGTAGCTTCTGGAATACTTAACTTCAATCCATCCTTGGTACATCGCTATTGACGATATAAGTGAGACTCCATAGATACATGCAATGTTACTAATGGCGCCTTGCTAGGTCGTAGCCATGGACTCAGCTGAAGGCTATTCTAACTATCTGCTCGGCAAAGGAGCGAGGCTTCGTCAGTGTAGTCGCTAGCTACGTCGTCCGTCCAACTGGGGCGAGTGCTAGTCAGTCTCTCGAGACCTGCCTTGTGGTGGCGCTCGGACTGCGATCCCTGACAGTGGCGACACGCGGGTCCGACATGTACTAATGGACCGCGGCCGATTTAAAGCTACCACCTAGCAAGCGTGGTGTCTGGCGGTGACACCACAAGACCGACAAAACTGCGAGCGCTTTGACAACTCTGTGTTGTTCTGCTTGTGTACACCGATGCTCAGCCCGATTGTCATCCGTAATCTGCTACGTTCGGGCGATGAGCTGGGCTACAATGTGACCGCGCATATACTGGTGTACTAATTTGAAAAATTCGGCCGCCTTCAGCCGGTTTGAAAAATTCTGCCACCTGACAGCCGTTGTTGGTGGTCCCCAGAATCCACCGATATCTGTACCACTGCGAGCGCAGCGTTAGCCAAAGAACTTACAGTGGCGTTGACGAAGAAAAAAAACAGAATAACAAATGTTGGGTATGGAAATGGGCCTCTCGTGCACGACGCCATGGGGCAGCGTGGGCGGAAAATTGCATGACATTTCCTCACCCACAAACAGAAAGAATAGTAGATGAATGCAGGAGAAACAATAAATGCACAAACTTTATTACTCATTGTATAGTTAGAACCTCAGATATATTCAGTTTCTTACAACTCTGTTCTATTTACTCGAGCTCTTTCCCATTGTTTAAAAAACCATTCAACAGCCACGATCGCATAAAATATTTCTTTTTTAAGACAACCTATTTCAACTGACTTTGCTGCCATCTTCAGGTCATAGAAATCTTTCTGTTGTAAAACGTGTTCATTTTACGCTGAACCTCGGGCGCAAGATGTCAAAGTTGTCTGGTATTTAGGTTTCGGTGCTCAGTAAATTTTTTTTGCAGTTTATTATGTATCATTGCTTATAATTTTTTAATGGCATACTTTTGTTTATTTATGTTGAAACCACTACACTAATCTCAGAAAATTCCACTTTTATTTATATCAATATCTCAGCAAGTTCATGCACAGTTACAACAGTCACACACTTCTCTTATTTTATTACCAAACTGCGAAATTCTTTGTTCAAACAGAGTGCATAGAGAGACCTATGTTTCATTACCACCAAACTAACAGGTCCTCTAAAAAGTACAGGATAACTAAAGAACCAATTGTAGTGACCAACCCCTGAAAGTTGTATCTAAATAAATCTAAAGACTTCTCGAATGAACCAAAGTTGATATTGATATAGTGGTTAGCTGTGTAGGAAGATGAATGAATAAATGTTTTGGGCTGAAAAAGAAAAGTAGTATAGCTCCTAAGTAGTTCTGAGCTTTTGAGTTAATGTCACATTCATAACTGTAATGTATCCGTTATGCTATTTATTTTAATAAGTAGCTCCCAACTTGGCCGTTCCAGACTTTTCCTCAACAGAGAAATTTAAAGAGTTTATTGGAAATCAGAAATCAGGCGTGGAAGATCCACATCAGAAGCCAGGTGACCACTAGACCATGGTTACCATCTAAAGTTTCAGTTCAGCCACGTGTGTGTGTTTCACCTATTCCAAGAACAAAATGCAGACTGCATATTCAGACATATCTTAGTAGTGAGTGGATGTGTGGCGGTTGTGTTGACAGGTGAAATTCCATCATCGAGATGGGTGTCATGCAGGTCAATGGCCCGACCAAACCACGGCCACCGATGGCAGCACCATCACCGAGGGTGGCATCGAGGACAGCACCTACTGTCACTGCGAAGGCTACAGTTGCCTCATCAGCGCCATCACCGAGGGCAGCATCACGGACAACACCTGCTGTCACTGTGAAGACTTCCCCAGCGCCACCTTCCTGCAGAAAGGAGGAGGAGAAACTCCGTGGAACCTCTGCACAAAGGTGAAGTTCTTCACTTGTCTACTCTTAAGCTTTCCCTTTGCAACATTCGGTATTTGAGGTTCAGGCTATGGTCTAAAGCATACTTCTCTGCAAAACGTTCCATCTCCTACTGTGGAAAATAACTTCAGCCAATTGCCAAACCAATAGATTTGCCTTGCTACCAAAGTTAAGTAAGCAAGAGGCTCCATAGTGGCAGTTAGCATGCAACAGAATTTCACTAGGAAACCAACGGGATCAGGGCTGCAGTATGGAGTGTGACCTGGTGAAAATAGCCTCTGCAATGACCCATACCAATATTGGGCTGGTGCCTGCTTTCATGCAGCATGATCAGCCCCAGTTGAACCACTCTGACAGGAGGGTAAATATGGAGATGGATCAGCTGCGTAGGGGGGCCACTCTGTCAGACATTGGATTGGTTCCTGTTGAGGCTATTGATAGGGGGGGTTTCGCAAGCCATGGCCTACACCTCAATAGTAAAGGGAAGGGTAAACTGGCAGGGTTGTTAGCGAAATCCATAAGGGGGGACACTAGTACTCATGGATGTATCTCTTTTTTAGACTAATATCAGTGTCCAATGAGAAGTTCAGGGAGGCAGGTGCTTAAGAGGTCCAAAACTCACAAGATTATCACAACAGTAAAGTAAATAATAATGTTACCATATTGAACCAAAATATTGGTGGATTAAAGAAAAAGCAGATTCTCACAAAAGTAAAGTAAAAAATAATGTTACCATTTTCCACCAAAATATCCCGGGATGAAGAATAAAGTAAATAAGCTCCTGGTTTGTTTAGATAACATTGAATCGGATAATGTAATAGATATACTATGGCTGTCTGAGCATCACATTGTGTCTGATATGGAAAAGGTAAATATCAGTGGTTATAAACTAGCTGCACATATATGTAGAGAGAATAAGGTGAGAGGAGGAGTTGCCATATATGTCAAAATTTATCACTGTGTAAAAAGCTTAGATACAAAAAAGTTTTGTCTAGAGCAACATATAGAAGCATGTGCCTGTCAATTTACACTGAAGGAGGGCTCTTTTATAATTGTAACAGTATACAGTATATAGGTCCCCTTCAGGAAACTTTCATTTATTCCTGGAAAACTTCGATCCTTGTTGTGCTATCTGCCAGATAGGGGAAAGCAAATTATTATTTGTGAGGAGTTCAGTGTTGATTCACTTAAAGAGTGTAATAGGAAGAATGACCTGGAAGTCTTGCTCAGTTCTTTAAGTTTGACATCTGTCATTAATTTTCCTACTTGGGTAGTAAAGGACAGCAGCACATTGATAGATAACACTTTTATAGACCAAGATAAGTTTAAAAACATACATCTTTGTCCTGTTGAGAATGCCTTTCTGATGATGGTGCTCAGCCAGTTACAGTATATGACATAGCTCCATTCAGTAATTCAAAACTACCCTCCAAAGCTGTGCGTTCAATGAATGACTCAACAATTAGAAATTTCAGGGAAAATCTTCAGCAGTTAGTCTGGGGTGAGGTGTACAAGGAACCTGGATGCTAATTTAAAATATAACTTATTTCATGATACACTTGTAAGAGAATTTGAAAACTGTTTTCCCATGAAAGTAGTTAAATCTAATTACCGAGCGAGGTTGCGCAGTGGTTAGCACACTGGACTTGCATTCGGGAGGATGACGGTTCAATCCCGTCTCCAGCCATCCTGATTTAGGTTTTCCGTGATTTCCCTAAATCGTTTCAGGCAAATGCCGGGATGATTCCTTTGAAAGGGCACGGCCGATTTCCTTCCCCATCCTTCCCTAACCCGAGCTTGTGCTCCTTCTCTAATGATCTCGTTGTCGACGGGACGTTAAAAAAAAAAAAAAAGGGAAAAAAAAGAAAGAAGAAGTTAAATCTAATTATAAGATACCATGCAAAAAACATTGGCTTACTAAAGGAGTCAAAATGTCTCGTAACCACAAAAGGGAACTGTATCTAACAACAAGAAACAGCCAAATATTATAAAAACTACTGTGCTACATTAAGAAAGGTTATTAAAAAGTCCAGAAGTATGTGCATCATGTCTGAGATTGACACCTCTGATAACAAAATCAAAACAATTTGGAATATTATTACAAGGGAGACGGCAACCAAGAGTACAGGATGACGGCGTTACCATCAAAGTGAATGGAAACTTGACAAACAACAAGCTGGAAGTTGAAAACATTTTGAATAATCATATTTTAAATGTTGTAGAGAAAATAGGATCTAAATGTTCATTAGAAGAAGCAAGGCAGTTAATGGAAGAGGCCTTACCCACACAATTTGATACAATTGAAATTCCACCCACCTCTCTTTCTGAAATTAGGAAGATAATAAACTCTCTCAACAATAAAAGTTTACATGTAATTGATGGCATTTCCAGCAGGATAATAAAAGCTTGTTCCCAAGAGATAAGTGGGATTCTTAGCCACATATGTAATAGCTCTCTGAAGCAGTGTATTTTCTCAGATAGACTGAAGTATGCCATTGTTAAACCACTGCATAAAAAAGGGGATACATCTGATGTCAACAACTACTGCCCAATCTCTCTTTTGACTGCCTTATTCAAAATTCTTGAAAAGGTAATGTATTGTACAGTAGCTTCACACCTTTGTAAAAATAAAGTTTTAACAAAATGTCAGTTTGGTTTCCAGAAAAGTTTTTCAACAGAAAATGCTATTTATACTTTCACTAATGAAATTAATACTCTGAGTAACCGGAAGTCTCCTGTTGGGATTTTTTGTGATCTCTCAAAGGCTTTTGGTTGTGTAAATCATGGAATACTCCTAGATAAGCTCAAGTACTGTGGTATAAATGGGACAGTGCTCAAATGGTTTAAATCATGCCTAACTGGAAGAGTGCAGAAAGTTGAAATAAGGAGTTGACATAATATGCAAAAAACTGGTGATTTCTCAAACTGGGGAACAATCAAGAATGGGGTGCCACGAGGTTCGGTCTTGGGTCCTCTGCTGTTCTTAATATATATTAATGACTTGCCATTCTGTATCCACAAAGATGCAAGGCTGGTACTTTTTGCCAATGATACAAGTAAAGCTATCACACCCAACAGACAAGAATTAACTGATGAAATTGTAAACGATGTTTTTCAGAATATCATCAAGCAGTCCTCTGCAAATGGGTTCTTATTAAACTTTGACAAAACACGTTATATACAGTAAATGGAATGACACCATTAATAAACATAGACTTCGATCAGAAATTGGTAGCCAAGATAGAATATTCAAAATTTCTAGGTGTATGCATTGATGAGGGGTTGAACTGGAAAAAACACATTGAAGATCTGCTGAAACGTTTGAGTTCAGCTACTTATGCTATTAGGGTCATTGCAAATTTTGGTGATATACATCTCAGTAAATGAGCTTACCATGCCTATTTTCATTCTCTGCTTTTGTATGGCATCATATTCTGGGGTAACTCATCACTGAGTAAAAGAGTGTTCATTGCACAAAAGCATGTTATCAGAATAATTGCTGGAGTTCATCCAAGATCATCCTGCAGACACTTATTTAAAAAGCTAGGGATCCTCACTGTAGCTTCACAATGTATATATATTCACTTATGAAATTTGTTAATAACAATCCAAACAAATTCAAAAGTAACAGCAGTATAAATGGCTCCAACACTAGGAGAAAGAATGATCTACACTACTCAAGGTTAAATCTAACTTTGGCTCAGAAGGGGGTAAATTATGCTGCCACAAAACTATTTGGTCACTTACCTAATAACCTAATAGCATCAAAAGTTTGACAGATAGCCATATAGCATTTAAAAGGAAATTAAAAGAATTTCTGAATGGCAAATCCTTCTACTGATTAGATGAATTTTTGGATATAGTAAGTGGGTAATTTCCCCACACCCCACTATATATATATATATATATATATATATATATATATATATATATATATATATATATATATATATATATATGGTTATAATAGAGGGAAACATTCCACGTAGGAAATATATATCTAAAAACAAAGATGATGTGACTTACCAAATGAAAGTGCTGGCAGGTCGACAGACACACAAACAAACACAAACATACACACAAAATTCAAGATTTCGCAACAAACTGTTGCCTCATCAGGAAAGAGGGAAGGAGAGGGAAAGACGAAAGGATGTGGGTTTTAAGGGAGAGGGTAAGGAGTCATTCCAATCCCGGGAGCGGGAAGACTTACCTTAGGGGGAAAAAAGGACGGGTATACACTCGCACACACACACATATCCATCCGCACATACACAGACACAAGCAGGGAAAATGTATGGGGGGGGGAGGGGTCCGATATCCCCCCCCTCCCTCGCCCCCCGAACCCTGCTTCCGACCACCCTCCTGTAGCCCATAGAGAGTAATAGAATGTGAGCTGGCTTTCAATGAAATATTTGTATTTCATGTTGTTGTTGCGGTCCACAGTCCAGAGACTAGTTTTATGCAGCTCTCCTTGCTACTCTATCCTGTGCAAGCTTCTTCATCTCTGAGTAACTACTGCAACCTACATCCTTTTGAATCTGCTGAGTGTATTCACCTCTTGGTCTCCCTCTACAATTTTTACCTTCCTCACTTCCCTCTAATACTAAATAGATGCATCCTTGATGACTCAGAACATGTCCTACCAACTGATCCCTTCTTGTAGTCAAGTTGTGCCACAAATTCCTCTTCTCTCCACTTCTGTTCAGTACCTCCTCGTTAGCTATGTGATCTACTCATCTAATCTTCAGCATTCTTCTGTAGCACCAAATTTTGAAAGAATCTATTTTCTTCTTGTCTAAACTATTTATCATCCATCTTTCACTTCCATACATGACTACACCCCATACAAGTACTTTCAGGAAAGACTTCCTGACAATGTTAATGAACTTCTCTTCTTCAGAAATGCTTTCCTTGCCATTAACATTCTACATTTTATATTCTGTCCACTTTGACTATCATCAGTTATTTTGCTCCCCAAAACTCATCTAGCAAAACTCATCTACTACTTTAAGTATCTCATTTCCTAATCTAATTCCCTTAGCATCACTTGAATTGCATCAGCTACATTCAATTTGCTTTTGATGATGTTAATCTTATATACTCCTTTCAAGACGCTGTCCATTCCATTCAATTGTTCTTCCAGGTCCTTTGCTGCCTCTAACAGAATTACAATGTCATCAGCAAACCTCGAAGTTTTTATTTCTTCTCCATGGATTTTCATTCCTACTCCAAATTTTGCTTTTGTTTCCTTTACTGTCTACTCTGTATACTGATTGAGTAACATTGGGGATAGGCTACAACCCTGTCTCACTCCCTTCTCAACTACTGCTTCCCTTTCATGCCCCTCGACTCTTATAACTGCCATCTGATTTCTGTACAAATTTTAAATAGCCTTTCGCTTCCTGTAATTGAACCCTGGCACCTTCAGAATTTGAAAGAGAGTATTCCAGTCAACATTGTCAAAATCTTTCTCTAAGCCTACAAAAGAAACATAGGTTGCCTTTCCTTAACCTGTCTTCTAAGAGCAGTTGTAGAGTCAGTATTGCTTAGAGCGTTCCAAAATTTCTCTGCAATCCAAACTGATCTTCCCTGAGGTTGGCTTCTACCAGTTTTTCCATTCTTATGTAAAGAATTCATGTTAATATTTTGCAACAATGACTTATGAAACTGATAGTCTGGTAATATTTACACCTATCAGCACCTGCTTTCTTTGAAATTGAAATTATTGTATTCTTCTTGAAATCTAAGGTTATTTTGCATGTCTCATACATCTAGCTCGCCAGATGGAAGGGTTTTGTCATGACTAATTCACCCAAGGCTATCAGTAGGTCTAACAAAATATTGTCTACTCCCAGGGCCTTGTTTCAACTTAGATCTTTCAGTGCTCTGTCAAATTCTTCTTGCAGTATCATATGTCCTTTCTCATCTTCATCTATGTCCTCTTTCATTTCTGTGTTATTGCCCCCTAGTACATCTTCCTTGTATAGGTGCTCTGTGCAGTCCTTCCTCATTTCAGTTTTCCCTTCTTTGCTTAGAACTAGTTTTTCATCTGAGCTCTTAAAATTCATACCGGTGGTTCATTTTTCTCCAAAGATCTCTCCGGCTCTCTTAGGTGGTATCTGCCTTTCCCCCCCCACTGATAGATGCTTCTAAATCCTTAAAACATTTGTCTTCTAACCATTGCTGCCTAGCTGTTTTACACTTCCTGTCAATCTCAGTTTTTAGACATTTGTTTTGCTTTCTACCTTGTTCATATACTACATTTTCATATTGTCTCCTTTCATCAGTTAAATTCAATGACTCTTGTGTTATTCAACAATTTCTACTAGGCCTTGTCTTTTTGCCCTTTTGGTTCTCTACTGCCTTCATTATTTCATCTCTCAAAACTACACATTCATCTTCTACTGTATCCCTTTTCCCTGTTGTTGTCAAACATTCCCTAATGCTCCCTCTGAAAATCACAACAATCTCTGGTTCTTTCAATTTGTCCAGGTCCTATCTCCTTAATTTTCTAACTTTTTTTGCAATTTCTTCACTTTTATTCTATAGTTCATAACCAATAAATTGTGGCCAGAGTTCACATCTGTCCCTGAAAATATTGTACAATTTAAAATCTGGTTTCTAAATCTCTGTCTTACCATTACATAATCAATTTGGAACTTTCTGGTGTCTCCAGATCTCTTCCACATATATTTAATCTTCTATCATGATTCTTAAACCAAGTGTTAGCAATGATTTAATTATACTCTGTGCTAAATTCTGTCAGATGGCTTCCACTTTCATTTTGTTCCCTTAGTCCATATTGACCTACTATTTTTGCTCCTATTCCTTTTCCTACTATCGAATTCCAGTTCCGCATGACTATTAAATTTTCACTCTTTTAACTATCAGAATTAATTCTTGTGTCTCACACACATTGCTTCAATCTCTTCATCATTTGCAGAGCTAGTGGGCATATAAACTTTTACTACTGTGGTGGGTGTGGGCTTTCTGTCTGCCTTGGCTTCAATAATGCATTTTCTATGCTGCTCATAATAGCTTAACTGCATTCCTGCTTTGTTATTCATTATTAAACCTACTTCCGAATTACCCCTATTTGATTTTATATTTATAATCCTGTGTTCACCTGACCAGAAGTCCTGCTCCTTCTGCCACTGAACTTCGCTAATTTTCGCTACATCTAACTTCAGCCTATCCAATTCTCTTTTTAAATTTTCTAACCAACTTACATGATTAAGGGATCTAACATTCTACACTGTGATCTGTAGAACAACAGTTTTGTTTCTCCAGATGGCTGCAGCCTCCTGAGTAGCCCCACCTGGAATGGGGGACTACTTTGCCTCTGGAATATTTTACCCAAGAGGATTCATCATACAGCCGGCCTCGGAAACAATTATAGCTGTAGTTTCCTCTTGCTTTCAGCCATTCACAGTACCAACACAGTAAGGCCATTTTGGTTAATGATACAAGGCCATAGTTAATTATCCAGACAGTTGGCCCTGAAACTACTGAAAAGGCTGCTGTGACCCTTCAGGTAACACACATTTGTCTGGCCTCTCAGCAGATACTCTTTCTGTAGTTGCACCCACAGCATGGCTATCTCTATTGCTGAGGCACACAAGCCTCCCCACCAACAGCAGGATACATCATTTGTGGGGGGGAACTTCTGTTGTTGATATACGGGGTGGTCCATCTGAAGTTTTGGATGAGATTATCTTGAAAACTATACATCGGGTAAAAATAGTGGGTAAGACAAGTTCATAAGCTCAAAGGGGGACATAAAATGATACTATAAGTGACCTCCAGCCCCCGCCCCCTTGGGTGGGGCAGGGGGCAACTTTTAAATCTTAAATGTAAACCCCCATTTTTTAATTCAGATTCAGATTCTCCATAAAAAAAGTAATCAAGTTTTGTCTGAAACATTTTTTAAAACCATTGACTGATGGCACTGAAATTGAGAAAAAAGAAAAATTGGGGAAGAACTCTGATTTATTTAGGATCATCCAAGAAAGAAGCATCAAATCAATAAAAAATGTACACCAATTCTTTTGTTACACCGAATTAAACTATTTTTGCACAAAATGTACTGTATCCTACTTTTAGCATTACCTAGGAACAACGACTTGGACATAGTAGAAAGATGTTCCCATGGGGATCTTCATTGGTGTGAGTCCCCCCTTGCCTCTCACATGTTGGGGTGTTTCATTACTGTGAGTCCCCTTGCCTCTCACATGTCGGGGTGCTTCATTAGTGTGAGTTCCTTTGCCTCTCACAATTTGGGGTGTTTAATTATTGAAATTAGTCATGAAGAAATTGTTCAAAATTATCCCCATTTGCTTCAATGCATAAAGTCAATCATCTGCAAAAATTGTCCACAGTTTTGAGCAGCACATCTCATGGTATGGCTGCACACGCTCTTTGAATGCATTTCTCCATATCGTTTCGGGTTGTGGACTATCTTTCATAAACAATATTTTTTAAACAACCCCACAAGAAAAAATCAGGATGTGTTAGGTCTGGAGATTGTGGAGGCCATGGAATTGGTCTTCCGTGTCCTATCCCCTGACCAGCGTACCGTAAATTTAAAATGTTCCGCACATTTTTAGCATAATGGGGAGCCGCTCCGTCCTGTTGGAACCACATTCGTTGCCTAGTTTCTAAATCAACATCTTCCATTAGCTCCAACAAACCATCATGGAGGAGTTGTAAATAAGATTCCCCAGTAACATTTCGGTCCAAAAAAAAAGAAAAAAAAAAAAAAAAAAAGAGGTCCTATTAAGTAACCATTTGAAATTCCACACCAGACCATTAACGACCATTTGTGTTGATTGTCAATGGGTCTGTGCCAGTGTGGATTGACAGGGGACCAATAATGACAATCATGACAATTTAATTCACCATTGTTTTTGAATGTGGCTTCATCGGTGAACATAACATATCTAAAATAATCATTGTCACCTCTTGTCATTTTCAAGGCCCACTGGCAGAAATGCACGTGTATTTGCATATCTTTCAGCATTAATGCCTGTGTCAGTGTGATATAATATGCATGATATTTATGTGCATTCAAAATCCTGAAAACAGTTGATATTGATATTCCACTTTTCTCTGAATCACATGACTACTGGTTTCGGGGTCCAGTTGAACACAGGCGAGAACGGTAAGAGTATGAGTGTCATTTTCATAGTATTCACGATGATGAGATGGATGGTGCATGTATCCATTTTGAACTTGTTGAATGTAATTTTGAATAATGTTTTTGCTTGGTTATCTGTTTGGGAAACGATCCGTCTACAGTTGCGCAGCTGCAGCACAATTGTTATGACATTCATCTAAAATTAACATTATATCTCTGTTGGAGGAAAATGGTTCAAATTGCTCTGAGCACTATGGGACAATTTCTGAGGTCATCAGTCCCCTAGAACTTAGAACTACTTAAACCTAACTAACCTAAGGACATGACACACAACCATGCCCGAGGCAGGATTCAAACTGTAGCACCTAGAACCGCTCGGCCACTGTTGGAGGATAGTGAGTCATGTTTCTCTAAAGAGTAATTTACTTTTGTCAGTTGATGTTTACGGTTCACGATCTGAAAGTGAAGTGATGTCTAATCGTATTGCACCGACCTTTATACTGAGCCATAGTTCGCAATTTGGCCACAGTAGCGCCACAGTCGGGTGAGTAATGCAATTGTGAAGAGTTCCCTAATGAGATATTAATACCATTCCACCTCCCTCCATCAAAAACTGTGCCAGGTAGGATACATTTTGTGGTTTACAAAAATGTTTCAGGAGCATCCAAATCTGAATTAAAAGTGGGGGTTTCCATTTAAGATTTGAAAGCTGCCCCCGCTGCACCCAAGGAATTACTACAGCCTACAGACAGAATATTGATCTATCTAATTTGTTCACTGTTGCTCTGAAGAATTATTGATATTTTGCATCCAACTGTCTTATACCCAGAATTTTCAATTTTTTGCACTTGGTCCGCTTTTGCTCTAGTCCCCTCATGCCTGAAAACATGCCACATACTGATGCAAATGTTCAGTCTTTCTCGTTCTTCCAAGAGCACTTGCCAAATTTGAAGATTCAATACAACACAGAATTTCAACCTCTCACAATCATCCAAATCTGATACATGGTGAAGAGATTCCATCAGTGGTCCATCAATTCATACAAAAGATAAAGGAGTATCTTTTTGACTTTAAGCTGCTACTGATTTGAAATTTAAATGAGGACATCACTGCTAGGGATGACAGGAATGCAGACACTCAGTAATAGGTGTGTTGATACCCAAAGCAGCTGAAATGCTTACAGAGTGTGAAGTGCTTTCAATGGTACAATTTCTGATTGCACAGAATCTACCAGTACTGGTACTCACTGCCAAATTTGTAAAATGTGTAATGAATAAATCATGAGTGTCTCAGAGATATGGAGATGAATGATACATATTTACTATGACAACTTCATCAGTGCATGTCCCACAAATTAATGATCTTATGGACAATATTAATAGTAATCTCAAATTGTTGCAGATGATGCAGTTATCTATAATGAAGTACTGCTTGAAAGAAGCTGCATAAATATTCAGTCAGATCTCATAAAATTTCAAAGTTGTGCGAAGATCGGCAACTTGCTTTACATGTTCAGAAATGTAAAACTGTGACTTAATGAAATAAAAACAAAAAAAAAAACATAGTAACCCATGCTGAAATTGTCCAACTCTCACACAAATATTGGGAGGTAACACTTTGTTGTAGGGATGTGTGTTACATGAGACTCCAGAAGTGAACTGGAAATCCAGGGAGTACTTCTTTGACACAAAAAGTGAACATCAGAGTAGCTATAACTAGACAGGAGCTTTTGGGATATAATAGGTCTATCGGTGGTTGAGTTATAACAACACAGGAATACCTGTGCACTGAATTTTGAGATATGTGAGGTCGAATAGTGGTTGAATTTCCTGTATGTGCAGTCCAGTGACTCTTTACAGACTAGGCCTGAAACACATTTGCTCATCCCTCTACTGCTTAACCTCACCCCAGTTGATTTTCATCCTGTTTTGCATCTAAAAGCGTTACATGCTGGCACATGATACTGTGGTGGTAATGCTGTCAAACAGGCTGTCACAATATAGTTGCCGTGACTGACAGCATAATTTGACATACAGATTCAAAATGTGGTATATCACTATGACAAGTGAGTTAAAGAAGATGTCAATTATGGTGAAACAGAGCCTGAAGCAAAAATAACACTTTTCAGTTACCTTAGTTCATTTTGTGTTCTACTGATTGATCATGTTTCGACAAGCCAAACTTACTGCCTGGACTTGCTTGTATTTTTCATTAGTCAATCTTCTTAATGATGCTACTGATAGTTGCTTCTCCTGAATGTTGCATACAAGTAGGCAAAAACATAAAGTAGTTCATTAGCTGAAGCAGTTAAAATGGACAGATGTGGGTTACTCATCATGCCAGTCACACATGAAAGAGAGAGAAATATTGGGAAATACCAAAAGACACTGAGATCGGCATATATTTTCTGATTTGACCTTTCACATCACTGCCTTTCAAGAGATGGAACTGGCAAGCAGTTTTATTGTACATCTTTGGCAGCCGTCAGTTAACAGTCAATAAATTCCTTAAGTAAAATACTAAAGAATAGAATTATAATGTAGTATTTATTTCTAAATGGCACTATGTGACAGTATTGAATGGTGTTGTCATCAAGAGTCTTGTGCCTAATGGATGTAGGTAGGAATTATTAAAATGTATCAATAGGAGTAAAAATTGGGGTCACAGCAACTTCAATAGAAAATGAAAGTTTATCTCTCTTTAAATTCTTCTCTAATGTAAAATGTGTAAAAATAATCTGTATGCAGTGTTCCTGGAGGCATTCAATGATGCACTGTGGGATTGCATTGGAAGAATGTCAAGTAATTGTATCCCAATATACATGTAATTTTTTGTTTCTTAAATATTTGATCAAAATGTTAATCATTTACCTGTGAAATGTGCCATGGTTATATATAGTCTGTTGCTATTTGTGCTTCTGCAGGTTTTCCTTTGTATGCAACAGACAACTAAGCACATAAAGGGACATATAGATAGTACTTTGTGCTTTCTCACTCCAGAGATGAACCTAACAACCTTTATTTACCAAGGAAATTTTTTAAGCTTCCAACCCATATGTTAGGTGGCACTGAAAAAAAAAAGACAATAACATAAGCAATAGCTTGTCCCTTACAAAAGTTTTAAGTTTGGTTAGTGAATAATTAAAAAATGTGGAAAGAAGAGAGATATAACAAAAAGAAGATCATAGGCTAAGTCAGATGGAGGTAGCTCTGGAAAATTTCTGTAGATGAGGAAATAGAAAGATTTTCTTCAGTTAATTTAGGGAGGCTGGAGAGACTGCAGAGGTTGCAGTAGACCTCTGTGGTGTAACATTGCAACAGTAATAATATTATAGCTTCTCAGCCAGATGTAAAATACATAGTGACAATCAGGAGAACAGTCTATCTAATGTCAGCATGCCTGTTTGTTTTCATTGCAGTTCTGTGAAGTCCACAGTCACCCGCAACAATATCACCACCAACAATGTCAGCAGAACCAAAGCATCGGAAGAAAAGAATGACAAGAACAGTGAGGAGAAGAACGAAAAAAATGAGACAGAAAACAATCTTATTTTAGCATTATGTAATATTTCTCTAAATGAAGATAATGATCTAAACAATCAGATCAAAAACCTGTCCATAAAAGATGACCAGAAAGAGGATGAGGAGAATGAAGAATCAGATCTTCTATCACGTGGACCAGACAGAGTCTGTACAACAGCAAACAGCAGGACTGTACCATACTTTTATGAACAGGTACTACCTATGGTTTGTTTCTGTCTTTAGTTCACCAGTGAATGCCTTATGGAAATATGAATGATTGTTTTGGTCAAAATATGATTTCAGGTTCTTTCATTCAGTTTCTGTTATCAACAGTGTATTGATTTAAAGAGCCCTTTTGAAGTTCACTGATGTTCCCCAAGATGGCTACATAAAGAGAAATATTCTTGCTGTGCCATGAAGTGACAACACACAGTTGATTACACATTCATTATTTTTTTATAAATGTGTATATGAAATAATTCTGCATTAGCTTTAAAATTAATAAAATAAAACATTTAATTTTAATTCTTCTTGGGTGTTATGCAAGGTTGAATCATTTGTTCTGCATTAATTTTCTGGAAAGAGACTAATTCCCATTTTCAGGTGACTACACATGTTTATCAGAAAAATGCCTAATTGTATAAAATATAACCTCATCCTGCAGGTAATAAGTCTTCAGGAAATCAGTCAAGTGTTTAGGTGGGCAGCAGTGCCATATTGATAATATAAGCTGTGAAACAGTATTGACAACACATCTTTGAAAAAGTAATGACTGAAATGAGTACTCATACAGACACTCAGTGCATTATGTTTCAGAATAAATCAAGTATTGCACAGGCATCAAGTGCTGAAAAGAATTAGTTACAGAATAATAATTTATGTTCATATGGTATTCATTGGGAACTTAAATTTGGTAATTTTACTCCTGTATGTAATACATGCTACTCTGGCATACATTATGTCTTGGTACAAACCTTTACTCCATCATCAACTCTTTCTTTTCCAAACCCGTAGTAGGTTCTCTTGTAAAGAATAACAGATAAAGTGTATGGGAAAGGTTGAATTTTGATGAGAAGGTGGTAGTCATGAACCATTAATTATAAGGGTTAAGTTCATGGTTTGAGTGTTATTGAGTTGTACAATGTAGGAGTGGTGTCACGGGAGTTCAGTGAACTACATTGGTGTGCAGATGATAAGATAAACATACAAGTAACTGCTGAACTGTCTGTAGTCAAATACAGTGACAGCCTCCTCTGGAAAGAAAGTGCTGCACTTGTGTGAAATCTTCTCTGTTGTCAAGTCACAGCTCTTCAAAGAAAATGCCCAAGCCATCATCAGCAGGAGTAAAAATCCACTGAATGCCAGACTCGCAGAGTGCTGTACTTCAATAGGTGTGATAGCAGCATCTGGAACCTTCCAAAGAGAGCTGTAGTGGTGAGTGAACAGGCATCTCATCACTGCAGCTACAGCCCACCACTGGACTGAGTGACGTCAGGTGGCATGAGAGTCTGGTGCCACATTTGAAACTAACACTCCTACCTTTTAGTGTCAAGCATCCAACTTTGCTTTCATTCAGTATTCAGAGCCTGCCCCCATGCCCTGCTTAGTGTGTACTTCTGGTCTCAGTTGCAATAGTTGTGGTTTATTCTAACCAAAATTAGACGTGTTCATTATTATGGATTGTCTGTGAACTTTATTTGTACAAAAATGTCCAATTTCAGTCTGCAGATTGCTTTCCTTTATTTTCAAATACCCAGTTTTGGGGCCAGCTGTCCATCTTCAGATAATTTGTTACAGTTACAGTGTAATTTGTCGATACAGAACTGCAAGTTCACTGTCATAATTCAATATTCTAAGCTTGGCCACTTCTTCATAGAAGAATCCCAGTGTGACATTGGGTGGGAAAAAAACTCTCATCTTTTCAAATTGTATTTTGAGACCTATGTCGAGGCTGTTTGTCCTCGAGGCTGTTTAGCCTTGGCCAGCTTCTCGAGCTCCTGATGTTTAATGTGTGGCGTGTACTCAGCACAGAGCTCAGCAGCAGTGTGAGTGGTCTGAGCTGTACAAATGCTGACACATTCACAGTCTTGGGAGATTAAGTGAAAGCAAAGGCAAGTGCTCAATGCTGGTAGGGGGGCAGGAGCATCAGTTTCAAACATGGTGCTTGCTCCTCATACCACCTGATGTCACTTGATTCCATGGCAGGTCAGAGCTGCTGTGAGCAATCCAATCCTGCTTCCTGTAGATGCATCGCTGTGGCTCTCCCATGGAGGTTCCAGACTCTGCTATTACGTAGTGGAATACTGTGCCATACGCAGAAGGCAGAAGGTTTTTACTCTTGATGATGATAGTGTAGACAGCTGTCAAAAGCTCAAGCATTTTTTAGAAAGTAGCAGTGCATGAAAATCGGAAAGATTTTATTTAGGTATGGCACCATGAATGACTCAAGGACAAAAGTGATAAACTTACTAGACAATGAACTTGAATCAGTTCTGCTCTTAGTTATTGGGAGAGAGGGGGAGGTATTCTGCAAAAATCACTTTGTCTCATGTTAACAGCAGTTCCGTTTGTCAATTTCAAAGAAATGGAAGCAAGCTTCTCTCTTTTTCATTGTCATCATCTACTTATTCTTTTGTGTAAAATCTATCTTCTTGTTGCTGGTTGCAGGCAGCCATTAATGAAGTTAAGCAGCAAAGTGAATGTGCTGTTTGATCTTTCAGAGTCAGCTAGAGATAATATTCATGAAGAAAAGCTTTTGTTTTTCAAAGTGAAACTTCTCCCTCAGTCCACTGATGATAAAATGTTATCTGTTTTGTCTTATAACTGTGGGCTGTTGTTCCACTCATTACCTGCCATCCAGTCAGTTTAAATGTCAGTCCAAACACAAAACAAATTGACCACAGAAGAAAATGTGTTAACAAAATAATTTCAAAACAATAATATATTTTCAAAAGGCTAAGTTTTTGGATAGTATGTAAGTATTCAACAGAAGGGATGTTGCTGACGGAGCATCACCTAGAACAACAGAAGATAAAAATGAAATAAAGTGATTTTATGCCATTAATGGCCAAGAGATCCCATGTGTGGTTAGTCAGCCAGCCTGATGCAAGTCTTGTTATTTGAAACCAGTTTTGTGACCTGTGTGCCAAGGAAGGTGAAAGGAAAAGATGAGGGCAACATAAACACCCAGTCGCTGAGTGTAGAAAATCTGTGATGGGTCCAGGATTCAAACCCAGGTTCCCTTGATCTAGAGGCAGAAATGCCATCCACTATATCATGAGCTGTTGATTACAGAAGGTAAAACTGTAGGATATCAAAAACAATGTACCAGAAGTGCTGATTAAGATTCCATGCAGGCCTAACAATATTATGTAACCATAAAAGCACAGTATTATACCAAGCCCAATCACAGGAAGTGCAATCGGAGAAACTGATAACATAAAATCAAGTGTCGGTATGCCTCATCAATGGCAAATGGCAACATCAGGACATGAATGGGTTCAGGACAGAATGATCAGTCTCTGGGAAATGTGTTTGTTATACCATGACATTTCCATTCACACCGGATGTGCTGCAGTGACAATGATCTCTGGAACAGGGACGTATATAGAGAGTTGAAGGGAAATTCAAGCTCATGATGAGATTACCACCTTGTGTGTATAGCCATAATGCTTGGCACAGCTTCTACCGCCATCTTAAAACAGTGCTGGAGCACTGCTGTAGATATGGAATAGTTTGTATCAACTGTTTGATACCACCTGCTGTAGGGCTGGGTATACATGTCATTGCCTTGACTTCCATTGTTAATGAACCATAAATATTTCATAAATAAATGAGCACATGAAGTGCTGCTATCCAGGATTGCAAAGTGAAATATTTTTATGAGTTATCCCACATATACATCCATGTTAGATGCTACTGCAATGGCCACAATATGACAGCTGCATCATTGAATGGTGCAGCCAAAAAATGCTAAGTGAGATGTGCCATTTGCAAGTTGTAAATAAAATTATAATACAGAACAATGAGTATGAATTACAATTTGTTTGGGACTAACAGATTTAACTTAATCACAAAAAAAAACCTATAATAACAGCCCTTGAGAAATAAGATATTTATTTAACCCTTGTTTGTGTTCTGAAAAAGCTATACATCATTGTTACAGCTTCCATTTAATTTCATCAGGATAGTGGAAACTTCATATTTGAAAGAAGAGTCAAGCCTCACTGCTAAGATTACAGACAAGGAGGAAATCTGGAAATCACTTAACTGGGAAAAAAAGAGAGATGAATACATGTTAATGGAACATACTTGAACCATTTTTGTTTTGATGATGACATTGGTCTGTTTGCCACTAGCACAGATAAGCTTCAGTAATGAACAGTAAAAATTAGTAGAGTAGTTTGACACTACGCCTCAAAATCAGTTATAGTCAGAATAAAAGACTGAGAAAAAACATCTACAAACAAACAAAAAAATTATAGAACCAATCGAAGAGTCTTTGTGTTTACTGCAGCTGAAGATAAAGGTGTATCAACAGGAAAAGAAATAAACACAAAAGTTAAAATGTTCTAGAGTGTTGTTGGTAAACTAAATAGTTTACATTGTGCCTCCAATGGACATTTTATAATAATTGTATGTTATTAATTTTGACTTAAGGCTTTGAGGTATGGACAAATGCAAAAACCATTCAGAATTTGAGGGTTGCTTGGTGAGAAATAGAAATTTGCACATTGTGGAGTACTGGGAGAGTCAGGAAAACAAACAAATGGATTAGGGAATAGACAGAAGTGAAAGTTGTCATTTTGACTATAATGAAAATTAAATGGAGGTAAGCACGAGATGTAGCCAGACAAATGGATAATGGATAGACCTAGAAAGTTCAATGCCAAATTCCAAAATAAGGAAAGACTGAGATTATGACCTAGTGTATGGTGAGTGTAAACCTGTAGGCATTGTGCTGTAACAGCAATATGTGTGGCTGAAGATCATAATAATTGGAATAAGAGGGCTTTATTCAGCAGTGGGTGTTAAATCACTGCTAATGGAGACTTTTCAGTCAGTTAAGTGAGCAGTTCTTCTTCAAATAATTTTTCACATCCATTTAGTACATAAATATACAAGTTTTGTCTTTCATTGGCCACAACAGAATAAGAACTCCAGAATGAATCTTTCGCTCTGCAGTCAAGTGTGCAATGTTTTGAAACTTCATGACAAGCTGTGGAGTGTGCAGTGTTTGGAAACTTCATGACAGATTTAAACTATGGCACACTGGTACTCATACCTAAGACAATACATTTTGGGCCATTGATGGATTATTCATGATTCATCTACATAGCTTCATTTCTGACACTGCCTATCTCTCTCTTACATTCCAAACTTCACAGAAATTTTCCTGTTTAATGTGCTGCATAGGTACTCCTACAATCACATAGAAAGAGCATCTAATTATGATTTCATCATATTTGATTAACAGATATGATTTATTTGTTGAATGCACATGTCTTCATATTTACAAAGTGTTATTCATATTACATGTTCATGTGCATGTGTGTTTCCTAATTAGAAGACTAACAGTGCTTTTGATCCATTCTTTTATAATTCTAGCGCATTGTATCATCTGACAATCATGGAGGAGGAACAGTTCTCTGTCCAGACGTTTCATCATCACAACAGGTATGACATGGGATAGAAACATTAGAAACATTTCCATAATTTTGTGTCTCTGTACTGGAAAATATACACCAAAAGATCTGAAATTAGTAATGTTGTGATAAAGCTAAAAGTAACAAGAAATCATCTCTGTCATTTCCTCTGCTGTATATTTTCTGACAAGATGTGGGAACTTCAAACCTGAATAGCAATCAATTGTATGCAGCTATCTCTGAGTGACTAGTATCTTTGAACTGTGTTGTATCTTTGTAGTGTAAAAAGCTTTCGGTTGATTCTTGGTGTCCTATTTGTGTGAATACTTTGCACATCTGCTCGGTAATGCTGTAGTTGCTCTACACGATCACGCAAGTGTTAATCCAAATAGCAATCCACCTGGAATCCCTGCAGTTTGACCCAAAACAAGTAAATGAACCACTATCAGAGACATCTGAGATATAAAAAGAGTGCTTCACAGAGACAGTTGCTCGTAGCAATGAACACTGAGTCCATTCTACTGGCATGGTGATATTGTTAGTGGTGTGTTTTGAATGATGCCAGAGAGACAATGTATGCAGTGAAATCAGAAAGTAAAGAGCTTTCACTACCAGCACATAGTGATGGTCATGCAGAACAATTATAAAGATAATGTATGGCTCAGTCCATTGCAGTTCCTGTTGACTTTACAAATGATTCAGATAAAGTTCTCCAAGTACAGGACAGTATTTATCTGAATGATTCTCTATTCTCTGCTGAGTCACATCTGCACAGCAATGTCCCACATCATTTTCTTTGTCATTATGAGCCAAAAATGATGCAATGAAGTCTGTTTCTTCAACCATGAGTGTGAATATTTCTGAATTTCCTGCTGTGCCGCATTTGATTAATGGGATTTCGTTCATTGCAGTCCTCTGATCAACTGAACTAATGCCATATGGACAGGTTTTCCATGAAATTCTTGTTAGACAGTGATCTCCATGTTAACTACCTCCTTTTCAACCAGATCATCCAAGAATGTAGTTTGCTATTGTGGAAATATTCCTATCCAGCCACAGCATAATGCATGACACTCAAAAGTTGTTCATCCTAATAAGCAGTGTTGGGGAATATGGTTACCTTATAATTGATGTGATTTGATCATCTCCTGCCACCTCTAAAAATCTGGTACAGCAAAAGCCACCTTTCTCCGAAGATTAATCAAAACACCAAAACAACAAATACAACAACTAGTGTACACAGAAAAATTGGACAGCAGAATGCCATCACAGTTTTGTAGACATTTACATGAATTAATTGATCCAGCATACATGCCGGACGATATGCTCTGGACCCTTCGGTTAAGTAAGTTTCCCTGCAAATATAGGCTGCAGTGATTTTATCAATACAATCATGTGAGGGTCATATTTGTAGGAATTCCAGGTGGACTGATATTTCAATATCACTTGTGTGGTTGTAAAGTAAAATTACAATGTTTTATAGAATAAATCACAGAGCACACATACACAGTGCAACACAAGTAATATACCAAGAACCAACTGGACGCATCCTATATGAAAAAGATAAAACACATTTCAAAGGAACTAGTCACTTAGAGATAGTTGCACACTATTGATCACTATTTGGGTGCTCAGTCCTCACAACTTCTCATGAGTGTTAAAGAAAACATTTTATTCCAGTTACAGTGCTGACTTATCACAAGGCCATGTTCATGTCTCAGAGGTACACTAAATTATGGAAAGTAAAGGTTTATTTGTGAATTATGCTGATAAATTTCTTGTGATAGTCATTGCAATATTCTACCACCACACAAAAGTTAACAGTAAAAAGCAAACAAACAACAGCATAGTTGGTGTTCACCAAACCTGTGGCTATTTTGGCTCCATGCTCTTTTAGCACACATTCTACAGTTCAGTTATCTGCACATCTCTCATTTGCTGTAGTGAGGGCAGAAATTCATGAGTGAGCTTGTCGTGCATTTGGATGAATACATAATGTGTGTAATTCACAGATGACATACATTTAAAAAATGGGTTTGTAAGAAGGAGATAATTTTATTTCAGTGTCATAAGAAGAAGCTCCTGGGATTTTTTCCCCCCAGGTCCAGAGATGCAATATTTTCTTTCTATCCATTCAGTTTCTGGCCTACCACAGTATGTTATCATGGACAATTTTTTCTAAATAATTTTGTATCAGCAGACCAGAAAATATAAAGTGTGTAGTTTGCAAACAGTATGTGAGCCACGAATTATGGGAAACCAGTGTCATGTCAGAATTTTAAATGACAGGAGGAGAGACTGTCTGTCTGAACACTTGCACAATGAAGTAGGACAGCTATAGACTATGACTATGGCTCAATTGAATCTCAAGGAAATATTTTACATTTGAGAATGTCTCCAAAGAATCTGTCCAGGTTGACCTCGATCCCAGTTTTAACAGGAGTTGGAAACCCATATTAACTTGTAAAAGGAAATAATGGTTCAAGTTATTGTTGTCCCTTAAATTTATACAAAAGTAATAAAAAGAATAGGAAAAAAAGATGTTTTGTATGTGTAAATCTCCTACAAATATTTTGTTTGTGTAAAGTAGGAGTCAGCTGGTACTAACACTAGCTAACATTTTTTATATCACACGCAGGGCTTTGTATGTCTGCTCTTAATCTAACATTAAACTACATGTTTCAAGAGACAGATGTTGTTGGAGATGTAGATTTAAAAACATGTCCTGGGAACAATGTATGATAGATATCTATAAATAAAATAGTATTGTTGAATACAACTCCTTTAGAAATAAGTGTTTACAGAGGAAAAGACAGCCTGCGATGTGTTACACTTTAGAAGATTATCTTTGTAATGGACTAGAAACTAAATCACTCAATTAATTTCCATGGAATGTAGAATTTCTGTCAAAGTCGGGGGATGCTAATATTTACAAAACTAACTCTTTTTATTATTTGCAGTCACACTGTTTTTTAGATCAAATTTACTTTGGCCAACATGGGGCACCATACATAATGAACAGGGAAAGAGAGAAGAGAATGTGATAATGCTTTTAAATTATTACTTAATCTACTGCTCTTTAAAATACTTGTAATTATTATGTAATCTATCACTCTTGAAAATGTTACATCATTGAATTACATCAACAATTTATGAAGACATAAGATAAGTACAAAAATGTTGCTCTGTATACTTGACCATTCAGTTTCAAATAATCACTGTGAGATTTCTCTCTCTTTATATTTAGGTCACAAACTACGCCCAGGGCCTTTATCAAGATCGCTATGTAGCTAACCTGCAGAATTCCAGCCAAGAGACAATTTTCACAACTGGGAACTCCTCCAGTTGCTTGAATAGTGTACTGGAGGATGCTTTATCAGAGTTACCTGCAGTGTAAGATTTCTACTGAAATTTAACCTAACTGTCAGTGCAGATTTGTGCACCTTTGGCATAAGAATCAGAGCATCAATATTTTTAAATACTGTAAAGAATTTTTGTGAGAAAAGTCATTGTTTATCTCAAATGAGTTATCTGCAATATTGTAGATGTATACATGAAAATAATATTATCAAAAAACAAAGATGATGTGACTTACCGAACGAAAGCGCTGGCAGGTCGAAAGACACACAAACATACACACAAAATTCAAGCTTTCGCAACAAACTATTGCCTCATCAGGAAAGAGGGAAGGAGAGGGAAAGACGATAGGATGTGGGTTTTAAGGGAGAGGGTAAGGAGTCATTCCAATCCCGGGAGCAGAAAGGATGTCTGCTTGTGTCTGTATGTGTGTGGATGGATATGTGTGTGTGTGCGAGTGTATACCCATCCTTTTTTCCCCCTAAGGTAAGTCTTTCCGCTCCCGGGATTGGAATGACTCCATACCCTCTCCCTTAAAACCCACATCCTTTCATCTTTCCCTCTCCTTCCCTCTTTCCTGATGAGGCAACAGTTTGTTGCGAAAGCTTGAATTTTGTGTGTATGTTTGTGTTTGTTTGTGTGTCTTTCGACCTGCCAGCGCTTTCGTTCGGTAAGTCACATCATCTTTGTTTTTTGATAAATTTTTCCCATGTGGAATGTTTCCTTCTATTATATGAAAATAATATTAAAATGACTGTAATATACAACTTGGAAACATTGTGACCTTAGTACTGGTCATTGCACTGTCTGCCTTGTACAGTGAAAAATCATATCAATGCCCAGTGTTTATGCAGCAAATAATTATATCAAATCCAAAAAGCAATGATCTCAACTGTAAGTACTGTGCTAATAATAGTGAGTAAAATTTATTGATGAATATATTGCTCTCATATATTTATTTTAAATGTACCCTCAAATATCTATCTAGTGTTTTGTATGTACAGGATTACAGCCACTGTGAATTTCTTGAAGGGTGTCATTTTCTGTGTGGGTTGTTATTTAATTTAGGAATAAACATTTTATTTCATAATTTTACATTTAGCTGATTTCATCTCTTTGGGCATTAGCATGCCACATCACAGGAAAAAAATGTGCTGTAGTCTTATGTCAAAGAGGACGAAATTAGGTAATTCCTAAATTATGAAATAAAGTGTTTATTTTAAAAAAATTAGGTCATATGCAGAAAAATTATTTCCTTCAAGAAATATCTTGATTGTTCAAGGGTTACTGTAGCAGCCTCTGAATATTAATAAATTGCTGTCATCAGAATCTGCATGATGCAGTCATATGTATTCCTCATTCTTCAATTTATTATGCATAAGCTAAGATCCATGACCTTCTATAAAGGCAGAATGTAATAAAATTACTAATCATTAGTTTTGTGTAGTCATAATGGCGATTACCTCAAAAAGTATAATTTTTTCCTCACACTATGTGATACAAAATCTGTAGATTCAAATATTTTGTTCTTTTTCATTTTAGGCTTCCACCTTTGACTGAAGAAGACTTAAAAATTCTTCAATCAGTAGCAGAGGAAATGCATCGTGACTGCAGTTTAACCAACTTGGTAATTAATGATATTGATAAAATAATCGAAAGCAAGACAGATGATAAGGATATTCAACCCATTAAACGAGAGCTTTGGGAGGTGATTATGTCCTTTTAAATATAAATCCACTTCTGTAATGCGATAACATTTAATAACAGTTAAATAGTTTTTTGCTTGCTTGTTGAAATGTGATACATTTATACCAAGAGCATTGACAGTGTCGAGAGTGTTCTCAACAATGAGTGTATATTTGTTTACAGCACAATGGTCAGTCAGTTCTGTGCTGTGAGAGCATTCACAGTGTAAAGATGGATGTATTTTAAGGTAGCATTTCATGGTTTATAAGAAAAAAAATAGAAAGAAAGAAAGATTGTTATTCAGAAAAATGGTGCTCTTCTGTTAACTAAAAAGAAGATTGTTCTTGAGCAAGTGCTGTTTGTGGAATTGGACATGGCTGACATTAAGATAGTGGTGTCTGATGGAGAAGACTGCAGGAATTGGAAATAGTGAAGGCAAATGAAGAAATGCTGTACAGTGGCTTCAAGAGCGAAAATGAGAATGGGCAATGAGGACACTTTGAATGAATAAAATCTGACTGCAATGAACTAGATGTGTGGAGAAATTTTAAATACGCAACTGGAATTTGTAACAATATTATGAAAAGGATAGTTGCTACTCATCACATAGTGGAGATGCTGAGTTGCAGATAGGCACAAGAAAAAGACTGCCAAACAAACTTTTCGACCAAACAGGCGTTCATCAGAACAGAACACACGCACACACACACACACAAACACACACAAACACATACGACTGCACTCGTTGGCTGTCTTAAGGAAACTGTGTTTGAAGAAAATGAAAAAGTTTTGTGAGTCTTACTGCAAGGAATCAACAGCACTGCAAATTGTTTGTGGAAACAAACTGGAAAAACTGAGTTTAAAAGACCATAGTGACATGGGGATGTTCTCCATTTTTCATTGTGGGGGGCTGTGTATTAATTAAAATTAGGAGGTGTGAAAGTGATGGATAAAAAGAAGCTGAACTACATATTGAGAATGGAAGTGAAGATGTAAAAGCCAGTGCATATAATGCTGAAAAGAAAAAAAAAAAATGAGCTGCCAGGAGCTGCTGTGTTGTAGGGGTGTCAAACCAAGACATTTCAAGAGGGACTGCTGCCAGTCAGGGACAAGACAGGTTCATGTCCACATATCAGACGTCATTGAGCAGAGCAAAATGATCAGCATAGTGAGGGCCAGGGTGAGCAGCATGATTCAAGAGCCGTTTGTCATTGAGGAAGCAGAGGCTATAAACAGCGTGGAAACGGTATTAGCAGCTTTGTAGGAGAGGTACAGCCACCAATGGCATGTAATAATGTTTAGTTAGGTAACAAGGTATAGAGTTATTCGTTATTGGATAGTGGTTGCATAGATCCTATTGTTAATAATAAAATTATTTTTCTGAGTACATAATTTTAAATGAGCTTGTGAATGTAAAAATTGTGGATGACAGAGTTTTGGAAGATACAAAAATGGAAAATACTATAGTCTTCCAGTTTAATATTATGAACGGGATAGATTGCTACTCACCATATAGTGGAAACATTGAATTGCAGATGTTGTTGTTGTAGTCTTCACTGCCGGCCGGGGTGGCCGGCGGTTCTAGGCGCTACAGTCTGGAACCGCGCGACCACTATGGTCGCAGGTTCGAATCCTGCCTCGAGCATGGATGTGTGTGATGTCCCTAGGTTAGTTAGGTTTAAGTAGTTCTAAGTTCTAGGGAACTGATGACTCAGAAGTTAAGTCCTGTAGTGCTCAGAGCCATTTGAACCATTTTGTAGTCTTCAGTTCAAAGACTTGTTTGATGCAGCGTCCATGTTAGTTTATCCTGTGCCAGTCTCTTCACCTCTGAGTAGCTACTGCAAACTACATCTTTCTAATCTGCTTACTGCATTCATCTCTTGGTCTCCTTCTACGATTTTTGCACCTCCCCCTCAGTGCTCTGTCAAAGCCTTCAAACAGTATCATACCTTGTATCTCATCATCATTTATGTTCTCTTCCATTTCCATAATATTGCTCTCTAGTACATCTCCCTTGTATAAACCCTCTGTATATTCTTTCCACCTTTCAGTTTTCCCTTATTTACTTAGGACTGGTTTTCCATCTGAGCTCTTGATGTTCATACAGTTGATTCTCTTCTCCCGTAAGGTCTCTTAAATTTTCCTGTAGGCGGCATCTATCTCTCCCCAAGTGATATATGCTTCTAAATCCTTACATTTGTCCTCTAGCTTTTTCTGCTTAGTCATTTAACACTCCGTATCAGTCTCATTTTTTAGACATTTATGTTCCCTTTCACCCATTTTATTTAGAGCATTTTTATATTTTCTCATTTCTTCAGTTAAATCCAGTATCTCTTGTATTACCCAAGGATTTCAACTAGCCCTTGTCTTTTTACCTACTTGATCCTCTGCTGTCTTCACTATTCCATTTCTCAAAGGTATCCATTCTTTTTCTACTGTATTCCTTTCCCTTGTTCTTGTCAATTGTTCCCTAATGCTCTCTCTGAAATGCTTTACAGCTTCTGGTTCTTTCAGTTTGTTCAGGTCCAAACTCCTTAAATTCTTATCTTTTGTAGTTTCTTCAGTTTTAATCTACAGTTCATAACTAATAAATTGTGGTCAGAGTCCACATCTGCCCCTGGAATCTGGTTCTGAAATCTCTGTCTTTGCCATTATATAATCAGTCTGAAACCTTCCTGTGTCTTCAGGTCTCTTCCACATAGACAAGCAAATAATGGAAAATCCAGGATGGAATGTAACAATATTGTGAAAGTAATTGCCACTCGCCATGTAGTGGAGATGCTGAGTTGCAGATAGGCACAACCAAAAGACTCCACAGTTAAAGCTTTCAGCCTTTAAGGTCTTCATCAACAATAGACCACACACACACACACACACACACACACACACACACACACACAACTCCCACACACAACTGCAGTCTCAGGCAACTGAAACCACACTGCGAGCAGCAGCACCAGTACATGATGGGGGTGGCAACTGGGTTGTGGTGGGGAGGGGGAGGGGATAGTATGGTGGGGGGGGGGATGGACAGTGAAGTGCTGCAGGTTAGACAGAGGGCAGTGGAGAGGTAGAGACAGAGGGGGGAAGCAGTGGAAAAGGAGAGAAATAAAAAGACTGGATGTTATGGTGGGATGATGGCTGTGTAGTGCTGGAATGGGAACAGGAAACGGGGTGAGGACAGTGACTAACGGAGGCTGAGGCCAGGAGGGTTAAAGGAATGTAGGATGTATTGCAGGGAAAGTTCCGCCTGCCCAATTCAGAAAATCTGGTGTTGGTGGGAAGGATCCATATGGCACAGGTTGTGAAGCAGTCATTGAAATGAAGGATATCATGTTTGGCAACATGTCCAGCAACAGGGTGGTCCACTTGTTTCTTGGCCACAGTTTGTCAGTGGCCATTCATGTGGACAGACAGCTTGCTGGCTCTCATGCCTACATAGAATGCAGCACAATGGTTGCAGCTTAGCTTGTAGGTTACATGACTGGTTTCACAGGTAGCCCTGCCTTTGATGGGGTATGTGATGTTAGTGACTGGACTGGAGTAGGTGGTGGAGGGAGGATGTATGGGACAGGTCATGCATCTAGGTCTATTACAGGGGTATGAGCCATGAGGTAATGGCTTGGGAGCAGGGGTCGTGTAGGGATGGACGAGTATATTGTGTAGGTTCGGTGGATGGCAGAATACCACTGTGGGAGGGGTGGGAAGGATAGTGGACAGGGCATTTCTCATTTCAGGGCATGATGAAGGGTACCAGTACTGGGTGGTACTGAGTTACGAGGGGAATACTCCTCTGTGGCCAGACGGTGGGACTTTGGGAGGTGGTGGGAAACTGGAAGTATAAGGCATGGGAGATTTGTTTTTGTGCAAGGTTGGGAGGATAATTACAGTCAGTGAAGGTTTCAGTGAGACCCTCAGCATATTTTGAGAGGGACTGCTCATCACTGCAGATGTGATGACCACAGGTGGCTAGGCTGTATGGAAGGGACTTCCTCGTATGGAACAGATAGCAGCTGTCGAAGTAAAGACATTTCTGGTAGTTAGTATGTTTGATATGGCTGATGCAGCCATCTTTGAGATGGAGGTCAACATCTAGGAAGGCTCCCAGTGTATGTAACCTTAACCTATCCATTTCCCTTTTTGTATTTTCTAACCTTCCTTCTTGATTAAGGGATCAGACATTCCATGCTCCAATCCATAGAACACCAGTTTTGTTTCTCATCATAACAACATTTTGCTGACTACTCTCTGCATGGAGATCCACATGGGGGACTATCTTACCTCTGGAATATTGTACCCAAGAGCATGCTATCATCATTTAACTATACAGCAGAGCTGCATGGCCTCGGGAACAATTACGGCTGGTTTCCCTTTGCTTTCAGCCATTCACAGTACCAGCACAGCAAGGCCATTTTGGTTGATGTTGCAAGACCAGATCAGTTGATCAGACAAGCATAACAAAAAGACCATCAAACAAGTAAACTTTCAGCTAAGTCTGGCCTTGTCAGCCGGAGACAGTGGTCATGTGTGTGTAAGTTTCATTTGTATGAATGTGTGTGTGTGTGTGTGTGTGTGTGTGTGTGTGTGTGTGTGTGTTTTGTCTAATTCTGAAGAAGGCCGTTTGGCTGAAAAGATTACTTGTTTGACAGTTTGTTTGTTGTGTGTATATGCGATTTAACATCCTCGGTATATGGTGATTGCAATCTGTCCTTTTCACAATACTGTCATTGTTCCAGCCTGGAATTTCCATTGTTTTATTTTCCAATTTGTGATGACACAATTCCATTTGAAATGAAAGATGTATTTTATGTCAAATTGTGAATATACATTTGATCACTTGCACTAAAATAACAGGAAAACATACAATTTTATCCATGGTAATATCTCAAATGTTTTTTCTAAAGCCAATAACTTACATGTGGTTACTTTAAAAGAAAAAAAGGCTTCTAAAATGACAAGTACATTTGATGAGAAAGAGATTAATGTAAATGCTGTCAGTAGTAAGAGTCGTGGAGATGAAATGACAACCTACTCTGGGACATGTAAATTTTAACGATTTGAATGCATTGTGTGAACAGCAGTTAGAAGATGGACTGCCAACAAATTTAGAGTCAGAATTTATCAGCTGTAAAGTTTATATTGAAAATATAGTGTACAATTTGCTTTTGAAAATAATAGAAACAAAACAAAAGAAACATTAGACATTATTCATATTGATTTGAAGTGGGCTCTCAGCTCACGGTTTACATGGGCATACACAGCCCTTTTTCAGAAAAAGAGAGGTCCCTGTACTTTGATCATCTGTGGGATGTTTAAGATTTCTTAAAGCATTATTTCAGTGCTCACTTTCACATTTTAAAAGTGTGAACACAACATTTATACTGGTAAAAAATAAAATTCTATTGTGTCAGATCTCAAAATCTGTGGTTCAGATTTTTTTTCGTCAGAGGTATTGGTATGGAGTGCCAGTGCGTACTATCAGAAATCAAACACTGGAGGCATATATTTTCTCACTTTTATTGATTATTATTCCAACAAAGATGGAGTGTACACTGACAAGTCTAAAAATCAAGTTTGATTGTTTTATGAATACAATAACTGAACTTATTATCTAACTGGCAGAGCTATTGAGAAATTGATATGGAACAATGGGAAAGAATATTTAAATTCAGATGTCTTTCCTTTCTGTAAGACAGAAATGGATCTTTTTAAATCCATGTGGTCCCTATGTACATGAATTAAATGATACAACAGTTATGGATATGTTTTGATGCCTGTTAGCTGAAGCAAGAGTAGATAGGAAATTTTGGCTCAAAGTCACTGGTGCAGCTGTGTGCCTTAAAAACAGAATTTGAGCTATTACCACTGAAAGGAAAACCCCTCATGAAATATTATGTAGAAAGAAACCTAATGTTAAACATTTGCAGTTGTATTTTGTACATGCACCATAATAATTAAGAAAGTCAAAGTGGGACTGTAAAGCAGACTAAGGAATTTTTTATGCACCTCTGGAGTTATATACAAAGTACTAATTGTAAAATTATCAAATGGAACAACATGGTTCCAGAGACCTTTTCAAATTTCAAGCATCTGTGATGTATGTATGTATGTATACAGACTGAAGCAATGAATGAAAATTTGTACGGGATCTGAATCCTGGCCTAGGTACAAATTTTCATTCATCCATTTAGTCTGCAAATATAAAAAAAATAATCATTGCCAGAGAGGATGATGTTGTGGAAGAGGATGTCAGGTATATAGATCTAAAAGACATTGATTCAAAGTGTGGACTTTTAGTGATTCTGAGTATAAAAGCAAAGAATGTAAACCTATAAATGAGCAAATGGAAGAAAAGGGTATCATAGAGGGTTCAAGCAATCGTAAGAAGTCAAGAACACGAGTTGAGAAAGTCATCTAGAGAACGTAAAGTGCCTGATAGATTTAATGATTATGTAATGAGTAACTTTATTTATGTGAATTTCTGTAGTGCTCGTAGTTCACAAAATTTTGAGGAAGTGATGAATAGTAATGAACCAAAAGTTAGGAAACAAGTTGTGGATAAGGAAATTGAGTGTTTAAATAAGAATAAAACTTGGAAACTAATAATTAATCAAATAATGTAAGTGTTCTTGATGTGAAGTGGGTTTTTACAAGAAAGTCGGATAACACTTGCAAAGCAAGATCAGTCGTAAGCAGATTTTAACAAAAAGAAGTTGTGGATGATATTTATACACCACATGCAAAAATTGAAACTTTTGCTGCCATAGTGTTGTCAAAAGAGCTTAATTGTAGAATAAACAGATATACAGACTGCATTTCAAAATGGTAAAGTTTCCTCAGAAATTTATGTAAAGAAACTTCCAGGATACGTGGATGAAGCCGGCTCAGTTTTTAAGCTGTATAACATTTTGTATAGCTTGAGGAAAAGGTCCCCACATGTGGTATGTGTTTCAATGAGTTTTCAGAAAGCCTAAATACACTAGGAAAGTTCTGGCAAAATGTAAATTTTGGGACTAAAGAAGGCCACTTACTGAATAAAAGAAGCATTCAGTTGTCAGCAGAAAGAAAGAATACATATTAGCTTTTGGAATCAATCCACGCACGCAGACACACACACACACACACACACACACACACACACACACACACACACATATGTGCACATACGCACATGCACGGGCATGTACCGCACCTGCACGGGGGGGGGGGGGGGGGGGGGGGGACACGTCCATTTCCTACACAGTGCCAGCTGTACACACAATGCTGTTATTGCAGTTTGGTAGTTGGATGGGATTTGTGGCGGTTGGGGTTGATAAAGGATGAGAATGGGGGGAGGCAGGAAGAGGGATTGGGATTGGGTAGCTGGTGGCTTGGAGGGAGGTAACTGGTTTGTTGCCTATGAATGTGGGACAGATGGGTGGCAGGTGCAAGGGCTAAACACGTGGTGCATGGGTGCTGGAGGTGATGGGGAGTGGCACATGATGGAGGATAACATGGAGACTTGTATTTGGAGGGGATGATAACATAGAGGAAGGAAAAACTGTTGGTTGAGAATGTAGGGTCAGTAGGTTAAATGGAGATTGAGACCAGGAATTGGAACAAAGGATTTGTTGCTAAGGTAACTCGTATCAGTGTAGTTCAGAAGAGCTGGTGGTGAAAGGAAGGATTCAGATGACTTGGGTCATGAAGTATCCATTAAAACTGATGATGTTTTGTTCAACTGCATGTTGTGCCACTGGGTGGTCAACTTTTTTTGTGGCCACAATTTGGTGATGGCCATTTTTTCTGGTTGACAGCTGGTTGGTTGTCATACCAACATAAAAAGTTGTGCAGTGATTGCAGCAGATTTGGTATATGACAAGCTGCATTCACAGTTGGCCATGCCTCAGTTGGGACACAGTAAGCCTGGGAACAGGAGTAACAATTGACAAGGGGTGAATAGAGCACCTGGATCTTCCAAAGGGATATGACACTGTGGCAAGGGGTAGGGAGTGGGAGTGGCATAGGGATGGACCAGGACATTGTGTAGGTTGGGTGTGCAGTGGAATAACATCTCAAGAAGGGTGATAAGGATCTTGAGTAGGACATCCCTCATTCCTGAACCTGATGGTAGATAAACAAAGCCCTTGTGAAGAGTATGGTATAGTTGTTCCAGTCCAGGATGATATCGGGCGATTAGGGCTCTCTGCTTTGTAGCTGCTTCTTTGAGGTGGGGCCAAGAATTACAGGTATGTGAGGTGTTTACAGACTAGGTTTGGGGAGGGAGGTGATACTGCCTGTCTGTGAAGGCCTTCAGAAGACCTTCAGCGTACTGGTCAAGGGAGTTCTCATGACTGCAGGTACACCATCCATGGGTGGCCAGACTGTATAGGCATGTTTTTTTTTTTTTGTATGGAAGGGGCGACAGCTGTCAAAAGACTGCTACTGTTCGTTGTTTATGGCTCAAATGTGGACATAGATGTGACTGGAGCCATCAGAGAGGTGTAGGTCAACATTCATAAAGGTGGTGCATTTGGTAGAGGAGGATCATGTGAAGTAGATGGGAGAGAAGGTGTTGAGGTTGTGAAGGAATGATGATAGTGTGGAGTGGCTATGAAGATATTGTAAGTGAACCAAAATCAGGCAAGGGGTTTGGGGTTTTGAGAGGCTACGGAGGCTTCCTCTAGATGGGCCACAAAAAAGTCAGATTAGGAGGGTGCCACATAGCTGCTGATAGGTATGCTGTTGTTCTTGTTGTTGTGGTCTTCAGTCTTGAGATTGGTTTGATGCAGCTCTCCATGCTACTCTATCCTGTACAAGCTTCTTCATCTCCCAGTAACTACTGCAACCTACATCCTTCTGAATCTGCTTAGTGTATTCATCTCTTGGTTTCCCTCTACGATTTTTACCCTCCACGCTGCTCTCCAATACTACATTGGTGATCCCTTGATGCCTCAGAACATGTCCTACCAACCGATCCCTTCTCCTAGTCAAGTTGTGCCACAAACTCCTTTACTCCCCAATTCTATTCAATACCTCCTCATTAGTTATGTGATCTACCCATCTAATCTTCAGTATTCTTCCGTAGCACCACATTTCGAAAGCTTCTATTCTCTTCTTGTCCAAACTATTTATCATCCATGTTTCACTTCCATACATGGCTACACTCCATACAAATACTTTCAGAAACAACTTCCTGACACTTAAATCTATACTCGATGTTAACAAATTTCTCTTCTTCAGAAACGCTTTCCTTGCCATTGCCAGTCTACATTTGATATCCTCTCTACTTTGAACATCATCAGTTATTTTGCTCCCCAAATAGCAAAACTCCTTTACTACTTTAAGTGTCTCATTTCCTAATCTAATTCCCTCAGCATCACCTGACTTAATTCGACTACATTCCATTATCCTCATTTTGCTTTTGTTGATGTTCATCTTATATCCTCCTTTCAAGACACTATCCATTCCGTTCAACTGCTCTTCCAGCTCCTTTGCTGTCTCTGACAGTATTCCAATGTCATCGGCAGACCTCAAAGTTTTTATTTCTTCTCCATCGATTTTAATACCTACTCCGAATTTTTCTTTTGTTTCTTTCACTGCTTGCTCAATATACAGATTGAATAACATCGGGGAGAGGCTGCAACCCTGTCTCACTCCCTTCACAACCACTGCTTCCCTTTCGTGTCCCTCGATTCTTACAACTGCCATCTGGTTTCTGTACAAATTATAAATAGCCTTTTGCTCCCTGTATTTTACCCCTGCCACCTTCAGAATTTGAAAGAGTATTCCAGTCAACATTGTCAAAAGCTTTCTCTAAGTCTACAAATGCTAGAAACGTAGGTTTGCCTTTCCTTAATCTAGCTTCTAAGATAAGTCGTAGGGTCAGTATTGCCTCATGTATTCCAATATTTCTACGGATTCCAAACTGATCTTCCCCGAGGTTGGCTTCTACTAGTTTTTCCATACGTCTGTAAAGAATTCGCGTTGGTATTTTGCAGCCGTGACTTATTAAACTGATAGTTTGGTAATTTTCACATCTGTCAACACCTGCTTTCTTTGGGATTGGAATTATTATATTCTTCTTGAAGTCTGAGGGTATTTCGCCTGTCTCATATATCTTGCTCACCAGATGGTAGAGTTTTGTCAGGACTGGCTCTCCCAAGGCTGTCAGTAGTTCCAATGGAATGTTGTCTACTCCCGGGGCCTTGTTTCGACTCAGGTCTTTCAGTGCTCTGTCAAACTCTTCACGCAGTATCATATCTCCCATTTCATCTTCATCTACCTCCTCTTTCATTTCCATAATATTGTCCTCAAGTACATCGCCCTTGTATAGACCCTCTATATATTCCTTCCACCTTTCTGCTTTCCCTTCTTTGCTCAGAACTGGGTTTCCATCTGAGCTCTTGATATTCATACAAGTGGTTCTCTTTTCTCCAAAGGTCTCTTTAATTTTCCTGTAGGCAGTATCTATCTTACCCCTGGTGAGACTAGCCTCTACATCCTTACATTTGTCCTCTAGCCATCGCTGCTTAGCCATTTTGCACTTACTGTCGATTTCATTTTTGAGACGTTTGTATTCCTTTTTGCCTGCTTCATTTACTGCATTTTTATATTTTCTCCTTTCATCAATTAAGTTCAATATTTCTTCTATTACCCAAGGATTTCTAGCAGCCCTTGTCTTTTTACCTACTTTGTCCTCTGCTGCCTTCACTACTTCATCCCTCAAAGCTAACCATTCTTCTTCTACTGTATTTCTTTCCCTCATTCCTGTCAATTGTTCCCTTATGCTCTCCTTGAAACTCTGTACAACCTCTGGTTTAGTCAGTTTATCCAGGTCCCATGTCCTTCAATTCCCACCTTTTTGCAGTTTCTTCAGTTTTAATCTACAGTTCATAACCAATAGATTGTGGTCAGAGTCCACATCTGCCCCTGGAAATGTCTTACAATTTAAAACCTGGTTCCTAAATCTCTGACTTACCATTATATAATCTATCTGATACCTTCTAGTATCTCCAGGATTCTTCCATGTATACAACCTTCTTTTATGATTCTTGAACCAAGTGTTAGCAAAATTCTACCAGGCGGCTTCCTCTTTCATTTCTTCCCCCCAATCCATATTCACCTACTTTGTTTCCTTCTCTCCCCTTTCCTACTACCGAATTCCAGTCACCCATGACTATTAAATTTTCGTCTCCCTTCACTTTCTGAATAATTTCTTTTATTTCATCATACATTTCTTCAATTTCTTCATCATCTGCAGAGCTAGTTGGCATATAAACTTGTACTACTGTGGTAGGCATGGGCTTCATGTCTATCTTGGCTACAATGATGCGTTCACTATGCTGTTTGTAGTAGCTTACCCGCACTCCTATTTTTTTATTCATTATTAAACCTACTCCTGCATTACCCCTATTTGATTTTGTATTTATAACCCTGTATTCACCTGACCAAAAGTCTTGTTCCTCCTGCCACCGAACTTCACTAATTCCCACTATATCTAACTTTAACCTATCCATTTCCATTTTTAGATTTTCTAACCTACCTGCCCAATTAAGGGATCTGACATTCCCCGCTCCAATCCGTAGAATGACAGTTTTCTTTCTCCTGATAGGTATGCTATGGATCTGTTTATAACTTCCCCTAAAGGACATGTACTTATTTGTGACGATGTAGTGTATGCAGAATGAGATAGTGGGTTTGAAATCTGTAGGAGGGTGGGAAAGGTAGTGTTCGATAGTGGCAAGGCCATGGGCATGAGGGATGTTGGTGTATAGGTAGGTGCATCAATAGTGATGACCAAGAATTCAGGAGGAAAATGAGTGGGGGTGGTGGAGAGATTCAAATCTTTGATTTGAAAGGCTAGGTTTTGGGCAGTTGGTTGGAGGTGTTGGTCGACCAGAGCAGATATTCTTTCAGTAGGAGTGCAATAACAAGTTCCAGGATTGTAGGGGTTTGTGGAGCATGGAGAAGGTGGGTGTGTGGGGTGTTATTGGGTAAGGATGGAGGTGGACTAAGGGGAAAGGTTATTGGATGTGCCTAAGGATTTCAATTGGGATTTAGAGGTTACGTTGGGCTTCAGGGATGGGATCACAATGGCAAAGCTTATAGATGGGGGAATCAGACAGTTGGCAGAATCCTTATGTCAGGTTCTTACTCGAATTCATCACAACAGGGGAGTCTTTGTCTGCAAGGAGGATGATAAGCTCAGGACTCCCATGCTCACTGTGCTGAAGGTCTCACGAGGGACATCACAGACACACTTTACCCCCAAAACCTTGTCTGCAAACACATTTCCTGTGCCATATCTTCACAAATCTCTAATCCTCCCATCACCTACAAGGATCAGCTACATGGGAGCACCCTCCTCATCACCCATATCAGCCTGGGATGGAACAGTTGAACTATATCCTTTGCCAGGGCTTTGATTCTTTTATCGTCATGCCCAGATATTAGACTCATCCTACCAAAGATGTTTCCCACCCCTCCTGCCTACTCAACCTACACAACATCCTAGCCCATCCCTATGCCACTCCCATTCTCAACTTCTTGCCTCTTGTGGAAGGTGTAGGTACAAGGTATTCCCAGTCCACCCACCCATCACTTCTTACTCCTGTCAAAGGTTTATCCTACCCCATCAGAGGCAGGGCCACCTGTGAAAGCAGCCAAGTCATATGGCAGATCTGTCGCAATCACAGTACATCTTTTTATGTCCAAATCACAACCAACCAGCTGTCCACCAGAATGAATGGCCACTGCCAAACTGGCCAAATACAACATCTGGATCCTTCCTCCACCACCATCCTTTCTGAACTATGCAGATGGGAGCTATCCTTGCAATACAGCCTTCACTCCCAGAACCCTCCTCGTCCCAATCTCCATTAACCCACTGTCCCCACAGCCTCCACCCAACTGTTTTTTCTTCCTCTGTCCCTGTTGGAGAGCAAGATATGCTGAACACATTGTATATATTCCTTGTCAGATGATCTCAGAATATTTCACCAAGGAAAAAATAATTTATTGAAAATGTGGTGCAAATTCTATAATAAAATTATGATACTGAACATTAGATATTTACGTGAAGCTTGCGGTGAACAAAGATAATTAAAGACAAAAAATATTAAGGCTACTCATTTTAATTTATACTTATTACAAATTTACCTTCAACAGGAAATAATTTCTTCTTACATCCACACTTGTTTTGAGACATGTCTGTAAAAATATAATTTGTGTGTGATTATCCTGAAAATAAAACAATGGAAAATCCAATATGGAATGTAGCAGTGTTATGAATAGGATAGTTGCTGCTCACCATATAGTAGAGGTGCTGAGTCGTTGAAAATATTTTGTAGATAAACTGAAGATACTTGTACTTATCTGCACAAGTTTCACCACAGAATGGTAGAGAGATAAACCTATAGGTAAATTGCAACCAGTGTCCACTGCAGAGTGTCCAGAGCAAATCCGACCCACACAGTAAACAAAACATAGACCAGACAGCACTGAGAGTCAGAACATGCTAGGCATGACATCGGCCACCTGCCGATCACTGACCTACCACACCTGGTGGGGCAGGGGCACAGCATGTATTAAATTCATGTTTCCACGTCAACTCTGACTTCAGCATCTATTCATCGTATGCGTAGCCCATATAAGTGTCACCCTCCCTTCCATACTCCTAACCAGCAATTCGACTGCCTCCCTCTGAGCCACTAGCTAGCCACCCCAACCCTTCTTCTTGACCCTTGTGTGTGTGTGTACACTAGCTTGAGAAAGGATTGATTCTGAAAGCTAGCAAGTTTCCTTTCTCCTTTGCATGTGTCTGTCAACACCATAACACTTCTGCTATTTGGTGAGTGGTTTCCTTTACTCCTAATATTTACTTTTTAAAAATTCCGGGTTTTTAAAGAAGTAAATTTGATTACTACATACATGTATTTATAAGTGCAAATTATGTGTTCTGTATAATTGTGTTTGTTGATGGTATGCTATTTTGTTGTACAAGTAAAGAGAAATTACAAGAAACCAAGAAGTTGTTATCCAAGTGATCTCAAATGAAAGACTTCAGTGAAGTAAAGAAATGTCTGGGGATAAATATTGATTATAATTACGCAAAGTGCATAATGACTCTTAGTCAGGATACCTTATTGAATGTCTAGTTAAGAAATATCAGATGGAAATTTCAAAGTTGTACAGTACACCAACAGAAGTTAATTTGAAACTAGAACCAGCTCAAGGTGCAAGTCATGATATTATGTCCAGAAACTTGATAGATGCTCTCGTGTGCATTAGTTCAGGAACATGGCCATATGTAAATTGCAGTGTAAACTATGGAAGTAGGTTTCAGTAATGTTATAGTGACACTTTTAAGTATACCTTCCTTGAAGTTAATCTATGAAAGAACTGAAAATATTGATTTCTTGGATTGTTTTATAGATGCAGATTGGGTAAGTGATAGTGTAGTTTGTAAGTCCATGTCATGTTACGTAATTACATAATTTGGAAATCTAAGAAACAAGAAAGGATTATGAAATCCTCTACTTTTGCTGAGTTTGTAGCATTGTCAGAAGTAGTCATTGAGGTTAAATTAATTCTAGATATTTTGAATAGCTTTGATGCAAAATCTGATGAGCCCATGAAAGAATATGAAGAGAACTCAGGGCCAATCAGTATTGTTAGATATGGCAACTTTACTAAAAATACAAAGTACATTGAAACACTCCACCATTTCATGAATGAATGTTACATGAATGGAATTATAGATATTTGTAAAGTAAATTTGGAAAACAATGTAGCAGATATTTTACCAAGTCATTGAGCAAGGTTAATTTGTAAAATTTTGAGAAATATAATTTGATTGTGTTATAAATGCAAGGAGTAGAAGCCATTGTAAGGAGCAAAAGACATTTCAAAAATTTCTATTTCTGTGTTTCACTATTCTGTTTGGTTTGGCTTTCTTTCAATAATTTCTGTGTATGGTAAAATGTAACCTGACATGCATCACTAACATAGATGTCTATTTGAATAAAAATTAAACTGAAAAGGTGACCTCTTTCTCATTTCCCTTTGTATTTGTAACATATGTCCTACAGTTAATGTTTCTGTACCTTGGTTTTGGAAGTTATATGATTAACTGACCAGCAAGACCTATACAAATTTCTTTAAAAAAGTAGAGGAACACAGTTTACAGTTTGTGTTATTGGTCTTGAGTCCAAAGGCTGTTTGATGCAGTCTCAACACTAGTCTGACCTGTGCAAGCCTCTTCATCTCTGCTGAATTACCTACATTTGAAACTATTTACTGTGTTCAACAAGGCTTGGTCTCCCTCTGCAGTGTTTACTCTCCCTCTTCCACTATCAATGAATCTTTTACTTTAGTTAAGTTGTGGTAAAATTTCTCTTCTCCCTAATTCAGTTCAGTACTATATTATTAGTAATTCAGTCTAACCATTTAGTTTTTATAGTTCTTTCATAGCATGACATTTCAAAAGCTTAAATTCTTTTATGAGCATGTTATTACACACATTTCACTTCCATACAAGATACACTCCAAATAAATACCTTCAGAAGAATACTTCATAATGCTTAACTTTATATTGGGTGTTAACAAAAATTTCTCTTTTTTAAGAAATCTTATGTTGCGATTGCCTGTTTGCATTTAAAATCCTTTCTACTTTTGCCATCATAATTTATGTTGTTGCCCAAATAGTACAAATTTTAGTGCCTCATTTCCTGACCTCATCCTCTGAGCACTAGCTGATTTGATTTGACTACTTTCCATTACTATTTTTTTTTCACTTTTTTGTTGATTTTCATCTTTAAACTTCTTTTAAAGACACTATTCCTTACATTTAACTGACTGTCCAAATCCTTTGTCATCCATGGCAGAATTATACCATTGACATAATCAAAGTTTTTATTACTTCATTGTGGATTTTAATTCCCTTTCCACATTTCTCTTGGATTTCTTTACTGATTGTTCAATGTCACATGGACATGGATAGGCTAAAACCTTATCTCATTCCCTTCTCAACTACTGCTCCCCATTCATTTCTTCTGAAGCCATATGCTTCTGGTAAGGATATATTAAAATAAGTATGTAGTAAATTGCTAAGGGTGTTTATTTCTGTAACTGGCACCACTAAAATTTAGTGTAGTTCCACATAATACAAACTTTCATGAATTGTGCATTGTTGACAACAGCAAGTTGGAAAAAAGGCTGTGTTAAGGAGAAGTTATCCCACTTTGGCATCCTAATGAGAAATACTTCCTTGCAGAAGATAGTAATGTGAGAAGTGGGGATGCCAATATAACATATGATAGACTAGAATCACATTGGTATGTAGCTACAAAGGAAATATTGACTCTGTACTGGCAGGATTAGAATAGAGGTAAATATATATTAATGGTCTATTGAGTGATAGGCTGAATTACATCCACAAGCATGAAAGTTACATTTTATGTTACTTTTAACTACTACAAATGAGAAAAGAGCTGTGTTTTATTATTAGAGATAAAAGATTTTAACATTTACCTGCATATTCATTGTTAAATATCTTTGTTAATAATTTTATATGAAGTTGCAGACAGACTGAATGATGTATACCTAAAGGCTTTTTGTTGTTGTTTGTTTAGGGGGCAATGGATGGACAACAACTACCACCCTCTCCTGATAGTGGTTGCAGTGATTGCAGTGACTATTCCAGTGATTTCTCAGTTGGCTCCCCTTCATCTGTAATGTCAGGTGTAATGAGGACTGACACAGAGAAAGTGGTGACAATGAGTGCTCAAGTAGTTGCACAACCCACAAATCTCCATACGCAGATAGGTATGTTGACAGTTGGAATACATTTTACTGTACCAAAGATGAGAGTATCAAGAGACAGCTGCTGTATAATAACCCGTCTCTGTCTTCTTGAACATGGCAATAATAACAGAAAGTGGAAATGTTAAGCACCGATACACTTCTAACATAAATAATTCTAAATTTCTTATCAGGATATCACCTAACACCATGTACTGCTGTCTTTGTTTGTACAAAGAATTGCACTGATAACAAATACATACACAGCTGGGCATTAAAATTGTTATACCATGAAGACAGAATGCAACAAATGCCAAATTGGCCTGTGTGTACTGCATACTTGCATATTCAAGTTATCAGCAACCTCACAAAATAGGTAGGAGTAATACCATTCTAAAAACATCCACCAGCACGTGTTTTTATTTTTCAACATGGCCAACATTGTTACAGCTTTCGTGGATAATGCAACAGACAGTGGTGTGCCAAACAACATCACTGGGGGTTGGAGTGGCACTGAGCCATCTTTTTAGCTGTGTCCTGGTTCTGCATGCAGCATCATGGTTGACATATACATGTGTGGTGGTTTCAAGATGGACCTTGTCTGATTGTATTCATCACATCATACAGCCCCAGCACCTTGTGTGATGGTATGTTGTGTCATATGGTCAGTGGCGGATACTTACAGGGGGCGCATGGGGCATGCGCTGCCCATAGCTGGGCCGCCCAAATTGCCACCTGCACCACTCCCGCTAGTCAACCCACACACTATTTGTTTGTTTCATCCATCAGTTGACTCAACTGAATTGAATTACTGAGTAGCTGTACTTTCCTATGTAGCACACGCGTTTCTGTGTGGCACATAGACAGCTAACACATACGTACGAGAAAAGTTGCAGCAATTTTTATTACGGTAAAAGTAAAGGTAGCTCAAGATATCTTTAGTGCCCCCTCCTTGAGGTTTTTCTGTATCCACCACTGCATATAGTACACAATGAAATCATCTTTGTTTTACATAGCCAGTAATGTGGACAGCAGGCATTACATTTTGAGGTATCAATGACATATTTTAACAAGATAGTCCAAGACCACATGTTGCCCATACTGTCCTGATCTGCTGCGATGCAGAGGGTGTTTGGCTGTTGCCCTGACCTGCATGCCACCCAAATCTCCCACCTGATGACAACATCTAGTCAGGGGTTGCCTAGAGGCTGGCTCATCGTAACTCACCAGCCATGACCAATGATGAACTCTGGCACAGAGCTGAAGCAGCATAAGTGATGTAGCTGTATCTATCATCAAAGCTCAGATTAATTTGGTGCCCAGCTGTGTTAGGTGGCAGTTCTTTGTAGTTAATTTCACTTTCTGTATATGCTTGTACTGTCTACAAATTAAATAATGTATTCTTTCTACTATAATCCATATGCACAATAGATGAAATTTTGTTATTTGCTGACTTTCCTGTAGTCTGATTAAAATTGCTTGAAAGTTGACACTTCGTGCATTAGAGCTGGTTTCCCCCAGTTGGAGCGCTCTGCGTCACGCCCAAACCATTCACCATTGCTGAGCTGCCACAACAATTGATCAGTTCACTTCCAATTCCTTGTCCAGAATTATTTCTTGAAGTGTTTGGATCCTGAAACACACACACACACACACACACACACACACACACACACACACACACACACACACACACGAAGCTAAGGAAACACACACGTTTCATACACAGCATTAACCAAACAGGACTGCTGGATACATCCACACAAAATGTGATTCAGTGTCACATATACATTTATAATAATCACAGAGATTGGCTTAGATTAAATAAGCTTCACATGATGATGTGTGAAGCTCAATTTTTGAATGCTGCAATTCATTGTTGTGACCAGAATGCTACAGTCATAAACAAAACTTCTTAACCCAGTGTTTTGCTGTAGCTCAATCGTTAGCATGTGAGCCGAATGATTAGCATGTAAGCTTGGCATGTAGAAGGTTGTAGATTCGAATCTCGGTAGTGACATTTTTTAATTTCTCTATTTTTTGTGTATAGTTTTCTACTCATCATTTTCATCATCATATTGACTTTTTTATTTGCTCTTATTTTTCTCCCTGTCATTCTTTTTTTGTTGGAATCTGCCTGTGTTGCCTGTAATCTGCAACCAAGTGTCAACAAGGACTGCTCATCAGTTGGCTCATGTAGTCAGTGTGAGGATAACATCAGGTAACCAGTGATAGTGAGAAATTACAGTTTGTTTGTAGTACTGAAACATAATTTTTTCTGTCTTGAGTTTTCTCATACAGATTAACTTCAATCACTGGTAACAAAATTATTGTGATTTTAGTTCTACAACAGATTGTTAACTGCCATTTTCTGGGATATATTGTATGTCGTGAGGCCGTAGTTAGCTTAGGGCATGAGTTTAAATTCAGGGTACAGAATGTGTTGTCTGCCACATTTCATTCATTGGTTACATAGAATCAGCTGTCATCAGAGCATCTTGCATTTCCAACATACTTCGTGGCAGTGTATTCCAACATACTCTGCTTTACATATTAACAGCATTTGTGATGTGATCCACTATGCTTGTGTGTCCCATATAACTGAGTGGCAGCCCAGCAATCGATGTGGCACCAGTGACAGACATCAACTGTCTAGTAATTTTATTCAAGACTGTAATGCTGCAATTTTAATGGTCGGCATTTAAATTTAGATGTTATACGTGTCATGTTTCAACAGTTTTAAATGTTCACATTTTCAGGTATTGCACCTGCCTCCATTTCACCAGTCGGCCAGGCATTACAGCCCGGAATGCTTGTGGTGTTGCAGCAACAGTCAAAAACAGTAATGCCTCCACCACCACCACCACCTATACTGCTACAGCCACAGCAACAGACACAGCCTCTGGCACCCCCACCTACACCTCCACTCTCACCTCAGGTCCCACGCCCTATTTTGCCAGGTGTGAACATTCCTGATGCAATGGATGGATGCAGTGAGCCAGCCATCAACAGGATCAGGATGCCTGGTCGCATGGTAGAACAAATGAAGGACAGAGCATGGGCCATAATCTTTGCATATCCAGAAACAAAACTCACAGACAAAGATGAATATGGCAACATGTAAGCATTTATTACCTCTTTTGATGAATTTGTTTCATGATGTCAAATTATATATAAACAGGTGCATTCAAAGGATTGAGTAAATGTATCACACACTAATAGTGACTGCACCATACAATAGCCAGACAGACAAAATATGATATGGAAATAGTTACTCAACTTACAAATTATGCGATATCATAAACTATATTCAGTTGATTTTTATAACCTGTTCACTGCTCCCTGCTTCCCTTATGAGTGGCTAGCTTTCCTCATTCCATTGTTTCTATTTCACACTAGAATTATAGGTATTGTCCTACATATGTACATTTCCCTTGGACAGAAATCTGCAAGAATACACTGTAATTATGCAAAAAGAAAACATAATTGAGAAAAAGCAACTACATTCATCTAGCTGATTGACCTTGGTACACAGAAACACGTAGCAACATTGAGACTTTACTAGCTTTCAAACTGCTACTATTTCTCTACTATAACTACACACAGCCACACAGTTTGGTATCTGTGTGCACATGTGTGTGAGAATTTATAGTTAAGACAGAAAAAGAGCCTGAAAGGTAGCAAGGTGTTTGTGGTATTACATGTGTCTATATACCACAAATTTCTGTTTGAGGTGAGTGGTTGCCTTTCTCATTTTTGTTTCTTGCTTCCACTCTGAGAGAGAGAGAGAGAGAGAGAGAGAGAGAGAGAGAGAGCAACTGACATAATTGTGAAAACCTGTCTTTCTAACACCCTCACACATACATTTGGAAAATGTACATTGTATTAAATGTTTACATTTTATTCCACTATGTCAGGAATAGCTTACATTTTTCATGCATATCCATAGAGAACTCATTAACATTAAGTAGTATTAAGTCACCCATATTCTTCCTAGAACATATAGCTGAAGAGCCAAAGAAACTGGTACACCCGCCTAATATCATGCAGGGCCCCCCATGAGTAAGCAGAAGTGCCACAGCATGACATGGCATGGACTTGACTAATGTCTGAAGTAGTACTGGAGGGAATTGACACCATGACTCCTGCATCTGTAAATTCTCACACACATGTCCACACAGATACCTAACTGTGTGGCTGTAAGAGTATGAGGGGGTGGAGATCTCTTCTGAACAGCAATTTGCAAGGCATCCCAGATATGCTCAATGATATTAATGTCTGGGGCGTTTGCTGGCCAGCGGAAGTGTGTAAACTCAGAAAAGTGTTCCAGGAGCCACTCTGTAGCAATTATGGATGTGTGGGGTGTCACACTGTCCTGTTGGAATTGCCCAAGTCCGTCAGAATGCACAATGGACTTGAATTGATGCAGGTGATCAGTCAGGATGCCTATGTATGTGTCACCTCTCAAAGTCCTATCTAGACATATCAGGGGTCCCATATCACTCCAACTGCATGTGTCCCACACCATTACAGAGACTCCACCAGCTTCAACAGTGACATGCATGGTCCTTGGATTCATGAGGCTATCTCCATACGAGTACATGTCCATCCGCTCTACACAATTTGAAATGAGACTCACCCAACCAGGCAACATGTTTCCAGTCATCAACAGCCTGATGTTGGTGTTGATGGGCCCAGTTGAGGCATAAAGCTTTGTTTTGTGAAGTCATCAACAGTACATGAGTGGGCCTTGGGCTCTGAAAGCCCCTATTGACAATGTTTCCTTGAATGGTTCACATGCTGACACTTGTTGAGAGCCCAGCAATGAAATCTGCAGCCTTTTATGGAGGGGTTGCATTTCTGTTGCTTTGAATGATTCTCTTTTGTTGTTGGTTCTGTTCTTGCAGGTTTTTTTTTTTTTTTTTTCCAGCCGCAGTGATGTCAGAGATTTGATGTTTTATCAGATTCCTGGTATTCACAGCACACTTCTGAAATGGTTGTGTGGGAAAATCTCAACTTCATTGCTACCTCGAAGATAGCGTGTCCCATTGTAAATGTGTCGCCTATAACACCACGTTCAAATTCACTTAAATCTTGATAACCTGCAATTGTAGCAGCAGTAACTGATCTGACAACTGCACCAGACACTTGTCTTATATAGGCACTGCCAACCACAGCACCATATTCTGCCTGTTCACATACCTCTGTACTTGAATACACATGCCTAAACCAGTTTCTTTGGCGCTTCAATGTAATAATTTTTGTTTTGCATATTTATTTTTGTAGTTTGTAATTAAATTTCCTTACTTGTTGTTCTGTGTGGCCTGACAGCTTACTTGGCGGCTTACTTGATGTGACTAGAGACATTCGGTGATCTAAATGGTTAATGGAGAATCTCATATAAAGATGTGAAACAAATACTATCATAGAGATAGAGGGGCGGCCAGTACTTACCTCAGCTCAGTACAGCCAATAGATACACAAAAAACAGAACCGAAAATTTACATTCCTAGCTTTTGGAACAAATGTTCCTTCATCATTAAAGTTAAAATAGTAATCATAAGAAGGAACTCCAACACATCCTTTCATCCGGCCATCCCCCTGGACTGAACCTATGTTAAACAACCTCACTCCCATTTACTCTTCAGTCTTCTCCTCTTTCCCTTTCCTCTTTAGCCATTCACACATCTTTTCATCCTACATAGTTGTGTTTATCTTTATATTATATACCTCTTTACTTCTGTATGCATCCTCTTTGGTTTGAAGCTGGCACAGTACTTACAGCAGAATATCTTTGGCTTCCCTCTGACAACCATGCCTCCATCCTTGCTACCCTCCCTGTTTTCCTTTCCCTGTTGCTTCATAACTTGGGTTGTGAGTAACTGAATCCACTTTCCCTTCTTCCCTTTGTTTCCCCTCTCTCCTCCCTGATGAAGGAACATTTGTTCCAAAAGCTAGGAATGTAAATTTTTGGTTCTGTTTTTTGTGTATCTATCAGCTGTACTGAGCTAAGTACTGGCCAGCCCATGTATCTTTTTTAGTATTTGACTACAGACATTGTAATACCATTTTCAACATTATGTAGAAATGTAACTAAAATGTTTACTTTTTCTGCCTTTTACATTTTATCAAGGAAAAGGAACCTCTGTTCTCACAAGTTTTATAAATGGCTTTTCATCTGCTGTAATTTTTCGACCCATAAAGCTAAGCTGAACTGTGACTTGAATCTGAAACTTTACCTTATGGCCCAACTCAAGAGTTTGTTTGGCAGTACCTCTTCCTTATTCTTGCAAACTCTACTGGAGCATTCACAAAGTACTTCTGAAAAGCAGTAGGGCTTGCATAAATTAAAGGCAAGAAATGTAATATACTGTAGCTGACAACCATAAACATCTACAAGGATGGGGAAGGGGGAGACAAGAGGGGATCTTTACCACCCCCACCCTTGAATCTTAAGCACATAGTTTTTATTTGATACAAAATTCTGATACACTGCTGGAAGTTATTTTCTGTTATTCCGCTAAACTCTCCTTTAGCCAGCTGTAGCATTACATGGCTTATCACAATGAGACAGTACTCATTTACCTAAAAAATAGTAATTGTAGAGATATACCACGTGGATAAATTTCTATGGACACCCACGATGATACCACTAAAATATTAAAAAGAAACTTCAATATGTAACAAAAGGACAGCATTATTAGAATTGAAGGTGTCAATTTTAGCACATGTCAAGTCTGTTTGGGCAGGAGTATCTATCACAATTGAGCTAAAATCTGTACCTGTGGTTCTCCACCTACTAACAAAGGTATATGCAGAAATATTAGAAAAATTAACTTAAAAGAAAATCTCAGTTTTATGTGAGAGATTATTTTTTAATGTATTTTAAGTCAGTTGCAAGAAATTATAACCACCCAACAATGAAAGTAAAATATTTGCAGTATTTGACATTCGTGGTGATATAGGATCAGTTATGGTAACGGTTGTCACAAGTAACTTTAAAAAAAAGTAGTGAGTGTATGAGTGCAGTCAACAGTATAAGCAGACAGTTGAATTCATGTGGCTCAATGGCCAGGTGCAAGTATTTCAATTGGACTCATTTTCGGCAACTTTTGTGTCCTTATCTGGACATTTCGTGTAGGACAGTCTCTTCTGAAACTTTACGAAATCGTATTCATATGCTAGGCTTTTTGTTGCCACTGTACGTGGGCCAACCACAAAGATTTAAATTGAACTTGCAGGTAATTCTGGCTCAAAAAACTACCTCAGATGTATTTATTTTCATTCTTTCAGACTTAAGTTATAGATATTGTGTCCCAAGATTTTAAACATGGCTGCAGCAGCAACTGTTAAAATTCTTCACATTAAAGGATGACAGCCAAAAACAGTTGCAGGACAGAATTTTTTTTATTAAAATTCTTGACCAAGGTTTCGGTACATATAAATATACCTTCATCAGAAGTAAAACTTCTAAAATTACATCATGCACTGGAGAATAATAAAAACAATTATGCCAAAAGGCGTCGTCAATAATTGAAATATCATCTCCATTTGTACAACATGTGTAATGGGCACAGGATAAAAGCGAACAGCTTGATCCTGTGCCCATTACACATGTTGTACAAATGGATATGATATTTCAATTATTGACGACGCCTTTTGGCATAATTGTTTTTATTATTCTCCAGTGCATGGTGTAATTTTAGAAGTTTTACTTCTGATGAAGGTATATTTATATGTACCGAAACCTTGGTCAAGAATTTTAATAAAAAAAATTCTGTCCTGCAACTGTTTTTGGCTGTCATCCTTTAATGTGAAGATATTGTGTCCTGTGACACTCCTCTTACGACACTCCAATTATATAAATGAATCTTGTATATTCTACAACTTTAAATTTCCAACTTACTATCTCTTCGTATTTTAAACATAAATCAGAAAAATAAATTAACTACTTTTGAAACGAAAGGTGAAGGCCTATATATCACCTATTGAAGAAATGCTGACATATACACAAATTAGAAATTTGTTGCTAACAGAAAATTTGAAAAATAGAAAGGAATCTCAAAAGAAGACGACCAGACACTATGTGTAAAAACTATGAGAACCAATGGGAAACTAATTAATATTGTATGATTGATGGGCAAATACCTGCTAACATAGTGTGTTGTGTGCTGAGGTGTAAATGGTTGAGACAGTGATGCTTACCGATGTAGTAAGTATACAGATAGATAGACCATATAAATCCATACTAGATACAGCCAGCAGAACAGTGGAAGAGGACTGCAACTGGTTCATTGTAAATAGTTTAACTCTAATCTTACAAAAACTGATAGCAATTAATTCAAGACAAATAAAAATGGCAGCTACCAGAAACAGCGACCCATGTTAATATATTAAAAACACTTTATTTATGAAATTCTTAAGTATCAAGATGGATAACTAACTGAGGTGGTGCCACCATTTGAATAATGTAACCCAAGAGCTCAGTTATGTCTGCTTGCTTTTAGTAATCCCTCTCATTGTGCTGACCTGCATATGAGATTCTCAGTATATTTTGCATAATTTCGCTCAGTACTATGGCATAATCATGTAGAGAAATGCAGCTACAGCCAAAGAATATTTCTTTTACAGAAGTTTATAGTATGAATATTGTATGAAGTTGAAACTTCCTGGCAGATTAAAACAGTATTCTGGATGGGGACTCGAAGCTGGGACCTTAACCTTTCTTGGGCAAGTGCTCTACCAACTGAGCTACACAATCATAACTCACGACCCAATCTCACAGCACTACTTTCACCAATACCCCATCCTGTACATTCCAAATTTTGTGGAAATTCTCGCGAATACTTTGCAGGACAAGCACTGCTGGAAGAAAGGATATTGCAGACACACAGAAAATAGGATATGAAGTATTGGTGGAAGTAGATCTGTGAGAACAGCTTGTGAATCATTCTCAGATAGCTCAATTGCTAAAGTACTTACCAGCCATAGGCAAAGGCCCCAAGTTCAAGTCCCAGTGTGGTACTCAATTTTAATTTTCTGGGAAGTTCAAATCACTGCACACTGCTACAGAGTGAAAATTTATTCTGGAAACTACCCTTCCAGGCAGTCGATAAGTCATGAGTTGTGCTTGGATGGTTGTTGATAGAGCACTTGCCTGCGAAGGGCAAAGGTCCCAGGTTCAAGTCCCAGTTCGGCACACAGTTTAATCTGCCATGAAGTTTCAAATCAGTGCACACTCCACTTCAGAGTGAAAATTCATTCTTGTATAACATTTATAACAGAATTCTTACAGAAGCTTCTTCTGGAACTGTTTGATTCTTACACTAGCATGTCAGTACACTTATGTTTAGATGGTATTTGTGATTAACATTAGCAGTGAGTTTAGGATGAACTATGAAATTTTCTACTAGAATACTAAAAGTAAAAATTATTTCTAAAGAGTCTTTGCATCCCTGTATAGGTGTCAGAATGGAGGTTTATATTCTGATCCTGAAGTTTCTAAAATGCTGCCAGTGGGAATCAGGTGGGAAACCCCAAAATTTCAAAAATAAAGTAAATGAGTATTGGTCACACCTAAAATTTATCATAATATTTGGACATATCACATAACTATAATGCCGATCTTAACAGGTATTGACATTGCCAGTTCAGTCAATTGACAGTTTTCTCTGAAATCAGTAAAGTTACATAAATGCTGAGTATGAGGTAGTGGATAAAAACAGCAGCTAGTAAGTGTAAGAGGAAGAGGAATAGTTTTTTCAAAAAAGATGCTTTTGTATGCTGTAATTTGAGTACCTTCAGTTATAATTAGTTGATATGAAGTATCTCCATGAGCCATGAGCCTTGCTGAGTTCAGGTGGCTTGTGTCTCGATACGGATAGTCATGCTGTAGCTGCAACGACAACGGAGTGTTATGTATGCAAAGGCCAGACAAACAGGTGAGGCAGCAGCCTCTTCAGTAGCTGCGAGGACAACAGTCTGGGTGAGTGGCTTATCTGGCCTTGTAACATCAGCCAACACTTCCTTGCTGTGTTGGTACTGCAAACTGCTGAAAGCAAGAGGGGAAACTGCAGCTGTCATTTTTCCGAATGTATATAGCTCTACTGTGTGATGGCATCCTCCTGCACAAGATATTGTGGGGATAAAATGACCCCCATTTGAATTACTGGTTGGGGGGACTACTCAGGAGGATGTCATCACAAGGAAAAGTAAAACTGGCATTCTATGAGCCAGGATGTGGAATGTTAGATCCCTTAATAGGGCAGGTACATTAGAAAATTTATAAAGGGAACTCAGTAGGTTGATATTATCTTGTTGAGAATGCTGTGGAACAATATGGCAGGAAACAGGATATTTGTTCAGCTTCTCTCAGATCTCCCTCCCCCTTTGCAGCGGTTCCACCTGGTTTTATTTATTTTATTGATTTTCGTCAATGTCGACGTACTGCATTGCTACACTGGCTGAAAAATGGGGTTTGTAATTTAGACACTGATTATGGTAAATAATGTAGCCAACAGATGCTCAGTTGTGTTTCACTGTCCTTTTCTTTCACTTTACACAACCCCCCATATACACATTTATATGGCCAGTGCACTATTGTTTAACTTTCGATAATAGTTTAGTAGTTTGCAGGCAAACCTCTGCATACTGCTACAATAGTTTCCTGTTGGACATCTATCAGCAGTAAAACCCAACCACAAAGTTCACGTTTCTTGAACAATAAACAAGTACATATGGAGCAGACATTGTCATTGTTTTTACACATGGCCTAATTGTTTAACACTTATTCCACAGTTAAGTTGAAGCATTGTTGATGTTCTAACCAATACAGGTTTCTTGTCTGAAACTTGGCCATGGACTGACTGTCTCGTGACCAAAAATCGGGCCCTTATATATCATCACAATAATAGGTACTGAAACTACACATTGTTTAAAGTTAAATTTACAGAAATTGCAGTTGAAACTTTCTTCATTCAATCAACTGAATACATCAAAAAAATGGTTATTTTAACAGTTTCTTCTACTACAAGAGTTAGGCCAAATTATTTGTTAAAATCACGAAATTAACAAATATTGTTACACTAACAATACTTTTGACAAAACTGTTAATTACTTTGGAATTAATTCAGGGCTGGTTTTGCTAACATGTTTTCAAATAGAGCTAAATAGATACTTTAAGATTACTAGTATTTCATCTTACAAATGTTTATAATTAGTACAGAATTTATACTTGTTTATACATCAACAATAGAATTTAAGTTACAAAGCAGTTACTGATTTCACCCTGTAATGAAAGATACTAACTAGGAATAGTCAAAATCAGTTAGAAAATCAGTTACAAACCTAAAACTAAGCACACAATTAGATCTGGTGTTATATTCTTTGAAACTGAGTGCCAACCTTTCTGTTTTATGGAAATGCAGATAATATTCACGTATGTTAATGGTAATTAGTTAAAATTGAAAAAATGAATTCTAAGGAGGCAAATTCCAAAACAAGAGGGGAATTAAAATTATCCCAGCTTGCTTTGTCACACCTTATACCCCATGCAAGTAGTTCAAACAGTTTGAAGAAGACAGTGAAAGAATGCACGATGAGGTAAAGAAAATTATATAGCTAGTTAAGGGCGACAAAAATTTAATTGTAATGGGCGACTGAAATTCAGTAGTAGGAAAAGAAATAAAAGGGAAAATAGTAGATGAATTTGGACATTTGGAAAGAAAAGAAAGAGGAAACCATGTGATATGATTTTGCATAGAGAGTAATTTAATCATCACTAAGTCTTGGTTTAAGAATCAAGAATGAAGATTGTATACATGGAAGGTTACCTGGGTACACTAGACACTTTCAGGTTAACTATGTAATGGTAAGATTGAGATTTGGAAACAAGATTTTCCAATGTAAGCCGTTTCCAGTGGCAGATGTGGCCTCCAGTCATAATTAACTGCAAATAAAAACCGAAAGAATTACATAAAGGTAGGAAATTAAGTATATGGGACCTAGGTAAACCAAAATAAAAAGAGGATGTTGAGAGCTTCAGATGGGAGTATAGGTGGGGAAAGGAAAGCAGTAGAAGATGAATGGGTAACTTTGAGAGACGAAATAATGAAGGTAGTAGAGGATCACATAGGTAAAAAGCCAAGGCCTAGTAGAAATCCCTGGATAACACAGAAGATATTGAATTTAATTGATAAAAGAAGAAAATATAAAAATATAGCAAATGGAGCAGGTGAAAAGGTATACAGATGCCAAGAAAATGAGATTGTCAGAAATGTAAAATTGCTAAGCTGGAATGGCTAGAGGAAAAGTGCAATGCTGTCGAAATATATATGAACAGGGGAAAGATGGATGCCATGTATAGGAGAATTAAAGAGACCTTCAGAGGAAAGAGAAGCAGCTGTATGAATAGCAAGAGCTCAGATGATGAGCGAATATTGAGCAAAGTTGGAAGGAGTACAAAGAAGGGCTATGCAAGGTAAATGAATCTGAAGCAAATAGTGGGTAAAGAGAAGAGAAAGTAAATAAAGGTAATTTGGGAAATATGAAACTGGAAAAGGAATTTGAGAGATTGCTGAAAGGCCTAAGTCAAAACAAGGCCCCTTAAGTAAACAACATTCCCTCACATTTTGCATACTGTGTGGAATGAATTTATTGTACGTTTTTAGCATTTGTAGATTTAAAAAAGCATTTGACAGTGTTGGTTGAACTACACTCTTTGAAATTTTTAGATAGCAGGTATAAAACACAGGGGTTGCAACTGTTTTTACAACTTGTACAGAAACCACACTGCAATTATGAGGTTTAACAGACACTTAGGGAAGCAATAGATGGAAACTGAAATAAACAGGACTGTGCCTATTTGTGATGTTATTGAGTCTGTATTTTGAGCAGATAGTATAGGAGACCAAGGAGAAATTCTGAAAGGAAATTGCAGTTCAGGGAGATGCAATAAAAATGTGAGGGGCTTGTCACTGCCATTTTAGTTCTGTCGGAGATGGTAGAGGACTTGGAAGAGCAGTTGAATGGAATACATAGTGTCTTAAAAAGAAATTATGAGATGAACGTCAACTAAAATACAATGTGGGTAAAGGAGTGTAGTTGAATGAAATCAGGGAATTAGTTTGGTAAACGGGCCACCAAAAGTGGTAAATGAGTCTAGCTATTGTAACTGAGTGTTGGCATATATGAGAGTGAAACATGGACTACAAGCAGTTCAGACAAGAAGAGAAGGGACGCTTTTGAAATGTGGTGCTATGGAAGAATGCTGAAGATTATATGAGTAGATTGAGTAACTAATGAAGTACTGAATAAAACTGGAGAGAAAAGAAATTTAAGGGGCAAATTTGACTAAAAGAAGATGTTGGTTGATAGGACACATGCTGAGCCATCAAAGAATTGGCATTTTGGTAATGGAGGGAAGTGTGGGATGTAAAAGCTATAGAGGGAGACCTAGGCATAAATACCATAAATGGGTTCATATGGATGTAAATTGCTGTAGTTGTGCAGAGATGATGAAGTTTGTGCAGGATAAGCTAGTGTGGAGAGTTGCATCAAATTAGTCTTTGCACTGAAGACCACAACAATAACATTAATTTTTTATGAATTTTTGTGCATTTTTTTTCTCTGGCTTGTATTTGTACTCTTCAATATTTCAAAGTCTGTTGTTCACATGTAATTATTGTTCCCTTCATATTAGTGAAGAAATTTTAAAAAATCCATGGGGTATAGATTAAGCTGTGTCTTTCAATTTGTGTACCTGCTCTGTTGGAGTTGATCCTTCATTGTAGTTGGTAAAGAGAACTCCTGTCTCATACAGTACTGTAATTAATTTGGAATTGATAGAATAAATTATAAAAAGTGAAACATCATCTCCAAGATTATATGCTCATTGTAAGTATATAGGACATCACTCTTCAGAAATTAAGTACCATAAATTGTGTTAACTTTCTTAAAACTAAGTGTTTCCAATTTGTTCCAGTTGTGTATTAATGATGTGCTCCTTGGAAGTTATTCATAATGATTTGTTTGATATTATGATTGTTATTATTATTGTTATCATTATTATTACTACTACTGCTCAACTATATGAAGATAATATTTGCTTTGTGGAAGTAATATGTGGCTTATGTTAGATTATATGTAAAGAATATATTTTTACTGTCAAAGGGTAAATTATTGCCACAAACCAGCTAATTACAGGACATTATACTCTGATTTTTCATGCAGTATACCTGTAATTTGTATCCGCTTTTTCTTAACAGGCTTCTTTCTCGTGTGCTGTCAAATTGGAAAAGCATCACGTACTTCATGGAAGTTTTCCATGCTCTTATTCAGCGACTGAAAGAAATTATAAACCACAACACGACAATAGCGTATAAATTACTGGCCACTCCAAACAAATCTGGTCACACACCACTTGACATAGCGTGCCGTTTTCTGCAATCTAGTCGCCAGAATGCCGTAGCAGTTCGTTATTTGGCAGATACAATGGTAGAAGAAGGTCTTGCAATTGGTAAGGTAAGAAACCATCTCTTTATAATACCCTGCACATCAGAAGTCAAACAAAACTTAAATTCACCAATATCAAAAGTTGTTAATAATTATACTATTTCAGTGTTGTCACTTGTTAGTGTATGGTGATCATCATCATCATCATCATCATTTTCTTGAGGCCTTATTCCCACAACTATGTGGGGTTGGCCTGATTACTATTTATTTGGCAGTGTTAGTTGCAGAGGGTGGCCAGATGCCCTTCCTCCCACCACCCCAAACCCCCCGGGATGTAATTAGTGTTCCCCATCTGTATGCTTCTAGTGTAAGCCATGGAATAGTGCGAACATGTTGCAAATGTCTGCGAGTCATGTAACTGACATGGAACATGGGGACCAGCATGGTATTCACCTAGGGGGATGTGGAAAACCATGTAAAAAACCACATCTAGGCTGGCTGGCGTACTGGCCCTCATCGTTAATCTGCTGGGTGGATTCAATCCAGGGCTGGCGTGCCTACTCGAGTCCAGGAAGCAGTTCATTAACGCTCTTGGCTACCCTGGTGGGTTGTTAGTGTACAGTAATCACTGTTGTTATTTTCCTCCAGATCTGATATGGATATTGATTTAGGTGCACACTGAGTCTAAAAGCTGTAACTTTTAATTAATGTTTTCATTGCTGAATTTTTGCCACTGAGAATATGAGTGAAATAGACAATAGTATCACTGGCATTGAGAAACAGTAGAAATCATTAAAAATGAACAAAGCCCCAGGGCCCATTGGAATCCCTGTCAGATTATATGTGCAATTTTCAGCTGAGTTAGTCCCTCTGTTAACTATAATCTGTCATATATCCTTTTAACAAAAATCTGTGCCAGTAGTTGAAAGAAAGTGCAGTCCATACCTGTCCCTGGAAGTTTAGCAGAAGTGATCCACAAAACTATCGTCCAATTTCCTTGACATCCATTTGTTGTAGAATCTTAGAACATATTCTGAGCTAAAACTTAATGAGATATCTTGAACAGAATGACCTCCTCCATGCCAACCAACAAGCATTTCAAAAGCATAGATTGTATGAGACCCAACTTACACTTTACTCACATGTCACCATGAAAGCCATGTATCAAGGCAGTAAGGGAGATGCAGTTTTTCTCAATTTCCAAAAAACATTTGATTTAGTACCACGCCTACACTTATTAACAAAAGTATGGTCATATGGGGTATCAGATTGAAATAAGAGACTGGATTGAGGGTGTTTTGTTTGGTAGGGAGGATGCAGCATGTTATCTTGGATGGAGAGTCATTCACAGATGTAGAAGTAACTTCAGAAGTATCCCAGGGAAGCATGTTGAGTCCCTTGCTGTTCATGTTGTATATTAATGATGTTGCAGACAATATTGATAGTAATGTCAGACTTTCTGCAGATGACACCATCATCTACAACAAAATACAGTCTGAACGAAGCTGTACAAATATTCAGTCAGACCTTGATAAGATTTCAGAGTGGTGCAGTTATTGGCAGCTTGCTCTAAGTGTAAAAAAAAAAAAAAAAAAAAGCCTATGAATATTACATTAGTGAATCACAGTTGGAATCTGTGAACTCTTACAAATACCTGGGTCTAATACTTAGTATAAATATGAAATGGAGTGATCACATATGATCAGTTGTGGGTAAAGTTGGTAGCAATAGCCTTTGGTTTGTTGGTAGAATACTAGGGAAATCCAATTAGTATACAAAGTAGATTGCTTGCAAATCACTTGTGTGACCCATCCTCATATACTGCTAAAGTGTGTGGGACCCATACCAAACATGACTGGCAAGGGATATTGAACGTATACAGAGAGGGGCAGCAAGCATGGTCACAGGTTTGTTTGACCTGTGGGAGAGTGTCATTGAGATGTTGAAATCACTGAACTGGCAGCCTCTTGAAGATAGATGGAAACCATCCTGAGAAAATCTACTAATTAAGTTTCAAGAACTAGCTTCAAATCATGACTGCAGGAATATACTACAACCCCTTGCTCCCTTGTGGATCATGAGGATAAGATTAGATTAATTACAGCAAGCAGAGAGGCATTTATACAATCATTTTTCCTTTGGTTCATACATGAATGGAACAGGAACCATGCACTTCACAGTCGTTCACAGAGTGTTGTTATAGAGGTGGATGTAGGAGCACAATTTCTTTATGTATGTAGGCTATTCAATATAATACCCTGTTTTTCAAAGTTCATGAAATATTTACTGGAGTTTTTATCTCAACAGAAATGAAATTGTGATAAGTGATATGGGCTTCAAATTGTTGTCATCAGGATGCAAGTCTTTTTGGGATAGTTTCCAATGATGATGTCCTTCTGGTTTTGTGTTGTGTATCTTCAAATAGTTATCTGATGAGCTTGAAGAGGACTTTTGTGGCAGACAAGGACACAAACACAAGAAAGACATTGTATAGAAAAAGGTTTCCTTGTATCATTTTACATTCCTTCTTACCCTACACACACAACTCAGAAAAAATATCTTCTGTCAATCGTATTCACTGACATGTCATACATACCAGCACCAGTTTTCAATACTGGTGGTATAGTTGCAAAGTTCTTATACTTCATCACCATGTGAGGCTGGTGATAATCTGAAACCATCCACACTTCTCATTCGGTACACCATCTTGAAACATGAAAATTCTCAGAACTTTTCAGCAAATAATTTGTGATTTATTTCATGGTTACAGCAAAAATGTTTACTCTATTACAATAACAACAGCTGTGCATACAGACACAAGTTCTTAATGAATATTCTGTGACCTTTCTCGAGATATATACACAAAGATAGGCCACAATGTCTAGAGATTCATCCAATCTATGTAGTTCACAACAGATTTTGCTGTCACTTCTGTATACACAATAAAATCCAGAATGTAACCAGTTTCATTGTGACTTTTGAAAAGCAGTAAGCCCTTATCAAATATATAGTATGACTGTTATCTACGAGGGCCGTTCAGAAAGTAAACTCCGGTTGATTTAAAAAAATACACCAAGTTAAATAAAAATATTTTAATATATACATCTTACAACTACATCTTTGCACTATTTTTCTACATAGTCTCCATAGCGATTGAGGCACTTATCGTATCTCTTCACAAGCTTTGAAATTCCTTCTGCATAAAAATCACCCGCTTGTGCCTGGAGCCAGCCTGTGACCGCATCTTTGAGCTCTTCGTCGTCATCAAACCGCTGTGACCCGACCCATTTCTTCAAATGCATGAAGAGGTGATAATCACTTGGCGCCAGGTCTGGGCTGTAAGGTGGATGGTTGATAACGTCCCACTTGAAGGACTCAAGAAGGGCCGTTGTTCTGCGAGCAGAGTGAGGACGGGCGTTATCGTGCAAAAAAACGATACCGGAAGTCAGCATACCACGGCGTTTGTTCTGTATAGCCCGTCGTAACTTTTTTATTGTTTCACAGTACACATCTTGATTAATGGTCGTACCACGTTCCATGAATTCAACCAACAACACCCCTTTGGCATCCCAAAACACCGTTGCCATCAGTTTTCTGGCAGAAAAATCTTGCGAGGCTTTTCTTGGTTTGGTAGGCGAATTTGAATGTGCCCACATCTTTGATTGTTCTTTTGTCTCAGGGTTCACGTACTTAATCCAGGTTTCGTCACCGGTCACGATTCTGTTTAACAATGGTTCTCCTTCGTCCTCATAATGTGACAGAAAGTCTAATGCATAGGCCATTCTTTGAGTTTTGTGGTGGTCGGTAAGAATTTTGGGCACCCAACGTGCACAGAACTTACGGTAACCCAATCTTGCTGTCACTATCTTGTACAAGAGAGCCTTAGAAATCTGTGGAAAACCAGTAGACAACTCCGACATTGAGAAACATCGATTTTCACGAACTTTTGCATCAACTGTCTGAACGAGTTCGTCAGTCACCAATGATGGTCTACCACTCCTCTCTTCATCATGAACGTTTCCTCGTCCACTTTTAAATAAACGTACCCATTCACGGACAACTACTTCACTCATAACTCTTGGTCCGTACACGGCACAAAGCTCACGATGAATAGCTGCTGCAGAATATCCTTTGGCTGTAAAAAACCTTATGACAGCACGCACTTCACATTTGGCGGGGTTTTCTATTGCAGCACACATTTCAAACTGCCACAAAAACTAAACTAGCGCAGGTACGACATTCACTCGACCACGGCTTGATGCCGACTGACCCGTTGAGTGCGTGAACGCACAGATGGCGTCGCTACTCCCCCCACAACCCGCACTGTGACCAATCGGAGGTTACTTTCTGAACCGCCCTCGTATATACAACTTTTCATTGAGAATAAAAGTCTTACAAATATAGGTTCTGAATTGATGTGACTAGGTGGTGTTTTGTTGGATTTTCTCATTGTTGGAAAAGCGTGCATACAAAATGTAAGCTGACATTTATAGTGTGGCCTTGGAACTTCTTGACTTTCAGAAAACACTAGGCTTTCCTTGGGGTAGACATTCTGGAAGCTTTGCTCTTGCACATCTGTATCTGTTGGAGTACTTGAAAATATTGTGAAAGCTATATCTTAATGGTCCCTGTGTGACAAAAGGTCAGTAAATGTTTGTTTCTGTGCTTGTTTACTCCCAAACATCTTATCAAAAGAGAGCAAAAATATAATTTTCAAAATAACTATTTTCTTGTTTGTGTTTAGGAAAACTGATTTTTATCCCTGGCCAGTTGTATTGTGATATTGACATAAGAATACTTCTTCTTCCTGTTTAGACTTCAGCACTCTTGGTTTCTGTGTCTTCTGGATGCTCTCTTCAAATGTATGTGAAGCTGAACAGAAGTCCTAAAAATAAAAGCTCCTAAACAAAAGCCCCTTGTTCAACCAAGTGATAAAACTACTTGCAAACAACCTATTAAGAGTCTCATTAAGAAGTCTCATAAATAAAGGATTCACCTTAGTGAAAAAAATTAAGAGTAAATGTAATAACTAAAAAAAATTGAAGAACGAAGTATGCATTCAAGAAAAAAGAAGTACAAAAAGGCAGGAGTCAGAAAGCTTTTGCTTTTGTTATCATTTACAAATTTAACATGAGTTAATGTTGATATTGTCTCTGATAAATAATTTGGAACTCACTGATTTCTGTATTTGATAAAAATAAGCCACAATTGTGTTCTTTTGCTCCCTAGAAATTTGTGCCTGTATTAATGCTTCTGAAATACACATTACATATAAACTTCATTCTCATTTGAGATAGTGATCTATTTACTGGAAAACTTTTGTTACAGGAAGTGGATGCCAATGGAAACTCACTCATCCACAAACTTTGTGCATCTGGTGATAATGCACGCTACATCATGGCAGAGTTGCTCAACATGAAGGACCAACAGGGCAAGAGAGTGTTTGATGTAAACCAGAAAAATAATGAAGGCATGTAGTTGCAGTTAAAGTTAAAGAATTTATAGCAGTAGATTGATTTGCAAGAAACTCACAGAAATCAGCTTGAACTACATTTAAACATTGGAAAACCCAGGATGGAGTAGCAAGAAATAGGGAAAGAATAGATTGCTACTCGCCACATAGAGGAAAAGTGGAATCAGAGACAGGCACAATGAAAGAGAAGCATTGCCCCTGCAACGCATCTTTCACCTCTGCAACCCTCCTGGCTTCCATTTCTATTAATTCACAGTTCCCACATCTTCCACCAACAGTTTCCCCTTCCTCTGACCTGTCACATCCTCGCAGTCTGTGTCCTTGTGCCAACTGCATTGTACACATCACCCACCAGCTCCAGTCCCAATGCATTACATGCTTAGCCCATCCACCTGCCACCCCTCCCTTTGTAGCAGCAAACCTGTTGCCACCCTCTGAGCTGCTAGCTGCTCACTCCTGACCTCTCTCCCTGCCTCCCGCCCTCCTCTCTTTCTGTCCACTCCAACAGACACAACCCACATCCCATGCAGTCAACCAGCTGAAATGCAATCCTGGCATTGTGTGTCCACCCTGCACAAGTAGGGGTGCAAGTGTGTGTGTGTGTGTGTGTGTGTGTGCGCGTGTGCATACGTCCATTGTGCATGTGCATCAATGACAAAGGATTGATTCTGAAAGCTAGTAATGTGCTTCTGCTGTTCAGTGAGTATGTTTTACTCCTAAATTATGCTCATTCTACCAGACCCCTACTATTTATATGAGTGTTAATTATTTAGAAATGAAGTGTTTGACATAGGAACTGTTATAACATTTTTCTTTTCTCATCTTACTACAAATAAGTGTCAAGTGCAGGCTGCACTTGTGGTAGAAGTGAGGGCAAATGGGTACCTGGAAGCTGAACATTACCAAATTGACCTTGATACCGATGTGACCTTATCAGTGTAGTTGCAGAATGCAAAATGAGAGTTCTAGATTTAAGTTGAAAAGTTTTTACAAATGAAAGTATGAGGACAGAAATAAGAAAATCAGCTATAGATTTCATTTGAAAATTGTTATAAATGAAATCAAAGCAACAGAATTTCCTCAAAAAAAAAAAAAATAAATAAATAAATAAATAAAATAAAAATAAAAAAAATAAAAAAAAAAGTAAATAATCATACTTTCACCAATGATATTGTCATAATATTTTTAAAAACTTTCTTAAAAATACATCGTGATATTTTCTAGTACTACTTTTGTTGTATGTTTTAAAGAACACATTGTCTTAAGAAACTTAATAAACATTTTATCATTTTAGGGAAAACACCTTTGCATATAGCTGCACAAACACACAGCGATCGAACTTCCTGCACAGTTTTAGCACAGCTTTTGATGCGTAGCGGTGCTGATATTTCTGTGAAGGTAAAATTATTTTATATTTAATCTGTTCTCAAACTGAGGGCTGCAAACTCTCCATTCCACTTCAGTTTGCAATTTTCTTTTTAAAGTTAGTAGTACTGTTTATCACTGATATCCCTCATTTTATGTGTTCTTTAATACACTTGGTATATTATGAAGTGTGTTTTGTAAATTATTTTCCTTCTCTCCTGCTTATATTAAGTCTTTTTACCTTTATAATTTCTTTTGCGCAGTTCCCATGTGTGCCCTTGCATGCACCAATATGCACCAGAGTAATACAATATTTCATAACTGTTGTCCCATCCATCCTTCCAACATGCCTTTGCACTGCTCAGTGCTTCTTCTATAGTAGTTTGTCCTCATTTACACACTACATTCAATTTTAGATGTTCTGTTGTGTTACTCGTCATTCATGAAGATAACTAATGATGCAGCCAACCAGATGATAAATATTTTTATTTTTTTATAATGTGCTTGTCTGGTCATGGTACATCTGTTATGTCATGATATGACTATTGTGGGCTGCATATAATATGTACCTTGTGTCACAAACCGTATGCAACAGCATTACTACAAAACCAACGTCGTAGAAAATTTAATTCTGCCATCACATAACTAAAATTTAATCCTGCCATCACATAACCATGATTTGATACACTCCTAGTGTTCATATGCAAAATTTTTTCACAACCAAACCTACAGTTCTCCATACCTGTTAGCTATATGGAGGGTTCAAACATCAATAACATCAACAACAGAGGTACATAATGTTTCAGACCTGTTAGTTGTGAAATGCCTAGACACCTATTGATGAAATATTATTTACTTTATAAGGTAAAGAAAGCAAAGAAATGTCCTCCGTCTGCATTAATAGTTTTGTATATTCATTTTAACTCATTCAATTGTAGATTGTTGGTGAAACATTCTGTTTTATGTTAATTAAATGAAACATTTCCATTACCCTGTTTTGCAACACCTAAGCTTCGGGTCAGAAGACCATTTTCCAGTACATAACTGTTTCCAAAGATGGCAACCATAAACACATGAAATTCTTAATCTATAGCTTCATGTATACCCAATGTTGTTGTTACCAATGAAGTGAAATATTCATGATATATAATTGATATGGATTTCAAGCCCCCCCATGAACCATGGACCTTGCCGTTGGTGGGGAGGCTTGCGTGCCTCAGCGATACAGATTGCCGTACCGTAGGTGCAACCACAACGGAGGGGTATCTGTTGAGAGGCCAGACAAACGTGTGGTTCCTGAAGAGGGGCAGCAGCCTTTACAGTAGTTGCAAGGGCAACAGTCTGGATGATTGACTGATCTGGCCTTGTAACAATAACCAAAACGGCCTTGCTGTGCTGGTACTGCGAACGGCTGAAAGCAAGGGGAAACTACAGCCGTAATTTTTCCCGAGGGCATGCAGCTTTACTGTATGATTACATGATGATGGCGTCCTCTTGGGTAAAATATTCCGGAGGTAAAATAGTCCCCCATTCGGATCTCCGGGCGGGGACTACTCAAGAGGATGTCGTTATCAGGAGAAAGAAAACTGGCGTTCTACGGATCGGAGCGTGGAATGTCAGATCCCTTAATCGGGCAGGTAGGTTAGAAAATTTAAAAAGGGAAATGGATAGGTTGAAGTTAGATATAGTGGGAATTAGTGAAGTTCGGTGGCAGGAGGAACAAGACTTCTGGTCAGGTGACTACAGGGTTATAAACACAAAATCAAATAGGGGTAATGCAGGAGTAGGTTTAATAATGAATAGGAAAATAGGAATGCGGGTAAGCTACTACAAACAGCATAGTGAACGCATTATTGTGGCCAAGATAGATACGAAGCCCACACCTACTACAGTAGTACAAGTTTATATGCCAACTAGCTCTGCAGATGACGAAGAAATTGAAGAAATGTATGATGAGATAAAAGAAATTATTCAGATTGTGAAGGGAGACGAAAATTTAATAGTCATGGGTGACTGGAATTCGAGTGTAGGAAAAGGGAGAGAAGGAAACATAGTAGGTGAATATGGATTGGGGGACAGAAATGAAAGAGGAAGCCACCTGGTAGAATTTTGCACAGAGCACAACATAATCATAGCTAATACTTGGTTTAAGAATCATGAAAGAAGGTTGTATACATGGAAGAACCCTGGAGATACTAAAAGGTATCAGATAGATTATATAATGGTAAGACAGAGATTTAGGAACCAGGTTTTAAATTGTAAGACATTTCCAGGGGCAGATGTGGACTCTGACCACAATCTATTGGTTATGACCTGTAGATTAAAACTGAAGAAACTGCAAAAAGGTGGGAATTTAAGGAGATGGGACCTGGATAAACTAAAAGAACCAGAGGTTGTACAGAGATTCAGGGAGAGCATAAGGGAGCAATTGACAGGAATGGGGGAAATAAATACAGTAGAAGAAGACTGGGTAGCTTTGAGGGATGAAGTAGTGAAGGCAGCAGAGGATGAAGTAGGTAAAAAGACGAGGGCTAGTAGAAATCCTTGGGTAACAGAAGAAATATTGAATTTAATTGATGCAAGGAGAAAATATAAAAATGCAGTAAGTGAAACAGGCAAAAAGGAATACAAACGTCTCAAAAATGAGATCGACAGGAAGTGCAAAATGGCTAAGCAGGGATGGCTAGAGGACAAATGTAAGGATGTAGAGGCCTATCTCACTAGGGGTAAGATAGATACCGCCTAGAGGAAAATTAAAGAGACCTTTGGAGAAAAGAGAAACACTTGTATGAATATCAAGAGCTCAGATGGAAACCCAGTTCTAAGCAAAGAAGGGAAAGCAGAAAGGTGGAAGGAGTATATAGAGGGTCTATACAAGGGCGATGTACTTGAGGACAATATTATGGAAATGGAAGAGGATGTAGATGAAGATGAAATGGGAGATACGATACTGCGTGAAGAGTTGGACAGAGCACTGAAAGACCTGAGTCGAAACAAGGCCCCCGGAGTAGACAGTATTCCATTGGAACTACTGACGGCCGTGGGAGAGCCAGTCCTGACAAAACTCTACCATCTGGTGAGCAAGATGTATGAAACAGGCGAAATACCCTCAGACTTCAAGAAGAATATAATAATTCCAATCCCAAAGAAAGCAGGTGTTGACAGATGTGAAAATTACCGAACTATCAGCTTAATAAGTCACAGCTGCAAAATACTAACACGAATTCTTTACAGACGAATGGAAAAACTAGTAGAAGCCAACCTCGGGGAAGATCAGTTTGGATTCCGTAGAAACACTGGAACACGTGAGGCAATACTGACCTTACGACTTATCTTAGAAGAAAGATTAAGGAAAGGCAAACCTACGTTTCTAGCATTTGTAGACTTAGAGAAAGCTTTTGACAATATTGACTGGAATACTCTCTTTCAAATTCTAAAGGTGGCAGGGGTAAAATACAGGGAGCGAAAGGCTATTTACAATTTGTACAGAAACCAGATGGCAGTTATAAGAGTCGAGGGACATGAAAGGGAAGCAGTTGTTGGGAAGGGAGTAAGACAGGGTTGTAGCCTCTCCCCGATGTTGTTCAATCTGTATATTGAGCAAGCAGTAAAGGAAACAAAAGAAAAATTCGGAGTAGGTATTAAAATTCATGGAGAAGAAATAAAAACTTTGAGGTTCGCCGATGACATTGTAATTCTGTCAGAGACAGCAAAGGACTTGGAAGAGCAGTTGAATGGAATGGACAGTGTCTTGAAAGGAGGATATAAGATGAACATCAACAAAAGCAAAACAAGGATAATGGAATGTAGTCTAATTAAGTCGGGTGATGCTGAGGGAATTAGATTAGGAAATGAGGCACTTAAAGTAGTAAAGGAGTTTTGCTATTTGGGGAGCAAAATAACTGATGATGGCGAAGTAGAGAGGATATAAAATGTAGGCTGGCAATGGCAAGGAAAGCATTTCTGAAGAAGAGAAATTTGTTAACATCCAGTATTGATTTAAGTGTCAGGAAGTCATTTCTGAAAGTATTCGTATGGAGTGTAGCCATGTATGGAAGTGAAACATGGACGATAAATAGTTTGGACAAGAAGAGAATAGAAGCTTTCGAAATGTGGTGCTACAGAAGAATGCTGAAGATTAGATGGGTAGATCACATAACTAATGAGGAAGTACTGAATAGGATTGGGGAGAAGAGAAGTTTGTGGCACAACTTGACCAGAAGAAGGGATCGGTTGGTAGGACATGTTCTGAGGCATCAAGGGATCACCAATTTAGTATTGGAGGGCAGTGTGGAGGGTAAAAATCGTAGAGGGAGACCAAGAGATGAATACACTAAGCAGATTCAGAAGGATGTAGGTTGCAGTAGGTACTGGGAGATGAAAAAGCTTGCACAGGATAGAGTAGCATGGAGAGCTGCATCAAACCAGTCTCAGGACTGAAGACCACAACAACAACATGGATTTCAAGATATCCAACACATCATCCTCCTCGTGGATGCTAACTAGAATCATGTTACCATAAAACAGAGGCTGCACCACTACCAAGATTTCCTTTGACTACCTCTTTGCTTTTGGTTTACAATCAATTTCAGAGAATTTCATACATAGAGTGGACTTTTAAAATACAGAATATTATTTTGAGCTTTCAAAGCAGATGTATCGGTACCAACTGTAATGCCATTTTTTAAAATTTCTCTTTCTTAGAGTGATAGTAGTTTTGATTTCTTCTGGTGATCTAAAATTATCTTCCACCCTTTCATAGGCAACAAATGCATTTTGTGTTGGAAATTATTTCACTGTAATGTGCAAGTGGGATGGTACACATGGAACACTGGTAAATGACAGATTTTGAAAATATTAAATCAGCCTTAAAAAGTAATTATACATCAGTGAAAATAGGAAATAGCTACAATTTGTGTCAATAGTTTATCACAGAAAATCATTTCATCAAACAACTGAAAATTCAGGATGAAATGTAACAATATTATGAAAAAGATAGTTGATACTCACCATGTAGCGGAGATGCTGAGTTGCAGATAGGCACAACAAAAAGACTGTCAGAAAGTGAGCTTTCAGCCAACAAAGCCTTCATTGGAAATAGACAACATACTTACACACTCACACTCATGCAAATGCAACTCACACACACATGATCAGAGTCTCTGACTACTGAAGCCAGACTGTGAACAGCATTGCGGATGGGAGGGGCAACTGGTTGGTGGGGATGAGGAAGAGGTCGGGTTGGGGAGGGGAAGGGATAGCAGGGTAGGGGTGGGGGACAGTAAAATGCTGCTTGTGGGAGCATACAGGGACAATGTGGAGGGAGGGAGGGTAGGGTAGCTACGTGCAGTCGAGAGGTTAGACAGAGGGCAGGACAGCAATGGGGTGGGGGGTAACGGAGGAGAGAAGTAAAAAGACTGATGGTATATTGGTGGGATAGAGAGCTGTGTAATACTGGAATGGGAACAGGGATGGGGTTAGTTGAGTAAGGACAATACAAAAGCTGAAGCCAGGAGGGTTACGGGAATGTAAGGGATATATTGCAGGGAGATTTCCCACCTCCGCATTTCAGAAAACCAAGTGTTGGTGGGTGGAGTCCAAATGGAACAGGCTGGAATGAAGAACATCTTGTCTCATAATGCAGCTTAGAACCCACCTGTGGGACCTAACATCTTAGAACAAAGAAAGATGTATATTTTACTGCTAGCTCAAGTTCAAAAGTTGGTACAATGCAGAAAGCTTAACATTGGCAGTTTCAGGTGGTGAGAGTTTCGTACTGTGGTTGTGTCAAATACCATTAGAGGTCAGGCCTCAACTACCTTGTTTACAACACTGCCAACTTCAACAAGCAGTTGCATGATAGATGTTACTGCATCATTTATGTTGTGTGTTGCTTATTGTTTTCCTTTCTTATTTTGAAATTAGTGAAGAGACTAATCCTGGTCTGTCATGGATTTCAACTATGACCCTCACAGCACTAGAAGGGATCAGGATCCCTATGACCATATGTCAGTTCTGCCTTTGTTAAATACAGAGCACCTCTGCAGGCTTGTTTCCCTGCCCCACTCCTCTCCCCTCTGGCTGTCGTAATTCTAGTCTGCACATGCTCAAGGCCATCTGCCAGTTTATAGTGCCCAGTCCCTGAAAAATAATGAGCAGAAATCAAAACCTGTCAATGTATTCTGATCAGGCTGAAAGTCTTCCCCTAATATACAAATAGTGTTACATTTGGTTCTACTACTGTGCTAAATCCCTTTTTGCTTCCATCTGTAGTGTTGTCAGGTATGAGATGAATGGCTATGAATGCCCATGTAAGGTCAAAGCCAATATTGGGCCAATTTTGTAATTATCAAATTTACTCATACTCTGCATTCCGCATACTGATTTATTTTTCTCGTTCTACATAGTGTTTCATCAGTGTCTTACCTCACCTTTTGTGAAATGTGATGCTATTTTTACTGAATCCAGTCAGTATTTAAATGACATGGTGAAAAGAGTCAGTAAAAGTCAGTTTCAATACTATTGGAATCTGTTGTTTTAATGTCATTATTTAATACATAGAAACAAGGATCCTTTATTGTGTGATTATATGATAGCGGAACAAACACTGGTAGCAGTTACTTCTGTAAAATATCTGGGAGTATGCGTGCGGAACGATTTGAAGTGGAATGATCATATAAAATTAATTGTTGGTAAGGCGGGTACCAGGTTGAGATTCATTGGGAGAGTCCTTAGAAAATGTAGTCCATCAACAAAGGAGGTGGCTTACAAAACACTCGTTCGACCTATACTTGAGTATTGCTCATCAGTGTGGGATCCGTACCAGATTGGGTTGACGGAGGAGATAGAGAAGATCCAAAGAAGAGCGGCGCATTTCGTCACAGGGTTATTTGGTAACCGTGATAGCGTTACAGCGATGTTTAACAAACTCAAGTGGCAGACTCTGCAAGAGAGGCGCTATGCATCGCGTTGTAGCTTGCTCGCCAGGCTTCGAGAGGGTGCGTTTCTGGATGAGGTATCATATATATTACTTCCCCCTACTTATACCTCCCGAGGAGATCATGAATGTAAAATTAGAGAGATTAGAGCGTGCACGGAGGCTTTCAGACAGTCGTTCTTCCCGCGAACCATACGCGACTGGAACAGGAAAGGGAGGTAATGACAGTGGCATGTAAAGTGCCCTCCACCACACACCATTGGGTGGCTTGCGGAGTATAAATGTAGATGTAGATGTAGATGTAGAACAACAATGGTAGAGTTTACTGCTTTGGAGCTACTGGTCATTTTCCAGTTTAAACAAACATGCTCACACATGAACCACAGATGTATCCAAACATCCACATGTAGTTATGGTGACACTAACTGTTTGAGTGGTTGCTCAGGCTGATAGGAGTGAAGTGAGGGGAAAAGGAGATATAAGCAGAGTGATGAGAGGAAAAGGATGTAGAGGCTGATAAGGGGTAATAATATAATAATAATAATAATAATAATAATACTTTATTCCACATTGAATGATTTATTGCATATGTATGAAAACAAGTTACAATTCTTGGTACATAGCACAATAATACATCCTTCTGAATATGTCATTGATTAACAAAATGATTAAATTACAAATAAGATGGTGCTTAACACTATTTACATATTTTTTGAAACACTTCTTCTGCATGTAACTGTGGATTCTTCTAATGTGTAAAATGGATTTTGTAACAGGGATTTCCTTAGCTGGAATCTAAGCTTCATTGTGGGTAGGGTCATAACTTTACTAGGCAGTGCATTGCCTAACTTAAAACCTATATATTGTGGCCGCTCTTCATAGAGTGCTGTTCTGTGGCTGCTGATGTAAAATTTTTCTTTATTTCTACTATTGTACTGATAGAATCCGAACAAATATTGGGCTGCAGTCAAGTAATATGGATTTTAGAATGTAAATGTTTACTACGGTTAGTACACCAGTTTTTGGAAACAAGCCATGACATGATTCCTTGTATTTTGCTCCACATATTATTCTTATAGCCCTTTTTTGAAGTAGCAATAGCTTATTTAGGTTCGCTATGGATGTTTCCCAAATATATATTCTGCAGTTACGGTGAGAGGAAAATAAAGCATGGTATGCAGTCTTTAGGTCAACAGTGTCTTTGCAGAACTTACTAATCAAATTAATTGCAAATATATTTTTAGACAACTTACATGCTAGAGTGTCAACACGTGTGTCCCATTTTAGATTGCTTTGAATTGTTATACTGAGGAATTTTACATTAAACTTCGTTTTTACTAATTCATTGCCTATGTATTGTTTAATTTCATCATTACAACTACTGTTGTTAAACTCCATGAGACATGTTTTACTACCGATTACATTTAAGTGGTTCTCATTAAAGTACTGAACAATTTCCTTTGTCACATTATTACAGTGGATCTCTAGTTTGTTAATTGATTTCTTTTTATGCACAATGTATGTATCATCAACATAAAGCACTATTTTGGAACTATGAGTGCAATATCTTAAGTAATTTACATAAATCAAGAACAGAAGAGGACCTAGCACTGAGCCCAGGGGCACTCCTTATTTTGTATTAGTGATTTTGGATGTGTGAACACCACCTTCAGTTTTAAGCAGTACAAACTGTTTTTGGTTATTCATTTAAGATTTTATTAGGTCACGAGCAATGCCTCTGATGCCAATGATCCATAAGATTATGGTGTTCACACAGTCAAAAGCTTTATGAAGGTTGAAGTATATACAAGCAACATGTTGCTTGTTCTCAATGCCACTTATTATCTCTTCAATTAATTGAGCAGCTGCTATGTTTGTTGATTTACATTTTAAGAACCATTTTGATTTTCAAACATTAGATTGTGCATCAGGAGAAAGTTCATAATTCTGCAGTATATTATTTTTTAAATAATTTTGGAAAAGAAAGGAAGTATTGAAATTGGTCTGTTTTGAATTTTGAGTTTGTACTCTTTTTTTAAAGATTGGTGTTACTTGAGCTATTTTTAGTCTGTCTGGGAAGGTATCTGATTCTATTACATTGTTTGCTGCTGTAGGTACAGAGACATTTTGTCGGCACACTTTTAATACATTAATACTGAGGTCATCATGCCCTGTGGAACTGGAAGATTTTAGAGAGCTAATGATGTTAACTATTTCTTTGCAAATTTGTGAGGGCTAGATATATAGTATGCTCAGATGGATTGCCTTTAAATTTATACTGCAGGATATTATGTTTGTTATTGATAGCTTCCCCTAGTGAAGAAAAATATTCATTGAATATATTAGCAATTTCAAGTTGTTCTTTTACTACCATCCCATTGTGGTCAATAATAAAGTCCATACAGGATTTTCTCTGCCTGTTCTAAAACTATTTATCACTCCCCAGATACCAGTAGTAACACTGTGTGAAGCCTGAAGTGTGTCTGCAATGTAGATGCTCCTGGTCTGTATTAATAAATCTTTATAGTATTCTTGATAAGTTCTGAAGGTCTCCTTTAGCTTGAGATTTTGTGTATTATTCAACATTGCACTATGGAATAATTTTAATTTTTCCCTTGCTTCAGTGAAATCATTATTTATCCAGATACTTTTGTTTATGTTTTTGGTTTGTTTGACATTTGTGGCTACAACTGGGCATGTGGCATCAAAACAGTAGTAGAAGTCAGCAACAGAGCTATGATAGGAAATGCTATCTTTCTCAAACCATGGATTGTGTGCTAACACGCACTTCACTCTATTGATGTTATCATTATACATAATTCTTTTGCTTACATATAGTTCCTTTTTAGTGACAAAGGACATCTCATTTGCCTCCAATTGAAGCAGTACAGCATGGTGATCAGAGATGGCTAGTTTTAGAACAGATGTACTGTAGGAAAGATGGGTCATGTTTGTTGTTATATTATCCAGACATATTTTGCTGTTGCCATTCTCTCTAGCTGGCTCATGGATAAGTGGAATCAGACTGAATTCATTGTGTAAGAGGTGTAGCTTTTTGGTGTTGGCACTGTTGATTAATAAGTCTATATTTATATCCCTTGTTATTATATTATTTACCTGGCCATTTAACCCAGAAAATGTACTTTCTACAAATATCAGTAAATCAGATAGATTTTAGAAAAATGAATCCATACATGTGCCAGGTTGCATATACAAGCTGACAATTGCCATATTTTCTCTACCCCATTTTAGATTTATTGCAGCAAATCCTGTGATTCCTTCTATGCAGAGTGCACTTACGTCAATAAGACTGAAATTGGTTGCTTTAACAGTAAAGACTGCTATGCCACCCCAGACTTGTTTTTCCTACAAAATTTCATGGAGAGTGGTTGACTGATGCTAATTAGATCTTCAGTGTACCAGTGTTCAGTTATGACTAAAATATCAAGTTTTTCAAGACCTGTAATAATATCTATATCATTGTACTTATTTTTAAGACTACTAAAATGTTGGTGTATGACATTAAGTCTGAGTTTCTCCTGCTGGACTATACGGAGTGATGTAGGGCTACCAAACTGTCCGGCAGGCTTTACAAGCTTCCCAGGCTTGCCTTCAGTGGCTGATTGTGTGGCAGATTCTGATTTGATGGGTTGTGCCATTCCATGGCAATGCACTTATTTACACCACTTTGTGGAGAATTTCATCTAATTTCCTTAGCAATTAATTTGCTGACAGTCTTTTTGCATCTTTTATTCATGTGCATACCATGAGTTGTGTGAAGGGCTCTGCCTAGACTGCTGACATTTACCAGGGACACATTGCGGACTTTATTTCATATTGTTTAAGTCCATCAATTGTCTTGTACACTTTCAGGTTCACTATAGATTGTTCCATTTGATCTTGTCTCTGTGGAATGTTAACAATAATTACTTTAGTGTTAATAAACTTACTGAGTGCCCCTTTCATGTTCCTGATAGTGTCACTTGTTTGATTTTCTGCTACATTATTTGTATCTACCATGATTATGACACAATCATTTGATGAAAAACATTCACTATTTTGTACAGGAAATTTTCATCTATTTCTGAAAAATTTGGACTCCTTGTTGTGCTATCTGTCAGACAGGGGGAAGCAAATTATTATTTTTGGGGACTTCAATGTAGATTCTCTGAAAGAGGGTAATAGGAAAAATGACCTTGAAGTATTACTTGATTCTTTCAATTTGACACCCGTTATTGATTTTCCTACTCGGGTGGTAAAGGATAGCAGCTCACTGATAGGTAACTTCTTTATAGACCAAGATAAGTTTAACCAGATAAATGCTCAGCCTGTTAAGAATGGTCAAAATGCTCAGCCTGTTGAGAATGGTCATTCTGATCATGGTGCACAGCTAGTTACAATATATGACATAGCTCCATTCAGCAATACTAAACAGTCCTCCAAAGTAGTACGTTCAGTCAACGATTTAACAATTGCAAATTTCAGGGAAAGCCTACAGCAGTTAGACTGGGATGAGGTGTACCGTGAACCTGATGCCAATTTAAAATATAATTTATTTCATGACATTTTTGAAATGCATTTGGAAACTGCTTCCGCAAGAAAATAGTTAAATATACTCGTAAGAAACCTTCTAACAAACCATGGCTTACTAAGGGTATAAAAATATCTTGTAACCGGAAAGGGGAAATGTATCTGACAGCAAGAAAGAGCAGTGACCCAGAAACTATCAAACATTATAAAAACTACTGTGTTATATTAAGAAAAGTTATCAAAAAATCCAGAAGTATGTGTATCATGTCTGAAATCAGCAACTCTGATAATAAAATTGAAACAATTTGGAATATTATTAAAAGAGAAACAGTTCCACCAAGAGCACAGGAAGACAGTATTACCATCAAATTGAATGAAAACTTTATGAACAAAAAGTCAGAAGTTGAAAATATTTTTAATAATCATTTTCTAAATGTTGTGGATATAGTAGGATCCAGGTGTTCATTAGAAGATGCTAGGCTGTTAATGGAAGAGGCCATACCTATGCAATTTGATACAATTGAAATCTCACCCACTTCTCCCTCTGAAATTAGGAAAATAATAAACTTGCTTAAAAGGAAAAACTCACATGGAATTGATGGTATTTCCAGCAAAATACTAAAGGCTTGTTCTCAACAGATAAGTAAGATTCTCAGCCACCTGTGTAATAGCTCTCTGGAACAGGGCATTTTCCCTGTTAGACTGAAATATGCTATTGTTATACCTTTGCATAAAAAGGGGGATAGATCTGATGTCAACAATTACCGTCCAATCTCCCTTCTAACAGCTTTATCCAAAATTTTTGAGAAAGTAATGTATTCAAGAGTAGCTTCACATATCTGTAAAAATGAAGTACTAACAAAATGTCAGTTTGGTTTCCAGAAAGGTTTTTCAACAGAAAATGCCGTATATGCTTTCACCAGTCAAATTTTGAATGATCTGAATAACCGAACACCACCCATTGGGATTTTTTGTGATCTCTCAAAGGCTTTTGATTGTGTAAATCATGAAATTCTGCTAGACAAGCTCAAGTATTGTGGCATGAGTGGGACAGTGCACAAATGGTTTAATTCGTACCTAACTGGAAGAGTGCAGAAAGTTGAAGTAAGCAGTTCTCATAATATGCAAAGATCAGCACATTCCTCAAACTGGGGAACTATCAAGAATGGGGTTCCACAAGGGTCAGTCTTGGGTCCTTTGTTGTTCTTAATATATATTAATGACTTGCCATTCTATATTCATGAAGAGGCAAAGTTAGTTCTCTTTGCTGATGATACAAGTATAGTAATCACACCTGACAAACAAGAATTAACTGATGAAATTGTCGATACTGTCTTTCAGAAAATTACTAAGTGGTTCCTTGTAAACGGACTCTCACTGAATTTTGATAAGACACAGTACATACAGTTCCGTACAGTGAATGGTATGACGCCATTAATAAATATAGACCTTAATCAGAAGCATATAGGTAAGGTAGAATATTCCAAATTTTTAGGTGTGTCCATTGATGAGAGATTAAATTGGAAGAAACGCATTGATGATCTGCTGAAACGTTTGAGTTCAGCTACTTATGCAATAAGGGTCACTGCAAATTTTGGTGATAAACATCTTAGTAAATTAGCTTACTATGCCTATTTTCACTCATTGCTTTCATATGGCATCATATTTTGGGGTAATTCATCACTGAGGAATAAAGTATTTATTGCACAAAAGCGTGTAATCAGAATAATAGCTGGAGTCCACCCAAGATCATCCTGCAGACATTTATTTAAGGATCTAGGGATATTCACAGTAGCTTCTCAGTATATATACTCTCTTATGAAATTTGTTATTAACAACCAAACCCAATTCAAAAGTAATAGCAGTGTGCATAACTACAATACTAGGAGAAAGGATGATCTTCACTATTCAAGATTAAATCTAACTTTGGCACAGAAAGGGGTGAATTATACTGCCACTAAAGTCTTTGGTCACTTACCAAATAGTATCAAAAGTCTGACAGATAACCAACAAGTATTTAAGAAGATATTAAAAGAATTTCTGAATGACAACTCCTTCTACTCCATAGAGGAATTTTTAGATATAAATTAAGGGAAAAAAACAAACAAACAAAATTATTAAAAAAATAAAAAATAAAAAAACACAAAAAATAAAAAAGTTGTTATATTAACTTAAGTATGTTGTTAAATTAACTTAATTAGGTCATGTATTGGAAAATTTGATTCGTTCCACATCATTACGAAATATCGTATTCATGATCCATGGAACTAGTATTAATCTAATCTAATCTAATCTTGGACAGTTTGTTTATGTTCACTTAGGTTAGCATATGAGATTTTTTGCACAGATTTAAATGCTACATCTTCCACTATGTATCACGAATCTGATAACTTTTTTTGTTTTGGTAATACCAGTCGGAGAGCTGTCTTTTGTTTTTGATTTAGGCCTGCAATTGTTGAGTAGGCACTACTGATCAGTTTTGCTCAAATTTTTATTTACTACAGAAGCCTCAGCCTTTATACACCGAATTTCACTTATATGTGTGGAGCTTGAGCAATTGAGGAGGTAATAGAAGGAATGATACAGGGGGAGTTAGATGGCTTTCAGTGGCAGTAGCAAAGTGAGAATATCGACCAGATAGTCTTTGAGTTTCTTTAGAAAGTTAGTATCACGTAAATTATCATACCAGTTTTTAGGCAGACTTATTAGTATCTTGAAACCCAAGTACTAAGTTCCTTTTTCAAGGATTGTCTGTCAGTTAGGTATGCTTCACATATCATTCTCCTCCTTGTGTTGTGGATGTGCACACTGTCATTTGTAATCCATTCTCAATTGTCTTTTATGATGTATATTATTGTTTTGTGTATGTCAAAGAAGCAAAAGTTAAGATGTCTAGCTTTTTAAAGCATTCCTGCATGTTTTAGAAGTCCTTTTTCCTAAAATGACTCCGACTGCCTTTCTTTACTTACCTTTTTTGTTTCTGTCATGCTTGAGCGCCCCTACACCGTCACTCCACACTGCAGGTACACTTCAAAGACTCCATGATATACTGTGCACAGAAGCTATGTTGTTTCCATTTCAACTCATTATCCACAGTATTGTCTGAGATTTATTGTCTTGTACTTCTTGGAGCTTTGTTTCATCCACCTCTAAATCCATATGTTTAGGCATCTCTACGTTTATGAACAATGCATGCATAGTCTTTTTCCAGTTTATAACCAGTATATTTTCCAAGAGCCATTGGGCTGCAATGTTTGCAGAAATATGTGCTCTTCTTTCAAGCTGCTGTGCATTTTTTCTCTGTTCAGTATTTTATGTCACATGCATAGAACACAGGGTGTATGAAGAGGAATCAACTGATTTAAAAATCATTTGAGATATTTGCATGAACAACATACTGTTGGAAAGAGTAAACTCCTGAGTTTTACATGGTTCCTGCTAGGTGGCAGCAGTGTTCGTCCACTTCAGTTGTAGTAAAAATGGGGTTGGGTCAACAGAAAACATTTTGTGTTCTACATTTTGTGCAGTGTAGATCAGTACTAACTGTTCAGCATGATTTTCATACTAGGTATGGTGTGGATGCTCCTGCAGTGCAGAGTATTAGATGATTGCATGCATAATTCTGTGAAACAGGTTGTTTGTGTAAAGGCAAATCCCCAGACCGTCCCCGAGTGTCTGGCAAAGACGTTGATCACATGTGCCATAGTTTCACAAGGAGTCCACAGGAATCCATTCGCCGTGCATCTCAACAGCACAATGTACTCCTGATGTCCATGTGGCATGTGTTGTGTCGATGTTTACACATGAAACCATACAAAATTCAGCTACTGCAAGTGCTTCATGAAGGTGACAAACAACAGTGTGTGGAGTTCTGTAATTTCGTTCTTGGCAAGATGAAGGATGACACTTTGCTTCCACACTTAGTGTTTAGTGGTGAGGCAACATTCCATTTAAATGGAAAGGTGAACCATCATAATGTGAGAATATGGGGTACGGAAAAACCACATGAAGTTGAACAATATGAGATGGACTCTCCAAAATTTAATGTGTTTTGTGCAGTTTCACAGCAAAAGGTGTGTGGTCCATTTTTCTTTGCTGAGAACACTGTTACCAGAAGGACATATCTTCATATGCTTAAGAACTTTCTCTTCCTACAGTTGGAGACTGATTCAAATGACTTCGTTTACCAACAGGATAGGCCCCTGCCACACTGGCATCTGGAAGTGTGGAAATTTTTAAACCAAAGGATTACTGATCAATGTATTGGTTGGACTGGACCAAATGATTCAGTCATACATTACTGCCCTCCAAGGTCACCAGATCTGACTGTATGTGATTATTCCTTGTGTGGGTTTATAAAAGACTGTTTATGTGCCTCCATTACTGACAACAATGAATGAACTGAGACATGCATACAGCAGCTGTGGAAGCTGCAACTCAAGACATGCTTGCTGCAGTGTGGGAACAATTTGAATGCAACATTGACAATGCCGTGCACTCAAGTGGGGCGTATTGAACACCTATAAAAAGGTATGAAAAAACCTTTTTGAGTTTCTCGCTCATCAAAAAACAAAATTCATTGTAGATATTTATTAGTTTCAGAAACAATATTATGAAAAGAAACGTTGCTACTCACGATATAGCGGAGATGCTGAGTTGCAGATAGGCACAACAAAAAGACTGTCACAGATATAGCTATTGGCCAGTAAGACGTTCATCAACAATAGGTGACTCACACACACACACACACACACACGACTTGTGTGCGTGAGATGCATTTGCTTGAGTGTGTGTGTGTATGTCTGTCATGTCTGTCGTGTATTGTTGACAAAGGCCTTACTGGCCAAAAGTTTTATTTGTGAGAGTCTTTGTGTTGTGCCTATCTGCGACTCGGCATCTCCCCTATATGGTGAGTAGCAACTTTCAAAAAAATTGTTCGAATGGTTCTGAGCACTATGGGACTTAACTGCTGTGGTCATCAGTCCCCTAGAACTTAGAACTACTTCAAACTAACTAACCTAAGGACATCACACACATCCATGCCCGAGGCAGGATTCGAACCTGCGACTGTAGCGGTCATGCTGTTCCAGACTGCAGCACCTAGAACTGCATGGCCAGCAACTTTCCATTTCATAATATTGTTAGTTTCAGAAATATAGACAAGCCAAATCAGATGATTCTATTTGATACATCCTGTATCTTCTTCTCTGTATCTTCAATATCTGTATCATTTACAAACAAATTAAACAGCTATGGCTCGATTACCAAACCCTGTGGCACTCTATATTTGATGCTCCTGGTTTCTTACTGGTATGAGTTTCTTATTGATACATGCTGTTGCCTGTTTCATAGGTACAATTGTACCCACTCTCTTGCTTGACCATAAATGCCATATATTTCAGATTTTGTATCAGTGTTTCATGTACAAATGTGTCAAATGCTTTGGAGAGTTCCAGAAACATTGCAGAAACAACTTTTTTCCTCATGTCATTATTGTAAAATATACTCTGTCACACTGACAATTGCTGATTCTGGAATCATGTTGTGTTTGTCCAGAAAAATAAATAAATAAGAAGTTCCACAATTTCTGGGAAACCCGATATCAGTGAAATTGATAAGTTACTATTGCAGTCATCCGTAATGCCTTTTCTTGTATATTAACACTGCAGAGAGCTGGCGGGAAAACTGATTAGTGTCTCAGTTGTAGGAAAGGAGACTGTGGACAACTGATTGAAAGTGTTTGTAATGGAGGCAATGTGGAAAGTAGCGGTGGGACCAGTGGAATTAAGTTTCGGAACATGAGGAGCATGTGTTGCCTGTGAAAGGAAGGGGAGAGATTCAGGTGACAGATTTTGGGATGGACCTAATGTTTTGGGGAGCTTCTAGATGTCATGTGAACGTCTAGGTTGATTCTGCAGAGGTAAGTTTTGTAGGCAATGGTGTCAGACATTTGGTAAGACACTCAGCCACAGAGTCACTATGATTCATGACCATAGTGGTGGAATTGTTACTTATAGTAAGAGTGATAATGCTGGGACAGGTTTTAACATCATGAATAGCTTTTAATTTAACAATTGTGATGATGAGCTTATTGAGATTGTATGAGGACAATCCAAAGTGCAAACAACCATTTATTTTCTATAACAGTTACATAATTTTAAGGGTTGAAGAATATTTTGTACATAATTGCCATTTCGGTTGATGCATTGTTGTAGATGCTGTGTCAGTTTTATAACATCCATACCAGCTCACCAGCATATTCTTCAGAAAGCCTTGCACCTCACCTTTCACCTCATAGTTGGATCAGAGCTGCTGTCCAGACAAATGGTCCTTCAACTTAGGAAACAAGTAGTAGTCACTCAGTGCTAAGTCCAAACGGTATAGTGGATGGGTATTTGGCCAAAGTTTTGCAGGAGATTGATGGTTTGATGGGTGACATATGGATGGGTGTTGTCATGGAGAATGCTTTTTTTCCTTGCTCAATATTCCTCTCCTCCTGTTCTGAAGTGATATTTTGATTTTTTTTCAGTGTTCCAGAATACCTGTCAGTGTTTACTGTTGTCCCAACAGGCAGAAAGTTGATCAATAGTACCCCCTTCCAGTCTCAAAACTCAGATGCCATAACTTTACCGCCAGACTGTGTTTGTTTGAATTTTTGGAGCTTGGGCAAAGAGGGTTATCACCATCTGCGTGACTGTTGTTTTGTCTCATATGTTACGTGGAATTCCCAGGTTTTGTCTCCCATCATGATCAAGTCCAAGAAATTGTCCTTTTCATCTACATACCGGCAAAGAAATTTTCAAGAATAATCAACTCATTACCATTTGTGTCTTCTGTCAATTAACATGGTACCCATCTTGCACAAACCTTCTGATATTCCAAGTTTTCCATTAAAGTCCTGTGGATGGTGCTTTAGAAAACCATGGGAACCAAAATCCAAAAAGCATCCAGAGTGATCCTCCAATCTTTATGTGTGATTTCCTCAACTTTCATGACTATCTCACTGGAAATTGTTTTCTTCATTGTGACTTTCAGTACTACTGGCTGTAAATTCTCTTCAGTACTTGCAACTTAAACCCCTTTCTCCCCTCCACTGGAGCCTTGGAATAGTAATAATAATGAACAGAAAGAAAGAAAGAAAGAAACACCATTAAAATTAGTATTTAAAATGTGAAAATGACATTACCAATCAGTGATAAAATCTTGCTACCAAAACACATATGGTGCCAATTATATACCATGAAACATTTATAAGCAAAAGAGTTATGATTAAGTGCTGGAGACACTATGTTCTGCATCTGACTCCCAAAATTATCATCTAGTTTAAGGCAAACAAAATGACTGTAAAAGGTTGCAAATGAGGTTATAATTTAAAAATACGGGAAAGCTATTCCTATAAGGCTTTGTGATTGCAGCTGGATCATGTTGACTTCTTGCCACAATATTTTGGTTGATGACTCTTCAGCCATCGTATGGTATCTGCCACTGGATACTGCTAGTTCACAGTTTCGGCTTTATAGCAAAAACTGGCGCTGAGATGCATGTGCATTGGTGGCCATCACAGGCACATCCTCTCTCTGTCAAAGTTCTAGCTGTCTGCAAATACTATTCCATCTGTGGCACACAGTCCCATGCATAAAAGTGAAACTAAATGTCCGCACTCTGCTAGAATGCATGCTCGCAGTGCTAAAAACAAACATCATATGTTGCCAGACATGTCATTATGAATAAAATGTTTTCTGTCAGAAGAAATTAAAGAGATCAACAAGTTCCAAGCCTTGTCCAGTTGAAAGCCACTGTCATAATTTATAAGATCTTGTGATAGATGTATTTCCATACATTCTTTAATTACTGAATCCCAAAAGGACCTCGCCAGTGTCAAGATTTTTGTGGCGGAATGATCCATAGTGCTCTGCGGTAATTCATTGCTCACACCCAAAGCTTCAGATGCCAAGACACTCAGATTTGTACCAAACTTTGCATGTTGATAGAGTATCAACCAAAAATCTGATCGGGTTTGTACTATGTGCTGTGATTCAGCAGAATGTGTGTAAAAGTGAAGTAAAAGTTACACCAGAACTACCAGAGGAAAGCAAAAGCACAACTGTGAGCCACTAACACACATATATGTGTTGGTAGAGCATTAGGTCATCAGATGAAGGGTCCTAGGTTCAAATCGCAAATAATGTAATTTTTTTACTGTATTATGCTTGAAAGTGTTATATGGGGCAACATGTTTATAAAATGTAAAAGGGCTGTTCGGAGTTTACACCAGTGCCTTCTTGGCAGTGTGCTTTCGCTTCATTTCTTTTAAAGTTGTAAATCTATAGAGTACATTTGTAATTTCACAGAATAAACATATGGACTGGGATAATAGAATAAAGAAACAATTGCATCACATACTGTGGAAGTATTATTGGTAATAATAATAATAATAATATCAATAATAATGATAATAATAATAACAATAACAATAATAATAACTGACTGCAGACGGCAGTGCTGCATACATTAGATGTGCATATTGTGGCTAGATTCTCGTGTTTGTGCACACATAGTGCTGCTGAGTGATATGAATCCATGGAATGTTATTGACATTCGTGTCAAACAATAGCATATAAAACTTTCACGCATAATACAGTAAAAGCAAAATTAAAGGAAATATGTCAATGGGTTTGAACCTGGGACCCTTCATGTGACAACTTAATGCTCTACCTATTTTTTTATTTTATTTTTTTTCTCTGTACTTCAGGTTCTGTGCCAGCAATATGCTTTTGCTTTGCTCTGGTAGTTCTGGTGTAGCTTTTAATTAATGTTATACCTGTTTTGCTGGATGACAGCACATAGCACAAATCAGATTGTAGTTTGGGTGGATACTCTATCGACAAGCAACAATTGGTACAAATCTGAGTGTCTGACATCTGAAGGTTTGGGTGTCAGCTACAGTTGACTTACTGGGCTGCAAAAGGCAAGAGTGGCACTGATTTTCAATGTATATTTCATGTTCTGTGTGTATCATCTGACCTACATAAGCTTTGCCACACTGGCTAGGAATTTTGTAAATCATGGCTTTCTGTAGACCCAGATTGTCCTTTGACAAGCTGACTAGAGCAGTGATCATCACCAGTGGCCAGCAGATTACTTTAACTTGATGTTTCCTTAGGACCCAGCCAACTTCAGATGAAAGGTTGTAGATGTATGGAAGGAACACCCTGGACTTGAACAGCTTCTTATCCTCTTGATGTTGTGGATGGTTATATTCTTTCCTCCTTAGTGCTGTACTGATCTGATGTGGAGAGTAACCATTAACTTTCGCCACTCACAGTAGATGTTTCATCAGAAACAATTTGTGCCCAGTGCACCAACGTTCTAAGGATGCTGATAGTTTGTGAAGGGTGATGGCAACTTGACCCTTGCAGATAGAGGTCCGTATATGTGGGCTTAATGGTAGACGGAATGCCCTACTTCAAGAATCACATCAGATACAGGACAACCATTAACATTCAGCACAGAGAAAGATAAGGAAAATGCCATCATTCAAAACAAATAAAATTGATAAACATAAACATGGAATATTAACCATTACGAGAGACAATAAGTGAATGTTCAGTGCACATAAAGCTCTCACGATATAATCGTTTGCTCAGTGATTATCATGGAGTAAATATACTGATACTGTGTGCCCAGAATTACTCCACTTAGGCTAACTTCCTTCTTAAGGTGCTTCTCAAAGTTCACCGTCAGGGCTGGACTACAGGAACCACCACCAGAAGTAAAAGGCACTCAGTATAAATTACTTTCCCACTTAGCTACGGTGTGGAATCATATGGCAGCATAGTGCCTCTAGTCCATCACCAGCATAATGTCTGGACTAATTCTGACACACGACTGACCCATGAGTGCGACTGACCCATTTAAGTTGGCAAAGCATCGATTGCCACCAGCAGGTGTGGAAGGTAAATATGCTCCTGGAAATTAGGCAAGGACAGAGTAAGAAACTAGCAATCCCATTCCTTGCACTGCTCAGTAAACTACTTTTCTTTGATTTGTAATGTATTGCACAATTTTGCATACTGAAAACATACTTCTTAGACATTTGGATATGTTTTACAGGATGGATGTGCTGGGAACACTGTTTTCCACTTAGTTGCACGAGAATCATGTGATCCCAACTTACTTGTGATGCTGCTTGCAAAAACCAGCTATGCCAGTAACATCATAAATGAGAAAAATTTCAATGAAGACACGCCTCTACACATGGTTGCAGCAAATCATTCCATTTCTCCAACACGTCAGCGGCTTGCTGTTCAGCATCTGATTGAATCTGGAGCTGACCCAAAAATTAAAAACAAGAGTCAAAAGGCACCTCTTAGTCTTGTACCAACTGAAAGGAAGCAGGTATTGTCTAATATAATAACCACCATATATGTAACATCTAACAACCCTACCACAACAAAGGTCAAAATTTAATAATGATTGTGGTGTTGCTCATGCTGCTAAATACTGCATTTTTGGGCAACAACAAAGTTATTATGTGGCAGGTGTCATTACAGCACAGTTAATAAACTCATTTCATGTAATAATGAATAAACTAGGCACTCATCTTTTCGTGTTTCCCACTTTGGTCTCGTTGTAAAATCATGGCTCAATCGTCGAAAATCTAGGTGGTGATGATTCCAAGCTCGGATGCAAAGAGGCCTAGGTTTTATTCTGCTATATTCAAAAGTTTTATAGATGTGTTTCACAAACCATTCTTGAAGATTACACTTTTGCAGGACAATGGTGATGTAAAAAAGTAATCAGCACTCCGAATTTAAGTTACACTTCTTTTTTATTACTTTTGTTGCAATATCACGTAACACACAAACCATCACTTCACAATACAAAACATACTTGAACACATCTTCCTCACTGTTAAAGTTCACATATTATAAGCTGACTACAATACGTGTCTTTCCAACATGATGTCCAAGACTCGACCTTCTCATGGTCCGACTCTCTAACTCTCTAATAACTGCTTACGTGCCCAAAAATCAGAGTTACAAGTACATCAAAGATCATAGTGACAAAAGAAAGAATACACATAAGAATAATATCATTGCAATATAAACATATTGATGTATCAAAGTACCTCTACATTAATGAAATCAAATCTGAATGTTGCCTCTGAAATATGTCAACTACTTTACAGAAACACAGTAGAATATTGCTGGTATCGAGAGGTTGAGTTGAGGTGCTGTAATGGTTATGTAATTCAAGTACCATTACAAACACCAGAGTACTACTAAATAAATTTTCACTTTATGGAAGGACTTCTCTGGCTAAAGTGCTGTTTCTTCTTCTTCTTGTTATTCTTCCTAAATTTCACATAAAAATCTAAATACACTGGCCTGCAAAACTTAATGATAAGTTAGTTAAAGTAATATAACATGTTAACTACTCAGTGGAAATGGTGAAACCACTCACTCACCAAAGATTTGTACCAAAAGACTGGAAAGTTGCACAGGTCACATCAGTATTGAAGAAAGGAAATAGGAGTACTTACAAACCCATATCTCTAATTAGATTTGCAATAGTATTTTGGAACATATACTGTGGTCAAATATTATTAATTACCTCAAAGGTAATGATGCGTTGACACACAGTTAGCACGGATTCAGAAAATATCGTTCTTGTGCAACACAACTAGTTCTTTATTCGCACAAAGAAGTGAGTGCTGTCAGCAGAGGATCTCAAGTTGTTTCCATATGTTTAGATTTCCAGAAGGCTTTTGACACCATTTCTCTCAAGAGACTTCTAATCAAATTGCATGCCTATGTGGTGTCGCTTCAGTTGTGCAATTGGATTCGTGATTTCCTGTAAGAATGGTCACTCTACATAGTAGCTGATGAAAAATCATCAAGTAAAACAGAACTGATACCTGGACATGATATTTATATGGTGCAAAAAGTGGCAATTATCTCTGAATGAGGAAAAGTGTAGCTGCTCCAGCACGTGCATAACATTTCTTTTGTGAATGCACGCAAGTCTTTGTACGGGGAGTTACCACTTTGTTTGGGCTCAACCATTCCTTTCTTTTCCTAATATTAGTGCACAAATACAATTTCTCATGAGCAGTAATGATACAGAATAGGAATGGTAGGTGTTGTCCACTAGCCAATTTATGGCAAACAAGCAAAGATACATATATCGCCCCTTGCTGATTTAGTGATTTTGGCATACCTGTGCACCTGATTTTTGAAGCTTTCCCATTGCCTGCAAATATCACATGACGGTGGTATGATCACAGTTCATCACATTTGCCAGTTTTTGAGTACACTGACATGGATCATTGTGGATTAATGAAATTAAATGATTTTCATCAAACACTGAGGTGTTTTTGAACATGGAGAGTCACTAATGTCAAAATGCCCTCCTTAAAATGAGAAAACAATTTTCTTGCCATGCTCTTCCCAGTGATATTACCCCATACATGGTGCAAGTGTTTCTGGCTGCCTCCACTGCTGTCAACCCTCTACTGCAATCAAACAGAAGAATATCTTTGAAGTATTTCTCCACTTGGCACTCCATTTTCTAGTGGCCACACCTCCACTCACTATGTCCAAATGACAAAATGACAATATGGGAACTCAAATACCAAAAGTGAATTACAAATAGAAAATGACAATTGATAAATAAGCCCATAGCCACTGGAATACCAATGTGGAAAACAAAATTGCTATGAACTTATGTATTAACCTAATATACATTACAAGCTACGTATAACATATGATACTTTTCAGTTGCTTTGATATGCTTAGAACCTCAATGGTAACAATCTTGTCAGATGCTTATCTGAATGAGCATATAACTAGACTGATTGTACCTGCTATCAAGAACAACTCTGACATGATTCACAACTCCGTTGGTGGAACCGAACCACAGGAATATGAGTAAGGGTCGCGAGAAAGGCGGAGATCTTCAGCAAAGAAAACACAGACTGACCAACTTTCTGGGAAGTGACTGAAAGAAACAGCATTTCCCTCATGTACATGCTTATGTAGCCATATTCCTCATACCTGTGTTCTCAGTTGTAGTGCTAAATTAAATACTGATGATGGTGAGTGCAAAATCCTACCACTGTTATGTAAATCATAACACTGTCAGAGCTATGATAGTTTGTTACTAGTATACATCTTAACTTTAACTGCATGACACATGTTCTTCTCAATTTTTTCGACAAATGTTTTTAAAGTGCTATATTCATCCGAACTGCAATTTCTTATGTTGATTTGCTTTACTAAGTACTGATGCAAACAAATTATTGTTATATTAAAATATTTTATATATTTTATTGTTATTTTAATTAAAAATAAAGGCATCTGTGTAATGTTTCAAGATATTGGTGGTAGGGTGATAACAGAGAGAGACAGTAATAAATTATGACTCTTCTCTTCCTCCCCCTCCCCCCACTCTTTTAACTAGTTGTAATACTGCATGGGTGATCACAGTCAGATGTCACAAAATTGAACAATTCATTAATCCCTGCCACCCTCCTTCCCACCCTCACTGGATGAAAACCAGGTGGTTATAATTAAAGTGATTGTGTTCTGAATGATGCAGTGCAGGCTGCGTACATCATAGGATTCTGAAACATGGTAGATGTGTTCACAAATCACTGTGTTCATGGAGTATGTTGAGAAAATAATAGTTCCACTTTCTGCCACCAGGTGAAAATATAGTGCTGTAAGTAGTCAGAATGTGAAATGTTTCCTGTTTTGATGTCAGTATTCTGTTTGTCGCTTGGCGGTGTGTGTTGATTTCTTTTGTGATGTGAATGTTGGTATAAAGGGTTAAAAAGGTTGAAGTTTTCTGTGTGAAACACCATGGCTATTGAGAAAAAAGATCATGCACTGGTAAAGTTGTTTTATCAGAACAACCACAATCAGAACAACTGCATTGTGGGAATATCATTGACAGAAACAGCTGCAAAAGAGGCCCCATGTCAATAAATGGGCTAAAGAATATGATCAAGAAATTTGAAGAAACAGGGGAATTAAGTGTGCAGCAGGGGAAGGGAGTTGGCCCATTCCCATGGCAGTTGTTGATGAGGTTGCTTTAGCTATAGCTGACTGCAGCCAGTGCTCTGTCTGTGTCATGGAAATTGTCTCTCCTTGTAAACAGTTCAAAAGATTTTGTAATGATTTTTACACTTGTATTCCTACAACATTCAGAATGTGAACCAAATGAAGCTCCAAGATAGGCATATTCTTTGGATGGACAAGGCACTTTTTATTCTGCACTGTGCTTTGAATGCACAGAACTGTTATGTGTGGGGTTCTGCTCCACCACATGTTGTGCAGAAACATCAACTGCTTATAGCTTGTGTAACTTTTTGGTATGGTTTCTCAAGCACCTTTATTCTCAGTCTTTTTTCCCCTCTGAGGAGAAGAGATGGCACCTTGCAGACCTGTTAGGTGTACAGTGACATCTGCACATCGTAAGGGCCTCATTGTGGAACAGATTATTCCATCTTTTCAAGAACACTACTGTGTCCACACCACTATTTTCATGCAAGATGGTGTGTCACCACATGTCACTTGCCAGGTGAAATATTTGCTTTGAGAAATCTTTGGTAATGACTACAACACATCTAGGCAATTTCGAGGTGTGTGGTCTTCCACATCCTCTGACCCAAATCCATGTGACTTCTGGTTGTGGAGGTATCTCAAAGATCATGTCAATCAGGGTTGTATTCAGATTGTTACTGATCTGAAGGATGGCATACGGCCGCGCGGAATTAGCCGAGCGGTCTAAGGTGCTGCAGTCGTGGACTGTGCGGCTGGTCCCGGGGAAGGTTCGAGTCCTCCCTCGGGCATGGGTGTGTGTGTTTGTGCTTAGGATAATTTAGATTAAGTAGTGTGTAAGCTTAGGGACTGATAACCTTAGCAGTTAAGTCCCATAAGATTTCACACACATGTGAACTTTTTTTTTAATTTTTTTATTTTTTTTTATGGCATATTGCTCTAATTACACAGGCTGTGTTGTGAGCATTGACCGTGCTATGTTTATGTTGCTGATCAGGAGACTGTATTGAATACATGTCATAACTTGTGACCATATCCTAATAAATGCACGCATGGCACATTCTGACTGCTTACAGTGCGATATTTTCACCTGTTGGCAGAAAGTGGAACAATTATTTCTTTCACTAAATTCCATGAGTGCACTGATTGATGAACATGCCCATTTCAACATCCTACAATGTATGCAGCACTCTGAACACTGTCGGCTTAATTATAACTATCCAGTATCTGCAGGCACCCGCGGAAATGGATATCGTGTAGGTAGTGTGTGCCACACGCGGTGTATATGGGGTTTGTTCCAGTAATTGATACTTCCACAAGGCCTGAGTAGTATTCATGAGTTATTATTGCACTCTTTGAAAGGCAACTAATAAGAAGATTTTAAATCTCAGAAAAGACTGCATATAATCCTACATGCAGATGAAATTGATGTCATCTTTCTTGGTGCTTATACCTATGTTTTGTAAAATAACACAAACTGACTTTTCTATACAGCTAAATTGTTTCCTTTTGTGTTTAGACCATGTGTGTATTGTATTAATTTTTTGTGCTATCATTTGCAGGACATTAAGAATGTGTTATATCATAGGAGACAAGTTATATCCCATTAGTGGAATATGGGAAGTACAGCAAGGACAATTTCTTTACACAGTAATGTGGGAAGAAGACTAGTGTATTATGAAAAAGCTTCCTTAGATCATTATAGTGTGAGAATAATTTCATTTACTGCCACTGAGTGCTTTTCTCTGGATTTATGCTTGTTGGTTATTGCACACTATTTCTGTGGAACGCTACATGTATATTTTTTAAATGTTAAAACTGTTACACAGTTGATTCACTTGAGCTTTTGTGTGTGTGTGTGTGTGTGTGTGTGTGTGTGTGTGTGTGTGTGTGTGTGTGTGTTTGTGTTTGTTGGATACGTTTTTTTTTTATATGTATGAGCAAGAGAGGGAGTGAAAAATCTTCATTCTTGTATTTGTAGTAGTATCAAAAATGTTTTATCACTTTAAGTAGAAATTGTAGGTGAAGCATTTTCACATATAGTTATTTTATACTGAAAATACATAATGTTCTGTGATGCTTCAGATTAACACTCATTCTTGTTTTATATTCTGATGTAAGTGTGCATATCAAAACTGAACTGAGAACCATGTAACTTAAAACATTATTTGAATAAAGTGAAAAAATTTGTAAATAGAAAAATATCTTTGTCTGCAAGCAGCATGCTACAAGGGTATTTGAATTCTGAACTGACTTAAATGAGTAATAGGGATCCTTGGCATAGAAAGCAACTTGAAGAGTTGAAAACAAGTAAGTCATTTGGTCTGAATTAAATCCCAGTTCAGTTTCCCCTTACTTACCTTGCATTTATTGTGAATCTCTTGCACAGTGCAAAGTACCAAGTGACTGGAAAAAAGCAAAGGGGACCCCTGTATATAAGAATAGTAAAATAACAGACCTGCAAAATTACAGTCCAATATCCTTAACATCCATTTGCAGCAGAATTCTTGGATATATTCTCAATTAGAATATAATAAATTTCCTTGAGACAGAAAAGCTTCTGTCCACAAATCAGCACGGATTTAAAAAAAAAACATAATTAGTGTAAAACCCAGCTTGCTCTGCTCTCACATGATATCGTAAAAACCATGGATGGAAGGCAGTAGGTAGATTCCCTATACCTAGATTTTTGGAAAGTGTCTGACATGGTACCCCACTGAAGATTGTTAATGAAGCTACAAGCAATTTAGATAGGTTCCCAGATATGTGAGTGGCTGAAATACTTCTTAAGTAATAGAACCCAGTACATTGTTGTTGATGGTGAGTATTCTTCTGGGACAAGGGTATTGTCAGAAGTGCCCAAGGAAAGTGTGATAGGACTGCTCTTATTCTCTACTAGCTGAGAAACCCAGCATTGCCTGTGTATTTATCTGTTGTTGCACCAAAGACTTCATATATGTGAAATACATTTTTTACTTACAAAGGTTCTTCATATGTAAGTTCAAAGTTGTATGATTGGGGATATGAAGAAGAGATTGTCTGTTTCTCAAAAACAGGAGAGCTGCCCATGTGAAAAGCAACTTACAGTAAGTTTCACAACAAGCAGCGTCCGACCTTATGCTTTTGTTCACAGACGTGGCATAACACAAGCGCATCAGGAACTGTAAATGTGGAAAGCAAAATGCTAAAATGTTACTTATAAGTGGGATTCTGGGTATAAAATCTCACTTCCCATCAAAATTTCTAATTCTATGGCGTTTACATTAGAGCGAAGTAAGGGAGAAAAGTAACTATAAGCCTCTGTGAATGAAAGATTCTGAGGAGCGACATAATTCATGATACCCTTGATCAGAGTTACATTGTGCCTCACTTTTTTGGAAGAAGGTTTTAAGGGTGAGTTAAAGCCTGATGTTCTCAAGCCACAGCAAGTCTCACTCCAAGATCTGATTCTTGAGACTGCATAGTCCTCAGTTTTTCAGCTGTTCTTATGTGTTCAAAAAGACTTGACTGTTTCCTATGCATGTTTGTTCTTAAACAAAAGAAAATTGAAATGAAATGAGTAGGTACCCAGATCACAAAGCAAACTTAATAAATTCATTTTTCCTAGCAAAGAGTATAAAAAAACTATTGAAAGAAGCAAAGAAATGTTGTCAAGTTTTTAACACGCAAAATGAAGTCAGTAAATCCATATATCATAGCCAATTAAACGCCCAAACTACTAAGCTGAGGAGATGCTTTTAGCTAGAACTTTCACCCGCTGACTACAATTGTGTACATTAATTCTGCAACAGAAATATTTCTTCTCAATGGAAACCTCATGTACAAATCTGTGGATGTTCAATCTTTATCTCATTCGTAAGTGCCCCCCACTTGTTGGGCATCACTGTAACAATATTGACAGGTGAATGCATTGGTGTGCAGCAGCTTGCAATTGCCAGATTTCATAATACTTGTTGGTCAGTTATACTCCACAGTATAATCAAATATGGTCGCAGATACTAGACTGTTGCATGGAGGGTTGTGAATTCAGCACTCACCTGAACTGTAAAATTTTGATTTCTATATTTGGTTCGAGTACATTCTAGAAGTATCCAAAAATGTCAAGAATCATTGTACTGGAATGTTCTGTAACTGTATATATACCATATGTGTTCTGGCCGGAGGCAGTTCACTCTGTGCTCTTGTATGTGCAAGTGCTGAGTAAACCTTCGTTAAGTGAAGTTAGTGTTCATCATTCAGCTAATTACACCTTCTTCTACATTACATTATTCTGGTGGAGATGCTGGGTATTGGAACTTGTGATAGCGCACATTACTGACGACACAGTGGCTCCCATCAGGCCACGACAGAGCTGCGATTTACGTGTCGAGAAACCTGAGTTCGAGCCATATTCAACAGATCCCAATCTATTGGCACCAGAAGCAGAAGAAGAAGAGGATGTTATCATGACAACAACAGTGTGCCACCATATGAGACATCTGTCTGCGTTCTCTGGTGACAATGGTCAAGACTGAAACAAGTGGCTGAAGGTATATGAACGTATAGCCAAATTTAACAAATGGGATGACACCATGTGTTTGGCTAATGTATTTTTCTACTTGGAGGGCACTGCCAAGCAATGGTATGAGAACAACGAGGAGAAGTTCACAAGCTGGGAAGTATTCCAGGCGGAACTGCACAAGTATTTTGGCGACACACAAAGGCAGAACTGCAAGGCTGAAGATAAATTAAAGTGCAGGTCACAGTGTCCAGGAGAAACTATACCATCCTATGTTCAAAAATTCTTGGAGCTGTGTAAAATAGTGGATCCTAGAATGAAGGAGGAAGATAAGGTTGCACTTCTCATGAAAGGTGTTGCTGAGGACATGTATCAAGCCTTACTCCTGAAGAAGGTTTCGACAGCAGACGACTTCATAAAATGGTGCCAGTACATCGAGACAATGCATCAAAAAAGAATTACATGCAAGAAGTTTGAATGGCTTCCAAATGTCATATCGATGTCTGTGATGGAGGAAGGAACTGATTTCACAAGTGTTCTACGTCAGATAGTTAGAGAGGAAGTTCAGGAGGCACTTGGATTGCATGGCGAGCAAAAAACTTAGACACTTAAAGAGGTCATAAGGGAGGAAGTGGAACAGACATTGAACCCAATCTCTCTTCCTTCATTTCCCTTAAAAACAGTGAAAACGTTGAGACCCAGGCAAAGTTACGTTCCTACAATGCCACATGAGGAACCTGTTTGGGCACCAAGGAAGACTGATGTCTGGAGGACCCAGGATAACCAACCAATATGTTTCTATTGTGGATGACTGGACATGTGGTGCACTATTGTCAAGAAAGGTGGCGGATATTTGATGACACCCGTGCCAGAAGACAGCAGACCGATCTTAGCCGACGCCAACTCTGGGACGACGAAAATGAACAAGAAGATGGAGGTGCAGGACGACATAGGTCACCATTGCCACAAGCTAGCCGCTGGAGAGGACACTCCCCAACACATTGATCAAGATCTTTATTGCTATTTAGAAGCTCCAGCTGATCACCTAGCCGCCACAACGTGGAAAACTAAGGGATGTGACCGTCCTTGGAGGTGACGCCGCTGAAGAGAAAAATTCTCTGCTGTCAATCGCTACAAAAATGATAGGAAACTACGTTGATATCCTCATGGCTGGCCAATCAGCCCAAGCTCTTATGGACTCTGGAGCATCACATTCAGTCATTTCAGTGAAGTACCATCACCAGTTGCCGAAACTGTATTTGTTGACAGCAAAAAATATCTGCTGAAGGTGGCTAACGGGAAATATGTAAAACCTACAAGAAGATGTGTCATATGTGTGGGTCTAAGTGGCCATACACAGCCCTTAGAATTCTAGAATTCATCATCTTACAAGAGTGTAGTCATGATGTCATTCTCGGATGGGAATTTTTGAAAGCTTCTCAGGCAATTATAGATTGTGGTCGCTCGAAGATTATGCTGGACGAGATGAGATACTGTGGACAGGAAGATGCGCATCCAAGTGTGTGGAGACTATGTGTGTTGGATGAAGTGATCATTCCTGTAGTCAGTGCTAGAAAGGTAACTGTCATGTGTCATGCCATGCATTAACCCTTTGATCTTGTAGTGGAATGTAAGAGAAGCATACCGTTGAAGAATGACTTGGTCATTTCAGCCTCTGTCATCTTGTTTAAGAATGGATTCGGTGAATTTTGGCTAGTTAACTGTCACCGAGAACCGCAGATCGTTCCAAGATGCATGTGTATAGCAAATGCTGAGCCGTTAATTGCCGAATATCTGAGCATCATAGGAACCTCCCATGCCGAATCTGTGGATGAAATTGACACTACCACTATGAGACAAGATCTTTTAGCTTGGTTATCACCAGATCTCACTAAGGAACAACAGAAGAAACTACTTGCCATTCTTCAAGAGTTCTCTGAAAGCTTCAATCCACAGACGAAGAGCAAATCAAACAAATCAACAGTGAAGAATCGGATTAGCACTGGAGACCATGAACCAATAAGCCAGTGAGCATACCATGTGTCAGCAATGGAACATCAAATAATTCATGATGAGGTAGAGAAAATGATGAAGAATGACATCATTCATCCTTCACAGAGCCCATGGTCATCACCAGTGGTTCTCATCAGGAAGAAGGATGGCAGTTGGCACTTTCATGCTTATTACAGGAAGCTTAATAAGATATCTAAAAAGGACGTTTATCCCCTTTCACGAATTGATGATACACTACATTATCTGAAGGGGCTAAGTTTTTCACAAACATGGACATGTACTAGGGATACTGGCAAATCGAAGTAGATGAAGCTGATTGTGAGAAAACGGCATTCATCTCCCCTGAGGGCCTGTATGAGTTTAAGGCAATGCCATTTGGTTTGTGTAATGCACCAGCAACTTTTGAATGGGTGATGGATAATCTTCTAAGTCACCTGAAGGGGACGGTGTGTCTTTGTTGTTTAGATGTTCTCAGAGACATTTGATGAACATGTAAAAAGATTGAGGGCCATTCTTAAGTGCCTCCAACAACGCAGACTGAAACTTAAGCCAAGAAAGTGTCTCTTTGGAGCAAAAGAAATCAAAATACTTGGAAATCATTGTGTCAACAAAGGTGTGTGGCCAACCCAGAAAAGGTGAGATCTATAACGGAATTTCCTATTCCTAAATATATTAGAGATGTGAGAAGATTCCTTGGATTATGTTCTTATTACCATTGTTTTATCAAAGACTTTCATATCAAAGACAGGCCACTCCAAGAGTTGTTAAAAGCCGATGCTAAATTTATCTGGGGTGGTGCTCAGCAAGATTCTTTCAATGTGCTGTGAAAAGCTCTGATGACTGACCCTGTACTTGGTCTGTATGATGAGAGAGCACCTACAGAACTACACACAGATGCCAGTGGGTATGGAACTGGTGCTTTTCTGGTGCTAATTTCAGAAGGAAAAGAGAAGGTTTTAGCCTATACTTCTAGGACACTTACAAAAACCAAGAGAAAACTACAGAAAGACAATGTCTTGCTGTGACCTGGACCATGTGCAGATTTCAACAGTATCTGTATGGAAGGCCATTCACAGATGTTACAGACCATCATTCACTTTGTTGATTGACAAGTCTTAAGGATCCAACAGGATGACTTGCCAGGTGGGCACTACATCTTCAGGAGTAAGACATTACCATAGCATACAAAAGTGGAAGAAAACACCAAGAAGCCGACTGTCTCTCAAGAAACCCTGTGCAAGAGCATCAAGACTTTGATGAAGATAGTGACTGTCTCACTGCACTCCACGATCTCTCTGCTGAGCAGAAGAAGGACGCCAAGATATCTCAAATTATGCTTGCCTTAAATCGGTCAGAGGATGTGAGAGGACATCTTAAGGTAGTTAATGGATTACTTTGCAAGAAAAACTTTGATCCGTTTGGATAGTGGTGGCTACCAGTGATTCCTAAACATATGTGCCTAGATGTTCTATAGAAATTCCATGACGCAGCTGAGGGTGGACACTTAGGATTTATTAAGACATGCAATAGAATCTGCAAGAGATTATTCTGGCTAGGTTTATTTAGGAGTGTCCGTCACTATGTGTTGCACTGTCAAGTGTGCCAGAAGTGAAAGACAGTTCCTCAGAAACCACCTGGCTGACTCATACCAATTCCATCAGCCAAAACACCTTTCCAGCATGTTGGGATTGACCTCCTCATATGACTTCCATCTGCTAGAGGCAATAGATGGATTATTGTTTGCACTGATTATCTGACACGCTATGCCATTACAAAAGCCATAAAAACAGCCAAAGCATTCGAGGTAGCCAAATTCATCATGGAAGACATTGTATTAAAACATGGTGCCCCAAGGTCATTAATTTAAGATCGAGGGAAAGTTTTTCAATCGAATCTTGTGACAGAGATAAACCGTCGGTGCAACATTACTCATCACATGACAACTGCCTTCCATCTGCAAACTAACGGCCTTACTGAATGCCTTAATAAGACCTTGGCTGACATGCTATCAATGTTCATCAATGTTGAGCAGAGCAACTGGGATGAGGTGCTGCTTTTTGTGACGTTTGCCTATAGCACCACCAAACAAGACACCACAGGTGTGACTCTTCAAGCTTTCCTGGTGGATGGGTTTTAAATAGTATTCACGGGTTTGCCGCCGGCAAACATCCTGATGACATGGATGATGACTACATTGGCCAGGTGTTAACCAGAGCTGAGGAAGCTCGGCAGTTAGCTTGACTTTGCAAGCTGTAGGCTCAAGAAAACAATCGCCGAAAGTATGACGCGAGCCACCACCCTGTTGTCTACCAGCCTGGTGACCTCGTCTGGATGTTCACTCCTGTTCGGAATGTTGGTCTCTCTGAGAAGCTCCTCAGGCATTACTTTGGACCTTATAAGGTTGTAAAACAGTTGTCTGATGTTACTTATGAAGTTAAAGATTTCGATCTCAGCACAAGATGATGAAAGATCAGAGATATGGTCCATGTCCTTCGAATGGAGCCCTATAAGATTCCTGCAACCCAGGGTAAATTTGAAGCTCCAGTGACAGGCAACAAGTGGAAAGGTTATGAAGAGTGTAGCGGCAAAGGAAGTTCTAAGAAGATCACCGCCAGGGTGAACATCAGTCACTGGGAGTCAGAGTATGCAGGACCGATGATTCATTCCAAGACTAGGAGGATGTAATACCGAGATGCTGTTCTCTTAAGGAGGGAGCAATGTCACAGAAGAAGCTGAGTAGCCCAGTCACCATGGTGTAGTAGTTATGATACTGGACTATTGCATGGAGGGTTGTGAATTCAAAAGTCACCTGAATCGTAAAATTTTAATTTCTATATTCAGTTTGAGTACATTCTAGAAATATCCACAAATGTCAAGAATCATTGCACTGGAATGTTCTGTAACTGTATATACACCATATGTGTTGTGACTGAAGGCAGTTCACTCCACGCTCTTGTATGTGCAAGTGCTGAATAAACCTTCGTTAAGTGAAGTTAGTGTTCATCATTCATCTAATTACACCTTCTTCTTCATGACAATGTTATATTATTGTTATTTTGCATGGTGATTATTGAATTATCATGGTATTTATTACAACAGTAAATACTTCAAAAATAACTATTTTAGTCCACAAAAAGAAGCCAAGGGAATGAATTATATATTGAAAGTGGGTACATATGTTTGTATAAATCTTGCTGCATCTGAAATCATTAAAAAATTGGCTAAGAGCATTAGAGCATAAGGAAAAATTTTCCTTCCTCCAGAAAAAATTCATGTCTGAACAGGTTAAATTGTGATATATTTCTTTTCTGTGCACAATGTTTATGAAATGAAACCTACATGTTGACCCAAGCTATGTTCATGTTTCCTTTGAAAACCCCATGAAAATTTGTCCATTAATGTTTTCATCAGGTGAGAATCAATAGGCTAAGGCTGTATGGGAGGGAATGTTTGACATGTAAAGGATGGCAACTGTCAAAATGTGAGTACTATTGTTTGTTAGTAAGTTTAATGTGGACAGAAGCGTGTAGCTGGCCTTCAGTGAGGATGAGATCAACATCAAGGAAAGTGGCACAGGATTTGGAATAGTACCTTGCGAAACTTAATTGGGAGAAGCTGTTCAGAGATTCCAGGAATTTTTACACATCAGCCTCACTATGAATCCATATGGTAGAGATGTCATCAATGTATCTAAACCAAATCAGGGGCTGAAAAGTTATGGATCCCAGGAAAGGTCCCTTTGAGCGACCCATGAAAATGTTGGCATAGGTAGGAGCCGTCCTGGTTCCCATGCCCATAGCCATGATCTGTTTGTATGTCTGACATTCTTCTCTCCATGTCAAATTTTCCCTCCCATACAGCCTTGGCATTTGAGGCAAACGTATTTGTTCAGATTCAGACTATTTACAGCAATACACCATCATTCTCACCTTGTATGTCTGACATTCTTCTCTCCATGTCAAATTTTCCCTCCCATACAGCCTTGGCATTTGAGGCAAACGTATTTGTTCAGATTCAGACTATTTACAGCAATACACCATCATTCTCACCTCAGACTTCACTGGACGTAATTACCGCACCAGCCTATTTCAGAAGCAGATTTCCTGGGCTTTCACACCCAATTCTAGTACTGCTGATTTCTCCAAAAAGAAACTTCAGAGCACGCCACTGGTCTCTCAGTATTATCCTGATTTGGAATGTATTAATCAGCTTCTTTGACAAGGCCATGACTTGCTAAAATCATGCCCTGAAATGAGACCCATTCTGTCTGAGATTTTGTCCACCACACCTAGTATGGTTTTTTGTTGCTCTCCCAATCCAGAATCTGATTCTTCTCCAGACACCAGTTTCTCAGAACTCCACAGGTGAGAACTAGCACTACAGCATGTCCTTCATTCTCACCACCCACCTGGCCTCAATTTCTTCTGTCTCAGCATTTTGTCACAGTAACTACTCCTTTTTACACTCCACTTTAGTTTTCTACATCTTTCATTTTCTTACCTGTCTATTTTTCACTGTCCCCTTCCTACCTCTGTTACATAAATGCACTTTGCTTTTCACTCCTATTAACTTGTACATGATTTTTTAGCAGTAATACCTGTCCTGTTTTCCACCTTAAAGCTCTCAGGGTTTCAAATCTTGTCCAGTGCAGTCCCCAACAATCAGTGTTTCCTTCTCACCCCATCTGGTAAGTCTCCCCTGACGTGATTTCTGAAATCTACCCCTTTTCCTAGATCTCTCCAGTCCTTTCCCTTCACTCCTCTTCCTTCCCCTTCAACCCTTCTGCCTGAAGAAGAGCCACTGCCTCTGAAAGCTTGCCTAGTTATAACTTTTTTATGCATGTGTTTTCCTGCCACTTGGTATGTTTTTTTATATGTCCAGTTGCATTATATTAACTAATACCTAACATGAATTCTTCAATTATGTCTGTGCCCTACATAAACCCTTGCAAACGTGATATTGCTTTATGTATGTTGTTGACATTTTCATACTGTCAACAGTCAAATGATGGACAGAGGACAGCCGTGCTTGATGGACTAATAAATCATGGGACAGTATTTCTGGCTAGTACTTACTTTCAGGAGGTGAATTGTGTAATACTGGCAATAAACATATATAAAAGTAAAAGTGTCTGTTGACTGTACCACACAATTCCTTACAGAAGTTAAGTCCTCTCCAGCAGTTATGCCCCATTATTTAATAGTTTTATGGATCTAATTTTCTTGTGACACAACTACTTGATGGGGTTGAATAAGTGCTGCACGAAGTTCTTGCTGCATCATATTTGTCAGTCTCAAGTTTTTGAAGACTTTTTCCATTGTCATCATCAGGAGATATTTCAGTAAGCTGTTACATAATTCAGTTGGACGAGTTATGTCATAAAAACATCATGGAGTCATGGTGTGATGAAGCAATCTGGGATATTTTTACTTTCCCTCTTGTTTCGCCATCTGACTCCTTAAATTCATTTTCTCAGTTTTAACTAATAACAATTAATCTATTAATGAGGCTTATCAAAAGTTGAACAATAGTGCACTGGCCATATATAACTGTGTATTATTGGGGGGGGGTTGTAAACGATGAGAGTAAACTACTGTGAAATGCAACTGTGCACCTGTCGGCTACATCATTTACCATAGACAGTAGACACCCCCTACTTTATCTGCCAGTAAGTTGACACCAAGAACAAAAAACGAAAAAACAAAGGAGGCAATCATTGTTGCAATGGCACTCCTATGCTACCAGAGATAATGTCAATATCTTTTACTGAAGAACATTGGTAGCAATGCTGATCTTGTTAAATGATAAAAGATTAAATTGATTTCTCTGCTATCTGTCAGCATAAGTGTCTGTCCCCATGTACCACAATGGTCTTAGCCATTGTCTCAGTTAAAGTTGCTGTTACAAATTCTGATTTCGACAGTATCTTTGTTGACAAAGTCACAGTAGGTAGGTGCATGGGATAATATTCCTGTTTTATCAAACATAACATTTGTCTATTCAAGACATTGTGTTTGGCAACAATGTTTTGAAATCATTTTTACTGACAGACCAGTATAACTACTACCACTTTCATAACACATTTTATAAATTCCAGTAACACCAAAACCAAGGCAAGGAAGGACTCCATGCTTTGTGGAAGGATGAAGATTTAATTGTGCTTCCCAATGACAAGGGAAGTGCCACCATTGTTCTTAATGTGACAGAGTATCATGATAAAAAAATAATGTTATTGTCTTTGCAATATTGTGTGTACAAAACTATTAAACATAATCCTACTTTACCACTTAATATGAAAACGGTGATGCTACTGAAGAATTCTGGTCTACTAGATCATATGATAGATATTCAGCGAAAGTAATCTTCTAGGCTGGCAGTGGCAAATTTCTTTATGGAGCATTACAAAGAACTAGTGTTAAATTCAGCTTCTATTTGTCCATCTAATTTCTTTCATTATGTTAACATTATGATCTGGGCATGTGGAATCGAAGCTCTTCACTGGTTCATTAATCATATGAATAGAGTGGACCCTGATATAAAAATCACCACAGAGATGGAGTGAGAAGGAAAATTACCATTTCGGATGTTACACTTGAAAGAAAAGCAGGTGGGCAACTATGGCACTCTGTTTACTGGAAACCCACACATACTGACCTACAAGTCATGCTCAGAAAGCAAGTGTTCTAGATGTTTATATAGTTTTTAGAAAAAGTGTATTTGATAAAAATTACAGAATAATGTGGATATACTACTTAAATATTTTTCCATATAATCACAGCCCCATTCATGCATGTGGAAAGCTGTGGCACAAGCTTATTCATGTCCTGCTCGAACAATTTTCCCGCCGGCTCCTTCCCCTTCTTCAGAACCTCTTTCTGTACCTGCTTGTCAGTTGAAAATTTCATTTCACCCATGTGCACCTTTTGGGAGGTGAAAAGATGATACTCTTAAGTCCAGATGACTGTCTTTTTGTCTCAGTTGTGTAATGATCCACCCACGCTCCATCTCCTGCCACAATTGGACTCAGAAAAACTTCACCTTCCAGTTCATGTCAGTCAAGAAAGTCATGGGCACTATTGACCTGAATTTTCTTGTGCTAGTCTGTCGGCTGCTTTGCCGCCCCATCTTGTCTGCAGTTTCCACTAGCCCAACGTTTCTGTGAGCGATCTGTATAAAAGTATTCTGAAGAGTTGTAGAAACATGGCAGAATTTTCAGCCACTGTCAATCAGCGGTCTTCATGAACAGTTTGCTTGATTTTTTGTACCAAAATGGAATGTCTTCAACTCCTCTGCATGCCATGGACATTTCCTCTGCCTCCACCAAACACATTCATTCTGTCCATAACACCTTTGCCATAAACCATTGTGATTCATGAAACAATTTTGGTAAGTGTTACTCCTTTCATAAGTAGGAAGCGGTTCACAGTATGGGAACGAGATACGATTATTGGTTGAATGCAATAACTATCCCCATTAAATTCCACATAGAGATATATATTTCGCAGTAACTCATATACGAGGTGTGGCTAGAAAAAAACTGGACTAGTACTGGTGAAACAATAAAACGAATGCAATAAGGCTGAAAGTCGCGTGGCCTGTCACGTGACTCTCGCTCCGCCTACTGTTCGAGTTTCATCTGCCTCCTGCACTCAGTCTGCCCGTGGCGTCTGTTTTAAGTAGTTGACGTTTTGTCTGTGCATCGGAAAATGTTGAGTGTACAGAAAGAACAGCGTGTTAACATCAAATTTTGTTTCAAACTAGGAAAATCTGCAAGTGAAACGTTTGTAATGTTACAACAAGTGTACGGCGATGATTGTTTATCGCGAACACAAGTGTTTGAGTGTTTTAAACGATTTAAAGATGGCCGCAAAGACACCAGTGATGACACTCGCACTAGCAGACCATTGTCAGCAAAAACTGATGCAAACATTGAAAAAATCGGTAAACTTGTTCGACAAGATCACCGTTTAGCAATCAGAACAGTGTCTGAGTTAACAGGAGTTGACAAGGAAAGTGTTAGGCAGATTCTTCATGAAAGTTTCAACATGAACAAAGTGTGTTCAAAAATGGTTCCAAAGTGTCTCACAATTGAACAGAAGGAACGCCGAAGAATGATTTGTTCTGACATCCTGGAAAACATTGAAAGTGATCCCACCTTCTTACAAAATGTTATTAATTGCGATGAATCATGGTTTTTTACTTACGATCCCGAAACTAAATGCCAATCGATGCATTGGAAAGAAGCACGAATGTCAAAATCGAAATTCAAGGCAATGATGATTGTTTTTTTTTTGACATCAAAGGGATTGTGCACACTGATTGGGTACCAGAGGGACAAACAGTGAATCAGCATTACTACATTAGCGTCCTGGCTACCCTACGTGAGCAAGTACGGAGAAAACGGAACGATTTGTGGAGAAAAAAGTCATGGATCCTTCACCAAGACAATGCCCCAGCTCACAGTGCGTTGTCAGTGAAGATGTTTTTGGTAAAACACAACATTCCCATCTTAGATCATCCACCCTACTCACCTGATTTGGCCCCCTGTGGCTTTTTTCTTTTCCCTAAAGTCAAGTCAGCTTTGAAAGGAACTAGATTTGAGACTGTTGAAGCAGTAAAAGAAAAAGCAACGGAAGTAATGTATGGACTTACCGAAAATGATCTGCGACATTGCTATGAACAGTGGAAAATTCGTATGGAGTGGTGTAGAGACGGAGGAGGAGAGTACATTGAAGGAGATAACATGAAATTGTAAATAATTGTAAATAAATGTTTTGTCCAGCATCAGTCCGGTTTTTTTCTAGCCGCACCTCGTATGTGTACACAGCTTGCAATACAGAACAGAACTAAAAACTACCATGGAGGCTCGGCAGAACAATCAGAGTCCAAAGATGGTGTTAATTGTGGTCTATACGACCTATCGACGGCACACAGCTGCCCCCCCTCCCCCCCCCCCCCCCCCCCACTGTACCAAGTACCACAGGTGAGACTTGAGGGAAGTCATGTGGGTGTTGGCGTCTGTAGTAGTCGTGCGAGTCGGCAGGCGCATGATCGAGGTTTCCATCTCGGTTGAGGCGGAGGTGGAGTGACTGGCGGCAGGTCCACCTCATAGTCAGTTAACCAGTGGAGGCGGATGATGCATCGACCAGCTCAAGAGAAGGTGTGTGAAACAGCCTGTGGCGTAGTGCAGGCGTGTCCGTCCCATATGCAGATTGAGCCGTCTGACAAGATGAATTCACAGATTTCTGAAGGGGCGCACTCATGGGGGAGGGACAGGCTATGCACCACACTGGCATTTAACTGCCCGTTGGATGGCGAGGCTGTGGCGTCTGTTAGGAGCACGAGCACATGGTCATCGAAGGTGATGATCGACACATTGTCCACGCAGTGTGGTGGCATGTTGCAGAACATGTTGAATGTGGGAGAGTGAGTTTCCTTAGATAGTGAAGTGGCAGCAAAAACCGCACATGGGGTGGATCGTGACGTGCCTGGAAAACCTGTGAATGGCGACGATGAATCATGGGTTGTAGAAAACAGCACCATGGGATGAGAAAAAGCATTTTCAGGTTCTGTGGCAGAAAAATCGTCAGGAGAGTCCAACTGAGATGGCAGAGGGGCATCGGAGTCCACGAAAGCAGGTTTGAGCCTGTGCAATGAAACAGTTTGAGGACAATCTTTAACCATAATGTCGAACATCATCTCGCCCCACCAGAGTACCTTAAAGAGGCTGAGGTAGGGTGATTGCAGGGGCTGTCTAACGGAATCATCCCTGAGCATAACGTGGGAGCAAATGTTGAGTGTGGTTGGCACGTAAGTGTCTGGTGGGGAATGGCTGATAGGCGGGTGTAGCCGTGCGTGTTTGAAGTGAGTGCACATGCGACTAATGAAATCTGGAGAGGGGGGAAAATCCTCGGGTGCTTGAGGCATGATAAGTTCCCCTCGTAGGACTGGGTTCTCCCCAAAAACGAATTCAGAGATAGTTCCCGGTAAGTCTGGTTTAAAGGTCGAACGGAGACCGAGTAACACCCATGAAAGCGCCTCAGACCAGAGGCAGTCATGGCACCTGAGGGCAGTTTTGAGGGTGCGGTGCCAACATTCAACTAACCCATTGCTTTGTGGGTGGTAGGCTGTTGTATGAATTTTTCTAAATGCCACATGTGGTATCGATAGCTATGATGCCACAACGTAAGTGCGCTCTGCTGTGTTGGCACTATGACAGACACTGATGACAGTGCTCTGCTCCAGATTCTGCCCATTTGATCAAGAGCAGATGGCCGAGACACTTTGCTTCAGCTATTGAGACTATGTACTACTTACGATGGATCTAAGGCTTTGCACCTCAATGCAAAGTTATGTATTCTTCTTGCTAGAGTAAAAGTGATTTAAATTCATACTGCAGTACCGACGTGTTTTACCTCACCTGCTCCTACTCGATACCTTCATTTGGCCAACCTTTCAGTTACACGAGCAGACCCATGCGCCGCCTTCCAGGCGGGATACAAAACTGCAGGTGCCACATAAAATGGTGAACAGGACAGACTCTAACTGCTGATGGTCAGTGGTGATGGTGGTTGGGCAACCGAACCTGGCAATCCGTGAGGAGACGAAACCCTTGGCCACAGTTTCAGTGGTGATATTGGGTAAAGGAACAACTTGCACCCAGCGAGACGTGCGGTCAATTGTGGAGAGAATATATATGTGGCCCTTCGACGGTGATAGAGGACCGATAAGGTTGATATGTACATGACGAAATCGTCCTTGCTGAATGTCGAACTTGCCTAGTGGAGAGGTTGTGTGGTGGCTGATTTTGTTGCATTGACAGGGGACAAAGCTGTGTGCCCAGGTCTGACAGTACCGTTTAATATTTTTCCGAGAAACGCTGAGATACGAGCCATGTAGTGGTGCGGACGCCAGGGTGAGTGAGGTTATGCAAGGTTTTGAAGGCTTGCCAGCGCAATGTGGACGGGAGTAACAGCCGCAGGGTGCTGGTAGATGAATTGCACCACACCTCATCCGAAACACTGGGGAACTTGGCTTTGGTAAACACAAGGGATGTTTGAGGATCCATGAGGAGAGCTTGAGATTCCTTGTCGGAGAGGCCTGGAGAGTGGTCAACATCAAGGACGTTGACCTCCATCTGTCCAATGGCCAGCTTCACACGTCCGTCCACATCAAACCCACCAACAAGCAACAGTACCTACATTATGACAGCTGCCACCCATTCCAAATCAAACGGTCCCTTCCCGACAGCCTAGGTCTTCGTGGCAAACGAATCTGCTCCAGTCCGGAATCCCTGAACCATTACACCAACAATCTGAAAATAGCTTTCACATCCCGCAACTACCCTCCCGACCTGGTACAGAAGCAAATAACCAGAGCCACTTCCTCATCCCCTCAAACCCAGAACCTCCCACAGAAGAACCACAAAAGTGCCCCACTTGTGACAGGATACTTTCCGGGACTGGATCAGACTCTGAATGTGGCTCTCCAGCAGGGATACGACTTCCTCAAATCCTGCCCTGAAATGAGATCCATCCTTCATGAAATCCTCCCCACTCCACCAAGAGTGTCTTTCCGCCGTCCACCTAACCTTTGTAACCTCTTAGTTCATCCCTATGAAATCCCCAAACCACCTTCCTTACCCTCTGGCTCCTACCCTTGTAACTGCCCCCGGTGTAAAACCTGTCCAATGCACCCTCCCACCACCACCTACTCCAGTCCTGTAACCCGGAAGGTGTACACGATCAAAGGCAGAGCCACGTGTGAAAGCACCCACGTGATTTACCAACTGACCTGCCTACATTGTGAAGCTTACTATGTGGGAATGACCAGCAACAAACTGTCCATTCGCATGAATGGACACAGGCAGACAGTGTTTGTTGGTAATGAGGATGACCCTGTGGCTAAACATGCCTTGGTGCACGGCCAGCACATCTTGGCACAGTGTTACACCGTCCGGGTTATCTGGATACTTCCCACTAACACCAACCTGTCAGAACTCCGGAGATGGGAACTTGCCCTTCAGTATATCCTCTCTTCTCGTTATCCGCCAGGCCTCAACCTCCGCTAATTTCAAGTTGCCGCCGCTCATACCTCACCTGTCTTTCAACAACATCTTTGCCTCTTTACTTCTGCCTCGACTGACATCTCTGCCCAAACTCTTTGCCTTTACAAATGTCTGCTTGTGTCTGTGTATGTGCGGATGGATATGTGTGTGTGTGTGTGTGTGTGTGTGTGTGTGTGTGTGTGTGTGCGAGTGTATACCTGTCCTTTTTTCCCCCTAAGGTAAGTCTTTCCGCTCCCGGGATTGGAATGACTCCTTACCCTCTCCCTTAAAACCCACATACTTTCGTCTTTCCCTCTCCTTCCCTCTTTCCTGACGAAGCAACCATTGGTTGCGAAAGCTAGAATTTTGTGTGTATGTATGTGTCTGTTTGTGTTTCTATCGACCTGCCAGCGGTTTTGTATGGTAAGTCACATCAGCTTTGTTTTTAAATATATGATTTTTATGTTACTTAGCCGAGTTGCTGACAATGAGTATGCCATACACATATGCAAAGCAAAACTCGAACTGTCGTAAGATTGAGTCGATGAAACGTTGCCATGTTTGTGCTGCGTTTTTCAGGCCGAATGGCATGAAGTTGTATTGGAACAAACCGAGCGGCGTGATTATAGCTGTCTTTGGAATATCTTGCGGCGCTACGGGAATCTGGTGATAGGCACGTTTACAGTCAATCACACTGAAGACTGTGGCACCCAATAACATATGAGTGAAATCATTTATGTTTGGCATGGGGTAATTGTCCATGAGGGTACGAGCGTTTAAGTGTGTGCAATCACCACACATTCGAAAAGAACTGTCATCCTACAGCCTTGAAAGCAAAAATAGAATATAGCAGTGTAATGATAGTTAACAATAGTTAATATGCTGTATAGAAATAGGTCCACACATATACTGTTAACATTCCACAACTTTTTAGTTCTTTTTTAGGATATCTACACATTATCATTACTGACTTAATGAATGGCACAACAGGATGAGAACAATACGCACAGTAATAAAAATTTCAAGCACTCAACAGTTCATCATGTAATAATGTTAATACAATAGCAAATATTATCTTGGCTAATTTATTTATTTATTTAGATCCCATAAATCCAATAGAGTGAGATATTCACATGGATGTAGAATGTGTCAGATTATTACACAAAAGGAACACACAAAATACCCCTTGCAACAGGAGATATAGGCATAAATTAAAAAATACACTAATAGGTACAGACAAAATTAGAGTTAAAAAAGTTAAAATAAAGGTAGAACTTAATAGCTACATAAAAGACATAGTAATGTTGATAATGATTACATCTATCTTAATGTGTAAGAGTACATAATATTTCATTAAAGGAAAAATCAAGTGGAGTTAACACAATTTAAATACTCTTCAACTGAATTAGATAGCATTTGAGATGTTGTTTAAATTTGGGAAGCTAATGGACAGTTAATTTCAGTGATGGTGGGAGAGCACTGAACACCTTGCAGCTCATGTAATGGACACCTTTTTGTACAATACTAAGGGTTTTTAATTCATAATGGAGGTCCATCTTCCTCCAGGTATTTTGGGTATGATATGAATCATTAGTTTTGTATAGTTGCTCATTTTTACGAATGAAACATAACGGGCAGTAGATATATTGACATGCAGTTGTCAGTATGCCTAATTTTCTAAAAAGGTTTGACAAGAATATCTAGGCTGGACTCTGCTCATTATCTTAATAACTCTCTTCTGGGCAATGAATATTATTCTGGAAAGTGACTGATTACCCCTGACAACTATTTCATGCAACAATAGTGCATGGAAGTAACTAAAATAAGCAGATTTTGTGGTGTCTCAGTCACAGACAGTGGAAGTGATATGCGTAGTGAATGTTGCTGAGCTGAGTTTTTTGAGAAGTTGTAAAATACATTCAGACTATTTTAGATTGCTGTCAATGTGTACACCCAGGAATGTTTTATGGATGACTCAACTTGTAGGAGCTCACTACCATTACATTTAATACTTGATTGAGCCTCCACTTTTAAAATGGGGTGTATAGGGACAGAATTTTAGGTTTTTAAATAATAAATCCAGAAATACAATCTGAATATGAGTTTTTAAACATTAAAGTGGAAGATGGTATAGTCATACAACCTTGAAACTAGGTATATTTGGCATTGCTTAATATAAAGTGTAGTAATTAGCAATTATGCTCAAGGCATGAATGAAAAATATAACACTTTTGCTAATAAAGTGCTTACCTTATTCGATCACTGTTTTCCCCCAAATCTAACCAAGGTTAGAGCTAAGTCTACAAAGAAGCCATGGATTACTCAAGGAATAGAGGTAATCTTGTAAAAAAAAAGAAAACTGTATCTGTCAATCCGAAACAGTTCTGATGTTGATGCTATAGCACATTACAAGAAATACTGCAAAATATTAAAGACTGTAATGCGGACATCAAGGCAAATATGTTACAAGGAAAAGATAGTCACATCAGATAACAAAATAAAGACAATATGGGATATAGTGAAGGAGGAGACTGGTAGAACCAGACATGAAGAGGAACAAATAGCATTAAAAGGAAATGATGCATTGGTGACAGATGTGTATAGTGTTGCAGAATTTTTTAACAAACATTTTATAACTGTTACTGAAAAAATGGGGTTGTCAGGTTCTGTAGATGCTGCTATGGAATACCTCAGACGAGACATTTCAAGTAACTTCCATAATACAAATTTGACCCTCACTACCCCAACAGAAATAATTTTCATCATAAAATCTTTAAAATCAAAAACATCTAGTTGGTATGATGAAGCATCAACAAAGTTAATTAAAGAATGTGATTCTGAGTTAAGCAACATATTAAGCTATCTGTGTAACCAGTCATTTATCAGTGGAATATTTCCTGAATTGTTGAATTATGCTGAAGTTAAGCCACTGTTTAAAAGGGAGATAAAGAAATAGCATCAAATTTCCGTCCAATTTCACTTTTGCCAGCATTATCAAATATTTTAGAAAAACGTAATGTACAATTGGCTTTATAACCATCTTATCTCGAATAACATACTGTCAAAGTCGCAGTTCGGATTTCTAGAGGGTTCTGATATTGAAAAGGCTATCTACACTTACAGTGAAAATGTGCTTAATTCATTAGACAAAAAATTGCAGGCAACTGGTATATTTTGTGATCTGTCAAACGCATTTGACTGTGTAAATCACAATATCCTTTTAAGTAAATTAGAATGTTATGGTGTGACAGCAAATGCTGCAAAATGGTTCAAATCTTATATCTCTGGCAGGAAACAAAGGGTATTATTAGGAAAGAGACATGTATTAAGCTATCAGGCATCATCCTACAGGGAACTGGTTCCACTTTAGGGCCCTCACTTTTTCTTGTGTATATCAGTGACCTATCATCGGTAATATTACCAGATGCCAAGTTTGTTTTGTTTGCTGATGATACAAACATTGCAATAAATAGCAAATCAAGTGTATTCTTAGAAAGATTGGCTAATAAAATATTTGTGGAGATTAATCACTGGTTCCTATCCAATTCTTTGTCACTAAACTTTGTAGAAACAAGCTACATGCAGTTCAGAAATTGTAAGGGGTGTCCCACGAGTATATGCCTAACATACGATGCACAAGCAGATAGAAGAAGTGGACATTGTTAAATTCTTGGGATTACAGCTTGATAATAAATTCAACTGGGAGGAGCACACTACAGAATTACTGAAGCGTCTTCACGAATCTCTATTTGCAATTCGAATTATGTCAGACATAGGGGATATAAAAATGAAAAAGCTGGCATACTATGCTTTCTTTCATTCCATAATGTCATATGGGATTATTTTTTGGGGTAATTCATCAAGCCAAGCTAAAGTTTACCAGGCACAAAAACATGCAGTAAGAGTTAGATGTGCTGTGAACTCAAGAATATCCTGCAGAAGCCTGTTTAGGGAACTAGGGATACTAACTACTGCTTCCCAATGTATTTATTCTTTAATGAAATTTGTCATTAAAAATATATCACTTTTTCAAACCAACAGCTCAATTCATGGAATCAATACTAGAAATAAAAATAATCTTCACAAGGATTTAAAGTCACTTAGTCTTGTGCAAAAAGGTGTGCATTATTCAGGAACACATATTTTCAATAACTTGCCACCAGCCATAAAAAGCTTAACAACCAATGAAATTCAGTTTAAGAGAAGCGTAAAGGATTTATTGGTGGCCAACTCCTTCTACTCCATTGATGAATTTCTCAGTAGAACCAGCTGATTTGTGTGTGTGTTTATATATATACGCCGCGGGCCCGCAAACTTCGGCGTTTCACGCTGAGCGAACGCTCTCGGGTGCATTCGTTCTGCGTGTTTTTCACGCTGGGCGCTGGCCACACGGGCGGGAGACACGCTGCGGCAGAGTCCGGAACCTCAGCCCTTTCCTCCGATGCTTACCGACAATGTTGTTGTTGTGGTCTTTAGTCCTGAGACTGGTTTGATGCAGCTCTCCATGCTACCCTATCCTGTGCAAGTTTCTTCATCTCCCAGTACCTACTGCAACCTACATCCTTCTGAATCTGCTTAGTGTATTCATCTCTAGGTCTCCCTCTACGATTGTGACCCTCCACGCTGCCCTCCAGTGCTAAATTTGTGATCCCTTGATGCCTCAGAACATGTCCTACCAACCGGTCCCTTCTTCTCGTCAAGTTGTGCCACAAACTCCTCCCCAATTCTATTCAATACCTCCTCATTAGTTATGTCATCTACCCATCTAATCTTCAGCATTCTTCTGTAGCACCACATTTCGAAAGCTTCTATTCTCTTCCTGTCCAAGCTATTTATCGTCCATGTTTCACATCCATACATGGCTACACTCCATACAAATACTATCAGAAACAATTTCCTGACACTTAAATATATACTCGATGTTAACAAATTTCTCTTCTTCAGAAACGCTTTCCTTGCCATTGCCAGTCTACATTTTATATCTTCTCTACTTCGACCGTCATCAGTTATTTTGCCCCCCAAATAGCAAAACTCCTTTACTACTTTAAGTGTCTCATTTCCTAATCTAATTCCCTCAGCATCAACCGACTTAATTCGACTACATTCCATTATCCTCGTTTTGCTTTTGTTGATGTTCATCTTATATCCTCCTTTCAAGACACTGTCCATTCCGTTCAACTGCTCTTCCAAGTCCTTTGCTGTCTCTGACAGAATTACAATGTCATCGGCAAACCTCAAAGTTTTTATTTCTTCTCCGAATTTTTCTTTTGTTTCCTTTATTGCTTGCTCAATATACAGATTGAATAACATCGGGGAGAGGCTACAACCCTGTCTCACTCCCTTCCCAACCACTGCTTCCCTTTCATGCCTCTCGACTCTTATAACTGCCATCTGGTTTCTGTCAAATAGTAAATAGCCTTTCGCTCTCTGTATTTTGCCCCTGCCACCTTCAGAATTTGAAAGAGAGTATTCCAGTCAACATTGTCAAAAGCTTTCTCTAAGTCTACAAATGCTAGAAACGTAGGTTTGCCTTTCCTTAATCTTTCTTCTAAGATAAGTCGTTAGGTCAGTATTGCCTGTGTTCCAACATTTCTGCGGAATCCAAACTGATCTTCCCCGAGGTCGGCTTCTATCAGTTTTTCCATTCGTCTGTAAAGAATTCGGGTTAGTATTTTGCAGCTGTGTCTTATTAAACTGATAGTTCGGTAATTTTCACATCTGCCAACACCTGCTTTCTTTGGGATTGGAATTATTATATTCTTCTTGAAGTCTGAGGGTACTTCGCCTGTCTCATACATCATGCTCACCAGATGGTAGAGTTTTGTCAGGACTGGCTCTCCCAAGGCCGTCAGTAGTTCTAATGGAATGTTGTCTACTCCCGGGGCCTTGTTTCGACTCAGGTCTTTCAGTGCTCTGTCAAACTCTTCACGCAGTATCGTATCTCCCATTTCATCCTCATCTACATTCTCTTCCATTTCTATAATATTGTCCTCAAGTACATCGCCCTTGTATAGACCCTCTATATACTCCTTCCACCTTTCTGGTTTCCCTTCTTTGGTTAGGACTGGGTTTCCATCTGAGCTCTTGATATTCATACAAGTGGTTCTCTTTTCTCCAAAGGTCTCTTTAATTTTCCTGTAGGCAGTATCTATCTTACCCCTAGTGAGATAAGCCTCTACATCCTTATATTTGTCCTCTAGCCATCACTGCTTAGCCATTTTGCACTTCCTGTCGATCTCATGTTTGAGACGTTTGTATTCCTTTTTGCCTGCTTCATCTACTGCATTTTTATATTTCCTCCTTTCATCAATTAAATTCAATATTTCCTCTGTTACCCAAGGATTTCTACTAGCCCTCATCTTTTTACCTACTTGATCCTCTGCTGCCTTCACTACTTCATCCCTCAGAGCTACCCATTCTTCTTCTACTGTACTTCTTTCCCCCACTGCTGTCCATTGTTCCCTTATGCTCTCCTTGAAACTCTGTACAACCTCTGGCTCTTTCAGTTTATCCAGGTCCCATCTCCTTAAATTCCCACCTTTTTGCAGTTTCTTCAGTGTTAATCTGCAGTTCATAACCAATAGATTGTGGTCAGAGTCCACATCTTCCCAAGGAAAAGTCTTACAATTTAAAACCTGGTTCCTAAATCTCTGTCTTACCATTATATAATCTATCTGATACCTTTTAGTATCTCCAGGATTCTTCCACGTATACAACCTTCTTTTATGGTTCTTGAACCAAGTGTTAGCTATGATTAAGTTATGCTCTGTGCAAAATTCTAACAGACGGCTTCCTCTTTCATATCTTACCCCCAATCCATATTCACCTACTGTTTCCTTCTCTCCCTTTTCCTACACTCGAATTCCAGTCACTCATGACTATTAAATTTTCGTCTCCCTTCACTATCTGAATAATTTCTTTTATCTCATCATACATTTCATCAATTTCTTCATCATCTGCGGAGCTAGTTGGCATATAAACTTGTACTACTGTAGTAGGCGTGGGCTTCGTGTCTGTCTAGGCCACAATAATGCGTTCACTATGCTGTTTGTAGTAGCTTACCCGAACTCCTATTTTTTTATTCATCATTAAACCTACTCCTGCATTACCCCTCTTTGATTTTGTATTTATAACCCTCTCTTCACCTGACCAGAAGTCTTGTTCCTCCTGCCACCGAACTTCGCTGATTCCCACTATATCTAACTTTAACCTATCCATTTCCCTTTTTAAATTTTATAACTTACCTGCTCGATTAATGGATCTGACATTCCACGCTCCGATCCGTAGAACGCCAGTTTTCTTTCTCCTGATAACAACGTCCTCTTGAGTAGTCCCCGCCCGGAGATCCGAATGGGGGACTATTTTACCTCCGGAATATTTTATCCAAGAGGACGCCATCATCATTTAACCACACAGTAAACCTGCATGCCCTCGGGAAAAATTATGGCTGTAGTTTCCCCTTGCTTTCAGCCGTCCGCAGTACCAGCAGAGTAAGGCCGTTTTGGTTATTGTTACAAGGCCAGATCAGTCAATCATCCAGACTGTTGCCCCTGCAACTACTGAAAAGGCTGCTGCCCCTCTTCAGGAACCACACGTTTGTCTGGCCTCTTAACAGATACCCCTCCGTCGTGGTTGCACCAACGGTACGGCTATCTGTATCGCTGAGGCACGCAAGCCTCTCTACCAGCGGCAAGGTCCACGGTTCATGGGGGGTAACGACAATTACCGAACTGAAATCGTAGCGATGCCAACATATGCAACAATGCGTGGAGCAGTATTATTTCAATAGGTATTTCATAACAGAGAACATATGGAGTCTAACAATGCGTGGTGCGATATTATAAAAAGTAGGTATTTCATAATGAAGTAGCCACACATGTCTTATTTTTGGTTTTATAACATGTCAAATGCATGATAAGTGTACGTGGTTTGAAAGCCAAAGTACGAGATTTTAGTTGTTTGTGTACGAGGAAAAAAGTCCTATGGTTGGCAACCCCGCTCGGCAGCTCGCTGTTCAGTTTGCGGACAGACTTTGCCGTCCTCGCTTCGTTGTCATTGTAGCAGTCTTCTTGAATTTAAAAAAGTGCCAGAATGGAGCGTCTGGACAGTGAAATCAGTATTATGGAAGTGCAGAAACATCCATGGCTGTACAATACAAGGGATTCGGAATACAAAATTAGAGAAAGAAAAAGAGAATCGTGGCGAGCAGTTACAGCGACCGTTCTGGGAGAAAAATGGGATGGAATGTATAACAAGCAAAAATCAGATCTAGGTAATTACAGACAGTAAATATTTTATTAATTGCTATAAACAGTGTACAATGAAATTTATACATGAATCAAATGTTAACAAGCCAATACAAAAATTAGACTTCATCCGAAGAAGTTTGTATAATGATCTTGCCATGGTACAGATGCTTGAGGGGAACAGAAGTAATCAGCAAAATGATCTCTGATACTTTTGCCACTGACCGTTCCTTTTTTCCCATGTGCTGGAATACTTTCCATTGTGCAAGTCAGTGTGTCTTCAAAATTGTAACCATCATGTTGTCTCACAAAATTGTGAAGTACACAACATGCTTGAACAATAGTATCCGCTGCATGCACGTTAACATCGATTGGACGATGGAAAATTCTCCATTTATTGGATAAAATGCCAAATGCACATTCCACATAACGTCGTGCTCGTGACAGTCTGTTGTTAAACACTTTTTGCTTATTCGTAAGGTTTTTTTGCGGGATATGGTCTCATTAAATGGTCACTCATCGCAAAAGCCTCATCAGCCACAAACACACAAGGAATTTTCAGTCCACAAGAATCATTTGGAAGTGGCGCAGCTTCTGGCAAATTCAAGGCTTGTTGGTAAAGTTTTTTACCCAATTCAGTTGCTTTGAATATATTGGAGTCTCCTTGATGACCAAATGCCCCTACATCTATGAATCTGAAACAATATTTGCTGTCTACTATGGCCATCAATACAATAGAAAAATACTTTTTGTAGTTATAAAATTCGCTGCCTGATGTCCATGGTTTAACGATTCTAATGGGTTTTCCATCTATGGATCCAACACAATGGGGAAAGTCTGCTGTCTTCTCATACTGGTCGCTGATATTCTTCCACTCTTCTGTAGTCGGGGGTTTCATATACTCCACTTCCAGCATCTCCCATATGGAAGTGCAAGTATCTTTAATAATATCAGCAATTGTGGATCGGCCGAGAAGAAACTCAAAATGCAGAGAACGCATCGAATTTCCAGTCCCCAGATGCCTGCAAAATTTGATTTGATCAGTTAGAAATGGTTGGGGAAAGCCAATGGATTTTCTCTTTATTTATGTTTCAGGAAATGGTTCTCACTGCCAAAGGTATTTTTGTGTGCTGTGCTACTTTATCGTGATTTTTTCCATGTGTGAGGTGCTCCGTTGTCCTGTTGTCTTCATTGTAATATATAAAACCAAGAGGAGTATTAAAATAATTGTCTGTCTTTATATATAGTTCATGGGGAAAGTCTGCAGAAACGTCGATCATTAGTTAAAAACTGCACATGGATTTATACATTATACTAAAGAACTGCAGTACCGGACAGCACGCAGAAATTCACTTGAAAATGGGAACCATTTCATAAAACACGTTGTGGAAAATATAAATGGAAAAAATCGTTCTTGGTAGTAGAAAAATTGTTTCATACACAAACCTGTTAAACGATTTCATTTCAAGTAGGAGAAATTAAATGAGCTCTAGGTAATTACATAAATCTACAATACTTTTATTCGTTATCTTTTAGGGATACAAGTTCAGAAACGGTGGAAAAGTATGAGAGATTCCTATACAAAATATATGAAAAGCAAAGTAAGAAGTGGTGATGCTGCTACGTCCAGCAAACCACATGTATTTTATAAGCAAATGACGTTCCTTGAAGGAGTGCTGCAACAAAGGACGTAAGTGACAATTACCCCTCACTGTCTGTGGAATATAAGGTCACTTGTTGAACATAGTATCTGTTTCAGTAGGTTTAATATGAAAGGATACTGTTTTAAATTACAAAAAAAGGTTATCTTTTCAGAACTGCTGGGAATATGAACGTCACTGAGAATGACGACAGAACAGAGAGCGTACTAGCACCAGATCCTCGAAGTGCAGAAAACATTTCAAGGCCAAAACCAAAAAGCGGAAACAAAATACGTTCGAGGACGAAATTGTGAAGGTCTTAAAAGGGCATTTGGAACAACGTGCTCGTCACGTGCCTGATGCGGATGAGATGTTCCTCATGTCGCAACTTCCTGTTATTAGGAAGCTTAAAACGGAGGACAAATTAGATTTTCAAATGAAATTCCTTCAACTTTTAAGGTCTTACACAATTCCGACGTCTTCACCTTCACAATCTTCACCAAGTAGCAGCGCAATTTAATCAGTCTTTTGTACATCACTACGAAAGCTATTCGTCACAGTCCACAGAAGAAAGAGAGTCCACAGAAGAAAGAGAAGATGCTTTTGTGACACTTTTTGACTTGTAATTAAAAACTATGTCAGGTCTTTCAGATCTAGATTTTTTTCCTTGGCATTAACATTTTTAATTAATATTAATGTCTAAACAGAGAAAGAATTAAAAAATAAAACGTACCTTAAGGTTACTGCGAGTTTTTCTTCTACACTGATACATTCCCTCATGTTCGTGTTCCTATTAGAAATGTTCTCTCCAATCATATTCAGAAGCATTTCAAATGAGTTAAACGACACCCTGTAGTATTCAAAGAACTTGTCTGGATTTCCTTCAGTTTGTCGTGTAGAAGCACGAACTTTCCTTTAGTTGATCTGTCGCTTAATATGGGATGAAGCCAGTATTTTTTTTCCTGCCGTCGTTTCCGACGCCTATGTACAATTAACGCAGCACATACTGCAAGAACCGCGTTCTTGTTTAATGTATTTCCGCTCATAGTTGATAATAAACTGCGCACAGTAGATGTCACAGCTTGCACCAAAGCACTACTGGCGTTTCGCTGGGCTTCACGCCGCGTGAGAGAGGCGGCCATGTGGCCGCGCGTGTTGCGTGAATTCTGGCAGAAACGCGCGTGGAAAAAACGCTCGTGTGGCCGTAGCCTAAAGTCGGCGTGAACGCCGGCAGAAACGCCCGTGAAAAAAAAAAAAAAAAAAAAAAAAACGCTCGTGTGGCCGTAGCCTAAAACCCACATCCTTTCGTCTTTCCCTCTTTCCTGATGAAGCAACCGTGGGTTGCGAAAGCTTGATATTTGTGTGTGTGTTTGTGTGTTTTTTATTGTGTCTATCTACCAGCACTTTCCCGTTTGGTAAGTCACAGCATCTTTTTTTAATATATATGTAGCGCAGTAATGTGTTCATTGTAAATAGGTATTATAGTAGCTCTATTACATGTTTATTGTGTTATAAATAAAAAACTTTTTTATTTTAAATTCAGTGCATTAGTGTTTGTAAAATGTTTCTTTCATATAGTGTTCATTAAAAAATAAATGAGGTGACGGTCATTCCACTTGGGACCTGTGGAAGGTACAATAGCTTATTTGTTTCAGTTGTAAAAATTGTTCATGTACTATTGTTTTTCTGACATGTTCTACATCCTGGAGGACCTCCTCACTACGGACCAATTGGAATGAAAGTAAATATAATCTAATCTATAAAGTGTCCCTGTCTACCCCTTGCTAGGGGTCAATAGGGACAGTGATAAATATAACTCACAGAACCCTATTGCAACTGGCACAGGGGTCAAAAGGGAAACAAAAAGGTTTTTAAAAATACAAATTAACCTTTAATACATTAAAACATCATTTAAACATATGTCTGCTTCGTCTTATTAATAGTTCTTTCATGACTTGAATAACTTGCATAGAATCAAATTCAGATACTTCTCCTACAACTGGGAAAACATAAACACTATTGTCTTTGGAGTTTTGTCTAAAAATGATGCCACATATGTTTTTCCTTCTAGTACAACTTCGGTAATTATACCAATAAAAAATTTTGGAGCCCCCTTTACGCTCTGAAATTTCATTTTCACCCAATCCACAACGTGTAACCCGCTATCAGTAGACACTTCTTCTGGTTCCTGAGTAGGTTTGGAGTCTTCTCTCTCTTCATAACTATGATCACTGTTGCCACCATCACTATCTTCTTCTGATCTATTCACTGAATTCGATAAGTCATGTGGATGAGCACTCCTGCCAGGTGGTACAATCAGTTTCCTTTTTCTACCTGGTTTTGGCAAATTATCATCAGGCCACCTTTGACGCTTTAAGAATTCAACCAGGCTGTCATTAACAGTGCCAGTGCTGCCTTCTCCACTTTCTTCAGATGGCAACATTCCAAGAACTTGGACTTCCTTGAAAGGATAAATACCAGTCTTCTTGAAACCTGAACAAATGTTTCTTTCTATGGTTGGTGATAACATGTCAAGGGTTTCTTTCAAAAGTCGAGGAAAGTACTTCTTATCAATTCCTGAACACTTGTTAGTTTGCTTTTCCAATTCTCCAGAACCTTTCGCCAAGCCTGTTTCAAGGGCCTAAACATCAAGAGGTTGTGTAAGATGAGTTGAGTTCGGTGGTAAGAACACACACCCAATATCATGTTTTTCCCATAAACCAATGACAGCTGGAGACAGATGAGAGCGCAAGTTGTCACCAATAATGACTTTTCTTCCCTCAAAACAACGAAAATAAGGTATCACTATAGACTTAAACCAATCTAAGAAACAGCTGCCAGCCATAGCCTGATTTACTGCTGTTAAACCTTGCCCCAGCAGGACCATCTTCACTCCACAGATCATATAGGTATTTAGCTTTATATATCACGTAAGGTGGCAATAGTGTGCCATCGCCTGTTGCAGCAAACATCACACTTACATTGGATTTTGTTTGATTCATAACTCTGTCAGGATATTTGCAGCCTCTTTTGTACAGAAGTTTTTTTCTTCCAGGTTCGTCCACCAGGTTTGTCTCATCATAATTTAATATTTGCTCTGGGGGAACACCATTAAGAGTTATTTTCAACTCTTCAAAATAACGAACAACATCCTGTGAGGTAACTTTAGCCCTGCTTTGGGATATATTTTGCCATATTCGTGGAGAAATAACTTTGTGTCTCTCGATGAAAGATTGTGCCCAGTCTGGACCTGGAAGATTGTTTTTAAATTGCTGTATTATTCGTCCTTCACCGTCTAAATAGTCCTTCACGAAACATCGTACGTCAAACATGCTTAGTGGATATCCCATCTTCCACAAGTAACAACACTTTCCACAATCTTCACTTCAGTTGGCACATCAAGACCTGTTTGCCCTCCCTTCTTATTTCTATTTTCAATTTCCTGTTTATAAATTTTGCTGTATCTTTGCAACGCAGATTTCGCAATTTTAAAATTTTCTGTAGCTTTTCGGAGTGACATACCTTTTGTAATGGGTTCTATAGCCCTTTCCAGGACCTCTTGTGTAACATGTTTGTGGCGATGACCTATAGAATCACGCTGATATTTGCTAACCATGCTGTCCCTATCAACCCTGAAAGTTAAAAAAAAGTTACAGCATAAGAGAAAATACACTACAGTTTCTACAAAAACATGATTGTATCATAAATCTCTGACCATGTCTCTTGTGTATAGTGATAATATTTAACTGGAAACTTTTGAAAAGATTCCTCAAAAGTATGTAGCACATACACCTGAAGTTTTACCGCCAAAACAAAAACAGCACAAACAGATGACGAGTTTGAACAAGGCTGCCAACTTCTGAAATAAGTCAAAGATGATAGTAACCAAGTATTTCAGAGAAACAAAATTATAAGGTGTTTTGGACATCAGATCCCACTACAGACAAATGATTTTTCGTTGCGTTAGTAACACATAAAACTTTTTCCTGAACTGCTGTCCCTATTCACACCAGAGTCCCTATTCACCCCAGTTTACAGTGCTGTCAATGTGTACACCCAGGAACCTGGATGACTCAACTTGTAAGAGCTCACTACCATTAAATTTAATACTTGATTGATCCTCCACTTTTTGACTTATTTGGGAATGAATAAACTGGGTCTTCTTAACATTTAGTGATAAACCCTTATTTTCAAACCAATTAAGTACTCCATTAAAAACAACATTGGCCAATTTCTCAATATAAAAATGCCTGCGTTTCTTAGGCCATTCTAACATGTTGTTTATGAAATTACTGAATATAACACTACCTGATCATATTTCATGTATATAATATTTGTAACTATATTCGTAATATTCGTAACATAATATTCGTAACTATACCATCATGGGTGGTGGCTGCTTGTACATAATTTGATTCAGATGGGAAGTTCTATCATAATAAAAACATTAAAATGCCAGAAAGGTAATTATAAAAAGACTGTAAGAAATAATATGAACAGCTGAACAGAAAAAGCGTACATGTCAGCTTATTTATTTCCTTTCTGTGTCACTGACAGTATGCTACAAACATTTTGAATGGGTCTAACCCAGTGATTTTGTGTGTCAAATATTGCATGTTGTGTAACAAGTGTAGTGTGGAGTAATTAGAATTCCTGAAGTGAGATTCTGTATTTATGTTTGTTGGGACAGCACCCCAAAGACTATCACTGACCACCGATTTCAGCACAGAGTGAAGTGCCTGCGCCCAAAATAGTTAGTCTGAGACCGAGCGACTGCAATTGTGAGATTTTTATGTATTGCGCTTTGTAAAATACGTGGTATATGTTGCGATTCTACATCTTTGTGTATCATTGGGTCATTTCTAGTCCACATCAAAGAGGAAACTACCCACATTGATGACCCTGGCTGCGAAACTGCTGTGATTACAGTGCTATTCCATGTTCAAGTTTTTTTGTATGCCTACAATGCAGCAGTATTTGCAACAACAAATGGCGTGCACAGGACCTGAGTGCTGACATTGCTGCACAGAACACAGTGAGTGCAGCACAACAATGGGCAACATTAACAGTGAACAGTTGCTCTGAACTTAATATAGCGAGTTTTGGTGATTCCTCGTGACCTATGTGTGTACGAACTAATTTTACACCCCATTCACAGACTTTCAGTACGACCAGTCCATACTCACAATCACTGTGCAACACTGATGCCATGTGCGGCAAAACTAAAAATTTAAGGTATGTGAGGACAAGTGAAATTTCGTATGTGCATCATATACCTACTGTGATGGTGACACCTACAGCATCTATCATGCTATGATTAGGAACTTTCTACATTACTGTTCTGCAGCAACAACCCAGGGATATAGTACCGCTATGTTTGCTTGAACAACTACAGCATGCATACTGACAGATACAATGATATTGCCTTACTATCCATCCCTCACACCATAGCAACTAGTGGACTACATTGCACAGCAAGAAGCAGCTGTGCAACCTAAAATCACTACATTCAGGCCTGTCCAAATGAATTTCTGGTTCAAAATGACATAGTACGTTTTTACAATGTTAGGAATTGTGGATGATAATTAGAAATTTGTCTTGTTAATATGCAGTCTCCCTGAGAGTGCAGAGTTAATGAGTGACCTAGTACTTGCCCCACCAGCCAAATACAAATGCAACATATCAAAGGCAGCATTCTGGCAACATGTTCCTTGCTTACTGGAGCAACAGGTGTGCAAGTGATACTGGAGGAACATTTATTATGGACAGCATATGCATTCAAGTGTGGCACCACCTATGGTCATTAATGGATCCAATCGTCGTGCCAGACATAGCTCTCTGGACACTATGGATTACGAGCTCCCTGAGCAATTGCAACTGACAGTGATCACCCACAAAAATGATTCATGGGGCAGAAAACTGCAACATAGGCAGTATATCAGCTTGAGTGAGCCTACCCCCTCTTCCCATCTGACAGACCAGCTCACCAAATGAAGCTGATGCCATTTGATGACGAGCTGGTGTTTGGGGTGCATACGGCACAACACTGCCAACTGACAACACCAGGCCAGCTGAATCTACCATCCTGCTGTCTCCCCGCTGCTGGTACACGCGCATTTCAATCATGCTGGTCTCAACTGTTGGCAGCCCTGCTCGCACCCAGACATCAAGCACGAGCTGATATAGGTGCACTGGCCCACCTAGCATTGACACAACCAGGGTGCATTGTCAAATACATAGTTCCTGATGGACACAGGCTTGGAAGTGTGTACAGTACCACAACTCCTATTCGAATCTCGCTATGAGGCTCTGAGTTTACAATTCCGTGTGGCAAACCAGGGCAATATCCAAGTGTATGGCAAAGCAGAATGCACCATACAACTCAATATCCTCAGAGAGTTCCATCTCTCCAAACACCGACGACTTACAGCCACTACTACTCAAATGTATTGAGACAACATATGCTATCTTCATCTCGCAGGCAAGTCTCTTCATGGCCTGGGATGACTCATGTACCCTTCATTATGACAATGAGAGATTACTCTAGCAAATATGCGAGAAGTTGCTCACCCTAGCACACACAAGCAAACAGCCACAACACTTAACATTGGGGTAGCTGTCAACGATGTAGCCACACATTACATGGCCAACCATGGCCCTCCACAAAATAATGAAGAGCCCGTGCAACACGACCTGTTACGACGACAACAAACACACGCAGTGGCAGCTGCAAAAGATGCATCCATGTCTCCGATTGCCAACGATGCCCGTCTGAGATACACCAAGGAGACTGTGCAGCCTGACCTGCTACAACACCAATGAACGTACGCCACAGTGCCTGCAAATGATGCAGCCATGCCTCAAATGGATATCCACACCCTTCCGCCAAATGTAGGGCTAGGCATGCTCCCTGAAACACTACATAAACAACTCTCTCATGACAGTAAAGTGCACCTCACGTCACCTCCTGGGTCTTCCTAAAAACTTCCTGTTCCCTCCAGCGATGCATCGTGTGTTCTGCTTTATCAGTGCACGGTTAAAAATGGTATGATGTACTGCTTAAATACGCCAATGAGCCCTCTATTCAGCACAAAGCACGCCACCTCGCCCCAGTTTCCTGCAGGCAGTTGAAGTCATGCTGCATGCGTCCATTAGCAGTGCATGGGCATCTCCCACTAAATCAGTAGCTAAGACAGACGGTTCTGTTTGACTATATGGAGACTACAGTTCACTTCTTGGGTACAATTTATGACAATTACGCTGTACCAGACATATAGGACTTTACCCGTACACTCATGGTGACAACTGTTTTTTTTTTTTTTTCATGATTTACTGCATCCAGATGAGGTTGCTAAATGGTCATCATCACACCATTCAACTTATCCGATTTTCTGGTGGTGCTGTATGGCCTCAAAAATGTGACACAGATGTGGCCATGGTTCATCCATGGGTGTTGTTTCAACTGCACTGTTGTGATGCATATTTAGATGACTTTCTAATTTTTTCCCATGATCAGCAGAGCCACAAAGTTCACCTTGAATACGTTCTCACTACCCTCAGTAATCCAGGAATAAACGAAGACAAGTCACAGTTATGTAAAAACGAAGTTAGGTTTCTCTGACATACATTCAATGCAGAGGGGATTAAGTCCTCACCAAGCTGCACTCAATCGGTTTGACAACTGCTGCCTCTTCACACACACCAAAAACTTCAACGATTCTTGGGAATCCTTAGTTTTTATTGACGACATCTCCCACATGCTGCACAAGTTCAATCACCACTTGCAGGCCTTCACAAGCAAGGCAAGCATAAACTGTTATGGACATCAGTAATGCAAGCAGCATTTGCTCATGTGAAGGAGATGGATGGCAGGTCTGGTATCTCCGGCATGCCTGGTACCAGATGCACAGCTCACAATTACGACGAATGCAAACTTTTAAGACACTGTTCTCGAGCAGGAAGTAGCAGACGATGCACAGCCTCTATGTTTTTTCCCCAGAAAGCTAACAATGTCACAGTCAAAATGGTCGGCTTTTGACTGCTTACTACTCGTGGTTAACGAGGACATATGCTATTTTTACCAGAATATCGAGGATTGTAGCGTGTTTATCTATAAAGATCATAAACCTCTTGCAGACGCCATTTGACACCCATCATCTACTGTCAACCCAAGACAAGCTCAAGACCTTGTTTTGATTGCACAGTATTCTACAGCTGTCCGCCACCTCTGAAGGACAGATAATATCGTCATAGATTACTTGTCATGAGTCAGCACCATCTCTCTCATCCACAACATCAACAAAGGTACGGAACAACAGGAACGCAAGCAGATGACTGGTACATTGGTCAAGGATACATCATCGAATATCAAGATTTAATGGAGACCAATCCCATGAATGGATGCCACTGTCCTCTATGATGTGTCACAACAATGTGTCCGATCTACTGCACCTTCATTGATGTGATGCACGATTTTCGACACTCTACATAATCTCACCCACCCAGGCATATGACTGACGAGCTGGATCATTACTGAACCTTTTGTTTCACCAGGTGTTAAGTACAACTGACAGGAATGGACAAGGATGTGCCTAGACTGTCTACATAGCAAAATGGGCCGCATGTGCAGACTCACCTTGGCAAGTGGTTCCAACATGTACACCTCGATCTAGTGGAATCCGTACCAGAACTGGAAGGATATGAGTTCTACTGTTGATGATCTACCATGTAACCCAGTGGGTGGAGACCATATGATTGCTGATATTACAGTGGAATCTACAGCATGCACTTTTGTGACGAACTGGATCACCCAGATTGGCTGCCCTGCTACCATTACGACAGATGAGGGCTGTCAATTCGACTCTTCATTTTTTAACACCTTATGCAACTTGTGTGGAATCACTCGCCACCATTCCACAGTTTATCACCTGCAAAGCGTCACACTGATGGAAAGATGGCACTGAGCAATGAAACCTGCACTCATAAGCCATGGAATGACGAGATGGAGGCCCTCTCCTGGTTGCTCCTCGGACCCGCTCAGCAGACAAGGATGATTTAAAAGCACCAAATGGGGAGACACTGACACAGCCAGCAGAATTTTTGCTGCTTACACCTAGCTCCCAGCTCATCTGACCTACTGGATATGGTACAGAGGATCAAAAGACATGTACAGAATACAAGTATACCTCCTCCATAAGCACATAGAGTATGAACGCTGTTCATTCATAAAGGACTCACAGATTGTGAATATGTAATGATTTGCTATAATAATGTACAGCCAGCACTATTGCTGCCTTATCGCAGAGTATTTCAAGTGTTGCAACAGCATAACCAAATGTTTGATATAGACTTAAATGAAAAGTTTGCAACAATGTCTATCAATAAACTAAACACCACATAGACCAGGCTGTTCCAACCGAGCTCCAGGGAGCCGGAGCGCTCCGGAGCACTCACTGCGGCAGCTCGGAGCCCGCGTGGAGGGGGAAAGCGAACTCACTGCCCCCTGGCCGCATGCAGCCGCAACTGACGCAATAATCCGTGTTCAATGGCAGCTATGACTAGCCGCGGGAGCCCTGTACATCTATTGGAGGATACCTTTCTATTCATTGAGAGGGATGCTCGTCCGCAGTGTCTTGTATGTCATAAAGTATTTAATTCTGCGAAGAGGTACAATTTACAACGCCATTATACACGTCTTCACGCAGCGCACTACGATCAGGTAGAAGGCGTTGCATGCAGAGAACTGGTAGCCAGGCTTAAGAACGACATACCAGGAGAGGTAAGTCTAAAAACGGTTTCGTAATACGGAGGGTATCAAAACATGCAACATAGTTCGTCTTCTGTAATCCGTTTATAACTTTCAGGTGAATGAGAGCGTAGAAAATACTACTGAATCTGCAATTCGAACAAGCTACAGGGTCGCTCACAGCATTGCGACGAGTGGTAAGCGGTTTTCGGTGGGACCACTCGTAAAATCGTGCATGGTAGCAGTTGCAGAATGTTCGTTTCCAAAGGAGGTGCAGGCAATTGAAGGGGTTTGCCTGTCGAAGCAAACAATGTCTCGTCGAATCCTGGACATGGCAGCGGATTTAGAGACACAGCTCAGGAAAAAGGCGAAGAGCTTTGTTGCATTTTCGCTAGCGCTTGACGAAAGCGCCGACAGATCGGACTGTGCTCAGCTTGCAGTCTTTGTGCGTGGTGTCGACATGGAGCTGCAAGTAACTGAAGAACTCGTGGATGTGGTACCGCTCGAATACACCGCAATAGGACGTGACATTTTTGAAGCTGTTTGTGCATCAGTGGACAATATGAATTTACCGTGGGATAAGCTCCATTCTGTAGCGACAGACGGTGCACCACAAATGATCGGGCGTCACCAAGGTTTTGCTTCTCATTCGAAAAATAAACTCAGGGACGAATTCGGGAAAGAAATTTTGACTCTTCATTGTTTTATTCACCAAGAGGCACTGTGTGCTGAAACAGTAGAGCTGGGTGGCGTAATGAAAGATGTCGGGAAGTGTGTGAATTTTGTGCGGCGTCACGGTGTGAATCATCGCCAATTCAAAGGATTCCTGAAAGATACGGAAGCAGAGTATGGGGTTATACCTTACCACAGTACAGTTCGTTGGCTGAGTCAGGGAAAAGTTCTTGATGTTTTCTTTGCCATTCGTGAGGAAATATCCCTTTTTCTCGAAATGAAAGGGGAAGAAATGCGTTGTCTGAAAGATATAAAATGGATATCAGACCTGGCGTTCCTAGCTGACATAACTATGCATCTGAATAATTTAAATCTGTCATTGCAGGGCAAAGGGCAGCTAATCGTTGACATGTACGACCAGATCAAAGCGTCCATGGAAAAGTTTCGTTTATTTGAGAGGCAGATGAGTGATGGACATTTAACGTTCTTCAATCGTCTTGCTTCTTTTAAACTACCTGAAGGTACTACTTTCGGCGATTATCAAGCAAAGTTAAAGCAGCTCATCACGTCATTTGAAACACAATTCCGAGACCTCACTAATTTGGAAATGGAACTTAAGGTGTTCAGCACTCCTTTTTCAGTTTCCCCCGATAACTTGCCATCGTCACTCCAATTGAAGATTATTGATTTGAAAAATTCAGTTTTGTTGAAAGAGAGGTACTACAACACGTTGGATTTGTCACGATGGTATCGTTCATTACAGCAAAAAACATTTCCCAAGCTTCACAACAATTCCGCTCAGATCACATGCATGTTTGGATCTATGTATTGTTGTGAGCAGCTTTTCTCGGCAATGAAAAGAGTAAAAAGTAAGGAACGATAGTTTCTTCAGGATGCAACAATGAAGGTCATTAACGCTGCGAACACTTTGACGCCTGGTATTTCCGATCTTGTAATGAAAAGAAAATATCAAGCTACAGAGGCCCAATAAATTTAGTATGCAATTTCTTGTAAAACAGTTGTTTCTTATTTATTTCCTGAACATCGTATTTCCTGGTGTAGCATGTCACCACGCCTTAGCAGCTAAGAGTATGAGGGGGGGAGTGGGCGGTGGCGAAAGGGGCATCTGTGGGGACAGCACCCCAAAGACTAGCGCTAACCAGTGACGGCAGCGCCGAGTGAAGTGTCTGCGCACAAAACAGCTACTTCTGACCGCGGGAGGAGGGACTGCGACAACAGGATGTTAGTGTATCGTATTGTGTAAAATAAATGATGTATGTTGAGACGCTACGTCTCTGTGTATCTGTGCTGAGGAGGAAACTACCCAGATGTTGTTATGAATGAGTGCAAGATGGAAGAAAGGAGGAAGAAACATTCTTTAACGAAAAGTACAGAGTGATGCCCAAGTGACAAATGTATCACCATCAGCAGTGTTGCGTCCTCACTCTAGAAGATAGTGTGATGATGTTCCCAAAACATAAGCACATAATCTTCCGATTAGATAATACATAATGCCACTTATTCCTCTCCTCTCGCTGAACAAATACTGCCAGGTAAAATTTTGTCTGCCTTCAGCATAACAGCTAATTATTTCCCGAGCGTATTTAGGCGTTGTTTACTGACGCATTTTAAAAAGGTGAAGAAAATCTATCGGGTTAAAGCATACCGTATAGGCCGTACGTAACTATGAATTCAACTGTTCAGAAAGAATACTGCAAATGTGAAAGTGATAAACGAGTCTTCAACCATTATTAACTAGAGATGTGATAAGCATTTGTCAAGCTTAAGCATTTCTTTATAATTCCGTTCCTGCACACGAATTACCGTAAATAAGTTACTTCTGCTCATCACATATCATTGCACAAAAATTTCTCTTGTGTTGTTGGTCACCCTGTAAAAACGAAACGAAAATGTGATTTCAGGGTTTCTATTTCCCGTATTCTTGAATTCGTGGCATCTGTATTTGTAAAAATGTAACATAAAGCAATATATCAGCTTGCATATTTCAATCTTTTGCTGTGTACTTTGTTTTATGAGGTAAAATTACCGGAACAATTTATCAAAAACTTCAATACAAGTAAACGCCACGAAGTAGGCCTGTTTGTGAGTGTCGATGTATTCTGCCTTCTTCAACAACTCATCGTTTAGCATTTCATCCAAACTGTAACTAATATTTTTTTCACAATATTTCTTCAGTATTAATGGGCTTTATCTGTGAAGTAGAAATTTTAATTTGTCACAGTTATTGAGAACGGACATCATTCACGCCGCACCTATACGTATAAACGTTGGCTGTGGTCCACATTTCAAAGGAAATCGCATTATTCATTGTTGCCCGATCTTCACTTGTACACGATACATTCTTTGGAAGAGGAGCAATAGGACAGACATGTTTTGGCCAACTGAAAAGTGAAATTTTCTTGTTTTTTATTATTCAGATGCAAAATTTTGAATATGCTAAGAATCATATTTTCCCGAAGATCTGGCGTTCTTCCCGAATGGTGCGTACCGTTATTGTCACAGTAATGAGGGAATGAAAGGTCATGTAAAGACAGATACACGTAGCAGGGCAACACGATAAAGGCCTTACTGTATTACGTATAAGTCAGAAGTGATGTGGAAGTTAAAGTGACTCGTAAAGCAGTCGTTGAAACTGTTTCGTTATCTGTCAAGTAGAGAATGGTACCGGTAATAGTGTTTGGTGCCTGTAATACGCGTTTCAATGCTTTAGAAATATTTCGGAGTGCTTTGTTTGTAAATTGTATATATTAGATTACGGAAACTAATCTTTTTCTCAATAGTGGATTTCAGATTTCTGTTTTTATTTCAGCTGGTCAAAAAACTTCGTTGCGAAGAAATAAGTAGAGGCTACTCTTCTCTTAACACTACTGAACCTCATAGTAGACTGGTAAGTTGCACATTACATCAGACTGATAAATTCCTTTTATGCGAACTTAGTAAGCAGGCGTGTTCAAAAAGTAACAGCTCCGCAATGTATTAAATAGTTCCTATCTTTTCTTGTTTCGAGTACATTACTATTGCGACCAGTCAATCGTTCTCTGGAGTGCATCCTTGACTACATACAAAGTAAGATTTGATGTTGTTTATGATATAAATAGTTCGTTCTCGCGTTTTCAAGGTATCTGAAAGGAAAGAGAAATCTTGTTAAAGAATAAAATTGTCTGTTCCTCGATGGCAAAAACGAAACGAATACGATTTTACGTAGTAAGAAGCTCATCTCGTTAGTACCTACATCTACATTCGTATATACTCAGCAAACCGCTGTGAGGTGCATGACAGAGTGTACGGTTTATTGTACCAGTTATTAGGATTTCTTCCTGTTCCATTCACACACGGAGCGCGTGAGGAATGATAACGCCTCTGTGCGTGCAGTAATTATTCTGATCTTATTTTCACGATCCCTATGTGAGCGATACGTGCGGGATTCTAGTATATTCCTAGAGTCATCATTTAAAGACGGTTCTAGAAACTTTGTTAAAGACTTCTCGGTATAATTTACGCCTGTCTTCAAGAGTCTGCCAGTTCAGTTCTTTAAGCATCTCTGTGACAGTCTCCCACGGATTAAACAAACCTGTGCCCTTCTCTGTATATGTTCGATATCCTCTGCTAGTCCTATTTGATACGAGTCCCACACACTTAAGCAATATTCTATGATGTGTCGCATGAATGATTTTTAAGCAATCACCTATGTTGATTGCATTCCTCAGTATTCTAACAATAATCCGAAGTGTACCACTTGCTTTACCCACTATGTGTGATAGTAGCATCATTGGCTGTGTATTAAATTCATGAGCTGGATTGCCAATGTGTTGTTAAATGTGTAAGCACTCCTCGTCGTTCGCTTTCCGGTTAGCAGCAAGACACAACATTCATGCTGTTCTAATAAACTTTTTTAATGATTGTCGCTTTTTTTTGAACGTACGATTATCAAGCAGTCGACTTGTTTCCCAGAAATCAGTCATCAGAAATTGTTACATTACACGGTTTTGTTATTTCAACTGTTTTTAAAGCAAACCATTATCCACACAGGGATATGTTTATTCTGATGATAGGTTTGGCGTTTCATATGCGGACAAGACTAATTTTCAAAATCCGGCGGGTGGTTAAAACTATATTTAGATTTACTTTGAGTGGGTCTAGACGTAATTTACGATAGTACAGTAAGCATTGGCTTTGACCAGTGCCGTAACGGTAACTGCTGCTGTTATTTCACTAGATTATGCGCATTTTGAATTGCATTTCTTTTTGTCATTATTGCTGCTTTGATTTACGGATTGTATTTTTATTCTCTATTGTGTATTATGAGAAACAAAATAATATCTCGTCTGTTTCAGGTGGAGCTATATTATTTAATCGATTCATCAATCCTTTTTCTTTATGATAAATATATAATTTGTACTTCGTACTGTTTATCTTTGTTCCCGCTACAATTGCAGCACTTTTTTTACGATACTCAGTTTGTATCTTTCCCATAAATTGTTAAAGTTCTTTTTCTGAAATTTAGGATTTGCTCATGATACGTGCCACTTGTGTAGATGTGTATTTTACTTTTAGTTCATACTTGTATCGAAATCTTCACTACAGCTGTAGAGCTTTTTTATCACGCTCTCTACTCGTGTCCTTGCCGGTAAATAAAGTTTTTGTTGTATCCATTCCTATCTACTATTGATGAGTATATATATTCGGAACTGTGAAACACAGTCCCCCCTTGAGCTATAAACGTAAAGAGTATTTCTCGATACTAGCTTTGGTTTATTTAGGATGACCTTTTTTTTGTTAGTACTCTGTGTCTGGATCACCACTACAACTATAGAACTCTTTTTCGATACTCGATTCAGTATCTTTTTGACAAATAGTTAAAAGTTGCTGTTCTCAAATTTTTACAATTTACTCCTGATATATACACATATCCGTAACTGCGTATGCAATACACACTTGAACTATACAGTTTTAGTGTATGTATATCGCAATACACACTTGAGGTGTATAGGTTAAGTGCATATACTCCCTGAACAAAAAGTGAAGCCCACAGAGAGAGGAGGAAACGAAATGATATCTTACTGGCTGAGAGAATATGTGATGTTATTTCAGTGATTAGCTGACAAATTCGAGCCAAATTTACAAAGAACTTGGGTGTAAGAGCCCACTTATCAGTATGACGTTGCACTCCGTCTTGGGCCTGGACATCCATGCACGAACTTGGTTAGGCAGGGGGCAAGGCAGCCCACAACAGTTGGTCCTTTGTATCCTGGATACGGGCAGTGAGACAAGAATTCACGTGTGAGCTGATCCCACACACGCTCCATTGGGAACAGAGCTGGGGTTCTTGCTGGCCACCAGATTAGTTTATCATCACACAGACAGTTCGTAGAGACGTGAGCCATGTGTGGACGAGCATTGTCCTCATGAAAAATTGTCACCATGATACTGTTGCATGAGAGGTAATACATGAGGACGCAGGATACCTTTGATGTGCCCCTTGTGCGATCAGAGTATCTCACCACTACTAGCTGATGGCTTCTCACACCACGCTGCCAGGAGCAACACCACTGTGCCTCTCAAAACATTGAAAAATGGGACCTTGCCGCAGATCTCGCTGCCATATTTGCACATGATGATAATCATAGGTATCATAGAACTGCGATTCAACACTTAGTGTAACACCAATCGTAAACAGTCCATGCTTCCCATCACAGTACCACTCCGAACATAGTCATTTGTGCTGTGGTGTTAATGACAGCCTACACATGTGATGTTAATTCTCTGTCCAGTTGATGCTAGTTTCTGACAAGTGGTGGTGAGTGACAGAACGTTGAAGGGAGTCCATTAATTGTTCTCAAATGGGAGGCACAGATGTGAATAGGTTACGATATGTTAGCTGCACAGTATGGCTACCCACTCTAGTGGAGATCCATTGGAACCCTAACGATTAGTTTGGCTGCCCTCACGTTCCCACACAGTCCAACAATGGGCCACTGTCAGATCCGAAGCCCCCATTAATCTGGACATTACACGATTCGATTGCCCGACCAAATGGAGGCCCACAACGAGGTTCCTTTCAAACTCTTATTGGGTGCTGGGCTGCTGATAACGCTATCTTAAACCAGTAAGTGGTGTCTGTGGATCCATGTATCCATCACAAAGGTAGCTCAATGTCTTACGCTGTTGATACCCCTGTGCGCCCTATCAGGCCTAATAACAAAATTAATGCACACTGGAGGCTGTTCCACCTGTCTTAATCATTTACATGCCCACTGATGGTGTGTACATGTACTAAGTTATATTGACATTTGAGGATGTCTTCCAGGTCTTCACATATTCTTCAAGCAGTGTATGATAATTGGTTAATCTGCTTGCTCGTTAGCATATTGAAAACTTTGTAGGGTGTCTGTCATCTGCCCTGTTTGAGCCCAGGCAGAATACGGTGACCAGTAGATGCACAGATTGCAGGGCATGAGTGCAGAGAGCAATAGTGGTGGGAGCTGCGGGAAGGTGTTGTAGGGGAAATGCTGAGCGCTGGAGGGGAAGTGCCTACACTCAGATATTTTTTAAATATTAAGTGGGCTTCCTCCGCACCTACGCTTACATGGTGATCACTCTGAAACATCTGTCACCTCTACTTTCATTTGTATCTAAATAGGATACTACCAAAAACTCAGCGATTTATCGTCACATGGCTTGTTAACAATTTGTAACTTTCAGAGAAGCGTCGTAAGTGGCGAATTTCGGCATGTTAGAATTTGCTTCTTTTGCCAAAACACAGCAGAGTTTATGCAGTCTCGCCTCACTTACATGTTGTAAATTTGCAATTCCGAGAGTATTCTGAAACAGTGATTTATTAAGTGAGGAAAAGTATGGTGACTATTTTATGGAAAGGCACATCATCCATGCAAAATAAACGTATAATTTATCCACTTATATTGTTTCAAAACCCATAATATTTCTTGCTTGACCAGCTATCGATAGACCTTAAAAATTAGGTAATAATAATAATAGCTGTATGCAACATCGAATGGTACACTACACATGTTCAAAGAAACCACAATGATTAAAGTTATTTATACAATACACAAGACACACTCTTCTGAACACGTCATTAATTTACAACAAAATTACAATAAGATGTTTACAGATTTCTATTCACATAATTTCACAAAGCATTTGTTGTTCTTCATATAAGTATAGTACTCTTCTAATGTGTAGAAAGGGTGTTTTACTAAAAATTTCTTAAGCTGATGCTTCAGTTTAACTGTAGGAAGAGCCATGACTGCACTAGGCAGTGCATTAGCTAATTTTATACCTGCGTACTGGGGCCCCTTTTCGTAAAGAGCTGTTCTGTGGCTGCCGATGTAAAATCTTTCTATATTTCTTGTATTGTACTGGTGGAAATCTGAATAAGTGTTTGGGTGCCATCTTTTCACAAGCAATATGGCTTTTAGAATGTATGTGTTTATAGCAGTTAACACCCCTGTTTTTGGAAACAAGTTGCGACTAGATTCCCTATATTTTTCTCCACAGATTATTCTCACATCCCTTCTTTGAAGAATGGGTAGCTTATCTAGATTAGCTTTGGTTGTTGCCCCCCCCAAATTTCAATACTGTAGTTCAAGTGAGAAGAGTATGGTATGTAGTCTTTAGGACTACAGTGTCTTTACAGAACTTGCTAATAGTACAGATTGCAAATATATTTTTTGACAACTTTGTTGCTGAGTCAATATGTGTGTCCCATTTCAGGTTGCTTTGGATTGTTACGCCAAGGAATTTCACACTAGACTCTTTCTTTACCAATTCGTTGCCAATGTATAATTTAACTTCATTATTAAAACTGCTTTTGTTTAACTCCACCAAACCTGTTTTACTGGTGCTTACATTTAACTGGCTTTTATTAAAAAACTGACCAATTTCTTTTGTCACATTATTACACTCGGCCTCTAGTTCATTACATGATCCCTTTTTTCACACAATGGACGTGTCATCGGCATTCAGAACAATTTTGGAATTAATAGTGCAGTATTTAATATCATTTACATAGATCAAGAACAGAAGTGGCCCAACACCGAGCGCTGGGGCACGCCATATTTTATGTAAGTGATCTCTGATTTATAGACGCCACTTTCCGTTTTAAGTAGAACAAACTGTTTTCTATTGCTCATATAACACTTTATTAGGTCATAAGCCGCACCTCTAATGCCCATGTTCCATAGCTTGTCTAATAGGATGTCAACATTCACACAATAAAATGCTTTTTCCAGGTCTAGGTATACACCTGCCACATTTTTCTTGCTTTCGATACCCTCTAACACCTCTTCCATCGAGAAAGTCTGTAGTTAGTGGAATAACACGGTAGATAACCATATGGGAAAATACTCTCTTTTTTGCATGCTACCATTTGCCAAAATGTCATTCGATATCTCAAACCGTTTATAAAATCTGAGAAATGCTGTGGATGCTTCACTCTTGCTTTATCGCTGGGGAGGCGCGATCGCAAATGAGTACGCTATGTCAACTCAATTTTCTGGAGATTGGTGACAGCAGTCGAAAGAAAAATTAAATGTGTTAGCAAAATTTCATATGCAGCAACATATTAAGTAATATGCCCCAAACGCAAAATCACAATGACCCCCATTTTTCATTGCAAGCTTTTTAGAATTTTGCACAGTGCCTTATTTACATGCAAATATCTCAGTAACTGTGTCCTTTAACGAAATGATGGGCACATCATCACGAAGCTGACGTATAAAACTACAATTAAAGCAAAAACAATTTTTTTTACCGAATAGTTTCCGTAAAATCTGAGAAAGACTGCTGAGCGTGCGCCTCGTTCTGTCATCGCCTCCCCTTCGGAACAAACGAATGGACTTGCTTAGAGCTTTGGACGAAAATTGCTCACTGCGTATCTGCTACCTTATCCTGTGCAGACTCTACAGCAGTAATACCTGTGGGGTGCATAAATTTCTCTTTGGTTTTGACTACTTGTGATTTACAAAGACACTTCTGCAGAAGTCTTCGCTTACTAAGTCATTGATATACGGTATACATGGTGTATGAAAACTATACCGAGAGACTTCGAAGGGTTGTAGGTGGTATCAAATGACCAGGGCTGTCTTTATACGAAGCCGCCAAGTTGCGCTTCTGTGCAACGTACCGAGCTGACACGTGATGCTGCGATACTGGAAAGGGAAGTGACTCCTTTGTTGTCGAGCGGCGCCGCTGTGATTTTCCTATGCTACAGCGTCGCCGTGCGTCGGTTCCTTTATGGAGTCTGATGAGCAGGATGTCGTTTGCTTCTCTTATTTAGTAAGAAAATCATAAACAGGCAGTTTAAAAATAGTAAACCCTGTGTGCCAACATTTATGGAAGGAAGAATAGTTATAATTGAAAAAAAGGCAGGCGGTTATAAACGCTAAACATACATGTGTCTCCAATAGCAATTGAGAGATTCATACCTCATAAATTGGTAAGAGATGGAACTGATCCCCCATGGTACACAAAACAGGTCCGAACGCTGTTGCAGAGGCAACGGAAAAAGCATGCGAAGTTCAGAAGAACGCGAAATCCCGAAGATTGGTTAAAATTTACAGACGCGCGAAATTTGGCACGGACTTCAATGCGAGATGCCTTTAAAAGGTTCCACAATGAAACATTGTCTCGAAATTTGGTAGAAAATCCGAAGAAATTCTGGTCGTATGTGAAGTACACAAGCGGCAAGACGCAGTCAATACCTTCGCTGCGCAGTGCCGATGGTACTGTTACCGACGACTGTGCCGCTAAAGCGGAGTTACTGAACGCAGTTTTCCGAAATTCCTTCACCAGGGAAGACGAATGGAATATTCCAGAATTTGAAACACGAACAGCTGCTAGCGTGAGTTTCTTAGAAGTAGATACCTTAGGGGTTGCGAAGCAACTCAAATCGCTTGATACGGGCAAGTCTTCAGGTCCAGATTGTATACCGATTAGGTTCCTTTCAGATTACGCCGATACAATAGCTCCCTACTTAGCAATCATATACAACCGTTCGCTCGTCGATAGATCTGTACCTACAGATTGGAAAATTGCGCAGGTCGCACCAGTGTTTAAGAAGGGCAGTAGGAGTAATCCATCGAACTACAGACCTATATCATTGACGTCGGTTTGCAGTAGGGTTTTGGAGCATATACTGTATTCAAACATTATGAATCACCTCGAAGGGAACGATCTATTGATACGTAATCAGCAGGGTTTCAGAAAACATCGTTCTTGTGCAACGCAGCTAGCTCTTTATTCGCACGAAGTAATGGCCGCTATCGACAGGAGATCTCAAGTTGATTCCGTATTTCTAGATTTCCGGAAAACTTTTGACACCGTTCGTCACTAGCGGCTTCTAATGAAGCTGCGGGCCTATAGGGTATCGTCTCAGTTGTGCGACTGGATTCGTGATTTCTTGTCAGGAAGGTCGCAGTTCGTAGTAATAGACGGCAAATCATCGAGTAAAACTGAAGTGGTATCAGGTGTTCCCCAGGGAAGCGTCCTGGGAACTCTGGTGTTCCTGATCTTTATAAATGACCTGGGTGACAATCTGAGCAGTTCTCTTAGGTTGTTCGCAGATGATGCTGTAATTTACCGTCTAGTAAGGTCATCCGAAGACCAGTATCAGTTACAAAGCGATTTAGAAAAGATTGCTGTATGGTGTGGCAGGTGGCAGTTGACGCTAAATAACGAAAAGTGTGAGATGATCCACATGAGTTCCAAAAGAAATTAGTTGGAAGTCGATTACTTGATAAATAGTACAATTCTCAAGGCTGTCAATTCAACTAAGGTTTAGGTGTTCGTTTTTCCCGCGCGCTGTTCGGGAGTGGAATGGTAGAGAGATAGTATGATTGTAGTTCGATGAAGCCTCTGCCAAGCACTTAAATGTGAATTGCAGAGTAATCATGTAGATGTAGATGTAGTAGAAGTCAGCTGGCCTTGGATCGCTTTATTACAACAACTAAAACTTTTTCTCCGTGTTGTTGCTGGCTATCAATTCCATGTTAATTGACGTTGGTGCAAGTGTGAAACAGATGGATTCATCTGCGTTCAAGAATTCATTGCTGAACGTAAAGTTAATTGAGAACGACATTTAATTTACTCGGTGCAGGCAGTCGTCTGAAAATTCTGATTACTTTCCTTTGTAATCGTTGTCGATTAAGGTTTAGGTATGTCATCTTTCTTACTGACTTCATACGGAGTCAATTTCTTATCAGTTAAAAAATAGTTTCAGCTAAAGTTTCTATAGGGCTAGAAGATATACTGAAATGTAGTTTCAACATCTTGCTAAAGAGAGCAGAATTTTTGATCAACCTTTGAATGTATCTCTGGAACTTAAAAATATTAAAGATGTGTTGCGTGTTGCACAATTTTCTACGTGGTCGAGGCAGATACATATTTAAAAACATTTTAACTGCTTGTGGTTTATACCGTTGGAAAGTTAAATTTCGGCCAACAATGCCTTTGTCTAATTTTGACACAGACCTTGTTGGCCGAAAGCTAACATTCTGACAGTCTTTTTGTTATGCTTTTCTGCAACGCAGCATCTCCGCTATACGGTGAGCAGCAACTGTCCTTTGCATTATATTGTTACAGACATTAGACTGTTATTTAGCGGCTATTTTTCTTGTTTCATCTGCTATAACTGCAAAATAGTATGCACTTTTGATATCATTCTATAATTTTCTTAGAAATGTATGGCTCAGGATAGCCGAAATTTCATTTTGTACATAATGGGATGCCCATTTATAAGTTTCACGCTGAAGCCACATTGAAAGTCGCTGTTTATCTTCACATCAAAGGCAAAATAAATTGTCAAAGTTGCTTGTTTCATCAGTAGGCTATTGTATTGCAAGCCTCTGCGGAAGGAAGATATGATTCTTAGTAAACAATCATAGTTTTCTTTAATTTTCTTTTGAAATCTATCTTAAATACATTGACATTCTATTTTAAGGATTTGAATTTCTGTACAGCCCCTCTGTGGCAGCCTGATGTTTCCACTTTCAACTATTCTATCACTTTATTCCAGTTCCAAAAACGAGTGTCCCTGAAAGTTTTCTTGTTTTGTGAGAAAACTGAGAACGATATTCTTCAAATATTTGCAAAAAATAATATATTTTATCGCATTGTATTCAATCCATGCAAGCTGCTGTCTCCAAGAGGGCTGATAACTACGATGTTTTCCTGGAACAGGATTTTTGGTAACGTCACACTTTGGTCACTTCCTTAGTTTTCGTTTTCACGTATTACACCACCGACGCTACATCTAAGTTTACCATCACTAGCACTTGGTGCATTAGCACGTATCTTCGTATTTACACCCTTGCCCATTTTAAAATGGCCAATAAGAGATGGGAGACTGATTAATTATTCGACCGTGTCGTCACAGGAAGACTTGAGTGGCCATTGACAATATCCACCGTGTGCGGTATTAGTGCAGTACCTTATTTGTGATCGAAACTCAAACGATAAGAGGCTTGGACTGAAGCATCAGAAATCCCTTCAAGACAGTTCGTCACGTGCAGAGGTTAGAGCAGTAACAGAGATGAACTAGCAGTAGCTCGCGAAATCGGCAATTTTCTATATGCTCTATTGCAACAATGTACATGCAAGTTTAACAGATTTACTGGTAAAGATGTTTGAACATTGGGGGAGGGGGGGGGAGGAGTACACCAGTATTACACTATCAAATTTCTTTGTCAAATACCTTTGTCCAATATCTTTGTCAAAAATATTTGATGGTGTAATAGGGAACTTTGTCAAATGTCGTCCAATATTTGATCAAATCTAGGGCCTCGCTGTAGATTTGATCAAAGAAGTCGCTTGTCTTCTGTTCACTGCAATGTGACATGCTACCACATGGAGCGCTAGCATCGCTGCATTCTGTCGTCTGTAGTGTTTTTATAAACATTGTGGGTAAATACAATTGGTGTGTGCCGACAACTACAAAATTAATGGAGATGTATGAAGCTGATGAGGTGCTTTACGACGTGAGACACGCTGAATACAAAAATAGATTACGAAGATTGGAGACCTGACCTAACCTAACCTAACCTAACCCAACCCAACTCTTTCCTGTAGCAAGGAATCGGAGTGTTATAGTGAGCCTGTCTTCTGCAGATGTAGCAGTTCTTAAGTGAATACTGTGCTTTGTGATATGAGGATACACTTCATTCAGCACATACAGAAATGTATGCTTATCCATTCTTAAGTAATTGATGTATGACTTGACATCCTTCACTATGAGCTCACGTAACAAGTTTTGTTGAATGCTTTTATCGTGTCGTCGTAAAACCCACAGCTTCACGCAGCTATGTTTCCTTTTTTTTCTCCCCCCTTTCTCTTCCGCATATGCACACAGTGCAATTGTGGTACATGCAACTGCTGTGGTTAATAACAAGTTGCTGTTGTCAGCCATCTTGAACTTTGACGAAAAATATGATGACAGTGTAATACCCCTTCTAGCGCTATGTCGAAGATCTTTGTCAAATATATTTGACAGAATATTTGATCACATCTTTGATCAAATCTTTGACAAAGAAATTTGATAATGTAATACCGGCCGTAGGGGATGGCGAGATCCTGCTTCTAAATATTTGGGGAGGCACAAAGTACCTTGTCCCCCCCCACCCCACCAAGTCGGTGCCCCTGCCTACACGACCATATACTACCAAACACTGAGCAGCGACGATCCCTGCAAGCCATGAGTCAACTGCTGAGGCCCACAAGAAATACAGGCTGTGATGGGTATATCACAGCATGCGACACTGCAAGACTTCAGCCTAGATTACAGGACGACATTGAGTTGCGCCACTCGTTGCGTGGAATGAATTGCGTGCAAATGGTTTCATATTTGACTGTAGACATGGCGAAACCAGTACATACTTCAGTTTCGTCGTTTTGTGGGTTCCTGAGCCGTGTCTGAAATGAAAGTTTTGGCAGCTGCACGTCGCATGAGTTGCGATGGAGTTAAAGCTCATAAAAAAAAACTTGTTTCGATTCGTGACTGGATGAAGAAAAGACGTCAGCTCGGTTGCTCAGCATCCTTGCTGAAATAATTTGTAATGGAAGACCCAAGAATTTCTTTTAATTATCTTAGAATGTCACCACAACTGTTAACATTTCTTCTAAATAGAGTTAATTATGCGATAATGAATATAGATATTGTACTGCATGAAGCACTATCGCCAAAACTGAAATTACATATCACATTGCACACATCACAATCGAGAACACTTAGCATGCTATAATATGCGGTTACAGTTGGCGATGACGTTTTTTCATTAACACCAATAGTTATTAACAGTAATAATTATTAACATTAACAGCAGTAATTATTCGAAGCAGGTCACATTAAGAAGAGAACGGTTTGAAAACTACTCTCTTGAAGATAGATCTGTACTGTGGCAATATTTCAAAATTCAAACATATGTGCTGCGACGTTTTAAATAGATGAATATTGAATAAAGAATGTAGCTTCTCGATTTGCATAGCCTTCCCTCCTGTCAACAATATTCCTTAAAAGAAGAGTGGGCCAACTCAAACGATGGGATTTTAGTCTTGTAGACAAGAGCATTTCTATAGCTAGAATTACATTTGCTTGTATTTTCCTTAATTCAGTTGTATATGTGCTCCTAATTCAATAAATTTTGCCCTGCAGCTCAGATACTGTCGAACTGTCTATGTTCTGATCGCACATGAAGGTCTCAGGAGCATCAGTATGTTGCTTATTTTTGTAATGAGCATCACTGAAATCCCACAAACACCTGTGCAAAGCATATTTATTCAAAAAGCGAACATTATTCTCCGTTCCCCACTTCATATTTCAGTTTGTCTACATTCTACGAACTACATAACCTCAAAACTCACGCAAGTAGTGTCGCCAAAGTCCGAACACGCCGAAACTGTTTAGTTTCACCGACGAGTTGCGCAAACACGCGCCGCGCATGCGCATTGGCCGGTAGCGTAGTTGCCTGCAACTAAGTGTCGTATAAACTAGCCTTTATTGTACGCACAGGATACAGTAGACGATGAGCAGTGACCAGTTGTCGTCCAACGTGCTGGGCGAGTTCATTCGTTTGTTCGGAAGGGGAGGCCAACAGTGTTTACCTCCTTTCGGGCCGGTCGGTGATAACAGAATCAAGGCGCAAGCCCTGCAGCCATTCTCAGACTGTTTTGCATTACTTATAGCTTTACATACGAGCTTCGTGACGATGTGCCTATAATTTCGTTAATGGTCATAGTTAATGAGATGTTTGCATTGAAGTAAGACATTGTACAAAATTCTAAAAAGCTTGCAATGAAAAATAGGGGTCATTATGATTTTACATTTGGTGCATATTATATAATATGTTGCTGCATATGAAATTTAGCAAACGTATTGGATTTTTTTTTTTTGGACTTTGTTTGAGGTCTCTATCTACAACCAATCTTGAGAAAATTGAACTGACGTAGCACATTCATTTGCTATCACGCGCGCCAGCGATAAAGCCAGAGTGAAATATCTGCAACATTTCTTATATTTCGAAAATCGCTTGACATATCAGAAAGAAATTTTGGCAAATTATAGCACACAAAGAGGAGAGTAATTTGCCGTTTAGTTATTACGCAAAACTTCTTTATCTGCCTTCTTATTCAACTAACTACTGACTTTATTCTAGCAGGTCGAAATGGCCGAGCGGTTCTAGGCGCTTCAGTCTGGAACCGCGTGACCTCAACGGTCGCAGGTTCGAATACTGCCTCGGGCATGGATGCGTATGATGTCCTTAGGTTAGTTAGGTTTAAGTAGTTCTAAGTTCTAGGGGACTGACAACCTCAGCAGTTAAGTCCCATATTGCTCAGAGCCATTTGAACCATTTGAACAGACTTTTTCTATAAATAATGTTATTTTTAAGGGGCGTCGTAGAGAAATGCTGTGGGGCTTGGAACAACGTAAGTGAAGGCATCGCACTTTATTTTTGTGGCGAGGGTGTGCTCTGATCGTAATTTGCCTCATTTCCTCACTTAATAAACTACTGTTTCACAATTCTCTCGCAGTTACATCTGCACAACATGTTAGAGAGGTGAGACTGTGTAAACTCCGCTGTGTTTTGGCAAAAGAAGCAATTTTAACATTGCAACAAAAGGAATTTGTAGGTTTTACTCAAAATTCGCCACTCATGACGCTTCTCTGAAAGCTACAAATGGTAAACAAACCATGCAAAAATAAATCGTTGGTTTCGTTGAATTTTCAGCGGAATTTCTTGTAGATATTAACCAAAGCGGGAATGTCAGATGCCGCGCAGAGTGGCCGCGTGGTTCAAGGCGTTACGTCACGGATTGTGCGGCCCCTCCCGCCGGAGCTTCGAGTCCTCCCTTGGGCATGAGTGTGTGTGTTTTTCTTAGCACAAGTTAGTTTAAGTAGTGTGTAAGTCTAGGGACCGATGACCTCAGCGGTTTGGTCCCTCAGGAATTTACACACATTTGAACATTTAGGTGTCAGATCTTTTTCAGTGGTGACCATTCAAGTGTGGGTGTGGATTTACAAAGAATATGAGCCCAGGCTTGAGTTTAGAACGGCACTTCTCCTCCAGCTCTCGACATTTGCCCTACACCGCCTGCCCTTGACCTCCACCACTACTACTCTCTCCATGCGTTCGCTGCTAATTGCGAATTTCCCGCCTACGTTATTTTGCGTGCGCTACACAGACCCTATTACACGATGCGCGTAAACCGTACGTCTATGCACCAGCGTCCCAAGCGTACATATCTGTAACTACAAGCTGGTTTAGTTGATCTATTACACCATCCATGAGGGACATACCTGGCGCACATGTGCAGTAGTAACGCGCGAAACGCAAATAGAACCGTCTTATCTCTTGTAAAGTCGCTTGTTCTACTGTGCGAAACACAAGGGGGACCGTGTGACATATTGGAATGTCATTCGTTCAAATTCTTTATGTGAGCTCAAGGTTCCTATTTAATAAGAAATTGTTTTTACCATTATTTATGAAGTAATTGATATTTTATTATGTAGGTTAATACTGTTCTGAATTTCAGGTATATTTGTCAGTCACTTCCTGGTTTGCCATGCATGGTTTTGCAGAGTATACAGGGTGTTACAAAAAGGTACGACCAAACTTTCAGGAAACATTCCTCACACACAAAGAAAAGATGCTATGTGGACATGTGTCCGGAAACGCTTAATTTCCATTTTAGAGCTCATTTTAGTTTCGTCAGTATGTACTGTACTTCTCGATTCACCGCCAGTTGGCCCAATTGAAGGAAGGTAATGTTGACTTCGGTGCTTGTGTTGACATGCGACCCATTGCTCTACAGTACGTAACATCAACAGGTTAGTGTGTATCACGAACGTCGTTTTGCAGTCAGTGCAATGTTTACAAATGCGGAGTTAGCAGATGCCCATTTGATGTATGGATTAGCACGGGGCAATAGCCGTGGCACGGTACGTTTGTATCGAGACAGATTTCCAGAACGACGGTGTCCCGACAGGAAGGCGTTCGAAGCAATTGATCGGCGTCTTAGGGAGCACGGAACATTCCAGCCTATGACTCGCGACTGGGGAAGACCTAGAACGACGAGGACACCTGCAATGGACGAGGCAATTCTTCGTGCAGTTGACGATAACCCTAATGTCAGCGTCAGAGAAGTTGCTGCTGTACAAGGTAACGTTGACCACGTCACTGTATGCAGAGTGCTACGGGAGAACCGGTTGTTTCCGTACCATGTACAGCGTGTGCAGGCTCTATCAGCAGCTGATTGGCCTCCACGGGTACACTTCTGCGAATGGTTCATCCAACAATGTGTCAATCCTCATTTCAGTGCAAATGTTCTCTTTACGGATGAGGCTTCATTTCAACGTGATCAAATTGTAAATTTTCACAATCAACATGTGTGGGCTGACGAGAAATCGCACGCAATTGTGCAATCACGTCATCAACACAGATTTTCTGCGAACGTTTGGGCAGGCATTGTTGGTAATATCTTGATTGGGCCCCATGTTCTTCCACCTTCGCTCAATGGAGCACGTTATCATGATTTCAGACGAAATACTCTGCCTGTGCTGCTATAACATGTGCCTTTACAAGTACAACACAACATGTGGTTCATGCACAATGGAGCTCCTGCACATTTCAGTCGAAGTGTTCGTACGCTTCTCAACAACTGATTCGGTGACCGATGGATTGGTAGAGGCGGACCAATTCCATGGCCTCCACGCTCTCCTGACCTCAACCCTCTTGACTTTCATTTATGGGAGCATTTGAAAGCTCTTGTCTACGCAACCCCGGTACCAAATGTAGAGACTCTTCGTGCTCGTATTGTGGACGGCTGTGATAGAATACGCCATTCTCCAGGGCTGCATCAGCGCATCAGGGATTCCATGCGACGGAGGGTGGATGCATGTATCCTCGCTAACGGAGGACATTTTGAACATTTCCTGTAACAAAGTGTTTGAAGTCACGCTCGTACGTTCTGTTGCTGTGTGTTTCCATTCCATGATTAATGTGATTTGAAGAGAAGTAATAAAATGAGCTCTAACATGGAAAGTAAGCGTTTCCGGGCACATGTCCACAAAACATATTTTCTTTCTTTGTGTGTGAGGAATGTTTTCTGAAAGTTTGGCCGTACCTTTTTGTAACGCCTATACAAGACAAGTGTCCGGCGCAGTTGCTAGATCGGTTACTGCTGCTAAAGTGGCAGGTTGTCGAGATATAAGCTAGTTTGAACCTGGTGTTATAGCCAGCACACGAGGTATTGGACATAGAATCTCCGAGGTAGCGATGAAGTTGGAATTTTCCCGTACAGCCATTTCACAAGTGTACCGTGACTATCAGGAATCCGGTAAAACATCAAATCTCCGACATCGCTGCTGCCGGAAAAGGATCCTGCAAGGACGGGACCAACTACGACTGAAGAGAATCGTTCTCGTGGCAGAAGTGCAACACATATTGCAGATTTTGATACTGGGCCACCAACCAGTGTCAGCGTGCGAACCATTGAAGGAAACGTCGTCGATATGGGCTTTCGGAGCCGAAGGCCCACTCGTGTATCCTTGATGACTCCACGGCACGAAGCTTTACACCTCACCTGGTCCCGTCAACACCGACATTGGACTGTTAATGAGTGGAAATATGTTGCCTGGTCGGAAGTCTCGTTTCGAAATGTATCGAGCGGATGGAGGTGTACGGGTAAGGAAACAACCTCATGAATCCAGGGATCTTGCATGTCAGCATGGGACTGTTCAAGCTGGAGGAGTCTCTGTAGTGGTGTGGGGCGTGTGCAGTTGGAGTGATATGGGACCGCTGGTACGTCTAGATAAGTGTCTGACGGGTGACACGTTCGTAAGCACCTACTCTGTCCACCTGCACCCATTCATGTCCAGTGTGCATTCAGACGGACTTGGGCAAATCCAGCAGAACAAAGCGACACCTCACACGTCCTGAATTGTCACAGAGTGTCTCCAGGAACATTATTCTGAGTTTAAACACTTCTGCTGGCCACCAAACTCACCAAACATGAACATTATTGAGCATACGTGGAATGCCTTGTAACTTGCTGTTCGGAAGAGATCTCCGCCCCCTCGTACTCTTAAGGATTTATGGACAGCCCTGCAGAATTCATGGTGTCAATTCCTTCAGACATTAGTCGAGTCCGTGCCACGTCGTGTAGTGGCACTTCTGCGTGCTCGCGGGGGCATTACACGATATTAGGCAGGTGAACCAGTTTCTTTGGCTCTTCAGTGTAATTCTCAGTATAGAAAAGCTAAAACCAGGAATTTTTGATGGGTCACAAACCCGTAATCTTATAAACAACGATGTTTTCATAAACCACATGATTCAAAGTGAATTGGAAGCGTGGACAAGTTTTGTATCAGATGTCAAAAAATTTATGGAGAATCACAAAGCTGAAGGATACTCCAAAGTGGTAGACAAAATGCTCCAGAATTTCCAAAAACTAGCAGCTAATGTGAGCGTCAAATTGCATTTTTTGCACAGCCATTTAGATAAATTTCCTGACAACTTGGGCGATTACAGCGAAGAACAAGGGGAACGGCTGCAGCAGGACATCATCATTATAGAGGAAAGATATCAATGACGTTGGGATCGCCATGTGGTGGGAGACTACTGCTAGAACTTACAGAGAGGCTGTCTGGACCAAAAACTCCGAAGAAAATCCCATACAAAACGGTTTTCTTAATTCTTATTGAAATGTTTTTATTGTTATGATTAATTTTATTATTCCTTGTATCAATTATAGCACTTTTTTGAAATCATCTGATTTTTTAACCTCTTCAGTCCCGAAGATAAAGAATGAAAAAAAAATTTAAGTGACTTTTTTGTTAGAGTTGATCTCAAAGTAGCACAAAAAATCTAATTTTGAAATTTTAATTTAGATAATGTATGAATAATTGAATGTACACATGTGTGTACATTGGGTCTTAACAGAGAAAAAATGCCGATCTCGTAGTATTTTTATATTTTTATTTAGAATGAAAAATGTTCACATTACATCTCATTTGTATGTAGACATTACTTCTCATGTTTATGGAATTTAGCAAAACAATTGTTTTTTAATACGCACAAATAAACTTTGCACTTTTCACACATTATGCGATAACGTGACTTGCACCCTGGATGAAGACACCTTGAGGCAAAAATACTCTCAACATATTCAGGAAGGTGGCCAATCCTGTCACATTTGCTTTCTCTAGTTGGCTTTGGCACATTTCATCTTCGTTTTGTGTGGTTTTGATGCTCCTCATCTTCATCAGAACTGTGTTACACTCGGATAAATTCCTTTCGACAGTTCCAGTGAGTGTACAATTTTTGAAGACTTCACCAAGTCGTGGGCCAAGTGAATTCTGAAGTGAATGAGAGACATCCACTTTTGCTTTGGTATCCCTTGTTTTTGACAACAGCTTTTGTACATAATTCATGAATTAATAGTGGCACACCAATACGTTCAGGTTGAGTTGGAAGTTCATCAACAGAATCCTCGTCTTCGACTGACCAGGTACTCAAGTCACTCATCTCAAGTAGTTTCACAATGTCATTGTTTGTCAGAGCTGAGAAGCGATAATTAAATAAAGTAAAGGTAACTGTTGATGTAATTGAATAAAGAAATGAAAGTGAACCTAATAACAAAATTAATAAATTTAGAGCTTTTACGGCGATTAATACGCAGGACCTATAGATTACATGTCCATCATGCTACCCATAACACGCACAACGACTTCACTCATACTCTACCGTATTAGTACCTAAACATTTAGATTTTAATTTAGATTACGTTTTAAATTACCATTTCTCAGTGAGATCAGTCTTCGTGTTAGTACCACTACATTCTATGAGCTAAGACCTGATGTACACAAATGTGTACTTCAAATTCAACAGTCGATGTTTGTAAAACTACGAAACTAACGTTTTAATTGCACGCACATATCACTTCCTTGATGTCTTGCTTGGAGTAAGACACGATAAAAACAGCAATACAATTAAAAAACGAATATTGAAACTGAATTTACCTTTCTCGCGTGTCGCAGATGGCGCCATCCTTAAGATTGGAAGTTTCAGGATGCGAGAAAATCCGTCAAAACTGACTTGCGCGCGACCTAGTGGCAACAACAGAAACCGCATGATGTGCGCATTCGTGCACATCAGGTCTCAATTCGGGAAAACGACACTTGCCAGGATGACACTACAAAGACCTGATGTGCACATATGTGTATGCCGGGACTGAAGAGGTTAAAGTAAACGTTTTAAAAAATATTCTTCTCTTTTTTATAATATAATTTCCGGTATAAATGGATTGCCTTTATCTCAAAAGTTGAGTCATTTCAACAAAAATATTATTTCCGTATTTGGCAGATGAAAATTACTTGAATTGATTAATGAATCCCATGTCGCAGTATCAGTGTTACCCTGTGTTATACAACGAATGAACTGTTAAACCATACATCATCGGTCGTGCCCCCTCTTGTCTCTTTAAACGGAAGATACTCATCTACCATATGATATTGGCAAAATCTAAGTTACTTTCATGTCTTAACAATTGTACCCGTCTCGAAAGTAGAATTCTGTTTTAGCTTCCAAGAACTTGTAACTGGTTTTTGATGATACTTCCACTTAACATTCTTGGATATGAAAGTTAACGGCAACTGTGAGTAAGTTTCGATTAGTAAAATAAAGAGCCAGTAGGTTGTCGGAAGTTTATTTAAACTGGATCTAGTTTTCGATACTATTATGAGTTCGACGTTTGTGTTTGTGTATTTTACCCTTGCAGTTTCAATGGACACTTAATTTTAATTACTATATATGACTTGAGTTGGTTAGCTTGTGATTGATGTAAGATGTAACCAATGTAAGTAACATATGTACTTCTGAATGAATTACACTTAGCAGTATCGAAATCTAGGTCAGGTTTAAGTAAATAAGCTTCCGGCAGTTGATTGGTTGTTTACTTTACTAATCGAAACTTATTCTTAATTCGATCTTAGACACTAATTATTTTTGTGTAGTACAGTAATAATACATCAGATAAACTATTAAACATAGTACTGACAAAATTTTCTAGACTGCGACCAGTTTTCAATTTCAGTAGAATATTTGTTTCTAGGTACATGACCACCTTGAAACATTTTTTCACATTTCGAAAAACGTTACTTTTCTAGAGTAATTTTTTGACAACATGAGTGCCACTTTTTTAACTTGAATAGAAAAATATGCCAAACATCTGTTACAGAAGTGGCTAGAGGTGCAAGTCTGAAGTTCCCAAAGTACAACTCTCTCTCTTATGTATCACATTGTGTAATGTTTTCAGTTCATTATGTGTATAAATCCCACACGTTCAGCTACTTAACGAAATCGAACAGATAACAAGTTCCATAAGTTTTGTACCGACATTTGGTTGTTTTTAACAATTTAGTAAACTGTACTCAAAATATTTTGCAACTGATCGATCTTTTGTGTTTTATTTTCTGACAGTTTCCATGATAATGTGCTAGGCCAGAAGTCAGTCGAACTATAATATTTTTAACACAGTTGAGAGACGTTCTTTGGAAATACACGTCGTCCCTGAAAAGCGGCAATGAATTACATTCATATATTTTCCTTAAAATTCTTTAGCATTGTAGAACTATATATTCCTTTCAACAAAAATATCTGATGCGCTGATATACAACATTAAATTTGTCAATATTTTGTTGCAGATTTTACTGTCACCGAAGTGAACACGGCTTCCCTTCCTACTAAAGTGTGACAAGCGGTGATCATGATGCGATGCCCGGCGTATGTCACCGGTGCAAGCGGAATGTGTACGTTGCGGACGAGAAAGTTGCTTTGGGGAGAGTGTGGCACAATTTCTGCGTTTCATGCAGTTAGTTTATTCTTTACGATAAAATATTACATGCTACTGGTGTTCAACACTTTGAGCGCTCAACTAAGACGTGTTTCGAATTCCAGGAAAATGTCGGAAACTTTTAGACGAGTGTTCAGCAAAACTATACGAAGATGAAATATACTGCCGGAAATGTTACGGGGCGATCTGCGGTCGATCAGAAGACGAAGAAGAGGTATGTTTTAGCATCTTACGGATAACATAACTGTGTATAGTAAAGAAACAGTCACAAAATCCATTAACGCAGAGAAATTTGTAACTTCTCATCTTTGATTAACTCACAAAAGCTGAAATGAAGTATTTCTACTCAGGAAGATGCAGAAGTACTGCTTATGAATGTCGGTGCCATTGTGAAACAGCTAAAATTATAGAAGTCTCCAGGGCCAGATGGAATCCCTGTCAGATTCTGTACAGAATTTGCAACTGAATTAGCTCCCGTTTTAACCATAGTGTACCGTGGATACTTTGAAGAAAAAACTACACCCAGTAATTGGAAGAAAGCACAGGTCACACCTATATACTAGAAGGACATCAATAGTGATTCACAAAACTAACGTCCAGTCTGACTGACGTATACGTGTTGTAGAATCCTAGGACGCATTCTGAACTGAAATATAATATTTTATCTCGAACAGAGGGAACTCTTCTATGCTGCTGCGTACTTCGTTCTAGCCACACTTCTCACTCGACTTCGCATGGGACAAAGCCCTAGACGAAGGCTCCTTGCTCCAACGAGAGGACACTCCAATGTGTGATGCTTATTGCACACAGTTCACAGTGTGCCACATTTTCGTTGACTGTGTTTTATTTTCACCCGGCAGGGCTGCGTCTAATGTACGTACAGATTAATTTTAATTTTAATAATCAACAGCCTCAGTTGTACCGTTTACCTAGAATTTACCTAGGTTTCAGTCGGGATAACCCAACCTTCTTCAGAATGACAGTAACTACCGTTTGTCCATAGTGGACATAGTCAAGCAAAAATTACAAATCTATATATTATCGTCAGACTGTAAAAACTTATCTGAAACTGTCTCGACTCCACTTAGCGAGCGTGATGTGGCAGCCACGAGTGCTGTACTGGAACTGACCGTAGCATCATGAGGCCCGCCAATGCGGACACAAAACCTTGCGCTTGCGCATAAACTGTATGGTAGTTATTTGTTGGAACAAGACGCGAACTTAACTCCTGACCTTGAATTTACTAGTAAAGTGAAATAAAAGGTATAGCTGAGGAAAAGGGCGTATATGTTATCCTGTGCAGAACGTACTTGATCTGAAGTATTCATTGGTCATGATATGAGGAAGACATGTGCTTACAAGGTATGGCCTATCTAGGAAAATTTTTGTGCTTAAGCACGAAGTTTAATCACCTAAAAATAACTTAGGAGTGGGAAGGATAATATAAAGCCAACGTCGTCATTATTATGACTAGTTCTAGAAATTTTGAAGACGTATTGTTAAGCACTTGCTTAGCTATGGTTGCAACGCATGAACATCCTATTGACTTATTACACAAATTGTCATGATTGAACTTATGAACAGGCCTGTATCTAATCTGTAACATCCGGCAATACGGGCCATGTAAAGTAGATGGTCATTATTCAACGTTAGTATATTTGACCTGAAATGGTCTAGAATCAAGTCAAAAACTAATGCACGTGCCTGATTGAGCTTCTTGGCGAAGTTATGGTTATGAGCTGCAGAAAACACTATACTAGGGGATAATGTGGCGGCAATGGGGTACTCAATTTGCCTTCATGGAGGTGATCCACACACATTCTGTAAAAACTGTGTGTGGACCACTGCCATCATAATTCGTGCCTGGTATTGCCAGATGTTACAGATTAGGTATAGACTTGTTCATAAGTTCAATCATGACCATCTGTGTGCTAAGTCAATAGGATGTTCATGCGTTGTAACCATACCTAGGCAAGTGTTTAACAATTACATCTTAAAAATTTCTGGACCTAGTCATAATAATGACGATGTTGGTTTTATATTATCCTTCCCACTCCTAAGTTTTTTTTTAGGTGATTAAACTTCGTGTTTAAGCACAAAAATTTTCCTAGAGAGGCCATACCTTGAAAGCACATGATGTCTTCCTAATATCATGACCAATGAATACTTCATAAATGTTAATACAGTCGATCGAAGTACGGTCTGCACAGGATGACATACACGCCCTTTTCCTCAGCTGTACCTTTTATTTCACTTTACTAGTAAATTCTAGGCCAGGAATTAAGTTCGCGTCTTGTCCCAACAAGTAACTATCATACAGTTTATGCGCAAGCGCAAAGTATTGTGTCCGCATTGGCGGGCCTCATGACACTACGGTCAGTTCCAGTACAGCACTCGTGGCTGGGGCATCGCGCTCGCGAAGTGGGTTCAAATGGTTCAAATGGCTCTGAGCACTATGGGACTTAACATCTGTGGTCATCAGTCGCGTTGAATTTAGAACTACTTAAACCTAACTAACCTAAGGACATCACACACATCCATGCCCGAGGCAGGATTCGAACCTGCGACCGTAGCGGTCACGCGGCTCCAGACTCAAGCGCCTTGAACCGCACGGCCACCACGGCCGGCCGCGAAGTGGGGCCGAGACAGTTTCAGATAAGGTTTTACAGTCTGACGATAATTTATGCATTTGCAGTTTTAGCTTGACGATGTCCACTATGGACACACGGTAGTTACTGTTATTCTGAAGAAGGTTGGGTTATCCCGACTGAAACCTAGGTAAATTCAAGGTAAATGGTGCAACTGAGGCTGCTGATAATTAAAATTAATATTTATACAGTTGCTGACAGGGTCGCGAAATGTTGAAGATATGTACGCACAGATTAGTCTTATATTTTCGCAGTAATGAGGCGAACGTGTTACGACTAATTAAGACTCCTGAAATGTCCTCTCTAGCTTAGCCACGTTTCTTTTGTAAATGATCAGGCAACCAAAGATCCCTTTGTAGTTTAGTCTCCTTCTCGTAACATCCGTGTTTTAATATAACATCTTAGAGCATATGGTATAAAAGAATCGCATTATTTTAAAGGATACATGATGGTATTGTGTTTGTAAACATAAGTGAGATTGCGAGAGAGTGAATTTAATTGTAAATAACATGGTTTTTTCTCTTTCTAATGCTTTGGAATTTAGACATTTTAACTCCGTTCGATTGTGTTTACGATTGAATAACAAGTACACTGACAAACTGCCTATTGGCTCCTGTCTCGGCTTCTTCGGCCGACGTTCATCTAATGATTTTACTGACGTTTCGCCAGCACGAGTGGCTGGCATTGTCAAAGGAGGTTTCTTTCTGCTGGGTGCCGGGGCACGTGGGTATTAGGGGAAACGAACTGGCGGATGTGGCTGCCGAAGATGCATGTTCCCTCCCTCACGTTGTTGAATGTGCCGTCCCCCTCCATGCTGTTACCTCCCTTTTGCGTTTTCGTGTTATGCGTCAATGGGAAGAGGAGTGGCTGGCAGTCGGTGAAAATAAGCTGCGTCTGGTCAAGGCCACCACGTGGCCATGGCGTACGTCCTACCAGTCATGCAGTCGGGATGAGGTTCTCCTCACTCGCCTCCGCATCGGGCACAGTCCCTAACGCACGGTTTTTTACTCCGGCGGGAGGACCCCCCAATCTGCAGTGCTTGTGGCGTCCAGATTACTGTTCGCCACATTTTACTTGACTGTCTTTTATTCTCTGACCAGAGGGCGGTGGTTTCCTTGCCACCGGATTTGCCCTCTATTTTGCAAGACGACGCAACGACTGTGGTTAAGGTCTTACGGTTTTGTGTCCTGTCCAATTTGTTGCCTCGGATTTTAGGGAGAGGATTCTAATGTGCTGCTGGGTGACTGGCTCACCCAGGTTTTAGGTAAGAGGTCCGCCAGTCACGATTACTTACTTGTTTCACTTCGATTTCTGTTCTCTTTTCCTTGTGTTTCCTTTCCTTTTTTAGTGCGTTTCCTCTCCTCTTGTTTTGCCTCTGTATGTGAGAATTTGGAACTGCGTCTGGTCTGTGTCTTTTAGTCGTTCTCCTTGTTCGCTGTCCGTCTTCGTCCCTTCACCGCATGTGTTCCTGTTTCTATGCGTTTGGGCGCTGATGACCATGCTGTTTAGCGCCCGAAAACCTCAAACCACACACACACACACACACACACACACACACACACACAAAGCTTCACCCTCAATTGCCGGTGGTGAACTGGAGCCGAGCTCGCGGCCGCAGACTATATGTACCTGGCGCGCCAACGTCCGAGGGCTTCTCCGCGGTCATTTCCGGCACGGTTCTCCTCTTGCTACCTGCGACGGTCGTTCGCTGCAGTACGGGAAGCCAGGATCCGTTTACCTTTAAGGCTTTCCTCTTGCTTGTTGAAGCTGTTCGCGTGTTTTTGTATTTCTACAGCTTCTCTGAACAAGCGCGTGTGAAAGTGATTCTCTACAACCAGAACTTCCGTGTCGGCGAATGTTATTACGTGGTCGGTCTCACTCAGTGCGTGTTCTGCCACGGCCGATTTCTCCACCTGCTCCAACCTGCAATGTCGCTTATGCTCTTTGATCTTGGTGTTAATTGATCGTCCAGTCATTCCTACATAAACTTTTCCGCATGTGCATGGTATACGGTATATTCCCGACATTGCAAGTGGGTCACTTTTCTCCTTCGTCGATCTAAGACACTCTTTGATCTTCTTTGTCGGGTTGAAAATCGTCTTTACGCTTTATACGGCCAATTCTGTCAGTCACTCTGGGAATGTATGGCAGAAAGCCCGTACCCGGCATTTCTTTTTCTGATTCCTTACTTCGCCGAGTGTTTGGCTCTGTTACACTTCTAATATAATTTGTGGAGTACCCATTGCTCCTCAGAACACTTTCCAGGTGTTGCATTTCCTGTCTGAGGTGCTGTGGCACACATATTCGTCCCGCTCTCAATACGAGCGTATTAATCATGCCTCTTTTCTGGCTCTGGTGGTGGTTTGATAGGTTGTGCAGATATCGGTCCGTTATGTGTCGGTTTTCGATACACGCTGTGTCCCAGGTTTTCGCCGCCCCTTGTGACCAGCACTTCTAGAAATGGCAGTTTCTTGTCCTTTTCTACTCCCATGGTAAATGTTATGTTGGCTTGGAGGCTGTTCAGGTGTCTTAGAAGTCATTGAGCTGTTCTTCACCATGGCTCCATACAACGAAAGTATCATCGACGTATCTGTACCACACCGTAGGTTTACAAGTCGCAAAGTCCAGTGCCTGTGCTTCAAATTGTTCCATGAAGAAGTTGGCCACTACTGGACTAAGAGGACTACCCAGCTGTTCGTAGAAATCGCCATTCCACGTGAAATAGCTCGTGGTGAGACATGCATGGAAGAGCCCTTTGATGTCTTGCGGGAAAATGGAACCGAGAACTACACCTATGGAGGACATCATTGGCAACACCGAAGCAGCCATTCGGCCCCTTCCTGAAAGACATGGATCAAGATAATCAGGTGGATACCGTCTTTCTTGACTTCCGAAACTCATTTGACTCAGTAAGAAACAATTCTTATTATTAATAAGAGTACGATCATATAGGACATAACACAAAATTTATGACCTTATTAAGAATTTTCTTGTCAAGAGGACGCAAAATGTTATTTTGGATGGAGAGTCATAGACAAAAGTAGAAGTAACTTGAAGCGTTCCCCAGGCCATGTATTTGGACCCTCCTTGTTCATGGATGAGTTTGTAGACAATATGGTCCTCAGACTTATCCCAGGCGATGACGTTGTCTTTAATGAAATACTGTCTAAATATTCAGTCTGAACTTGATAAAGACTTTGTTGTGTAGCAAAGACTGAATTTAAATTCTCAGAAATGTCAAATTATGCACTTTACAAAAAGCAAACTTATGACTACAATATCAAGGAGTCGCAGTTGGAATCAGTGTGCTCATACAAATACCTAGGTATGACAGTTTGTAGGGATATGACACGAAGTGGTTTAGGTCAAGCAGGTGGCAGAATTTGGCTCTTTGCAGCGTACTGAGAAGAATACTGCTTAAGTTGTGGGACCTGTACAAAATAGGACTAATAGGGCATACTGCTCGTTCGTTTGACGCACAGGGAAGAGTCACGAATTATGGTCAAATTTGAATTGACAGACGCCTAAAGATAGAAATCACTTACTCCGCGAAATCCTACTTACAAAATTTCAAAGACAAATATTAAGTGACTAGCTTAGCGTCCGCTGCTTCGCTCCTGTAGACTGTTTGTACTGCGGAAAAGGTTTCTTTTATCGAATTTTTATGTTGTTCACAAAATGAAACACCTTCTAAGCTTTCCAAGCTACATAAGGCCATGTAAGCATATCTCTTCCGAACGTACTTCTGACCAAAATGCGATTCTGTTAGCTGGAGATCAAAGTTTTTGTTAATTCTTTTGGGAATTTGTGGCAAGTTCCTATGGGACCAAACTGCTGACATCATCCGTCGCTATGCTTACACACTACTTAACATAACTTAAATTAACTTACGCTAAGGACAACACACAAACCCATGCCAGAGGGAGGACTCTAACCTCCGACAGGTGAAGCCGCGCGAACCGTGGCCTGAGACCAAGCGGCTACCCCGCGCGGCTTTTGTTAATCATGCCTTTTGCGTTCTTGTGGAGATATTTACTCAGCAACTTTCATCCACTAGCAAATATTTCTTTATATGTAACACAAAAGTGAAATACCAAATTTCGGCGAATTTAGCTTCAAATTTTTTTTTAATGTAACAAAATATTTTCTTAAAAGTTTTCATCCTCTATTACACTCCTTTATGGGTTGAATTTCCAGAAACGTTGAAACATGTATCTTTTTTAAATTTCTAGCCGAGAAGTCAAAGATGTATCCTTAAAATTCATTTAGAAGTTCTTCAGTTATTATCTGTTTAAAAAAACTTTCAGGCACTATTTTACCTCTTTAGTGGTTGAGTTTCCAAAAATGCTAAAACACGTATTTTTAATGTTCTGACTGAGGAAGCAGATACCAGTTTTCGTAGTTTTCATACTTTTAAAAAGCCTTTCATCCCCTATTTCACTCCATGAGGAAGGGAATTTCGGATAATCCCATCTTAAACGACGCCTACGGTATAAGATCCACACTCACTCCAAACTTCAAGTTTCTATCCTTGGCGGTTTGGGCTGGGCGATGATGAGTGAGTGAATCAGTCTGACCGTATTTCACCACCTTAGGGGTTGAATTTCGTAAAGCTGTGAAACACGCATTTTCTAGTTCTAGCCCGCATGTCGTGGTCGTGCGGTAGCGTTCTCGCTTCCCACGCCCGGGTTCCCGGGTTCGATTCCCGGCGGGGTCAGGGATTTTCTCTGCCTCGTGATGGCTGGGTGTTGTGTGATGTCCTTAGGTTAGTTAGGTTTAAGTAGTTCTAAGTTCTAGGGGACTGATGACCATAGATGTTAAGTCCCATAGTTCTCAGAGCCATTTGAACCATTTTTTTTTCTATTTCTAACCGAGAAACCAGATTTAAATTTTCATAGATTCAGCTTTCAAAACGGTTTCATAATGAAATATTTTCATAAAAAGTCTTATCTCCTGTTTTACCTCCGCAGGCATAAATTTCAAAAAATACTGATTCTGCTCGAGAAACCAAATACCAATTTTTCCTAGGTCTATATTAAAAATAGCTTTAATAGCGACATTTTTCAAAAAAACTCTTCATCCCCTATTCCCCCCAGCCCCTCCTTAGGGGTGGAATTTCGAAAAATTCCAACTTAAACAATGCCTATAGTGTAAGATCCACACCATCCACATTTCAAGTTCCTATCGTTAGCGATTTGAGCGTAGCGATGTTGCGTTAGTCAGTCTCTCAGGACATTGCCTTTTACACTGAAGAGCCAAAGAATGTGTACACCTGCCTAAAATCGTGTAGGGTCCTGCGAGCACGCAGAAGTGCCGCAGTACGACGTGGCATGGACTCGACTAATGTCTGAAGCAGTGCTGGGGGGGAACTGACACCATGACTCCTGCAGGGCTGTCCATAAATCCGTAAGAGTACGGGGGGTGGGGGTGGAGATCCCTTCTGAACAGCACCTTACAAGGCATCCCAGGTAAGCTCAATAATGTTCATGTGTGGGGAGTTTGGTGGCCAGCAGAAGTGTTTGAACTCAGAAGAATGTTCCTGGAGCCACTCTGTAGCAATTCTGGACGTGTGGGGTGTCGCATTGACTTGATAATCATACGGTTACCAAGTCCGTCTGAATGGACAATTAACATGAATGGATGCAAGTGGTCAGACAGGATGCTTACGTACGTGTCACCTGTCAGAGTCGTATCTAGACGTATCAGGGGTCCCATATCACTCCAACTGCACACGCCCCACACTATTACAGAGCCTCCACAAGCTTGAACAGTCCCCTGCTGAATTCGTGAGGTTGTCTCCATACCCGTACACGTCCATCCGTTCGACACAATTTGAAACGGGACGCGACCGATCAGGGAACATGCTTCCAGTCATCAAAATTCCAATGTCGGTGTTGACGGACCCAGGCGAGGCGTTAAGCCTTGTGTCGTGCAGTCACCAAGGACATACGAGTGGGCCTTCGGCGTCGAAAGCCCATATCGACGATGTTTTGTTAAATGGTTCGCATGCTGACACTTGTTGATGGTCCAGCATTGAACCCTGCAGCAATCTGTAGAAACGCTGCACTTCTGTCACGTTGAATGATTATCTTCAGTCGTCGTTGGCCCCGTTCTTGCCGAACCTCTTGCCGGCCGCAGCGATGTTGAAGATGTAATGTTTTACCGAGTTCTTGATGTTCACGGGACACTCGTGAAATGGTCGTACGGAAAAATCCCCACTTCATCGCTACCTCGGAGATGCTGTGTCCCGTCGCTGGTGCGTCGACTATAAGACCACGTACAAACTCACTTAAATCTTTATGACCTGCCATTGTAGCAGCAGTAAACCCATCTAACAACTGCGCCAGACGCTTCTTGTCTTATATAGGCGTTTCCAACCGCAGCGCCGTGTTCTGCCTGTTCACATATCTCTATATTTGGATACGCATTCTTATACCAGTCTCTTTGGTTTCTTCCGTGTATAAGTATCCAGAGAAGAATATAGAGAAATTTTTGAGGCCCTATGTATTTCTCCAGTAAGGATCGTGCAGACAATATTAGACTAAATGCAACACGCACAGAGGCAGTCCTTATTCACACACTCCATCCGGGATTGGAGCGGGAAACAACACTAAGCGTGTTCTATCAGTAAGCCTGTGGTGTACATGTCCACTGCATTAGACAGCTGTTAACGGTCGCTTCTCTGGCGTTTTCAATCAGTTCTAAGGCTGCAAATGCACTCGGGGTACACCACCAATAGGGAGTGTCCACTGGGGTGTGATTCAACTACATCTACATCTGCATCTACATCTACATGATTACTCTGCTATTCACAATAAAATGCTTGGCGGAGGGTTCAATGAACCACCTTTAAGCTGTCTCTCTACCGTTCAACTCTCGACCAGCGCGAAGGGAAACGAGCACTAAAGTTTTTCTGTGTTGGCCTGATTTCTCTTATTTTATCGTGATGATCATTTGTCCCCATGTAGGTGGGTGCCAATAGAATTTTTTCGCAATCGGAGGAGAAAACTGGTGATTTAAATTTTATGAGAAGATCCCGTCGCAACGGAAAACGCCTTTTTTTAAATGATTGTCACTCCGATTCACGTATCATGTCTGTGGCATTATTTCCCCTATTTCGGGACAGGACACAACGAGCCGCCCTTCTTTGAACTTTTTCGATGTCATCCGTCAGTCCCACCTGATGCGGATCCCACACCGCACAGCAATAGTCAAGAAAAGGGAGGACAAGAGTGGTGTAAGCAGTCTCTTTAGTAGACCTGTCGCACCTGCTAAGTGTTCTACATCTACATCTACATTTATACTCCGCAAGCCACCCAACGGTGTGTGGCGGAGGGCACTTTACGTGCCACTGTCATTACCTCCCTTTTCTGTTCCACTCGCATATGGTTCGCGGGAAGAATGGCTGTCTGAAAGCCTTCGTGCGCGCTCGAATCTCTCTAATTTTACATTCGTGATCTTCACAGGAGGTATAAGTAGGGGGAAGCAATATATTCGACACCTCATCCAGAAACGCACCCTCTCGAAACCTGGCGAGCAAGCTACACCGCGATGCAGAGCGCCTCTCTTGCAGAGTCTGCCACTTGAGTTTGCTAAACATCTCCGTAACGCTATCACGGTTACCAAATAACCCTGTGACGAAACGCGCCGCTCTTTTTTGGATCTTCTCTATCTCCTCCGTCAACCCGATCTGGTACGGACCCCACACTGATGAGCAATACTCAGGTATAGGTCGAACGAGTGTTTTGTAAGCCACCTCCTATGTTGATGGACTACATTTTCTAAGGACTCTCCAAATGAATCTCAACCTGGTACACGCCTTACCAACAATTAATTTTATATCATCATTCCACTTCAAATCGTTCCGCACGCATACTCCCAGATATTTTACAGAAGTAACTGCTACCTATGTTTGTTCCGCTATCATATAATCATACAATAAAGGATCCTTCTTTCTATGTATTCGCAATACATTACATTTGTCTATATTAAGGGTCAGTTGCCACTCCCTGCACCAAGTGCCTGTCCGCTGCAGATCTTCCTGCATTTCGCTACAATTTTCTAATGCTGCAACTTCTCTGTATACTACAGCATCATCCGCGAAAAGCCGCATGGAACTTCCGACACTATCTACTAGGTCATTTATATATATATATATATATATTGTGAAAAGCAATGGTCCCATAACACTCCCCTCTGGCACGCCAGAGGTTACCTTAATGTCTGTAGACGTCTCTCCATTGATAACAACACGCTATGTTCTGTTTGCTAAAAACTCTTCAATCCGCCACACAGCTGGTCTGATATTCCATAGGCTCTTACTTTGTTTATCAGGCGACAGTGCGGAACTGTATCGAACGCCTTCGGGAAGTCAAGGAAAATAGCATCTACCTGGGAGCCTGTATCTAATATTTTCTGGGCCTCATGAACAAATAAAGCGAGTTGGGTCTCACACGATCGCTGTTTCCGGAATCCATGTTGATTCCTACAGAGTAGATTCTGGGTTTCCAAAAACGACATGATACGCGAGCAAAAAACATGTTCTAAAATTCTACAACAGATCGACGTCAGAGATATAGGTCTATAGTTTTGCGCATCTGCTCGACGACCCTTCTTGAAGACTGGGACTACCTGTGCTCTTTTTCAATCATTTGGAACCTTCCGTTCCTCTAGAGACTTGCGGCACACGGCTGTTAGAAGGGGGGCAAGTTCTTTCGCGTACTCTGTGTAGAATCGAATTGATATCCCGTCAGGTCCAGTGGACTTTCCTCTGTTGAGTGATTCTAGTTGCTTTTCTATACCTTGGACACTTATTTCGATGTCAGCCATTTTTTCGTTTGTGCGAGGATTTAGAGAAGGAACTGCAGTGCGGTCTTCCTCTGTGAAACAGCTTTGGAAAAAGGTGTTTAGTATTTCAGCTTTACGCGTGTCATCCTCTGTTTCAATGCCATCATCATCCCGGAGTGTCTGGATATGCTGTTTCGAGCCACTTAATGATTTAACGTAAGACCAGAACTTTCTAGGATTTTCTGGCAAGTCGGTACATAGAATTTTACTTTCGAATTCACTGAACGCTTCACGCATAGCCCTCCTTACGCTAACTTTGACATCGTTTAGCTTCTGTTTGTCTGAGAGGTTTTGGCTGCGTTTACACTTGGAGTGAAGCTCTCTATGCTTTCGCAGTAGTTTCCTAAATTTTTTGTTGAACCACGGTGGGTTTTTCCCGTCCCTCACAGTTTTACTCGGCACGTACCTGTCTAAAACGCATTTTACCATTGCCTTGAACTTTTTCCATAAACACTCATCATTGTCAGTGTCGGGACAGAAATTTTCGTTTTGATCTGCTAGGTAGTCTGAAATCTGCCTTCTATTACTCTTGCTAAACAGATAGACCTTCCTCCCTTTTTTTATATTCCTATTAACTTCCATATTCAGGTCCAAGATGTTATCTCCACGAGTCGGTTCTCTGTTTAATTGCTCGAGGTAATTTTCGGATAGTGCACTCAGTATAATGTCACTCGATGCTCTGTCCCTACCACCCGTCCTAAACATCCGAGTGTCCCAGTCTATATCCGGTAAATTGAAATCTCCACCTAAGACTATAACATGCTGAGAAAATTTAAGTGAAATGTATTCCAAATTTTCTCTCAGTTGTTCTGCCACTAATGCTGCTGAGTCGGGAGGTCGGTAAAAGGAGCCAACTGTTAACCTAGCTCGGTTGTTGAGTGTAACCTCCACCCATAATAATTCACAGGAACTATCCACTTCTACTTCACTACAGGATAAACACCTACTAACAGCGACAAACACGCCACCACCGGTTGCATGCAATCTATCCTTTCTAAACACCGTCTGTGCCTTTGTAAAAATTTCGGCAGAATTTATCTCTGGCTTCAGCCAGCTTTCTGTACCTATAACGATTTTAGCTTAGGTGCTTTCTATCAGCACTTGAAGTTCCGGTACTTTACCAATGCAGCTTCGACAGTTTACAATTACAATACCGATTGCTGCTTGGCCCCCGCATGTCCTGACTTTGCCCCGCACCCTTTGAGGCTGCTGCCATTTCTGTACTTGCCCGAGACCACCTAACCTAAAAAACCGCCCAGTCCACGCCACACAACCCCTGCTACCCGTGTAGCCGCTTGCTGCGTGTAGTGGACTCCTGACCTATCCAGCGGAACCCGAAACCCCACCACCCTATGGCGCAAGTCGAGGAATCTGCAGCCCACACGGTCGCAGAACCGTCTCAGCCTCTGATTCAGACCCTAATGTTCTGCCAATGAATCGCAGCCTTTGGTTTGCTCTACCCACAACATTATCTATGTGATCGTTCCACTTAAGGTTATTTGTAATTGTAATCCCTAAGTATTTAGTTGAATATATAACCTTACGATTTGTGTGACTTATCGCGTAATCGAAATTTAGCGGATTTCTTTTAGTACTCATGTGACTAACTTCGCACTTTTCTTTATTCAGGGTCAACTGCCACTTTTCGCACCATACAGATATCTTATCTAAATTATTTTGCAACTCGTTTTGGTCATCTGATGACTTTACAAGACGGTAAATGACAGCATCATCTGCAAACAATCTAAGACGGCTACTCAGATTGTGTCTTATGTCGTTAATATAGATCAGGAACGATAGAGGGACTATAACATTTTCTTGGGGAACGCCGGATGTTACTTCTGTTTTACTAGAAGACTTTCCGTCTATTACTACGAACTGTGACCTTTCTGTCAGGAAATCATGAATCCAGTCGCACAACTGAGGCGATATTCCATAGGCAACCAGTTTTGTTAGAAGACGCTTGTAAGGAACGGTGTCGAAAGCCTTCTGGAAATCTAAAAATATGGAATCAATTTGACATCCCCTGTAGATAGCACTCATTACTTTATGAGTATAAAGAGCTAGTTGTGTTTCACAAAAACGATGTTTCTGAATCCGTGCTTAACTATGTGTCAATTAATCGTTTTCTTCGAGGTAATTCGTAATGTTCGAATACAGTATATGTTCCAAAACCCTACTGCAGATCGACGTTAGTCATATGGGCCTGTAATTCAGCGGATTACTCCTATTTCCCATTTTGGATATAGGAGTGACTTGAGCAATTTTCCAGTCTTTAGGTACGGAACTTTTTGTGAGCGAGTGGTTGTATATAATTGCTAAATATGGAGCTATTGTATCCGTATACTCTGAGAGGAACCTGACGGGTGTACAGTCCGGACCGGAGGCCTTGCCTTTATTAAGTGATTTAAGCTGCTTTGCTACACAGAGGATATCTACTTCTATGTTTCTCATGTTGGCAGTTGTTCTTGATTGGATTTCAGGAATGTTTACTTCGTTTTCTTTGGTGAAGGAGTTTCGGAAAACCGTGTTTAATAACTCTGCTTTAGTGGCACTGTCATCAGTGGCTTCACCGTTGTTATCGCTCAGTGAAGGTATTGATTGCGTCTTGCCTCTGGTGTGCTTTATGTATGATCAGAATCTCTTTGGGTTTTCTGCCAGATTCCGAGACAGAGTTTCGTTGTGGATATTATTAAAAGCATTTCGCATGGAAGCACGCGCTATATTTTGAACTTTGCCAAACTTTGCCACTCTTGGAGATTTTGCATTATTTTAAATTTGGCATGCTTTGTTTGTTCCTTCTGCAAGAGCGATCTGACCTGTTTTGTGTACCATGGGGTTCAAATGGCTCTGAGCACTATGGGACTTAACATCTATGGTCATCAGTCCACTAGAACTTAGAACTACTTAAACCTAACTAACCTAAGGACAGCACACAACACCCAGTCATCACGAGGCAGAGAAAATCCCTGACCCCGCCGGGAATCGAACCCGGGAATCCGGGCGCGGTGTACCATGGGGGATCAGTACCATCACTTATTAATTTAAGTGGTATATATCTCTCAATTGCCGCCGATACTATGTCTTTGAAATCATTCCACATCTTTTCTACGTTTATGTGATCAGATCGGAAGGAGTGGAGACTGTCTCTTAAAAATACGTTAAGAACATTTTATCAGCTTTTTTAACTAGAAGTACTTTGCGTTTCTTTTTGATGGTTGTGGGTGTTACGGCATTCAGCCTAGCAGCAACTGCCTTGTGATTACTAATCCCTGTATTCGTTATGATATTCCCTATTTGTCCAGGGTTACTTGTTGCTAAGAGGTCAAGTTGCTTGCGCAACCATTTACGCTTCGAGTGGGCTCACGAACTAATTGTTCAAAAGAATTTTCTGAGAAAGCATTCGGTACAATCTCGTTTTATGCGTGCCGCCGGCTTTAAACGTATATTTTTTCCAGCATATCGAGGGTAGATTGAAGTCACCACCAACTATAATTGTATGAGTGAGGTACCTATTTGAAATGAGATTAGAGTTTTCTTTGAACTGTTCAGCAACAATATCTTTTGAGTCGGGAGGTCGGTGAAACGATCCAATTAATAGATTAGTGCGATTGTCAGATACGAGGGTAATCCCAAAACTAAGGTCTCCTATTTTTTTATAAGCACATAGACCTGTTTATTTCTACAATTGTTTACATCAGTTTAGCTATTTTTCGATATAATCACCATTTCTGTCGATGTATTTTTGTAGACTCTGTGGCAGTTTTTGTATACCCATGTCATACCAACTCGCCGCCATGCTGTTCAGAAAGTTATGAACCACTTCTTTCACCTCGTCGTTGGAGCTGAATCGCTTTCCAGACAAATGTTCTTTTAACCTAGGGAACAGGCGATAGTCATTGGGAACCAAGTCAGGACTATACAAGGTGTTACAAAAAGGTACGGCCAAACTTTCAGGAAACATTCCTCACACACAAAGAAAGAAAATATGTTATGTAGACATGTGTCCGGAAACGCTTACTTTCCATGTTAGAGCACATTTTATGACTTCTCTTCAAATCACATTAATCATGGAATGGAAACACACAGCAACAGAACGTACCAGCGTGACTTCAAACACTTTGTTACAGGAAATGTTCAAAATGTCCTCCGTTAGCGAGGGTACACGCATCCACCCTCCGTCGCATGGAATCCCTGATGCGCTGATGCAACCCTGGAGAATGGCGTATTGTATCACAGCCGTCCACAATACGAGCACGAATAGTCTCTACATTTGGTACCGGGGTTGCGTAGACAAGAGCTTTCAAATGCCCCCATAAATGAAAGTCAAGATGGTTGAGGTCAGGAGAGCGTGGAGGCCATGGAATTGGTCCGCCTCTACCAATCCATCGGTCACCGAATCTGTTGTTGAGAAGCATACGAACACTTCGACTGGAATGTGCAGGAGCTCCATCGTGCATGAACCACATGTTGTGTCGTACTTGTAAAGGCACATGTTCTAGCAGCACAAGTAGAGTATCCCGTATGTAATCATGATAACGTGCTCCATTGAGCGTAGGTGGAAGAACATGGGGCCCAATGAAGACATCACCAACAATGCCTGCTCAAACGTTCACAGAAAATCCGTGCTGATTGCACAGTTGCGTGCGGATTCTCGTCAGCGCACACATGTTGATTGTGAAAATTTACAATTTGATCACGTTGGAATGAAGCCTCATCCGTAAAGAGAACATTTGCACTGAAATGGTACGGAAACATCTGGTTCTCCCGTAGCACTCTCCATACAGTGACGTGGTCAACGTTACCTTGTACAGCAGCAACTTCACTGACGCTGACATTAGGGTTATCGTCAACTGCACGAAGAACTGCCTCGTCCATTGCAGGTGTCCTCGTCGATATAGGTCTTTCCCAGTCGCGAGTCATAGGCTGGAATGTTCCGTGCTCCCTAAGACGCCGATCAATTGCTTCGTACGTCTTCCTGTCGGGACACCTTCGTTCTGGAAATCTGTCTCGATACAAACGTACCGCACCACAGCTATTGCCCCGTGCTAATCCATACATCAAACGGGCATCTGCCAACTCCGCATTTGTAAACATTGCACTGACTGCAAAATCACGTTCGCGATGAACACTAACCTGTTGATGCTACGTACTGATGTGCTTGATGCTAGTACTGTAGAGCAATGAGTCGCATGTCAACACAAGCACCGAAGTCAACATTACCTTCCTTCAATTGGGCCAACTGGCGGTGAGTCGAGGAAGTACAGTACATACTGACGAAACTAAAATGAGCTCTAACATGGAAATGAAGCGTTTCAGGACACATGTCCACATAACATCTTTTCTTTATTTGTATGTTAGGAATGTTTCCTGAAAGTTTGGCCGTACCTTTTTGTAACACCCTGTATAGAGTGGGTGGGTGATTATGTTCCACTGAAGCTGGTGCATGAGGGCAACGGTTTGCTGAGGGATGTGTGGGCGAACGTTGTTATGGAGAACGTGTACGCCCTTGCTCAACATCCCTCTCCTCCGGTTCTGAATTGCCCGTTTGAGTTTTTTCGGAACCTCACAGTACCTGTCAGCGTTAATTGTGATTCCAGCGATTCAGCTCCGACTACGAGGTGATAGAAGAGGTTCATTACTTTCCGAACAGCATGGCGGCGAGCTGGTATGACATGGGCACACAATAACTGCAACAGCGTCTAAAGAATGCATCGACAGAAATGGTGATTATGTCGAAAAAAGCTAAATGTTCAAGCCGTAAACTGATGTAAACCATTGAAGAAATAAACAGGTCTAAGTTCTTATAAAAAAATAGGAGACCTTACTTTTGGGATTACCCTCATATATCCTCTACCCATATTCTTTCGCGGGAACTATCTACTTCAATTTCACTACAAGATAAACTATTTCTGACAGCAATAAATACTCCACCACCGACTATATTTAATCTATCATTTCTGAACACTGTTAGATTGTTTGAAAACAACTTGGCTGATCTTATTCCCAGCTTTAGCCAGCTTTCCGTACCTATAACTATTTCTATTAGGGCTTGGAGCTCTGGTTCTTTCCCAACACAGCTACGACAATTTACAATTACTATACCGATCATTTCTACAACTATCTTACTGTGTTTTACCTGCCCTCTTTTAGACGGACGCCCTTTCTGTGGTTTCCTGAGAACTGCTCAGTCCCTTACTCACAGCCCCCGCTGCCCACGTAGCCGCTTCCTGACCTATTAAGCGGAATCCGGAAACCAACCAACCGACGGCGCAAGTCAATTAATCTGCGGCCTACACGGTCACAGAATCGCCTGAGCCCTCTGATTCAGACCCTCCACTCGGCTCTGCACCATAGGACCACAGTCGGTTCTGTCGACGATGCTGCAGATGGCGAGCTCTGCGTTAATCTCGCAAGCAAGACTGGCAGTCCGTACCATTTCTGCTAACCACCCAAAACCAGAGAGAATCTTCCGATCCAAAGCGACGCACGTCATTGGTACCGACATGGTACCTACAGTTGGCTGTACCCTGTACTCTTCATGGCATCCGGAAGCACAGTTTCCACATCCGGAATGAGTCCCCGCAGTATGCACACGGAGTGCACACTGGCTTTCTTCATCTGTTTGACAGCCATGTTCCTAAGGGGCCCATTACGCGCCTAGCGTTGGAACTCCCAACTACCAGCAGATTCACTGTGAATGCCCAGACCTTGTGGACGAAGAAGCTTCCTCTTGAACAGGTTGGACGACTGCATCAGGCTCAGAGACTTTGCCAGCCACAGATAACGCCTGAAACTTGTTCGTCAGATAAACCAGGGAGGCCCTACGATCGGCCCCTTGGAAAGTCTTTCGCTGCCTGCTAGACTTTGGAATGATCTCCCACTCGACCACAGGTGAGGGATCAAGCTCAGTGCAGGCAGTACCCAGGGTGGCCACAGCAGTGGGTCGATCGGGGGACACACACATGGGACGTGCTCGATGTCCCTGGCATACCCGTGTCCAGCCCCCACAGTGATGCCCTCGGCAGCAGCTTCAAGCTGTGTGACGGAAGCCAACACAGCCTGGAGCTGTGACCGAAGGGTCAACAAATCAGCTCGCATTTGTACACAGCAATCACAGTTACTATCCATTTCTGAAGTCGCTCCTGTTTGAAGCTTGTAAAAATATGTAATAAACGAACAGTGTACTCGTCTTTTTAGCAGTAGGAACTCGTGGTGCACTCTCACTGACGGTCTAACCGGATTTATTGAAAACACCAAAAAAGCTACGTTAATATCTGTCCACTGTAATGGACAGGTGCACCATAAGGTGAATTCCACAGTGATAGTCATGGAGATGTAGTCAGGTGAGTGCATTCGGTCATTGATACCGTGAGTTAATTGCATTGCACAAATGTCACAGGAAGGCAAACGCTATTGAGAAATGAACTAAAAAAATGATTTTGTCATTTCAGGTTGATATGCCCCAATTATCATAAGGCTATAATTTGATTAATGATTTGACTAAAAATGCACTTTGTAACGTATTGTTTTTATTCACTTGAAGTTACTTTACAGCTTACAGTGTTACTTCATGCACATCATTTTATAACTACCAGAACATCGTATTTGGTGGATCTAGTTAGATCAAGGTCCACCACCGAAGCCGAGGCAGTAGTGGAGCAGTGGGTGGGTGCCTGGTAGACGACCGAATAGACGTCATAGAAACAGCATTGTAAAACCATTCACTTATTATTTAGCACTACAATAGTCATTTAGTCCCCGGGAAGCAGTACACGAGGAAGGCGCTGTGATCAGCGCGCAGCCCACAGCCGCGGGCAGGCATCGGCGTTGTGCAGACGCCAACTATACAGCAAGGCCGCTGACTCAGTGGGATGAGAACCCAGCGTCAGCCACACTTCATAGTTGCACCTAAACAGCATCGGACTGAGGCCCGAGGTGGTGGACCCGTTGTATGAGGTGCGGCTTACAACAGCGTAGTCTGACCACATCAGACGTAGACACCAAGGTGTTAACAGATACAAGTGATGACCATTGAACGGCTGCACGTTCCTGGGCAACAACCAGAGGCCTCCAGGGTGGAAGGCCGACAACATTGACAAAGGGCTCCTCCGTGGCCCGCCGGTTAGAGAGAGCTTAAGTCCGCAGCATTGGGGCACCAACCGCAAAGGCTGCAGCTCTCAGTGGCAAGTCTAGTCGAGCTATGTAGACTCGTGGATTGACGTAGGTCCCTTTGCAGGATTGGTGGCCAGCAGACAGTGATACTGTTGACTAAAAATGGAGAGTATTTGTTTGGTATTAGCCCATTCTCGTTTTACTACGGTGTATGTGAAACCTGTTGATTCTATACGACCGGCGCGGAAGTCGCGGAAGACGTAGAGCTTTTTGTCCAGGGTCACCAATATGAGATTCTGGATACGGATCGTAATATACGTAATAAAAAGTTCCCAGGATTCCTATATACACATATATTTTACCATAAAGACTGATACACATGAACACTGCATGAAGTACAAAGGCAGACTGAATTAAACATGGTGGCTCATCAGAGCAGTTAATGTGACAAAGATTGTAATTTGTGTGGTCGATGTGATCTATCGACGCCACAAACTTAATGTTGTCGACATTCTGGAGGTCTTTGTCAGGTATCTGAATCTGAACAGTTTGCACACCTTTTTTCGCATTATAGAAGTTTAGTGCCATTGTCTTACTTGCATTTATTACCAATTTGTTGTGACTGAACCAGTTTTCAATATTGTTCAGTATCTCTGTTGTAGACTTTGAAACATTTTCATTTCTTTACTTCACTAGTACACTTGTATCATCAGCAAACTGGATGATGTTCTCGGAGAATTTGTTTAGGTTGTTCACATATAACTGAGGGCAATGGCCTTGCCGCAGTGGATACAGCGGTTCCCGTGAGATCACCAAAGTTAAGCGCTGTCGGGTGTGGTCGGCACTTGGATGGGTGACCTCCAGGCCGCCATGTGCTGTTGCCATTTTTCGGGGTGCACTCAGCCTCGTGATGCCAATTGAGGAGCTACTCGACCGAGTAGTAGCGGCTTCGGTCAAGAATACCATCATAACGAATGGGAGAGCGGTGTGCTGACCCCACGCCCCTCCTATCCGCATCCTCCACTGAGGATGACACGGCGGTCGGATGGTCCCGATAGGCCACTGGTGTCCTGACGACGGAGTGCTTATCTGTTTTCATCGTGTAAACCACAATATGTTCATGGCTTGGGTGTAAAGAAACTAGACCATTCAGGCCTCGGTGTCTTTGCCTTTCTGCTGCACGATGTTATTTATGCTTCTGGCCTTTCTGCTTGGCAACAACTTGGACCATGACACTTCGTCAGCAGTACTTGCTGCATCAGAAGACAAGTCTGGCTTAACTCTGTTCAGCACTCTGACTTGACCTGCTTTCCTGGCTTCTTGCGTTAACTGAGGAAGGAGTCGCAATTTTTATCCAACCTGATCAAGTAAACGGCGAACACGTCTCCTTCCTTCAGAAAATCCGGCCTCCAGATTTATGGCCAAGTTTCCTCTGCAAAGACATACCATCTATAAGTTGTTAGTTATCTACAGAATACTTGTTTTCCTCTTTACATTAGCTCAGCTTAAGCCACACGGTTAATTGGCTTATTCTTAATTCTGAATACAGTTTTCTAGGTTTAGTCCACTGGATTGCCTTGCCTTTCTATAGGACAAGATCCCACTGATTCATCACTTAGAGACTAGAACAGTAAGATTATTAAATTCTCCGATCTCTATAAATTCCTCAGCAAGCATTTCACAGTTAAAAAAAACTATCTCAATTCTCCCGTACCTTCCTCACTTAGCCTCGTCTACGAAGATCGTTTCCTATTAATTGTTAGTGGACTAGTACTTAGATGCTGCAGTTTACCCACTCAACTTCTGTTGTTTCCGCTCATAGGCAGTAACCTATAGAGCCGTCAAGTAATAAACTAATAAAATAAAATTACCAAATCTCTTCCTTCTGAGCAAATTCCTTCATCAAATCATTTTAACAGCAAGCGGTTTCACCTGTTTTTTATGCTTGCCGTTTTGATACATCATATGGAACTTTGTCCTTGAAAGAAAAGGTACTGCTGCGTGTATCCAAGATACAAATTCTTAAAATTCTGCTTACACAAAAACTACATACTGTACGATCAATCTTAACCCTTTCGCGACCGAACTGATGCAAATTTCGGAAATTACTGTAAAAATTGGTTTCCTCCTATTGGAATGGATGCTGAGTAAGGACACGTTTCTAAATTTTGATTGTTGTGTATAGTTTTATAATGGTTCCCAACATGTATTCCTCCTCGAGTCCATTGGGACATGTGCGTCCCACTCAGAATAATATTTTTACTAGGGATTAGGATCTGTAAAAGGAAGAAAGTAAATACTGTTATTATGTCAAACAAATTTATTTATTCGCAGCTTAACATTTTCATGAGATTTTGCAAAACATGGCTGAAAACAGAGGTACTTTACTGTAGCTACATACGAAATTAGTCCGTATCTCTTACTTCCGTGTACTGCATCGCCTGCATTGTCTCAGTGTGCTCCTTGCCGGAAAAAGGTTTCCAGCTTGCAGCAAACTGGCAGGCTAATGATCCAGTTACAGTTTTTTCAACTGCTCATCACCCGGAAGACATAAGATTCGTCACAAGCAAAAATAGAGGTGGTGCAGCCTCAGATATATGCGGCCCTGCATCTGTAGCAGGTTACGCAGCTGTAATGGGAGCTGTAGACCAGTTCGAACAGCGGAGAGAAAAACATGCTATTGGAAGTAAGTCACTCAAATGGTGGCATTGTCACACTTATTTTCTTTTATACTTTTCAGTAGTAAACAGTTTCATCATGTGGAACTCTAATAATGAAGGAAAATGTGACCAACTTTCTTTCCTCCTTGCTATTGTAAGGCAGCTTTCAATTGAGAGAGATATAAAGAGAAGGGAAGGCAAAAATCCATCACAAAAAAATGGGTGTTTGTGGAGTTTTCCGTTCCATATCAAATCATGGAAAATAAAATAAGATTACAGCACCGAAAAAAGTACATTCTAAGACAACAAAACAACTCTTTATTGAGCACTCCGTTTTGAGGCCACAACTGGCCTACCAGGACCATCCGACCGCCGTGTCATCCTCAGTGGAGGATGCGGATAGGAGGGGCGCGGGGTCAGCACACCGCTCTCCCGGTCGTAATGGTGGTATTCTTGACCGAAGCCGCTACTATTCGGTCGAGTAGCTCCTCAGTTGGCATCACAAGGCTGAGTGCACCCCGAAAAATGGCAACGGCGCATGGCGGCCTGAATGGTCACCCATCCAAGTGCCGACCACGCCCGACAGCGCTTAACTTCGGTGATCTCACGGGAATCGGTGTATCCACTGCGGCAAGGCCGTTGCCAACAAAACAACAAACCACGAAGGAATTATCGGAGTGGAAAGGAAATCGCTAGATGTGATATACATGTACAGACAAACAGATGATTACAATTTTCGAAACATTAGATGAATTATTCAAAAGAAAGAGTTCACTAATTGAGCAAGTCAGTAACGTGTTGGTACACTTCTGGCACTTATGCAAGCAGTTATTCGGATTGACGCTGATTGATGTTGTATTGACGTTGTTGATGTCCACCTGAGGAATTCTATCTATCTGGCGTGTTACATCGTCAAAATCCCGAACTGGTCGGAGGGCCTCGCCCTTAATGCTAAAAACATTCCCAATTGGGGAGAGATGTGGTGTCTTTGCCGGCCGAGGTAGGGTTTGGCAAGTACAGGGATAAGCAGTAGAAACTCTCGCAGAGTGATGGCAGCCACTATCTTGCTGAAATATGGCTTGCCATGAAGGGCAACAAAACGGGGCATAGAATATCGTCGACATACTGCTTGCTGCAAGGATGCCGTGACTGAAAACCAAAAGGGTCCTGCTATGAAAAGAAATGACATCCCAGACTTTCACTCCTGATCATCGTGCCGTATGGCGGGCGACAGTCAGGCTGGTATCCGACCGATGTCTGGGGCTTCTCTAGACACGTCTCCGCTGGTTATCGAAGCTCAGTTCGAAGCAGGACTCGTCACTAAAGGCAGTTCTAATCCAGTCAGTGAGATTTCGGACTGAATGTGCCCGATACCACAGCGAAGGGGTTTGTTGACGTACAGAGGTCAGTGGTAGTCGGCGCAAGGGGTACCGTGACCTCAGCTCCCTTTCTGTGAGCCGCCTGTTAATGGTTCTTGTGATCACTGAACCGCTACTTGCACGTCAGATCGATTATGGTAATGAATCCGGCCCTCTGAGTGCCTCTCTGATGATTGCTCGGTCCTCGCATTCTGTCGACCCTCTAGATTGACAGCTCCCTTCTTGATGCTGTGTTCGGCCATGAGTCATCCATACCTGCCAACATCGTCCAAGAGTGGCTCCATTACTATTCAAGTATCGAGCGATTCTCTGATTACTCCAGCTGGCCTCTTTGAGCCCAAGTATACGTTCTCTCTCAAATGCAGACATCTGCGTATACAGGGTGTTACAAAAAGGTACGGCCAAACTTTCAGGAAACATTCCTCACACACAAAGAAAGAAAATATGTTATGTGGACATGTGTCCGGAAACGCTTACGTTCCATGTTATAGCTCATTTTATTATTTCCCTTCAAATCACATTAATCATGGAATGGAAACACACAGCAACAGAACGTACCAGCGTGACTTCAAACACTTTGTTACAGGAAAATGTTTAAAACGTCCTCCGTTAGCGAGGATACATGCATCCACCCTCCGTCGCATGGAGTCCCTGATGCGCTGATGCAGCCCTGGAGAATGGCGTTTTGTATCACAGCCGTCCACAATACGAGCGCGAAGAGTCTCTACATTTGGCACCAGGGTTGCGTGGACAAGAGCTTTCAATTGCTCCCATAAATGAAAGTCAAGAGGGTTAAGGTCAGGAGAGCGTGGAGGCCATGGAATTGGTCCGCGTCTGCCAATCCATCGGTCACCGAATCTGTTGGTGAGAAGCATACGAACACTTCGACTGAAATGTGCAGGAGCTCCATCGTGCATGAACCACATGTTGTGTCGTACTTGTAAAGGCACATGTTCTAGCAGCACGAGTATCCCGTATGAAATAATGATAACGTGCTCCATTGAGCGTAGATGGAAGAACGTGGGGCCCAATCAAGACATCATCAACAATGCCTAATCAAACGTTCACAGAAAATCTGTGTTGATGACGTGATTGCACAATTGCGTGCGGATTCTAGTCAGCCCACACATGCTGATTGTGAAAATTTACAATTTGATCACGTTGGAATGAAGCCTCATCCGTAAAGAGAACATTTGCACTGAAATGAGGATTGACACATTGTTGGATGAACCATTCGCAGAAGTGTACCCGTGGAGGCCAATCAGCTGCTGATAGTGCCTGCACGCGCTGTACATGGTACGGAAACATCTGGTTCTCCCGTAGCACTCTCCATACAGTGACGTGGTCAACGTTACCTTGTACAGCAGCAACTTCACTGACGCTGACATTAGGGTTATCGTCAACTGCACGAAGAATTGCCTCGTCCATTGCAGGTGTCCTCGTCTTTCTAGGTCTTCCCCAGTCGCTCGTCATAGGCTGGAATGTTCCGTGCTCCCTAAGACGCCGATCAATTGCTTCGAACGTCTTCCTGTCGGGACACCTTCGTTCTGGAAATCTGCCTCGATACAAACGTACCGCACCACGGCTATTGCCCCGTGCTAATCCATACATCAAGTGGGCATCTGCCAACTCTGCATTTGTAAACATTGCACTGACTGCAAAACCACGTACGTGATGAACACTAACCCGTTGATGCTATGTACTGATGTGCTTGATGCTAGTACTGTAGAGCAATGAGTCGCATGTCAACGCAAGCACCGAAGTCAACATTACCTTCCTTCAATTGGGCCAACTGGCGGTGAATCGAGGAAGTACAGTACATACTGACGAAACTAAAATGAGCTCTAAAATGGAAATTAAGCGTTTCCGGACACATGTCCACATAACATCTTTTCTTTATTTGTGTGTGAGGAATGTTTCCTGAAAGTTTGGCCGGACCTTTTTGTAACACCGTGTATTATTCACGCGCCTGTCTGCGAGGCAAAGTTGCTGTCCACATCTGCGTATATTGTTCACACGCCTGTCTGCGAGGCACAGTTACTATCCAACTGAGTACACGGAATTAAATTAGCAAAGACTTTACGCCCGGTTATCGAAATGTCCGCTATTCATAATCCTTGCCAGCTGCGAAGTGCCGGCAGCTGTGGCCGAGCGGTTCTAGGCGCTACAGTCCGGAACCGCGCTGCTGCTACGGTCGTAGGTTCGAATCCTGCCTCGGGCATGGATGTGTGTGATGTACTCAGGTTAGTTAGGTTTAAGTAGTTCTAAGTCTAGGGGACTGATGACCTCTGATGTTAAGTTCCATTGTGCTCAGAGCCATTTGAACCATTTTGAGATGCGAAGTGAAACTGTGCTGCAGCGTCACACATTCCTCCATCGGCCGCCAAAGTTAACAATGTTGCATTTTCAGCCAATACCTATTTGAAAACCATTTGGTGACCAATTTGCATCAACTCCTTCACGGTTCGTTGTTTTTTAAATCTGAGAGTGTATAAATATGTAAGATTTAGACACAGATTTGAACAAAAGGCACAAAATGAAATTATCTGCACTCACTTGCCGTAAAGCAAAGCCATTAAACGTATGTTTTATCATAAATATTTGCACAACTCTGTCTATATCTAGCAAACGATGTGAGAGAGAGAATAAATACCTTTAGTAAGCTTATGTATTCCAGGCAGGAAAAAAAGTACTAAATCCGCCAAATACAAGGCACACAATGCACAATTGAAACAGTTAAGCGATATTTCGCTCATTCGGTGCCAAAAAAACGAGCCTCTTGGCTCCACACAGTTGTCACATTCAGCGCTAGATCGTAGCACCACACACATGTGGGACTTTCGCATCCCTGTGAGCTCGGGGAAATAAATTTGTATGTTGTCCAAATTGGTACACCACGGAGATGACGTGCTACAGACGCGAAATTTAACCATGCTGTGATATGCAGATGATTAGCTTTTCAGAGCATTCACACAAGGTAGGCGCCGGTGGCGACACCTACGACGTGCTGACATGAGGAAAGTTTCCAACAAATTTCTCATACACAAACAGTAGTTGATCGGCGTTGCCTGGTGAAACGTTGTTGTGATGCCTCGTGTAAGGAGAACTGCGTACCATCACGTATTCGACTTAGATAAAGGTCGGATTATAGCCTATGGAGACTGCGGTTTATCGTATCACGACATTGCTGCTCGCGTTGGTCGAGATCCAATGACTGTTGGCAGAATATATAATCGGTGGATTCAGGAGGGTAATACGGAACGCCGTGCTGGATCCCAACGGCCTCGTATCACTAGCAGTCGAGATGACAGGCATCTTATCCGCATGGCTGTAACGGATCGTGCAGCCACGTCTCGATCCCTGAGTCAACAGATGGGGACGTTTACAAGACAACAACCATCTGCACGAACAGTTCGACGACGTTTGCAGTAGCATGGACTATCAGCTCGGAGACCATGGCTGCGGTTATCCTTGACGCTGCATCACAGGCAAGAGCACCTGCGATTGTGTACTCAACGACGAACCTGGGTGCACGAATGACAAAACGTAATTTTTTTCGGATGAATCCAGGTTCTGTTTACAGCATCATGATGGTCGCATACGTGTTTGGCGGCATCGCGGTGAACGCACATTGGAAGCGTGTATTCGTCATCGCCATACTGGCGTATTACCCGGCGTGATGGTATGGGGTGCCATTGGTTAAACGTCTCGGTCACCTCTTGTTAGCATTGACGGCACTTTGAACAGTGGACGTTACATTTCAGATGTGTTACGACCCGTGGCTCTACCCTTCATTCGATCCCGGCGAAACCCTACCTTTCAGCAAGATAATGCACGACTACATGTTGCAGGTCCTGTACGGGCCTTTCTGGATACAGAAAATGTTCGACCGCTGCCCTGGCCAGCACATTCTCCAGATCTCTCACCAATTGGAACATTTGGTCAATGGTGGCCGAGCAACTGGCTCGTCACAATACGCCAGTCACTACTATTGATGAACTGTGGTATCGTGTCGAAGCTGGAAGGGCAGCTGTACCTGTACACGCCAGCCAAGATCTGTTTGACTCAATGCCCAGGCGTATCAAGGCAATTATTACAGCCAGAGGTGGTTGTTCTGGGTACTGATTTCTCAGAATCTATGCCCCCAAATTGCGTGAAAATGTAATAACATGTCAGTTCTAGTATAATATATTTGTACAATGAATACCCATTTATCATCTGCATTCCTTCTTGGTGTAGCAATCTTAATGGCCAGTAGTGTATGTCCCGCTGGTCACGAAAGGATATAGTGGTCGGTAGCTTCGATTATTTCGCTTAATATAAAGTTAAATACAGATTGACGACGTCTTGTTATGCCATGCTTTCTTGTACCTTTCCTCACAAATACCAACTGTCGTTTATCGCGTATATTTCGTCGTAATGATGTACGCCGTTTGGGTGGATCTACCTTCGTGATAATAGAGCATTGCGACAATGTATCGCATGTAGATGTCTTCGTCGGCTGAAACAATGTCGCTCCAAGTTCGACTGTTCGCTAAACACCAACCTTGCGGGACACTTGTTGCTATAACATGCAAGCGTCATGAACTTAATTTTGGAATCACGCATGACGAAGCAACAAAAAATTTCGAAGTCTTCGGACCGAAGTCAAAATCAAGATAAAAAAGTTTCATAGGAAGAGTGGAAGCAGAGTGGTTTTGCATTTGATGGCATTAGTTTCATACCACCTCGAGACATATCTGAAGCAGAAATTGTTAGTGTAAACAGTGGCGTATGTGCTGGAGAACAAAAATAAAATATCAATTATATTCCTATTTCAAACTTCCCGTAATGCAATCTTTCAGTGATTCTACCAATGCATTGCGTACTTCTTGTTATGTGGCGTATTGATAAATATTGAAGTTTAAAGAAGCACGTTAAATTTCTGTATAAATCACAAGTAGCTAAAAGCCGAAGGGTGTTCGCCAACCGGGTGTAGACTCGCTCATACATGTAAAGGTTTTAGCAATTCTCGGGCCAACTGCTTGTATGAGATATTCGAAATCGTGTTTCGACATTCTAAAAAAATTCTGGGACAGGTATGCATTTAGCATCAGTTCACGAGTTAAATTTTCTGGGGCATCCCGCTTACTGGAAAAAGACGCATCCACAAAGCCCGATTTCTCAAGTTTTTTTCTGATTTGATTCCTTGTGTAACATAAAACAAGTAGAGCTGCACTCACGCCAGATCGCGTTAGTGCACTTTGTGTTGCCGGACAACATTGTCGCTATATGTTGACGATAATAGTTGAAAGTACCTTCGTAAGCAATCTTCCTCTTTCTTCTCTTCATCCCTTCTCCCTTCTGGGGAGGCGGCGCCATCGCTGATGATGATGAATCTTTTACTTCGGGAATAAGTATGTCTGAACTACTTCATCAGCCAGATGCTGGAGTTGGCACTCATGTGTGCATAGGGTGTGATTGCTTGTGTGTATGAATGGTGTGTGTCTCTTTTGTTGGTGAAGGCTGCGGCCGAAAGCTCTCTGTAAGTGTCTTTTAATTGTTCCTGTCTGCAACTTAAGGTGTAGGTAGCAACCTGTCTTTCCGTACAGTGATGATATTCCAGCCTGCAGTTTCCATTGTTTAACATCATCAGTGGCTTCCTGTGCATCCATCGCAGGATCTACATTAAAATTACCGCGTGCAGTGGCTCTCAGCATGATGCAAAAAACAGTGGCACTTGAACTTCCCTGTACATCTGACCCCTGCTCATGGCCGGATTGAGAGGGTGGGGCTTAGGGCGGGGGGGGAAGGCTCTATACCCCGGCCTGCATATGGACGGGGGGCCTCCACGTAGATCGAGTTCTCAGCTGGCTACTTAATAATAATCACTCAAGATACAATCATCATCATCATCTTAGGATAAAATGTGACCAACAATATGTAACAAATTTCTTTGTTACGTCCACAGTCTTAATATATTAGCATAAATCAGTTTTAAAAAAAGAAGATCGAGTATAATGTATGATAATGGTGATTCATTCATATTTTCTCGGTCAACGGAAGTGTTCTGCAGTCTCCTGTAATTATAGAATACCCGGTCCAAAAAAATGTTTGTCAATTCCTAAGGGACCAAACTACTGAGGTGCATCGGTCCCTAGTCTTACACGCTACTTAAACTAACTTGAAATAACATATGCTAAGTACGGCACATACAACCCTGCGCGAGGGAGGACTCGAACCTCCGGTGGGAAGGGCCGCGCAGTCCGTGACACAACACCCCAAACCGCGCGGCCACTCCGGTGGCAATACACGGTCCCAATCCACCGAAAAATTGAGTCACTGCGTAGTTGGTCAATAGATTATTTTCCTTTCATGTCAACATGTTCGGTGTGTTTATAAACTCCATATATGTGATCTCGGGTGGAACTTTTCGGTCACAACAGTAGGCGGGTTACTTCAAACACTTTTGTGCTCTGTTACACTCACCCTTCGCCCCGTCTTCCTTTTGTTCGCTGCTCTTATCGCTTGCCTGTTGTAGAGCTGTACTGTTAATTCATGTGGCAGTATTGTTCAGACTAGAACGTTGTTGGTTGGTTGATTGGATTGGGGTATAAATGGATCAAACTACAGGGTCATCAGTCCTTTAGAGCGTTGTTTTGTATATTTGCAGATTGGTGGGGTGACATTGCTTATCCTAATGAGTTAATGTGTAACTTATATTTGAGTTTGCCGGCCGAAGTGGCCGTGCGGTTAAAGGCGCTGCAGTCTGGAACCGCAAGACCGCTACGGTCGCAGGTTCGAATCCTGCCTCGGGCATGGATGTTTGTGATGTCCTTAGGTTAGTTAGGCTTAACTAGTTCTAAGTTCTAGGGGACTAATGACCTCAGCAGTTGAGTCCCATAGTGCTCAGAGCCATTTGAACCATTTTTTTATATTTGAGTTTCATTTCTTGTTTTCGGGACTCGAAATAGAATGTCATAGAGCGGAAATGTTTTTCAGTGGTGCCAGAAAAAGAAAAGCACAGAAACAAGCAGCTCATTTTGTGAAAAAACTGCCAAAAGTGACTTCGTATTTTACGAAGAAAGATTACCCCGTTGGGAATGTTAGTGAAGTTTGTATTGTAGCAGAACCGCCTGCACCTGTGCCTACTTCTTCTAAGGAGTGTCTGACAAGTTCCGGTGAATCTGAAATTTTTGTGGAGGTATTTTGTAAGTGAGGCATTGATGAATGCGAATGTTGAACTAGGCGATCATAAAATCGAAATCGGTGACAGTATTAATATCGAATTAGTAAAGTCCCCAACATTGGAGAAAGATCTGGCGAAATGGAAAAACGTGAGAAACGAATTCGTAGAACTGTGTTCAGTGGACGATGTACACTATTTTGAGAAGATAATTGCGTAGGCTTCCGCGGACAGAGTCAGTCGACATAAAAGTTTTCTGGGTTTGGTACCGCGTCATAATGTAAAAAACTACTGCTGCTATAGAAAAGCCAACGTTTCGGCCACGATTGCAGCGGCCTTCTTCTGGGTCTAATGGTGCGTTCTAGCTATGCAGTGTCCTTTATATTTTGTTGTTAGTGTTCACTGCGCATGCCATTACGTCATAATTTTAAAAAGGTAGTTAGTTTATTGGTCACTTAAGGAAGAAGGAGAGGGAACTTTATTTTAATAGGTTATTGCGGTGGAGGGAGAACGTGACCTCTGTTGTCCATTGGCTCTTGTGTTACGTGCCACGATTGGTGGCCATAGTCGAATGAGAAGTTTGCTGTTGTTTACCAACTGCTGGACGTCGGCCGCGCGGCGGCAGTTACTCGCCGGTAGTGCTCGTGCCTCGTGTTGACAGTGCGGTCTGTTGGGCTCTGATTGCTGGCAGCCAAGATGGGGCAAGCCTGAGTCCATCCTCCCTGTTCATGTTGTTTGGGTGTTTGAGTATTTCGATGGCCTCTCTGATTTTGCGTTTCGTTATAATTGGCTGCTTGGCCAATACACAGGCTTCGCTGAATTTTATTTCTTTTCCGCAATCATGGTGATGTTCTGCCACTGCGGATTTATTGTGTTGCCCTAGACGAATGTAACGCTCGTGCTCCCGAATGCGCGTTGCTATTGGCCTACCAGTCTCGCCGATGTATGCCTCTCCACATTCGCATTCCACCTTGTAAACGCCTGCAGTGTGTAATGCATCAACCTTGTCCTTGGTGGAGCCTAGCACGTCCTGGATCCTACGACCACTATAGAAGACAGGCTGCACTCCAACGTGGCGAAGGTGTTTGCCTATTCGCTCAGTGACGTTTTTCACATACGCTAAGCGTACTGTTGGCTGCAGTTTGGTTCAAATGGTTCAAATGGCTCTGAGCACTATGGGACTCAACTGCTGAGGTCATTAGTCCCCTAGAACTTAGAACTAGTTAAACCTAACTAACCTAAGGACATCACAAACATCCATGCCCGAGGCAGGATTCGAACCTGCGATCGTAGCGGTCTTGTGGTTAGAGACTGCAGCGCCTTTAACCGCACGGCCACTTCGGCCGGCGGCTGCAGTTTGTCTATTTCCTGCTTATCTTTCTTGCTTGTGTTGGTGGACAAGGCTGTGTTTATCGACTTATGGCTGTAGCCATTGGCTAAAAACGTTGTGCGTAACCTTTTGAGCTCAGGTGTGATGTTTTGACCATCACTTAGGCGCTGAGCAGGGATTGCCAAAGAGCGGATGACAGAGTTCTTCTGCGCTGGGTGGTGGTAGGATTGGGCCTGCAGATACCTGTCAGTATGTGTAGGCTTACGATATACTCTGTGCCCCAGTGTTTTTACATTATGACGCGGTACCAAACCCAGAAAACTTTTATGTCGACTATTTTGAGAAGAGTTTAGAGATTTATATGATTTAATATGAACGTGTCTACAAATCACAAATAGGTACGCATCCAAAAATTTGTTCTTTAGAAAACTGCTAAATGGAGAGAAAAATCAAAGAAAATGGCTGTTGTATTCCGAATCTACAGGAAATGCATTTTATATTTCCTGTAAATTATTCAGTGACAACATGAACGTAGGCAACAAGCGTGCTGCATTTTCAACCTACGGATTTTCTGACTGGAAGAAGGGAACAGAAAGTGACATCTCATGAAAACAGCGCTTATCATCGCAAAAATGCAGTGACGTAGCTTCTGCAATCGATGAAGGAGCGACGTATCGATAGTGAACTGCTACGTGTGATAACAGAGGAAAATTATTGACAAGAATTTCTTCGGCGCGTTGCAGAAGTAGTTAAACATTTGGCAACAAGATGACCTGCTTTTCACGGTGATAACGAAATTTTTGGAGCCTCAAATAATGGCAACTATTTAGGTTCCACTGAACGAATTGCAGATTTTGACCCATTTTTGAAATGACATATCCAAGAGCGAGGCTGTAAAAGTCATGGGTATCAGTCATGTTTGTCCGAGACTGTTTGTGAAGAATTCATCGGCCTTTTGGAAAACAAGATATTGAGCAAAATAGGTGACGGGTTTCAAAGATTGTCGTTCACAATCCTATGACAATGTCAGTAACATGAGTGAGAAATATTCAGGTCTAAGGGCAAAAATAAAGGAACAATTCATTAGCTTTCTATGTGCCCTGTGTTGCGCTCTGGTTAAACCTCGTGGTCCAAAACAGTGCAGGGGAATCCTTAGAATCGGTTGTTTTTTTTTTTTTCAAATTCTGTAACGACTATATGCCACTCATCATTGGCATATTCTTGTGAAGAATAATGGGCGACATTGTCCGATAGGAGATAGTCGTGCCGTAAGCAAGCAATATCAGCTGTTCGACAGAATTTCGATGTCGTTTACGTGTCACTTGTAGAAAATTTTGAGAACAACGAAGATAAGCCAAAGACAAGAAATGAGGCTGAATCGCATCGGAAAATACTAAAAAAGTTGGAGGCACCAATATTGCCTATTTTATGGGACGATGTGTTGTCTCGAATGAACAAAACTAACAAATATTTGCAAAAGCCTGGATTGGTCTTAATTAACAGGTTTCAGTCATTGCAACCATTGATTCCATTTTTCATCCGTGTTAGGGAAAATTTAGATGAATATGAAAGCCAAGTTACGAGCTTAAGTGAACAAGTATATCAAGAATAAAGCGACGAAAGAGAACGCAAAATAAGATTCTCTGGTGGAGAAAAATCAGACGAATTTAGTGGACTAATCAATTTTGTTTGGCACTTGTAGCAGTTGTTGATAAACTACAAGCAGAATTTAAAAAACGAGGAGAAAGGTATTGCAATGTAGTCGATCTTTTCATACCTTTAACAAACAATATAGTAAATTAAGAAGCTAAAGAATTCTTTACAGAAACGTCAAAACTTTGTGATAAATTCCGAGGTGATCTCGATGAAGGAAGTTTTCGTTGTGAAATTCTTCGTTTTAGTGAATATGTGAAGTGTTCCCTCAAAGAAAGGTTGCTAAACATTTCACCAGTCGAATTATATGAATTAATGGTTGAAAATGATCCTGGTGATGTTTTTCCAAATGTGATGATTGCTTATCGAATTTTCCTTCCAATATCAATTGCAAATTGTGAAACTGAGAGAGGATTCTCCAAACTAGCCCTTATCAAGAACAAATTACGAGCTACAATGCAAGAAGAATGCATTTCCACTCTCCTCCTGTTATCAACTGGACACGAGATAACTTGTTCTCTTGAGTTCCAGGATGCGATAGAGAACTTCAATAGTACGAAAGCGAGGAAAAGAAAGTTTTGAGGGTCTCATTTTTTATGCGTTACATTTATTTAACATGTTAACTTTGTGATTTTGAGTGTAATTGGAAAACCCGTAGGGTATAATATCATCTAATACATGACATGGTTGATGTCATGTAAGTACGTGTATTCCCTTACCTTTCCTACTGTACTTCCATATAAATGTATTAGACCTACAAGAAGTAAGCAGGGGCCACACATTTTTTCTAGACCCGGGCCCCCAAGGGGGTTAATCCGACCCACCACATGCTCCACGGCCTCTAAAATTAACCATTATCACGTATGTTACACCCATGTTGCTGCTCACACACTAATTTACTTCAGTGCGGCACACACTTCGTCTGGCGCTACACTCACTTGAGACTTGACATTTTGACAAGGTATTGTAGCAGCTAACTCTGCACCCTAACTTTCATATCAGTACGTTGTGCATCGATAAAACTCACGCCATCAACTTCTTTCTCCATACTCTCTTCTTCCGCGCAAGTACTGTTCGCCTGTAATTTCCTACATTTCTCATTCCAACGTGTCAAAAATTCGTCCCTTCAAACGTCCCGTTTTTCCTAATTTCTCAAAGTGTCGAGCAGTTTAACTGAGTCAACGCTAGTTAGACATATTGTGGAAGCATGTAAACTAGGCACAGGCCTTTTCCCTTCCATAGCCTTCTTCCTGAGGTCTCTTTGCACTGTTCACTCCCACTCAAGCACAGATGTTTCTTAACCTCTCGTACTCACTCACAATCCTAGCATTACTCAAGTGTTCTCCACCCACCAAGCGTGATATTCCGGTCGCGTTTTGTCTATTTCCTCTTGAGTAGCTATAAACAAACCTCATTTGCTTTCATTCTCAAATTATTCCTTGTTTACCAAAGCCACCTACTTTACTTCTAGAGCCACAGCTTGTTTAGATATAATCACAGAGCTTGTCTGCAACCGAGTTACTCGAATTAGCAAAATGTGCAACGTTTCATCCACAGTAGCCACCTGCAGTATTCAAAATGACATGGTTTCGATCCTCCAGTAATTATACAAAACGGTAGGAGAACAAAATAAAACGACTATGAGGACCCTTATATATACTACTAGCATGACAGTTATTATAAAATATGCTCCCACCTGAATGGCAACTCATGACTATAATTTTACATGCTTAAACACAGTGAGCAATTATCTTTTGTCGAAAGGAAACACATTTCCTGTTTCGACCAGCAAACCTAGCACACGTTTTTGCGATTCACACAACACTGCTTGAGTTCATCTTTCCCACACTCTACATACAAATGCAATTAATCACCTGACGAAAAACTCATGGACTTTGCACCACCGCTACTGTCAAATAAAATTACAAAAACAGCACTGCACCAACAACAGCACATGTTGACAAATCTGCTACCCTGTAGCAGTTGAGCCGCCTTCTCCAGAGATGGCGTCTTTTGAGGTTCATCTGTCACTGAAATATAAACCCTCTGGCACCGCTTATAGCGACCAAGGAAGTCATCTGCAATCGTGGGTAATGGAACTGGGTCGATCGAGGTCAGGATGTGGATGGTCCACTATCCTTGAGGGGGTAGCAGTGGAGTGGTGATTTGGTGGCTGGTACACATGCAACGAGACATCATAGAACAGTATGTAAGGCCATTCCCTTAGTACTCAGTATTACAGTTAGTTGTGTCATTGCCCCAGGACATCAGCAGTACATGCCAGTGAGGATTGTGCCATGGTTAGCATGTGGCCCAAAGCCAGGGGTGGTGGTGGTATCATGCAGACACTAATGGTACAGAAGGCTGATGACCCAGTGAGATGAGCACACAGCATCAGGCACAATGGCTGGAGGCACCAAAACTACCCTGGGATGAGCCATGGCATGGCATCATGGATACCATGGTGGGCAAGGTGTAGAAAAGCCAGCTGACGATTATGTAGTGTGGCCAGAGCAGAAACAGGCAGCAGAAGCTTCTCCACAAAGGTGATGGTGGTTAAATGGCTGCATGACCCTGCATGAGAGCCAGAGACATCTGGTGTGGAATGCCACTGGCAGCTGAAGTACACAGACAAGTGGCTTGCCAGTTAGAGGTTGTGAAGTCCACGGCATCGGACTTAGCACCAGCTGCAGGTAGCAGCCACAGCAGGGTCCAGGGTGGGTGACTGATATTCGCCCTAAAGCTAAAATACCAATTACCTTTTGGGGTTCGTTTTACTATTTAGAAGTGAAATTGGGCTCAAAACATGAATCGCAGTATTGGTCTCCCCACACACTCACCACCTTTCATCAAGATCTTTTATTGGCACTTGGGAATGTTGCCTTGTAGCCCATGTTGACTTGCAGACCTGTGGACCAGTGTGGGGCCCTTCTCAAACTAGTAGCTGCCAGACTGTGATAGCCGGCCGAAGTGGCCGTGCGGTTAAAGGCGCTGCAGTCTGGAACCGCAGGACCGCTACGGTCGCAGGTTCGAATCCTGCCTCGGGCATGGATGTTTGTGATGTCCTTAGGTTAGTTAGGTTTAACTAGTTCTAAGTTCTAGGGGACTAATGACCTCAGCAGTTGAGTCCCATAGTGCTCAGAGCCATTTGCACCATTTGCACCAGACTGTGATACCTTTGATTAAAAATTATAAGTTCTTATGTGGTCTTGGGCTGACCTTGTCTCGCTACAGCATTTATTTTCATCACATGAGCCACAAAAAGTCCATGGCTCTGGTGTGAAGTAAACAGGCTGTCCAGGCTGTATTGTCTGCATTTCTGCTATGTCAATGTTATATTTATTCTTCTATAACATGAGGTAACCACCTTGACACTTCAGCAGCAGTACTTGCTGCATCAGCAGGCAGCCCTTGCATAGCTCTGCTCAGTCACCTGTTTTGACTTGCTTACCTGGCTTCTAGCACTTGCCGAGGTTTGGTGGCTTAACTTTTACCCAGCCGTGCAAAGAAAATTAATTGCAGTGCAGCAGTATCATAACCCCACATTGCTTTCTCGAAAAGTGCCTTGGCGAAACGGTGGCTGCGTTAATTCTCCTAGAAAGGAAATTACAGGCAGCCAGGCACAGTTAATAATGCTACTGTCATTTACTAAAAACAAATGGCGTCGTTACTGGTTGCAACCTACAGATTCATCATCAGAAGCCCTTCACATTTATTTTTTCCATTTAAATTATGTTGCACATAAGATGGTTACTTTGGTTGAGAAAAAATTGTGTTTTTGAAAAATCAATATGCTTGAAATACTGAGGTTTGAGAGTCACAGTCTATAATGCATGTGTCTTTGAAGTTCATGAAAGTGCTAAAAGTTGCTTAATGGAACAATAAGCTCTTCAGAAATAGTGACAACCACCCCAAGATACTTTCACCACAACAGTTGACATCTTGTGTGCAGCATAATTTAATTGTAAAAGTAAATTATATGGTTATCTTCTGTACAAAACCCTTAACACCACTGCCGGCCGAAGTGGCCGTGCGGTTAAAGGCGCTGCAGTCTGGAACCGCAAGACCGCTACGGTCGCAGGTTCGAATCCTGCCTCGGGCATGGGTGTTTGTGATGTCCTTAGGTTAGTTAGGTTTAACTAGTTCTAAGTTCTAGGGGACTAATGACCTCAGCAGTTGAGTCCCATAGTGCTCAGAGCCATTTGAACCATTTTGAACCTTAACACCACTATTTGTTTTTAATGTAGAGCCACCATTATCTTTCAGTGTGTCCGCTCACAAGGGTGGACGCCATTGCTGAGGGCTGAGTGTTCTCCAAGCCTACTGGTGTATCCTATCCTCAGTTTTGAGGCCGTGCCAAGACAGTACATGTGCTGCCACAGACCCCACCTCTCAGCATTCTTAGGCAGCTGCTGAGTCAAGCTGGCCACTGGCCTTCCATTGCATCAACACTGCTGAACCCGCTGCCTTCAGAAACTCCCTGGAGATTGGAGGGGGGGGGGGGGGAGGAGGAGCCGTTCTCACCACAAAGGGTCTCTATGCTCGCTAATAAAACATACAGTGAGGTGACAAAAGCCGTGTTAAAGCAATATGTACTTATGTAGATGGGGGTAGTATCTTGTACACAGGGTATAAAAGGGCAGTGCTTTGGCAGATCTGTCATTTATTCTCAGGTGATTATCTGAAAATTATGACGGGAATTAACAGACTTTGAACGCAGAATGGTCGTTGCAGCGACACGCATGGGACATTCCTTTTCGGAAATCGTTAGGGAATTCAATATTCTGAGATCCACAGTGTCAAGAGTGCGCCGATAATACCAAATTTCAGGAATTACCTGTCACCACGGACAATTCAGAGGCCAACTGCCTTCACTTAACGACCGAGAGCAGCGGTGTTTGCTTAGAGTTGTCAGTGGTAACAGACGAGCAGCACTGCATGAAATACCCACAGAAATCAGTTTGGGACGTATGACAAATGTATACATTAGAACAGTGTGGCGAGATTTGGCATTAACTGGCTATAGCAGCAGACGATCGATGCCAGTGCTTTGCTACTAGCACGACATCGGCTGCAGTACCTCTCCTGGGCTCATGACGGCGTCGGTTGGACCGTAGACGACTGAAAAACCGTGGTCTGGTCAGATGAGTCGCGATTTCCGTTGGTAGAAACTGATGGTAGGATTAGTGTGTGCCGGCCGGTGTGGCCAATCGGTTCTAGGCGCTACAGTCTGGAACCGCGCGACCGCTACGGTCGCAGGTTCGAATCCTGCCTCGGACATGGATGTGTGTCATGTCCTTAGGTTAGTTAAGTCTAAGTAGTTCTAAGTTCTAGGGGACTGATGACCTCAGAAGTTCAGTCCCATAGTGCTCAGAGCCATTTGAACCATTTTTGACTAGTGTGTGACGCAGACCGCACGAAGCCATCGATCCAAGTTGTGAACAAGGCACTGTGGAAGATGGTGGTGGTTCCATAATGCTGGGTGCTGTGATTACATGGAATGGACTGGGTTCTCTGGTCTACCTGAACCGGTGATTGACTGGAAACGGTTACGTTCGGCTATTTGGAGACCATTTGCAACCGTTCATGGACTTTTTGTTCCCAAACAACAATGGTATCTTTATTGATGATAATGCGCCATGTCACTGGGTTACAATTGTTCGCAATCACTTTGAAGAACGTTATAGACAGTTCGAGCGAATCATTTGGTCACACACATCAACGGACATGAATCCCATCGAAAATTTATGGGACATATTCGAGAGTTCGGTTCACACACAAAATCCTGCACTGGCAACACTTTCACAAATGTGGAAGGCTACAGAGGCAGTATGGTTCAGTATTTCTCCTTGGGACTCCAACGACTTGTTCAATCCATGCTGTGTTCTCCACTATGTACTATGATGGGCAGAAGGAGGTCCGACACGATATTAGGAGGTATTCCAACTTCTGTCACAGTGTAATTCTGATGTACGAATGGTGACTTTATAAGCTGTTCTATGCTTCACACAAGCTGTTGCCCTTCAGTATCATTCTTGCTGAACTACAAGGCATTTCACGAAGGATGCACATATACACTACTGGCCATTAAAATTGCTACACCAACAAGAAATGCAGATGACAAACGGGTATTCATTGGACAAATATATTATACTGGAGCTGACATGTGATTACATTTTCACGCAATTTGGCTGCATAGATCCTGAGAAATCAGTACCCAGAATAACCACCTGTGGCCGTAATAACGGCCTTGATACGCCCGGGCATTCAGTCAAACAGAGCTTGGATGGCGTGTACAGGTACATCTGCCCATGCAGCTTCAACACGATACCACAGTTCATCAAGAGTAGTGACTGGCGTATTGTGACGAGCCAATTGCTCGGCCACCATTGACCAGACGTTTTCAATTGGTGAGAGATCTGGAGAATGTGCTGGCTAGGGCAGCAGTCGAACATTTTCTGTACCCAGAAAGGCCCGTACAGGACCTGCAACATGCGGTCGTGCATTATCCTGCTGAAATGTAGGGCTTCGCAGAGATCGAATGAAGGGTAGAGCCAAGGGTCGTAACACACTTGAAATGTAACGTCCACTATTCAAAGTGCCGTCAGTGTGAACAAGAGGTGACCGAGACGTGTAACCAATGGCACCCCATACCATCACGCCGGGTGATACGCCAGTATGGCGATGACAAATACACGCTTCCAATGTGCGTTCACCGCGATGTCGCCAAACACGGATGCGACCATCATAATGCTGTAGACAGAACCTGGATTCACCCGAAAAAATGACGTTATGCCATTCGTGTACCCAGGTTCGGCGTTGAGTACACCATCGCAGGTGATGCAGCGCCAAGGGTGACCGCAGCCGTGGTCTCCGAGCTGATAGTCCATACTGCTGCAAACGTCGTCGAACTGTTCGTGCAAATGGTTGTTATCTTGCAAACGTCCCCATCTGTTGACTCAGGGATCGAGAAGTGGCTGCACGATCCGTTACAGCCATGCGGATAAGATACCTGTCATCTCGACAGCTAGTGATACGAGGCCGTTGTGATCCAGAACGGCGTTTCGTATTACCCTCCTGAACCCACCGATTCCATATTCTGCCAACAGTCATTGGATCTCGACCAACGCGAGCAGCAATCGCGATAGGCTACAATCCGACCTTTATCAAAGTCGAAAACGTGATGGTACGTCTTTCTCCTCCTTACACGAGGCATCACAACAACGTTTCACCAGGCAACGCCGGTCAACTGCTGTTTGTGTATGAGAAATCGGTTGGAAACTTTCCTCATGTCAGCACGTTGTAGGCGTCACAACCGGCGCCAGCCTTGTGTGAATGTTCCGAAAAGCTAATCATTTGCGTATCACAGCATCCTCTTCCCGTCGGTTAAATTGCGCGTGTGTAGCACGTCATCTTCGAGGTGCATCAATTTTAATGGCCAGTAGTGTATGACTGCAACTCACACAGGATTTGTGTTAGCTAGTTCCCTCGGCAGATGCTACGTGATGGCTTGGAGAGTCTTCCGTAAGTGAAGCGTAAACTAAGGCGCAATGTGACTGATTGAAGCTTACCTTTAGCTTGAACAGATGCTCAAAATGTCTCTCTGAGGAAGGAGCAGCTGACTCCTTCTGAAGACATTGTCAAATACTCGTTGAATCTTGGATGCTGTAATTCTAGAAATACCTAACTCTTCGAATGTAAGAGGACTATTTGCTTGCTCCTTAATTTTTAATACTCACAAAACATAAAAATCTCGTGGATACAGATCTGAGGAACTGGGAGGCGAGTCGGCTACTCTGCCATCAAGAACACTAAGGCCATTGATGCAGTGACAGTACGTTCTGTCGCATGGTTCTGCACGACATAACCGTAGGTCTCTGTCTCGTTTGTTGATTGTTTGAAGAAAAGTTGCAGTATGTTGCTCACATCCGTATGAGGAGTTACGTTTTGGGATAGAATTCTTTCCAATAATACGTGTTCTAATAACACGTGTTCTACCAGTTGTGTATGACATTCTGTTTTCACATCATGCACAGGATTTTCATAAAGCCAACGTTGATCATTCTGCGAGTTTATGTATCCCAATAGATGCAACCGTGCTTCATCAGACAAATACAGCAGTTCAGGCTCAGCATCTCCATAATGGACGTTCCGGAGTAACCAGTCGCAGTACTGATGTTAAGCACCATTATCTAAATCAGTCAGTCGATGTTTTTCGGTTACTTTGAGTTTGTGTATACCTTTTAGAGCAGGTGCTGCTATCAAAAGTGCTAAACTGCCTCTTTCCAAGGCTGCTCCTAACTTGGATGAAACACTTGGTTTCCTAAGCTTTCTTTTATCTAACACGAATCCGGTCTCTTGAAGTGTCTTTACTAATCTGTGTCTCGTCAAATCACTGTGGACTCGCTCACCGGGAAAATTTCGCTTGAAGGCAAGCAAGGTACGCTTCTTGCGTGGTTCAATACAAGAAAGAATTGTTGATCCTGCGTGTATACCATCGCGAACGGAAACTAAACACAGTAACAAAGGAAAGAATAAAGTGTGCTCAGTCAGACAGTAAACAAGGCGTAACACACACACACACACAACCGACGGTGTAAGGCGTCTTGCCACGGTTCACGCGGCTGCCCCCGTCGGAGGTTCGAGTCCTCCCTCGGGCATGGGTATGTGTGTTGCCCTTAGCGTAAGTTAGTTTAAGTTAGATTAAGTAGTGTGCAAGCCTAGAGACTGATGACCTCAGCAGTTTGGTCCCATAGGAACATACCACAAATTTACATACATACACACACACACACACACACACACACAAACACACACACACACACACACACACACACACACACACGCACACGCATACACACACATTGATTCATCACCTGTAACGCTATCGGAGCAGAGGACCAGAGTTACTATACGGTGATCGAAGCTTGCCTAAGAAGTTGTTGGTTCCCCGTGCAATGCCAGCGAGAGTGCTTGCATCATACGTGAAATGCAGTGTACAAAGCATAATTGTTTCACAGAACAAAGGGAAAAACAGCCACACACAAGTACTTCGCATGATGACTGATCAAGCGGTGTCGCACATGGCAAAATTGCAAAATTGCTCTGAGCACTATGGGACTCAACATCTTAGGTCATAAGTCCCCTAGAACTTAGAACTACTTAAACCTAACTAACCTAAGGACATCACACACACCCATGCCCGAGGCAGGATTCGAACCTGCGACTGTAGCAGTCCCGCGGTTCCGGACTGCAGCGCCAGAACCGCACGGCCACCGCGGCCGGCGCAAAATTGCAGGCCGATAGGCGACGTGGGGTGAGGCGGACTGAATGAAGAGGTGCGAATCTCGTCTCATCTACTTTTACACTTTAATTCGAAATTCCAGATGCTGCTTTTAGAGCAACGAGCCACAGCATCGTGAGATGATAGGAACCTGACAATGGTGATAACAAATTCGCATGCAACGATGCAGACAGTGGTTGCATTGTATGTACCGTTCTAGAGAACAAAGAGAAGATCAGCTACATGCTAGTAGTAAACTGTGTAGTCTGATCAACTGCTGTCATACTTGGTAGCGTTAGAGGGCGACAGGCAATGCCCGGCTGGAGTGGCCGTGCGGTTCTAGGCGCTACAATCTGGAACCGAGCGACCGCTACGGTCGCAGGTTCGAATCCTGCCTCGGGCATGGATGTGTGTGATGTCCTTGGTTCAGTTAGGTTTAATTAGTTCAAAGTTCTAGGCGACTGATGACCTCAGAAGTTAAGTCGCATAGTGCTCAGAGCCATTTGAACAGGCAATGTAGAGTAGGGAGATGGAACATAGTAGTACGACATAGTCGTCTAGTCTCACACTGCCACTTGAAATGCTACCTGCCATTGTTCAAGCAACGAGCCAGAGTGGTGATTGGAGCCTGCCTATGGGTTTACCGGTTCCTGCATAACACCAGAGAGAGCACTTGAGTAAAAACGTTTTATGGAAAAAATTGAAAATCAGTCACATGCAAGAAGTGAATTGTGTTGACTGACCACTCTGTATCGTACATGGCAACACTGCAGGGCGAGAGACAATGTGGGGGTGAGGTGGACGGTATTAATTTTTTTTGTCAGTTACTCGCAAACGAAGGACCACCAAGGTGAATGGTTTCACAGTGTGATACGTAGGCTCTTATCATGCATCACCGCATAAATGGTTTAAAAGGTCGATCGCGTCACTGCTGACCTCTCCTTGCAAGAGTCGCGACCTTGAGTCATCTAGTTTCCCACTGTAATCCGAAACCCCAGTTGCCACTCTTCGAGCGAAGATATGGAGCATCGTGCGGTGATCAGAGTCTGCCTAGAAGGTTGGTTGTCCCAGTGCAACAGTAAAGAAGGCGCTTTTGTCGTGAGTGTAGCGCCTAGTTTAAAGTAGAACCGATTCAGTAAACAGCGAAATCAGCCACACGCAATTAGCGAACTGTGTCGACTGATCTATCAGTACCGTAAAAGGCAACACCGTAAGGTCGAGGGACAGTGGGGAATGAGGCATAAGAGACATATGGAACAAAGAGGTACTTCCTCGAGCTGTGTAGTTTCACGATGGCCACTGTAATTAGGATGGATTGCCGGCCGGAGTGGCCGAGCTGTTCTAGGCGCTACAGTCTGGAACCGCGCGACCGCTACGGTCGCAGGTTCGAATCCTGCCTCGGGCATAGTTGTGTGTGATGTCCTTAGGTTCGTTAAGGCCCGTCCGCACGCAACGATCTGTCTGCGCAAATGTCTGTGCACATCACATCTGCGCAGACAGATCGTTGCGTGTGGACAGGAGATTTGCACCGACATGAGGTGTGTGCAAACCTGGAAGTTGGAGTTGGGGTTTTGAGCGAATCGTCTCAAATCTGTGGGTTCAAACCACATCTGCGCAGACAAGCTGGAGCGTGTGGACAGGAGATCGCCGCAAATCTGGCGCGAAACAGCTGCTTGTTCAGTCTAGTATGCAGTCTTTCTGCGCACGGAGCATTAAAATGGCTGACGCTTGTTAGTGTTCTAGACAGTTTATCAATGAATTCATTGAAATTTATAGAAATGACCCATGTTTGTGGAAGATTAAAAGTAATGAGTACAGTGACAGGAACAAAAAGACAGCTGCATACAATGCATTAATTGAAAAATTACGAGAAGTTGACGCACCGGCGAACTGAGAAACGGTAATAATAAACATCGTTGTGGACTGTTTACTGTAAATAATTATCAAAAGTTCAAAAATCTCGAAGATCTGGTGTTGGAGTGGATGAAATATACCAGCCAAGTTTGTGGTATTTTGTGATTCAAACACATCTAAAACAGCAAAAAAACTGTGATTCTTCATCAGCAAAAATATTATTTGTAACTTGACAGAATTAATGTACTTGACTTACCTTCATGAACTCATCCTTCAGGACAGCGTAAATAGCTTCACTTGTGCTGGGGTCCGCAGCTCGTTGTCGCGCGGTGGCGTTCTCGCTTCCCACGCCCGGGTTTCCGGGTTCGATTACCGGCGGGGTCAGGGATTTTCTCTGCCTCGTGATGACTGGGTGTTGTGTGACGTCCTTAGGTTAGTTAGGTTTAAGTAGTTCTAAGTTCTAGGGGACTAATGACCTCAGATCTTAAGTCCCATAGTGCTCAGAGCCATTTGAACCAACCATTTTTTTGTGCTGGATATAATTTCGCTCAATGCTTGTTTAGAAATTGCAGTTGAAAATTTAAAGTCCTTATAGCTCCTTCCTGTTGCCAGGAATCTTAATGTCACCGTCAGCCGTTCATGGAGAGAAATTGCTCTTCTCATTCAAGTATTATTTTGTGTAATATGAGAGGTTACCAGCGTTAAGAGACAATTATAAGTTTCGACATCCATCTGTAAATAATTACGCCAGTCGGTAGGATGGCCCTGCAACTCTCGCAGTAAATGTACGTGCGAAAAATGCTTTCGCTTTAGCAGCCACTATGTATACCATTTTGACCGCTCTCTCTGTTTCCTGCGTTTTGCCTGAATGTTTTTTGCAACACAAGTTGCGAACACAGACCACAACAGAATTTCTTCAAGTCCTAAATTTCAAAATAAATTAATTAAGCTTCTGACGTTTTCGGCGAGCGTAGTCGCTTGCCACCGATATTTCTTTTCTACACCGACAGATGGCAGGCGAGTAGTAGATTGGAGTTTGTGTCGTGTGAACACAACACATTTGCAGCGATCATTTGCATGTACAAACATCTGCGCAGACAGATCGTTGCGCGTGGACCGGCCTTTAGGTTTAAGTAGTTCTAAGTTCTAGGGGACTGATGACCTCAGACGTTAAGTCCCATAGCGCTCAGAGCCATTTGAACCATTTTTAGGATGGACTGATGCTCAGCTGTGTGTCCAGGAGCGGCGGTGCGGAGGGCGTCGTGGCGGCTGCTGCCGGCGCTGTCCGACGCCTGCTCGCATCCCTGCGCGCGCCAAGCCCAGCCCCACGGCAGTCACCGCCTGGTACTCCCGCGGCCACAGCACGCAGCCCTGCAAAGGTGCATCGCCGCACTTAACTCCTCAGTGAGCGTCCATCAGCCACCTGCTGTTCTTGTCTGTCTGTGTCTCTCTCTCACTCTCTCTTTCCTCCCAGAATTGGCGTTCTGCAGAGCTCGATCACGAGCAATTACTTTCCTTACTCTACCTTAATGATCTACCATTTTAAGATGGTACACTACTGGCCATTAAAATTGCTACACCAAGAAGAAATGCAGATGATAAACGGGTATTCATTGGACAAATATATTGTACTAGAACTGACATGTGATTACTCGCAATAACGGCCTTGATACGCCTGGGCATTGAGTCAAACAGAGCTTGGATGGCTTGTACAGGTACAGCTGCTCATGCAGCTTCAACACGATACCACAGTTCATCAAGAGTAGTGACTGGCGTATTCTGACGAGCCAGTTGCTCGGCCATCATTGACCAGACGTTTTCAATTGGTGAGAGATCTGGAGAATGTGCTGGCCACGGCAGCATCGAACATTTTCTGTATCCAGAAAGGCCCGTACAGGACCTCCAACATGTGGTCGTGCTTTATCCTGCTGAAATATAGGGTTTCGCAGGGATCGAATGAAGGGTAGTGCCACGGGTCGTAACACATCTGAAATGTAACGTCCACTGTTCAAAGTGCCGTCAATACGAACAATAGGTGACCGAGACATGTAACGAATGGCACCCCATACCATCACGCCGGGTGATACGCCAGTATGGCGATGACGAGTACACGCTTCCAATGTGCGTTCACCGCGATGTCGCCAAACACGGATGCGACCATCACAATGCTGTAAACAGAACCTGGATTCACCCGAAAAAATGACGTTATGCCATTCGTGCACCCAGGTTCGTCGTTGAGTACACCATCGCAGGTGATGCAGCGCCGAGGGTGACCGCAGCCGTGGTCTCCGAGTTGATAGTCCATACTGCTGCAAACGTCGTCGAACTGTTCGTGCAAATGGTTGTTGTCTTGCAAACGTCCCCATCTGTTGACTCAGGGATCGAGAAGTGGCTGCACGATCCGTTACAGCCATGCGGATAAGATGCCTGTCATCTCGACAGCTAGTGATACGAGGCCGTTGGGATCCAGAACGGCGTTCCGTATTACCCTCCTGAACCCACCGATTCCATATTCTGCTAACAGTCATTGGATCTCGACCAACGTGAGCAGCAATGTCGCGATACGATAAACCGCAATCGCGATAGGCTACAATCCGACCTTTATCAAAGTCGAAAACGTGATGGTACGTCTTTCTCCTCCTTACACGAGGCATCACAACAACGTTTCACCAGGCAACGCCGGTCAACTGCTGTTTGTGTATGAGAAATCGGTTGGAAACTTTCCTCATATCAGCACGTTGTAGGTGTCGCCACCGGCGCCAACCTTGTGTGAATGCTCTGAAAAGCTAATCATTTGCATATCACAGCATCTTCTTCCCGTCGGTTAAATTTCGCGTCTGTAGCACGTCATCTTCGTGGTGTAGCAGTTTTAATGGCCAGTAGTGTATAAGCATTATTATCAAGACAAGCAAAGAAGCATCAACGGCGAAAGTACTCTGCTTGCCATTAAAAGTGCAATACCAGGAAGGATACTAAACGACGAAATCCTGCTTAATGTGCATATAGAATACAGTAATAAAAATACATGGTAAAATTTGTAGGTGATTTGGGGGTATATAAGATGCAAAGTTTAGTACTCAACTCTGGCAGCAGCAATGGCTCTAACACGTCTAGGCATTGAATCGAACAGAACTTGGATCATGCTGGGTTGTTATGATTAAACTGACCTTGGTCTGAGTGTTGCAGTACGGGCTGTCTACATTGCAGAAATCTGAAACATCTTAGGTATGTTCATTAATCGGTGTGCTCGTGCAGTATGCTGATAAAGTAATAGTTCCTATTCTTGCCACCAGGTGAAATATGGCGCTGTAAGCAGTCAGACTGTGAAATGTTATCTTTTTATGCCAGTATGCTCTTTTGTCACTTCACAATCCACGTCGGTTTCTTTTGTGGAGTGACTGTTGGCACGAAGGGATAATCAGGTTGAAGTATTTCCCACAAAACACAGTGGCTATTGAGGAGAAAGACTGTGCGCTAGTGGTAAAGTTGTTTTATGTGAACAGCAACAGCAGTTCTGCAGTGCAGGAATATTGTTGATAGAAACAGCTAGGAAGGAGCCCCGTGCCAATAAATGGGCTAAGGAATAAATCCATGAAACTTGACGAAAAAGGTGAATTAGGTGATGTTGCAGGGAGGGGGAGGCGGCCCATTCCCGTGGCAGCTGTTGATGAAGTTGCTGTAGCTATAGCCAACTGTGTGGAAGTTACCTCAAATTCTGCAGCGAGTGCCCGAGCTCTGTCACAGGAATTGTCTGTAACCCCAGAATGAACACCAAATGAAGCTCCAAGGTAGGCTACAACGCCGTGACGTCACCATTAGTTTTTTGGCATGCATAAATATGAATGACCTGTGGCTGGGGAATATTCTTTGGATGGACGAGATACATTTTGCTCTGCACAGTTCCGTAAAAACACAGAACCGTTGCATATGGGGCTGTACTCTGCCACATGTGCAGAAACATCCACTGCACTCAAGTTACGTCATTGTGTGGTGTGGTATCACAAGCTCACTTCATTTTCGGTCCGTTTTTCTTTGAGGAGATGACACTTCCGGGGTCCTAGGGGTATTAGAAAGCAGTATATACCAGGATGGAATGCAGCTAGTGAACGGCTGTATGAGGACTACGTGAAGAGCGGAAAATCTGAAGTCGCAGATGACCTCCTGCATAGCCTGGACGAAGCTAGGAGGGTCAAGTGGAGGAACACCATTGAAATATGGATTTTAGACGCACTAGCAGAAAAGCATGGAGCCTTCTGAAGAAACTAGGAGCTAATTCACATGTACCACAAACTAAACCAAGTATTACACCAGACCAAACTGCAAACAATATAGTCAAAACGTCTAGAGCACCTGTCGATAAAGAACACTCACGTAAAATAAAGAAAGAACTAAACACATTAAAGAAAAACAGTCGTGAACGACAAGACTTGTGAAAACCGTTCTGTCACAGAAACGCTACAGGCCCTACGAGGCATAAGAAACGGCAAGGCCCCTGGTTTCGACAGCATACACTCAGAGTTCCTAACACACTGTGGACCACAAACAAAAGAATGGCTGACGACATTTTACTCCCACATACTCCAGTCAAGAGTTTTGCCAAAAGAATTCAAGAGCGCAAAGATCATTGCCATCCTCAAACCAGGAAAGCCAGACGATAAAGGAGAAGCTATAGACCCATCGCTCTCTTAAGTGTAGCATATAAACTGCATGAGTGTCTCCTTTACAACAGATTAAATCCAATTATACTGGAATCTCTGCCTGTCAACCAAGTCGGCTTGAGACCGATTCAAAACTGTGGGGATCAGGTCCTCGAATTAACAACGTTCATTGAGCGGGGCTATGAACAACGCCTGAAAACTGGCGCGATTTTCGTTGATTTGACAGCAGCATATGATACTGTCTGGAGAGAGGGTCTAACATGTAAGTTCCTAAAAGCTACTAGATGTAAAACGATGATATCTCTTTTTGGAGAACATGTTGTCAAGTAGAGTCTTGCAAATCTCAATGGGTGGCTCTTTCAGCAAATCAAAACTCCTGAGTAATGGTCTCCCCCCAAGGATCAGTGCTTGCGCCTACGCTGTTCAATCTATATGTAGACAACCTACCAATTACCACAACCAGAAAATTTATTTACGAAGATGGCATCATTCTTGCATGCCAACATACTAATATGACTTCTCTTGAACAGGCTCTCATCCAAGATATGGAATTGATGGCTGAATACTCCAGGAAATGTCCACAAGCTAAATAAATAAACCTCTTGGGCCTTCTAGCTGTACAGTGACATTTGCACGTTATAAGGACCTCCTTGTGCAGCATGTGATTCCAGCTTTGCAAGAACGAAACTGTGTTCACACTACTGTTTTCATGCACGCTAGGGCGACACCACATGTCGCTTACAAGGTGGAAGATATGCTTCAAGAAACCATCGCTAATGAATGCATCATCTCTAGGCAATTTCAAGGTGTATAGCCTTCTACATGCCTTTACCTAAAGCCATGTGGCTTCTGGTTGTGGGAACATCTGAAAGATCGTGATTATCAGCAATGTATGTGGACTCTTCCTGATCTGAAGGATAGCATACGTTGAAGTATCGCGCTGATTACACTGGATATGCTACAAGTAACTGTCGACCAGCCATGTTATGGATGCAGCACGATGCTGAGTCGGGAGACCGTACTGAATAAATTTTGTGCCTTGTGACATAGTCGTAATAAACTTGCTAAAACCACCGTCATCATGTGTTTGAGGGTTCCTCCCCTTTTCCTGCACCCACGCCTCATTCTGACTGCTTACAGCGCCATATTTTTACCTGGTGGCAGAAAGTGTAACTATTATTTTTTCAGCTGCTCCGTGAGGACACAGATTAATGATCTTTCAGCGTCCTGCGATGAGTACAGCCTGCGCTGCAGCACTCGGAGCACGGTCAGTTTAATTAAAACCATCCGATAGATATGGAAACGTCATTATACTCACGCCAAGACTTCACCAATTATAGTGGTGGGCAGTTGTGGCGTGGCATGACCCGATGTATTCAGTGGTTGAGAGATTTGGAGAACAAGCTGGCCAGAGCAATAGTCGAACGTCCTCTGTTTCAATATTGGTCAATGCAGCAAAAGGCAACAGGAAACTTGGGTTATCTTCTTGAAAGATAAGTCACGGAAATTTCAAAAGTAGGGAACAGCCACAGAATTTCGGAAAAGTGACGCTTGCTATCGGAATGGCCGTCTATGTGAGTGAGAGATGGTCAAGTTGTGTGCCCCATACTGTCACGCCTGGTGCAGGTCCCAAGTGACAATCACGAATCCAACCTTGCTTCGTTTTTTGTTCTCAAACCCACCATACATGAATACATCACTCGTGATGCTATGCACACAACCGGATCATCTGAAAAGAGGCTGTGATGCTACTAGTGTGTACAGTGTTGCTGTGCCCCTCTTACTGCTGCTGCCTCAAGGGACAGCGTAACAGTGCTCGCTGTACCTCCAAATGTGTGGTGTGCGTACTGTAAGACCTTCGGTACACACACCATCAGATTATTTGACTTGTCGAAAATGGTTCAAATGGCTCTGAGCACTATGGGACTCAACTGCTGAGGTCATTAGTTCCCTAGAACTTAGAACTAGTTAAACCTAACTAACCTAAGGACGTCACAAACATCCATGCCCGAGGCAGGATTCGAACCTGCGACCGTAGCGGTCTTGCGGTTCCAGACTGCAGCGCCTTTAACCGCACGGCCACTTCGGCCGGCATTTGACTTGTCGCTGTAACGAAGTAGGCGAGTGTCAGCAGTATGTCTCGTGGTCTTATTGTGGCGTGTTTACCTTCTGCTGTTAGGTCAGACGATACAAATGCCACTTGCACGCTTAGAGTAGCAGATTGACGGTGACCAACTTTAAACACAACTTGATTAATTTTCACACACATTTATTAAAATAATAAAAAGCATAGAAATTACTTCACTTGATTCTGGATGCTGTTTACAATTGACAATCTGAAGTTCCTTTGGCCTTTGGCCTTGGTATGTTAATCTTATTCTCACATATCTGATACTTGACAAAGCGTCTATTCATTTCTCTTCATGGCTATGTACAGAAATATGATAATCTTACTAGGTACAGACTAAAACTTGACTATAGACTGGTACAGACAAATGCAGACTAATGTGGACTAAGGCAGACTAATGCAGACTGACTAATCGGAGGTCTGTACACTCGTTATAATACCTCGAGCGTTCAGGTATCACTGCGCGAGTGTGATCCGTGAGGAGAAAAGGTTCTACGTTAGCAGCAATCTCATTGGCTGCGTTACATATTAATATGCGGATCGTCGGAAGCAAAATTTGGTCCGTCTCTAAGACAGCGCCATCTCGTAGTGCGGAGACGGACGAGCGCTGCGCCTGCGCTGTTGTGCTTAGCGGGGCGCGCTCTAGTGGGAAAGTTCTGTATGCGCTGACTATGCGGAACTATGTACACAACAAAATGTAATCACACTCTCAGTGTAGATACTTGTCTTTGCTACAAACAAGTCTGTTTCTTGGTTCAAGGTGTGTGAGATTCACAGGAAGAATCTTAAGGAAATATAACCCGTCAGTGAAAAACGTGGCTTACAAAGGGCTTGTTCGACTGGTTGTTGAGTATTGTTCATCGGTCTGGGACTCTTGCTAGGTAGAACATAGAAGAGATAGAGAAGATCTAAAGAAGAGCAGCGCATTTCGTCATGTGATCGTATAATTAGGGCGAGAGCGTTACAGAGATGTTCAACAAACTACAGAGGCAAACGCTACAAGGGAGGCGTATGCATCACGGAGAAGTTTAATATTGAAATATCAAGAGATTACTTCCAAGGAAGGGTGGGACAACATATTACTTTCTCCCACATACATCTTGCGAAATGACCACAAAGAAGAAATCGAGAAATTAATGCTAATGCAGAGGCTTACCGGTAATAATTCTTCCGACGCGCCATTCGCGACTGAAACAGGGAAAAGGGAGGGGGGGATCAGTGAGTCGTACCAGAAGTATCAAAAAAATGGTTCAAATGGCGCTTAGCACTTAGGGACTTAACATCTGAGTCATCAGTTCCCTAGAACTTAGAACTACTTAAACCTAACTAACCTAAGGACATCACACACATCCATGCTCTAGGCAGGATTCGAACCTGCGACCGTAGCGGTCGCGCGGTTCCCGACTGAAGCGCCTAGAACCGCTCGGCCACACCGACCGGCCCAGAAATATCCTCCGCCACATACCGCCAGGTGGCTTGCGGAGTATTGATGTAGATGTAGACATGACTGTACGTTCGTACATACCTGATTTAACAGTATCCTCTCAGGCGCTAGTTATGTGGTGCTACTAAAATAATCTGCATCACTGCCTGTTTTCATATTCACGTGACATGTGTAGGATTCCGCCAACGCCAGCAGCAATCTTGTAGAGTGATAAACCACAGTCTCGAAGAGGGCACAATCCCACTCACTTGTAAATTCCAACACATACTGATGAACGTTATGCTATGTTAACTGGGGACCTAGAAACGACGGAGATGCTTCGTCCCTGCCGCAGCCGCAGCCGCAGTGGTCCGCAACCCCACAACGACTGCTGCAGTCCACTTCACCCCTCCGCCGCCCCACACCGAACCCAGGGTTATTGTGTGGTTCGGCGCACTCGGTGGACCCCTCAGGGAACGTCTCACACCAGACGAGTGTAGCCCCTATGTTTTCATGGTAGAGTAATGGTGATGTACGCGTACGTGGAGAACTTGTTAGCGCAGCAATCGCCGACATAGTGTAGCTGGGGCAGAATAAGGGGAACTAGCCTGCATTTGCGGAGGCAGATGGAAAACCGCCTAAAAACCATCCACAGACTGGCCGGCTCACCGGACCTGACACAAATCCGTCGGGCGGATTCGTGCCGGGGACCGGCGCTCCTTCCCAACCGGAAAGCCGTGCGTTAGACCTTACGGTCAACCGGGCGGGCCTGATAAACATTACTTCTCCTTTCAAGAGGGACAGAAGTATCTTATCACAAACAATTAAAACTCAAATGACATTTTTGAATGAGAAACTCTTTTCATAATCTTACCTTGTTTACGAGATGTAGATGGCTCTACGCCTACCTGCTTTATGCAACTGCGCTGAAGAGCTGGTCACTTCGTCATCCAGATATGTAGTACACTTCTTACTAATTTGATGTGTGTTACATGCCGTCTTCATGGTATTGCTATTTTATTGGTCAGCAGAGTAGGAAATAATGTTTTTGTTAAAGCTATTAAATGTTTTAAACTAATGTCCTTCCTTTAAACTTAAAAAAGAGCGAGAGAAACACATTTTATCGGATTTTACACTACCAAAATATACTTCATCTTCTATTAACGTAGAGTACCATCAACATATAATAAATAAGGTAAAAAGTTGTAAGTTCTTCGATGTAGTATCATGCGCAAAAGTAACCGAACGACCTGAATTGTGATCCGCCTGATTTGCATGCAACCAACATAACGTAGCTGTCTAGCGGGTCCTCTAAGCGCTTTCTGGTACAGTCGTTCGACTATACAAAATGGATACCACGAGAGACCACTAGACAACACTGTTCTTTAAGGCAATCAGTGCGAAATAACATCACACCATGATACTGCAAAAACTAGAAAAACACTTAATTAGAGATGAATAGTCCCTAACCCTTGTACAGGTTGCAATGACTTTCAAAAGCATTACTATCTCATTACAATCTGAAACAACTAACTACGACACATAAATTATGTAGCAATCCTTAAACAAAGTAAATGTTTGCATGAACAAGATATTCTGAGACAACGTCTGGACTAATAAATGTCTATGGCAGTTCGAAGTATTTTTCCTCTGTATAAGCTTTTCCCGCACCTGCTAAATGTCCCAGTGACAATTGGTTTTTGCATAAACTGGTCGTTAAAGGAACTAGTTAAAGGAAACGCGATAAACAGCGGTAAACGCTCTATAGAAACCTTAATATTAATGGAGTATAATCAGTAACGTCACTGTACAAATTATTCATGAAGAATTATTTGCCCACATGTTTGAACTATAAATGACATAACGAAATATTCATGAAGAATTATTTGCCCACATGTTTGAACTATAAATGACTTAACGAAATTTTTTGTTCTGGATCTGGACAGAAACGCAGCAAACGTAGCCACTACTAACTAAAATACACTTTCGCACCTGCTCGGGACTTGATCAAGGCAACTATCATCATTGCTGACTAGCCGTTAACACACATGAAATATAAAGGTTTTCACCAGTATTGGTTAACACATCTGAGCTTGAAACGAATTGACGAAATTGTTTCTACTACATCAAAACCATTATCGCCCTGTTAACTAACTATGAAAGATGTTTAATATACTCTCCTTCACAAGTAACCAAGTGTAATAGGATGACCGGAGCAGGTGATGTGGTCGGGGTTGTAGGGCGTGGCTGGGTAGATTGGATTGGATCGTTTGGGGGAAGAGACCAAACAGCGAGGTCATCGGTCTCATCGGATTCCTTTCAAAGGAACCATCCCAGCATTTGCCTGGAGCGAGTTAGGGAAATCACGAAAAACCTAAATCAGGATGGCCGGACGCGGGATTGAACCATCGTCCTCCCAAATGTGAGGCTAGGTAGAAGAAGGTGGCTGTTTTCAGCAATCTTCCTCTTTATTGTTGGTTCTTCCAATACATTTTTTGGTAGCTCAGCCCCCCCCACTCGTGTCGTGGTGGAGACATGCTGACGCGCACGGACTGGGAAACGCGACGCCATGCTCAGTCAGCGGCTGCGCAGGCGGTAGGAGGTTATCGGCATGAGGCCTGGACTAGCTCGCCTCCTGCAGACGCTGCTGCTCGTGACGACCCCGGGAGTCGCCGGTGCAGCAGCGGGCAACGCCCTCTGCCTGACGGTCCTCGGGGACAGTGTCACTGATGACGATGACGTAACAGCGACCGAACGCCCAATCTGTCAAACCAGTGCTGACGCCCACCTCTGATGCCCTCAACTAGTGCAGACCGCTGCTGAATCCGCCGGTTACGCGGCGTTGTGTCTATTAGAATGTTCTCGATGAGTTGGCTAACGCAACCGTGCCACACGCGGCCCGCGCCTGCGTAATTCTGCTAATGCTGCATTCTGGCTGTTGATGGCTGCCGCGAACGTACACACATACCGACGCTCGTTGCAAAACTGTGTCACCTGCATAACGCGCTGGCCAGCCTTCATCCACCGTCTGCCGTGAGGCTGGTGCATCGCGCACTGAAAAACACTAAATCACAATTTCACGCCATATTTCCTAAAAATAACCCCTTGTCCTCTACACAAGTATGCATGTGCTGAAAATTGGAATGCTATTATTTAATATGTTGTGACGGGATTTTCTACCCAGCACATTATCGGATTGTTAACTAAGTAAAATCAGAGGTTAGAAATCGAATTTATTTACCAGCAGCGAGCTGTATCATTATGAGATGAGGGTACAAATTGTTTTGCTTGCTCGGGAATCGAACCCGACGCGTTATATCGCTGTTTCCCATCCAAAAATAGACGTTAAGTATCAACTGCTTGCTCACCAGTAGTGAGATGCTCGCATGTTTCACTAAAAATAACGGTACCTATCGTTATTGTTGACTATTCATGAACAGACATTAAATATGCAAATTATTTTTCGGTGGTAGGTCAGTGTGCACATGCTAGGGCGTAAAATTAAATTATGAATATGTTTGTGGTGGACCAGGATTGCAACCCAGATACGTTCCATTCCTAGAGATCCGAATTCGAATTGCAATCGAGGACCAAAAATTGCAACGTTCAAGTTCAAATGAAATATGAAGACTGTGAACGAAATAACCATTTCTAAACTAAATTAAATAAACTTTTTGGTGCTAGTTTACTGGCGATAGATTTTGTGCCTTCGGCGGCTGCCGCCTTTGTTGTGGCGCCATTTAAACAGGCTCTGACGCTGTTGATAGTGAAGAGATATTGTGTTTAATGCCGATTGTGAACCACTGTGCGACCTAACATTGTGGACTTGGCGTTACCATAGGTGAATTAGATCCTTTCGTGAATGTTAAAAATAGACGCCACGAGTGAGAATCGAACCTATACGCCGCAATTACCAAACTACGATCAACCCAGCGGACCAGCTCAACTCACAGTTCGCAAGGTCCTGATTGTGTTGTTGTGTCCGACGATGCACCTAGAAACTGTGAAAAAATCCAGCTCTCTCGGTTAACTGGTTAATTACCTGCTAGTTTCTAATACCAGTAATCGTCCTTCCCACGAAACATTCGTGCCTGGAGCAAACAATTGGAGAAGTGATAGTGATGTAGAAAGTGCCCTCTATCACACACCGTACACGGCTTGTGAGATATAGATGAAACAATGTGTTATTCACAGTTTATGAAATGAAATGTCTTTGTTGATGTTGCGTTTTGTATTCAGTGTCATGTTGTGGTTTCATCTGTTTCATTATCTACATCTACAAGGATACTCTGCAAATCGCATTTAAGTGCCTGGCAGAGGGTTCATCGAACCACCTTCACAATTCTCTATTATTCCAATTTCGTATGACACGCGGAAAGAATGAACACCTATATCTTTCCGTACGATCTCTGATTTCCCTTGTTTTATGGTGGTGATCCTTTCTCCCTATGTAGGTCGGTGTCAACGAAATATTTTCGTATTCGGAGGAGAATGATGGTGATTGGAATTTCGTGAGAAGATTCCGTCGCAACGAAAAACGCCTTTCTCTTAATGACTTTACGCCCTAACATGTGCACATTGACCTACCACCTAAAAATAATTTGCATATTTAATGTCTGTTCATGAATAGTCAACAAGAACGATAGGTTCCGTTATTTCTAGTGAACCATGCGAGCATCTCATTACTGGTGAGCAAGCAGTTGACACTTAACGTCTATTTATGGATGGGAAACAGCGACAGTACGCGCCGGATTCGATTCCCGGGCAAGCAAAACAAATTGCACCCTCATCTCATTTTGATACAGCTCGCTGCTGGTAAATAAATTCGATTTCTAACATCTGATTTTACTTAGTTGACAATCAGATAACGTGCTGGGTAGAAAATCCCGTCACAACAAACTAAATCATAGCATTCCAATTTTCAGCACATGCATACTTGGTTGCTTGTGAAGGAAAGTACATTAAACGTCTTTCGTGGTTAGTTAACGGGGCGATAATGGCTTTGATGTAGTAGAAATAATTTCGTCATTTCGTTTCAAGTTCAGATGTGTTAACTAATACTGGTGAAAACCTTTATATTTCACATCTCTTAAAGGCTAGTCAGCATAGATGATCGTTGCCTTGATCAAGTCGCGGGCAGATGCGAAAGTGTATTTTAGTTAGTAGTGGCTACGTCTGCTGGGTTTCCGTCCAGATCCAGGACAAAAAATTTCGTTATGTCATTTATAGTTCAAACATGTGGGCAAATAATTATTCATGAATAATTAGTACAGTGACGTTACTGATTAATTAGTAAAGCGACGTTACTGATTATACTCCATTAATATTAAGATTTCTACAGAGCGTTTACCGCTGTTTACCGCGTTTCCTTTAACTGGTTCTTTTAACGACCAGTTTATGCAAAAATCAATCGTCACTGGGACATTTAGCAGGTGCGGAAACACCTTATACAGAGGAAAAATACTTCGAACTGTCATAGACCTTTATTAGTCGAGACATTGTCTCAGAAAATCTTGTTCATGCAAACATTTACTTTGTTTAAGGATTGCTACATAATTTATGTGCCATAGTTAGTTGTTTCAGATTATAATGAGATGGTAACGCTTTTGAAAATCATTGTAACCTGTACAAGCGTTAGGGACTAACTCATCTCTAATTACGTGTTTTTCTAGTTTTTGCAGCATCATGGTGTGATGTTATTTCGCACTGATTGCCTTAAAGAACAGTGTTGTCTCGTAGTCTCTCGTGGAATCCATTTTGTATCGTCGAGCGACTGTAGCGCAAAGCCATTAGAGGACCCGCTAGACAGCTGCGTTATGTTGGTTGCATACAAATCAGGCGGATCACAAACCCAGGTCGTTGGGATACTTTTGCGCATGATAGTACATAGTGATGTACCTAAACTAGGAAGATCATGTAGTAGAACCGCTAAACGTTTAGATATATTAATTTACCTAAGGTAATGATGGTCGAGCTCAGCAGCTGTGGATTATGTACTTGAAGAAATAGAGCTATCTGCCAAGCCATTTTCTATACAGCTTTGTTTATGTAATACATATTGTTGTTGTTGTTGTTGTGGTCTTCAGTCCTGGGACTGGTTTGATGCAGCTCTCCATGCTACTCTATCCTGTGCAAGCTCCTTCATCTCCCAGTACCTACTGCAACCTACATCCTTCTAAATCTGCTTAGTGTATTCATCTCTTGGTCTTCCTCTACGATTTTTACCCTCCACGCTGCCCTCCAATGCTAAATTTGTGATCCCTTGATGCCTCAAAACATGTCCTACCAACCGATCCCTTCTTCTAGTCAAGTTGTGCCACAAACTTCTCTTCTCCCCAATCCTTTTCAATACCTCCTCATTAGCTACGTGATCTACCCACCTTATCTTCAGCATTCTTCTGTAGCACCACATTTCGAAAGCTTCTATTCTCTTCTTGTCCAAACTAGTTATCGTCCATGTTTCACTTCCATACATGGCTACACTCCATACAAATACTTTCAGAAACGATTTCCTGACACTTAAATCTATACTCGATGTTAACAAATTTCTCTTCTTCAGAAACGATTTCCTTGCCATTGCCAGTCTACATTTTATATCCTCTCTACTTCGACCATGATCAGTTATTTTGCTCCCCTAATAGCAAAACTCCTTTACTACTTTAAGTGTCTCATTTCCTAATCTAATTCCCTCAGCATCACCCGATTTAATTTGACTACATTCCATTATCCTCGTTTTGATTTTGTTGATGTACATCTTATATCCTCCTTTCAAGACACTGTCCATTCCGTTCAACTGCTTTTCCAAGTCCTTTGCTGTCTCTGACAGAATTACAATGTCATCGGCGAACCTCAAAGTTTTTACTTCTTCTCCATGAATTTTAATACCTACTCCGAATTTTTCTTTAGTTTCCTTTACTGCTTGCTCAATATACAGATTGAATAACATCGGGGAGAGGCTACATATACATATAGTCGACAAAAATGTCTTCTTGATGATGATGTAAATATATTACGCGAAGCCGGCTGGGGTGACCGAGGGGTTCTAGGCGCTACAGTCCAGAACCGCGCGACCGCTGCGGTCGTAGGTTCGAATCCTTCCTCGGGCATGGATGTGTGTGATGTCCTTAGGTTAGTTAGGTTTAAGTAGTTCTAAGTTCTAGGGGACTGATGACCTTAGAAGTTAAGTCCCTCAGTGCTCAGAGCCATTTGAACCATATTACGCGAATTCGAGTTGGGTGAAAATCCCTAAACCGCGTTTTGGCGTAAATAAAGCTATATAAAGAAACGGGCTGGATGCGGTGCTTTTTTTGCTAGTAAAACGTTTAGTTTTCACTTGCATTTGCCATAAGAATAGTTAGCAATTTTGGGCACATAAAAATCGTTAATGATTATTACAATGTCTGTGTTTAACCATTATAATCTCCTTCGGACATGTCTGAAGAAATAGACACTGTTTCACGATTCACAGCTGTTATAAACATTACGAAATGGATGCGCAAATTGTTTTGCATATCGATTTCAGGTATACATTTTTGTTAGTGTCACAAGAAAATCTATGCCAGGTCGGGACCAATCCGGATATCCCACTTATCGACTTCACCACATCGGCTATCCGTGCATGCCTCCCTTACCAAACCTTACCTCCATATTGATGGTGCTGAACTGAAACCTCGCGTGTCAAAAAATTCAGTTTTACAGGAGAGTGAAAAAAAATTATTATTATGTCGGTATGATAAAGATGTAAAATTGTTGTCGTTGTAATACATATCATTAATAAAATATCAGATGATAAAAAGATTGAAAAATAACATTCAGACCATACGTTAAATCAAACTTAACATACGACGTTGCTGTATGAACAAACTGAAATAGGAGGTTGCAGTTTAACACCAGCGATGTGTCACGTAGTCCATGTCCCCTATGCTCCCACTTTTGTGATTCCCGTTCAGGAAAAGACAAACTTTTTCAGTCATTTTAGCCCGTTGACGCATGTATACAAATGGAAAGTGGAAGGACATGTAACGTAACATACACTGTATAAACACAATGTGATGATCATAGGTGTATACGTCCCTCGACAGGCAAGAATGACGAGAATAAAAATTTATCTTTGCCTGTACAGGAATCACAAAATTGCGCGCATAGGTGATATTACATGCTTCAGAAATAAACATGTGCAGTTTATGGCAATATGCGAATCCATTTCGTAAAAATCATTTAAGTTCAAAGTCCGCCCCGGTAACTCATTGGTCGGCGCGACAGAGTGCCTTGCTAAGGGTCGGGGTGCGATTCCCGAGCTCGTGGTCGTGCAGTAACGTTCTCGCTTCCCACGCCCGACTTCGATTCCCGGCGGGGTCAGGGATTTTCTCTGCCTCGTGATGACTGGGTGTTGTGTGATGTCCTTAGTTTAGTTAGGTTTAAGTAGTTCTAAGTTCTAGGGGACTGATGACCATAGATGTTAAGTCCCATAGTGCTCAGAGCCATTTGAACCATTCTTTTTGCGATTCCCGGCTGGGTCGGAGATTTTTCTCCGCTCAGGGACTGGCTGTTGTGTTGCCTTTATCATGATCATCGTCATCTCATCCCCATCGACGCGCAAGTCGCCGAAGTGGCGTCAATTAAAGACTTGCACAGGCGACCGATCTACCCGACTGGAGGCCCTAGCCACACGACATTTCATTTCATTAAGTTTACAGATTTTCCACATTATCATTCACTGATAACCTACGGGATACGCAAAAAGTATTCATTGCACAAAGGAAAGTAACTGGAGTTTTGGAATTATGTACGGAGTTCGCATACGCACAGTCAGTGACAGAATTCGTGAAACCCCTCGCTTTTCCGTTTTGTTGAACTGCAAAGCTTTATTCTCTGCTACACAGCATAACAGTGCTATCAACATATTGTCACCTCACATTTGTCTCTAGTATACTTTATAGGAAACAAACAATGAAACGCCAACTGGACCGAGGTTAGGACTTCCTAAAAAGAAGGTTTTAAACAAAACCGGTTTTGCTAAAGGGTTCGTTTTCTTCAACCATAATACGCGGAAGGAAATTGGTCATGTAGAGTACCACAGCCAATAGATGTCTACATTCTTCGTGATGCGCACTTTTTTATATGTCATGATGTGGAGCTCTTAAACCATTTACTAGATGATCCACAATATAATTTTTCCACAGCGCTTCACTACTGACACATGCTTTTCTACATAACTGTCATCGTAGTTTCAGGTAACAGACAGCAGTACGACTAGAGATGGAGCATGTCAGATGCATTACTTGACGTTTCTGACAGATAGGAATAAAGCACTGCACACACAAATGAATATCGTGATTTAGATGACAGACACCAAACTATCGTCAGTGACTAGTACTTCAAGTTTTTCACCTTGATCACACCAGAGTGAGGAGATGGACTTTCACTGCCTCACTAAGTTCCAGTAATGACAACTTCAGAGAAGAATGAGACAGAAACCGTAAGCATTTTTTATCGATATTAAAATGATTTTATAACTTTATGCAAACCAGGTTATGTCGAAAGGGAGTCCCCATTGTTATACTGAGATCAAAGAAATTTCCCTGTTGTTCCTGATTGTCAAACGTTTAACCAAATCGATAACCGCTAACTATGTGGGCCAGAACCAACAACCTTTATTTGTAGGCGGGATAGACAAGAGAAATCATAATTTACACCTTCTGTGACTAATCAGTAGTCACAGAGCCCAACCATTTTCGGATTGGCCACGTGAAAAGTTCCGTCACCGGCCCGGCATAGTAACTCACGTCAGCGTTAGGCGCTAGGCTTAATTTAAGAGCGTTGCGCTCCTCCTGGAGGCACGCATACACGTTCCATCAGAGTCGAATGGCTCTGAGCACTATGGGACTTACCATCTGAGGTCACCAGTCCCCTAGAACTTAGAACTACTTAAACCTGACTAACCTAAGGACATCACATACATCCATGCCCGAGGCAGGATTCGAACCTGCGACCGTAGCAGTCACGCGGTTCCAGACTGAAGCGCCTAGAACCGCTCGGCCACACCGGCCGGCTTCGCGTAATATATTTACATCATCATCAAGAAGACATTTTTGTCGACTATATGTATTACATAAACAAAGCTGTATAGAAAGTGGCTTGGCAGATAGCTCTATTTCTTCAAGTACATAATCCACAGCTACTGAGCTCTACCATCATTACCTTAGGTAAATTAATATATCTAAACATTTAGCAGTTCTACTACATGATCTTCCTAGTTTAAGTACATCACTATGTACTATCATGCGCAAAAGTATCCCAACGACCTGATTTGTGATCCGCCTGATTTGTATGCAACCAACATAACGCAGCTGTCTAGCGGGTCCTCTAATGGCTTTGCGCTACAGTCGCTCGACGATACAAAATGGATTCCACGAGAGACTACGAGACAACACTGTTCTTTAAGGCAATCAGTGCGAAATAACATCACACCATGATGCTGCAAAAACTAGAAAAACACGTAATTAGAGATGAGTTAGTCCCTAACGCTTGTACAGGTTACAATGATTTTCAAAAGCGTTACCATCTCATTATAACCTGAAACAACTAACTATGACACATAAACTATGTAGCAATCCTCAAACAAAGTAAATGTTTGCATGAACAAGATATTCTGAGACAATGTCTCGACTAATAAAGGTCTATAACAGTTCGAAGTATTTTTCCTCGGTATAAGGTTTACCCGCACCTGCTAAATGTCCCAGTGACGATTGATTTTTGCATAAACTGGTCGTTAAAAGAACCAGTTAAGGAAATCGCGGTAAACAGCGGTAAAGCTCTGTAGAAACCTTAATATTAATGGTGTATAATCAGTAACGTCACTTTACTAATTAATCAGTAACGTCACTGTGCCAATTATTCATGAAGAATTATTTGCCCACATGTTTGAACTATAAATGACATGACGAAATTTTTTGTTCTGGATCTGGACGGAAACCCAGCAAACGTAGCCACTACTAACTAAAATACACTTTCGCATCTGCCCGCGACTTGATCAAGGCAACGATCATCAATGTTGACTAGCCGTTAAGAGATGTGAAATATAAAGGTTTTCATCAGTATTAGTTAACACATCGGAAATTGAACTTGAAAACATTGTAGCAGGTCTGCGGGGCAACGTTTTCAATTTCTCCTTGACGTCAGGGTAAAATAGATGCGGGGTTGACTCTTCATGATCTTTATTTGCAAATAATTATGCCGTCCTGCTTGGAATGTACCAAATTTATAGTTACCTGTCACCCTCTTCCTTTTGCTACCCTCCCCATCCTCTCTACCCCTGGATGGCTGGGGGTATCCTAGATCAACAAATTTTTTGTAATTTTTGGATTCTTTTTTTCTTGTGGATATTTTTAGAGGGTCTATACAAGGGCGATGTACTTGAAGACAGTATTATGGAAATGGAAGAGGATGTAGATGAAGATGAAATGGGAGATATAATGAGTTTGACAGAGCACTGAATGACCTAAGTCGAAACAAGGCTCCAGGAGTAGACAACATTCCATTAGAACTACTGACAGCCTTGGGAGAGCCAGTCCTGAGAAAACTCTACCATCTGGTGAGCAAGATGTATGAGACAGGCGAAATACCTTCAGACTTCAAGAAGAATATAATAATTCCAATCCCAGAGAAAGCAGGTGTTGAAAGATGTGAAAATTACCGAACTGTCAGCTTAATAAGTCACGGCTGCAAAATACTAATGCGAATTCTTTACGGACGAATGGAAAAACTGATAGAAGCCGACCTCGGGGAAGATCAGTTTGGATTCCGTAGAAATGTTGGAACACGTGAGGTAATACTGACCCTACGATTTATCTTAGAGGAAAGATTAACGAAAGGCAAACCTACGTTTCTAGCATTTGTAGACTTTGAGAAAGTTTTTGACAATGTTGATTGGAATAAGCTCTTTCAAATTCTGAAGGTAGCAGGGGTAAAATACAGGGAGCGAAAGGCTATTTACAATTTGTACAGAAACCAGATGGCAGTTATAAGAGTCGAGGGACATGAAAGGAAAGCAGTGGTTGGGAAGGGAGTAAGACAGGGTTGTAGCCTCTCCCCGATGTTATTCAATCTGTATATTGAGCAGGCAGTAAAGGAAACAAAAGAATAATTCGGAGTAGGTATTAAAATCCATAGAGAAGAAATAAAAACTTTGAGGTTCGCTGATGACATTGCAAACGACTTGGAAGAGCAGTTGAACGGAATGGGCAGTGTCTTGAAAGGAGGATATAAGATGAACATCAACAAAAGCAAAACGAGCATAATGGAATGTAATCGAATTAAGTCGGGTGACGCTGAGGGAATTAGATTAGGAAATGAGACACTGTAAAGGAGTTTTGCTATTTGGGGAGGAAAATAACTGATGATGGTTGAAGTAGAGAGGATACAAAATGTAGACTGGCAATGGCAACGGAAGCGTTTCTGAAGAAGAGAAATTTGTTAACATCGAGTATAGATTTAAGTGTCAGGAAGTCGTTTCTGAAAGTATTTGTATGGAGTGTAGCCATGTATGGAAGTAAAACATGGACGATAAATAGTTTGGACAAGAAGAGAATAGAAGCTTTCGAGATGTGGTGCTACAGAAGAATGCTGAAGATTAGGTGGGTAGATCACATAACTAATGAGTAGGTATTGAACAGAATTGGGGAGAAGAGGAGTTTGTGGCACAATTTGACTAGAAGAAGGGATCGGTTGGTAGGACATGTTCTGAAGCATCAAAGGATCACCAATTTAGTATTGGAGGGCAGCGTGGAGGGTAAAAATCGTGGAGGGCGACCAAGAGATGAATACACTAAGCAGATTCAGAGGGATGTAGGTTGCAGTAGGTACTGGGAGATGAAGCTTGCGCAGGATACAGTAGCATGGAGAGCTGCATGAAACCAGTCTCAGGACTGAAGGCCACCAAAACAACAACAACAAGTCATACGGCTACCAAACTTGGTGGGAATACCAAAGAGCATTCTGGGTTTGTGCTTTAAATAACACCCCATCCTACCCCCCACTCTCACCATTACTGGTTAAATGTGGTCAGGATTGTCACCAATCAGCATAGAGGCCCCGGGAACTATGCAGTCGATACTAACATCGTTATTATTTTTACGTTGAAGCGCCAAAGAAACTGGTATAGGCATGCGTATTCAAATACAGAGATATGTAAACAGCCACAACACGGCGCTACGGTCGGCAATGCCTATATAAGGCAACAAGTGTCTGGCGCAGTTGTTGGATGGTTACTGCTACTACAATGGCAGGTTATCAACATTTAAGTGAGTTTGACCGTGGTGTTATAGTCGGCGCATGAGCGATGGGGTACAGCATCCCGAGGTAGCGATGAAGTGGGGATTTTCCCATACGACCATTTCACGGGTGTACCGTGAATAACAGGAATCCTGTAAAAGTCAAATCTCCAACATCGTTTCAGCCGGAAAAAGATCCTGCAAGGACGGGACCAACGACGACTGAAGAGAATCGTTCAACGTCACGGAAGTGCAACCATTCCGGCAACTGCTTCAGATTTAAATGCTGGGCCAACAACAAGCGTCAGCGGGCCAACAGTTCAACGAAACATCATCGGTATGGGCTTTCAGCGTGAAGGCCCACACGAGTACCCTTGATGATTTCACGACAAAAAACTTTGTCTCGCCTGGCCCATCATACCGACACTGGACTGTTGATGACTGGAAACATGTTGCCTGGTCGGACAAGTCTAGTTTCAGATTGTATCGAGCGTATGGATGTGTACAGGTATGGGGACAACCTCATGAATCCATGGACCCTGCATGTCAGCAGGGAATGTTCAAGCTGGTGGAGGCTCAGTAATAGTGTGGGACGTGTGCAGTTGGAGTGATATGGGACCTCTAATATGTCTAGATACGACTCTGACCGGTGACACGTACATAAGCATCCTGTCTGATGACCTGCATGTTTTTATGTCCCTTACGCATTCAGACGGACTTGCGCAATTCTAGCAGGACAATGCGACAGTCCTCAACTCCAAAATTGCTACAGAGTGGCTCCATGAAGACTCTTCTGAGTTTAAACACTTCCGCATGAACATTTCTGAACATATCTGGGATGCCTTGGAACGTGCTTTTCAGAAGAGACCTCCACTCCCCTCGTACTCTTACCGATTTATGGGCAGTCCAGCAGGATTGATGGTGTCAGTTCCCTCCAGCACTACTTCTGACATTAGTCGAGTCCATGCCACGTCATGTTCCGGCACTTCTGCTTGCTCGCGGGGCCCTACACGATATAATACAGGTGTATCAGTTTCTTTGCTTCTTCAGTGTATATAGCACCTTTTCATATCATTACCTCTAAGCGTGCTGGGTGTGTGGTAATCCAACGGAACTTTTTCATTAGTAAAACACATATACGCTAAAATTGACTTAAATTCCTCCAGGCGTTCTAGAGTTCGGCTTACATATCTGTTTCATCCTTTTTCAGCCCTGCAAAGAGGGGTGCAAGAGTTGTACTATACCCACACTGATTGTGTCCTGGTAGTAAGTCCTGGTGCGCCAAATTTAGATGAAATTGTTCCACGTATCCCCGTAAAAACACACACACACTCACATCCACTAGTATGTATGTATAAACAGCATACTAGTGCTCTACCCACCTAAATCATGCACACTAACTTCAGCTACCACGTTGTGCACGCCCTTGACCTGCTAACGCTCTCAGTGACTCCCATATCCATAACACCATCCTACAGAAGCTTTAATGATTCTATTTCCCCATCTCTCCCCGGCGATGATACCAAAGTAACAGGCCCCACACATGAGTGAAGAATCGCTCCTGATAGGCGTCAGCGATATCGCACGCAATCTGTCGCTCGCTATGACCCAGCCACAAACGTGGAATTCATCAAACAATTCCATTCAGAATTTTGGACGATACTGTACCGTGAAATTCTACTGTGGAAAATAAACTGCACGTTTTGCAGCAGTTGGCAGTATTTCGACTAAGTCTCGTAAAAATGTAAACAAAAGAAACGGAAACTGAAATTTAGGCGTCAGTGATATCGCACGCAATCTGTCGCTCGCTATGATCCAGCCATACACGTGGAATTCATCAAACAATTTCATTCAGAATTTTGGACGATACTGTGCCGTGAAATTCTACTGCGGAAAATTAACTGCTATGTCCTGCAGCACTGGCGGTATTTCGACTAATACTTGTAAAAGTGTAAACAAAGGAAACGGAAGCTGAAATTTAGTAAACATGTTTCCGTAATACTGTCATTGGGCTCATTAGGCTACAGAATACATCACAGTTTCCATTGTCGTCAAGTGTATGTGTATATTTTTCCAGTCTCTGTTGCACAAATACACTTCAAAGGCCTTAATTAATTTTCATATGTTAGTTTTATACTTTAACTGCAAGCATTTACACTATGCCTTAAAAATTTTTTGCAGCCATAGAAATGTTATCGATAGCTGAAATGTTGAATTCCATAATTTCCTTTGTAAGTCGTGTGAGGCAAAGTTACAGGGTATGAAATGAAATTTGTTATTAATAACCCACCCCAATTCAAAAATAATAACAAAGTGCATAGCTACAACACTAGAAGAAAAGATCATCTTCACTAGTCTTGTTAAGATCTGACAATGGCACAGAAAGGGGTGAATTATGCTGCCACAAAAATCTTTGGTTATCTACCAAACAGCGTTAAAAGTCTGAAAGATAGGCAACCAGCATTAATTTTAGATATAAAGTAGGGAAAATATCATATTGTGTAAAGGAAACGTATCTTAAGCTGACACATATCACTCACTACGAAATATCGTATTCATGATCTACGCAACAAGTATCAATGTAATGGAACGAGATATATGTGTAGAATACGTGTGCTGAAAAGTTTGAAATTAAGATACCACTTAATACCACTGCTTCATTCTTCTTGCAACTTACAACTTTTAACGAAGTGTCAAGTTTCGTAAATAACTCAGACGCCAGCTGGACTTCAATATTTTGTACTGTATTGCTATGAACTACAAAATATAAGGGTGCCGATGTTTTAATACGTATATGTCTTCTTGATAAAAGTGGAAAATCTGCCGCCATCTTCACTTTCGAGAATGCCTCGTGCTCCCTGAATAACTGTAAATTCCAGCCTAATATATTACACCACATGGGGAAAGTGAAACAAATCGAAACTAAAAAACCATAACAGATTATTAAAAATTGTGTATAAATGGTATAAAAGTAATTTTTGCTGTTAAATTAAATGGGTTAAGAACAGTTATTAAATATGTGAACCACTTCAAAGTGCAGTAGAGACTTATTATGGGATAAATTGTGTTCTTGAGTGTGTAACAGGATTGGGAGAGGGGAGGGGTGGAGGGTAGAGGCGTGAGGAAGGGTAGGCCTCCAGATTGTGGTCATGGAATACCCCTTCATAGGTCTACAAACAGAAGAGCGAGCAGATGATTGCCCACCCCACATCACAAGGCGCAACTACAGGGTGTTTCACGAAGTTAGCCAATGCTCTGCAGCCAGCCTTATGAATCACCGTCAACGCAGTGCCCTGACAGGCCCAAAGGGTGTTTATTTTCTACAAAGTGCGTCCTCACTAAATAGAATACAGAAATGAGTCACTAATAATACCCAAGAAACGCATATGCTCTGAACTACGCAGATCTCTGCGGATTGTTCTACAATGCTAGAGGGGACAGAGCTTCTTAATCATCCTGTGCGTTAACTGTAGCCACTTCCCCCACTACAAGGCGCTGCTCGCCCTACAGTTTACAGACTACACTTCCCCAGCATTTTCTGTCCAGTTCTCTTTGTGACAGTACACAAAATAACTTCATTGAGCTCGTGGTAAAATAGCGCAGATAGTTTCAGTTTACACTACTGGCCATTAAAATTGCTACACCACGACGATGACGTGCTACAGACGCGAAATTTAACCGACAGGAAGAAGATGCTGTGATATGCAAATGATTAGCTTTTCAAAGCATTCACACAAGGTTGGCGCCGGTGGCGACACCTACAACGTGGTGACATGAGGAAAGCTTCCAACCGATTTCTCATACACAAACAGCAGTTTACCGGCAGTGCATGGTGAAACGTTGTTGTGAAGCCTCGTGTAAAGAGGATAAATGCGTACCATCACGTTTCCGACGATAAAGGTCGAATTGTAGCCTATCGCGATTGTGGTTTATCGTATCGCGACATTGCTGCTCGCGTTGGTCGAGATCAAATGACTGTTAGCAGAATATGTAATCGGTGGATTCAGGAGGGTAATACGGAACGTCGTGCTGGATCCCAACGGCCTCGTATCACTAGCAGTCGAGATGACAGGTATCTTATCCGCATGGCTGTAACGGATCGTGCAGCCACGTCTCGATCCCTGAGTCAGCAGATGGGACGTTTGCAAGACAACAACTATCAGCACGTACAGTTCGACGACGTTTGCAGCAGCATGGACTATGAGCTCGGAGACCATGGCTGCGGTTACCCTTGACGCTGCATCACAGACAGGAGCGCCTGCGATGGTGTACTCAAGGACGAACTTCGGTGCACGAATGGCAAAACGTCATTTTTTCGGATGAATCCAGGTTCTGTTTACAGCATTATGATGGTCGCATCCGTGTTTGGCGACATCGCGATGAACGCACATTGGAAGTGTGTACTCGTCATCGCCATACTGGCGTGTCACCCGGCGTGATGGTATGGGGTGCCATTGGTTACACGTCTCGATCACCTATTGTTCGCATTGACGGCACTTTGAACAGTGGACGCTACATTTCAGATGTGTTACGACCCGTGGCTCTACCCTTCATTCGATCCCTGTGAAACCCTACATTTCAGCAGGATATTGCACGACCGCATGTTGCAGGTCCTGTATGGGCCTTTCTGGATACAGAAAATGTTCGACTGCTGCCCTGGCCAGCACATTCTCCAGATCTCTCACCAATTGAAAACGTCTGGTCAATGGTGGCCGAGCAACTGGCTCGTCACAATACGCCGGTCACTACTCTTGATGAACTGTGGTATCGTGTTGCAGCTGCATGGGCAGCTGTACATGTACACGCCATCCAAGCTCTGTTTGACTCAATGCCCAGGCGTATCAAGGCCGTTATTAGGGCCAGAGGTGGTTGATCTGGGTACTGATTTCTCAGGATCTATGCACCCAAATTGCGTGAAAATGTAATCACATGTCAATTCTAGTATAATAAATTTGCCCAATGAATATCCGTTTATCATCTGCATTTCTTCTTGGTGTAGCAATTTTAATGGCCAATAGTGTATAAAGTGTTAAGATCTGTCAATCATAGCCTGAGGGGCAACAAGTGCATCATTCAAGTGTCAGCTCTGCCAGCATCTGAAGTAGGTCATTTACGAGTTTTGGAACTTTGGATATTACAACATAAGTCAATCATTGCGTTATAGCAGATTACGTTTTCAGACTTAATCATGATCAGTGCCATCACATCAGGCATATTAACTGCCACCTTGCAAGATACTGTGGGTGTGTGGTAACTGGCTCCGCTCATTACAACCCACTCTACAAGTAACAGTAATTACTGAATGGAAGAGCATTATGCAGTCTGCCAGTAACACAGTTAATGGCGAGGGAAGTGCAGTAACATTTTGGTCATTCAATATTTCACCACCAAATGACTGCGACATGGTTATACAGCTGTAGAATACGCTGTCAACGATACACAGCAGTAGGGTTCCAAATTTTCCAGTCCAATTCCTTTCCCATCAACGCTACATAGGCCACTGACAAGGTCGCACGAGTTACACATTTCTCAGCTATTGTTTATACGAACGCGTTTTACACAAAAGCTCATATAACAACTTCAATAAATACTCTAGTAACTGAGTGACGTCATTTTGTCTACTCACATAAGAGAACTGGAAAGGTAAAGCGGGGAAAGTATAGTCTGTAAACTGAAAAACGCATTAACACAGATAAGAGAGGTGGAGTGGTGGGGAAGTTGCCTTTTCCGGAAGAATGCTATAGTTGCCGTGCAGAAAGACTAAGAATCAATTTCCCCTCTAGCAATATTGAACAGCGTGCATAGATTTACTTAGATCCAGATATGCGTTTCTTGCGATAGCATTATTAGTTACTCATATCTGTCTTCCACGTAGTGTAAATGCATTTTGTGGAAAGTAAACACGCCCCTGATCATGTCTGCACACTACTTCTCCAGTGGTACACGAGGCACGCTGAGAAAGGGGTGGCATAAGTTTTTTAAACACCTTGTAGTTGTTTCTTGTGACTTAGTGTGATGCAGTGGGGAACTGCCTGCTCACTCACTAGTTTACAGACCGGTGAAGGAGGGAAAAGTTATATGAAATGGAATGAGCCCATAAGGACAATAGTAGGGGACGTGAATGGTCGACTTCAGTTTAGTGCGAAAATTTTAGGAAAGAGGAACTCATCCATAAAGCACGGGAATCCAGGATCCGTTCCCTTGAGGCCTTCTTCTTTCTTGTTGCAGCAAACGACCGTTGCAGGTAGCAAGAGGAGAAGCACACCGAAAAAGACCACGGAGAAGTCCTTGGACGTTTGCGCGCCAGGTACATATAATCTGAGGCTGCGAGTTCGTCTCCAGCCCACAACCAGCAAAGGAGGCTGAAGTTTTGACAGTGCCAACCACTCACGTTGGCGAAACGTCAGAAAAATCGTCTAATTCGGCCGAAGAACCTGAGACAGAAGGCAACAGGCAGTTTGTCAAGAAGTGGCCATGAAAGACTTGACAATTTTGTATTACAGTGATGCTTCACGAACTCGAAACGGGATTCATTGGAGGGAAGACGAAACTCTTTTCGCGAAGCAATATCGTGAACATTTAGAGAAGCGGGATTTGAAGCTGAGGGCAGAATGATTTCACTGCTGCCAACGTACATTTCACGTAATGATCACAAAGATAGGAGAAATTAGGGCTCACACAGAGGCATAAAGACAGCATTTTTCTCCCATTCTGTTTGTAAGTGGACTAAGAAAGAAAATGGCTAGTAGTGATACAAGGTACTCTCTGCCATCCACCACACAGAGGCTTGCTGAGTATGTAGATATAGATGACTACAACCCGGCGACATGCTTGCTGAGTATGCAGATACAGATGACTTTAACCCAGTGACAGGCTTGCTGAGTATGTAGATATAGATGACTACAACTCATCGACAGGCTTGTTGAGTATGTAGAATAAATGTAAATGTCGTGTGACTAGGGCCTCCCGTCGGGTGGACAGTTCGCCGGGTGCAAGTCTTTCAGTTTGACGCTACTTCAGTGACTTGCGTGTCGATGGGGATGAAATGATGATGATTAGGACAACACAACACCCAGTCCCTGAGTGGAGAAAACATCCAACCCAGCCGGGAATCGAACCCGTGCCCTTAGGATTGACATTCTGTCGTGCTGACCATTCAGCTACCGGAGGGGGGGGGGGGGGGGGGGACGACAGTATGTAGATATAGATGACTACAACCCAGCGACAGGCTTGCTGAGTATCCAGATACAGATGACTACAACCTGGTGGCAGGCTTGCTGAGTGTAGATATAGATGACTACAACCTGATGACCTGCTTTCCTTCTTGTGTCTACGTTAAGCCCCCCTTTCTCACCCTGTTATAGTCTCCGAACACAATTTATCCCTTAATACTACTCCACTGCACTTAGCTGTGCTTCGCACATTTAATATTTGTTCGTAACACAATTTATTTTACATTGCAAGACTTGTTTTAGTGAACGGCGATTTTTCCATGGCATCAACGCTGAAACTATTAGTCACAGAGAGAAGTGAATAGGGCCTTTTGTAGGAAATTAATGTAGTTTCAATTTGTACTGGGAGACATTTTCGATAGAAGCTTCAGTTTTCGAGTTACTCAAGAAAAACATAAAAGATGACTTTTAATGCTCCTCCCTAACTCATGATTTTGTTGTGTTGCTAATGGTACTCCCTCCTATCACTGCCCAAAAATTCTCGACTACGTGAATTTCTTTCCACTATATGACCTTTTTTCTTCTTGGTTGACCGGGTTTCCTACAAGCTGGGGCAAGGCCATGACAAGGAGAGAAGCAGGATGTGTGTTTATGCTTGCGCCTACATTCTCTCTGTCTCTCTCTCTCTCTCTCTCTCTCTCTCTCTGTCTCTCTCTCTCTCTCACACACACACACACAGAGCATGTTATAAGATGCAAAAGTTCGCTTGCTGAACCGCTCCTCCACCATCTTGTTCTCGCAACTTTTCCCTGACCTCTGCTGTGCCATCTTGTTCTCCTAGTTGGATCAGTGATTGCTGCTCCACCATCTAGGTCTGCTAGTTCGTTCTACATACTCTAAAGCCACCACTTATTGAGAAAGTGTGGTTCTTAACGCCCTGTTCCACCACCTTGTTCTCATAGTTCCTTCTATGTACCCAATGTAAATTTCTAAGTATCTGTTGTCTAGCTTTCAAGGCTCATGTAGATTCCAGTCCCCACACTAAAGTGCTCACTTTATTGGGTTTTGTCAATAATGCCAATTTACATTGCTTTATAGTGGAAACTGTATGAAGCTTGAATTGAATTATATAAAGAGCGGTCAATTTATAAACATCATTTATTACCTAGTCTTGACTGCTATATGGTGCAACCATTGTCTCAGACTTATTTTTTTAGGTTACTCCTAACTCGCAGTAGTTCAGATAAAAGTGATACGCCAGCTGCCAAAGTCCGATGGTCAGGGTGTAGTGTATGTGGCGATGGAGCCCTGTCTGCCCTGTAACGGAATGCATATAATGCCGCACACAGTGCTTGTGTTGTACATGAAATACCCTCTGCTATAATTCGTGAAGCTGAGACCATTCAGGAGTTTTAATTTTGTATTTTTCTCCTATGTGGTAATATTGTTGAGCCATTCCACTTCCTCTTGGGTTTATGGTTTGTACTCTTCCTTAAATGTGGTTATTCCATCAGTTTTAAAGTCGGTAAATGGCGTTTTTGTTTCTAGATGTACATTGTCTAGATCATATTTAGATACTGTGTAATCATCCTTTTTAAGCAGACCCTAATGGGAACTTAATTTTATAAATAGATTTTTCGTGTATCCTCTAATATAGTAAATGTCCTTGGACAATTGTTTTCTGCAAATACTCTAACACAAGGCCACCTGCCATTTATATTTATAGTAAATGCTGATATTTTCTGTTCCCCACTTGCATCAAATATTTTTTCCATATACTACATTTAAATTAATTTTTAACCCTTGCTTGCTTATCTGCAATGGATTGTTTGTTTTCCAGTAGGAGTTTATATTTTTCCTCCATGGCAATTGTTTTCACCATATTCTCCAGTTTTTATTTTTTGACTCCAGCCCCTTCTATTTCCAGTTGCCTTGAACATACACATAAGACGCTAACTGCACTTAAAGAGGTAATTTCTGCTATAGGGAATGGGTTTAGTCTATTTGATAATTTGTATTTTTCATACAACCTGCAGAATAATGGTATTTGTTGCAACAAATCCTAATTCAACAAAAAAATGGTTCAAATGGCTCTGAGCACTATGCGACTTAACTTCTGAGGTCATCAGTAACCTATAACTTAGAACTAATTAAACCTAACTAACCTAAGGACATCACACACATCCATGCCCGAGGCAGGATTCAAACCTGCGACCGTAGCGGTCGCTCGGCTCCAGACTGTAGCGCCTAGAACCGCACGGCCACTCTGGCCGGCCTAATTCAACAATATTTGATGTTATTCTCAGGAACAACATCCTGGATAGAGAAATATGTTTTACAGCTGAAATACGACACTTATATGTAATAGTTTATCCTCTTTGTTGGAGTCTGTGTTAACAATTTTCACATAGTTTCCAAGTAAATAAATGAAAACTATAGGCAGATAGAATATGGTTCATAATCTTCTCTTGGTCTTGGTTTTCTGGAAGGACTACTTTTACACCTGTCAACTTTTGTATATCATTGCCCCAGTAGACAAATTGCAGACCACTGTTAAAACACAACACAGAAACTGTTCTATAAGCTGTCTGATAGCTTACCACGTAGAAATGATTGACACAGAGTATAGCTGAGCACACTGTAGATACTGTTTGTTGCCATTTAATATGTAGATAGTCTTCCACAGCATCAAACACTATCCCTTCTGTAGTTATAAATTCTAGTTTCCAGCCCAGTAATACCATGTTCCTTAGCCAAGGAAGACATAAAAATTTCTCACAGATGAATATCAGGGCACTTTAGAAAATTGGTAAGATGTTTAATGATAAATTTGCTCTTTCCTAAACTTCTGATTTGACATATAATTTGCTATACATCTCTATTCCACAATTAGAGCTCATCCATGTTAAACTGTCTGTTCCAAATAACTTATCATTGTTCACAATCACACTGCTGTTTCTTAGGCCTTTTCTTGCACACAGAAGTTGTAGTTTAATTTAGGTAGTCATAAATCTTCATTTTGTTAAAAATACAAATGTTAGAGACCAGAAAACTTGCTCTGATGGAATTGTCAATGTAGCAGGTTAAAACTGGAGGTAATTTCTTCTCATTTCGTGAACTTGACAGTTATATAATGCCTTTGTTCAACAAATGGAACATGGATTGGTCAGCCAGGTACACACCAACATTTTTATGCTAACTGTGGTTCTGATGTAACAAGCTGCTCTCTTATCTGATTGCTAAATTTTTTGAGCTCATAATTGTACATATTATTGAACGGGTTGCTTCCAGCAGCATCAGTTGAATTCAATTGCTCATTGTTTAACTACTGATAATGAAGAAGTAGATCACTTATAACACTTCACCAGCTATGGATGAATTTCAATTGGCCATAAGTTATCCAAAACAAAGAATTTGTCATACCAAGATATTCCAATTTATCAGTTTGTACAAAACACACACAGCACTCTTAAATTTAAAATCCTGTGTAATCAAAACAATTTTGCAGACATTTGAACACTTGACTTACACTGTTGTGCTACGTACACTACTACTCAAAGCACTAAAATTGCCTGATGTCTTGATGCATGTCCTAGCCTGCCTCTTCTTCTAAGTACTATTCTATACATATTCCTTTTATTGTCAATGCTGTAGAGAGCCCCCTCATTTCCTGTTGCACCAGTCCTTAATTTTCAGCATTGTCCTGCAACACCACAGCTGAAACATTTGCTTCTCTTCATATATACAGTATGAGAAATTTCGTTGTCAACTTTAGATCTATGTTTGATACAAATAGATTTCTCTTGGTTGAGAATGCTCTCTTTGCCTCTGTTAGTTTGTACAAAACACACACAGCACTCTTAAATTTAAAATCCTGTGTAATCAAAACTATTTTGCAGACATTTGAACACTTGACTTACATTGTTGTGCTACGTACACTACTACTCAAAGCACAAAAATTGCCTGATGTCTTGATGCATGTCCTAGCCTGCCTCTTGTGCCCTTGATTCATCCACCATGTGCAATTTTGATTCCACAGTCGCAGAATTCCATCAACCACTGTACGGTCCTTAATTTTGATAAGTTTCTCACTAACCTCATTTTTACTGATGTTTAATACTTCATATTTGTTTGGTTTACACTTAGTCTGTACTCTGTCAGTAGACAACCCATTCTATTAAACAGGTCCTGTAATTTTTCCTCACTGTAAAGGAGGATAGAAATTACATGAGTGAATCTTCTCATTGATATTGCTTTCTGCTTGTTTTTCTAGTGTTTCAGCAGGTATTTGCAATTTCATTTGTGCACTCTGTAGCTGCAATCAGACCAAACAAATAAGTGCTCTTCATGGATTTCCTGTGAAACCCATTGTTAATGGAAAGCATCAGTTTGTTTCCTGTTAAAAACAGAATGATTTTTAAAGTGGAATCTTTTTTCCCATTTGATAAGAGTGGTCCCAGATTAGTCTAGTGGGGTATTTTTTATATCGATATGCATTAACAGCCCCATCAGCGATGCAACCACGCTGAGCTATGCTGAGTGCTGCTGCCAAGCATATTAGCTCTATATTAGCTACATACATATAGGAGGAAAAAACCTTATGCGCCAATAATAAGCCTCTTGTATTATAAATGGCATTATAAACTTATAAAATTTATGCCTTTGGACAGAAAAATGTCACAATATACTACATAGGACACTATAATATACCATGAAACATCACAGCACATTGGTTTGGGAATTCTAAATCCAGTTCCTGATCAGTGGTCAAAAGTGGAAATCTGACACTGTGTCATATGGCAGGAGAGTGTGCTGGTATATCTGAATGAGTTAAATATTACAGCATGTATGAAAATTTTACAGAAATACATTGAAATAGACAATCATAGTGTAAAGACACACTGTGTGTGAACTAAAAAATATTATAAGAGCCATCAAAAATTTTTGTTCGAAGGCCATACTGTTGAGGATGGGCATGCCAATCAGGCCATGAGCATCAAGACAATCATCCTACCGATGCACCAGGTTGAAGATACCCATTTGGTAAAACACTGTGTCCTGTGTGGAGAAGTCTGTAATCACTTGTTGCACATCCTCGTCTGACAGGAATCATCGACACTACAAGACCTTCTTGAAGGGGCCAAAGAGGTGATAATGACATGGGGTTTGATCAGGAATTAAGGGTGGGTTCTTGAGTGATTCGTAATTGAGTTGGCGTAACTTCTGCATTACAATATGTGTGATATGGGGATGTGCGTTGTCATGAAGCAGCAGCAGCCCTTTTTGAACACTAGCCTGCAACAGTGGTGTTTGGCAGACATCCTGCTCCATACACATTCTTCTGTAGAGGTGGTGGCATAAAGTTTCTGATCAGCAGTCTTTGCGCCAATGTCCTAGATTAAATTCCAAACCTCTTTGCAGTGCCTTGTCAATTGAGGTCATGTTATGCTGTTGGTGGTAATCTGTCCATCAGATAGGGATGTTAAGCTTGGCGACCTTCTTGCTGCTTTTCAAGAGGAGTAGGCTGTATGACAGCACTGGGTTTCATCCTCTCCCTTCTCTCAACATCTCCAACATGAACGCTACACTGCACTGCATATACACACATTACACTCACACCTACACTTAGCTGGTACACTTACCTATACTTAACAATGGAAAGGTGCCTATGAGCACAAAGGATAGGGAAAAACCTATCCAATTAGGTGGCTTAACCTGCCCTTTGTGGTATCCCAGCCATTCATGCCACATTACTTTACTGTTTACTTTATTCTCCAATAGATGTCGACCGATCATTGTCCTTCGGCGGCCAAGAAAAGAATAAGACTAAGCTGGTCATATTTGGACACATTTGGTAATAACATCGCCATAATTCACATTTGTAGAGTTTACCATGTACGCGTAGGAACGACACTAACGCTACATTAATACCTTGCTGACATGTCGGTGTTCATATACCCGCATCGAAGTTGCACTACATTGCACATATGTTGCATCAATGCACTCAAACAGAAACTTTGTGATTGCCCCTTACAAAAGGACTGTAAAACAGAATCACAGAAGAAACACTAAGTGTGCTAGAGAGCCACTAATGTTAATGCAAATGAGTAGCTGTTAGACTCCTGGAAGTATTCTGGTTACTAATTGTTTCACTAACTAGTGTATGCCACTTGGACTTTTGGTAAATCAAATGACTGATAGGTTGTTGTTTGGAACAAGACTATAATGATTTTTTAGGTGAGATTTTCAACTGTTAAAGGAAATAATCTCTGTTGAATATATTGTGGCACAATTTTGTAGTTTGTTCTAATTTGTTTGTGTTTGTTGCAATTTGTAACACATAAAATGTGGTTTAATGAAATAAAATTAGTTCATTAAAGGATGTCATTTTCTGCCCTAGGCTGTAACTATTTTTATAACATTATTTTAGTTTTGGCCTGTATGCCATTGTCAACCACACAAGTTTAGGCCATATTATCGCATGGGACCAAGTTAAAAATAGCAGCCACCTTGTACTGTTGTGTCCCTTTTGATGTTCTGTAAATACATTATAGGTACATACGTCAGAAATAGTGTCACAGATTCAAATTGCTTGAGAGCACAGAGAGTCATTTAATCAGGGATACCTACAGTAGAACCAACAGCTTATTAATATGAGTAATATAAAGCATAAACATGTTACAGACATGTTATATACCTGCAGGCTGAAGCACAAATGTGGTCTTCACAAAATTAACCAACATTAGGAAGAGATAGATTAAGGGATGATTACACATCAAAGAATAGTAAATCAACAGTACCGTACATTATCAACATCCACACCACTTATGCCACTGATGTGGGCAAATTTACGTCGTACAACTAAATAGTGGTAAATAATGGAAGTAAGTTGCTTAATTACTTCAGATAGGCCTACATTTGATTTTATGTCAGTGATTAATTATTTCACTTTATAAATATCACAGTGTAGTGTGCACACCATCCTAAACACTGTTATTTTCAATTTGGAAATGCTAACGGTTAATTTCCCCCAAAAAACTGAATATTGCAGTGAGGGGACCTTGACAGTGCAGGGCCATTAGCATGTGCTAGATGGATAAACTGCCTCTGTGGAGGAGGAAGAATCTATCTTGCCTTCCACAAGCAGTTTTCTCTTGGTCTTCCATTCTTATTGTTCCCCATTGGTTATTGTGTCTTCCCTAAATTAATTAACAGTGTATGTGTTATTTAAGTAATGGGTGATAATTACTGATCTTGGCATTAGTAACACTTGTGGAAGTGTCTAACATGTCTCTTGTTAGTACTGTACTGAAAAATTGAAATAGTGATACCACTTGGCAAATGTCACCTTCTGCCACAGTGATGTGCTTTGCATTAATGCTTCTCTGTTTCAAAAAGAAGTATGAGACTGATATTAGAATTTTTTATATGTTGAGTTTATGATGAAAGAAATGATGCTTTGCTTAGCTTTTGTTTGTTGTCCAAGTATTACTCTTTTTTGTCATTGGCACAGTTTATCCAGTGGTATGATCCTGTATAGAGGGCTATATCAGGTTTTCAGTTGTTTTAGTGTGTTGTTAGTAATTTTTCCTGATAACCACTTGCAGGTATCACAAGTTCCAAAGTACAACACAGTTTACAAACATGCTCTACACAGTATTACTGTAGTTTAAAAATATGTTCGGCAGTGGACTGTCTTCTTCTTGCCAAGACGACAATGACTGACTCCAATGGACTTAAATCAAATACATCCATCACAACACGAAGAAAAGCAGCCCATAATATATTGTACATACTTTTTCATTATTTTGTAAATTTTTCAATAATAATAATAATCATCATCATCATAATAACAATTGCACATTTAATTTTGTTGTTGTGGTCTTCACTCCTAAGATTGATTTGGTGCAGCTCTCCATGCTACTCTAACCTGTGCAAGTGTCTTCATCTCCTAATAACTACTACAACCAGCATCCAGAATCTGTATACTTTATTCATCTCTTGGCCTCTTTCTATGATTTTTACACCCCACATTTCCCTCCCGTACTAAATTGGTGACCCCCCCCGATGTCTCAGAATGTATCCTATCAATCTATCCCTTCTCCTAGTCAGGTTGTGCCACAAATTTCTTTTCTCCCCAGTCCTATTCATTACCTCCTCATTAGATACATGATTAATAATCTCATCTTCAGCATTCTAATACAGCACCTCGTTTCAAAAACTTCTGTTCTCTTTTTGTCTAAACTGTTTATCATCCCTGTTTCACTTCCACACATGGTTACACGCCATACAAATACTTTCAGAAAAGACTTCCTAACACTTAAATCTATGTCAATATTAACAAATTCCTTTTCTTGAGGTCCACATTTTATATCCTCTCTGCTTCAGCCATCATTAGTTATTTTGCTGTCCAAATACCAAATCTCATCTACTACTTTAAGTGTCTCATTTCATAATCTGGTTCCATCAGCACCACCTGATTTAATTAGACTCTATTCCATTATACTTGTTTCGCTTTTGTTGATTTTCATCTTACATACTCCTTTCAAGACACTGTCCATTCCACTCAACTACTCTTCCAAGTCCTTTGATGTCTCTGACACAATTACAATGTCATTGGCAAATCTCAAAGATCTTACTTCTTCTCTCTAGACGTCAATACCTACTGTGAAGTTTTCTTTGGTTTCCTTTAATGCTTGCTCAGTGTGCAGACTGAATAACACCAGGGTCAGGCTACAACACTATCTCACTCCCTTCTAATCCACTACTTCCCTTTCATGTCCCTTGACTCATTAACTGCTGTCTGGTTCTTGTACAAGTTGTAAGTAGCCTTTTGCTCTATGTATTTTATCCATGTTACCTTTAGAATTTCACAGATAGTAGTCCAGCCAACATTGTCAAAAACGTTCACTAAAGCTACAAAAGCTGTAAATGTAGGTTTGCCTTTCCTTATCATACCTTCTAAGAGAAGTCGTAGGGTCAATTTTGCCTCACATGTTCCAACATTTCTCCTGAATCTAAGCTGATGTTGCCTGAAGTCGGCTTCTACCAGTTTTTCCATCCTTCTGTAAAGAGTTGTGTTAGTATTTTGTAACCATAACTTATTAAACTGATATTCAGTGATATTCATAACTGTCAGCAGCTGCTTTCTTTGGAATTGGAATTATTATATTCTGCTTTAAGTCTGAGGGTATTTCACTTTTTTGATACAGCTTGAACACCAGATGGAAGAGTTTTGTCATGGTTGGCTTTCCCAAGGCTATCAGAAGTTCTGACAGATTGTCGTCTACCCCTGAGGCATTAATTTGATTCAGGTCTTTCTGCACCCTGTCAAATTCTTCTCACTGTATCCATATCACCCATCTCATCTTTATGTACAGCATCTACCATTTCTAGAGTATTGCCTGCAATTCCATCTCCCTTGTATGCACCCGCTATATACTCCTATCGCCTTTCAGCTTTCCCTTCTTTGCTTCAGACTGGTTTTCCACGTGAGTTCATGACATTCATAGAGATGGTTCTTTTTTTCTCCAAAGGCCTCTTTAATTTTCCTGTAGGTGGCATCTATCTTTGCCTCAGTGATACATGCTTCTAAATCCTTACAATATTTGTCCTCTAACCATTGCTGCTTAGCCATTTTGCACTCCCTGTCAATTTCATTTTTAGATGTCTGTATTGCCCTTTGCCTCCTTCATTTACTGCATTTTTATATTTTATCAGTTCATAAATGAAATTCAATATCTGTTGCATTATCCAAGGGTTTCTGCTAGGCCTTGTCTTTGACCCATTTAATTCTCTGCTGCAGTCACTGTTTTGTTTCTCGGAGCTAAACATTCATCTTCTGCTGTACTCCTTTCACTGTTCTTGTCAAAGGTTCCCTAATGCTGCCTCTGAAACTCACAACAACCTTAAGTTCTTTCAATTCATCCAGGTCATACCTCATTAATGTACTTCCTTTTTGTAATTTCTTCAGCTGTAACCTGCAATTCACAGCCAATAAATTGTGGTCAGAGTTTACATCTGGCCCTGGAAATGTCTTAAAATTTAAAATCTGGTTCCGAAATCTCTGTCTTACCATTGTATAATCAGTCTGAAACCTTCCAGTGTCTCCAGGTCTCTTCCAGGTATACAAACTTCTTTCATGATTCTTGAATCAAATGTTAGTGCTGATTTAATTATACTCTGTGCTAAATTCCATTAGATGGCTTCCTCTTTCATTCTGTTCCCCCAGTCGTTATTACCTACTATTTTTGCTTCTCTTTTCTGACTATCGAATTCCATTGGCCCATCACTACATAATTTTCATCTCCTTTCACTTTCTGAATGATTTCTTTTATTTTTCATACATTTCTTCAATCTCTTCATCATCAGTGTAGCTAGCTGACATATGAAATTGTATTACTGCAGTGCGTGTAGCATTCATCCCAATCTTGGCTACAGTAATACAATCACTTTGCTGTTTCTAGTAACTTTCTGCATTCCCATTTTCTTATTCATGATTAAACCTACTTCTGCATGACCCCTATTTGATTATGCATTTATAACCCTGTATTCCACTGACCAGAAGTCCCACTCATCCTGTCACCGAACTTCACTAACTCCCACTATATGTAACCTTAATCTGTCCATCTCCCTTTTTAAATTTTCTAAACTACTTGCCCAATTAAGGGATCTAACACTCCATGCCCCAATCCATAATAGAATGCCAGTCTGTTTCTCCTGGTGATGACATCCTCCTTAGTAGCGCCAGCTTGGAGATCTGAATGGAGGACTATTTTATCTCCAGAATATTTTATCCAAGTGGGTGCCATCATCATTTAACCATACAGTAAAGCTGCATTTCCTCAGGAAAAATTATGGCAGTGGTTTCTCCTTACATTCATTCTTTTGAGTAGCGGCACAGCAAGGCCATTTTGGTTGATGTTACAAGGCAAGATGAATACTCTGTACTCATTAGACTGTCAATTCCATTCAGGAGATCATGTAATTCTTCTTAACTTTCACTCAGGATAGCAATATCATTAATTGTATCATTGATATCCTCTCACCTTGAATCTGAATTCCACTCCTGAACCTTTCTTTTATTTCTATTATTCCTTCCTTGATGTACAGATTGAACAGTAGGGGGACAAAGACTACATCCCTGTCTTGCACCCTTTTTAATCTGAGCACTTCATTCTTGGTCATCCACTCTTATTATTCCCTCGTGGCTCTTGTAGATATTATATATCACCTGTCTCTCACTATAGCTTACCCCTCCTTTTCTCAGAATTTCAAACATCTTGCACTGTTTTACATCGTCAAACACTTATTCCAAGTTGACAATCCTATGAATGTGCCTTGAGTTTTCCTCTCACACAGTAATTTATCTTATGTTTATTGATTCTCTTAATTAATACAGCAAGTGGTACATATCCTAGCATAATTACAATCTCAAATACAATCTTACTTTACATTTTACAACTAGTCTCTGTAATACATTGACAGTCAAATCAAAACTATGTAAGTTTTCAACAGAAACAAATATAACTCAACTTTCACATTTCATTTAGTATTACCCATAATGCTACTGTTCAGTCATGACTAGTATTTTTTTTTTTTTTTTTTTTTTTTTTAAGAATTAAACATTCCCAACAAATTGGCATCATTTGGTGCATTAAATTGTTTCCAATTACCTTTAAGCTGTTTACAAAATCAGTTCAGATACTTTGCCCACTAGACAAGCTGTTGTTATGTACAAAAATTAAATAGTCTTTCCCAAATTGATTCTTTACGTATGATAGTTTTTGAATAATTTTTTGTCATGATGTTGAAAACTCATTTGCTACAGACAACATAAATACCAAATTTTTACTTTCTTCAGACACAAAGTTATCTTTCAAATCAAGAAAGCAACTGACTTCATCAGTGTCATCTACCTCATTCTCAAAATCAGTTTCTGTATAAGCATTACATGAATTAGCTACATCATCATCCATCCTAATCACATCAGATACATGGGTATTATCAACATAACCCATAGAATTAGTTTCAGATCCCAAAACAAATTTCAGCTCAGTTATCTATGTGTCTACACTTTTTATTTAATCATGAATGTTCTCAACATAAACTTCATCTTCACTTCTATCTACTGCTAATTTTGCTACTTTTAAGTTTTTGTGTTTTGTCCTCTCCCTCAGAATTATCACTCACCACTTTCAGATTTTCTGAAGAACTTCAACATTAATTCCTGATTTATAGATTTTGCCATGAATTGAGGGAATTGTTTTTCTACTTCTTGCATTAATATTAGCTATCTTTTTAATACTGGCTGCAAAATTGTTGTCTACAACATACTCAAGGATTGGAATTTTCTGTCTATGGTCTGTTCAAATGTTGCAAAATTTTTATCTGTGGATTGTTCAAGGAATACAGTGGTCTGTTTTGCACTTTCAGTAATTGTTTGTTTACAATTGCAGATCCCACTTTACTTGCAAACATATTGTTAATATCCAAACCTGTTATTAATATTTCCCATAAGTCCAACAAATTATCCACCTCCCTCTGTCTCTGTTTGTGATTTCAGTTTCATTTTTGTCATGACTGTTTACCTTTCTCACAAAATAACAAAAAATAGCAAATTAGTTGAAATCGCTGCACTTATCTTCATGTGTCCCTGTTCATTGTTCATTGTTCCTGTTGTTGATTGTAAATGTATATTTCAGTGTCTGTTTTATACATCATAGCTGTTCAAAAATAATTTCACTGTCATTATTCCTGCAACATTTTCATTAATTATCACATATTATCATTTATTTTATCATGATTAAGTCCCGATATTCCAATGCATTAGCTATTATTATGATCATTATGTAATCAAAATAATAATAATAATAACAATAATACTTAGCAATCCTCACTAACTGCTTCTGTGATATGGTTTTTGTGAACACTTCCTCATGTCTCAAAAAGAAATCAGAGATTGAGGTTATAATTATTTCATAATTTCATTGGAAGACACAATTTTTTTACTTTTGTTCATTGTCCAGTATATTATTATTCTTGAGGAAAATATTTTTCCTGCACAGACTGTTTTTGTATTTGAAATAAGTACTTAATTTCATGCTTTTGCCATTAACTAGTTTCACCATCTTGGACATTTTCAAGTTTTGTGGTAGTAATACATATGAAAAGATAGAATAGAAGCAATAAAAAAGAACTGTAGTCACGTAGTAACTTCTCTTTCACACATTTGTGTTGAGGAAGCTCCATGTTAATGGTGTCCTTAATAAATGTTTCATATGATCGTGGTGGTAGCAGGCCAACAGGCACAACCTGCATATACATCACTGTTTAGTGTTATTCATCTTAAAAACATAAAAATGTGACTGCATTTGAGATGGAGAGTTGCTACTCACCATATAGTGGAGATGCTGAGCTGCAGATAGGCTCAACAAAAAGACTTTAACACTTAAAGCTTGTGGCCAATGGCCTTCATCAACAATAGACACACACACACACACACACACACACACACACACACACACACACACACACCACACACACACACACACACACACACACACACACACACACACACACACAAATGCAACTCACACCACACAGTCTGATTGCTAAATTTTTTGAGCTCATAATTGTACATATTATTGAACGGGTTGCTTCCAGCAGCATCAGTTGAATTCAATTGCTCATTGTTTAACTACTGATAATGAAGAAGTAGATCACTTATAACACTTCACCAGCTATGTATGAATTTCAATTGGCCATAAGTTATCCAAAACAAAGAATTTGTCATACCAAGATATTCCAATTTATCAGTTTGTACAAAACGCACACAGCACTGTGCAGTCTCAGGCAACTGAAACCACACTGCGTACAGCAGCACCAGTGCATGATGGGAGTGGCAACTGGGTGGGGCTAAGGAGGAGGCTGGTGGGGTGGGAAGGGGGAGGGATAGTATGGTAGGGATGGCAGACAGTGAAGTGCTGCAGGTTAGGCGGAGGGAAGGAAGAGGTGGGGAAGGGGTGGGGGAAACAACCGAAAAGGAGAGAAATAAATAAAAGAAATAAAAAGACTGGGTGTGATGGTGACAGCAACTAATGAAGGTGGAGGCCGGGAGGGTTACAGGAACTCAGGATGTATTGCAGGGAAAGTTCTCACATGCGCATTTCAGAAAAGCTGGTGTTTGTGGGAAGGATCCATATGGCACAGGCTGTGAAACAGTCATTGAAATGAAGGATATCATGTTTGGCAGTGTGTTCAACAACAGAGTGGTCCACTTGTTTCTTGTCCACAGTTTGTCAGTGGCCATTCATGCGGACAGTCAGCTTATTGGTTGTCATGCCTACGTAGAGTGCAGCACAGTGGTTGCAGCTTAGCTTGTAGATTACATGACTGGTTTCATTGGTTTGATGGGATAGGTGATGTTAGTGACTGGACTGGAGTAGGTGGTGTTTGGAGGATGTATGGGACAGGTCTTGCATCTAGACAGGGGTATGAGCCATGAGGTAAGGGATTAGAAGCAGGGGTTGTGTAAGGATGGACTGTGGGAGGGGCGGGTAGGATAGTGGGCAGCACGTTTCTCATCTCAGGGTATGACGAGAGGAAATCAAAACCCTGGTGGAGAATGTAATTCTGTTGCTCCAATCCTGGATGGTACTGAGTGATGAGGGGAACGCTCCTTTGTGGCTGGATGGTGGGACTTTGGGAGGTAGTGGGAGACTGGAAAGATAAGGCATGGGAGATTTTTTTTTTCCTCTAGAAAGGTGCCTTGTTGGGTTGAGTAGGACCATGTGAAGCAAATGGGGGATAAGTTGTTGAGGTTCTGGGGTAATGTGGACAGGGTGTCCTCACTTTCAATCCAGACAGGAAAGATGTCATTAGTGAATCTGAACCAAGTGAGGGGTTTAGGATTCTGGATTTCTAGGAAGGACTCCCCTAGATGGCCCATGAATAGGTTGGAATAGAATGGTGCCATGCAGCTGCCCATAGCGGTACCCTGGAATTGTTTGTAGGTAATTCAAAGGAGAAGTAATTGTGGGTGAGGATATATAGTTGGTCATGGTGACTGGGACGTAGGTTGTTGGTTTGGAATCTGTCAGGCATTGGGAAAGGTAGTGTTCAATAGTGGTAAGCCAATGCCCATTAGGAATGTTAGTGTACAGGGAGGTGGCATCAATAGTGACGAGCAGGACACCCTGTGGTAAAGGGACAGGAACTGTGGAGAGTTGGTGGAGGAAATGATTGGTATCTCTTATATAGGAGGGTAGGTTCTGGGTAGTAGGTTGAAGGGGTTGTTGGTTGGGGGCATCCTGGGTGGTTAGGTTTATGGACTTTAGGAAGCATGTAGATGGTAGGAGTGTGGGGAGTGGTAGAGGTGGGTAGAGAGATGGACTCCAGGGAGAGGTTCTGGGATGGGCCTAAGGGTTTGAGTAGTGATTGGAGATCCTGCTGGGTTACCGGAATGGGGACACTGTGGCAAGGTTTGTAGGTGGAAGTATTTGACAACTGACAGAGTCCTTCCACCAGGTAATCCTTGTGGTTCAGAGCAACAGTGGTGGAGACTTTGTCCGCCGGTTGAATTATAAGGTCGGCATCAGTCTTTAGATGGTGGATTGCCATTCTTTCTGTGTAAGGTTAGTCTGCGTGTTAAGCTATTTGGGGAATGATGGTGAGGCAAGGTTTGATTTTAAGAAATTCCAGAAAGTTAACAGGGGGTGGTTTGGAGACAATGGGGGAGGATCATGGTTGGATGGAGGAGTGAACTGATTTAGGCAAGGTTCAATATTGGTCTTTGGTTGAGTCTGATTGGTAGGGTTGGTCTCACAAAAGTGTTTCCACTGTAGGGGCTGGGAGAAGGAGAGAAGGTCTTTAACAAGTCCTGCATGATTGGATTTGGGAGTGGGGCAGAAGGTAAGGCCTTTGGAAAGGGCTGATATTTCTGTGGGGCTAAGGCTTCTGGAGGAAAGGTTCATGACTGTGTTGTGGGTATGTTTAGGTTCTGGATTCTGTGTGGTGGTGAGAGGGAGTTTTGGAAGGTGGGGTAAGTGTAATAGGTCTGTGAGATAGGGTTTGTCAGCTATGAGGGAGTGTGGGGGAGGTTTGGAAATTGTTGTAGAGGTGGTGGACAGTGGTAATCCAAGGCAGGAGCAGGAAGTGAGCAGGATGGAGAGCTTTTTGAGGTGGCATTGTTCATGTTGCTCAAGTTCCTGCAGGGCAAGAGTTTCAATGTGTGGTATGGGTTCCAGGAATTTGGGATTGCATAGCAGGAGAAACTTGCGGATGAAGAGAAGGTACTGCAAGGAGGTTTGGGCTTGAGTGATATGGTTTTGCAGGACTATGTTGCTGAGGGCTATGGATTGGCGGAATTTGAAGAGTTGGAGGTCATTGTGCAAGGAGGGGTGGATGCCACAGATGGGTAATTTGATGGTAAGGCAATTAGGGGGGATTCCGTGAGCCAAACAACAATGCAGGAATAGTTTTTCGGACTGGGATGTTGCTAGGGATAAGGAAACTTTTCTATATTGATGCAGATGGAAGTAGCAAGGATCCATGGTGATGGAAAAATGCGAAAAATTGCGTAAATAATGTAGAATAATGTCTGAAGAATTTCGTAAAAATACACCCCAATATGTGCGAAAATTCATGAAAAGGATGAAATGTATGCAAAAGGGGGAAACAAGATGAAATCTGAGGGAGTTGACAATAGCGAAACATGAAAACTCGCTAAAACTTGTGAGAAGTCACAAGGATCAGTGTGAAGAATAACTGATAAAAAATAGATATTACTGTGGGTAGCAGGTCTGAGGGTAGATAAGTGTGAAGAAGGAGGATGGCAAATGTGACTGGATGGTGGAATAAGTGGGTGTGAACTGGGACAGAATGAAGAAAGTGTGGGGGGAGGGGAGGGGTTCATAAGATGAGATACAACATCATGTGACAGAGGAAATGTGTGGGAGTAAACAGGCTAAAATTCAGGAAATGACACAGGGAGAGTGATCAGTTTGAAACAACAACAATCAGCATGGTCTTGTAGCCATCTGTTGTGCGTGGCGGAGACAGTTGATACATTGTGGCTCATAAGTAGAGCTTGCATTGTGATTTGTAAGGCGACAAGAGGAATACAGGAAAGAAGAGAAAGAGGATGGACATTGAGTATAGTTATGCAAAAGAAAATAGTAACAAAAGAGAACAGCACTGGGTTAGGATCAAAGAAAAGCTGTAAGGCAAAAATCAATCATTTGATATTACCATAAATGATATTACAACTTAGTTTCACATATTTTAATTCTGTATGCAACCAGTTCAGGAGTTTTGTCCTTGTGCCACAGTACACCATATCAAAAATGTTAGTTCCACATTTCGAATAAAACTACACACAGCATGGTTAATGTCTTACAATGGAATGACATTCATGTCAGCTAATTTAATTGAACAATTTTATCATCAGAGATTTAAAAATGCAGCTTAAACAAAAAGAAAGAGATAAATGCTTGGTCAAAGACATTATTACATATACTTAATCTAAGTGTTTTACAAAATGTCTCAAAAGTGAAAATGATTATATGTGAAGTTATGAAAAGTAAGGAAGCTGGGGAGTGTGAAATTTTGACCACTGTTCAGAAATATACTAGAGAGTGGCTTAGTCACAATACTGTTGTAATGCACGCATGAAACAAAGGTCTGTGTCTTCCAAGTCTTCTGCAGGCTTGACATATGACTGTATGCAATACTGCCACAGTTACTGAAACCACTTCATATAGACACAGCATACTGTCTTGAAAATTAGAAGCTCTTAAAACTATAGTACATATAACGATGAAAATACTGAAACTAGGATACAGGTACTGAAACAGTATAATGAAATTAAAATGGTCTCATATGTCTAGGAAATTGTAAAAATAATAATAGTTACATCTTATATTGTTTGTGGCAGGAGGATCCATTAAAAAAGAAGAAAGGTAGGTCTTATAGACCACTGTTCAGAAATATACTAGAGAGTGGCTTAGTCACAATACTGTTGTAATGCACGCATGAAACAAAGGTCTGTGTCTTCCAAGTCTTCTGCAGGCTTGACATATGACTGTATGCAATACTGCCACAGTTACTGAAACCACTTCATATAGACACAGCATACTGTCTTGAAAATTAGAAGCTCTTAAAACTATAGTACATATAACGATGAAAATACTGAAACTAGGATACAGGTACTGAAACAGTATGATGAAATTAAAATGGTCTCATATGTCTAGGAAATTGTAAAAATAATAATAGTTACATCTTATATTGTTTGTGGCAGGAGGATCCATTAAAAAAGAAGAAAGGTAGGTCTTATACAATTTTAGGTGGGAAAATCCATTCCAAGCACAAAGGGAAAACAGCATGAAATAAATGTTTCAGTGTTGTGCAAAAATTGCCTAAAAATCACCTGTTTTTCAACTGCCTGTCTGTTTAAAATATTTTCTGGGCATTTATTATAAAGGGTATAAATTTTGATGTTTTCTAAAATAATCATGATACACACCTTTTTCACTTTATATAATATGTGCAGAGCCTTCTCAATGTCTTAAACGTCAGGGTTCTCACTACACAGGCAAGGTCTAAATGATGAAGCATTGCTATCACAAGAATATGTTCCTTAAATTTCATGTTGAATGATCTGCCTGTTTGTGTGATGTCGATATTGTCACATGTCCCGCAGTTGATTTTATTAATCCATGACTGGGTAAATGAGCTACGATACTGTATGGCATGTTGGATTGCCTTGCCTAAAGAGTTACTGGATTGAAAAGTAATCTGCAATCCCATATTGTGGAACAATATATAAAAGACTACTGACAAATTATTATGCAGTTTTGTCAATGAGATACATTTTCTTAAGATTCCTTCTGTGAATCTTAGCCTAGCATCTGTTTTCCTTCTATTTGCTTTATGTGGTCACTCTGCTTAAGGTCAGGCTGGATAGTTAGTCCTACAAAAATATCTATGTACATACAGTTTCCAGCAATTTGCCATCAATAGTGTAGTTGTGCAGCAGTGGATATATTTTTGTATGAATGTGCAATATATTATATTTATTTACATTCAGGGTCATCAGTATCAGAACCCGCACCATTCATCAACCCTTCATTTGGCGTTGCTACTTTATTATAGACAACCGCATCATCTGCAAACAGTCTTAAGGAGCTTCCAATGCTTTCTACTAAATCAGGAGTAGGTAATCATTTTGGCTCAAGGGTCACATTGTGGAAGTGAAGGTTAGCAGAGAACCACACCTTTTAAAATGATTGCATTCATTAGTTAATGCATTTCAGAAAATGTATAAGTTTTCCTTTAAATTCAATAAATATAAATTAAATAAAGTAGTGGCAATCTTAATCAATTTATTTATTGTGCTAATTTCATACCATCAGTAGCTGGAAGCACATTTAATTTTAGAATCAATTTTATGAGACAATTTTCTACAATTTATTAAATCAATTGTGATACTGCTGGTTGAGGTTCTCACCAAAGCCTGCAAGTTAATGTCTCTCAAAGAGCATCTAGGTCCCTACATTTACTCTTGTTCTTCAAGCAAGTAAAACTTCACTCACAAATATATGTAAATCCATATACAGAGAACATTTTCTCAGCAAATTTCTTTGTACATAGAAAACTTTCACCTGACCAAGATTTGTAAAAGACAACAAACATAATATGAGATGACTGTGCGTCAATAAGTAAATGGAAAATGCCTTTATGGTCATTCCCATCAGCCACCATGCTGAATGTCAGCTTTGTGTGATTAGTATCTACAGTGCGCATTGCACATGTGTATTGATATGCCCACCCCAAAGAAACTCCTCAGTCACACATGTGAAGGAAATCTCGGTTCAAGGCTGATTTTTCTGACTGTCTTTGGGGGAAGGGGGAGGGGCGGGGGGAGCACACAAAAACTCTTAGTGGGCCACAAGCAGCCAGTGGTCTGCTATTTACCCACCTCTGTACAAGATCATTTGTATACATTCTAAACAGTAACAGTCGTATCAAGCTTCCCACGGATTCTCTGCAAAATACATTTGCATCTGCCAGTTTTGTTCCATTAAGTGCAAAGTGTTGAATCCTATCCACAAGGAAGTCTTGAATCCAGTCACAGATCTGAGCAGGTACTCAGTAAACTCATATTTTTTCATTAAAAGGCAGTCTTGGACAGTGTCAAATGCCTTCCTGAAGTTAAGGAACATGGTATTAACCTTAGTGTCATTGTCTACAGGGCTAAGGATCTCACAGAGGGAGGTGAGTTTTGCGGGATCTCTGTCCGCATAAGTGGTTGATTTTTTATAGAGGAAATTTTCTTTCTCCAAAAAGCCATAATTCTTGAGAATAAAATACAGTCCCTGATTCTACAAAAGATTTATGTCAATGATATAATTATGTGGATCTGTCCTACAACCCTTCTTGGAAACAGGGGTGACCTCCACTTTTTTCCAGTTGCTGAGTACTGCTCATTGCTCAAGCAATCTATGATAATGCTGCCAGAAGGGGAGCAAGTTCTTTTGCATAATCTCTGTAGAATCTTATGGTATCTCATCTGGTCTTGATGCCTTTTCACTACTAAGCAATTGTAGTTGGTCTTTTATTTCACCGAGCGAGGTGGCGCAGTGGTTAGCACACTGGACTCACATTCGGGAGGACGACGGTTCAATCCCGTCTCCGGCCATCCTGATTTAGGTTTTCCGTGATTTCCCTAAATCGTTTCAGGCAAATGCCGGGATGGTTCCTTTGAAAGGGCACGGCCGATTTCCTTCCCAATCCTTCCGTAACCCGAGCTTGCGCTCCGTCTCTAATGACCTCGTTGTCGACGGGACGTTAAACACTAACCACCACCACCACCATCTTTTATTTCATGATCTGTTATCTCAGTAATTGCCATTTGTGACTGAGAAGAGGGACTGCATCACAATCTTCAAACATTAAACAATTTAAGAAGACCAAATTCAGTGTTTCTGTTCCTCTCTATTATCTTCTGTTTTGGTGCCTGTATGGTTACTGAGTGAATGAATAGATGATTACAAACCGCTTGGTGATTTTACATAAGAACAAAATCTGTAAGTTAGTCAGATCAGTTGACAAAGTTTTATTTTCTAAGTCACTGAATGCTTAGCTCATTGCTTTCCTTGTGCTCTTTTTTGCTTCATTCAGCTTTTGTTTGTCAGTAAGGTTTTGTCTTCTCTTAAATCTGAGATGTAGCTCTCTTTGTTTACATAGTAGTTTTCTAACATGACTATTAGACCATGGTGGGTCTTTCCCATCCTTTAAGACCGTACTGGGAAAATACTTGTCTTAGGCATATTGAATAACGCTTTTGAATTTTTTCCCAACTTCTTCTGCCTCACTGAATATCTGCTGCTGACTACTCAGATACTTTGCAGTTTGTATCCTTCCACTCTTGCCAAGCAAAAATATTATTCTATCTTACTTAACATTCCTTGCGAAGCCTGTAGTCATAGTTGCTATCACAGCCTTATGATCACTGATACCTTTCTCCATATTAAATGATTTGATTATTTCGAAGTTGTCTGTTTCTAGGAGGTCTAAGACATTACTTTCACAAGTTGGTTCTTTAACTACATACTCAAAATAATTTATGGACAAAACATTCAGAATGCTATCAAATGAATCCCTGTCTCTGGCACCAGCTTTGATAGCATGACTCTCACAGTCTATACCTGTTAAGTTGGGTCACCTTCCCTCCCCAATTACAACTGCATGATCAGGAAAATTACTAACAATATTGTGTAAGTTCTCTCTGAAGTGCTGTATCATTACAGCTTCTGGCCCAGGTAATCTATAAAAGCATCTGATTACCATTCTTGACTGACATTTGAAGCTGAACTTCACCCAGATTACTTCACATTCAGGAACCGTAATAACCCCGCTAGATGTTACTGAGTTCTTTACTGCAATAAATACACAACCACCATTGGTGACTAACCTGTCCTTACCATAAATATTCTGATCTGAACTTAGGATTTAGTTACTATTCACTTCTGGTTTTAACCAACTTTCTATTCCTAATACTATCCAAGCATTATAACCTTCAATAAGCGATACTAATTTGGGCTTTTCTGGATGCTCCTGCAGTTTACTAATATTATATAAACCTTTTATGTACCACTCTGTGAGACTGAGCATTCTCTGAGGACATTGTGGTTGATGTAAGTTTGATTTTGGCAGGCAATTCATCTGTGATCCGAAGTGGGACAGGGGGGAGTTTCTGTAATATATCTCACATTTGCACATCACACATGCTTTGCTAACATAGTAGCCACTTCCTGCATGTAGTGCGCACCTGACTTATCAAGGGGAATACTGCAATTCTATGCTGATAGTAGAGGTTGAGAAATTTCCATCTAATACCATCCAAAGTCATCTGAGCCACTGGTTTAGACCTTCAACGCTGCACCAAATCGGTGGACTGTGATCAACGCTGGATATAATGCTGCAAATAGAAAGCTCGTCCTGCAGCCTGTGTGTGATACTAGTTGCCTTCACCATATCCACCAAAAGGAGCCGAGGATGGCCTCAGAAGCCAAGCATCAGGCATCATTTGTGCCAACATGGGCCACTGTTTCTAGGCAGTTGTACCCAGTGTGCTTGATAGCTGCTGGCAGGGCCTCCTCCATATCACAGACAAGACACCCCCAGCAAAGATACATAGTGCACTCTGGCACCCTTTTCTGTCTTGCATGCTGTTTCCCTGTGGGGCTCCATCATTGCCTTAACACTGAAGCTATCAATTACTAGCATACCAACCCTCTGCACTTGTTCAGACTGGGAAGGAAAATTGGACATTGGGCCAATAGGATAGGCATCCCATGCTGGCTTGGACATGTTAGCAACAATAAATAATTTTATTCATGCATTAGCCATTAACAATCATTTTAGTAAATTATGTAATAAAATTTACTGCAATGGTTAATTTCTGAACATTTAATTAATTTGTGGAGATAATTGTAGTAATTTAAAATATACTGAAAATACAGAAGAAATGTATGTATGAAGAAGAGGTGGCTGCCCAAATTGTCTCACAATATCAGTTTGTTTTTGTATGGAATTAATTCACACTCTTTCATATTCAGAAGTTAAACACTGAATTACATTTTCTTTTTCTTTTTTTTTTTTTTTTTTTACTAAAACTTAAGATATGATAAGTTTAATGCACTTCTTTCAGATTTAGTTATTGGGGAAACATAATGTTTTCAGATTTACTAAACCAGTTACATAAATAATGAATCTTCTAGAATGTTGCCCCATCTCATATAAATTTTTTTGGACACCCATAAATTCACCTGAATGACACTGTGATGATGGTTGCAGCTTGTCCACGATGCTCGGCGAAGGAGCCATGGTATGTGTGCGAGGGCGGTTCGCAGCGCTGCCCAGATGGCATCGGTTGTGAACGGCGATCACGCGCCCGCACCAGGACATCTTGCTGTAAGTCGCCTTTCTTAGCAGTCGTACAAGACAGTAAAATGTTGATTAATAACTGAAGCATATGTGATCCCTACACACTTATACCTGGAAGTTCCCTGGTGTCATACAAGATGAAATTGTTGCAGTCGCATGATGTTTTGTTCAACATACCTTGCTGCCAACATCACGTGACCTGGTGTATTGAAAAGAGTTGCACGTGTGTCATTTATTGAATGATGCCGTAATTCACTGGTTTATTTCAGAAAAGACAATTGATTTGATGTTCTTGAGTGCTTCAATACTACTGTTCATTAAAATTGCAACATCAGAAAGGATACAAATAGCAATATTTTACTTGCTGTACATATGGGTATAGTGCATGGTAGGGAGAAAATCTGATTAAATTTGTACCTAATTTGGCGGGTTTAGGTGCAAAATTTAATTTAGAGTTAACACCTTTGGCAGCAACAGTTCGTCTAACCCAATATGGGCACGTCCTTCCATAGTGCTTCATCTTTATGCCAGAGATTGTCAGTCATGGTGGCTGATACAATGACCAATCTCTCAGCAATCTGTGTCTAGGTGTTTTCAATGGGTGAGAGATCTGGACAGCATGCATGGTAACAGTCGAATACCCTGTGTATCAAGATAGGATAGGAGAGCATTTGCAACATGTGGCCTTATATCATCACCTTGAAAAATAACATCACAGAGATCTCTAAGATAGAACATAACCAGAGCCCTTAACATGCCAGAAATGGTACATCTGCAGTTCATATCACCAGCTATGAAAACCAGAGGTGACTTTGTTGTATATCCAATGGCACCTCATGCCACCACAGCAGTTACATGTGATAATGATGAACACAATATGACAACATTCATTCTTGTCAGTCCCTTCACACAAAAGTACATCATTTGCAATGTTGTATGTAGAACTGCTACTCATCACAGAAGATGATGTGATGCCACTCCTGCTCTAGTGTTGTCGTTGGGTACTCCACTGTCACCATGACTCTTTCTGTTACCACGAGAAGCAGCAGCAATGATCACTTTGTTGGCAGATGCTCTAAGAATCATGTCACTGTCTGCGTGGATATTTATCAGTTCGAAGAGTGGTTTGATGCAGCTCTCCATGCGACTCTCTCCTGTGCAAGCATCTTTATCTTTGAATTGCTACTACAACTTAACCTTTTTGAATCTGCTTACTGTGTTCATCTCTTGCTCTCCCTCTTCAACTTTTACCATCCCCACACTTCCCTCTGGTACTAAATTGGTGATCCCTTGATGTCTTGTAATGTGTCTTTTCAACCGATCCCTTCTTCTACTCAAGTTGTGCCACAAATTTCTTTTCTCTCCAATTCCATTCAGTACTTCTTTATTAGCTACATGATCTACCTATCAAATCTTCAGCATTCCTCTGAACGATCACATTTCAAAAGCTTCTATTCCCTTCTTGTCTAAACTGTTTATCATCCATGTTTCACTTCCATACGTGCCTACGCTCCATACAAATACTTCCAGAAAAGACTTCCTAATACTTAAATCTGTACTTAATGTTAGCAAATTTCTCTTCTGAAATGGTTTTGTTACCATTGCAAGTCTCTCTACTTTAGTCATCATCAGTTATTTTGTGGACCAAACAAAAAAAAATCATCTACTACTTACTTTCAAATCTAATTCCCTAAACATCACCTGAATTAATTAAACTACATTCTGTTATCCTTGTTTTGATTTTGTTGATATTTATATTAAATCCTCTTTTTCAAGGCAATATCCACTCCATTTACCTGCTCTTCAAAGTCCTTTGCTGTCTCTGACAGAATTACAATGTCATCAGCAAACCTCAAAGTTTTATTTCCTCTCTCTGAACTTAAATCCCTTCTTCAAATTCTTCTTTGGTTTCCACTAATGCTTGTTCAATGTACAGATTGAATAACATTGGGGATAGACCACAACCCTGTCACACCCACTTCTCAACCTCTACTGCCCTTTCATGCCCTTCAACTCTGTAACTGCCATATGATTTTTGTACAAGGCATAAATAGCATTTCATTCTTTATATTTTACTCCTGCTATCTTCAGAATTTCAAAGAGAATATTCCAGTCAACTTTGTCAAAAGCTTTCCTAAGTTTATAAATGCTCTAAATGTAGGTTTGCCTTCCCTTATCTATCTTCTAAGAAAAATTGTAGAGTCAATATTGCCTCATGTGTTCTTACATTTGCTCTATAATCCAAACTCATGTTCCCCAAGATCGGCTTCCATCAGTTTTTCGATTCTTCTCTTAAGAATCGTACTAGTATTTTGCAACCATGACATTTTAAACTGATATTCAGTAATATTCACACCTGTCAGCAACTGCTTTCTTTGGGATTGGAATTATTATATTCTTCTTGAAGTCTGAGGGTATTTCACTTTTCTGATACACCTTGCACAACAGATGGAAGAATTTGATCATAGCTGGCTTTCCCAAAGCTGTCAGAAATGCTGATGGATTGTCATCTACCCCCCAGGGTCTTGTTTTCTTCTCGCCGTGTCATATCTCCCATCTTATCTTCATCTAAATCCTCTTCCATTTCTAGAATATTGACTTCAAGTTCATTGCATTTGTATAGATCCTCTATATACTCCTACCAACTTCCAGCTTTCTCTTATTTGCTTAGGACTGCTTTTCCATCTGAGCTCCTGATATTCGTAAGCTGCTCTTTACTTATTTGATCCTCTGTTGCCTTCAGTATTTCATCTCCCAAAGCTATTCATCTCCTACTCAATTTCCACCCCTTGTTCTAGTCAATTGTTGTGCAACCTCTCTCTCTCTATATCTCAATAAGCCATGGTATTTCAACTTATGCAGGTTCCATCTCCTTAATTTCCTATCTTTTTGCAATTTTTTTTAGTTTTAATCTATGGTTCATAACTAGTAAATTGTGATCATGGTCCACATATGCCCCTGGAATGTCTTACATTTTTAAATCTGGTTCTGAAATCTCTGTCTTACCATTATAGAGTCAGCCTGAATCCTTCCAGTGTCTCCAGATCTCTTCCACATGTACAACCTTCTTTTATGATTCTTGAACCAAATTTTAGAAATGATTAAATTATGCTTTGTGCAAAATTCTACCAGGTGGCTTCCTCTTTCATGTATTTCCCCCAGTCCATATTCACCTACAGTAATTTTTCTGTCTCTCCTTTATACTACTAGTGAACTCCAGTACCCCATCAAAATTAAATTTTTTGTCTCCATTAACTATCTGAATAATTTCTTTTGTATTATCATATATTTCTTCAATCTCCTAATGATCTGTGGAAGCAGTTGGCATATAAACTGTTACTGTGATGAGTATTGCCTTTTTGCCTCTCTTGGCTGTGATATTGGGTTCACTATGCTGTTTATAGTAGCGTTCCAGTTTTCTTATTCATTATTAAACTCACTCTTGTGTTATCCGTATTTGATTTTCTGTTATAACTCTGTGTCCACCTGAGGAGAAGTCCTGCTTCTCCTGCCACCAAACTTCACTAATTCTCACTATATCTAACTATGATCTATACATTTTCCTTTTTAAATTTTCTAACCTACCTGCTCTATTAAGGGATCAAGCATTTCACTTTCCGGTCTGTAGAATGCCAGTTTTCTTTCTACTGGTGATGACGTCCTCCTCAGTAATCCCCGCCCAGAGATATGAATTGAGGCCGATTTGAGTTCCAGAATATTTTGTCAGAGAGGATGCCATCATCATTTAACCATACAGTAGAGTTGCATTCGCTTACAGCTGGTCGCAGTACCAGCACAGCAAGGCCATTATGTTTATATTGTATATCAAACATAACGGTCTTGCTCTGCTGGTACTGCGACCATATCAGTTGGTCATCCATGCTGTTGCCCCTGCAACCAGTGAAAAGGCTGCTGCCTCTGTTCAGAAATTACACATTTGTCTGGCCTCCTCACAGACACTCCCCAGTTATGGTTGCACCTGAGGCATGGCTATCTATATTTCTAAGGCACGGAAGCCACCATACCGACGCCAATGCCCGTGGTTCATGTGGGACTGGATCATCTACAAATTTGATAATGTGTTCTTTCTATTATATTGTGTATTCAAACTAAGTAAAATTTCATTATTTTTTATCCTACCTGATGTTGCAGTTGTAATGGCCAGCTGTGTGGTATTGGGGAGAGATCATCCATTATTAGGTGGCTGTTTGCATTGTAGAGAAGAAGATGAATTTCTTTCACAGGCGATGAAAGCTGTCCTGCACGTAAATCCCTGGAGAGTGTGCCATCTACAGCAGAGGACAAGTGCTGCACTACACCCAAAGTGAAGAAGAAGACATCACCTCCTCCGTGTGTCTGCTGCAACTGTTGCTCCTCAGAGGTAATCACAGTGGAGTGTAAAGCTCCTAGCATAGAAACGTTTCTTTTTTTTATATAATTTCACTGTTTGAAGGAGAATAGGCTGGCTGGCAGAAAAATGGGACTGCATCTACATACAATCTCCACAAGCCACCATATGGTGCTGCATGAGGGAAAGTACCCCTTACCTGAGCTAGTCATCCCATTTTCCTCTCCACTTGCAAATAAAGTGAGGGGAAAAGGAGTATTATATGTTGATTTCTCTTATTTTGTCTTCACTTTCCTTTCAAGAGATGTATGTTGGTGGTAGTAGAATCATTCTTCACTCTCCCACAAACACTGCCACTCTAAGCTTTCTAAACAGTGATTTGCAAAGAGAACATCATCTTCCCCCTAGGTATTCCCATTTAATTTACGGCACATATTGATTGAACCTACTGGTAACAAATCTAGCAACATGCCTTTGGATTGTGTCAATGTCTTTCTTTAATCTGACCTGGTGGGAATATCAAACAGTTGAGTGGTTCTCAAGAATGAGTCATGCGAGTGTTCTGCATGCGGGCTCTTTTATAGATGAGCTACACCTCGCTAGAGTTCTCCCAGTAAACCAAAGCTGACCATTCATCTTCTCATCAACTGAGTTCTCATGCTTGTTCTGTTTCATGTCACCTTGCAGCAGTACAACTAGATATTTAATTGTTGAGACTGTGCCAAGCAGCATACCACTGAGATTAATACTGTACTAGAATGTTGTAGGATTGTCTTTTCTACTCATCTTCATTAACTTGCATGTTCCCACATTGAGAGCAAGGTACCATTCATACTACTCTTTTGGTATGAAGTTTTTCTAAAATTCTAAATGCAGTAGATAATAAAACAAATTACTTGAAGCTTGGCTACTGTGTAGCTTCAATATGCATGATGATGAAGGTCCTTTGGACACAAATGTCTGACAAAGGCCATTTTTTTAAAAAAAAAAAAAAAAAAAAAAAAAAAAAAAAAAAAAAAAAAAAAAAAAAAAACCTAGAAGAAGCAAAATTAATGCAATGAGGTTCTTTCTACACTAGTGTGTGGAGTTGATGTTATAATGATGTTGGTGCTTTTTTAATGACACATAATTTTTTGCAGAAAAGTGGCTTAGAATTGTGGGGGAAAATGCACTGTCTGACAGAGAAATCGAAGCACCCAGAAGGAGAGGAGGAAACAAAATGAATTTTCACTGGTTGTGCTGTGACGTTATTGTAATGATTACAAAAATGAGAAAAATTTACAAAGACTTGGCAACATGAGCTCACTAATCAATATGACATTGCACTCCCTCTGCCCTGCTTGCATGCACTGATTTGGTTGGGAAGGGAGAAATAAAGCCATTACATCCTACCCGGAGACAGGGTGGTGTACAACTGTTTTAACTGGTTCTTGATATCCTGGATACTGCCACTGGAATAGGGTTGATGTCCAAGCTAGTCCCACACTTTTATATCAGAAGAAAATCTGGGGATTTTGCTGGTCAGGGGAATCCCTCAACTTGATGCAGACAGTTTAACCACAATGCCAGGGGTGGCACTGCTGTGACTCCAGGTAGCTGACATATTCGCTGACAATGGGCATCTGGGGCAGTACAAAACAATGAGTCATAGCTAAACTCAGTGCATTGCCTTTCATCAACAGTCGATGTTTCCCTGTCACAGTGTAACTCCAAATGCAATCATTTGAGTTCTTGTGTTAATGGCAGCCAATGCATGGGGCAGTAATTCTCTGGTCCAGGTTTGGCATTAAACAGAATGTTGCAGGGAGTTCTCAGAAGGCAGATGCAGATGTGAAGGCATTATGGTGTGATAGATGCACAGCAGTATGATTCTCCTTTGTGGTCATTGAACATGGTTCTCCATAACCTTGAGAATGATTACGCCTGCCCTCCCATACTCATGTTGTCCATTATAGGGCCACTGTCACTTTTGAATGACCCATAAAACTGGACATTGCATGATTCGAACAGCTGGCCAAATGGATACCCATAATGAGGCTCCTTTCACACTCTGTCAGTTGCTGATAACACTGTCTCAAGAGAGTATGCAGCATCTCTGTGTCTTTCACAGAAATCTCACAACATATGCACTGTTTACGCCTCTTATATACCATGTCAGCTTGATAACGACACTTAACATGAACAATACTAATGAACTCTGGTAGCCATTCTATCTGTTACAGACAACTGCAGCTCTAATAATGTGAGGCACTGAGAACCATAAGAACACAAAGTTTTGAGAAAAATGGATGTGTGTGAAAATCAGGTTTGCAGGCAAACCCCCAGTCTCATAGGTCTGACTTGTGTTTTACCCATATCTTAGCATCCTATATTTTGTATAAAAAATTATGAACCCACTTTATGATATAAAATTTTAAATAATACCAGTATTTGGAGCTATTATTATTATTATTAATGTTAATTCACAAAATTTTCATGTATAGGCTAGTGGGAATACTGTATTTTTGAGTGTTGTGCAGTTTGTCATTAATGTTAAATTAGAATCAGAACATAAAGAACATATACTAAATGCACTACACACACAATTATGACCTGTCCCAACACTCCATGGTACTCATCATTTTCACTAAGCACATTCCTTGGCTTCAGGTTCAGATAAAACTGGCTGTTCACTTCATCATGAAATCTAATCATTTTGTTAAGTCTGTGTGTTTCAAGTTTGATCTAGTACTTTTGTTAAGACTTTCAAGGTTGATATTTGCTTTCACCTACATATTTGGACACTAGGTTTAGCAAGGCATCTGTGAATAGTGGGGAAATGACAAATTGTGGTCTCCCTCAATGTGACTTGAAGCAACTTTATCATTATAAAATTTCTGAAATGTATATTATTATTATGGAAAACAACTTTTTGTGAAGTTGGTAATACTTTCAACAAGAGCTTCCAGTTTTTATCAAGAAGTATGCATCAGTGTATCCTGTGAGAATTCCTACGACAATGAAAATTTGTGCTTTTGGTCCGTATGGAAGTTAATCACAGAGATGTTAGTGGGACAGCTTTTCACAAGTATATTTTATAAAGGTACATAACAGATAAATCTTGTTCACCATAAGATCAATACATCAGGAACATGCATACAATCTGCAGTGTAATAACTGATGATGGCGTGCTTTGGGCTCTTATAGTTCTCAGGGCCCCATTAACATACCTGATGATGGTGTGTACATGTACAAGTTACATTGACATCATACAATGTCATCTGGGTGCTTCGCAGTTTTTTGTCAGGCAGTGTATATCCTCTATATATGTACACGTAGGTAACAGTTTTATTACAACAAAAAATTAAATGAGCATAATTCACTACTACACAAGAACTGTGCCTGATGAAGGTAAAATTTAAAAAAATGCTTAAAGGCTTATACACAAAAATATACCTGGTATAAGGTCAGCAATAATAAAATTGGAATAATATAGGTGCTTAAAGTTTAAAATTCAGGCAGTGAAATCATTCTTAAAAGACTCCAGCACTAGACTACAAATGCACTGCAATAAATAAACTGTTGTGAACCAGGGAACTAGGGTCACTTTGTGTGCAAGACACTATTCATGGAATATGGGAGAGTGGTCCAGAGTACCCCATAGGCATTAGTGGCACAGCACTGTCTGTAAAATATTTATTGGCCAGGATGAGTTGGGAACTAGGCTCACTTTGTGTGCAAGACACTATTCATGGAATATGGGAGAGTGGTCCAGAGTACCCCATAGGCATTAGTGGCACAGCACTGTCTGTAAAAATATTTATTGGCCAGGATGAGTTTATACAATTATAAAGTGTCTCAGTGTATTGTACAGTGGCCAGGTAACAGAATAAGCTGTGAAGAAGTGCTGACATGCCCTGTCAGTGAATCATAATGTCAGAACCTCAAGTCATTGAGCTGTAGCTGTGTGTTGTGCAAGTGACTGTGTGCAGATGAACAGTCGCCACTTGTCCCAAATGTTCCTGTGGTGCAACACAGCCCTTACACCTCAGTCCCTTGTAGACAGCCCATTGTGCTCTTAGTTGAGGTTAGCCAACTGTGTGGTCCAGAGTGTCAGTTTCCGTGATGACTAGGCCCTGGTCGTCCACCATAGATCGACCAAGTCTACTGCAGATGGTCATGTCAACCAGAGGACTGAACGAACTCATCATGTTTGGTCAATATACAGATGATGGTTTGCAGATCATCTGCAATTGACCCTCAGAGGAGGAGGGCTGGGAACATGACAGTCATTCCCTCATCCACAATGTCCCAGTAGGCAACAACAGAAGACTACAGCTGTGGTTTGCATCAGGTTGGCTGCATCTCAGTGCTAAGGTCAGCAAGTGGGTAGCAGGTGTACCATCATCGATCAGCTCTTTGTGATTTCACTGAAACTCAATAGACCATCATTCTCTCTAGTTTTAGATACACGAACAGAATGGTGGCATGGGTGGATGTGTCTTTGAGCGCTGATAGCCTTGTTATTTAAAGAACCAAGCCTGTGCCTATGAAGCAACGGATCTGCGTGTATGATCGAATTTGCCCTTGTTTGTCTTTTCAGCACTCCTTGCCTTGCAGTGTTGGTTCAATTAATGTGTTGCTGAGCTTGGATCTTTTTGCAATGTTTGACTATTGTAATGACACTCTGGTGCTTGAAGTTACAGAGTGTTACTTCGTACTGCCCTGTTATTTAGCATTGTGTCATTTATCATTCTGCTGTCCTTGCTCGGAGATTATGTGGCAGTGACAGCCTGGTTACAGTCTTCAACTACATTGGCAGTACACCATGTTGATGAGCCACATCACTTGCTCCAAGCTGACCCTCTTGGCTCTGAGTTCACTGGGAAGGACTGTAAAAAATTTGGGATGTGCACTGAAATTGTTCGGTGGTACAACACTTGTACCTTCTTACAAAAAAATTGTGCCAAATTTTGCCTTTGATAATCCTCTGCAACAATCTACATTTTTACCTGTATAATTATATAGTGAACCCATTGCACCAACTTTTTAGTTTTTGTGAGATGACTCCCATGGATCTTCTTTTTGTTTCCTAATTCTGTATAATTATTCCAAACATTTGATTTGCTGAACACTTTTTAGAGCTATGCTCCTATTTCTGGCCTTACAATCTGTCACGAATGTGCAGTTTATCTTTTTCTGTGCTTTCTAGATTACATCAGTTACCAACTTGAGGGGTATCTGATGTGTCGGTAGGTCCAGACAAAAGTAAAGTAAACAAATTGTATCAGAAACAAAAAGACTGGTGGTTGTAATGCTTATAGTTATCATATTTCAACACTGGCTCTCTTGGTATTGCTGAATCTGCTGAAACATTTGTTTCCTGAAAATTGTCCCTTGCTGAGATTCTAGTAGTTTATCCAAAGTGTGTGTGAGGTCAGTATTTAGGATGTTGTTGAGATAGGTTACATTATAATGCAGAGTGGATTAGTTGGAGTACAGGCATACCCCTGAGTGTACCTGAAAAGTGGAAGTTTGACCCAAATGTCTTACTAGTTGTGCTGTTCAGCAAAAAAAATACCACTATTACATAGCTCAAACTTAACCATGCCCTTAGGTTTCCCATTCTCACAGCAATTTATAATCATGGTTCGCGGTGCAAAAACTGGGTGGATCCAATATGCTCCTATGTTCTGAAAATGAGGTTGTGGCCCAATATTTCCTTCTGGTATACTGTTTCTTGTGCTTTCCCAAGAAACAGTTACACTTTGCATGTCTGCATGTCTGCACTTCTCTTGCTGGATAAATGCTGTTGTTTTCCTTCAGACACTCCTGTTATCCCCTAATGGAATGAGTGTCTCCATGCTCAGAAATTATTAAAACCTTTTGCATCTACACTTGTTTCAAATTATCCTTGTCCCCCATATTATTGGATAAGGGTGAATCGTATAACACAGATACTGCGTATTCATTACTAGCAGTGGTAGTCAGATCACCATGCACAATTTTGCTCTCACTTCCACAGCTGCTTTGCGATAAAAAATTGCTAAGTTCTTTTCTGCCAAATCTGTCACGTGTTGTGGCTCTACAGGAAATCTTTTTCCCACAACAAAGGAACTTTCTTCCCTTCTTCAAAAGCATGTATACAAACCAAAGCAAGAAATAACCCATAATCAAAATACAGCTGTAACAACCCTTGATAACTAATAGAAATTCACAATACACTTAGACAAAAATAGAAAATAAAATGATACATGCATTAAAAAAGGACAACTGAATGCAAATATTAATACTTGTTGTATGACCTTGTTGTATAGAGTGTTCTTAGTGCATCATACTTATCCACTGGTGTATGCTTCTTGACTTTTTTAGTCGATTTCATGTGCCCTGACTCCTATGCCAGAAGTTTTTGTGAAGCACCTGCCATGGACAACAAAGTCTTAGGTGGAAACTGTACTGGAGAGAGAATCTCAATGACACAGTGAGGACCCCAATTAATAGTGAAGAGCTTCTTGGTCTTTCCCTTAGGCAAAGAGGCATTAGTGACTAATACTCTTTCACACACTCAATAATGTAGCAATTTTCCCACACACTGTGCAGACTGTTTTTGTCATTCCACCATTTTAGTGTTGGCTTGCTTTACCTTGTGCCGTATCTCCTGTGCTCTTTTGCAAATTTTTTAACTGATTCACAGTTATGTCCTAAGTTAGGGATCATAATATCAAAGGGTGATGGTATTTTCCTATCATATACCATCTGTGCCAGTATGCACTTTTCAGTTACACATGGACATGACACAAATTGCAAATACATATTCCAGTCACTGTGCTGGCTCATTTTAGAGATGGTTCCATGAAATGACTCCATTCTGATGTTAGTTCCTTTATGGAACATTCTTGTTCATAACTTCCGGATACGAAGAACATGACATGACTGCTTCATCAAGTCTGATATAAAATGTGTACCCTGATCCATAACTAAGGAATAAAATGAACCAGGTTTAAGTATGTAGCTATAATCTAGAGCCTGGCTACTGTACTTGCATGCTGATCAGGAATTTCCACCATTGCCAGGAACTTTGACAAATGGTCTGTAATTGTAAGTGCATATCTATTTTCTTTGGGATTCCTATTCAATAGTCCTAAGATATCAAGTCCAACTACATGAAAGCGTTTAGACATCTCTGGTATTCTCTGCACAGGGATTTTCTGATGACTAAGACCAGCTCTTCGTGCATAAGGTACACAGTCGTTTACATGCTGCTTGACATCATGCTTTATTGTTCTTCAACAGAACCTTTCCATCACTTGTCCATCTACCATTCTGGATCCTCCATGATCTAAGATATACAGTCACACAGTTGTTACAATAGTTCATTCCTGACCACTGCTGGTACCACTATGTGTGGTTCACATTTTGTTGTCCTGCAGAGTAAGCCTTCATGCACAATAAACTGTTGTTCTTACTTGAATGCCTGATGGCCTTTGTCTCCTGCTTGTGCTCTCTGCCTATCCGTTACACTTTTCCCTAGCATGTTCAACACTCCCAAATTCCTACCTAGTGAATCTGAATTTGTGTGTTTCCTACCCAGTTTATTGATCGCTTCATAATTAGACTCACTGAATTTGTATGCCCATCTCATTACCTTACTTGAAGGGTCTTTCAGCCCCAACAGCCATTTCAATGATGTGTAGTCTGTTACAACCTTAAACGTCGGGCCATATTTAATAATAGCAAAAGTATGGAATCCCACATATAGCTGTTAGCACTTCTTTCCATAGTGGAGTAGTTATGCTCTTTTCTGTTCAGGTGTCTTGAAGTATATACTGTTGTATGTTGCTGCCTTATTGACATTTTGGTTCAGAATACAATGAACAAGCACATTTCTGGTATCACATAAGAGGATAAATTCCTTCTCAAAATCAGGAAAAAAGTTCTGGATCAGGAACTAATGCTGTCTTCAATGTTTCAAAAGCTGTTTGACATTCCACTGACCACTGGAATTTGACACCTGAATCTGTGCAGAATTCTTTACAATTGTGTGATAATAACTGTGTAATGGATTGAATTACTGCAGTTGTCTCCTGGTATATGGCACTGAGAAGTTCCAGATTACCTCTGTTGGGCAAGGCTTTGTTTGAATACCATTCCCACTAGGAATCAGATGTACTGATTATTGCCTGCTGAGTATGTCTTCCAGGTGTTTCACATACTTCAGCATATCCTTCGAGAATACAATGATATCATCCAAATATACTATGCAAGTTTTAGGCTTTAAAACACATAGGGCCCCATCTAATAGCCTAGAAGTGTGTTATTCGAACCAAACGGTATCATTCTACACTGGTAATGTCCCCATTGGACTGTGAATGTGGCCTTTGGTCTGTACTCCAAGACTATCTCCAGTTGGTGATACATGCTTCTTGGTTACATTTTTGTAAAGTACTGACACTGTCCTCAGTTGTCTAATGTTTTTGCAATATTGGTAATGGGATATGCATCAGTGACAATTTTTGCATTCAAGTAATGGTAATCACAATAGAATATTTACTTCATACAAGTGTAAATCCAGTATCTTTATGAAACTTGACAGGAGTGTAGAGGGGGAAAAATAGTGCAGTACATATTTTTTTGTTTACACCCAATTTCACTTTTAAAGGTTAAAATAGACCCCAAAAGGTAATTTGCCATTTTAGGTTTAGAGGGATTATCTTTGAAATGATGATATATATAAATGTTTTGCATATAAATGTTGATATATAATTAATGTACCTGAAAACTGCATAATAAACTTTTGTAATAATATGAAATTTTACAAAATACCCCACCAATATTAATTTTTAAAACCAAAGACTTCTATTATGTTTTACATCTATGATTTTGTTTTTTAATGTAGCAGTTCACATACGTGGATTTTGTATTACAATAGATTGAAATTACAGTAATGATAATCTATAAGGAAATGCTTGAAACATAACTTTTTTTATACTATGCACATAAAATGAATGAAATTTCTTCACATAATATACACAGCAGAGAAGACAATATAAAACAAAGTACAGCAGGATTTCGGATACTCACAGGTGATCCTCTAAATATCCTGATTTGTATGTGTTTTGAATCACGTTCACACTTTTACTTATAAAATACTTTATTAAAATATACATATGTTCACTTTACAAAAGACACACGAAGACTATCATCACTCACGCATATATACACAAACATAGCTGTCACCACAATCGATACTTCTCGAACATACTCGATATAACTTATTCTAGAACGATGTTCTGGAACTTTCTCATATCCGATATAAATGTATTACATAATTCCAACACACCTCCTTACATTTATATCGCGATGTTTAACATATTCCTAATTTTAATGAATTTTTCTCTACATAACGACTTTGTGAATATATCTGCAACATTTTCATTTGAATCTACTTTAACAATATCAATGAGTCCCTGTAAATAATACTCATTCACAAAATGGTAATGCACTTCTATGTATTTTGAATTCTTTGTAAAATTATTGAACTTCGCTATATTTAATGCTCCTGAATTATCTTCATATATGACAATAGGTTTTTCAAATTTAACATTAAAAATGTCTAAAATATCATGTACAAGTTTCACCTCGCTTACAGCTTCAGACAATGCTACATATTCTGCGAAAGTTGAAGCCTTTGTAACACTCGCTTCTTTTCTTGACTTCCAAAATACAACATTACCAAATAATCTAATTACATAACCAGAAGTTGACTTTCTATCCACACTATCACCTGCCCAATCTGAATCCACAAAACAATCTAATATCTCAGCACTTTCATTCCTACAATAGTTTAATTTCAAATCTTTAGTTAAATATAAATATTTTAAAATTCTCAAAGCATATTTAAAATGAGTACTACTGTAACAACTTTGGAATCTGCTCAAGTAATTCACACTATAGCTAATATCTGGTATAGTACCCGAACTTACGTACAAGAGTGCACCTATCAAGTTTCTATATCTAACGTCATTACAATCTTCATACGCTGGTTCTAACTTTAAATTTACTTCCATTGGAGTTTTGTACAAGATCGAATCTTCAATTTTATATTTTGCAGCTAACGAATCAATATATTTTTCTTGACTCAAACTCATAACTCTTGTTTCACAATCATAATTAATATCGATGCCAAGATATCTTTTTACCTCACCTAAATCTTTCATATTAAATCGTTTTGACAATAAGTTCGTAATCTTAACAATTTTTTCTTTTCTCACACAGCAAATGAGCAAATCGTCGACAAAAATAATCAAATAAATCAAGACATCTCCATCTCGCAATACATAAAGACAATAATCATATTTACTCCTTTTAAAACCTAAACTTCTTAAAAACTCGTCAAGACAATTGTACCAAGCTCGTGAGCTTTCTCGCAAACCATACAATGCTTTATACAATTTACAGACTCTATCCGTACCATCATCATATCCTCTTGGCTGCTTTACATAAACTTCAGATAAAACTTTACAATTTAGAAACGCAGTCTCCACGTCCATTTGTTCTATAACCAAACCTTCTTGACAACAGTATGACAACAAAATCTTTAACGTTTGCATATTGATTACTGGAGAATAAATATCCTCAACGACTTTTTTTTGTTGAAACCCCCTAACAACTAATCTTGCTTTGTAAACACTTTCTGATTTCTTTGTGAAAACCCACTTTACATCAATGGCTTCTTTATCAACTGGTTTATCTACTAATTCCCATGTTTTGTTTTTGTTCAAACAATCAATTTCCTTATTCATCGCTTTTTCCCAATAATTTGATTCGGCGCTGTTAATCGCCTCCTCAAAGCTTTCCGGACTATTTGCACTGCAAAAGTTTACATAAATAAAATTGCTGTAAACATAATCATTTAATATTTTTTGTTTTCTTTCTCTATATGATCTCCTCAACTCAAGTACTTTCTCTGGTTCATGATTATCAGAAAGCTCTTCATTTTTCTCAATTTCCTTCTGTTTTTCTATTAGTTCAGTTTCATTTTCTATACTTTCGTGTTCAGAATCACTAGAATATTCACTTACTGAATCATAATCTTTAAACCCAATACATTTAACACCACTTTTAACAATGTTCACATGTCGAGCAACAACTATCTTATTATTTATTAGCACTCTGTAGCCTACTTCACAATAACCCATTAAAACCCCCAAATCGGCTTTCCTATCCCATTTCGACTTCCTCAGTTGCTCAGGTACTCTTACAAAAACTCTACTCCCATACAACTTCAAATGATTAACATTAGGTCTTTTCCCCAGTAATATCTCATAAGGAGTTTTCTTTTCAATGGTGTTAGCTAAAGTTCCGTTTTTGAGGTACGCTGCTGCACAAACCACTTCAGGCCAAAATCTCGTGTCTACTCGCGCTTCGGCTAGCAGACACCGAGACATGTCCATGATGGATCTGTTAAACCTTTCAGCAGTACCATTAAGCTCATGCACATAAGGTGGACAAGCATTCAATACTATTCCTTTTTGTCTCACAAATTCATAGACATTTTCATTTAAATATTCCTTCCCATTGTCACATCTTATCTTTTTAACAGTTTTCCCAGTGAGATTCTCAACTTCATTAATATACTCTACAAAACAATTGTATACTTGATCTTTAGATTTTATGGTGTAAACATGAGCTGCCTTACTGTAATCATCAATGAAAGAAAGAAAATATCTTTCCCCATGCATTCCAGTAGTTGAGTGAGGCCCATTTAGATCTGTGTGAACAATTTCTAAGATTTCTTTTGCTTTGGTTCTATTATTTTTAAAAGGAACATTATGCATTTTATTTTCAATACAGATTTTACATTTCATAAATTCTGATTCTAGTTCTGAAGGAACCCCATCTAACAATTGATGTTTACATAAAGTATTTAGATAATTGAAATTAACATGTCCCAAAATGCGGTGCCATTTTTCCTTTGTTGTCATATTATTGTCTTTACTCATAACATTAACATTAACTTCTCCTTTATTAATAGTACTACTCATTTTATACAACCGACTCTCTTTCCATGCAATCGCAATCAATCCATTAGCTTTATCAAAAATTTTAGCATTATTCCCTACTGATACAATTTTGTGATTATCTGTAATTTTGGCATAACTGATCAAGTTTTTGTCTATGTCTTTTACAAAGAAAACATCTCGCATATTAATTGGAACCATTTGATCATAGACAGAAAAATTACTAATTACATTACCAACTTTAGTAGCTTGCAAAATTTTTCCAACAGCAATTTTTACATTTATAGGTTGTTTTAAAGTTATACTCTTAGAAAAATATTCCTCATTATTAATAACATGATCAGTACAGCCACTGTCTAATAACCAATTGATTTGAATTTGATTGTTGTTACTTGACTCTACTGTTCTATTTTGACCTATCATAGAATTAGCCTCTGTTATAAAACTACGCATACCGTGATCACTCTGATGGTAACCTTGCTTGCTGTGATGCGGACCGCTGCTAAAACCATGCTGCTCTCCTCGACCACGTTGCCTACTGCCATAACCTCCACGCTGCATGTTGCCGTAATTTCCACGCTGTACATTGCTATAGCCTCCATGCTGCATATTTCCATTACCTCTGTCGCTACTTTGAAAATGTACTCCACGATGCCATGTGCCTCTGTTACTTGTTCTTCCCTGGTTACAATCACGTTTGAAGTGACCTGCTTTGCCTCGTCGATAACATACTTGCTCCTGATTTCTTGAATTCAATTTTCTTTCTGTGTGAAATGCATTTGATTTTACCTCTTCATTTCCAGTTTTTGCATTCAATAATTGAATCTTACTTTTAACGTATTCAACTGTCTGGTCCTCTTCCTTCAAGACGTCCACTAAGTCCCCAATATAGCTCATTGACTCTGGTAACGTTCGCAGCATATAATTTAACTTCTCCTTTTCCGTTACTTTAGCGCCTGCAGATTTCAGCTCATTTACAGTTTTTTCAAATGCACTGAAAAATGTCCCCGTATCACTGTAATCACTTAACCTCAATTTGTCCAACTTGTTTCTGCATAATATTTGAAGGGCTGTAGACTCTTTCGAATATAATTCATCAAATTTCTTCATGATCTCGAAAGCACTTTCTCTGTCACTCACGAATTTTAGTTGCTTATTTGTGATTGCACCATAAATATAGTTGATAGCCTTCAAGTCCTCTTCATCCCACGTTTCATTGTCTGAACTCACTTTTGCCCTTGTAGTCACTGTATGGCATTTCTTCATTTTTAGGTACATGATTATCCGCTGCTTCCAGTTCCCATAGTCCTCGCCATCAAATACAGGAATAGTTATATCAGCCATGTCGAACTTTCTGAATAACACACGACGGCCACAATATAATATTTAACTTCTACTTTTCTTTTCAACAACGCTCTGCTACCATGTTTTGAATCACGTTCACACTTTTACTTATAAAATTCTTTATTAAAATAGTATGAGACATATTTCAGTACATTGGCAAGCCTCGGCAAAGAGAATTGATTATGTACTAGTGACTGTGACTTGATTGTATCATTTATCAAGTGGAAATTGACATCATAATCATTCAACAGAACTAGATCTGAAAATATTCTCATGAAGTTCTTCCAGCATCAAGAGCAGTGTACAGTCCATAGCTGTACCTGTCTCATTGAGCCATCTGAGATCACCAGCTGTTTCTTGTCTTTAGGTACAACTATCAAAATGGTTTTTTTCACACTTCGCCTTTTCATTAAAAAAAACAAAAAAAAGGAAAACACTTATGGTGAGTTTGGACCAATAATTCGAAATTATCTTTTTGAAGCCCCAAATGTCCTTCCAAAAGTATGAGGCTAGTAAACAAATGTGTGACCAAGTCAAAAGATATTTGAAAATTTTTTTTTTCGCGTTGGGGTGGGGGTGGGGGGCTATCTATATTATTGTTAGATTCTTATGGTATCAAAAGAAACAGAGTATTGTACCTGAGGGTAAGGAACTCATTTATCTGGTGACCCAAAAGGACTCAATGGCACAGGTACAGCCCTTGGATATATACAGCTTTTGATGTTCGAAGAACTTTCTGAGAAGATTTTCAGACTTAGTTCCGTTGAATAGTTATGATGTCAGTCTCCACTTGAGAAACAATATGATAAAGCTGCAGTCATTAGTGAATATCAAAATCTCTTCACCAAGGCTTATCAATGTACTATAATATGTCCAACACAAATCAGGATATTCAGAGGATAACCTGTGACAGTCTGAATTACAGTTGTATTTTCTTTTATATTATCTACTCTGTTCTGTAAATTCCATGAATAAATTTCATTCATTTTGTGTGCACAGTGCAAAAAAGTTATATTTTAAGCATTTCTTTATGGATTATCATTATTGTAACTATTTCCTATCAAAATAATGAATTACTTATTACTTTTAATTAAAATAATACATACATGTAAAATGTAAACTGAGAAACAGAAAAACATTAATGTAAAATGTACAATAAGAATTCGAAACACCAAACAAATGTAAATAAAAGAAATAATTAGAATAGTAATGAATGGTTAGATATTTTATTTAGGTATGTTCATAATACTCTGGCAGCACATTGTGTTCAGCTCATTTTGCAAAATTGGTATTTCAGAAACCAGCTTTATTACACATGGATGTACATAGCTTGAGAGCTCCTTTAATTTATGTTGTAACAAAAGCTTTCAGTTTTCAAAATTAATTAATGGCAATGGGGTACTTTGCAATTTCAGATTATTACAAATGTTTATTATACAATTTTCAAGAACATTAATTATGTGTCAAGTTTATATGCAAAACATTTTCTTTCATCGTTTCAAAAATAGAGCTTCTAAATCTAAAACGCCAAATTACTTTCTGAGGTTTATTTACCCCTTATAAGTGAAATAGGCTACATACAAAAAAATGCCTATTACAGTGTTTTGCCCCTTCTACACATCCACCAAGTTTCATCAAGATCATTTATTAACACTTGGGATGTTCCCTTGTTAGTAGCATCTGGTGATTTTTTCAGAAAATGATGAGGTTTGCCCACCATGGGCTGTCACTGTACTCTGTTGTATCCACCCCTAACTGCTCATCTATAAACTCCTCCATTACAGGTTAAAGATGTTTCATTATGCAGTTCAGCTTTCTATAAAATGGTCATTATTAACTGTTGTTATATGGTGCTAGGTGACAGGTGTTGCTGGTAAATGACCCTTCATGTTAAATTGCTTGCTGATCATTGCTTTATGAGTGACGCTTTTTTACATCGATGGTTTGCTTGTGACTCTGGTCATCACATGACCTATCAATATCCTCTCTCTTAATTCTTAATGTATCAGTCATTAAATGTTTTAACAGACTAACCATGTCCATGCCAAAGATATTTAAGCATACAAGAATCTGTTAATACTACTTACATGTGCTGCAGTTTTGTGCATAAAACAATGCATTTTGTCTCTCTTCATTTTCCATCAGTGGCTCTACCACATAATATGCTTCACACAGTAGACTGATATCACTGGAAACACACACTAACTTCCCTGTACCTGTTGGTATATTGTCATAGGGACCAACCTTTAACACTTTTGCACACAGTCCAGACAGCAAACAGTTTATGAGGTGTGTGCCTTTATCCCCCAATGGAAACAAAGACAAACTGAGTTCTACTGTATATTGTGAGAGATCGATTTAAGCATTATGTTTGTGAAGACAATCTTGCCCAAGAACAGCTGATTATCCTTCATTCATGTATAGTAACACTTCCGTATGCTAACGAAAATTCTTAGTTCTGACAGTAGAACTGAGCAGTATCGTACCTAAGGGCTCTACATTATTGCTACCAACTCCATGTAATTGTGACATGAAGACACATGCATCTTCCTGCCTATTAGGTCCTGGTTGAAGACTGACAAGTGTGTATCTGTGTCCACTAGAAATTTATGTTCCTTGCCCCCACAAAGCCTGTCTAATGGCGTCCCATCTGTGCATCTATATTTACAGTATTACGTTGTATTGGAGTGGCCTTCTAGCAGTTGAAGCACTCCCGTTTATGTTTGACAGCTCCTTCCCCTGGCGTTTTCCCTGGCTTTGATTCCCACAACCCCATGCTCAATGCCCAACTCGTCCATACTTAACAATTAGGCTGCTGAAATTACTTCTGTACATAACATTTACTGTCACATCTATAAGTAAAGGCAAAAACACATTGCTCTGTATGCACTCTTGCGGCATTGTCAATCTCTTCTAAGTGGTGTCCAAAATTAAAGCAACAAACCACTGTTTCCCCGTCCTGTGTCTATTTCATGATATAATAATATGAACTGTCAACAGATGTCCATGCAATCTTGTCCAGCACGGAGGATGGCATTCTGGTCAACAGGCAACTAGGCCGATGGTGACATCAGGACACCTGTCAAACAGCATAGTGTTAGCTGGGTAATCCCACATCTACAATCACTATGTACACATTCACAGACAGTGCAATATGGCACAGAGAAGACGCCTACCAGGCTTTCTGCAATGGAGGGCCATAAGAAGAATGGAAACAGGACAGTTGGGTTAATGTGAATCGTTCTGTTGTTTTTTGGATGTGGCGACAGTTTATAGAGCTTGAAACTGTTCCCCAAGGACCAGATTGGGGCCAGCCACACATGAAGTCAGAAAGAGAGGGCCATGAAGTGGCTGTGAGGGCATGGCAGTAACGCCTTAGTACTGCACAGCAACTAGCATATGATCTCGAAGCATACACTGGACGTGTCGTAGCGAGGCAAACGGTGTACAGAAGACTTCGGGAGAGTTTCCTTTATTGCCAGAGACCTGTTGTATGTGTACCTCTGAGCATCTTAACACGAGGGAACGTCTAGAGTGGAGCCGTCAACATGCCACCTGGACAGTTGAACAGTGGGCCAATGTTCTTTTCGCAGATAAGTCCTGATTTGATCCGGACAGTGGTTCTCGACGGATTGGCATCTGGAGGGAACGTGGAAAACGATTTCGGGACCCAACCATTGTGGAAAGAGACTGATATCGAGGATGATCCCTAACGATGTGGTCATTGGTTATATTGACCACTGGAATACCTCTTTGTGAAATTGTACCGTTAAATCGACAAGGTTTAACTGCTTTCAGATATAGTGACAAGATCTTGGGACTTCATGTGCGGGTGTTGCGAGATGCTGACTATCAGACTTGGTGTTGCTGGTTGATAATGCTCGACCTCATAGAGCATGGGTGATTGATGTTTTCCTGGAAACGGAAGATACACTATATGATCAAAAGCATCCGGACACCCCCAAAAACATACGTTTTTCATATGAGGTGCATTGTGCTGCCACCTACTGCCAGGTACTCCGTATCACCGACCTCAGTAGTCATTAGACATTGCGAGAGAGCAGAATGAGGCACTCCGCAGAACTCACGGACTTCGAACGTGATCAGGTGATTGGATGTCACTTGTGTCATATGTCTGTATGGGAGATTTCCACACTCCTAAACATTCCTAGATCCACTGTTTCAGATGTGATAGTAAACTGGAAACGTGAAAGGACACGGAGCTACAGCACAAAAGCGTACAGGCGGACCTCGTCTGTAGATTGACAGAGACCGCCGTCAGTTGAAGAGGGTCGAAATGTGTAATATGTATCCAGACTATCACACAGGAATTTCAAACTGCATCAGGATCCACTGCCAGTAGTATGACAGTTTGGTGGGAGGTGAGAAAACTTGGATTCCATGGTCGACTGGAGGCTCATAAGCCACACATCATGTTGGTAAATGCCAAACTACGCCTCGCTTGGTGTAAGGAGCGTAAACATTCGACGATTGGACAGTGAAAAAATGATGTGTGGAGTGATAAATCACGGTACACAATGGGGCAGTGCGATGGCAGGGTGTGGGTATTGTGAATGCCCAGTGAACGTCATGTGCCAGCGTTTGTAGTGCCAAAAGTAAAATTCAGAGGCGGTGGTGTTATGGTGTGGTGCATCCCTTGTTGTTTTGCGTGGCACTATCACAGCACAGGCCTACACTGATGTTTTAAGCGCCTTCTTGTTTCCCATTGAGAAGAGCAATCCGAGGATAGCGATTGTATCTTTCAAACGATCCAGCACTTTTTCATAATACACGGCCTGTGGCGGATTAGTTACACGATAATAACATCCCTGTAATGGAGTGGCCTGCACAGAGTCCTGACCTGAATCCTCTAGAACACCTATGGGGTATTTTGGAACGCCGACTTCGTGCCAGGCCTCACCGACCGACATCAATACCTCTCCTCAGTGGAGCACTCCGTAAGAATGGGCTGCCATTCCCCAAGGAACCTTCCAGCACCTGATTGAACGTGGGTCTGCGAGAGTGGAAGCTGTCATCAAGGCTAAGGGTGGGCCAACACCATATTGAATTCCAGAATTACCGATGGAGGGCGCCACGAACTTGTGATTTTCAGCCAGGTGTCCGGATACTGTTGATCACGTAGTGTATTTGCACACATGGCGTGGCCGCCTTGCTCTGCTGATTTGAATCCCATAGAGCACGTTTGGGATGTACTAGGAACACTTGTTGCGTCACGTCAGCATCCACCAACCAATCTCCAAGACTTCCCTGAACATGAGATTCGTGACATAATTCACAGCATGCAACGTCATTTTTCAGGCCTGTATTGCTGCCAGAGGTGGCCATACCCCATACTGAGCGCTTTAACCAGTTGTCGGAATGTATGTAATCCGTTAAGTTGGAAAAAACCAAGAACATCTTTGTCTACTGTTATGCATGTTGCAGTTGTTTACGTTTTGTATTCTTTATATTGTTTCTACTTTACTATCACCTGACTATACTGTTTGTAACAAAGTAAATGCAGCCTTGCAAAATTTTGGTTTGTTGTTTTAATTCTTGACACCAGTGTAATTACATAGCGACCTTAAAGAGCCGCAGACATGTCCCCATGATATTCCATCCTCACACTACATAACATCTCGTTGGGGATACTAGGTAGAAAACATCCAAAGCCACATTTTGGGCTTCCCACAGGTTCTGCGTTTTGCGTCAGTTGTTGTGCATAGGCTATGAACTAACGAATCTTATCTGAAAATGCCCCTACTGATTCCTTATGTTTATGTTAAGATACTCAAGTTTTCTCGGAAGAACTTTGCGCTTTTTTGGTTCTCATGATGCTGTCAAAGCCATCAGCTAACTGTTGGAATGCCTCCACTTCACTAAGAAATTTCTGGTACAAACATAGGCTGATCAGCCAAAACACAACGACCATTGCTCACAGTGACGTTGGATGTCGTCTGGTGGCGTTTCAGTTGCGTGATTCGGTAACAAGAGTACGTAAGCGGAGCAGCCACGGATGGGGGATCACCCTAACGAAGATATGGTCCGCAAACGGAGAAATCCATTGAGATAAGGGTCTTTGACAAAGGGCAGATTATTATTACGCAGTGCCTGTGAAACAGTATATCGAAAACGGCGAAACTGGTATAATTTTAATGTGCTACTGTCGTGAGCATCTACGGAAAGAGGTAGAATGACAATGAAACTACCACTTGGCACTAACCAGGAAAGTACTTGGGCTCTAACAAATACAAATACACCAACATCGTGTGAGAAATAATGTAAAGGTCTCTTATTGCACTAGTGATACTCCCGCGTCTGCAAAACTCTGCAGTCGTCCGTTAGAGGCCTCTGCGTATGCCATGCCGCATTGCACACTGACCTGCCGGTAGGCTACGCCAGTCGGGACCAGTAGGGACGGTGCAATGTGCCTCTGAAGTTGCGTTTTGTGACATTATTTGTGTATTGAAACGTCAGGTGGGTCGGCGATTGGTAATCAATCCTGCTAATGTATTGCGATTGGTTGAGATGAAGTTACGAAGAACCCTTCTTCGTGAAGATGGTATTGGTGTAGAAGACGAATCATTCGCATGTTTTCTGGTATCTATTATAGTGCAGAAATATGAACATAAGTTAGAAACAGATACTGTTGTAACACTGACACATAATGATGATGATAGGGATGATAATGGCGAACAACTCATTGCAAACGGTAGTGCTACGGCAAGTGCGGGAAGAGGCGATGGAAGCAGTGACAGTGAATACCAACCGTCTCCCAAGAAGAAGGTTAAAGTTGCAATTAATCATCACGGCGTTTGATGACAACACACTGGAGAACATGTACGATGATTATTACGTAAGAGGTTTCGACACATACGACAAGCTTCTGAAAAGATACCCTAAACTGAAGTCTAAAAGCAATATTAAAAACATACTGGATTATATGGCAAAGAAAAAAGAAGGAAATACAGTTTTCAAAAGAAATCGTACACTGCTGTTCAAGACCATCAAGGAGCGTGTAATGGCGAAATTCGATGAAGCGCGAGAATGCGGTTCCGCCGTTCATTTTTGGCATGTACAACATTGGGCATTGGACGTAGCCAGAAATCTCGGGTGTACAAACTTTACAGCTTCACTAGGATTTATTACTAATTTGAAAAAGGAGTTTAGGATAACATCACGCCGTATCACTATGCTCCAACCACGAAAAGATAAGGATGACGAAGAAGAGCTGATTGAAAGAGCTCAAACGTTTGTTGCTGACGTCAATGAGCATATCACGAGAGAAAACATCGATATTAGTTCTGTATGGAACTGTGATCAGAGTCAGTTTAACTATGAACTTTCTTGTGACAGAACACTATCCATGAAAGGGGAGAGAAACACTGTCGCGATGTTGCAATCAGTTAACTGTACAACACATAGTTACACGATCTATGTTGCTATATCAATGGACGGACGATTGGCAGACAAACTCTATATTTGCTTCCAAGAATCCAGTGGAAAGTTTGGACCCCGCGTGTCAAGGGAAATAGAAACGCGGTGCCCTCCAAATGTCGTCGTCGATGCAAGTGGGAGTGGGAGGATGACGAAACAACTTCTGATAACGTTTTTTCTGTCAGTTTTTAATCCACATTTGTCGAGAAAGTCATTGGTACTTTGTGACTCCTGGTCTGGACATAAGGATGAACGAGTACTATTGGAAGCGTCTGGCGGAAAACATGTAGATTTTAAAATCATTCCGCCTAAAACTACAAAATATGCGCAACCTCTGGATATGTATTTCTTCAGGCAATATAAAATATATGCCAAGAAAATAACAGACTTCATTAAACTACGTTCCAGTAATATGCAGCCGAAATTGCACGACAGATTCTTTATCATGAATATGCATTCTGTCATTTACAATGAGTTATCTGCGGGAGTATACAGACCAATGCTTCGTTACGCGTGGCAGAACGCTGGCTACGATATTGGTGAACTAGTGAACAACTTCAAAAGTGTCATTGACGTGGCGTTCAACACTGATATTGTAGAATGTGCAAATACGCCATGCGATCAATTTGCATTTCTTCATTGTGCGTTTTGCAGTCATTCGTATTGCTCGGAGCATTTTATTGACATTCCACATTTATATTTATTATTAAGATTGCTGCATTGCGTGTGGCGTCTACAATTACATCTACAGTGATATCTAGAGCATGACTGCAGAGTTTTGCAGAAAAACGACACCCACCAGCACATTCAGAGGTACGTAATGGTCCTGTAACCAAACGTCCATACAAAACTGTTTGTTCGAGCTCAAGTACTGTCCTGGTAAGTGGTTGGACGTCCACATATCTTCACAGAACTTAGTGTTCGGTTGGCTTGTCTGCTCTGTAAATTAGGACGGAGGTGATTTGTGGCATCTCTGCCGAGAGAGCTCAATGCAGATGCATGCACAAGTGTTTCGGAGCACACTGTTCATGGAACATTGTTGAACATGGAGCTCCGCAGCAGACCACCTCTATGCATTCGCATTTTGAACCAATGACATTTTCAGTTGCGATAGCAGGGACACAGGATTATGGGGATCCGACTGTGGATCAGTGAAAACGTATTGGCTCTTCGGGTGAATCACATTTTTGCCATACTAGGTCAATAGTCGTCTTCACAAAAACAGTTATCGAAGTGAACGGCGGCTCGAAACAGGCAGCGTGCCATGGACGCAGGCTGATGGGAACAGTATTATACTATGGGAGACATTCTCCTGCGCTTGCATGGAAGCTGTGGTTGTAATCGAAGACACGCTGACAGCTGCGAACCACCTGCATCCCTTCATGCTTGATGTCTTCCCCGGCGACTGCCCATATTTTGGATCCACAACCGAGTGCAGTGGTTTGAGGAGCAGTACAGAGAACTCACGTTGATGTCTCGGCTACCAAAATCGCCTGATGTATGTTCTATGAAACCTATATGTATCGCTATCTGGCGCCATCACCGCGTACGCAAGTCAGCCGCTCGTTATTTACGCGAATTATGTGACATGCGTGTAGTCATCTAATGCCAAATACTTCCAAAAACCTATCAACAAACTGTCGGATCCCCGATACGCAGAATCAGTGGATTATTTCGTTCCAAAGTTGGACAAAGAAGCTATTAAGCAGGTGGTCAATGTTTTGCCTCATCAGTGTATGTTTCAGCTTCGCCTGTCAGTCATGAAGTAGACACGAAGAGAGAAGTCACGACTGAGCAGCCACTCATTACAGTGGTAGCTGTAACATCGTCAATAAATACAGTTACATCATCTTTTGGTTTGGCAGCAGAAAACGTTATCAGGATAGCTACTGTTGGATCGAGAGGAGTAAGAGAGGGTAAACTCACTACTGACTTAGCTTCTGCTGATCCTAATAGCATTTGCTGACCCACAGCCTGTAAACTTCAGTCTGTCTACGTAGTCCCTCTTTTTCCTGCTGTTGCTGGGAATTCAAACCGTTCAAGCAGCAATTGTCTCACCCGTAGTAGCAGCACATATGTTTGGCATTTTGTGTCATCCATCACAAATAGTGAAACTTTACTTCAAACACACAAAAAATAATTGGGCACTAATCAAAAAATGGCTCTGAGCATTATGGGACTCAACTACTGAGGTCATCAGTCCCCTAGAACTTAGAAATACTTAAACCTAACTAACCTAAGGACATCACACACATCCATGCCCGAGGCAGGATTCGAACCTGCGACCGTAGCGGTCGCGCAGTTCCAGACTGTAGCGCCTAGAACCGCTCGGCCACCCCGGCCGGCGGGCACTAATCCTTTCTCCATATCATCACCCAACGGAACTCAGAACAGTCCTGTAACAAATGCCCAAATTGTCTACAAATACTACACCTGACTGGTGCGGACTTGGTATCTGGCATTTCATGCCCGCATGATTTGCTGTTTAAGAGACATCTTCAAGGTGCTGTTGTTGTCTCTGAGACATGATGAGGCCCATCCAGGTACACGCATACATTAAAAAGGCCATCAACAAAGAAAATGTACACTCACCACACCACATCATGCCGGAGCTTCCAGATGACGATTGATGTTGTAGACATGATTCCACAATCACTCAAGTCGTGAGGTGACAGCCAGTTCTGACACCAATGTTACGTCCTGAGGAGCTGGGGCTGCTTGTGTGTAGGAGACCACGCACAGAATGTGCGAAAGTGGTCCAGAGTATGCCCTAAGGCATTAATGATACATCACTACCTGTAATACCATTTATTTGTCATGACGAGTTTATAGAGTTATAAAGTGTCTCAATGCGTTGGACAGCGGTCAGGTATCATCGCAAGCCGAGAAGAACAGCTGACACGCCCCATTAGGGAATAATAAATTCAGAGCCACAGGTTGGCCCGTGTTGTCATGCAGTTGGCAGTGAGGAAACGGGCTGCTCACCCTAAACGTTTCTGCACACAGTACAGCCCTTACATCTCAGCACTCTCGTTACACAGCACGTCGTGGATTTAGGTGAAGACAGTTGACTGTTTGGTACACATTGTCAGTTGCCCTGAAGATTAGACACTCGTCATCCATAGCGCGTCGTGCACTTAGGTGAAGATAGCTGACTGTCTGGTACACATTGTCAGTTGCTGTGAAGGTTAGACCCTCGTCATCCACCATGGATCAACCAAGACTTCAGCAAGTTGGCCAGGGGGCTACGTAAACCTGTAATACCTGGACAGTGTGTAGATAACAACTCACTGGCCATCTGCCATTGACCTTTGGAGGGAGAAGTGGTGCATCAGGTTGACTGCATCTAGACGCTGAAGTCAACATGTGAATAGTAGGCACACCATCATCGATCAGCTTGTCGGGGTTTCACTGAAACTCAAGGTAGACATTTGTTCTCTCTGGTTCTGGTGAAAAGGACAGAATGGCAGCATGACCTGATGTGTCTTTGAGTTCCGAAAGCCTCGTTATTTAAAGAGCCACACCTGTGCCTTTGATGCAGTGGCTCCGTGTGCGTGCTCGAATTTGCCCTCGTTTATTGGTCTCATCAGCGCTACTTGTCTCGCTGTGGTGGTTTGTAACCATTCTGAATTGCCGAGCTCAGGTCTTCCTGCAACTTTTGACCGCTCTGGCGGTTGAAGATATGAAGTGTTACTTTATACTGTCCTTTTATGTAGCATTGTGGCGTTTGCGCTTTTTCCTCCCTCGCTTGCAGGTTGCGTGACAATGTTCGCCTGGTGCCCTGTCTTTCGCTATATTGGCGATAAGCCTTTTGGCAAACCGATTGTCTCGCCGGCTCCAAGATGGCCTCATCGGCTCTTACACTACTGCCCATTAAAATTGCTACACCAAGAAGCAATGCAGATGATAAACGGGTATTCATTGGACAGCCGGCCCGTGTGGCCGAGCGGTTCTAGGCGCTTCAGTCTGGAACCGCGCGACCGCTACGGTCGCAGGTTCGAATCCTGCCTCGGGCATGGATGTGTGTGATGTCCTTAGGTTAGTTAGGTTTAAGTAGTTCTAAGTCTAGGGCACTGATGACCTCAGATGTTGAGTCCCATAGTGCTCAGAGCCATTCATTGGACAAATATGCTAGAACTGATATGTAATTACATTTTCACGCAATTTGGGTGCATAAATCCTGAGAAATCAGTACCCAGAACAACCACCTCTGGCCGTAATAACGGACTTGATAGGCCTGGGCATTGAGTTAAACAGAACTTGGATGGCGTGTACAGGTACAGCTGCCCATGCAGCTTCAACACGATACCACAGTTCATCAAGAGTAGTGACTGGCGTATTGTAACGAGCCAGTTGCTCGACCACCATTGACCAGACGTTTTCAATTGGTGAGAGATCTGGAGAATGTGGTGGCCAGGGCAGCAGTCGAACATTTTCTGTACCCAGAAAGGGCCGTACAGGACCTGCAACATGCGGTCGTGAATTGTCCTTCTGAAATGTAGGGTTTCGCAGGGATTGAGTAAAGGGTAGAGCCACATAACTTTAAAAAAATTGGGCTCGTACACTGAAACTATTTTGCATACCAGCAGAACAATGGTACATAAATACAATACTAGTCATTAAAATTGCTACACCACGAAGATGACATGCTACAGACGCGAAATTCAACCGACAGGAAGAAGATGCTGTGATATGCAAATGATTGGCTTTTCAGAGTATTCACACAAGGTTGGCGCCGGTGGCGACACCTACAACGTGCTGACACGAGGAAAGTTTCCAACCGATTTCTCATACACAAACAGTAGTTCACCGGCGATGCCTGGTGAAACGTTGTAGTGATGCCTCGTGTAAGGAGGAGAAATGCGTACCATCACGTTTGATAAAGGTCGGATTGTAGCCTATCGCGTATGATGTTTATCATATAACGACATTGCTGCTCGCGTTGGTCGAGATCCAATGACTGTTAGCAGAATATGGAATCGGTGGGTTCAGGAGGGTAATACGGAACGCCGTGCTGGATCCCAACGGCCTCGTATCACTAGCAGTCGAGATGACAGGCATCTTATTAGCATGGCTGTAACGGATCGTGTAGCCACGTCTCGATCCCTGAGTCAACAGATGGGGACGTTTGCAAGACAACAACCATCTGCACGAACAGTTCGACGACGTTTGCAGCAGCATGGACTATCAGCTCGGAGACCATGGCTGCGGTTACTCTTGACAGGAGCGCCTGCGATGGTGCACTCAAAGACGAACCTGGGTGCACGAATGGCAAAACGTAATTTTTTCGGATGAATCTAGGTTCTGTTTACAGCATCATGATGGTCGCATCCGTGTTTGGCGACATCGCGGTGATCGCACATTAGAAGCGTGTATTCGCATCGCCATACTGGCGTATCACCCAGCGTGATGGTATGGGGTGCCATTGGTTACTCGTCTCGGTCACCTCTTGTTCGCATTGACGGCACTTTGAACAATGGACGTTACATTTCAGATGTGTTGCGACCCGTGGCTCTACACTTCATTCGATCCCTGCGAAACCCTACATTTCAGCAGAATAATGCACGACCGCATGTTGCAGGTCCTGTACGGGCCTTTCTGGATACAGAAAATGTTCGACTGCTGCCCTGGCCAGCACATTCTCCAGATCTCTCACCAATTGAAAACGTCTGGTCAATGGTGATCGAGCAACTGTGTGGTGTCACCGCCAGACACCACACTTGCTAGGTGGTAGCTTAAATCGGCCGCGGTCCATGTAGTACATGTCGGACCCGCGTGTCGCCACTGTGATCGCAGACCTAGCGCCACCACCAAGGCAGGTCTCGTGATACGAGAGTGGACTCGACCCCAGTTGTACGAGAACCAAGCTACCGCCCAGTTGTACGCGAACCTAGCTATCGCCCAGTTGTACGAAGCCTTTCTCTCTCATTAGCCGAGAGACATAATAGCCATCAGAAGTTAATGGCTACGAACTAGCAAGGAGCCATTTGTATCAGTGCCTATAGCTTCGAGTATTCAAGAGAGATGTATTCCAAGGAATCAATAAAAGATAAGTAAAAAGTATCTACATACTTTTCTTCTTATTCATTCATAAGTTCTCATGTTCCAGACTTCACGCCCGTCTGCTTATTGCCGTTCGTGCACTATCGGCCACAGCATTAGTCTAGCGTGCCTTTCTTTTGGCTACTACCGTGTGGCGTAACAGTCTTGTTACGTCACTACAAACTGGCTTGTCACAATATGCCAGTCACTACTCTTGATGAACTGTGTTATCGTGTTGAAGCTGCATGGGCAGCTGTACCTGTAAACTCCATCCAAGCTCTGTTTGTCTCAATGCCCAGGCGTATCAAGGCCGTTATTACGGCCAGAGGTGGTTGTTCTGGGCACTGATTTCTTAGGATATATGCACCCAAATTGCGTGAAAGCGTAATCACATGTCAGTTCTAATATAATGTATTTGTCCAATGAATACCCGTTTATCATCTGCAATTTTAATGGCCAGTAGTGTGTTTCACATTAAGCTCTGCTGGATGGCACATTTGTGCAATTCAGTGTAACTTTTATAAAGGTGAGGAGTATTTCACTTGGGGACTGAAGTACAAGGGGCACAATACAAGGCACTGCCTGTGCACTGCAACAGGCTGCAGGAACCAAACTGTCTGCAACGTATCTGTCATCAGTGTTCTGTGCAGTCACCACTGTAACCTGTGTGATTCACTCCCAACTGGATGACCACTACACTGCCACATTGCTGCTAAGTGCTGAGCTGCTAAATGTCTTCGTCATTCCACTGTCCAGGTGAGCCACTCATTCTTTTGCCTCTAGCAAGATTCACAGTCCCACCAGTCGCTAGCACTTGGAAGCCGGTAGCTCTAGCTGCGACCATTTTTGATGATCGAGGACCCTCTTGCGCTCAGCGATAAAACTGCCTGCAGGTTGGGTGCTACCTGCTGAGAGGGCAGAGGAATTACAGTAATAACTGTACAGTAGATAGGCTGGGGGCCGATGGTTAGGTGCTGGATGGCCAACTCTGGGTAAAGCAGTTGGATGGCATTCCAATGCCATGAAGAATCATGAAGAGTAAAATGGATTATAAGTGATGAGTTGATGAGGAGGTCTGGCCTGAAGAAGAGAGATTGTCAAGTGAGTATTGTGAGGTTTGGGGTAATAGAATATTATCCAGCTGTACTTGTAATTCGGATTCAGTGGAATGACACAATAGATGGTACACATGGCAAGGTGAGAGTTTTCTTAACCATGGGTAATGGTCACGAAAAATAACTTGCCCTATGTGCAGAAACGCATTCTCTTTATCAGCCCTGAACAAGTCCAACCATTAGTTGGTAAGGGGCGGCTGATTTGGTATTCGGTGGTCTGCTGAGATGTGTGCTTCTTCTGGTGGAGGCACTTATCTGAGTTGTTTATGTGCTGGTTTTCTTGTTCGGCACTCTTTTAAAAATGGTTTAAATGGCTCTGAGCACTATGGGACTTGACTTCTGAGGTCATCAGTCCCCTAGAACCTGGAACTACTGAAACCTAACTAACCTAAGGACATCACACACATACATACCCGAGGCAGGATTCGAACCTGCGATCGTAGCGGTCGCGCAGTTCCATATTGAAGTACCTAGAACCGCTCGGTCACAGAGGTCTAGTCAAATTGATTTTTAAAAAATTATTGGTCATACTGGCGTAACCTGTTATTAGGATGATTTACAGACTCGCTAGTTGTAGCTTAGAAGTCTGCTTTTGAGTAACCTTCAACTGTTGAAATGCACCTCCCCTACCACACAGCGGCCAGTCGTAATATAACCCCCACCACTACTCTTGTACCCTTCCCTATTATGCCATCTGCACAGATGGACTGAGTTATTCTGCACGCACTCTGTGTAGGTGGGAGATATAGTGGAACAGTTTATGAATGAAGCAAAGCTTACGTCGTTGTTTAGAAACCAGTGCGTGTTAACGTGCTATTCTGAAAATAAAAATTCCAGCCTGCCAGAACGTTGGTAATGCAAAGCGAGTGTGTGTATTCTAGAAATAGAGGGATCAGTTATCGCGTGTGACAGTTGGCACTTACAGATTGATGATTGATGACAGGATTACCATTGTAGCGGCGGAAGATGGCACTTCTGATTCTGTATTGGCCAGTGCCATTTGCGTCTGTACTGACGTTGTCGAGCACACAGAACCTAGCGTGGATCAAGGTTGTAAGTCGTTTTTATCTAGTATATGGCCGGACATCATGGGCAAGGGAATGGTGCTTTATTTGTGCCTGCAAATTTCCAAAATGTGTAAGTGCTCATGAGGAAGACTGCAAGATCATGGGCAGCAGGCACTCTTGGAGGATTGTCGCTTTACAGTAACCAATTTCAAAGTCGATTCCTGTAAAAAATTTTGCAGGCACGTAACTCAGTAACAAATGTGCATAAGCGAAGTGGAGACGAATGGGGTATCATTTTAGCCACGATACGAATCGAAAATGGGGGAGCCGGTCGGAGTGACCGTGCGGTTCTAGGCGCTACAGTCTGGAGCCGAGCGACCGCTACAGTCGCAGGTTCGAATCCTGCCTCGGGCATGGAGATGTGTGTGATGTCCTTAGGTTAGTTAGGTTTAATTAGTTCTAAGTTCTAGGCGACTGATGACCTCAGAAGTTAAGTCGCATGGTGCTCAGAGCCATTTGATCCATTTTTTGAAAATGGGGGAATCCAGCGACATAAACGACCTTGAAAAAAGGCAGCTTTTTATGGCGCGGCGTCTGTGAATAGCATCTCGGAAACGGCGAATGTAATTAGATATCGTAAGCATCTACGGAAAGTGGTTACAGAGAAGTTAAGCCTCAAGTAGGAGATAAGGTGTTAGATGTCCACTTCTCGTCACAGTACGTGGATATTTGGGGCTTGCCAAGTAGACAGACGCGACCTTCCAACAGATCTGACGACAAGCGGACAGTACTGGAGCAGACACAAATGCTTTGGATGATGTTTGATGATGATGTCTGGTTTGTGGGGAGCTTAACTGCGCGGTCATCAGCGCCCGTACAAAGTCCCAATTCTTACACAGTCCATTTTTTTTTCACAATCAAATCTAGACGCTGTAACAAATGTTGAAGATGATGATGATGAAATGATAAGGATAACACAAACACCTAGTCCCCAGGCAGAGAAACTCCCAACCCGCCCGGGAATTGTACACTGGACCCCATGATCCAGAGGCAGCAACGCAGGTGTTTTGGAGCACTCCGTTTAGCGCAGCGGCAGATGGTCCCTACATGCTCCTGTGGTGACCCAATGACGCCGTCAGTTAGGACTGTATTGTACGCTAGGCCATGGTCGTGTATACATAAGCCGTCATCCAGGTGAATGCTCCATACCATGTATGCAGGGCAGTGGGGGGAAGTATTATACTAAACTTCCAACGAATCTGTCAGTAATCGAAGGTACCATGACATCCGTGAACTACGTGAACATTATTGTGGACCAACTGCATCTCTCCATGCCTGATGTCTTCACCAATGACGTGACACATTCCAGCAGGATAACTGTCCGCATCACAAAGTCAGAATGGTGTTACCATTGTTTGAGGAGCATTACAGTACACTCATATGGACGTCTTGGCCCTAAAGTTCGCCTGATGATGTACACCTGACGATGGACCATGGATGCTTACCCTGAACCCACAAACCACCAGTCCTTAAGCTACGGGATTTGCGTGACCTGTGCGTGAACATTTGGTGCCACATATCTCCGAAAACCTACCAAGGGCTTGTCGTATTCATGTTCCGCAGAACCGTTGCTGTATTTCATTCCAAAGACGGCCCAATATGCGTGCATATTCTGCCTGCTGCCTCAGTGGCTTTCACATCAGAGCATCATGACGTATTTTTGTTATCACAACATCGCATTCAGAGCTCATTTGGAAACCGTTGTCCCAGTTGATAAGATGGTCGTTATCTTTTATTTCCACCGCCTCTTTTATGAGTGTATCTCAGAACCTCTCTGTGCGACACAGCACATTTATCTGTTGAACAACTGTCATTTGGTCTTCGTCTATGCTACTCTTTGCCACTTCAGGCTACAGGCACCTGGCGTCTACAATACATCGGCCAGACACCGTTATGCATCTCGCAGTGCTGTTCAGAAGATGTGAGGAGCGTTCACCTTGGCCAAACCGACAAGTCTGAAGTGGCAGAGCACAGCAAGGCCACGTATTTGTTTTTAAACAGTCAAAGGTGCTGTCGCGTGCAAACAGGTTCGGCGATTCGGTTAGCAAAGAGGAAGTGGGTATAAGAGTCCACAATAATCTAATAAATCTGGACAGCAGTTTCCAACTGAGCTCTGCATGGTATGTGGCAATGGTAAAAATATGTCAAGAACGCTCTGACGAGAAACTGGAGGACGCATTGGGTGGGATAGATGGACAGCACTAGAACTTGACATGAGACCTCCCCCCCCCCCCCCTCCCCCCTCGCTGGGAGCCGCCGCCATCACCGGCTGTGAAATCTCTTCCGGAGTCACGCAGTTGGGCAATCCCACTGGGCGTTCGGCAGAAGAGTTTTAAAGTAAAGAACCGATCGTGAACCCGACAGTTCGTTTGAAAATGATGAGCAAGAAACTCATCAAATTGCTTACATCTCGACTCGGCTGATAACACAAGAAGGCTTCGTTAGTATCCGAGTAGTTGTTTCTTTTCATTGGTGTAGCGTCACCTATTGAGCGAGATGGCGCAGTTGTTAGCACACTGGACACACATTTGGGAGGATTATGGTGCAAATCCCCATCCGGCTGTCCACATTTAGATTTTCGGTGATTTCCCTAAAGCGCCTGAGGCAAATGTCAGGATGATACTCTTGAATGAGCACGGCCAACTTCCTTTCTCACCCTTGAAACATTCCAAGTTTGTGCTCAATCTCTTTTGACCTTGATGTCGATGGGACAATAAACCCTAACATTCTTTCCTTCTTTCATAACTGTATAAAACGTTTGATTTCAAATAATCTTTTCAGGCATTCAATAAAACTTGATAAATGTTTCAAATGAAGCTATTCAGATAGCGCAGCTATTTTTTCACTCCACTGATCCAATATTTTTTTCACACTTTTCAACAACGCAAATTCACAACTGATGTTGCTGTCAATGTTATAGAGTCTTCCGAAAGTTACCAGAGAGACTACATTTTGGTTCCTGATACGACATAAAGACTGAAAATTACAGAGGTTAAACACATACAGTTTTTTGTTTTATCAGCACGATTAAGGTAATGATGGTCACGGGAAATGAGAATGAAACGGCAGTATGTTAGCGCGGTTACTGGTCGTCGGCCAAATGTGTCGCTCTGACCGGCACAGCTGATGGTCCATTTCCAAGGAAGTAAACGTGGCCGTGTTGCTCTGAGCCCCACTCGTTCAGTATGTAACTTAAAAAATAAACATTTTGTTAATTATTTGACAAATCATAATTAGTAAAAACTCATTATTTTTTTTTAAAAAAAGACGTACACTACTGGCCATTAAAATTGCTACACCACGACGATGACGTGCTACAGACGGTAAATTTAACCGACAGGAAGAAGATGCTGTGATATGCAAATGATTAGCTTTTCAGAGCATTCACACAAGGCTGGCGCCGGTGGCGACACCTACAACGTGCTGACATGAGGAACGTATCCAACCAATTTCTCATACACAAACAGCAGTTGACCGGCGTTGCCTGGTGAAACGTTGTTGTGATGCCTTGTGTAAGGAGGAGAAATGCGTACCATCACGTTTCCGACTTTGATAAAGGTCGGATTGTAGCCTATCGCGATTGCGGTTTATCGTATCGCGACGTTGCTGTTCGCGTTGGACGAGATCCAGTGACTGTTAGCAGAATATGGAATCGGTGGGTTCAGGAGGGTAATACGGAACGCCGTTCTGGATCCCATCGGCCTCGTATCACTAGCAGTCGAGATGACAGGCATCGTATCCGCATGGGTGTAACGGATCGTGCAGCCACGTCTCGATCCCTGAGTCAACAGATGGGGACGTTTACAAGACAACAACCATCTGCACGAACAGTTCGACGACGTTTGCAGCAGCATGGACTATCAGCTCGGAGACCATGGCTGCGGTTTTACCGTTGACGCTGCATCACAGACAGGAGCGCCTGCGATTGTGTACTCAACGCCGAACCTGGGTGCACGAATGGCAAAACGTCATTTTTTCGGATGAATCCAGGTTCTGTTTACAGCATCATGATGGTCGCATCCGTGTTTGGCGACATCGCGGTGAACGCACATTGGAAGCGTGTATTCGTCATCGCCATACTGGAGTATCACCTGGCGTGATAGTATGGGGTGTCATTGGTTACACGTCTCGGTCACCTCTTGTTCGCATTGACTGCACTTTGAACAGTGGACGTTACATTTCAGATGTGTTACGACCCGTGGCTCTACCCTTTATTAGATCCTTGCGAAACCCTACATTTCAGCAGAATAATGCACGACCGCATGTTGCAGGTCCTGTCCAGGCCTTTCTGGATACAGAAAATGTTCGACTGCTGCCCTGGCCACCACATTCTCCAGATCTCTCACCAATTGAAAACTTCTGGTCGATAGTGGCCGAGCAACTGGCTCGTCACAATACGCCAGTCGCTACTCTTGATGAACTGTGGTATCGTGTTGAAGCTGCATGTGCAGCTGTACCTGTACACGCCATCCAAGCTCTGTTTGACTCAATGCCTGGGCGTATCAAGGCCGTTGTTACGGCCAAATGGCTCTGAGCACTATGGGACTCAACTGCTGAGGTCATTAGTCCCCTAGAACTTAGAACTAGTTAAACCTAACTAACCTAAGGACATCACAAACATCCGTGCCCGAGGCAGGATTCGAACCTGCGACCGTAGCGGTCTTGCGGTTCCAGACTGCAGCGCCTTTAACCGCACGGCCACTTCGGGCGGCATTACGGCCAGAGGTGGTTGTTCTGGGTACTGATTTCTCAGGATCTATGCACCCAAATTGCGTGAAAATGAGTTCTAGTATAATATTTTTGTCCAATGAATACCCGATTATCATCTGGATTTCTTCTTGGTGTAGCAATTTTAATGGCCAGTAGTGTATTTATCTAATGTTTCTGAGGTGGAAAGACAGCAATGTGATTGTAAATTCTTTTACATTACAAATTAGCGGGGAAAGTCGTGCTGCCGGCGCTGCTTGAGACTGGAGAAGGCGGAGAAGGAGCGGGAGAACAGCTGTCGCAGCCGGCGCAGTTGCGATCGCTCCACCTGCTGTGCGTGGAGAGCTCGCCAGCGTTCCAAGTCTCCGTGTTCGACGGCGGACCCACCTTGCGTTCCCTGTGATCCACCTTGCATTCCCTGTCCAACGTCAGATGATGGGCGGAAGAGTAGGCCTCGCAGAAGGCGGAGCTGCGACCGCTCCACCTGCTGTGCGTGGAGAGCTCGCCAGCGGTCCAAATCTCCGTGCTCGACGGCGGACCCACCTTGCGTTCCCTGTGACCCACCTTGCACTCCCTGTCGAACGTCAGATGAGGGGCGGAAGAGTAGGCCTCGCAGAAGGCGGAGCTGCGACCGCTCCACCTGCTGTGCGTGGAGAGCTCGCCAGCGGTCCAAATCTCCGTGCTCGACGGCGGACCCACCTTGCGTTCCCTGCGCGTCATCGGACGAGGAGCGGAAGAGCAGCCCTCGTGGCCGGCGCAGTTGCGACCGCTCCACCTGCTGTGCGTGGAGAGCTCGAAGGCGAAACACCTCTCCGTGCCCGGCAGCGGACCCGCCATGCGTTCCCTGCCCGCCGCTGCGGCGGAAGACGCCAGAGCGGCCCTGTTCACCTTGCACGCCGTGCCCCGCGCTGCAGCCCACGGCGCCCGACCCACCTTGTGCACCCATGACGCCGCTGCCGCCGTGCGAGGCCGACGGAGTGGAGGTGCTGTGCCCGGCTGCGGACCGCTGTTGGTGCTCCTGCTCCTGCGGTCGGCGGCGTGGACGCTCCGCCACCAGTTCGGACAGGGCCAGCAAGGCTTCTAGCTTCGTGCCCTGCCCCGCTGCCAAGCCTCGATGCTGTCGCACCGACCTACCCATTGGGAAACCCTGCAGGAGATGCGGTATAATCATCATCTACCCTTTCTTGTGTAATGCCTGTGTAGTTGTAGACAGCGTGAAACATTCCTTTTGTAAGATTTAAAACTTTCCCGGCGTAAATATTGTTCCATTAAATTTCGGGCGAACTGCCGGATTTTACAACTTCCTGCCACAATATTTCGGCGCAGAGTCTTCTGGTCATCTTGAGGTTTGGGTTGGGTTGTTTTGTTTTGGGGAAGGAGACCAGACAGTGAGGTCATTGGTCTCATCGGATTAGGGAAGGATGGGGAAGGAAGTCGGCCGTGCCCTTTCAAAGGAACCATCCCGGCATTTGCCTGGAGCGATTTAGGGAAATCACGGAAAACCTAAATCAGGATGTACGGACGCGGGATTGAACCGTCGTCTTCCCGAATGCGAGTCCAGTGTCTAACCACTGCGCCACTTCGCTCGGTTTCGTCTTGAGGTGATACTGGCGAAAACTCCCTGACTCTGGTATTTAAGGCCCCTCCGGCACATTTGTGGTGTCATCTACCCATACGTAACTTCGGGTACGCTCCTGCGTTCACCCACGTCTCGTCCAAATAGTAAATGGGTCTACCTTCATCTCTCAACCGTTTAATGGTTCGAAGATAACGCCGCCTCCATAAAATGATGTCATCCCTGTCTATTAGCATGCTATCGCACCCACGCCGGACATATTTGAAATTCATTTCTCTCAATAACTTATAAAATGTAGTTCTCCGAAAATTGCTCAGATCTGCATCTTCGTCCACGACTGTAAGCACTTTGTCAATTGTTGGCAATTCGTTACGAAAAAAAAAATTCTTGTACTTTCCTTCGTATCCCATTTCTATCGAAGTCATCAACACTTCCAGAAAGTTTCTGTCGTAATTTTGCTTTCTTCAGAGACTTCAAAGAGTGTGTGGCCTTGTACTCACTTATCACACGATACACTGATGAACGTCCAACACCTGTAGCTGCAGAAGTTTTTGAAACAATGTCACTCATCGACTGCTCTGGACGTAACAGTTCCGTTTTATATACATTAAGCACCATGTGCTTCTCAGAAGGACTTAAAGATTTCTTCTTTGCTCGCTTCTTTGGTGGACTCAGAACTGACACGTCGACCTCGCTCGCTGAATCCGTGGATGACATAATGAGGACAGCCGTATGTGTTGCTAATGAAATAAGTGAATATATAAAATAAGAAACCATGCGCACATAAACAGTGAATGCTCAGCGTGACTACAAACATATATACTTACTCTAATAATCAACAACTAGTCTTTCAAGCGTCTTTACAGATGAACTTAAGATATCCTGAAATCGCCGCTGTACAACATCCACTAACGAGCTCACACCTGCAACTGAGACGGCCACACTGACTGAGCGCCGCGCCTGCGAACCGCACAATGCATCGCTCATAAAGGACAAACGATTGCACCCATCGCATTCGAACAAACTACAAAATTAAATTCAAACCTTTCTGAAACTTTTCTCGCTTACACCCCCACAAAAAAATTTAAAGGGGAAAAGTTCGTCGCTTACTATATTTCGGATGATGATTTGGTAAAAGTTGTGCATCAGACGTGAGATTTTAATTTATTACTTCACTATTCCTAACTCTATTGGGCAGAAAATTTGCAGACGTCATCAACATATACTACTGAAGGGAATTATAAAATTATTTTGCTGTGCGACACAAAGTTTAGGAGATATGGCGTGACAAATATAGAGTAACGCAAAAAACAATTTTGAGAGCTTAAATATTTCTCTTTTTCAGTGACAATAAATTTTAATGTAATGTAAAAAAAAGGAGTCGGAAGGTAGTTCTCGGATCACTTTATCATGTTCAGGTGCCAAATTATAAAAAACACGACTTTCATTTTTTAATTTCTGACGCCCCTGCCTTGTACACCCCTCCTCGGCAGCGCTCTGGTCAGGCGCCTTGCCGTGTTTACAGTACGTCTCTTGTTTCGGTGAATGGAGTTATAGGTCGTCTTTGACAGATCCCAACAGCGACGAAATTTTTGCAGGAGAGCGGAAGATTGCTGTCACTTAATATTTTCTTAGTATTCTGCCTATTTACGCTGAAATATTACCATTATATGGTAAATAGGCAGTCGTTTTAAAAGCATCTTCCTCTTCTTTGTTCCATTGTTTACATGTGTGCAGCGCTCTCTTCACTTGCTGGGACGAGCACCCATTCTTCAGAAATACAGTCTGCAGGTGCTCCAGTTCCGTTTGCAAACTGACACCGCATGTGCCGGAGGGGCCTTAAATACCAGAGCTCAGGGAGTTTTCGCCAGTATCACCTGAAGATGGCCAGAAGACTGCGCCTAAATATTGTGGCAGCCGGCAGTTCGCCCGAAATTTTGTGGAACAACATTCCTTTTATCCATCTTCGGACAATCCATGGTATCATACGAAGTCTCACTGTCGCAGCAAGGATCTGTGCGCTCTTCGAGCCCATTTATACATTCCTTTTAGTTCACAAGAAGAGTCTCCAGAGTTGCACAGAATGCCTACACTGAGGTGACAGAAGTCATGGGATAGCGGTATGCACATCTACAAATAGCAGTAGTGTCGGGTACACAAGGTGTAAAAGTGCAGTGCGTTGGCGGAGACGTCATGTGTGCTCTGGGGATTGATGTGAAAAGGTTTCCGACATAATTATGTTCACACGATGGGAGCAGCAGACTTTGATCGCGGAATGGTAGTCGGAGCTAGGCGTATGGGGCATTCCACTTCCGAAATCGTCGTTGTTGTTGTGGTATTCAGTTCAGAGAATGGTTTGACGCAGCTCTCCATGCTACTTTATCCTCTGCAAGCTTCTTCATCTCCCAGTACCTACTGCAACCTACATCCTTCTGAATCTCTTGGTCTCCCTCTGCGATATTTACCCTCCACGCTGTCCTCCAATACTAAATTGGTGATCCCTTGATGCCTCAGAATATGCCCTACCAACATATCCCTTCTTCTAGTCAAGTCGTGCCACAAATTTCTATTCTCTCCAATTCTATCCAATACCTCCCCATTAGATATGTGATCTGCCCATCTAATCTTCAGCATTATTCTGTAGCACCCCATTTCGAAAGCTTCTATTCTCTTCTTGTATAAACTATTTATCGTCCACGTTTCACTTCCATACATGGCTACACTCCATACAAATACTTTCAGAAACGACTTCCTGACACTTAAATCTATACTCGATGCTAACAAATTTCTCTTCTTCAGAAACGCTTTCCTTGCCCTTGCCAGTCTACATTTTATATCCTCTCTACTTCGACCATCATCAGTTAGGAAATACAATATTCCGAGATCCACAGTGTCAAGAGTGTGTCGAGAATACCAAATTTCAGGCATTACCTCTCACCATGGACAACGCAGTGGACGAAGGCCTTCACTTAACGACCGACGGCAGCGGTGTTTGCGTAGAGTTCTCAATGCTAACAGACAAGCAAAAACGCCTGGAATAACCGCAGAAGCCGGCCGCGGTGGTCTCGCGGTTCTAGGCGCTCAGTCCGGAACCGCGCGACTGCTACGGTCGCAGGTTCGAATCCTGCCTCGGGCATGGATGTGTGTGATGTCCTTAGGTTAGTTAGGTTTAATTAGTTCTAAGTTTAAGAACTGATGACCACAGATGTTAAGTCCCATAGTGCTCAGAGCCATTTGAACCATTTGAATAACCGCAGAAATCAATATGGGACGTACGACGAACGTATTCGTTAGAACAGTGCGGCGAAATTTGAAGTTGATGGGGTGTGGCAGCAAACGACTGATACGAGTGCCTTTGCTAACAGCACGACATCGCCTACAACGCCTCTCCTGGGATAGTGACCATATCGGTTGGAGCCTAGACAACTGGAAAACCGCGCCCTGGTACAAAATGTTTCAAATGGCTCCGAGCACTATGGGACTTAACATCGGAGGTCTTCAGTCCCATAGAACTTAGAACTACTTAAACCTAACTAACCTAAGGACATCACACATACATCCATGCCCGAGGCAGGTTTCGAATATGCGACCGTAGCAGACGCACGGTTCCAGACTGAAGCGCCTAGAACCGCTCGGCAACTCTGGCCGGCACCGTGCCCTGGTCAGATGAGTCCCGATTTCAGTCGGTGATGGTAGGGTTTAAGTGCAGTGCATACCCCTCGAAGCCACGGACCTAAGTTGTCAACAAGGCACTGTGCAAGGTGGTGGTGGCGGCTCCATAATGGTGTGGGCCGTGTTAATGTGGACTGGACCGGGTCTTTGGTCCATCTGAACGGATCATTGACTGGAAATGATTGTTTGGCTTCTTGGAACCGTTTGCAACCATTTATGGCCTTCATATCCCCGAACAACTAGGGCCACAATTGTTCGCGATTGTTTTGAAGAACGTTCTGAACCATTTGAGCGAATTATTTGGCTACCCAGATCGCCCGACATGAACCCGATCTAACATTTATGTCACATAATCGACAGATCAATTCGTGTACGAAATCTTGCACTGGCAACACGTTCGAAATTACAGGGTGTTTCAAAAATGACCGGTATATTTGAAACGGCAATAAAAACTAAACGAGCAGCGATAGAAATACACCGTTTGTTGCAATATGCTTGGGACAACAGTACATTTTCAGGCAGACAAACTTTCGAAATTACAGTAGTTACAATTTTCAACAACAGATGGCGCTGCAAGTGATGTGAAAGATATAGAAGACAACGCAGTCTGTGGGTGCGCCATTCTGTACGTCGTCTTTCTGCTGTAAGCGTGTGCTGTTCACGACGTGTAAGTGTGCTGTAGACAACATGGTTTATTCCTTAGAACAGAGGATTTTTCTGGTGTTGGAATTCCACCGCCTAGAACACAGTGTTGTTGCAACAAAACGAAGTTTTCAACGGAGGTTTAATGTAACCAAAGGACCGAAAAGCGATACAATAAAGGATCTGTTTGAAAAATTTCAACGGACTGGGAACGTGACGGATGAACGTGCTGGAAAGGTAGGGCGACCGCGTACAGCAACCACAGAGGGCAATGCGTAGCTAGTGCAGCAGGTGATCCAACAGCGGCCTCGGGTTTCCGTTCGCCGTGTTGCAGCTGCGGTCCAAATGACGCCAACGTCCACGTATCGTCTCATGCGCCAGAGTTTACACCTCTATCCATACAAAATTCAAACGCGGCAACCCCTCAGCGCCGCTACCATTGCTGCACGAGAGACATTCGCTAACGATATAGTGCACAGGATTGATGACGGCGATATGCATGTGGGCAGCATTTGGTTTACTGACGAAGCTTATTTTTACCTGGACGGCTTCGTCAATAAACAGAACTGGCGCATATGGGGAACCGAAAAGCCCCATGTTGCAGTCCCATCGTCCCTGCATCCTCAAAAAATACTGGTCTGGGCCGCCATTTCTTCCAAAGGAATCATTGGCTCGTTTTTCAGATCCGAAACGATTACTGCATCACGCTATCTGGGCATTCTTCGTGAATTTGTGGCGGTACAAACTGCCTTAGACGACACTGCGAACACCTCGTGGTTTATGCAAGGTGGTGCCCGGCCACATCGCACGGCCGACGTCTTTAATTTCCTGAATGAATATTTCGATGATCGTGTGATTGCTTTGGGCTATCCGAAACATACAGGAGGTGGCGTGGATTGGCCTCCCGATTCGCCAGACATGAACCCCTGTGACTTCTTTCTGTGGGTACACTTGAAAGACCAGGTGTACCGCCAGAATCCAGAAACAATTGAACAGCTGAAGCAGTACATCTCATCTGCATGTGAAGCCATTCCGCCAGACACGTTGTCAAAGGTTTCGGGTAATTTCATTCAGAGACTACGCCATATTATTGCTACGCATGGTGGATATGTGGAAAATATCGTACTATAGAGTTTCCCAGACCGCAGCGCCATCTGTTGTTGAAAATTGTAACTACTGTAATTTCGAAAGTTTGTCTGCCTGAAAATGAACTGTTGTCCCAAGCATATTGCAACAAACGGTGTATTTCTATCGCTGCTCGTTTAGTTTTTATTGCCGTTTCAAATATACCGGTCATTTTTGAAACACCCCGTATATGCGGCTATAGAGGCAGCATGGGTCACTGTTTCTGCAGGGGTCTTCCAGCGACTTGTTGAGTCCATGCCACGTCGAGTTGCCGCACTACGCTGGGCAAAGTGACGTCCGACGTGATATTGAAGAGGTACCCCATGACTTTTGTCACCTCAGTGTAAACTAGCTACACGCACCCTGGTGCTACATGTTGCACGGAACAATAGGCAACTCCGTGTCCATGCGTGAGAGTGCACTCTTGAACTGAAAGAAGCATACTACTGAGATGCTCAAACAGTTAAGTTCGCCTAATTATGCTCTTCGTATAACTGATAGACTGGGAAAAAACGAAGCAACTCCCTGACAAATTTTGCATATTTCCACTTAATAATGTCTTATGGTATAGTTTCTTGAGTAACTCATCACTTAGAAAGAAAGTATTGTGTTGTTCACGTGTGGTAGACACTTACGCAGCTCTTCATGGAGTTATGCATTTTAACTGTACCGTTACTATATATATATATATATATATATATATATATATATATATATATATATATATGTGTGTGTGTGTGTTAACGGTACTGCACGTGAACAACACAATACTTTCTTTCATCACAATTTCAAAGGAACAGTGATGTTCATTCCTACACAATAGAGGTATAATAACCATTCCATTATTAAAGCTGTCAGTGGCTCAGACAGATGTTCAATATGCGGCAACGAAAATTTATGATCATTTTACCAAATACATAAAATGACTGACGTGTAGCAAAGCAAATTTTCAATCTAATCCAGAATCATATCTTCTGGACAACTGCTATCCATGGACAAATTTTTCTGTAAAAACTGGAAGCCTGTAAAATAAAAATTGGCCAAGTGCGAGTAGGACTTGAGCACTTAGGGTTCCGTATAAATTTAATTATATGTGTATATATAGTGTATATAGTTCACCCATCATGGGAATCGAGAATCTAACCGATTTTTACCTTTTATCGATATCGACACTGGCATGATACTGATCCCGGGAATTCCAAGACTCGCACAGACGTACAAAAAGAAGCGTGCAGTGGACATCAGTTTATATACACTACTGGACATTAAAATTGCTACACCACGAAGATGTGCTACAGACGCGAAATTTAACCGACAGCAAGAAGATGCTGTGATATGCAAATGATTAGATTTTCAGAGCATTCACACAAGGTTGGCGCCGGTGGCGACACCTACAATGTGCTGACGTGAGGAAAGTTTCCAACTGATTTCTCATACGCAAACAGTAGTTGGCCAGAGTTGCCTGGTGAAACGTTGTTGTGATGTCTCGTGTAAGGAGGAGAAATGCGTACCACCAAAATCGGTGGGTTCAGGAGGGTAATACGGAACGCCGTGCTGGATCCCAACGGCCTCGTATCACTAGCAGTCGAGATGACAGACATCTTGTCTGCATGGCTGTAAGGGATCGTGCAGCCACGTCTCGGTCCCTGAGTCAGCAGATGGGGACGTTTGCAAGACAACAACCATATGCACGAACAGTTCGACGACGTTTGCAGCAGCATGGACTATGAGCTCGGAGACCATGGCTGCGGTTACCCTTGACGCTGCATCACAGACAGGAGCGCCTGCGATGGTGTAGTCAACGACGATCCTGGTTGCACGAATGGCAAAACGTCATTTTTTCGGATGAATCTAGGTTCTGTTTACAGCATCATGATGGTCGCATCCGTGTTTGGCGACATCGCGGTGATCGCACATTGGAAGCGTGTATTCGTCATCGCCATACTGGCGTATCACCCAGCGTGATGGCATGGGGTGCCATTGGTTACTCGTCTCGGTCACCTCTTGGTCGCATTGACGGCACTTTGAACAATGGACGTTACATTTCAGATGTGTTGCGACCCGTGGCTCTACGCTTCATTCGATCCCTGCGAAACCCTACATTTCAGCAGAATAATGCACGACCGCATGTTGCAGGTCCTGTATGGGCCTTACTGGATACAGAAAATGTTCGACTGCTGCCCTGGCCAACACATTCTCCAGATCTCTCACCAATTGAAAACGTCTGGTCAATGGTGATCGAGCAACTGGCTTGTCACAATATGCCAGTCACTACTCTTGATGAACTGTGTTATCGTGTTGAAGCTGCATGGGCAGCTGTACCTGTACACGCCATCCAAGCTCTGTTTGACTCAATGCCCAGGCGTATCGACGCCGTTATTACGGCCAGGGGTGGTTTCTCTGGGTACTGATTTCTCAGGATCTATGCACCCAAATTGCGTGAAAATGTAACCACATGTCAGTTCTAGTATAATATATTTGTCCAATGAATACCCGTTTATCCATCTGCATTTCTTCTTGGTGTAGCAAGTTTAATGGTCAGTAGTGTATGTAGAGAGATAAGACTTAAAACTGTGTGCCGGAGCGAGACTCGAACTCGGGACCGTTGCCTTTCGCGGGCAAGTGCTTTACGAACTGAGTTACCTAAGCACGACTGACGACCCCTCCTCACAGCTTTAATTCCGTCAGTGCCTCATCTCCTACCTTCCAAACTTCACAGAAGCTCTTCTGCGAACCTGCAGAGCATAGTTTTTATCTGCCATTAAGTTTCATATCAGCGCACACTCCGCTGCAGTGTGAAAATCTCATTCTGGAGATAAGACTTAATAAAACGTTTTTATTTGATTACTAAACTACGATTACAACTTACATTTTATGTGTGCATGCACTAATGTTCGTCTGTTATGATTTTGACAGATGATGAATGCAGTCTATATTCAAATGGCAAAAAAAGGTATTTTTTATGAGGTATAATTACAATTTAACAAGTTTCAGATTTTTTACTTTACTTGTACTTTGAAACCTTGCTTCTTGCCAAATTTCATGATTGTAGGTGAACGGGATGTACCCTCAATTTTAACTTGATAAGCCAGACAGAGAAAAAATGGTATAACAGACGGACAGACAAACAGATAGACGGATAAAAAAATGACCAAAAATATTTTTTGTGGTTTATAATGACGAATTAACCATTTTCAAATTTTTCCCCCTTACTTGTACTGTGAAACATTGCTTCTTGTCAAATTTCATTATTTTAGTTCAACGGGAAGCACGCCTTATAGCCGTCTCTTTTGACTGTATTGACTTATAAGCTTAAACTTTTTACACCACCAATGGACCGTAAACCTTAATATGGTACATAAATTTGAACTTGATACGTCTACCCGTTATTGAGAAAAATGATTCTTATCCGTCTGATAGACAACTAGACAGGCAGGCAGGCGAACAACAAATAAATCCTATGATGGTTCCGTTTTTACAGATTGAAGCACGGACCTTAAAAAACTCGTTTGTAAGTTTAAGTGCTTGAGTAGGACTAAACAAATACGTTCATTAATGTTAACACTAATACTTCTACATCTATATGGATACACTGCAAATCACAGTTAAGGTCTGGCAGAGAGTTCATCGAATCACCTTCACAATTCTCTATTATTCAAATCTCGTGTAGCGCGCCGAAAGAACGAACACCTATATCTTTCAGTACGAGCTCTTATTTCCCTTATTTTATCAAGGTGATCGTTTCTCCCTATATTGGTCGGTGGGAAAAAATATTTTCGCATTCGTTGGAGAAAGTCGGTTATTGGAAATTCGTGAGAAGATTCCGCCGCAACGAAAAACACCCTTGTTTTAATGATGTCCATCCCAAATCCTGTATCATTTCAGTGACGCTCTCTCCCCTATTTCGCGATAATACAAAACGTGCTGCCCTTCTTTGAACTTTTTTCAATGTACTCTGTCTATCCAATCTGGTAAGGATCCCGCACCGCGCAGCAGTATTCTAAAAGAGGACGGACAAGCGAAATGTAGGCAGTCTCCTTAGGAGATCTGTTACATTTTCTAAGTCTCCTGCCAATAAAACGCAGTCTTTGGTTAGCCTTCCCCATAACATTTTCTATGTGTTCCTTCCAGTTTAAGTTGTTCGTAATTGTAATTACTAGGTATTTAGTTGAATTTAGGGTCTTAGTGTAAGCGAAGTTTAACGGATTCCTTTTAGCACTCAATGTGGATGGACCTCACACTTTTCGTTATTTATGATCAGTTGCCAGTTTTAGTACCATACAGATTTTCTAAATCGTCTTGCAATTTGTTTTGATCTTCTGATGATTTTATTAGTCGATAAACGACAGCGTCAACAGCAAACAAGCTAAGACGGCTGATTGTCTCCCAAATGTCTTTATAGATAAAGAACGGCAAAGGGCCTATAACACTACCTTGGGGAACTGCAGAAATCTCTTCTGTTTTACTCGATGACTTTCCGTCCATTACTACCTCTCTGACAGGAAATCACGAATCCAGTCACATAACTGAGACGATATCCGTAAGTACGTAATTTCACTACAAGCCGCTTGTTTGGTACAGTGTCGAAAGCCTTCCGGAAATCCAGAAATACGGTATCAATCTGAAATCCCTTGTCAATAGCAATCAACGGTTCATGTGAGTAAAGAGCTAGTTGTGTTTCACAAGAACGGTGTTTTCTAAATTAGTATGGACTGTGTGTGAATAGACCGTTTTCTTCGAGGTAATTCGTAATGTTCGAATACAATATATGTTCCAAAATCCTGCAGCATATCGACGTTAATGATATGCGCCTGTAATTTAGTGGATTACTCCTACCACCTTTCTTGAATATTGGTGTAACCTGTGCAACTTTCCCGTCTTTGGGTGTCTTTGGGTATGGATCTTTCGTCGAGCGAGCAGTTGTATATGATTGTTAAGGATGGAGCTATTGCGTCAGCATACTATGAAGGGAACCCAATTGGTATACAGTCTGCACCAGAAGACTTGCTTTTATCAAGCGATATAAGTTGCTTCACTTTTCCGAGAATAACATGTACACTTCCTGTAAACTGACTCGTCTACATCATTTTGATAAAATAATCGTTCAAAATACCAATGAAACTCGCAAGTAAATAGCTACGTTATTACACGAATGATGCCTATAGAAGTCGAAGTGTTCACTTGCAAGCGCGCTTTCAAGCGGCGAAGTCGGCTGTGCACACCATATTTCCGGCGGGTGCTGACAAAATATTTCGAGAAGAAAGAAAGCACAGTATGCTGACTTGGTGCACGGGACACGTGACTATTTTAATTGAACTGTATGAACAGAAGCGATCTCCTTCTGATAGCAGAAGTAAAGATTATGTAGCAGAAGCAAACGTGAGACGGAATTAAATGAAATTTGTCATATGTTAAACGAATAGAAGCGAGAATAACAGCGGAGGAAATTAAATGGAAAAGGAAACCTCAGCATTAACTGTACAGACGAGAAAAACATTCTTTCAAGACCTCAAAGAGAAGTGGTGCTGGTAGTGCAGATGATTCGTACCAAAAGAGTGGATTTTTGACATCGTTTTCTGGATACGTGATATAGAGCCAAGATGGGAGTCCTGAATAAACACAATTATGTGTATTGGAAAAAACTATATGCAGTTAAAAAATTTGGTATATTCTTGTGTTCAATTATACGTCCTCAAAATAAGTTCATTTCGAAGAAACTGTAAGTTTCTCCTCTTATCCTGGCACCTCGATTATTTCTTTCACTTACACTGTGGTGACAAAAATCATCGGATACCTCCTAATATCGTGTCGGCCCTGCTTTCCAGCGTAGGGCAGCAATTCGATGTGTCATTGGTTCAACAAGGCATTAAAGTCACCTGCAGAAATAGTGACCGAGGCTGCCTCTGTAGCTGGTCATAATTCGGAAGTTTTGTCGGTGCAGGATTTTGTGCACAAACTGACCTCTCGGTTATGTCCCATAAACGTTCGATGGCATTCACTGTCCAGAATGTTCTTCAAAGCACTCGCGAACAGCTCTGGTCTGGTAACGCGACGCTTTGTCATCCATAAAAATTCCATCGTTGTTTTGAAGTATGATGGAAGAAAATGGTCTCCAAGTTCCCGAACATAGCTATTTCCAATCAATGATGAGTTCAGTTGGGCCAGAGGACCCAGTCCATTCCATGTAAACACAGCCCACACCATTATGGAGCCACCAACAGCTCACACAGTGCCGTGCTGACAACCTGGAACCATTACTTCGTGGGATCTAAGCTACACTCGAACCCTAACGTCAGCTGTTGCCAACTGAAATCGGGACTCATCCTACCAGGCTACGGTCTTCCATTCATCTAGGTACCAACCGACATGGTCTTGATCCCAGGAGATGCTGCAGGCGATGTCGTGCTGTTAGCAAAGGCAATCGCGTCAGTCGTCTGCTGCCATGGCCCACTAACCCCAATTTCGCCGCATTGTCCTAAGGGGCACGTTCGTCGTACGTCCCACATTGATTTCAGCGGTTATGTCACCTAGTATTGGTTGTTTGTTAGCATTGACAACTCTTCGCAAACGCCGCTGCTCTCGGTCGTTGCAGTCGACCACAGTGTTGTCTGTGGGGGAAGATAATACCTGAAATTGATGTTCTTGGCACACTCTTGACACTGTGGATCTCGGAATGTTGAATGCTCTACCGATTTCCGAAATGGAATGTCCCATGCGTCTAACTCCATCTACCATTTTGCGTTGAAAGTTCGTTAGCCCCCGTTGTGCGGCCATGATGACAAACCTTTTTTCATGAACCACTTGAGTACAAATGACAGCTCTGCTTTTATTTCTTTCTTTATTGTACTTCAATTCCCCATCCTGTGTGGGCTGGCAGCAGCATATGCGTTGCTCTTCAGGCAAAAGACAATAATGATACAACAGAAGACATTTAAAATTACAAAGGAGGAAATATGGCTGACAAAAATATAAAAAAGGGGGAACATGATGGAAGAGAACAGACAAAAAGGGGGCGACTAGTAAAATTGAGATAAAAACTTTAAAAAAGTATTGTGAACAAAAAAGCCTCACACTGGGACAATTAAAAGAATACAAGGTGAAGTATGGCTGCAGCATAAAAGTATCGATGGACGGCATAGCACATAACAATCACTGACAGTAACACTACGTACAAGTCCAGCACACAATTAAAATCACAGCTCTTGATGCATAGTAGAACAGCACCAAACACAACACTGGCATAGCATACTGACGACGATGAGCAAAACATAGGATCTGTCAGGGGCATGGAGATGAGGGAGAAAGGAAGATGGGAGGGAGGGGGGGAGAGGGGCAGGGGCGCATCGAAGAGGGCTGGGGAGGGAAGGACGTGGGAGGGACACAGTTGAGGAGGTGGTGCAGGGACTCGGGGGGGGGGGGGAAGGAGGAAAATAGGAAAATCCTCTCTGGGAGAAGGAGGGGAGAGGAAAAGTGGGGCCCTGGGGAGGGAAGGGACCAAGGCCAGGTTACAGTTGGAAGGAAGGGTAGATGCCACGGCGAAGTTCAACATCTGGGAGGGGGAGGTGCTGGAAATTGCTCTGCTGAAGGAGATGGAGAGTGTGGAGGTGGAGAGAGGGAGGAATACAGCAGTAGAGGTGCAGCATTGGCCAGGGGGTGTGAGGAAGGAGGAAACCAGGAAATGGAGGGGATCAAGCCTGTGGACAGTGTAAAGGATGCAAAGGTGTTGGAGTAAAAAGGAGGAGGTGGGGGAAGGGGATGAGGGTGTACAGGAACCATGTGGAGGCAGGAAGGTGGATATGGAAGGCAAGGCGGAGCGCATAGTGTTCAGGGATTTGGAGGACCTTGTAAAAGCGGGTGGGTGTGGAGATCCAGTCAGTGGTTCAAAAAATGGCTCTGAGCACTATGGGACTTAACTTCTGAGGTCATCAGTCCCCTAGAACTTAGGACTACTTAAACCTAACTAACCTAAGGACATCACACACATCTATGCCTGAGGCAGGATTCGAACCTGCAACCGTAGCGGTCGTGCAGTTCCTGACTCTAGCGCCTAGAACCGCTCGGCCACCTTGGCTGGCTCCAGCCAATGCTGGCATAACAGAGGATAGGACAGATGAGGGATTTGTAGGTGTGGAGGATGGTGGAAGGATGTAATCCCCATGTCTGGCCAGACAGGAATTTCAGCAGGTGGGAATGGGATTTCTGCTGGATGGTCAGGAGGTGAGGGGTCCAGGTGAGGTGATGGTCGAGGGTGAGGCTAAGGTATCTCAGGGGGGAGGTGAGCTGGATGGGACGACCATAAAGGGTGAGGTAGAAGTCATAGAGACGGAAGGAGCGGGTGGTGTGGCACAGGTCCACCAATGCACTGGCCTTTTATACCTTGCATACGCAATACTACCGCCATCTGTATATGTGCATATCACTATCCCATGACTCCTGTGACCTCAGTGTGTAATGACTGTTTTCTTTTCTTATCGCTATATAGTAACACAGCCGATGCAGAGAAACCATGAATGTCTAATTTTCTTTTTACACTGAACACTCTGCACGTGCAGTACTAGGATACGCTTAGTGGTGTGTCTAACAACACGGGACTTTTGCTATTCGCTTTAACGCAAGCTTAGTTTTTCACTTTAAGGAACATGTAGATGGGCACTTACTTTCAGTGATGTGTGGCGCTCGACACAAATTACCCGAGGTATTGCTCGACTCGTGTGCAGAAACGTTTAATGGCGGACCCACATTAATACCCTGCTTTGATACACTACCTTATTTTGCCTGAATAAGGGTCAATAGCCTTTCTTTGGTCCGCGGCACAGGGTTGAACTACTTACTACTCCAAAGGTGATAACTGAAGCCGTGTACAGCAGGAGTTTTACAGAAATAAGGAAGCCCCATAATTGCAGGTGCTAGCCAAGCCTGCAGGTTCCGCCGCTATACCTGGCCACAGACGGTGTCTTTGAAATGTCCTCAATACATGTCAGTCATGGTCAGACCAGTGTTCTGTGTAGTGCTGAGTTCATTATGTCGGAGCTAAGTGAATTCTGACGCAGGAAAATTGTTGGTGTTCGTATGGTGGGAGCTTCTGCAACCAAGGTAGCCGAAGTGTTTGGTATTTCAAAAGGCCATCACATCGAAGATTTGTACCGCATACAGGGAAAGTGGAAAAACATCATCTGCTAAGTCACAACGCATACGGAAGTGTATGTTGAGTTACTATAGTAGACGGTCATTGAAAATCATTGCGACGAAAAATAAAAGGAAGACAGCTGCAAAAGTCGCAGCATAACTGAATCTCTCTCTTGCTAACACTGTCAGCACCAAAGCGCGAAGGGTGCTTCACAAGCAGGGAACTGCGAGTTGGAATTCCAAAACCGCTGAACAGTGATGCAAGTGCCCGTAGCCAGAAAACGTAGTGCCGTAGCCGTAATTTGAGTTTTTGACTGGGGTTTGAATAAAAATATGAATGCGTAACTATATCGATAGCGCTGCTCACGAATCTGAAACCTGTTTCTCCCCGGAACGCCAGGTTTGTGCACTAGGTCGTCATCATCGGAATGTGTTCCCAGTGAAATCGGAAAGCAGTTACAGGAAATTGGAGGCACATGAATTGGAAAAAGCAAATATGGTTATGTGGGCACTAGATGGTTGTCTTACACTGAAGAGCCAGAGAACTGGTACGCCTGCCTAATATCGTGCAGGCTCCCGCGAGCACGCAGAAGTGGCGCAATACGGCGTTGCATGGACTCGACTAATGCCTGAAGTAGAGCTGGAGGGAACTGACACCATGAATCCTGCAGAGCTGTCCATTAATCCATAAGATACGAGGGGGTGGAGATCTTTTCTGAACAATATGTTGCAAGGCATCCCAGATATGCTCAATAACGTTCATGTCTGGGGATTTCGGTGGTCAGCGGAAGTCTTTAAACTCAGAACAGTGTTCCTGGAGCCACTCTGAAGAAATTCTGGTCGTGTGGTGTGTCGCATTGTCCTGTTGGAATTGCCCAGTGACCATGAATGGATGCAGGTGATCAGACGGGGTGCTCATGCACGTGTCACCTGTCAGAATCGTATCTAGGCGTATCAGGGGCCCCATATCACTCCAATTGCACACGCCCCACACCATTACAGAGCTTCCACCATCTTGAACATTCCCCTGCTGATATGCAGGGTCCATGGATTCATGAGGTTGTCTCCATACCTTTACACGTCCATCCGCTCGATACAATTTGAAACAGGACTCGCCCAATCAGGCAACATGTTTCAGTCGTCAACAGTCCAATGTCCGTGTTGACGGATCCAGACGAAGGTAAAGCTTTGTGTCGTGCAGTCATCAAGGGTACACGAATGGGTCTTCGGCTCCGAAAGCTCATATCGATGATGTTTCGTTGAAAGGTTCGCACGCTGGGAGTTGTTGATGGCCCAGCATTGAAATCTGACGCAAATTTGCGGAAGGGTTGCACTTATGTTCAAATGGTTCAAATGGTTCTGAGCACTATGAGACTTAAGTTCTGAGGTCATCAGTCCCCTAGAACTTAGAACTACTTAAACCTAACGAACCTAAGGACATCACACACATCCATACCCGAGGCAGGATTCGAACCTTCGACCATAGCGGTCACGCGGATCCAGACTGTATCGCCTAGAACCGCTCGGCCACTCTGGCCGGCTGCACTTCTGTCACGTTGAACGATTCTCTTCAGTCATCGTTGGTCCCGTTCTTGCAGGACCTTTTTCAGGCCGCAGCGATGTCGGAGATTTGATGTTTTACTAGATTCCTGACATTCATATCTCTGCATTTGAATACACATGCCTATACCAGTCTCTTTGGCGCTGTAGTGTACTTCTGTTAGTGTTGTTCGTGAATGAACGTTTGATAATCTTCCTTTTGTGTGTCACTTCTCCTTCACGAGTGATACACTGGAAGTGGTCAGACTTGTTTATAACCTCCCCCAACGACGCTGAAAACGATGTTTCAGAGTTCGAAGCTCCTGATGGAGCCGTTCACTATGGTCCTCTGATGTGTCAGCGAGGCTGTCCTGAAAATTGTTCCGGGTTAACATTAGAAAATATGGTTTTAGGGAGCCTTTGCATCCTAACTGTAGAATATCTTCCAATATTTCCTTGTAATCAGGCTGCTTATTCTGGCGAAAGAAACAATGTACAACTTTTTTTTACACTTCTCCAAGCTTTCTGTTCTATTTCCCTCATAGTATTTTCAAAGTGTTCATCAGACATCAACACACGTATATCCGATCCAACAAATATCCCTTCTTTCGACTTTGCAGCCGATAGATTCGGGAATTGGCTACACAGATATTGGAAAGAGTTTTCTGTTTTGTCCAGTGCTTACACATACTGCTCCATTAGTCCTCGTTCGCTGTGCAGTGCAGGCAATACAATGTGATCTGGATTAACCAAATACTCATTCACAGTGTTCTTTAATCCCGCTATCAGGTGTTTCTTCTTAAGCCACCCTCTCCTTGTTCTAATGCTCATGATATTTTCTACTGTTCCATTCGCACTTACAGCAAGGCATTTTGATATACACTGTTTGCTGGCCGAGTAGAATGCCAACCACTTTAAATTCACGACATACAAGCCACTGGTGTTCTTCACACTTCACATTTTGAGTTAGTACTATTATGGTACTATATGTCTCTTTTAAGTGTATTGAATATGCAGTTGGAACTGATGCTACCTCGTTGCCAATATGTGGCACTACTGCTTTCAGACTTCCCTTTGAAGTTTCTATAAATAACCTCCGTTGCTGACTCTCACACTTCTGAGCTCCCAGTTTCGTCACTAATCCGGCGATGTCTTTGCATCAACAAAAAAATTCTACAAGTTTTATCTCCATTTCTGTCACTGAATATGATGTACGGTGTACAAGTAAAATATTTTAACTGACGATGAGACCTTATACCAAAAGGTGTGCCACGTCTTTCGACTATGCTAAGTCTTTCACTGAATTGATAAATTATGTTTGAGTATGATGTTTCGAATTACTATAGGTGCCACACTCGGAATAATCAGATTCGATATTTTCATGACTTACCTCCAGTTCAGAGAATTCAAATATATTCATTAATTCTGGTGGAGATGGGATTAGCAACTCTTCACCACGAGGGACAGGTCTGGTCGCTGAGTCCAAGCTCTTGTACAAGATTTTGTTCGTGTTTCTTTTGTAGTATCCCGCTACTTTCGTCATACAGAAGTAACAATCATGGACATGACTCTTCTGTTCGCGTCAACCATGGGAATATCGAAGTTCAAACACTTCATTATACCTTCACTACATTTCTTTAATTGCTGCACACGAATATGACACACAGTATATTGAACGAATGACTTGTTCTGATCTCCGAACATCATACCGAAATAAGGAAAATTTGACTTCCGCACAAATTCTCTCACTTGTCGACGTCTTGTACTTAACATATAAGTCCCCCATATGTAACAAAATTTGTCTGGGCTACTCACACACTGCGTTCCTGACATTTATAAAACAGCTTCGATGAAAATCACAAATCAACAACGCGGGTAAGCACCTTCTCCTACCTCTCGCTCTCTCTCAATTGTTCATTTCAGTGGCGATAACAGAACTTCGGCTTTGAAGTTCATTCTTCCCTTCTTTAATATCCTAGAAATGTTGCGACATTTATGTAAATTGCACTACGTAATATAGATTTCGCAGCCAGTAGTAAATAGTAAACAGCCTGCAGTGGGTTGGGAGAAGGGGTAGCCGTGCAGAGAAAACTGAGCGTGATGGAGGAAAAACTGAATATCATTTTTATGGTTACAGTGCAAAATTAGTAAGGAATACGACTTACTTTGCAAACCCCAGAATACATGTCGACTTCTGTAACTTGCACAGCAAACAGGAATACACTTCAAAGTCAATCGATCAATAGATATAACTCAAAAACCACACAGAAGCTAATTGAATATGTCGGCTTCAGTTGACCCTCACCAGTTCTGTTACTTTTCTCCAACATCACTTCCAGCTAGTCATTGTCTCCACAGTCTGATGTAAGGCCTCTGTCTTTCCAGCACCATTCGTTTAGAAAAGCGGTAATACCTAAATCAAAATACCACGCCCACGCACTGAAGCGCTCTTTGGATTCTTGCGGACTTCATTTGAAAAACAACTTAGATTGTCACTGAATACAGTGTTAGAAAGACGCTTTGAAACACCACCTCTGTCTCAGAGGAAAGTTGTTCTAACATTTAACCCTTTCAGTAAACGAGCCTCAGAAACAGAACGCCGCGCTGGGCTCATACTGCTAAGTTCTTTGTGAATTTAACTCCATTTCTCAATCACCGATATAACATCCCAAACCATCTCAGCCGATGATGTTTTAATTTGGTTTGCTCCTCCATTTCTGGGTGCTCTCCTTTTTTGTCAGGCAGTATACTTCTGTTTTTCAGGAAAGCCTCTTAGCTTTTGCCATTGTCAGTTGTTTTGTGGCCGAAATACCGAAACTCGTCTATTTCCGTTAGTGTCTCTTTTCCAAAATTACTTTCTCAGCATCATCAGATTTAATTCGGCTACATTCCATTACCCTAGTTTTATTGTTGATATTAATCTTATAACCTGTTTTACACACTATCTATTCCGTTCAACAATAAATCTTACAAGTACTTTTCCATCTTTGACAGAATTGTAATGTCATCGGCGAACCTGAGAACAAGTACGTGTATGATAACTTTGATCAGATAACAATCACCATAGTAAAGAGCGAGTAGAGCGCCCAAAACCATTGGGCGTAGTAATGTAGAAAAAGAAAGGACTAGAAGTCCTAAATAGTGTGTTATGACTGAAATTTACCGCGATAGTAGTTTAGGGGAGTAGTTTTAACGTTGAGCTTTATTTGGTAATGAAGGTTTTTACAAGTCGTTACATTATTTGTAGGAACTTCGGAAAGTGAGTTACACATTACGAGGTACATTCAAGTTCTAAGGCCTCCGATTTTTTTTCTAATTAACTACTCACCCGAAATCGATGAAACTGGCGTTACTTCTCGACGTAATCGCCCTGCAGACGTACACATTTTTCACAACGCTGACGCCATGATTCCATGGCAGCGGCGAAGGCTCATTTAGGAGTCTGTTTTGACCACTGGAAAATCGCTGAGGCAATAGCAGCACGGCTGGTGAATGTGCGGCCACGGAGAGAGTCTTTCATTGTTGGAAAAAGCCAAAAGTCACTAGGAGCCAGGTCAGGTGAGTAGGGAGCATGGGGAAGCACTTCAAAGTTGTTATCACGGAGAAACTGTTGCGTAACGTTAGCTCGATGTGCGGGTGCGTTGTCTTGATGAACCAGCACACGCGCAGCCCTTCCCGGACGTTTTTGTTGCAGTGTAGGAAGGAATTTGTTCTTCAAAACATTTTCATAGGATGCACCTGTTGCCGTAGTGCCCTTTGGAACGCAATGTGTAAGGATTACGCCCTCGCTGTGCCAGAACATGGACACCATCATTTTTTCAGCACTGGCAGTTACCCGAAATTTTTTTGGTGGCGGTGAATCTGTGTGCTTCCATTGAGCTGACTGGCGCTTTGTTTCTGGATTGAAAAATGGCATCCACGTCTCATCCAGTGTCACAACCGACGAAAAGAAAGTCCCATTCATGTTGTCGTTGCGCGTCAACATTGCTCGGCAACATGCCACACCGGCAGCCATGTGGTCGTCCGTCAGCATTCGTGGCATCCACCTGGATGACACTATTCGCATTTTCAGGTCGTCATACAGGATTGTGTGCACAGAACCCACAGAAATGCCAACTCTGGAGGCGATCTGTTCAACAGTCATTCGGCGATGCCCCAAAACAATTCTCTCCACTTTCTCGATCATGTCGTCAGACCGGCTTGTGTGAGCCCGAGGTTGTTTCGGTTTGTTGTCACACGATGTTCTGCCTTCATCAAACTGTCGCACCTACAAACGCACTTTCCACACATCCATAACTCCATCACCACATGTCTCCTTCAACTGTCGATGAATTTCAATTGGTTTCACACCACGCAAATTCAGAAAACGAATGATTGCACGCTGTTCAAGTAACGAAAACGTCGCCATTTTAAGTATTTAAAACAGTTCTCATTCTCGCCGCTGGCGGTAAAATTCCATCTGCCATACGCTGCTGCCATCTCTGGGACGTATTGACAATGAACACGGCCTCATTCTAAAACAATATGCATGTTTCTATCTCTTTCCAGTCCGGAGAAAAAAAATCGGAGGCCTTAGAACTTGAATGCACCTCGTACATCCGACGCCAAGTGCATTACGCAAAAGTGTGGGTCACTGTCAGACTTCCTGCAGACATACACTGGCCAGCCAGAACATTATGACCATCTGCCTAATGGCTGGTATGTCCACCTTTGCCACAGATAACAGCGGCGACTCGTCGTGGCATGAAAGCAATGAGGCCTTTGCAGGTCGCTGGAGGGAGTTGTCACCATATATCCACCCATGTCACCTAATCCCCGCAAATTTCCGGGGGGGGGGGGGGAGGAGGGTGGAGGGGGAATGCGATGAGCTCTGATGCCACGTTCAATCATATCCCAGATGTGTTCGATCGGGTTCATCAGATCTGGCGAGCTGGGGGACCGGCTCATCAACTGGAACTCGCTGCTGTGTTCCTCGAACCAATCGATCATACTCCTGGCCTTGTGACACGGGGCATAATCTTGTTGAAAAATACCACAACCGTTAGGAGACCGATCGTTATGAAATGGTGTACGTGGTCTGCACTCAGTGCACGATACTCCCCGGCCATCATGGTGCCTTACACGACCTCCACTGGATCGATGGATGCCTACGTGAATGTTCCCCGGAGCCAACTTGTATCCACCCCACAGTACAGGTGTCAAGGACCAGCTCCCTTGGAAGATGACGGATTCGCATCCTCCCATCGGCGTGATGAAGAAGTTATCAGGATTCGTCACACCATGCAACGCTCTGCTACTGCGCCAACGTCCAGTGCCAATGGTCACGTGCCCATTTCAGTTGTAGTTGCCGATGTCGTGGTGTTAACGTGCTTGGGTCGTCGGCTGCAGAGGCCCATCGTTACTGTTCAGTGCACTAAGTGTTCAGATCCACTCGTACCCTGCCAAGCATTTAAGTTTTATGTTAGTTCCGTCGCATTTCGCCGCCACTCCCGTTTTACCAGTCTGCCCAGCCTACAAGTGGTGGCCGCCCAACCCCTAGATGTCTGGACGTGGTTTCACCTTGGTTTTGCCACTTGTTGAAGACACTCACCACATCACTCCTCAAACACCCGATAGGTCGTGCAGGTTCCAAAATGCTGTGATATGCCTCCGGGCCATCACAATCTGCCCTTGGTCAAACACAGATAGATCGCGTACCTTCCCCATTCTACACATGGACAGCACGCTTATTGCACCGTGATTGGATCTGACTTGCAATCATTCACCGCCAGGTGACGCTCTATCGCTTGGACGTATTTATATCGATAGTATGTAGGTGGTCATAATGTTCTGGCTGATCAGTGTAGTTTTCCTACGGTGAGGATAACAGACGCACCATAGTGTGCCAGTGAAATGGTGCAGTGACTGGAAACGTACTCCGAAGTTGAGGTAAGCGAGACAAGACGATTCTTGTGGATAATACCTCTAAAATGCGGTATGTGGATCAAATGTTATGTAGCGTCCAGCCGTAATGGAATGGTGCCAATAATTTCGCCAGTATTCTATAATCCCTATTTCGATTGTGCTGATGTTTGCCTTATATTCTCCTTTCAAGACACTTTCTGTTCAAGTGCTCTTCTAAGTCCTTTGCTGTCTCTGACAGAATTAGTGTCACGGCATACCTCGAAGTTCTTATTTCTTCTCCCTGAACTTTAATTCGTTCTCCAAAATTTTCTTTGGTTTCCTGTATTGTTTGATCAGTGTACAGACTATCATTTTGCAGTTTCTTCAGTTTTAATCTACTGTCCATAACCCAATAAATTGTAATCAGAGTCCACATCTATCCCTGGAGATGTCTTACAGTTTAAAATCCGGTTCCAAAATCTCTGTCTTACCATCATATAAACAGTCTGAATCCTTCCAGTCTCTCCTGGTCTCATCTAAGTACACAATTTCGTTTCATCGTTCTTAAACCAAGTGTTAGCGATGATTAAATCGTACTCAGTGCAAAATGATACCAGGTGGCTCCTTCTTTCATTCCTTTCCCATTCCACATTCTCCTACTCCTTTTCTTGTCTTCCTCTTCCTACTACCACCTACAGTCACCTCTCACAGTTACATTTTCCTCTCCATTACTTACCTGAGTAATTTATTTTATCTCATCGTATATTCTTCCAATCTCTTCATCATTTGCGTAGCTAGTGGGCATTTGTACTACTGTAGTAGGCGTTCGCCTTGTGTCTATCTTGGCTACCATAACACGTTCACTATGCTGCTGATACAGGGTGTTTCAAAAATGACCGGTATATTTGAAACGGCAATAAAAACTAAACGAGCAGCGATAGAAATACACCAAGCAATATGCTTGGGACAACAGTACATTTTCAGGCAGACAAACTTTCGAAATTACAGTAGTTACAATTTTCAACAACAGATGGCGCTGCGGTCTGGGAAACTCTATAGTACGATATTTTCCACATATCCACCATGCGTAGAAATAATATGGCGTAGTCTCTGAGTGAAATTACCCGAAACCTTTGACAACGTGTCTGGCGGAATGGCTTCACATGCAGATGAGATGTACTGCTTCAGCTGTTCAATTGTTTCCGGATTCTGGCGGTACACCTGGTCTTTCAAGTGTACCCACAGAAAAAAGTCACAGGGGTTCATGTCTGGCGAATAGGGAGGCCAATCCACGCCGCCTCCTGTATGTTTCGGATAGCCCAAAGCAATCACACGATCATCGAAATATTCATTCAGGAAATTAAAGACGTCGGCCGTGCGATGTGGCCGGGCACCATCTTGCATAAACCACGAGGTGTTTGCAGTGTCGTCTAAGGCAGTTTGTACCGCCACAAATTCACGAAGAATGTCCAGATAGCGTGATGCAGTAATCGTTTCGGATCTGAAAAATAGGCCAATGGTTCCTTTGGAAGAAATGGCGGCCCAGACCAGTACTTTTTGAGGATGCAGGGACGATGGGACTGCAACATGGGGCTTTTCGGTTCCCCATATGCGCCAGTTCTGTTTATTGACGAAGCCGTCCAGGTAAAAATAAGCTTCGTCAGTAAACCAAATGCTGCCCACATGCATATCGCCGTCATCAATCCTGTGCACTATATCGTTAGCGAATGTCTCTCGTGCAGCAATGGTAGCGGCGCTGAGGGGTTGCCGCATTTGAATTTTGTATGGATAGAGGTGTAAACTCTGGCGCATGAGACGATACGTGGACGTTGGCGTCATTTGGACCGCAGCTGCAACACGGCGAACGGAAACCGGAGGCCGCTGTTGGATCACCTGCTGCACTAGCTGCGCATTGCCCTCTGTGGTTGCCGTACGCGGTCGCCCTACCTTTCCAGCACGTTCATCTGTCACGTTCCCAGTCCGTTGAAATTTTTCAAACAGATCCTTTATTGTATCGCTTTTCGGTCCTTTGGTTACATTAAACCTCCGTTGAAAACTTCGTCTTGTTGCAACAACACTGTGTTCTAGGCGGTGGAATTCCAACACCAGAAAAATCCTCTGTTCTAAGGAATAAACCATGTTGTCTACAGCACACCTGCACGTTGTGAACAGCACACGCTTACAGCAGAAAGACGACGTACAGAATGGCGCACCCACAGACTGCGTTGTCTTCTATATCTTTCACATCACTTGCAGCGCCATCTGTTGTTGAAAATTGTAACTACTGTAATTTCGAAAGTTTGTCTGCCTGAAAATGTACTGTTGTCCCAAGCATATTGCAACAAACGGTGTATTTCTATCGCTGCTCGTTTAGTTTTTATTGCCGTTTCAAATATACCGGTCATTTTTGAAACACCCTGTAGTAGCTTGCTCGCATTCCTATTGTGTTATTCGTCGTTTTACCTACATCAGCATTACCCCCGTTTGATTTTGTATTTATAACCCTGTATTCACCTGACCAGAAGTACTACTCATCCTGTCACCAACTTCACGCATTCATTCATCCTACACATTTCTTTTTTAAAATGTAACCTAGTAAACTAATTAAAGTGTGTAACAATCCACGCTCCGAAGCATAGGATGCCAGCTTAGTTTTTCTTGGTAACGTTTCCTCCTGAGTAGGCCCTGTCCAGAGATTTGAATGTGGAGCTATTTTAACTCTGGAATTTTTTACCCAAAGTGATGCCATCATTATATATGTAACTTAAAATTGTCATTTTGCTTCTGAGATTCGAAAAGCTATGAGTGATTGTCATAATATACGTCCTACTGTTTCCAAAATGTCAATGTAATTTGATAGCATCGATAAATGTTGTACAAAATGTGATGATCTCCTGAAACACTGAACCATATGGCGAGTCACAACTGGAATACTGACCCTCAACGCAGTGCCTCTTCTATCAGTAGACTTATCTAAGCACACCTCACTTAAGGCTGCAATTTCTGGTACTCGTTTTGCAGCCCATAGAAGAACTTCTTAACACCTTGCTGGACCAGCCATACTGGGAGAAATGTGCTAGTTTCCCACCATGTCATGTTTCTTAACGGTGCTAATTCTGAAGAAAGTGGAGAAGAGCTTTTATGGGATTTGAAAGACTAGAAGAGAGTCTTTGGTATATTTAAGTTTTGAGTTATGCCTTGAAGATGTTTCATTTGATGGAGTGTTCCTACAGTGAAAGAAGAGCCCTGACAACTGGCCGTGCTGTGGTCAGTTTTCAACTGAGAAGCACAGAAGGCTGCTGGTCGTGCCGAAGCTGCGCGTCCGTAAACAATAGTCGTCTGTATAACTGTGGCAACACTGGAGCGTTGCTGTGGAAACGTAAACAAAATGGCGTTGCGCTATTGTGTCGTAGTAGACGAGCGAAGCAGCTATAGCGAGCTCGCTTTAAGTGTCAAGGCTCTTCTTTCGCCATACAGACTATAGTCTCATTTGTGATGTGATCATCGTCGGTTTGGACCAGAGACGTAATGTGAACAGTTGCCATGACGAAACTTCTTGGTGCGTATTTTGAATAGCATTTACTTAGAGCGTAATTAGCTGTCATTTTGCTGTTGGTTTAATCATAACTTTTGTCTTAGTCTCTACTGCATGTAAGAAAATAACATATGTTCTGTATCGGTGAAAGTTCTAACATTACTTCACTTATTAATCCTTTTAACTGCGAAATAAGAAGATCAAAGCGGAATCTAGTGTTGTTCCTGTTTTCAGAGATGCGTATTTTTTAAAAGAGCGGGAGTGTTGAAACTCCACGCATGTGTTTCACTCTCCTTCTGGTGATGATCTTAGTGATCCTATCTATACTACTAATTTTGGGAAAAAATTAATCTCATTTCCTACCCTTGAAAATGCAGCGTGTGTGGCTGCGACATGCAGTTGGCAAAGGTTTCCAAAAAAAGAAAGGTGTTCAGCACCACTTCATGTAGCTCAACTAGTGTGTCTACATGCGTTTGAATTTAGTTAAATACTGCACCTAGCATGATAGATTAACCTACTCCTACCCAACTTGCGTTCTGGGAATACGAAAACTGGGTATGTCCTTTGTGGAAATATATTTACGTTTTAGCTGAACTTAGTTATTACAAAGATCAGTAGAGCTATACATTATCTGATAAAAAGTATCCGGACACCTATTAGTGGACATAAATATGGGGTGTGTCCCTACTCCCCTTTACGACAGCTTGAACTCTGCTGAGTACACTTTAAATGAAGTGTCTGAATATCTGTGTCGTGAAAGGTAGTGAGGTTGGACGCTGGGGCCTGTAGTGAAGTGGACATTATAACTCATCCTAAAGCTGTTCCATTGGGTTCAAGTCTGGACCCTGGGCAAGCCATCGATTTAACGGACATTATTGTTCACAAACCATTATCTCACAGATGCTGCTTTATCAAAAGGTGCCTTGTCATGCTCATCCAAACCGTCACTCAACTGTAAGCGGTACACAGTGGTGTAAAAAGTGTGCATTTCGTTTCGAATTTAGCGGTTTCTTAAGCGCAATAGGGGGACAACAAATCAAATCAAATGGCTCTGAACACTATGGGACTTAACATGTGAGGTCATCAGTCCCCTATAACTTAGAGCTACTTAAACCTAACTAACCTAAGGACATCACATACATCCATGCCCGAGGCAGGATTCGAACCTGCGACTGTAGCGGTCGCGCGTTTCCGGACTGCAGCGCGTAGAATCGCTCGGCCACCGCGGCCGGCCCAGGGGGGGATGGGGGGGGGGGGCGACAACAGCTTAGTAATAAAACATCCCACACCCTAACACCATATCTTCTCTGTACTTCATTGTTGGCACTACACATGATGGCATATAATGTTCGCCAAACCCAAACCCTCCTATCGGTTTGCCATAAGATACAGTGTGATTTATCAGTCCAAATCACTGGCTTTATGCTCATCCATTGCCCAGTAGCGGCACTGTTTACACCACCTCAAGTGTCTCTTAGCACTGACTGCAGAAATGTGTGGCATATTGAGGAGCTGATCACCATTGTACCCTACTCTTTTTAACTACTGACAAACAGTCAATGTGCTAGCTGGACAGCTCATAACAGTTTGGAAATCAAGAGTGATTCCTTCCTCTGATTTCAAACCATTGTTTACAACCACCCTCTGCACTACTCGACGGTCCACATCCATGTGTATGTGAAGTCTGCCTGGCTTACTTGTGGTTGTTCCTTCACGTTTCCACTTCACAATCATATCACCAACAGTCGATTTAGATAGCTTTAGAAGGATTGAAATGTCGTTAATGGATTTGTTTCCCAGGTTGTAGCAAATGAGTAGCCCACATTCGAAACCTTTGAACTGTCTTTACAACTCATTCTGATAGTACTGTTTCTCTACTAACTACACAATAGTCCCAACCTCCTTACTCTCATGACATATAGTGACCGATTCAGAAATTACATAGTGGTGTCCGGATACTTTTGATAAGAGACTGTACAGCTAAAGTTATAGCTAAAGTGTATTTTCTGATACTGACTTTGATTTGTTTATAATTACTATTTTTAGTTCGCACTGCGTGTCTTGGTCTCCACTACGGCTGTAAAGCATTTTTTTCCCAGAAACTGTTTCTCTTATTGCTATGTCAGTGACCATCATATGAAGGGCGTTCAATAAGTAATGCAACACTTTTGTTTCACGGTAAATTTCGGTGAAAAAATGCGGAATTTGTTTTGCGATATCTTGGAATATTCCCGCTTCAGCTCTTGTAGTTTCATGAAGTTCCGACAGGTGGCAGCGCTATATGTAGCCTTCAAAATGGCGTCTGTAATGGAGGTGCGTTCCAAGCAGAGTTTCTTTTGGCGGAAAACCAGAGCATTGCAGGTGTTCGTAGGCGCTAACAGAACGCCTACAGAGACCTGGTAGTGAACAAAAGCACGGTTAGTCTTTGGGAGAGACGTCTGTCATCATCGCAACACGGTCGCGCAAACCTGTTCGATCTCCCGTGTGTCGAATGGCTGCTCACAGTTGTGGCTCCTGCAGCGTTGGAATATGCAGACACTGTCATTCGAAGTGATCAACAGATCACAATCAAGCACCTCTCTGCTGACCTGGACGTCACACACATCTGCACACCCGAGAGGAACTCACAAAACTTCTTCCTTGTCCACCCCACAGCCTGGATCTTGCACCTTCCATATTTCCATCTGTTTGGCCCAATGAAGGACGCACTCTGCGGGAAGCAGTACGTGGATGATTAGAAGGTTATTGATGCAGCAAGACCTTGGCTGTGACGTCGACCAGCAGAGTGATTTCATATGGGCATACGGACTTTCCCAGTAAAGCTGCATAAGGCTGTTGCATTGAACGGAGATTATGTTGAAAAATAGAATTTTGTAGCCAAAACAATAGGAAACAATATAGTGTATTGGAACCCCGAATAAAACCAATCTGCTTTCTGTAAAAATGTGTTGTATTACTTATTGAACACCTATCGTAGTTTTAATTAGACCCAATTGTTGCTGAAAAAAACTAAGAACTGCATATGTTGTTTGTGATTCCGAGTATCACTTATCATAAAAGGTCATAGTCGCCATGTTTCTGTCGGCTGTCCCATGTTCACTACAGCACTGTTTAAAGCTGATGGCTAGTACCGCCATTTACTTTTTACTCGACGATAGCAGCACTCTGTTGCATTCGCTCCTCGGCCCAGTTACAAACTGAAGCCTATCGCCGTCAGCTTGACAGTGTTTGCGCTGCTCGCAGGCAGGCAGGTGTACCACGCAGAGCTGGTGCTGGCGGCGGGCACCGTCTTCCACACGTGCTGCTTCACCTGCCGGCAGTGCCGCAAACCGCTGGAGTCCACCACAGTCTACGAGGCCCAGAACGAGATCTTCTGTAAGCGTAAGTATCCTCTCCTTGTGGTAAAATTATTAGATTTTTTGTTCAATAACAAGTGGACATACCATGTCCAAATCATCTGGTGACTTTCCCCTCAGCTTACCTCCCACAGGTAAATACACACATCACAAAAAGTTTTACATCAGCCTAGTTCCTAGAACTCCTGAAGAAAGACGTTGACTGTGGATATTGTATCACAGAGACAGTCCCTTTGACTGTTCAGAGATGTCACTAAACCCTCTCAAAGATGTAAATAACCATGCATGAGCAGCGTCTATTAGACGGAGGGCGTCCATCAGCCGATCAGTTCCAGTCATTCCAAGGAAGGAGGTATACGGGTCGTGTTGTCCGTAGTTCAACCATGCCTCCATGGTTAATACCCCGGTTCGATCGCGTTCGCATTGTTACTTTGTGCTTGTTGACCAAGGAAAGTATTCAGGTGTCTCGGAGTGTACCAAAGTGATGTTGTATGGACACGGAGGAGATACGTAGGGACAGGAACCGTCGATGGCATGCCTCGCTCAGGCCCTCCAGGGGCTACTACTGCAGTAGATGACCGCTGCCTATGGATTATGGCTCGGAAGAACCCTGACAGCAACGCTGCCATGTTGAATAATGCTTTTCGTGGAGCCACAGGACGTCGTGTTACGGCTCAAACTGTGCGCAGTAGGCTGCATGATGCGCAACTTCACTCCCGACGTCCATGGTGAGGTCCATCTTTTCAACAATGACACCATGCAGCGCAGTACAGATGGGCCCAACAACGTGCCGAATAGACAGCTCAGGATTGGCAACACGTTGTCTTCACCGATGAGTGTACCGAGCGAGGTGGCGCAGTGGTTAGGCACTGGACTCGCATTCCGGAGGACGACGGTTCAATCCCGCGTCCAGCCATCCTGATTTAGGTTTTCCGTGATTTCCCTAAATCACTCCAGGCAAATGCCGGGATGGTTCCTCTGAATGGGCACGGCCGACTTCCTTCCCCATCCTTCCCTAATCCGATGAGACCGATGACCACGCTGTCTGGTCTCCTTCCCCAAACCAGCCAACCAACCAACCAACCGATGAGTGTCGCATATGTATTCAACCAGTCAATCGTCGGAGATGTGTTTGGAGGCAACCCGGTGAGGCTGAACCTCTTAGACCACTGTCCAGCGAGTGCAGCAAGGTGGAGATTCCCTGCTGTTTTGGGGTGGCATTATGTGAGGTGGACGTACGTCGCTGGTGGTCATGGAAGGCGCCATAACGGCTGTACGATACGTGAATGCCATCCTCTGACCGATAGTGCAACCATGACGGCAGCATATTGGCGAGGCATTCGTCTTCATGGACGGAAATTCGCGCCCCCATCGTGCACATCTTATGAACGACTTCCTTTAGGATAACGACATCGCTCGACTAGAGTGGCCAGGATGCTCTCCAGACATGAACCGTGCCAAACATGCCTGGGATGTATTGAAAACGGCTGTTTATGGATGACGTGACCCACCAGCCACTGAGAGGGATCTACGCCGAATCGCAATTGAGGAGTGGGACAATCTGGATCAACAGTGCCTTAATTAACTTGTGGATAGTAAGCCACGACGAATACATGCATGCATTAGTGCAAGAGGACGTGCTGCTGGGTATTAGAGGTACTGGTGTGTACAGAAATCTGGACCACTACCTCTGAAGGTCTCGCTGTACAGTGGTACAATATGAAATCTATGGTTTTCATGAGCAATAAAAAGGGCAGAAATGATGATTATGTTGATCTCTATTCCAATTTTCTGTAGAGGTTCTGGAACTCTCGGAACCTCGGTGATGCAAAGCTTTTTTTGATGTGGCTATTACTTTCAGTTAGCACTTTCCCTTATTTTGTTGGCTATGACGGGAATCATGGCCACATTAGTACATACTTGCATTCGTTAGGTGGCCCACATGTTCTTATCCTAAAGTGGCTGGTGAACTAAACATTTATTACACTGATCGTCATAAAAAGAGGTGCATCCAGAGGGACAAGGTGAACTGCGTTCGTCATTGGTAGGCAGATAGATGACACCATAAATAGGAAATGACTACACTTTTAACTTCGAAGAACCAACATATACAGGGTGTTACAAAATGGTACGACCAAACTTTCAGGAAACATTCCTCACACACAAAGAAAGAAAATATGTTATGTGGACATGTCGGGAAACGCTTACTTTCCATGTTAGAGCTCATTTTATTATTTCTCTTCAAATGACATTAATCATGGAATGTAAACACACAGCAACATAACGTACCAGCGTGACCTCAAACACTTTGTTACAGGAAATGTTCAAAATCTCCTCCGTTAGCGAGGATGCATGCATCCACCCTCCGTCGCATGGAATACCTGATGCGCTGATGCAGCCCTGGAGAATGGCGTATTCTATCACAGCCGTCCACAATACGAGCACGAAGAGTCTCTACATTTGGTACCGGGGTTGAGTAGACAAGAGATTTCAAATGCCCCCATAAATGAAAGTCAAGAGGGTTGAGGTCAGGAGAGCGTGGAGGCCATGGAATTGGTCCACCTCTACCAATCCATCGATCACCGAATATGTTGTTGAGAAGCGTACGAACACTTCGACTGAAATGTGCAGGAGCTCCATCGTGCATGAACCACATGTTGTGTCGTACTTGTGAAGGCACATGTTCTAGCAGCACAGGTAGAGTATCCCGTATGAAATCATGATAACGTGCTCCATTGAGCGTAGGTGGAAGAACATGGGGCCCAATCAAGACATCACCAACAATGCCTGCCCAAACGTTCATAGAAAATCTGTGTTGATGACGTGATTGCACAATTGCGTGCGGATTCTCGTCAGCTCACACATGTTGATTGTGAAAATTTACAATTTGATCACGTTGGAATGAAGCCACATCCGTAAAGAGAACATTTGCACTGAAATGAGGATTGACACATTGTTGGATGAACCATTCGCAGAAGTGTACCCGTGGAGGCCAATCAGCTGCTTATAGTGCCTGCATGCGCTGTACATGGTACGGAAACAACTGGTTCTCCCGTAGCACTCTCCATACAGTGACGGGCTCAACGTTACCTTGTACAGCAGCAACTTCTCTGACGCTGAGATTAGGGTTATCGTCAACTGCACGAAGAATTGCCTCGTCCATTGCAGGTGTCCTCGTCGTTATAGGTCTTCCCCAGTCGCGAGTCATAGGCTGGAATGTTCCGTGCTCCCTACGACGCCGATCAATTGCTTCGAACGTCTTCCTGTCGGGACACCTTCGTTCTGGAAATCTGTTTCGATACAAACGTACCGCGCCACGGCTATTGCCTCGTGCTAATCCATACATCAAATGGGCATCTGCCAACTCTGCATTTGTAAACATTGCACTGACTGCAAAACCACGTTCGTGATGAACTCTAACCTGTTGATGGTACGTACTGATGTGCTTGATGCTAGTACTGTAGAACAATGAGTCGCATGTCAACACAAGCACCGAAGTCAACATTACCTTGCTTCAATTGGGCCAGCTGGCGGTGAATCGAGGAAATAGAGTACATACTGACGAAACTAAAATGAGCTCTAACATGGAAATTAAGCGTTTCCGGACACATGTCCACATGACATCTTTTCTTTATTTGTGTGTGAGGAATGTTTCCTGAAAGTTTGGCCGTACCTTTTTGTAACACCCTGTATTGGGCTGCCGGTCACAAAACGTACGTCTTAATATGGTGTCAGGCTTTTATGATTGTGTATACAAGCTTTCAGACATTGCAGCATGGAGTTGTACAGGTCTCGGATGTAATACTGTGATACTCTCCTACGCTTGTCCCTGAGCATCCAATTACGGCAGATTGCTAGGAGGAGATGGAGTTACGATGAGACACTTCATGGCATTCTCGATAGTGGAGCCGGGTAGAGAATCCACAGCTGAATGGTACACTCGGGAGGTGGCAGCGGTATGCGGACAAGTTTGGCCCTGTTGAAATAGAACAAACGGCGAGCCACCGATTGCAGGACCACTTCCACATACCATGCAGGTGTCATGGGAACCGTTAGATACACTAACGATGAATGGGCACCATACGACATCGCTTCCCACGCCGTCGCACTAGGTGCCAGGACGAGCGGTGCGATACCACAAACCACTCTTTGTGATCTTCTCCACTACGCCTCTGGACAGGGACCTGGTGTTCGTCGCCTTCGACGCAGATGCGGGATTCGTCGACAAAGGTGATCCGCTGTCAGTCTGCAGGACGCTATGTCCACCAGGAAAGTTGCTGCATGGGTGTGAGTGGCAGTCTCATTGTGGTGAGCCCTTTCGTAGTATAACTTCCTGCCAGTGGTACTAATACTTGCATAGAAAGCAGGGTAAGCATCTGAGTGAACCCTATCGTTGCGTTGGATCTGTTTGGGCAAGGTGTACAATCCGTTGGGTGTTCCTCCTTGTGTATGTCGGACTTCCAGATGCTACATGTGGTGCATGCTTGCCTTCCTGTGCCGACTGCAAGAATGGGGAATGGTTGTGTCCGTGGGTGTGGTGTGGCACGCACCACGACGATAGTACCAACCAGCCACCCACAACCCCATGATGTGGCCCCTCTCCTACTCCTCTGGTTGGCCAACATGTCGCCTGGGGATAGTTCACGTTCAGTTGGTGCTCTGGTGGCACTACCTGCTGTCGTTCTGGCTGGCACAGCCATTTGGGGCCCTCTAATATCAACCATTGGGCACGACGTCACGAACCCCCCCCCCCCCCCGCCCCCCGCCCCCCCCCCCCCACCCGCACGCTCTTCCTGAGTGCATGGCCGACCGTGCAAAAGTAATTATTGGCATAGCTTATAATGGGTAACATACCCACACAGTTTGCAGTGGATCAGTCGGTTTCTTCTGGATGCAGATCTTGTTATGGCGATCAGTGCATTGTGATTAATGCCTGGATTTTAAGGCATAAAAAAGCGAAAAATGTACGCATTTATGGCCTAAAACTTAAATAAATATGATCTTAAAAATAATATATCACTTTATATAAATTTATTTAAAAACATTCTTGTTGAATTGTTGTACACTATGTAATATAAATTTCACTTCTGAACAAATTGAGTACAGTACTTACTTTTTGCAGTGTTTGTTAACTTATTTTTGAAATATCTGCTTGTGCCCAGAAAAAACACTAAAGTACAGTGAAAACAATATATTTGTTTGAAATTAATACGAATCTACAGATTTATTCCGATCTTGATGAAATTTTGCACATTTTACCTTCAAGACAAGAAGATGATCACTGTCTACATAAGATTTCGTAATCTGACCTGAAACGAATATGTATGTAATATATAAAGGGGAAAGGATGTTACCAAAAATTTCTTTGGCTGATTTAATTAAAAATGCCACACGATTACATGAACACTTGGGTGAACATAGAGTACAGATTTATTAATATACACAATATATAAATATATATAAAGGAGAAAAGTTGTTACGAAATATTTCGAAAGGTACTTGACCTAATTACTTCAAAGTTCTTGGCGGATTTACTTCAAAATTCCACATTCAGATGAAACAACTAAGAAAATTAATGAAAAATTAAATGCCTAACAAAAGAAATATGTCACGCAATATCTGTCTTAGATTAGTACCATCAGACCTCACTAGGTTGCGGGACTAACGAACACAGCAGAATTTGTCAGAAACAGGGTTGCAATCTCTCTTTTACTGATTAGTTAACGTTGTTACCTATGCAACGGAACAAAGCTGGCCGTGAAGAACCAGTTACCGAACGTAATAGAAGCCGCGGGTGATGATGTATTCAGTCCAAGCATTCCGTTGATAGCCACTGATTTAAATATGCCCTTCGATTGAAAGCGATTGTAGTTTCCCTTGCGGCTTGCAGCCGCTGTGAGTATCTACAAGGCACAGGACCTATCACTCTGTGTGGCTGATATTATACACCCCGGACAAAGGCCGAGCACTGCAGCTATTAACATCTATACTTAGAATAAAACCATGTTTTTTGTTGTGTCTAGACAAGACAGCCTAGACACAATGAGAGGAAGCCGAAAGGCACGCGCTTAAACTCACGCAGGCTGGCGTGAGGTCTGAAACAGGATACGTAATGAATGCTATAAAGAGAAGTACGTAGCTTCTGGAAGACTTAACTTTAATCCATAATTGTAGAACATCGCTCTTGATGATACATGCTTCATATAATAAAAATCAATTGAATACGGCGCCTTGCTAGGTCGTAGCAAATGTAGCTGAAGGCTATGCTAACTATCGTCTCGGCAAATGAGAGCGTATTTGTCAGTGAACCATTGCTATGAACGTCGGCTGTACAACTGGGGCGAGTGCCAGTACGTCTCTCTAGACCTGCCGTGTGGTGGCGCTCGGTCTGCTATCACTGACAGTGGCGACACGCGGCTCCGGCGTATACTACCGGACCGCGGCCGATTTAAAGGCTACCACCTAGTAAGTGTGGTGTCTGGCGGTGACACCACATTTTTACTACAGCAAGCCGCTTGTTTAAAGTATTTTAAACAAGTTAACACGTTCTGTCAGTCTACAATTTCTGAAGATTTGCACTGGATCATAAGATGCATTCTCAGGTTTTCCATTTTCAAAGTACTACGGTTGTTGCCGAGGATAGTTTTATGCGTGGAAAAGCTCCTCTCCGCATCACAGGACGTCGCAGGAGCGTCTTTGAAGGTCGCGAGGTCACTTTAGGCCAAATTTTGTTCATTGTTTGTGGCATTTTCAAAAACACTGTCACTAATATTTCACAATGTGCAATGTCAAGGATTCAGCTGGAGAACACATTGCAATTTGTTGTTCACTTATTCAGCCACATGACTATGAGCTCGACCCTACCCACGCTGTACTTCCTGCACAATATTCAGGGCGTCACACAATTGAGTACCAGTAGCGTCCAATCGTGTGATGGTTTTTGATACCATGGAAGAGATGGCGTTGATGTGTGCCAAGTTTCCAGACAAGGTATCAGTAAAGACAGTTTTGATAGCACTTGATTCATCGCTGTCAAGATAACAAGAGATCGTCTTTTATTTTGGTATAGCTGGTGCAGTAACATTCAGCAGCATTAAGCCAAGAATCCCCTAGTGTAAGAATAGGCCGCCGGGGAGGGTCAGTGAAGGTGCTTGTCCCTTGAATTTCTGCACTCTTAGCGGAGCTTTCATGTAGAATTTCTTGTCACAGTAAATTAATTAATCCATGTAGGGGTAATATGATTGCACCTTTTCTGCAACTCTGTCTACCGTTTGTGCAGGGCAAATAACGGACACAATACGAGGGTAGAGAATCTGAAGGCCGTTGGCTGCACCATCTTTTACTAGTAGGAAAAAGTTCTCTCTGTTCACACCATCCTGCCACGGTAGTTTCATAAAGTTGACAAAAAAATGACGATTGTCACGTTCTTTAGTCTCTCGAGAACTTCAAACGTCAGGAGGAACATTTCTCCAGGACCGTATACTTCTAGAACATCAACAACATTTGAAATATAGTGCCCACCCACATCGCTGGTTTCGTCTATGCACACCCAGACTTGTTGGTCAGCAACACTAATTCTTATTTTGTTGAGCTCCTTCTCGTAGCACGCTGATAAATACACAGACGGAAAAAATCGCAACACCAAAATATAGTTAATGTCGAGTAATGGAATTTCGGGAATAAATTTATCTAGGCAACATATTTAAGTGATTAACATTGCAAGATCACAGATTAATGTAAGCGTGAGGTAAGCCACCGCAAATGTGAAAAGCTGGTGCATTAATAACCGGCCACAGTGGCCGAGCGGATCTCGGCGCTTTAGTCTGGAACCGCGCGACCGCTACGGTCTCAGGTTCGAATCCTGCCTCGGGCATGGATGTGTGTTGATGTCCTTAGGTTAGTTAGGATTAAGTAGTTCTAAGTTCTAGGGGACTGATGACCTCAGATGTTAAGTCTCATAGTGCCCAGAGCCATTTGACCCGTTTGGTACATTAATAACCGGTGTAACAGTCAGACTGTAGAATGCAACCTTGCAAACGTGTATGCATTGTATTGTACTGGTGCCGGATGTCGGCTTGTGGGATGGAGTTCCATGACTGTTGCGGTTTTTCAGTACAGGAACGACTAATGTTGTTTGTGGATGACATTGGAGGTATCGTCCAATGATGTCTCATTTATGCTGGACTGGAGATAGATTCGAAGGTTGAGCAGGCCCAAACAACATGTCGACACACTGTCGAGCATGTTGGGTTACAACAGTGGTATGTAGGCGAGAGTTATCTTGTTGGAAAACAACCTCTGGAACGCTGTTCTTGAATGTCAGCGCACGGGTCTAATCGCCAGATTGACGTACAAATTTGCAGTCATGGTGCGTGGGATATTCACGAGAGTGCTTCTGCTGTCATATGAAATCGCACTCCAGACCTTAACTCCAGGTGTAGGTCCAGTGTGTCTAGCACGGAGATACGTTGGTTGAAGGCCCTCAGTTGGCCCCTTCCTAACCAACACAATGCCATCACTAGCATCGAGGCAGATCCAGCGTTCATCAGAAAATAGAATAGACCTCCACCCTGCCCCCTCCTCCTTCGGCCGGGGAGACCGAGCGGTTCTAGGCGCTACAGTCTGGAACCGCGCGACCGCTACGGTCGCAGGTTCGAATCCTGTCTCGGACATGAATGTGTGTGGTGTCCTTAGGTTAGTTAGGTTCAAGTAGTTCTAAGTTCTAGGGGACTGATGACCTCAGAAGTTAAGTCCCATAGCTCAGAGCCATTTGAACCTAGCCTGACCCCCCCGCCCCAAGAGCTCTTGCTTGACACTACTGAAATCACAAATGGCGGTGATTTGGGGTCAGTGGAATGCATGCTAAAGGGCTTGTGGCTCGAAGTTGACCTTGAAATGTAAAGAGTTATTGTGTCGTTGTGGTGACAACTGCTGCTCAGTTTACTTCTCAGATGCAGTACGAAGCGCCAGAATCTTATGCTGAACAAGATGGACTTCCCTCTCCGTAGTGCGACGTGGCAATACGGAACCCGGTCTTCTTGCGACCGTACAGTATCGTGACCACCGTTGCCAGCAGTCATGTACAGTGGTTAGATTGCTGCCAAGCCTCTCTGTTGTGTCGCGAAAGGAACATCCAACTTCTCGTTCAAACTCACTGAATTGTCTATAATGGCGTCTTTTGTCACCATAAAGACATTCTTCGCCGGCCGGAGTGGCCGTGCGGTTCTGGGCGCTACAGTCTGGAACCGAGCGACCGCAACGGTCGCAGGTTCGAATCCTGCCTCGAGCATGGATGTGTGTGATGTCCTTAGGTTAGTTAGGTTTAATTAGTTCTAAGTTCTAGGTGACTGATGACCTCAGAAGTTAAGTCGCATAGTGCTCAGAGCCAAAGACATTCTTCGTTAACATCAGCTCACCACGTCCAATGTCCGCCCCGACAGCTGAATGGTCATCGTGACGGGCTGCCGTCCTAAGGGGCCCGGTTTCGATTCCCGGCTGGGTCAGTCGGCACGGTACCTCAGCGTGTTCGGTCAGAGGGCTGCTCGCCCTCTGTAATAAAAAAAAACTGAGCTAACCGATCAACGACGAACGTGAACGGATGACTTTACGACGTCCGCCCCGAGAAGATGCAACGAACGAAAACGAACAAAAATGACAAAATGAGATTTAAAAAAAAAAATCCTAGCCGGTACGGTAGCTCAGCGTGTTCGGTCAGAGGGTTAGCCGCCCTCTGTAATAAAAAAAAACTGAGCTAACCGATCAACAACCAACTTAAACGTCTGTCTTACGACGCCCGCCCCGAGCAGATGCTGAAAGTTTATCGGCTTACCTCCTTGCCTAGAGACGCCAGATGAAAGTTGATGTCGTCAAGCCCTGAATCAAAATTGCGCAACGGACAACTGGGGAGAGGAGCTTGAGAGCGCTACCTAGGGAGCGTGTCCTTTCTGTACGATACTAGGCAAGGGGCTGGAGGGCTCACACGCTGATGTGTGGGTTCCTGCATTCTATAGCTTTCATTTTAAATAAATTCCTTTAACATGACTTCTTTGTGATTTTTGCGGTATGTTAAAGATTGATGACAGTTGATTTCTTATTTATTTTAAACATTATCACTCGACTTTACAGCGATAGCAGCAATTGTTTCGGTTTACAGATACTATAATTTTACGACTTATAGCTCGGGTATATTATATACTAATCTGCACGCACATTTCTACGGGTAAGACGGAATTGCGTTGGCCAAATGTATACCACCAAAGTCTCCCAACATTTTTACATAGGACATTCACTATGTGAGGAGGATAACGGGCAAACTGGGGACCAGATACATTAATACAGGGGATCAAATTTCCGAAATTAAACGAGCACATTCATTACCTTACACAATCCGAAGCTGGAAATAAAAGAATTAGTACAAATATTCAAATACCTCTCTTCCATGCGTGAACATTGAGACAGACGCACTGAGGGCACGTCTGCTCACTTACCCGTCTTCTGTAACCCTCCTAGAATATGGTGGGCACCCGGAGGTCTTCCTGGGCCCCGGTGGAAGGGGTGCTCGAACCACTTGGCCGTGACCAACCTCTCCACCCCAAATCTTGTGACACTGGAAAGTCTTTGACTTTTACCTGCCTGTGCTGTCTCTCTCATCCCCTAGCCAGGAGTAAGGTTGGCACTACTATACTACAGAACTACTTCCCAACAAAGATTTGGCCACGCTTTACGGAAAGGTGTGAGGAGGATTAGGAAAGTTCATGTGCAGATTCACATCCACGTACAAGAAATGCATAATACACGACACATATAAATACGTATTATGAAGCCTGACACATTTCTTTCCACCCGTCCACATGGGTTCTGTTGCACCCGCGGCCGGCCGCGTCGTGTAATAAAATTGGCTGCGGAGCCGCCTCTGTTTTTATTTCCCGGTGCGAGCAAGCAGCGAAACCTGCTGCTTATAGAGCGGAAACTACTGTACCGTTTCAATGCAAAAAAAATAAAAAAAAGGTCATCGTGACGGGCTGCCTGCCGTCCTAAGGGGCCCGGGTTCGATTCCCGGCTGGGTCGAGGATTTTCTCCCCTCAGGGACTGAGTGTTGTGTTGTCTTCATCATCATTTTATCCCCTCCCGGCGCGCAGGTCGCCCAATGTGACGTCGAATGTAAAAGACCTGCACCAAGGCGGCCGGACCTGCCCCGTAAGGGACCTCCCGGCCAATGATGCCAAACGCTCACTTCCATTTACCACGTCCAATCTCAAAGGTAACTAACGCTCACTCTTACGCGACTGGCCCAAAATCCGAATAGACCTTACGTTTTAGATTTAGAAACACGCCTCCCTACTTTCGTTTATGTCACACAACTCTTTCTTGGTGTTGCGATTTTTTTTTTCCATCAGCGTAATTCTTTCTTAATGTAGATTCATTTGGAACTGGGTGTGTTGTGTACTTCTCCAAGAACTCTCTTGAGCTTCTCCGATGGATTGTTGCAAGAGACCATAATTTCATCCAAGTCATTGAAGAACGATTGCGCTGTTGAAGATGGATCTGGTTGTTAAAATAACGGCGTTGTCATTTTCAGCACTTCTTTTCACACAGTTGCCGTGATTGGCGGTATTACAGTGTTGTTGCACATTAAAGCGCTGCTCTGCGCTAACTGCTTCTTCACATAGCTTACAGAATAATATTTCTCCGCTAGTGCTGGAGAACTTCTCTCCAAAATCAGGAACAGAACCTCGGAACATGATTCTGTTGGAGAGCTTTACTGTCGACATGTTGCACCAGACTGAGTTTGTATTCGAACTGAGTAGTGTGGCCACGTGTGCGACGTTTATTACGTCAAAAGCCGCCTATGTTGGCTTCGTGAGAGTTTTGTCGATTCCGCGCTGCAATGTCTTACGTCAGCGAACAAACGACTTGTGTTAACGCTGCTACAGTCCTTGTAAATAATTATTGTGTTTATTTGCGACAATATCACCTGAAACGTTGTCGTGTGAGCAACGTTTTCGAATTTTTTATTCTTGTGGATTTAAAGACCCGACAAATAGTTGCATTTTTGCTGATGTTTGCCGAAATATGACCTATTAAGGCAAAAGTTAGCCGAAATGTAAGCACGTACTAAGAAAGGTGAAAATATGACTTGATATGCAAAATAAAAATACATTTTTCTACACTACAGTTCATGGATTCGTGCATACGAGTATTCGTGCATACGAGTATACTGTTGTAAAATACACTCTGAAGATCAGGAAAAAATAGTGATTTGTCATTAAAAATTGGGTCGATTCATGACACCAGATAGAAATTCTGTCTAAGTCATCCTGTATCCTCCTTCAGTCATTCAACGACTACTTTCCCGTACACTACAGAGTCATCAGCAAACAGTCGCAGAATGCTGCTACCCTATCCGTCATATCATTTATGTATAGAGAAACAGAGCGGTCCTATCACACTTCCTTGGAGCACCCCACTGATGATACTCTTGCCTCTGGTGAACATTGTCCAGGACAACATGCTGGATTCTGCTCCTTCAGAAGTCTTCGACTCACTAACGCTAGCAACAAACAGCCTGATTCTCAAATCAATTAATGGAGAGGAGTGTATCATCATCATAAAGTTGTGATATCGTCTATGGCTACAAGTATTGCAAGGACTGATTGTTAAGAAAGATAGGAAAATATTTTTGCAGAGCAAAGGTGACAGAATACAAACTGCAGAGTATATGAGTAGCCACCATCGAATACTCACTGATAAGGACGAATATTTGGCGCGCAAATGGAAGAAAATGAAAAAGCATCGTTCAGTATGCCGTAGACAAGTATGTTCCAAACAAAATGTATTAGAAAACTGATACGCAAACAAAGATAGCTTCATTACAGATTCAAGTGGAGTCAACATTTAGCTGACAAAGAAAAGTTGAACGAAGCAAAAAAATGACTTCGAAAGTAAAATTTTGTCAGCTGACCTAAGAACCGTAAGAGTTTTTGGTGTTGTGTGAATAGAGTAAGCGGTTCTAAATCATCTATTCAGTCGCTCAGGGGCCATAATGACACTGAAACGGAAAGTGACAGAGACAAGCTGAAATACTTAATCCGATCTTCCGAAATAGTTTCGCTGTAGAAGATAGTACTACGATCCCTCATTTTAATCATCTGACGAACTTTGAAACGGCAGATATGGGGGTAATTCACCGCAGAATAGAAAAGCAACTACAATTGTCTTGTAGTGGATAGAGATAGGATCGGATGAGACAAGTGTAAGACTGTACAGATATTAAGCGAAATGAGTTAATCCGTTGTAAGTCGCTTGAGCAACGAAGGGATCTAGCGACTGGAGAAATGCAAAGGTTTCCCGTTTTCAAGAAGGGCCATAAGGCAGATGCACATAATTATGGGCTATTTAGTTTGACGTAAATCTGTTGTAGAATTATGGAGCATTTTTCATACTCATGTATTATGGCGTTTTTGGAAAATCTCCTTTGTAAAACATGGTTTCCGCAAAAGGAGATCTTGCAAAAAACAGCTCACTCTTTTTCTCCTCGAGGTCGATAGTTCTGTAGTCATCCTCGACTTCAGGAAGGCATTTGACACTGTCCTGCACTGCCGATTAGTGAAAAATATACTAGCTTACCTAGTATCGGACCACGTGGTCACACTACTCAGTTTGAATACAAACTCAGTCTGGTGCAACATGTCGACAGTAAAGCTCTCCAACAGAATCATGTTCCGAGGTTTTGTTCCTGATTTTGGAGAAAAGTTCTTCAGCACTGGCGGATAAATATTATTCTGTAAGCTATGTGAAGAAGACTTCCTTGCAGATAGAGCTTAACGGAACTAAATCGACAGAAGTAAAGGCAATTTCGAGAGTGCCCCAAGGGAGTGTGGTACGAAAGTTACTGACATATGGAATAATCGGGTCTACTGCCGGATGTTTGTGTCGCTCTGGGAGAATATTTCGGCCACGTAACTCGTTGCCTTCTTCAGGTGCTACCTGAGACTGCCGTATTGGAGGATCTTGTCCAGTATTTATGCCCAGAGTGCGCTGGGTGCTCTCTTTGCCACCCGCGCCCGCCTGGCGCTCCTTTAAGGTGTTGTCTCTTCCCCGTCCGAGGGAGCACCAGGCCAGAGACAACTTAAAAGCAGCGCCAGGCGGGTGCGGACGGCAAAGAGAGCACCCAGCGCACTCTGGGTATAAATACTGGACAAGATCCTCCAATACGGCAGTCTCAGGTAGCACCTGAAGAAGGCAACGAGTTACGTGGCCGAAATATTGTGCCAGTAGACCCGATTATTCCAAATGTTAAGATCTCGCCGGGAAATCCTGAAGAGTTACGAAAGTTACTGTTTAAGGCCATTCGTAGATGATGCGGTTGTCTATAAGAAGGTAGCAATGCCAGGAGACAGTGACAATTCGCGGAAGGACCTACAGAGGGTTGATGACTGGTGCAGGGTCTAGCCGTCGACCTGAACATATATAAATGTAACAGATTTCGCATACACAGAGAAAAAAAATCCGCATCTCTACAACTATATTATTGATGACAAATTTTGGAAACGATAACTACCGTAAAACATTTAGGAGTATTTATCCCGAGAGATTTTAAGTGAAATGGCCACATGAAAGAAATGGAAAAAGCAGATACCAGACTGAAATTGATAGCAAGAATCTTAAGAAAATGTAATTCGTCCAGTAAAGAAGTGGCTTCTTCCACCGATTCTTGAGTACTGTTCAACAACTTTGGTCCCTTACCAGGTGCGTTTCGTCATGGGATCGTTTAGTCGCCGCGAGAGCGTTGCAGAGATGCCCAATAAACGTCAGTGGCAGACGCTGGAAGAGACGTGTTGTGCATCACGGAGAGGTTTACTATTGAAATTTCGAGAGAGTACTTTCTGTGAAGAGTCGTACAAAATGTTACTTCCCCCCACATACGTCTCACGAAGTGACCACAACGAGACAATTCGAGAAATTTGAGCTAATATGTGGCTAACGGGCAGTTCTACCAGAGGTACAGTCCACCATACTCTGTCATGTAGCTCGCGGAGTAATGATGTGGATCTAGCTGTTTGGAAACCTGTTTCATATGCTCGGACCTTCTTTAACATTCTGCAGTACGACATGGAATTCTCCGTGATACGGAAGTCTGCTACTTGTGCTCGTACATATGCTACACATTTTCCTGTCGGTAGGCGTCCCATGCTAACACCATTAGTGTCAAGTATTTGTCAGTTCAGGAGAAACCAATCTATATGTACCTCTGATGGTCATTACTGGTACGCAGCAATGTCACAGGATCAGTCCGGTGGGGGAGGCAATTTTGAATTCTGTGAAACGCTCATCAGGTATAAGTATTTAAACATTCCGAGATTAGTAATACGCTATCAAAATTCACAGATATCCTTGTACAGAACAATACGGTAGCTATTACTGCAACGTGTCCAGGAGCTATACCCAGATCTCGACTTCAGGGCCGTCACAATACAGCGTTGGCTGCTGAACGAAAACGTCCATGCAAAGTAAATGCAATTTTACGACATAAGAGTGTTAATGATTTGTTTATTTCTGTTCCACAAAAAATTCCCAAGCAGTGTGTTTTAAGAAGGTTTTTCTTAAGGAGGATTTTCTTTTTCACTGTAGTTTCTGTTGCACCACTTTGTAGCCAACTATTTCGAGAAACTTGTATACAGCGTCCTAGGAGGATGCGTCAATACTCAGGGTTATGACAGGAGTGACAATTCGAAACAAAAAGGTGTAGTAAACATAGGCTCTAAAATGCATACCTTAGAAGATGAGCACTTCTTGATCTGCAATACTGTGAGATGAATCTCTTCTATTGCAAGCTCTTTGCTTTCCATATTTTGGGAGTTGCTGGTATGGACCAGAACAAGAGAAAAAGTCCAATAAACATAGGCTGCAAAATGCATATCTTAAGAGCAATGAGCACTTGTTTAGTAGAACAGATGTGTTTCACGGTAGCAATGATGAACAAGTGCTCATAGCCCGTACCGGTATGCTTTGTAGAGCCCATATTTGACTTCTTTGCTTCGAACGGTCGTTACTCTCATATAGCTAAATACTGACCTTTCTTCCTAGGACACCCTCTGTAATATGTTTTTATACCAGTTCGTTTATAATTCGCTATTTCAACTTTAGTGGACTACATTTTGGTTTAAGAAGAAGCTTTCCTTCCAAGACAAAACGCTATCCATGATTTACGTACTGCGTGCTTCACATAAAATTCTAACGTTCTGTACAGCCGCCTGTTCATTGTGTGGATTATACTACCGTGAATGAGTATTCTCTTTACTTCATTTGAGTAGCTGTTGCTGATTTGAACTTATTGTTTACGTGATAAACATTAATACACTATGATTAAAATATCTGAAAATCTATTCCTACCTGACTAAAAAACAAGGCTTTTCCTGTATCTAAAACTATTTAATGTAGCGTTGTCTGTGTGTGTGAGGATGTTGAGTTTAAGTGTCTGGTGCAGTTTATTTTGTGTTGCAAATGAACTACTTATTTATGAATATATTTGCAGTTTTGTGGGAGAGACTCTCGCTTGTGGTATACGGACATTATGCTTTCGTTTTGACTTAAGTCAGTAGATGATTTTCTGCGACATCTGATATTCATTCTTTTATAAACAAATGTGTTCGTGAAACTTCCTGGCAGATTAAAACTGTGTGCCCGACCGCGACTCGAACTCGGGACCTTTGCCTTTTGCGAAGTAAAGCTGTGAGGACCGGGCGTGAGTCGTGCTTCGGTAGCTCAACAGTCTGCCTTCGGCAGGGCAACAGAGCGGACGCGTACGTGTTGACTTCGTGCGGCGCGCGAGCTCGCCTTGTTTACTTTCTGACGGCCGTTGCTTAAGTGCCGGCTTACCTTGTACGATCCATGGCGAACCGTTACCGTAAATCAACACTCCGATTTACTTTCTGCAACGATTATGCCCGACCCAAAGCACTCGAGGTGGAGCGTTTTCTGCGAGAGGAAGTGAAGATCCCGGCGACCGATATTATCGGCATACATTTGTCCATCGTGAGCAGCACGGTCTATGTGAAAATCATTAACGACGCGGCGTGCGAACGCATACTACGTCAGACCAAACAGGGGCTCCGATTCTGTCACGCTGATGGCAATGTGGGGGAGGTAACCGTCGACCACACAGGCTTAGGAATGCGAACGATACGCATTTTCGAATTGCCATTCGAACTTCCAGCTGAGGAAGTCGTCGCGGCACTACGCCCATACGGCACAGTCCACGGCCACACTGAGGAGAAGTGGACACAGTTTCGGACGTATCCTGTCCTAAACGGGGTCCGACAGGTCACCATAGATCTCCGAAGCCACGTCCCGTCCTACTTACAGATCGGCGGATGCCGTGCCGTAATTATATACGATGGCCAGCCTCGGACCTGTTCCGGGTGCGGCAAAGAAGGCCACCTTAGATCCGAATGCCTACAACGGCGTATTACGCAACTTCCAGCTGCCGAAGAACGTCGCAACCTACAGTGCTACCGGTGACCTATGCCGCTGCTCTGGTTTCTCCTACCACTTTGCAACGTCGCCCGGTCACCACAAACGACGCCACCAACGAGCCCGTCCAGACACCGACGGAGAGCGCCTCGGACGACCGGCCGCCTCGGCCGGCCATTGACGCCGCTCCGAAGATGCCGGCGCATCCAGACGCTGACCCTGATCTCGGAAACACGATGGAGATCGACTCGCTCATCGTTCCTACAGCAGCCTTTCTGCCAGAACGACGCGACTCCCTTCCGTCGTCGGACACGGAGGGTCGCACAAGGAAACAACGTTCCCTGAGACGTCGCAAGCGAAGACGTCGCACAGTTAACGGCCAAGAGGAGACGTTACAAGTCGAGGAGGACGTAACCTTCGACCAGCACGAGGCCTCAGAACCCGCTACTGCTGACGAAGACGTAATGAGCGCGGAGACATCTATCGGTGTGCCTGCGCCCCGTGCTGACGCTGAACCAAATCATGAACGTATCACAGGCGACACCACACCACGCACAATTACAACATCTTCTGCAGACAAAATGGACGATACACCAGTTTCTGCTTCCACGGCGTGGCACGAGGAGGAGGTCACGGAGCAGGAGCCGTTACGGGACCCTGCGCCGTCAGGGCCGCACCACTAATCATACTCTCCCCAGACTCCCCTGCGGGCCAGCGGGATAACGTTCCGCTGCGGCGCCCACACCTTTGCGCGGACGGCGGAGTGGACCAGCCTCCAGCAATCCGATCCAGGCCTACCGGATAGCAACCATCAACACCAACAACATCCGTTCCAGGGTGAAAATCCGCCTTATGCAGGAGATGTTCTGGGCTTCGGATATTGATTTCGCCCTTCTGCAGGACGTTCACTTGGCTAGTCTCCCGGATATCAATGGCTATACCGCTCACGCCTCCGCGAGTGATCCTATGGGCCGCGGGGTAGCCATCTACGTCCGCCACGGGATTTCTGTGACCGATGTCGCCTTCCTTCCATCAGCTCGGGGCATGGCACTCACTGCCATGGGGACACGCATCATTAATGTCTACGCTCCCTCAGGCACCGACCGACGGCATGAAAGAGCCCAGTTTTATTCCGAGGAAATCGCTCCCCTGTTTTTAGGGCGTTATGACCATTGCCTGATAGGAGGTGATTTTAACTGCGTTCTGCATCCTAAAGATCAGATTCCCCACTATACTACATGCCAGGAGCTACGTATAGTGGTGCGAGACCTCCTGCTTCACGATACCTGGGAAGTACAACATGGCGACCTTTCTGGCCATACCTTTCTTACAAGTCATTCCGCAAGCCGACTAGACAGGATATATGTCTCACAAACTCTTAGATCTGCGATACGGGGCGCCGAACGCTGGCCGCTGGCCTTTTCCGACCATTGCGCCTACATCTGTACGGTCCTCCTTCCGCCGCAATCAGTATGGCGCAGCCGTGCGCCATGGAAACTCAATACCTCACACTTGCATGACCTGGCGTGTCGCCAACAAGTCACTGAAACGTGGACAGCCTGCGAACGACGCCATCCCCGCTACCACTCGACATTGACATGGTGGTTGGACTGCGCCAAGCAGGCGATCCGGAGGACACTGATGAGATACGGGAAGGACATGGCCGACTGGCATCGCACCACTGTTGACTTCTATTACGCGATTCTCCGAGATCTGGATGCTCAACCGCCAACCCCGGACAACCAGTTGGAACGGCAAAGAACTAAGGCGAAGATAATTGCGCTGGCACGCCGGAAACTGCAAGGGGTCGTGATACGGACGCGGCGCCACGATCACGCGGATTTAGAAATTCCATCCATGCATGATATAGTGTCCGACAAACGAAGGCGTCGTCGGCAGATCATCAGCACTCTGACCACGCCTCATGGAACGCAGGTGACCACTCAGAATGACATCGTCCGCGCATTCGTCGAGCACTACCGTCGTACTTATAGTGATGACGACACTGAAACTGCAGCAGACGACTCCATTTTGAATTACGTCACGCGCACCCTCCCCCACACGGAGGCGGATGCTTTGACAGTGGCGGTCACGCTAGACGAAGTCAACAACGCAATCGCCAAGGGTGCAGTCAACAGATCGCCCGGCATTGACGGCTTACCGATTGAGTTTTACCGTACCTTTCGGGACCTCATGGCCCCACGGTGGACGACTATGTATCAAGAACTGATAACATCTGACCAAGCAATCCCACCCGCCTTTGCTGAGGGCATCATTATACCAGTCCACAAACCAGCCCGTGGTTCGATGGTCACGAGTTACAGACCGCTCACCCTCCTCAATGCCGATTACAAGATTTTCGCGCGCTTACTGGCAATGCGGCTCCGAACTACACTCCCTCATATCCTCTCGCCAGAGCAAACGACGCCTGGCGGACAGATTAACATACAGACTGCCACAGGGGAATGCCGCGACTTAATTGCGATAGCGGCGGCCTGCAGGCTCCGGGCAGCGGTCGTCGCTATAGACTTCGACAGCGCCTTCGATAAAGTGCGTCATCGTTTCCTGTTTTCGGTGGCAGCCAGAATGGGCATCCCCCCTCCGTTTCTCGACGTCATCCGGCGTCTTTACGACAGTGCCAGTTCACGTGTCCAAGTCAATGGACGTATAGCAGGGCCGGTACCTATCTGCCGTTCGATACGGCAGGGGTGCCCCCTCTCTATCCTCCTGTATGCCATTGCCCTTGACCCCCTTATTGGGGGCTTGACGACCAAGCTCTCTGGCCTCACCCTACGCCAACACACTTTTCGATGTCGGGCATATGCTGATGACCTCCTCCTCCTCATTCGCTCCGGCTCTGAGATTCGGGATGTCCTCGAATTGATTACCCGTTATGGGGCTGCCGCTGGCAGTGCCATGAATGTCGCCAAATCTTCTGCAATGCACGTTGGACGAGGCCTCCAGGAGGGTGAAGTGGCACCCCTGCCGCTTGTGCGGACTTTCCGGTACCTGGGCATTACCTTTACCCCCACGGTCACACGCACGGCGGCAACGAATTTCCGTCGCCTGTTACACGTCATCCGCAACGACGTCCGCCAGAACCTCTTGCGCCGCCAGGACACACTTCAACGGGTTGCGTTTATTAATCTTTATGTGGCATCAAAATTGGTTCGCATCGCGCAAGTTCTCCCTCTGCCAACTGCAATGGGCGCAACCTTCAGGCGGCTTTTGGCTATTATCTCACGGCTGGTTCAATGTTTAAAGTCCGTTATGAGACACTTACCCTGCCCTCACGGTATGGTGGCGTCGGGGTCGTCAATGTCCGTATGCGAGCTGCAGCCTTGTACATGAGTACCATGAGAAATCAGTGTATGGGCCAGGGTGCATCTCTAACACGCAGCTTGCTTGAGGTCCTCCTACCTGCTTCCACCTCACCACCGGTGTCTGTCGGCCACATCGTGCCTCATTTGTCTCATATTTCGATCTTTTTCGTCGACTACAGTTACATACATACCAGTCTCCCAGATACACGCCCACCTAGGACTAAGGATTTTTACAGCCTGTTGCTGCGCTGTGTTCCCCAGAATGTGATGGAGACCAAACACCCCTCCATCCAGTGGCCCATAGTGCCACCAGCCCTTCCTCCCTACGAACGTCCGGGCACTGTGGTATCACATAGTCAACAGGAAATTTGCCACGAAGCAGCGCCTGCACAACATTGGCTTGTCAGAATCCCCTCTTTGTCTCCTTTTCCAGCAACTGGACACTGATGAACACCGTCTGCCATGCGCCTCATCGCAAAGATGTATGGCCCTTCGTGCAGCAAATCATTGCCTGCTATCTCCGGGTGCCACCAGACACAGTCGAGCCTCGAATGTTTCTATACCCGGGGGACCGACATTTTCCCGTCGCCAAATGTCATGCTATTACGTGGGTCAAAGGGTATGCGGTCGCTTATGTCTTTCATGAGGGCCCTAAATCCCGCCTCGACTTCTGGACCTATTTACGAACAGCCCATGCAGCTCTCGAAAACACGCCACGTTACCGAACATTATTTGCTAACTATCTTCGAGCGGTCTTTGTTAGACCTCCACTGAGTTGGGGGGTGCCTGGCTCAGAGGGCACCCACTCCTCCTCCCCCGGCGGTGTCTGAGTTTCAACCGCCTACGATCTATTCTACTTCTGACCTCCGCGGATGGGAGAGCGCGTCGCAGATTGCGCGGATTTTATTTCTTTTTGCTTTTCCTTTTTCCTTTCTTTTTCTTTACCCAGAATTTATATTTCTTTTCTCTTTCGCATGTGTGTTCCCATAATTTCATGCTATTAGTGAATATTACAAAAACACATGCAAATAAATAAATAACAACGCCTTCCACTACTGTTGATTCCTGTTTCTTCCACTTCCCTAAGAACCACAGGCTCGGTGGTGGTGAGGGGGACACTGTGGCCAGGCCTCGGGTTTCGACCCCTGCCCACTTTGCCCCCCGAGCCCCCACCGGTCCAGTACAAAAAAAAAGGGGTAGCGTCAAAAAAAAAAAAAAAAATAAAAAGTGGTTACCTTGCGCGTTGCGAGGCTAATGCTATATAAGATTGCAGTTCCAGTATCGGTGAAAGCCGCTGAATACGACCTTTTATTTTCCATTTCAATTAATGGAGTTGCAAACTGCTAGTAAAAATTCCTTGTACGAAATCTGAAGAATGCCTTTACACATCAATCTTCGTGCAATTTCGACTTAGTAAATTATGTTAATATCATGGAAGTCTGCTTTGCAAATGCCAAGTTGCTTCACTGTAAAATAGTTCCTGAAAAGATTCAAACCGATTGTCACCGATACGAATTTGAGCTTTGTTCGTCATATAGGTGTAACGTGTCAGGAGGTTGTAAAAAAAAAAAAAAAAAAAAAGAAAAAAAAGAGGTTAGAGCACTTGCCCGCGAAAGGCAAAGGTCCCGAGTTCGAGTCTCGGTCGGGCACACAGTTTTAATCTGCCAGGAAGTTTCATATCAGCGCACACTCCGCTGCAGAGTGAAAATCTCATTCTGGAAATGTGTTCGTATCGATCGTCTGCTGATACTTCACTAATTGTTCTTAGCCCTTGCTGATGGTCTTTCCTGGAAATTCCACATCAAATTTTTCTCGACAGTACATAATATGCAACTAAAAGGTGTCTATCATGTTATAAATGCATCCGTCTTTCTTTGTGCAATAAGAGGCTTATATTAGTGCTGATACACTATAGCCAAATAATCTTACTTAGCATCATATATCAGGATATGCACTTGTAAGACTGTTCAGCTGCATTTTCAGAAACAATATTCGTGATGACATTTGTAGTGAACATATTTGAAAAGACCAAATTAGGATAATCACTTATCTTAGAGCTAGTTCCACTAATGCAGATGTGGAGTAACGGATATTTTTTTTCCTGCTTGACTTCTTTTTACTTCATACATTCGTTCAGAATACTGTACACACATCTGCACTCCCCTGCGTAACTATCGAAACATCTAACATCTAACAGTGCTACCAACTTCCAACCAGCACACAGTGGTGCCAGAGTCACGTCTTTTGCTGCTTTATAAAAGAAAGGATCTGCCTCTAGACACCGAGGGGCCTACACTTAATGATTGCTGTCTTATGCCCAATGCTCGATGCGTGAGGGTCAGACTAACTTTGAGGAACTGGTAACACTCAACTATCTGCAACAACATATACATCCATCAAGAAGAGTTAAGCACATAATTGGTTCTCGTATCTTGAAATGAGACAGATGTCTTATACTGTATTTTTTGATAATACAGAAATCACACAAGAGAAAACTGTGCTATATGTTCCCTTTGAACTGATTACGAAATGAAAAAGGAACATTATTTGAAAAAACAAAAAAGTTAGTGTTCCACAACGTCAAATATCCTAAAATGGTGGGTTGAGTGCCCTGTTCGATAACGTGTAAGCCCTCCACGAACCCCTCAGACGCTCTTGAAAGCGAGGGGAAATGCTCAGTGCCAACTCGTTACAGGACTCTTGAGACATGTTGCCCCACTCCTCAATGGCAGCATTCCTGAGATCTTCAATTGTTAATGGAGGATGCTGCCAACTAGAAATCGCTCTGTTGAGCAAGCTCCATGTAATTCATATCCGGCGAGCATGTTCGCCATTCCATTTTTTAGACACCGACACACACTACGAGCACGATGAGTTCAGGCGTTATCATCCTGTAGAGAGAACCCTTCCCCTACAGTCTCTGCGAAACCACTGACTATGGGTCGGAGAATGTTGTTTTCATACACTGCAGCAGTATGTTGCCTTCAATTGGAACGAGTGGTGTGCGGGGTCCATACGTGATACCTGCCGAGAATACGATTGAGCCACCAGATTGTTGGTGACGTTCCACAGTCATTGAGAGAGGATGGCGTTCGCCTGTTCGCCTCCATATGCGAACGGAGTTCGTCTGTGAATAGCGTTTTGGTCCACTGGTTTCGTGTTCAATGTTCATGTGCTCTAGCCCATCTCACACGTGCTCCAGTGTGATGTGGACTTTCTTCTTTCACTTGTGCCTTTGTCTGTCAGGTACGCAGGGTCAGCATGGTTAATCGGATTTTGCAATATTAGATTAAGGGGTGGCCGGATGCCCTTCCTGCCGCCACCCCGTACCCCCTAGGACGGAATTAGTGTACCCCAACTGTCTGCGACTAGTGTAATCCATGGAATAATGCGAAAGTGTTCAGATGTCTGCGATCCAAGTAACTGAAGCGGGACGTGGGAACTAGCCCGGTATTCACCTAGGGGGATGTGGAAAACCGCCTAAAAACCACATCCAGGCTGGCCGGCACACCGACCGTCGTCGTTAATCCGCCGGGCGGATTCTATCCGGGGCCGTCGCGCCTACCCGAGTCCACGAAGCAGCGCATTAGCGCTCTCGGCTAACGTGGCTCCCCTGTGATGTGGACGATGAGGTGTAATCTTGAGAGGTCTTCGGGTGTACAACCCCCCAACATGAAGTCTTGTTTCGCACAGTTTTCTTCTCGAAGCTCGTGGAGCAGAGCAGTCGTTGTCTCTATAGGGTGTCTCCGTGTAGATGTTCGTTACATGCCGGCTCCGAGCTGCTGTTGTTTTGCGTGGACGTCGTTCGCAATGTCCATCCGCCATTCCTGGAACTTTTCCCACAGCCTGGAGACAACACCTTGTTAACGTGAACAATATTCGCAACTCAACTTGTCTCATGTTTTGTCCCATTAGTGTGATGATTTTGATACGGTCTGCCAGGGAGAGCCTGTTCCGAGGCATTGTGCTGCACTCGGGGGATGCGGACACACGGACAACTGTGCATTCACAAGAACTCAGATTTGTTGCACTGCGTTTGTTTACAAGCCGTGGGACCCTGATGAGGCAGAGTGGCAACGACGAACGAATTCGCATTATGTACTCAACCGCCTTCCTACATAAACAAAAAAGGATCGCCATAGTGACTACTGGTGGGTAATTTGGAAATAGGCTTAACAATTTTTTTTATTTTTTATTTTTTTTGATGAGTGTAATATCACTCTTCATAACGGGGTAACAGGTCCTTATATTGACTGAATCGTGTGATTTTTTACACGTCACAGAAGTAGCTGATGAACTATCTCTTCCCACAGAATGTTACGTGAAACGATTCGGCCCCAGCGGTTACGGCTATGGCTTGGGGGCCGGTGCACTGCAGACGCCCTGAGGACCATCAGCCAAGCAGCAGTCAGAAGACCATCAGCCAAGCAACAGTCTGTAAGTTCGCAGAGCTAATTCATTAATTCAATTCACTTGACGATCAACGCTGAACATTAAATTTTATGACGATCTCACTGATGCTGAATACAGCACCTTCCTTTCCCACTTCTTCGAAAACGAGGTAGTTGCATACGACATGGTGCACACAATTTGAATGACCCAAACATGCGCACCCGTTATTAGTACATGTGAAGGTGTTAGTACTTTTAACCTCTCCTTTAAGATATTTCCAAATTTTTGTTTTTAGGGTATTTCGTGTATTGTCACACTCCATAATGGGCGCTGCTTATTATCAGAAAAGTATTAACGACGTAATTTTCAGAAGTATCCTGTTTATGTGTCTCAGTTTAGTAGGATTGTGTAGCATTCTGCTATACAATATATGTTTTATCGGTGTGTTTGGTTTCTTACCGCGTTTCGAAACATATCACAAGATATTGTTCCTGTTTATAGCATATACTATTTATCTTAGTATCTTTATTATATTGAGACGATTACTACTAATCTTTCCTCCCTTCAGTTAATTTCCGATGGATTCATTTCAGTTAAGCGAGATAAATATAGCACTCTACTTAAGAAATAATGCACATCTGTGACTGGTCTCATCTTCACTGTGTGTTATAAGTTTCAAAAAGACAACTAACTTCGGCAACTAAACCTCTCAAAATTGTCGGGCTAGTCAGCTGATCTATAAGATACAACAGTCATGATATTACATTGCATTAACATAAGACGTTTACGAGTAAACATATAATTACAAATTTTGCGTTCACAAGGGTTCAGGTACAGCAGTATGCTTTACCAAAAACGTAAATATGTTTTACACAGATAGAATCTTCGTTAAATGTTTCTCTGTATATGAGATTTTATCAAATGTGATTCGTAAATAATTAATTTCAGAAAGCATTACTTTACTTTTTAATTACAAAATTAATTTAGATGCTAAAATTTACGCTGAATTTTCGCCTAGAAACACAGGTTCTATAATTGTTGTCCCACAAATAAACATAGTGCGAGTGTGATTTCAGGAACTGATGACAAACCGACTTCTTCGAATTTTCTGTAAAAGAAGCCTTAAAATAAAATAATGGTAATTTGAAAACTGGAAGCATGACTCCTGAAGTGTAATAACTGTTATAAACTCATATTCAAGTGAAATTAAGTATGGCAACGTTGACAGTAATTTACGATATATGTGTTCCATACGCGACTAGTGTATCGGGCTGTGCATCAGTCTTGGCATCGATCGCTTCATTATAGTATGTCCTGGTCTGCTACATTACGCTTATAAACTTTGAGAAAATTTTAGCTGCATGTATTATCTGTTGCTTAAGAATTCTTTCGCGAAATGGAAATTAGAGATACTAAACAGCATTATTCACTTGTGATATAAAATGTCGGGTTGCTCGTGGTGCAGTGACATACTCAAAATTTAGCATCAACATCTGTATTCTATGAATCAGTATGAAGTGTGTGTGGCAAAACTTGCTTTTTATTGTACCATATAAAACGATTTCTTCCCATTCATTCACAAATGGAATGTGTGAGGAATAGCTACTTGTAAGCCTCCGTGCGGACTACAAGGAAATGTACCAGAACCATTGTCAGCAACTCTAGAAGAAAACAGAATATGTGTCAGTCAAACATACCTCAATCGCCATAACTTTGGTGATGCCATTGCAGTATTTCTCTACGGCGCAGACGAACTTCAATTAATTTTGACACTTATAGAGCGAACTTGAAGTACAGTGCAAAAGTTAGTTACATTAACAGGAAGATTATGTGTAATAAACTAATTGAAAAGAAAACAGCAGAAATTAACATGGAGACATAGAACTAGTTGACTAAATTTTATCATTAGTTACCAAAGGTAGGCTCATGACTTATGTAAATACGAGTATTTTCTTTAACACTCGACATGTACAAGAGGTAGTTATAAAGTCATTTACAAATCGAGAAAACAGTTACGTAATTAATTTTTGTTAGTTTGTAGGCACTTGTCTGCAGATGTGGTTCACGTTGAATTCCCTCACTATAGTACCGTAGCACTCCCATAGAGGGGTCAATAAAAATGGCGGAGCCTACTGATAACGTAGTGCGGTAATTCTTTTCTATGTTCGACAGGAAAAACGCTGCAACGATTCCTGATGAGTTTGTGAAAATATACAGCAACAATGTACCATCATATGACACATGGTTAGTTGGCGCAGACGCTCCCAGTGTGGTCAGACAAATCTAAATGATGAAGAACGAAGTGGCAGACCAGCTCTCTGTGAAGACCGGGATTTATAAGACAAATGGAGGCCATGCTCCTCGAAGAGCGGGTTCTCGCAATCGTGGCGATAGGGGAGGTTGTAAAAGTTAATCATCGGTCAGTTTTAAACATCTCGCACTACATTTTGGGAGGCCGCGGTGACCGAGCGGTTCTAGGCGCTTCAGTTCGGAACCTCGCGACTTCTACGGTCACAGGTTCGAATCATGCCTCGGGCATGGATGTGTGTGTTGTCCTTAGGTTAGTTGGTTTTAAGTAGTGCTAAGTTCTAGGGGACTGATGACCTCAGAAGTTTAGTCCCATAGTGCTCAGAGCCATTTGAACCATTTTGAACTACATTTTGAACACGAAAAAGATCGCCGTTTGCTGTGTTTCTCTACTGCTCACAACTCGTTCCAGCTGCTGGAATATTGCAGTTGTCATGCAAACTGAGACGACCATGGGCGAGCATAGGTGATGGGTGAACTACTATAACCCCAGCACTAAGTAACAAAGCAAGGAGTTGAAACATGCAGATCTACTACCCCTGAGATTCATTCGGCAGAGAACACGGTCACGCATGCTGCTTCATTGGACTATCGAATTCACCACACCCGATCCGCTCCCCCTTCCCCTGAATTTTTCTGATCTGACGAGGTTGCGGGAGGCTGTCAAGACGAAATGTTTCTGGAAGGTGTCCGAGTAGATGTTTTTGCTGCACGACAGTGTCCCATTTCGTTCTGCACAGAACACGGTCCCACATGCTGCCGCTTTGGACTATTGAATTTGCCACAACACCCGATTCCCCCTCCCCCTCACTTCCCCCGAATATCTCTGATATGACAGCCAGTGACTTCCTCCATATCCTGCGTATGAAGAAAAATTTACGTGACAGGGATTTCCAGAATAACGATGAGGTATTTCCGAAGGTGAACTTTCCTTGAACATCCAAAATGCGGACTTCTGCAACCAAGATATCCGCCAAGTCACCTTCTGTTGGTAAAAAAACGTCATATTGAAGAGTGAATATGACGAGGAAGGATACACCATCGCCAAGTTTCCTGATCGCAGCTCTGTTTTTTCGAGGTGATGTTTGAGACTTTTATAACTAACTCTCGTACTAATAGTTTTTGAATTACAGAAGCGATACACGATCTTTTAATGCGAAAGTCGTTCAGACACTACAGGTTACTTAGCAAGCAATGGAGGCCACATTGCCTGACAAAAGAAGCTAAGCACACTGAAGGGGGCGAGGAAACGAAGTCAAACTTCACAATTTGAAATGGCGCTACAATACAGTCACATGAACTACCACACGAGGATGCACCATGTCTGTGATACACTGTTGTGCCATGAAAGTTCTCTCTGTCGCCACCAGCCGTGACCTGCAGTCATACTCTATAGCTTCCGACACCATAACAGTAGGAGTAAAACCGCTGTGCCTCTGCATAACAGAAGAATGGGACCTCTCCCCAAACCGCCGCCATATTCAAATGGCTCTGAGCACTATGGGACTTAACAGCTATGGTCATCAGTCCCCTAGAACTTAGAACTACTTAAACCTAACTAACCTAAGGACAGCACACAACACCCAGCCATCACGAGGCAGAGAAAATCCCTGACCCCGCCGGGAATCGAACCCGGGAACCCGGGCGTGGGAAGCGAGAACGCTACCGCACGACCACGAGATGCGGGCCGCCGCCTTATTCGCCAGCGACTACGATGTACTTGCGATCCTGCCTTGTGCCTGCCTTCATGTTTCCTTGCAGTCCAGTAATCGATCACTGTCACAGCTGAATGGTTCGCAAATCTGGATACTTCACGATTCGACCAGCCTGACAAACAGCGACCCATAGTGAGCCCCCTTTCAGGCTTTCAGGTGCTGATATAACTGTCTCAGACGAGAATATGACCTCTCCTCCATCACTCAGCATCTGACGCTCTACACTTCTCTAATAGACCGTACCAGGTTTCATAACAACACTAAACACCAACAACACTAATGCACTCTATCTGTGACAGAGAACTCTTACCATTTAGTGATAGAAGCTGAAGAAATAAATTAAAATTTTTGCCACGGCAGAGACTTTAAATCAGGCCTCCTTGCTATCTAGGTAGATTTTCTAGCCATTACACCACCACAGCATTATATCTAACATAGCTTTACCCTCCCTGACACGAACTACGGTTTACATCTTGAGCTTGTTTTCCCTTTCTCAGATCGTCACTATTGCTGAGGCTATCCGGTATTGGAATAGTACCCCAGAATTGGATGTACTGCGGGAATCCTGCCTGTGTCTCAGGCTTAGGTAATGTCCAAATCTGATATTATTAAAATTTTCCTTCAGATATTTAATGTAATTAGATCTGTAGATCACCTACGCCTGAGTCACTGGCAGGATTTCGCCATTACGTCCAATGCTGGGGTGCTATTCCAATACCGGATAGCCCCGGCAATATTGACGATGTAAGAAAGAGAAAATAAGCTGGAGATGTAAACGGAATTTTGTATCAGGGTTGACGTTGGACTAGAGTAATCCGTGCAAGTGGGTTAGCTGTAATGCTGTGGTGGTGTAATAGCTAGCATAAGTGCCTCAAGAGCAAGGAGAGCTGGGTTCCAATCGTGCTTGTTGTGACTTGGCAAGACAGCCAAGCCACTATGACGTAGCCGAAAGGCACGCGTTTAAGCTCACGCAGGCTTGCGTGAGGTCTGGAACGGTTAAAGGAGTTGAGTCTAGTAAAAAAAGTACGTAGCTTCTGGAATACTTAACTTTAATCCATAATTGGTAAACATCGGTCTGACGGTAGATGCATCACCAGATAAATAGCAATTGATAATGGCGCCTTGCTAGGTCGCAGCAAATGACCTAGCTGAAGGCTATGCTAACTATCGTCTCGGCAAATGAGAGCGTAATTTGTCAGTGAACCATCGCTAGCAAAGTCGGCTGGACAACTGGGGCGAGTGCTAGGAAGTCTCTCTAGACCTGCTGTGTGGCGGCGCTCGGTCTGCAATCACTGACAGTGGCGACACGCGGGTCCGACGTATACTACCGGACCGCGGCCGATTTAAAGGCAACCACCTAGCAAGTGTGGTGTCTGGCGGTGACACCACAGTGGTCAAGGCAAAAATGTTAATTAATTTCTTCAGCTTCCATCATTGTCGTAGATAAAGATGAGGCTCAGATGCCTGGAGGAGAATTTAATTATACTGGTTGATCAAAAAGTCAGTATAAATTTGAAAACTGAATAAATCACGGAATAATGTAGATAGAGCGGTACAAATTGACACACATTCTTGGAATGACATGGGGTTTAATTAGATCCAAAAAATACAAAAGTTCAAAAAATGTCCTACAGATGGCGCTTCATCTGATCAGAATAGCAATAATTAGCATAACAAAGTAAGACAAAGCAAGGATAATGTTCTTTACAGGAAATGCTAAATAAGTCCACCATCATTCCTCAAAAATAGCTGTAGTCGAGGAATAATGTTGTGAACAGCACTGTGAAGCATGTCCGGAGTTATGGTGAGGCACTGGCGTCGGATGTTGTCTTTCAGCATCCCTAGAGATGTCGTCGATCACGATACACTTGCGACTTCAGGTAACCCCAAAGCTAATAACCGCAGGGACTGAGGTCTGGGGACCTGGGAGGCCAAGCATGACGAAAGTGTCGGCTGGGCACACGATCATCACCAAACGACGCGCGCAAGAGATGTTTCACGGGTCTAGCAATATGGGGTGGAGCGCCATCCTATATAAACATCATACGTTCCAGAAGGTGTTTATCAGCCAGGCTGGGGATGATGCGATTCTGTAACATATCGGCGTACCTCTCACCCGTCACGGTAGCAGTTACTGACGTTTTGCTGTCCAGCGCCATCTGTCGGACATTTTGTGAACTTTTTTTTTTTTTGTTCTAATAAAATCCCATGTCATTCCAAGCATGTGTGTCAATTTTTACCTCTCTATCTACATTATTCCGTGGTTTATTAAGTTTTCAACTTTATACTGACTTTTTGATCACCCGGTATATAATTTCAGTATACCGATATTGCATTGCATACACGTCATTTCGAGAAAGCGTTTCACTTTAAACAAATAGTGCATATTATTATCATCGACTTCGACAATATTGCGTTTTCAGTGTCTCCCATGAGTAGACGCTACGAACTGCCTAAGCTTACGTTCCTTTGTGTTCGGCTGATTTCGTAATAACATCATTTCCTTCATATTCCTAAGAAAGTCAACATTTCTATCTTTTAAATTAACCTCCTCTGTACAATACTTCGTTTGTGCCTCAAAAGATAAAAAAATTGTCTAAGAAATAAAAACGGATCTCAATGAAGCTAATGAAACATTCAAATTACGGCATTCCATGCCTGAGTGCGGTAATGCTAGGCCTGGCGGCACCTAATCTGAAAGTGACGCACAGAAAAAAAATCGTAATTGTTAAGGGGTGAAAGCAGGAAATAAGAAAAACGAGCGGGGTTGGCTTTCCTGGCGTCCTTAAAAGGATGTCACTCTTTTCCGAGAGAGGGGAGCCGTCGTATTTTAATAGGGTAAGGCAGGGTAACATTTGACAGCATTTTCTCTTCCGGACGGAAACAATGGCTGACGGGCTTTTTATCAATTAAAGCGGGTGCCGGGGTGTGCTTCGGGCGTCGGGTAAAAGAGGGAAAGAATTTCGGAAAAGTAATTTCCGAGCTTCTTTCAAACCGTCAATCATTTTGCGAGAGGGGTGCCCGCAACATTCTCAGCGACCTTTTCCCGCAAGCAGTGGCAAGCCGTTTCGCGAGGTTAGAAAAAATGATCGTCATAAAAATAAGTCGAGCTCTCTCACTGTCGGGGAAATCGACTTTAAAAATATTTTGCGCCACTTCTGGAAAGCGTCACTGAGATCGCAATGAGAAACCAGAAAGGAGCCTCGGGGTTTCCTGGGACAAGAGTGTAAGCCTTGAATAATACTCGTGCTACATACCGAAAAAATTATGCCAAGAGGAAAAAGAAAAGTGACTTTCAGTATTGCTTTTTCTTTATTGTTCTTTAAAGTCATCATTATTTGCGTTTCCAGGCAGCGGAACGTGACACTTTTTTAGCCGAAAATATTTACATTTCTATATTAGGAAAAAGTAAAAATAAAAACCAGACGATAACTGCGCTTATACAGTTACATACAGAAAATGTCTTTATGATTCAAAATATATAATTGGAGACTTTTTTAAAATTTCACAGACTGGCAATTTAGACAACTCTTAAAAACACGTATAGATGAAGATATTGATGTTTCTATGATTTGATGATGGTGACTGAAAACAGTCATGCTAACAACGTAAATGACAAAGATTATTGCTTTAGTGTTATCGTGAAGTAAGTGATACCAGAGGCTGATTGTGGAATGGACATGAGAAGCGAAGTGATGTGCTTATATAACGCTATGAAGGGGCATTCCTGACTATAGTTAGTATTAAAGGTATATGGCGGGACGGATTTCATGGTCGGTAACTAGGAGTTTGTTTAAGTTCCGGTGTGAGAGTGGAAAAGGCATAGAGGTGCATGGAAAGTGGGATATGGATGCATTGATGCAGCAGAGTTCCTGGATTGGAAATAAGGGGGTAGAATATGGAGTGCTCTAAGCAGAGAAGAAGTGTTGAGAATTGGATGAGTTGGTATTGGATGTGAAAGAGGAATCAAAGTGCGTACCTCTTGACGATTTCAGCTGATCTGTAAAATTGGAGAGGACTGTTGTTTTCGTTAAACATGACCTATTAATTATAGGTTGCTCATCGGAGTCAAGGGTCACTCACGGTTCATCTATTCTAGACCGTCTTAGACGGAAATTGGAGAAGATGCACTTAACTACCAAGTACATGCAGAACCAGTGTGCATTAAAAAGGAGGTAATGGGAGAAAATTCAATAAAAACCACCACGTAGCGTTCTAAAGAAAAAAAAAATTGTTACGACCAGGCCGAAAGAAGTAAGAGCGAGAACTCATATTGTAGTACATTGGGCAACCAAAGGAACAAACACAAATTTCATCTTTCATTACTTTTTCCGAAGAACAGCGACACAGACGAATGCGACGTACGAAATAGTAATGTTTTGCAACTGGTTGAAGCTCCTTTGCCACTGAAACGAGACTGTGATGTGGCATGCTCGGGTCGACCGGCATGAAAAGCAGTAGCGGAGGAAGTTTTTTCACATACTCTTTACAGAATCGTACTGGTATTTCGTCAGGACCGGTCAGCTCTGCTGAGAGGTTTTAGTTGCTTTCCTGTCCAATGGTCACTTATATCGATTTATGTCATTCTGACTTCCGTGCGACGATTGAAAGGAACAACCACAGCATAATCTGTCTCAGTGAAACGGTTTTGGAAAAAGATGTTTAATATCTCTGCCCTCTCTCATCCTCCATTTCGAGACCGTCATGATGACAGAGTGTCTGGTTGTCTAGATAGACAACTTCGACCCGTTTACTGGTTTAACGAAAGTTCAAAACTTGGTTTCGTTCAGTTTTTGTTTGGCCGGCCGCGGTGGTCTAGCGGTTCTAGGCGCTCAGTCCGGAGCCGCGCGACTGCTACGGTCGCAGGTTCGAATCCTGCCTCGGGCATGGATGTGTGTGATGTCCGTAGGTTAGTTAGGTTTAAGTAGTTCTAAGTTCTAGGGGACTGATGACCATAGATGTTAAGTCCCATAGTGCTCAGAGCCATTTGAACCATTTTGTTTTTGTTTTTGATTGTCTGTGGAGTTTTGGGCTACGTTTAATTTTCAGTGAAGCTCTCTTTGCCTTCGTAGAGGCTTTGTAACACGGCTCTCGAACTACGGCGGGTCTTTCCATACGTCACAACTGTGCTCAGCAAATACGTGTCTAAGGCATATTTTACAGTTAAAAAATGGTTCAAATGGCTCTGAGCACTATGGGACTTAACTTCAGAGGTCATACGTCCCCAAGAACTTAGAACTACTTAAACCTAACTAGCCTAAGGACATCACACATATCCATGCCCGAGGCAGGATTCGAACCTGCGACCGTAGCGGTCGCGCGGTTACAGACTGTAGCGTCTAGAACCGCTCGGCCACTCCGGCCGGCTGTTGTACAGTCCTCTTCAACTTTGGCCATTGACGAACATTTTCGGTACAGGGGATGAACTTTTCATCTTATCCGCTCATGTAATCTGAAATCTTTTTTTTTCACTCTTGCTAAGCAAAAAATATTTTCATGTATTTCTTTCCGTTCTTATTTACAGCTGTATTCTGTGATGCTGTAGCGGCCTTATGATCACTGATGCGCTGTTCTACTCCGAGTTCAAAAGTTCTGGCCTGTTGGTGATCAGTAGATCTAATATGTTATTTTCACGAGTAGTTTCTCTGATTAGCTGCGCAAAGTAATTTTCGGAAAAGTCATTTAGAACAATGATTTCTTATCCTTACAATCAACCTTAATCACTTGAGACTTCCAGCCCATGGCTGGTAAGTTGAAATCTTCACCTAACACTGTAACATAACCAGGAAAGATGCACAACATTTTCCCACAAGTGTTCGCCACAACACTTATCTCTATCCAAATTATTTCTCATTCTTGATCTGTATCAACCTTTTTAATTATTATCGTACTTTTTAAAACTATAAACACGTCTCCACCAACGACATTCAACCTATCTTTGTAATATACATTCCAATCGGAATTTATAATTTCACATCTATTAATATCTGGTTTCAGCCAGCTTTCTGTCCTAGTAATATGTGGGCATTGTTGAAGTTTATAAGGGTCATTAGTTCAGATACATTTGCACAGACACTCTTGCAAGTTAACTAATACTATATCAAAATTTTCTTTCTGCGACATGCTGCGACAAACGCTACTTTCTTTAATCAATGGGGGAGTTATTCTTTCTGCTGAAATTAGAACATATCGTATAGGGCCTGTGGACACTTTTCACTGTCCTTAAAGAGACCCACGAGTGTAAACCACACTGATGCTTATGTGTAGTCCACGCCTGACCTGTTAAGAGGGGTCCTACAATTGTCCATCTGCCTGTTGCGATCCTGGTAGAGCATCGCTGAATTCCAGCATCCTCCATTTGGTTCTCTTGCTACTGAGCTACGGGCGCCAAACAGTAGTATAAGCAGCACTAAAAGATGTGGTTTTACCAAAAGATACACTCCACATACCAACAGTTGTCTGAAGGAATCTAAGTTTTCCGTTTGGTTCCCACATTACTTACCTCACTTGTTTTTCCGTTTCGTACAGCTTCATAAGGCTACCTTTAGACGTGTAAACTGCGATAAAAACTAAGGTTCCATTAAGTTTCTGGATTGCAGCCGGATTATGACTTCTTGCCGCGATATTTCGGCTGACACTCATTCAGCGATCTTCAGGTGACTGTTTTGCGCTGGAGATGGCTGGTTCTTATCGCTAACTTTATATGAAAAATTGGCGCAGAGACGCATGCGCAAAGAGAGCCGCTAAATGATGGCGGCTACACACGTAACTGCATGCTTGACAGGCACGCTTGTGCAAGAACGCATGTGCAAGCATGCACAAAATCCGCTCGCCCCCACACAGCTCACCGAGCGGGGTGGCGCAGTGGTTAGACACTGGACTCGCATTCGGGAGGACGACGGTTCAATCCCGCGTCCGGCCATCCTGATTTAGGTTTTCCGTGATTTCCCTAAATCGCTCCAGGCAAATGCCGGGATGGTTCCTCTGAAAGGGCACGGCCGACTTCCTTCCCCATCCTTCCCTAATCCGATGAGACCGATGACCACGCTGTCTGGTCTCCTTCCCCAAACCAACCAACCAACCACACAGCTCAAGCATGCTTGTAAAAGCAGCAGTGTATTTAGGCTGGAAAATGTAGACCTCAGACGACGATGTGCTGGCGGTGGCAGCCTTTTTGCTTACAATAAAGAAAGCAAGAGACACTCACACTGCGCAGACTGACTCAGAAAATCAGTGCATGAACAAGTCTCCTTGTAGTTGGTACACACACTCAAACATGCACATGCATCAACGCTTGCACAATCATGCATAATCGAAATTCAGTCAAGCATCAAGCTGTTTATACAAGCCTGGTGTTTGAGCAAATTTATTCTACGCGAATCAAGCGTTCTTGTGCAAGTACACTTGTGCAAGCCACCTTGATTGACCTCTGTCGACTTCCGCGCTATCTTCGAATGTTGCTCCATCTCTGGCGCGCAGGCGCGTGCGTGTTGGTATTACTAAGTGGGTGTTGTCTGTAGGAATGCGCGATCGCCGGGTTCAGATGCCAAAATTAATGAAATTAACTGGCGCTAGCCGTCTCATTAGCCATAAAATGTTTCCTTTCTGAAGAAATTAAAGAAATCACCGGGTTCCACGACTTCTCCAGTTGAAAGCCGTCATCATGAGTAATAAGGTCTTCCGCCAAACGTATTTCCACCGATTCTTTATTAATTGAATCCCAGGAGGCTCTCTTAGAGGCCAAAATTTCCGTGGCAGAATAATATATGGAATGTCCTGTGGAGGTACAGTGCTCGCTTATGGTTGACTTACTGGGAAGTGAAAAGCGAGTGTGGCTAACATTTTCAACGCATATTTCACGCGATGTGCACGTTCTCTTACCAATTTAGGCTTTGTCACACTGCCAAGGTATTCTGTAGATTCCAGCCTTTCGCAATCCCAAATGGTCCTTTGATGCACTGAGAAGAGCGCTAGTATTTGAGGTGGGCGAAAGATTACTTAGACATAGTATCACCATTATGTATGCGTATGCACTCCATAGATGGAACATTATTCAAAGGCAGTGCAAAAACTGAACATAGGTCGCTCATGTAGTGGCTGTCTTTGCACATGCGTCTCTGTACCAATTTTGGTATAAAGTTAAAAATGTGAACTAGCAATCTTCTTGGTACGCTCACTCGTAATGTGGCAGTTTGATACGGCCACTGACTATGAGAAATCCTTGGTACGTTCACCACTATAACTACCGATATGGTTGTGTCACTTCTTACCGACAACATTGAGCTGCCATCGTCGGAAGGTGGTACGGGACGGAGTCCCACAGCCACACCTGCGACGTGCAATACAATGATGTCAGTGTCATTGCAATATGGGAGGGTCTTACTTCTATGAGGTGCTACAATAAAGTAATGAGACTGATTTTCTTTGCAAGATGTGGCAACCCTGCAGGCTTGCGTAGGCACAATATCTTTGACCTTGGTCTATAAGCTGCTGCTAGTCCAAGCAGCACATCGATGCAACTGCTCAGTTGTGAGTTGTGCTGTAATAAGTTAACATGTGTTTATGTTTCTCGTCACGGAAATGGAACCGCATAATATAGCGCAACGGTATGCCATTTCTTTTTGCGTTAAATTGGGTGAAAACGTGACGACAACTTACGGTAAGCTTCAGAAGGATTTTGGAGAGGAGGTTATGTCAAGAGCTCGCTCAAGTTTTTCGTTGGCATAAAATGTTTTCTAGGCAGAACGAATATTGATGATGAAGACCGCAGTGGACGACCATAAACCTCACGGACGGATGTCAACTTGGCCAGGGTGCGTGAACTCGTACGATCTGATCGAAGATTATCCATGAAATGATTGTAGATGAACTGAACATCAACTGAAGATCTTGGTATGATTGAATTCTGCATTACGATAATGCGCCATCCCATACTGCTCTGTCAGTACACCAATTTTTAACCTCAAAACAAATTTCAGTACTATCACAGCCACCTCATTCACCAGATATCGCTCCGTGCGACTTTTTTCTGTTTCCAAGAGTCAAAACGGCGGTCAAGGGACACCATTTTCAAACAACATAAGATGTCCAAAAAGCTGTGACGAGGGTCTTGGAGGATATTAAAGAAGATGAGTTCCAGAAATGTTACCATCAATGGCAGAAGCGCTGGAAAAAGTGTGTGCAGTAAAAAGGGAACTACTTTGAGGGAGACAACACTAAGTTAAAACGGTAAGCAACATTTTTTTTTTCACATCAGTCTCATTACTTTATTGTCGCATCTCGTATGCCAAGACAGTTCGATCGCACTGAACCGGTGACGCTGTACGGCAACATCCCACAAAAAAAAAAGCAATCTCCAATGCAAAACACTCGCCAGAAGATGGACGAATGGCTGTCAGCTGAGATATCGTGGCAAAAAATCTACGTAATCCAGGTACAGCCCCTAAACTTCATGGAGTAATTTTTCCGTCAGGAAAATTTCAAGAATCACAAAGCTGTAGATGTTTGCAAGAAAGGGAGTCTTTTCTGTTTTATGCCCAATTTCTTAAATTCAGGTGCAGCTATGATGGGCCGACACTTTGTACACAGTCGGAATAAAGCGCTGGGGAAATATTCAAAGTAACATTCCAGTATTCTGTGAATACAGATCAAATGCTTGACCCACTGCTCCACGTCAGTTGCCGTTATTCATCGACGATGTATTTAATAGATCTGCGTCCGTCGTTTATACTTTGTTGATTCAAGTCAGAATTGCTGTATCGATTATCAAGTATTCAAGACATTAATTCCACAGTTTTCGGTTCGATGCAGTTGTTAGATTACTGCCGCACCACCTATCAACCTGTTCGCCTCATATATTTGCAGGTTAGTGTCCATTCTTAGTGTAGACTACAAAATGGGCAATAAGTTCATGCGAGAACTAATTGGAGTATAATAATTCTCCCTGCAGTTTCCTGCCCTTCCCATTTTTGGCACACGCGCTTTAATTTTAACGGCTTCCATCATTTTAACATTCATCGGCTCTACCGCCGTCTCCTGGCTCTCACGAAGGGATTATTTAAATATAGGCGGAAAAAAATTGATATCTAATTTAGTTATTCATCTAATGGGATACAGATTGCCGCGGGAAATTCTGGGCCCCGCTTGCTGTTTTATTTCGCGGTGTTTCCTCCTGCTTCGGCCTCCCTCTTCCTCGTCGCTAGCCCCTCAGCTCGGGAAACCTCCCACGCAGTACTCCCTACCCCCTTCTCGCAGCCATACGGCTGCGTTTATTAATCTGTTTTCGCGGCGTCGGGATATATGTACGATCGTCACAAGCAGCTGTTGTGCGCTCTCTGATATATTCAGTTCGCCGGCGTAATAAATGTATAAATCACGGAGGACGTCTCGAGCCCCGCTGTGGCCCTGTGCGATCTCTTGCTTCTCTCCCGACTCAATGGAGAACGTGTGGCATTGTCACCCTCACGGCATTCGCGTTTCCTGCTTCACGAAATGGGCCGGCAGATCTGTCCTCGTTCATCACCCCACGCTTTATGCTGTCTTCCTACAAATGCAGATTGTTTTCAACGCAGTGAAGCATATACGTTTCAGAACACAGCATCTGCTTTTACATCTATACTCTAAGTATAACTGCGGAGTGTTGGCAGAGGGCTCTTCTCTCTCCTTTTTATTTATTTATTTTTTCTTCTTCATTAAATTCAGCTTAGTATGCCGCTCTTCAGCCTACAGACTTTGTTTTAAAAAGACGAAGATAATAAATAATAAAAACAGGTGATAAAATCGGAGACTTAAATGGTAACATGGTGAAAAAATCGTGGAACTTAAAACATAGAACAAAGGGATGATGATGCTAATAAAATACATGTGAAGCAGACAGTCTGGTTTCTGTTCGCAAAGGACATAAAATTCACACCCAGCGACAGCATGGTTTCTGTTCGCGACACTTGGAAAGACGAAACAACACTGAACATTCGCTGAAACACTGCACTAAAAGGTTGGCAAATATGACATACCACAGCCAAGAGCAGATGGGGGAAACTGGACAGATGATGGGAAAATAAAAAAGGGGGGAAGGAGAGGAAAAGCGAAGGGGGTAGGGGGGAAAGGAGCCAATGGAGGATGTGGACCCATAAGAGGAGGGGGGGGGGGGTGCTGGACAGACGCGACAGGCAGTGAGGAAGGCAGAGGAGGGGAATACAAAAGGACTCGGGGGGGGGGGGGGGAGAAGGGAGGTAGGGAGAGGTTAGGTGGGGAGAAAACAGGATGGAAGGGGAAGGGAAGAGGGAGCCCAGGGAAAGGACAGAGGAAAGGAGGGGGGGGTGAGGATCAGAGTTGATAGGAGGGATAAATGGAGGGAGAGAGGGCATCATCCGGGAGGGGGAGTTGATGGAAGCCACCTTGGGAAAGGAGATGAAGGGTGTAGCGATGGAGGGTAGGGGGGACACAACAGTGAAAGCGTGGCAGGGGGCGGTGACTGGAGAGGAGAGGAGCAACCAGGGGGTGAGGGGGATCAAAGCGGCGGGAGGTGTAGATTATGCGGAGATGTTCGAGGAATAGGAGTAGATGGGGGAAAGGAATGAGGTCATAGAGGATCCACGTGGGGGACAGGAGGCGTATATGGAAGGCGAGACGGAGTGCATGACGCTTATAGAATTTGGGGGGGGGGGGGCAGATATCCAGGTGGGACTGGCATAACAGAGGATGGGACGGATTAAGGAGTTGTAGGTGTGGAGGATGGTAGAGGGGTGCAACCCCCATGTCCGGCCAGAGACATCACACACATCCATGATGCCCGAGGCAGGATTCGAACCTGCGACCGCAGCAGCAGCGCGGTTCCGGACTGAAGCGCCTAGAACCGCTCGGCTGCAGCGACCGGCACCTAGGAGGAATCTACAGGTGGCGAAACACCGACTCATTACTTCGAAACAAAACAGCAATCCATGGAGTGGCGTCGGACCACTTCCCCTCCGAAGAAAAAGTTCAAAGCCGCACCCACAGCCGGTGAAGACGTGGTGACGGTCTTACGGGATGCCGAAGAGATTATTCTGTTTGATGTCCTCCCTCATGGTGCAACGATCAGCTCTGAAGTGTATTTTGCTACCCTCGGGAAACTGAAGAATCGACGTCAGTGTGTTCGTCACTACAAAAATGCGAACGAACTTCTCCACGAAAATGCAGGACTTCACACGAGTCTGTGAGCCCGAGAGGAGCTCACAAAACTTCGTGGGACTGTTCTTCCTCATCCACCATACAGCCCGGATCTCGCAGCTTCCGGCTTCCATCTGTTCAGCCCAACGAAGGATGCACTCCGCAGGGCCGCTGTACGTGGATGATGGGGAAGCTATTGATGCGGCAATATGTTGGCTTCGATGTCGACCATTAGAATGAGATCACGCGGGCAAACGGGCCCTTCCCAATAAGGTGACGTAAGGCTGTCGCATTAAAGGAGATTATGTTGAAAATAGGGTTTTGTAGCCGAAAGAGTGGGGTATTATACGGTGTATGGGAATCCCTCATAAAACCAACCTGCTCTCAGGAAAAAAATGTTTTGCGTTACTTATTGAACGGCTCCCGTAGTGTAATTTTCTCTTCGCTGCCCCAAATGGAGCGATACATAGGGGTTGCTGTATTTCTTTAATATTTCACTATATACAGGTAAGTAGGCTTTCGCGATTTAGTAATGATAATCTTCTAACAGCTGCCAGTTGAGTCTTTACTGCGTCCTTGTGACCCTCTCCTTAGTTTCAAACAAACCTATGACATACGTTCAAATGGCTCTGAGCACTATGCGACTTAACTTCTGAGGTCATCAGTCGCCTAGAACTTAGAACTAATTAAACCTAACTAACCTAAGGACATTACACACATCCATGCCCGAGGCAGGATTCGAACCTGTGACCGTAGCGGTCGCTCGGCTCCAGACTGTAGCGCCTAGAACCGCACAGCCACTCCGGCCGGCTATGACGCGTGCCCTGTTTCAAGGATAGGAAGCATGAGTACCTTGTAAGGAATGCCTTTTATTGACTGAAAGTATTTTCCCAGTATCCTGACAATGAATCTGCTTTGCCTGCAGCTGACAAATACCTATCTATTGTTGTACCCAAGTTGTTATAATTCTATTGGCGGCTCATTGATATGTCGTAGCAGATTGCTTTTTCCGTTTTGTGAAGTGCATATCTTTGAGCATCTAAGAGAGTTGATAACACTGACCTTTCGTGCGTCATGGACGCTGGTTGTTATGCTCCCAAAGGATATCGACGAAGTTTCGTTGAATGGTTCGCACGCTAACACTTGTTGATGGCCCAGCATTTAAGTCTGCAGCAATTTGCCGAAGGTTTGCACTTCTGTCACGTTGAATGATTCTCTTCAGTTGTCATTGGTCCCGTTCTTGCAGGATGTTTTTCCGGACGCAGCGATGTCTGAGATTTGATGTTTTACCGGATTCTTGATATTCACGGTACACTCGTGGAATGGTCGTACCGGAAAATCCCGATTTCATCGCTACCACGGAGATGCTGTGTCCCATCGCTCATGCGCCGACTATAACATCACGTTCAAACTCTCTTAAATCTTGATAACGTGCCACTGTAGCAGCAGTAACCGATCTGACAACTGCGCCAGTCGCTTGTCTTATATACACGTTGGCGACTGCAGTGCCGTATTCTGCCTGTTTACGTATCTCTGTATTCGAATACGCGTGCCTATACCAGTTTCTTTGGCGCTTCAGTGTATTTAGGCTATAAACTGTCTACCCATCTTCGAAGCGAGCCGTAAGGGCTGATGGTATTCTCCCGCCCACCTTACTTTCCGCTAGGACGACCCATGTACACATATACCTCTGCCTTCTCCTAGCGGTAAATAAGGTAGATGCGATCACGTTACTATCAGTCTTTACGGATCACCCCGAAGATGGCAGAGCGGTTTACCACCGAAGTATTAGCAGCAGACCAATTACGGCTACAGCAGAGTTTCCACGTTGTTACGAATTACGGCCCAGATACATAGTTCAGAATACAAAATTACAATAGAGCACTCAGAATCATTAGTCAGTATTTCAAAACAAAAGAAGTCAGAAAGCAAATAAGATTAACAGCATATATAGTTTTAGCACGACAAATCCTCTGTTATTCCAGCGAAGCAAGGACATTTCCATATCAAGATGAATTGAAATTTGTGTGGAGAGCTTTAGGATATAGTCTGCTATAGCACAAACTTAATAAATCCACAGCCAAAGGTCTTAAGGTAAAAACCTGTAAGATGTCCGGTCGTGTTTTACTGTTCTTTTGCAAGACCTGTTGTTTGCTATCGTTTTTGACTCAGCATCAGATTATTTACTGACAGCATCACAGTCATAGCCTCTCTGGCCATGTGCTCATGTGACACATGTGCTTTCCAACTGAAACTACCTTTTTGCAACCCGCGTTCCTCACTAAACATACTATGACGTATAAGGCTATTGGAACGTAACAGTTTATAGGTAATGCTGATTTTATTGTATCATACATCCATAAAAATTAACTCTTCAAGCCACTGCGCACATTACCTATTTGTGCACCTTTTTTGCAGGCCCTAGCTAACGGGGCGTCCCTGCATCAGATGTGATCTTCGGTCCAAAAGGGAGTGATAAGGGTAACATTAGATACTTAGCAGCTTACACTTACAAGCAACACATTACGTTCAAGAACGTATATAAAATTGGCTTGCATGATATTAGAAGAATAAAACACTACAAACTGTAACGACAAATTCTAAATAATTTACCCTGACGAAATAGATCACTGGGTGAACGATGCAAGAGATCGAAGGAGGCCGTAACTGCCTACTTGGTGTATTACCTGAAAGGATGACGAAGATGGTGGTGGTCGAGAAGCCGAAGACGACGACGATAATGATGAAAATAATGAAGAAGAAGAACGAGCATTTTACACTACATCAACGACTCAAAGCGTGTGGTCTGAAGTAAGCATAAGAGAGCTGCAGGGAGGCACACAACTTTGTTGTGACTGGAAGTTCACGGGGAAATTTGCATCCGTCAGCAGCAGATGCTGCGGCGCAATGTATGCAGTGGAGGAGCTTGATAAACCGAGCGTAAGCCAAGACTGAGTCGGGCTGTTAGCACGTTATGTCGCACCGCCTTGCATATATCCCCTTTGGCGGGATGAATTTGTAAATGGCGCTTACCATACATGGGAAGTCGAATGCATTTTGGCTTTAACATTCTAAAATTTGAAACAAAATCGCAACTGACCGCGTAAGAATTGTTGGGGGTTAGTTTGTTGTGACCGTATCGGATGTGTTTCTGGCTTGCGCTTAGTGAACAGTAAATTCGCGTCCAAACGGTTGCAATCACGTTGAAGCATGTTTTATCGAGATTTCGGACACAAGTGCTCCGTCTGGAATATGTGGATGAATAGTTTTATGAATGTATAATGTGGAGATCAATAACCATTTTCCCCGGTTTTCGGGAGTCGATAGCACATGCAGACTTGATGATTTTTGCGTGAAATACCAGTGTTACACAAGGTGAAAGATAAATACCTTCTATTTCTTACAAAAAAAGTTAGTGATTCGAAGTGAAAATGATGAAAATTACGAATAAAAATTTTGTTAGTGTAGACCAATATAGAGTAAATAAAATGGTTTGAATTTGAACGGATTTGTAGCAGAGAAAGGTGCTGTCACCCATATTATTAATCGTAGTTACGGAGAAATTTCATAAGAATATTAAGCAGATTATTAGCAAGAGATGGAATAAAACCAAGTTTTTATGGACGACATGGTGATATTGAATGAGGACGAAATGGAAGTGCAAAGGCGCATAATGTATAGAATCAACAGATAATTGGAATGAGGGAAGAGAAAAACAATGGTGATAACAAGGGGTAGGAACGAAGGAATGGTAAATATAAAATTGACTGACATTTTTTTAATATGATCAAATGCTTGATGAGAAATGATGGCCAGATACCTGGGAAAATTGGAAAAGTAATATAAGCAAACAGCTTCTACTAGAATGTAAGGAGTATTCTCTGGGACGGAGACATCCCAAATGAACGTTAGAAGAGTTCTATGTTCAAACGTGTGAACCTATACTGCCATATGTAGGTGGTACATGGACTACAGCAAAATGGGAAGAGAACAGAATATAGGCAGCAGAGACGAAATTTTTGTGAGGTGTCGAAGGCACGACAAGGAAGGGTAGAATCAGAAATAAATTGATCAGAAGAGGAACGGGAATCTCGAAACTTCAGGACTAAGTAGAGATAACAAAACCGAAGTGGTATTGGACATACGATGAGAATGGGAGGAGAGATAGTGTAAAAAATATCTTGTGAAAAGTCGCGTGGAAAGACGACGAGGAAGACCCAAAATGGTATGGGCAGATACAGTGAGGGTGTCCATAGAGAAGGGAAAAGGGACCACGAAATGTACTTGCAGAAGGAGAGAAGTGGTGAACAGACAGATAACGGTGAAAGTCCTTGACCGGCAGGAAATGGGAATGAAGAAAAAGCGACAATTTAAAAACTATACCCGTCAGGCAAGATTTTTAGTGAGTGTCAAATGTTCTTAGAGCACAACAAAAAATTAAATTTAACTTACGAATTATTATAGACTGTGAACTGTGCAGCTCACATTTACGTATGTTTTTTCTAGTCACAATAGGCGAACAATTTAATCTGAAATTCGTGTGGGTGATTTCAAGGAGTACTTCTTCCTCAACTCTGCGGACAATAATCAGTTACAGTAATGGGTGCTGTTGGTGAAACAAGAGCAGGTGGCAGAGAGTGTTGCAGCAGAAAAAGTTTGGGAACATTACACACACACACACACACACATACACACACACACACACACATATATATATATATATATATATATATATATATATATATATATATATATATATATATATATATATATACACCGGTCACAAGCATTCATTGCGTGTGTTCACGTATGTACAATCCTATAATTTACTGCTGGGCCTCTTACGAATGGGACAATTCACCGTATAAGGTGTTCTCTGCTTGCAGGAACTCACGATGGATGTTACTGGTTACTGTACATAACATAGTTTGACGAAGCTCGTATTCTTCATGCATAAGTAAGGTACGTCCGTGATATTTAAATGAAAATTAAGGCAATTTTTGAAGAGCACCATATTACTATAGCGAATAAGAGTACTGCAGATATTCTTTAATTTATTATTATTATTGTTATTTTTGGGTTAGGACAAGTTCGACGCGGACAGTCACGGCTTCCTCTGCTGCACCAACGTCTTCATTACAGAGTTGCAGTTAATACACAACGTCCTCAATTACACTACTGGCCATTAAAATTGCTACACCAAGAAGAGAGATGATAAACGGGTATTCAATGGACAAATATATTATACTAGAACTGACATGTGATTACATTTTCACGCAATTTGGGTGCATAGATCCTGAGAAATCAGTACCCAGAACAACCACCTCTGGCCGTAATAACAGCCTTGATACGCCCGGGCAATGAGTTAAACAGAGCTCGGATGGCGTGTACAGGTACAGATGACCATGCACCTTCAACACGATACCACAGTTCATCAAGAGTAGTGACTGGCGTATTGTGACGAGCCAGTTGCTCGGCCACCACTGACCAGACGTTTTCAATTGGTGAGAGACCTGGAGACTGTGCTGGCCAGGGCAGCAGTCGAACATTTTCTGTATCCAGAAAGGCCCGTACAGGACCTGCAACATGCGGTCGTGCGTTATCCTGCTGAAATGTTGGGTTTCGTAGGGATCGAATGAGGTAGAGCCACGGGTCGTAACACATCTGAAATGTAACGTCCACTGTTCCAAGTGCCATCTATGTGAGCAAGAGGTGACCGAGACGTGTAACCAATGGCACCCCATACCATCACGCCGGGTGATACGCCAGTATGGCGATGGCGAATACACGCTTCCAATGTGCGTTCACCGCGATGTCGCTAAACACGGATACGACCATCATGATGCTGTAAACAGAACCTGGATTCATCCGAAAAAATGACGTTTTGCCATTCGTGCACCCAGGTTCGTCGTTGAGTACACCATCGCAGGCGCTCCTGTCTGTGATGCAGCGTCAAGGGTAACCGCAGCCATGGTCTCCGAGCTGATGTCCATGCTGCTGCAAACGTCTTCGAACTGTTCTTGCAGATGGTTGTTGTCTTGCAAACGTCCCCATCTGTTGACTTAGGGATCGATTCGTGGCTGCACGATCCGTTACAGCCATGCGGATAAGATGCCTGTCATCTCGACTGCTAGTGATGCGAGGCCGTTGGGAACCAGCACGGTGTTCCGTATTACGCTCCTGAACCCACCGATTCCATATTCTGCTAACAGTCATTGGATCTCGACCAACGCGAGCAGCAATGTGACGATATGATAAACCGCAATCGCGATAGGCTACAATCCGACCTTTATCAAAGTCGGAAACGTGATGGTACGCATTTCTCCTCCTTATACGAGGCATCACAACAACGTTTCACTAGGCAACGCTGGTCAACTGGTGTTCGTGTATGAGAAATCGGTTGGAAACTTTCCTCATGTCAGCACGTTAAAGGTGTCGCCACCGGCGCCAACCTTGTGTGAATGCTCTGAAAAGCTAATCATTTGCATATCACAGCATCTTCTTCCTGTCGGTTAAATTTCGCGTCTGTATCACGTCATCTTGGTGGTGTAGCAATTTTTATGGCCAGTAGTGTATTTGTTCGACGTATTCTAATCTCTGTCTTCCCCTTTGTTTTTACCCTCTACAATTCCCTCAAGTGCCATGGAAGCTATTCCATGATAGCTCTCATCCTCCCATCCCGACCTCTCAGCGTTTACAAAATATTCCTTTTTTTCGTCGTTTCTTACAACCTCCACATGTCATATCTAATGAGCCCCGCTAATTTTCGACATTTTTCTGTAACACCAAAACTCAAACGCTTCGATTCTCCTCTTCTCTGGTTTCGTCACGTTTTACCCAGAGAAGAGTCTTTGTTTCTGTCTCCTTTTTGGTTTTTTTCCAGAGAAGAGTTATTAGTCCATTCCAAAGATTTTTTTGACAGTTTTCCGAAGCAATGTCTTAAACTCTCTAAGAAGATTTAAAAAATTTTCGATGAAGAGCGATTAGTTTTTCCAAAAGAGAAAGTTTTTTTACCAAGAATAATTCAGTAATTTTTTCTTAGAAGTACCTTAATTTATATGAAGACTAGTTTCATTTTTATCTATAAAAAAAGTTTAATTTCTCCTAAGAAGATTTTTAATTTCTTCTACGAAAATTTTAATATTCTGAAGACGACTTTTAATAATTGGAAGAAAGAACTATATTATAGAAACCCGCCGAAAAAGACAAATTTGGAGTGCTTAAGGATGGGTATAAGGGAGGTTTAAACCACACCATAAAAAGATCTATGCACGTTTGTACGGTGCTGCACATCAGGAGGTAACTGGTTCGAATCCTGGTGTTGGAAGAAATTTTCACCACCAGTCTTTGCACCAACGTCCGTCATTAAATTCCAAACCTCTCCACCTTGTCTGCTGAAGTGAGTGGATGTGACACTGTCGATGATGATCCATCAGTCGGATGTGGACGTCAACCCGGGCGGTTTCCTTGAAGCTCCTCCAGAGGTGAAGACTTTTTGCCGGCCCCAGGTTTCACCTTCCTCCGTTTATCATCACCATGCAAGACAGACACGACACCATACTACACACATGACCATTACAGTAACGTACGGTCAACATATACATTTACGTCACACCTTTCACATATCAGAGGCAAGAGGCACAGATACGGTCGAAGAAAACAACTCTTCGACAAGGCAGCTGAACCTATCCCTGTGGGTCTCGCAACCAACAATAATACAGGGTGTACATAAAGTCTGGGAACACTTTCAATTACCCGGCCGAAGTGGCCGAGCGGTTCTAGTCGCTACACTCTGGAACCGCACGACCGCTACGGTCGCAGGTTCGAATCCTGCCTCGAGCATGGATGTGTGTGATGTCCTTAGGTTAGTTAGGTTTAAGTAGTTCTAAGTTCTAGGGGACTTATGACCACAGCAGTTGAGTCCCATAGTGCTCAGAGCCATTAAAAACTTTCAATTATTTATTGCACAAGAGCTAAATTTTGTACAATTGTCATGCATATTGCATTTTGAAGAGAAACTCTGAAAATTTTTTTTACAAACATTCGATATGCAAACCACGGCTGACCCGGCAGATGTCAATACGGTAATCGAATCCTTGCCATAATCGTCCCAGCATGGCATCGTCGACTGTGGAAGTCGCTTCCCGTATTCTCTCCCGGAGCTCTGCAACATCACGTGGTAGAGGCGGTATATACACCAGATCTTCAATGTGTCCCCACAGAAAATAGTCACACGGAGTGAGATCTGGTGATCGAGAAGGCCATTTCATGAAACAGCTGTCCCCTTCTGCAGCATGGCCGATCCATCGATGCAGCAGCTCAGTGATCAGGTACCCACGAACTGCACGATGAAAATGGGGTGGAGCCCCATCCTGCTGAAAGATGAACGGTGAGTCCGACTGCATTTGAGGCATCAGCCGTTGCTGCAGCACGTCCAAGTAGGACGGTGCTCTCGACGAAGTGCTCTCGCATCTGAACTCGCCAATGTTTGCGACTAGTGCTGACTATCGGCAAATTACGAAACTACAATGTGGCAGTATATATGAAAAAAACTTTCAGGGCATCTCTTCAAAATGATATCTGTGCAACGTTTAGTTCTAGTGCAATAAATAATTGAAAGCGTTCCCGGACTTTATGTACACCTTGTATATGACTCTTGATATATTTTTGTGAATGCTAATGGTAGAGTAAGACCTACTCGCCCTGAGAGGAATGCATTACGCTTGCCAAGTGGGACCAGTTCAGACAGGTGGTGGAGGTATTCTCAATGGAAAAAGAAATTACTCACCACACTTACGTTGTCAAAAATGCTCCTAAGTTTGCATTTCTGCTATAAGCGTACACGGCACTATAAAACTTACTTCCATGTCACATGAATTCATATTAAGAGTGTAACAGAAATACAAGGGCTGGACAAAAAATATGGAAACACCAAAAACACAACACATTGCCACACCTAATACTGTGTCAGAAACCCCTTGGTATTCAGAACACTTTCCGGTCGTCTCAGAATAGTTCAAGTTCAGCAGACGATGATGGAGGTGGACGCTGATCACGTACCCTTGTCTCCAAAGTGGAGCACAAAGGCTCAATAATATTGTGATCTGGTTACTGTGGTGCCCAGGAGAGATGCGACAATTCGTTCTCGCGCTCACAAAACAGTCCTGGAAGATACGAGCTCTGCGAACAGGAGACCTGTCGTCTTGGAATACAGCCTCATTATCATTGAGGAACAAATATTGTACCATGGGATGAACATGATCAGCCAAAATGGTCCTCTAATGCACCACAGTGATGTGACTTTGCGGAGTCGCTCCTGGAATCCCACGATATGACTGCTCAAATCTTCACCGAACCCTCACAGTCTTTTACTCTTGGAATGTAAACTTGGCCAGAGGTTGGAAACTATGAAACGGGGCCCATCCACCATATGACCTTCTTCCATTGCTCCGTAGTCCAGAGTCTTATGGCTTTGCATCACGTTTTCCTGTTACGAGCATTTGCATCACAGATGCGTGGCTTTGGAATTCCAGCTCATCCCGAAATTCTCTGCTTATGGAGCTCCATTTGTGTGGTGTTTTTTTTTTCCCTTAACGGTATTCGTGAATGCTACATTCGATTCTGCAGTGACTTTTGCAGCTGTTGTCCTATTTTTCGTCACATTCCTCATCAATGACTGTCTGTGACGATCACTAAACATCTACATCTACATTTATACTCCGCAAGGCACCCAAAGGTGTGTGGCGGAGGGCGCTTTACGTGCCACTGTAATTACCTCCCTTTCCTGTTCCAGTCGCGTATGGTTCGCGGGAAGAACGACTGCCGGAAAGCCGCCGCGCGCTCGAATCTCTCTAATTTTACATTCTTGATCTCCTCGGGATGTATAAGTAGGGGGGAGCAATGTATTCGATACCTCATCCAGAAACACACACTTTCGAAACCTGGACAGCAAGCTACACCGCGATGCAGAGCGCCTCTCTTGCAGAGTCTGCCACTTGAGTTTGTGAAACATCTCCGTAACGCTATCACGCTTACCAAATAACCCTGTGACGAAACGCGCCGCTCTTCTTTGGATCTTCTCTACCTCCTCTGTCAACCCGACCTGGTACGAATCCCACACTGATGAGCAATACTCAGGTATAGGTCGAACGAGTCTTTTGTAAGCTACCTCCTTTGTTGATGGACTACATTTTCTAAGTACTCTCCCAATGAATCTCAACCTGGCACCCGCCTTACCAACAATTAATTTTATATGATCATTCCAGCCGGCCGGAGTGGCCGAGAGCTTCTAGGCGCTACAGTCTGGAACCGCGCGACTGCTACGGTCGCAGGTTCGAATCCTGCCTCGGGCATGGATATGTGTGATGTCCTTAGGTTAGTTTAAGTAGTTCTAAGTTCTAGGGGACTGATGACCTCATATGTTAAGTCCCATAGTGCTCAGAGCCATTTGAACCATTTTTTTGATCATTCAAATCGTTCCGTACGCATACTCCCAGATATTTTACAGAAGTAACTGCTACCAGTGTTTGTTCCGCTATCGCATAATCATACAATAAAGGATCCTTTTTATATGTATTCGCAATACATTACATTTGTCTATGTTAAGGGTCAGTTGCCAATCCCTGCACCAAGTGCCTTTCCGCTGCAGATCTTTCTGCATTTCGCTGCAATTTTCTAATGCTGCAACCTCACTGTATACTACAGCATCATCCGCGAAGAGCCGCATGGAACTTCCGACACTATCTACTAGGTCATTTATATATATTGTGAAAAGCAATGGTCCCATAACACTCCCCTATGGCACGCCAGAGGTTACTTTAACGTCGGTAGACGTCTCTCCATTGAGAACAACATGCTGTGTTCTGTTTGCTAAAAACTCTTCAATCCAGCCACACAGCTGGTCTGATATTCCGTAGGCTCTTACTTTGTTTATCAGGCGACAGTGCGGAACTGTATCGAACGCCTTCCGGAAGTCAAGACGTACGCTTTCTTCTGCGCTGTGCCTTAGAGGATGATATTTTTCCGCTTTCCCTGTATACTGTATACCCTGAGGTGATAAAAGGGATGAGATAGCGATATCCACATACACAAGTGGCGGTAATATCGCGTAGACAATGTATGAAACGCCAGTGCGTTAGCAGAGCTGCCATTTGCACTCAGGTGATTCATATGAAAAGGCTTCCGTCTTGATTATGGCTGCAAGACAGAAATTACCAGCCTTTGAACACGGGATGGTAGTTGAGGCTATAAGCATGGGACATACCATTTCGGAAATCGTTAGGAAATTCAACATTCCGAAACCCACAGTGTCAAGAGTGTGCTGAGAATACCAGATTTCAAGCATTACCTCTCACCACGTACAATGCAATGATGCAGTGGCCGACGGCCTTCACTTAACGACCGAGAGCAGCGGCGTTTGCGTAGAGTGGTCAGTACTAAAAGACAAGCAGCACCGCGTGAAATAAACGCAGATATCGTTGTGGGACATAACGCCGAACGTACGTACACCGAACATCGCTTGCAGCACTTCTGCTGGGCTCGTGAGCATACCAGTTGGATCGTAGGCAACTGGAAAACCGTGGTCTGGTTATATCAGTTCCGATTTCAGTTGGTAAGAGCTACATCTACATCTACATACATACTCCGCAATCCACCATACGGTACGTGGCGGAGGGTACCTCGTACCACAACTAGCATCTTCTCTCCCTGTTCCACTCCCAAACAGAACGAGGGAAAAATGACCGCCTTTATGCCTCTGTACGAGCCCTAATCTCTCTTATCTTTGTGGTCTTTCCGCCAAATGTAAGTTGGCGGCAGTAAAACTGTACTGCAGTCAGCCTCAAATGCTGGTTCTCTAAATTTCCTCAGTAGCGATTCACGAAAAGAACGCCTCCTTTCCTCTAGAGACTCCCACCCGAGTTCCTGAAGCATTTCCCTGACACTCGCGTGATGATCAAACTTACCAGGAACAAATACAGCAACCCACCTCTGAATTGCTTCTATGTCCTCCCTCAATCCGACCTGATAGGGATCCCAAACGCTTGAGCAGTACTCAAGAATAGGTTGTATTAGTGTTTTATAAGCGGTCTCCTTTTCAGATGAACCACATCTTCCCAAAATTCTACCAATAAACCGAAGACGACTATTTGCCTTCCCCACTACTGCCATTACATGCTTGTCCCACTTCATATCGTTCTGCAATGTTACGCCCAAATATTTAATCGACGTGACTGTGTCAAGCGCTACACTACTAATGGAGTATTCAAACATTACGGGATTCTTTTTCCTATTATCTATATTTGGAGTTAGCTGCCATTCTTTACACCAATCACAAATCCTGTCCAAGTCATCTTGTATCCTCCTACAGTCACTCAACGACGACACCTTCCCGTACACCACGGCATCATCAGCAAACAGCCGCACATTGCTATCCACCCTATCCAAAAGATCATTTATGTAGATAGACGGCCTTCACTTAACGACCGAGAGCAGCGGCGTTTGCGTAGAGTAGTCAGTACTAACAGACAAGCAGCATCGCGTGAAATAAACGCAGATATCAATGTGGGACGTAATGCCGAACGTACGTACCCCGAACATCGCCTGCAGCACTTCTCCTGGGCTCGTGACCGTACTAGTTGGATTGTAGGCAACTGGAACACCGTGGTCTGGTCATATCAGTTCCGATTTCAGTTCGTAAGAGCTGATGGTACAGTTCGAGTTTGACGCAGACACCACGAACGCATGGACCCAATTTGTCAACGAGACACCGTGCAAGCTGGTGGTGGGTCCATAATGGTGGGGTCTATCTTACATGGAGTGGACTGGGTCCTCTTGTCCAACTGAACCTATCGCTGACTTGAAATAGTTATATTCGGGTACTTGGAGACCATTTGCATCCATTCCCAAACAACAATGGAATTTTTATTGTTGTCGTGAGCCATGTCACTGGGCCACAACTGTTCGCAACTGGTTTGTAGAACATTCAGAATACTTAGAGTGAATAGTTTGGCCACCCAGATCGCCCGACATGAGTACCATCGAACATTTATGGGATACAAACGAGTGGTCAGTTCGTGCACAAAGTCCTGCACCGACAACACTTTCGCAATTATGGACGGCTATAGAGGCAGCATGGATCAATATTTCTGTGGGAGACTTGCAATGACTTGTTGAGCCCATATCACGTCGAGTAGGTGCACTACGCCGGCAAAAAGAGGTCCGACACGATATTAGAAAGTATTGTATGAGTTCTGTCGCCGGTTGCGGTGACCGAGCGGTTCTAGGCGCTCAGTCCGGAACCGCACGACTGCTACGGTCGCAGGTTCCAATTCTGCCTCGGGCATGGATGTGGTGATGCCTTTAGGTTAGTTAGGTTTAACTAGCTCTAAGTTCTAGGGGACTGATGACCACAGATTTTGAGTCCCATAGTGCTCAGAGCCATTTGAACCATTTTTTGAGTTCTGTCACCTCAGTCTCAATCTTCGATAGGGTGCCTTCGTCTACCATGTTTACAGAACCGCCCACCATGCTAGCACCAACAGTTTGTCCACGTTCGAAATCGTTTAACTCTGGCACAATGCACTCACAACTACAGAGAACACTGTTCTGACTGCGACTGACATTTGCAACGTATTTGTGAACAGGTGCCGTTCGTATTCATATGCAACGGCGTAGCTTGCGGGCTTGGCTAGCATTTGAATTTATGTTCAAGCATCGGTTTCACGTGGTGTTGCGATATTTTTGTCCAAGCTCTGTGCTTACTGTAACGTATTCTTGTAAACGGGGTGAGGCTCGGTGGTTGCGCCTTCACGACTGTCAGGCGATTCTGCTGCTGTCTTAACATGGCATGAATACTTCCGATGTGAAAAGGAATTGCAGCGAAATGCAGGAAGATCTGCAGCGGATAGGCACTTGGTGTAGGGAGTGGCAACTGACCCTTAACATAAACAAATGTAATGTATCGCCGCGGCCTCAGTTTATGTGATCGCTCTAAGCTCGTGGTTATAGCTTGATACCAGTGCCTACCAATTTTAATTGTATATTACAGCACTGAGGATGGTCACTAAAAGCCCGAAAATCGATTTTGCTGACAATAAAACAACAAAATACGGCCAATGCTGATTTTCCTTCCAATTCTATTAACCAAAATGGTTCAAATGGCTCTGAGAACTATGGGACTTAACATCTGAGGTCATCAGTCCCCTAGAACTTAGAACTGCTTAAACCTAACTAACTTAAGGACATCACACACATCCATGCCCGAGGCAGGATTCGAACCTGCGACAGTAGCGGTCGCGCGGTCCCATGTTAACAATTAAAGGTTAAATGAAATACCACACCATGGTTAAATTTCCATTCATTAGTTAACAGTTGTCCGGCATGAATGACATAGAGTAACTACAAAATGAAAACAAAATTTCTTGGAAACAGAGCAGCATTTTGTTTAACATTGTCTTAACACCGCTGACTACCGCAAGAACACGCATGGATATCAGTGTACAGTGCAAAATATAGAACTGTGAGACGTTCGCATTCGCTAATAATTTCTCTTTTGTTCCAACCTGAAAAAGAATCAGATTGTGTGTTCTTTTTTTATTTTTCGCCGCTGTTTCTTTTTTATTTCTTTGTTTGCCTTATATGCGCGGTAGAAAATAATTGAGATCATACACATCTGGCTGCACGAAACAGATGGAGCGCAATATTCGCAAGCGCTCGGGGAAAAGCATTTGCAAATGACATTTGTGTTTTGTTTCGTAATGGAACCTTTTACCGATCTCAGCAGACGGGAAACGTGATATATCACGTAGGAAATACATTTTAAATCCGCCGCAGATTTCTCGTGCGCTGATATTTCTGGAGGCGAAGTGTATAATGCGCTGGCGTATATATATATGTAAGAAAGGCACGTCGTAGCTGGCGCATATCGAATTCAATCTCTGCTGGTGACGTGACATCCAATGAATGGGGAAGGCAGCCGGAGGCGGGCATATTAACTGATAGAAGCGGTCGCGTATTTCTTATGGCCCCAGGCGCGCACCATAATATTCGCTGGCTCCCTCTTCTGCTTTAGAAATTCAAATTCTGCGCCGCTGTTTCAATACATGCCTTGTTAAACAAGCATCTCCTATGCGTAATCAAAAATAATCTGAGCAATTCGTCTTTAACGACAACTAATGTATCGCCGCGGCCTCAGTTTGAGTTTGAGAGAGGCCTTTGAAGTACGCATTGATTTTCCATTTTTTTACTTTCCTTTAGCTTTCAACTGTTACAGCCTTGCCTAGATCCATTAACATCATTTCAAAAAATTAATAAATCATTGCAACCGTTTCTTTAACAAGAAGTATACGAATATTTCAAACACATATTTCATTTTGCTCGAAGTGAATAGTCAGTCAAGTCTTAGTAGTCTTTGAGGATCATCTGGATAACAAGCTAAAATCGAAGGAAGAAGATCAGAATAGAACTTTCCACAGCTGACGTGTCAGTAAATACGGATCACCGTCTTGGATTGGACAAGTACCTGACAAGAAATCGTGTGTCTCAATAGCGAAGGAACCATTCTAGCATTTATTTTAACCGAAACAGACAGCTAGATCAGTTAAGAAGTGCACATCGGCATGTTTCTCACTTAAAGAATATTTTATGACTTCACGTCATGCTGAATAGTATCACTGCTGTTTATAACGTAGAATTATCTAAATACAGTTTGACTGAAGTTTCTCATAATAAGAAATTAGGAGGAGCGATTGGTATGTACTTTAAAGAAAGTTTTTATAGCCAAGATAGCGTTCTAAACTGACAGGTTTAGACAGATAAGACTGTTACCTTCAGATATGTAACATTATGCATTTACATATACTTCATCTACGCCGGCCGGAGTGGCCGAGCGGTTCTAGGTGCTATAGTCTGGAACCACGCGACCGCTACGGTCGCAGGTTCGAATCCTGCCTCGGGCATGGATGTGTGTGATGTCCTTAGGTTAGTTAGGTTTAAGTAGTTCTAAGTTCTAGGGGACTGATGACCTCAGAACTTAGTCCCATAGTGCTCAGAGCCATTTGAACCGTTTACTTCATCTACCATCATAATTTTTGTTAGACATTGCAAATGAGGAAATGCAAATTATACATTCACATACCTTTAAAAAGTTTTTGGCTTTACGTGGTGTTCCAGTGTGCGTTCATTACCTATGCCTTGCTAACATAAGAATAAGAAGTTTTTGAGGTAAATTACGGAAATATAAATACACTTATCACATAAAAATCAATACAGCTCTTAGATGTTATACTGTTAAAGAACTATTTGTATTACAAATCTTGCAATTTTATATGTAAAGGAAATGAACGTATGAACAGGTTCGTAAGAGCCTTCTAGTGGCTGCAGTTATTTCCAGACATCAATGCCGTTCTGTTGCAGTATGTATTTCTAGTGAGAAGTTTCCGTGATGTACTTCACTCATCATGTAACTGTCAACATTGGCACAAACGTGCGGTTTTACTACATATTCTAAACCTTAACAATTGAAAAGGATAAAAGATTGCTACGTATATAGACATCACAAGTTCCGCAAGGTACATTCAAGCTGTGTGTACAGGGTTATTACAAATGATTGAAGCGATTTCACAGCTCTACAATAACTTTATTATTTGAGATATTTTCACAATGCTTTGCACACACATACAAAAACTCAAAAAGTTTTTTAGGCATTCACAAATGTTCGATATGTGCCCCTTTAGTGATTCGGCAGACATCAAGCCGATAATCAAGTTCCTCCCACACTCGGCGCAGCATGTCACCATCAATGAGTTCGAAAGCATTGATGATGCGAGCTCGCAGTTCTGGCACGTTTCTTGGTAGAGGAGGTTTAAACACTGAAACTTTCACATCACTATGCGTGAAACTTGCCCGCACGCGTTCAACTGTTTCTTCGCTCACTGCAGGCCGACCCGTTGATTTCCCCTTACAGAGGCATCCAGAAGCTTTAAACTGCGCATACCATCGCCGAATGGAGTTAGCAGTTGGTGGATCTTTGTTGAACTTCGTCCTGAAGTGTCGTTGCACTGTTATGACTGACTGATGTGAGTGCATTTCAAGCACGACATGCGCTTTCTCGGCTCCTGTCGCCATTTTGTCTCACTGCGCTCTCGAGCGCTCTGGCGGCAGAAACCTGAAGTGTGGCTTCAGCCGAACAAAACTTTATGAGTTTTTCTACGTATCTGTAGTGTGTCGTGACCATATGTCAATGAATGGAGCTACAGTGAATTTATGAAATCGCTTCAATCATTTGTAATAGCCCTGTATTTTTACTTGTGACAACGCCGCTTGTAATTTTATTTTTGACAAACCTGTGTGGAATGTGCAATATGCTCTCCGCTAAAATGTTGACATGGCATGAGTAATGAACGCCCGATGGAACATGACGTACAAGCCAAAAAATTTGTAAACGCATGTAAATGAGTAATTGCGATTTCCTCATTTATAATGTTTAACAAAAGTAACGATGACAGATGAAGTATATGTAAATGCATAATCTTACAGATTTGAAGATAACAGTCTTACTGGTCGAAATCGGTAAATAAGAAACAGTTTTGAATGCGATGTAGGATATAAAAAATTTCTTTAAATTTAATACAGTAAATCCATAAGAAGTATTTATCCAGCAACAGTAACTAATAAGAATATTGTGTGTACAAATAGCCAGACCAGCAGACACAGTAAGTGATGATGATGAGGTCCCATATTCCGAGGAGATTAAGGGACGATACGGGAGACCCGCACTGCCGACTAGGCTAGGTCCTAGCGTCCGTAATGGGGATGAATGATGATGAAGACGACACAACACCACCCAGTCATCTCGAGACAGGGAAAATCCTTGGCCCCGCCGGGAATCGAACCCAGTATAATATAATAAAAAATTAATAATAATAAGAAATATTTTTTGCTGTATTGAATTAATTAGATTAATTTTTCGGCACTCGGACAAGCACAATAATCTAGGCTATGCCTGTAAACGGGTAAAGAATCCTTTCGTATTAGTTCCACGTAAATGAAACCGTCTTTCTCTTGTGGTATATTTATGCTTACCAATTAATAATATTACGTCTGATCGCCGTATCCACCTACAAAACTTGACCGTGTCCATGTTGCGTTAGTCTCATCTTCGTAAATTTTCCGAAGTACACAGGTGGGCTTCGGTTCTTCTTATTACATTACTACTCGAAGTAATAACTCATACAATCTTTCAGTTAATAAAAGAATACCATATTCTTCTGTTCGACGCACATAGAAAATACTTACTCTTCGCTTATTCACATCGCCCAAAATGGCTACCTCCGTTCACTAGCAGAGGGGAAGTCCTTCCTCCTACTGAAGAACAGGAAAAACATCTTATGTTGTTTAACATCTGAAAATCAAAAAATACGTGACTGTAGGCACAGGCTTCGCCTTTTCTCTTTGCCTTTAAAGGAAACGAAAACATAAAAGTAAGAAATGCAAAAGGTTGATCACACCGGGACCCCATGCGCGGGAAACGAGTAGCTACCGTAAGACAGTACCTCCTCAAAAATCGTGGAACTCGTACACTCACTCTCCATCACATTTACTCTTTTATTTCTATGCAGTCCATTCCTCCTCATTAAGTATTCCTAGCAGACTTTGTATACCATAGCTAAAGTCTTAAATAAGCTATGTAATTTGTAGCCGGCCTGGGTGACCGAGCGGTTCTAGGCGCTACAGTCTGGAACCGCGCGACCGCTACGGTCGCAGGTTCAAATCCTGCCTCGGGCATGGATGTGTGTGATATCCTTAGGTTACTTAGGTTTAAGTAGCTCTAAATTCTAGGGGCCTGATGACCTCAGAAGTTAAGTCCCATAGTGCTCAGAGCCATTTGAACCAATTTGTAATAATTTGTACCATTGATAGCACGCGTTTTTGATATTTAATTTGATTCTCTCTTTCTCTCACTCACTCTCCCTCCCTCTCTCCCTCACTCTCACTCTCTCTCCCCCCCCCCCTCTCTCTCTCTCTGTCTATAAAAGCGGACAGGCACATTTTCTCTGGTGTTTCGACAGATATTTGCAATGTCGTTTTTGAAATGTATAGCTGCAGTTATTCTGATCAACTATTGCTCATAACGTTTTTCACTTGATGCCCAACGCCAACAAGAAGTGTCGATTTGTTTCTCGTTACAAGCAAAATAATTTTTAAACGAAGTTTCACGTGCCAGTTTGGTAAAGCGAACCCAGATCAATCTAGCGCAATATTCTTATCGAAATTTATTAACAGGGCTGCTATCCGAAAGCTCTTGAAACGGGAAATAGTATGATATAGCGTATGTTAATATTGGCATTCAAACTTTTCACAGAAGTAACGAAGAAGTATGCGTAAATTGAAAGGCATGTCGGTTGGAGTGGGCTATTGCAACTAATATATACGCCGCCATGTGGGATTCTCGCACCAGTCTCTGTTGTTTTATGGTGTATGCTGCTGCGATAAACGTATTTCCTTTCGGCATTTCTTTATACGACATAGATACAGAGTCAACTACGCTTGTTGTAAGAAGAGCTATATGCTGTTTTCAAATGCGTGAGGAAGCGCAAAGGAAAAGTATTTCAAATCTTTCTCACATATGAGTCTTGAAAGTTTCCCAGTGCACAGAGTATTCTACGAAATTTCGGACTTGCAGCCAGATGACGCCGCCTTCTTACCACAAACTCTATGGAGTGCGTATTCTCATGATTAAGAGAACGGTTTCTGGGGAAGAAGCGCGGGGGACGCTCAATAAGTAATGCAACAATTTTTTTTCTCGGCAAATTTCGGATGAAATGTGCAGAATTTGTTGTGAGACTTTGCGGAATATTCCTGCTTCTCTGTATGTCCATCATTTTAGAGATGGTTGCGGGACTCGGCTGTTCAATACAGGATATGAAATGTTAAGATGTGCAAATGTGTGTGAAATCTTATGGGACTTAACTGCTAAGGTCATCAGTCCCTAAGCTTACACACTACTTAACCTAAAGCATCCTAAGGACAAACACACACACCCACGCCCGAGGGAGGACTCGAACGGCCGCCGGGACCAGCCGCACAGTCCAAGACTGCAGCGCCTTAAATCGCTCGGCTAATCCCGCGCGGCGGATATGAAATTAGACGGCTGAAAGGTGTTTAATTTCGCATCCTATTCCTGCTTCCTGTAGTTTCATGAAAATCTGATAGTTGGCAGCGCTATACGTAGCCTCCAAAATGGCGTCTATAACGGAGGTTCGTTCCAGAAAACTGTCATTGAGATTATTTTGGTAGAAAACCAGAACATGTCAGATATTCATAGGCACTTGCAGAAGGTCTACGGAGGCCTGGCAGTGAACAAAAGCATGAAAGCATGGTGAGTCGTTTCGTGAGACGTCTGTCGTCATTGCAACAAGGTCACGCAAACCAGTCCGATCTCCTGCGTGCCTGCCGGCCGCATACAGTTGTTACCCCTTCAATGGTGGAACGTGCGGACACTCTCATTCGAGATGATATACGGATCACAATCAAACACTTCGCTGCACACCTGAACGTCTCTGTTGGTAGTGCTGACACACTCGTCGACCAGCTGAGGTGCTCAAGGATGTGTTCCCGCTGGTTTACTCACCGCCTAACGGAAAACAACAAAGATCAACACAGGATATCTGTGTTTAATTTCTTGTGCGTTACGTGGCCGATCGTGATAATATTTTGTCGAACATCGTCACAGGGGATGTAACATGGGTTCATCATTTCGAATCGGAAAGAAAACGGTGGCCCATGGAGCAACGCCACACCACCTCTCCTCCGAAGAAAAAGTTCACTGCCGCACCTTCAGCCGGCAAAGTCTTTGGGACTCTGAAGGGATTATTTAGTTTGATGCCCTCCATCATTGTGTAGCCATCAACTCTGAAGTGTATTGTGCTACCATCTGGAAATTGAAAAAGATAATTCAGCGTGTTCGTCGCCCAAAAAATGCAAACGAACTTCTCCATTACAATACTAGGCAGTATACAAATCAGCACACCTGGAGGCAGCTCACAAAACTTCACTGGACTATTCTTCCACATCCACCCTACAGCCAGGATCTCGCACCTTCCGACTACCATCTGTTTGGCCCAGTAAAGGATGCTGTCTGTGGGAAACAGTATGTGAATGATGAGGTGGTTACTGATGCAGCAGTCGACCGGTACAGTAGTACCATGCGGGCATACTGGACCTCCCAGTAAGGTGGCGTAAGCCAAAAGAGTGGGAAATAATAGCCGCGCGGGATTAGCCGAGCGGTCTAGCCGATGCAGTCATGGACTGTGCGGCTGATCCCGGCGGAGGTTCGAGTCCTCCCTCGGGCATGGGTGTGTGTGTTTGTCCCTAGGATAATTTAGGTTAAGTAGCGTGTAAGCTTAGGGACTGATGACCTCAGCAGTTAAGTCACATAAGTTTTCACACCCATTTTTTTGGAAATAATATGTTTCATTGGAATGCTGAATAAAACCAACATCCTTTCAGAAAAAAATCGTCTTGCATTACTTATTGAAGGCCACACGCATATACAGGGAGTTTTATAATTTCCGTTACATGCTTCTAGGAATTGCGGAGAAGACTTAAGAAAGAAATGGTCCTTTCTGACATGTCGGAACCCGCCCCGGAATTTTTCATGCAGGAAGAATAAAACGAAAGATATGCACTCTCAAAATTTTGGCTGCTAAGATTCACTGAAAATATTTTTAAAAAATATGTAAGTTACTCATTTTCGTCGCACGAAGAACCGCTTATGACGACGGTTTGTACAGCCGTTGATTAGCGCCCGATCGTCCGTGACAAGAGAAGGTAGCGCCACATAGTGACCCAAGCGAATTTGAAGCACCTAAACCACAAAAAAAAGTCACATATCACTAACATTTGGAATAAGAGGCAATGTATCGACAGCTAAATCGTTATGTATGTAATTCTTACAAATTTGGCTAACAGAAAAATAAATCAAGGCAGTGGTTGACGTTACATTACAGACGACTTCCATCAATGGTGACTTTAATTTATTGAAATGAAATGTTTCTTACACTTATATCATTGTATAACAATTCCTGTAGCACAGTTCTTACGATAATTTTGAATAATGTATATTTTAGTAGCCGGCCGGGGTGGCCGAGCGGTTCTAGGTGCTACAGTCTGGAACCGCGCGACCGCTACGGTCGCAGGTTCGAATCCTGCCTCGGGCATGGGTGTGTGTGATGTCCTTAGGCTAGTTAGGTTTAAGTAGTTCTAAGTTCTAGGGGATCATGACCTCAGGAGTTAAGTCCCATAGTGCTCAGAGCCATTTGCATTTATATTCTAGTAACAATGAAATATACTACTGGCCATTAAAATTGTTACACCAAGAATAAATACAGATGGTAAACGGGTATTCATTGGACAAATATATTATACTAGGACGGACATGTGATTACATTTTCACGCAATTTGGGTGCGTAGATCCTGAGAAATCAGTACCCAGAACAACCACCTCTGGCTGTAATAATTGCCTTGATACGCCAGGGCATTGAGTCAAACAGAGCTTGGATGGCGTGTACAGGTACAGCTGCCCATGCAGCTTCAAAACGATACCACAGTCCATCAATAGTAGTGACTGGCGTATTGTGACGAACCAGTTGCTCAGCCACCATTGACCAGACGTTTTCAATTGGTGAGAGATCTGGAGAATGTGCTGGCCAGGGTAGCAGTCGAACATTTTCTGTATCCAGGAAGGCCCGTACAGAACCTGCAACATGCGGTCGTGCATTATCCTGCAGAAATGTAGGGTTTCGCAGGGATCGAATGAAGGGTAGAGCCACGGGTCATAACACATCTGAATTGTAACGTCCAGTGTTCAAAGTGCCGTCAATGCGAACAAGAGGTGACCGAGACGTGTAACCAATGGCACCCCATACCATCTCGCCGGGTGATACTCCAGTATGGCGATGACGAATACACGCTTCCAATGTGCGTTCACCGCGATGTCGCCAAACACGGATGCGACCATCATGAATCTGTAAACAGAACCTGGAGTCATCCGAAAAAATGACGTTTTGCCATTCGTCCACCCATGTTCGTCGTTGAGTACACCATCGCAGGCGCTTCTGTCTGTGATGCAGCGTCAAGGGTAACCACAGCCATGGTCTCCGAGCTAATAGTCCATGCTGCTGCAAACGTCGTCGAACAGTTCATGCAGATGGTTGTTGTCTTGCAAACGTCCCCATCTGTTGACTCAGGGATCGAGACGTGGCTGCACGATCCGTTACAGCCATGCGGATAAGATGCCTGTCATCTCGACTGCTAGTCATACGAGGCCGTTGGGATCCAGCACGACGTTCCGTATTACCATCCTGAACCCACCGATTTCATATTCTGCTAACAGTCATTGGATCTCGACCAACGCGAGCAGCAATGTCGCGATACGATAAACCGCAATCTCGATCGGCTACAATCGGACCTTTATCAAAGTCGGAAACGGGATGGTACGCATTTCTCCTCCTTAAACGAGGCATCACAACAACGTTTCACCAGACAACGCCGGTCAACTGGTGTTTGTGTATGAGAAATTGGTTGGAAACTTTCCTCATGTCAGAACGTTGTAGGTGTCGCCACCGGCGCCAACCTTGTGTGAATGCTCTGAAAAGCTAATCATTTGCATATGACAGCATCTTCTTCCTATCGGTTAAATTTCGCGTCTATAGCACGTTATCTTCGTGGTGTAACAATTTTAATGGCCAGTGGTGTAGTTCCTTGTTTACTCTCTGAGGTCGTCACAGTAAAGTGAAGTGTCATTAGAATGACAGAAAACAAACATTTCCGTTATACAAGGCACACCTGGCGAAAGAAAAATTAATTATTTCAGGCACGTCGCAGCAATTACTAATTTTATTTACGCAGAATTGAGATGGCATAAGAAATGGTCCTGGCCGTTGCTCTACTAATTGTGCTGCATAACGAGCATACGTAAAGCAATTCGTGACATGTACCGATACAAACTGACAATGCACAAATTACTTAAATTTTAAGGATACTGTTCTCCTGATGAACTTCAAATGACATGTAGCTATCGGGAATTTTACTGCCCAATAATTTCCTTAAAAATACTTTCCACAGTAGAAAATACTCTGTGTTTAGAATAACATTCGTTGTTCCGGGTGGAATCTGCATTATATCGACAGTCTTTTTGTCGTCCTCCTGAAAGAAAGTATCGTATTGTTATGTGCACGCCAAGAATCCACTAAAAGCAATGAATTAATTTCTGTAACTGTTTAGCAACTATTTCGAATGAAATGTTAAAAATTATACTTTCCCATTTTTATAGATTTCGATAGATCTGACAAATATAAAACTGCAGAGACAGTAATCACTCATACTTATTACTGTCACCGTTGTATATGACTGTATCATAGCAATAACCAACTGCACAACAGACTTCGTTTTTTCGCCTCGAGAAGATAAAGTGCAGTTTGCTTGCTGTTCTTTCGCGAAACCCGACTGATCACGGTGGACACAGCAAAAGAGGGGATAACAGCGGACTTTGCCTACATGGCACATCCTCAACACCTCCCCGCAGTAAACTTAGTTGTTTTGCGCCTTCCTATATCTGAATGAAATTTCTTTAATGTGTTTAAACAGATCGAAGGAGACTTTAATTCAACAATGTTGATCTCAGTTGTGATTTGGAGGATCCAATCTCGTAGGTCGCCATCAGTAACGGTGCACTGCCTCTCACGAGTAGCTCCACATGGTTTATATCCAAAGAAAACTTTAAAGAACAGTTGTTCATGTTATTTATTTAAGTTTAGGAAATTAATGGTGGGTAACGGGACTATGTGGCCACCCTGTACAGAAGATCCTCGGAATAATCTTTCACAATTTTGAGAGTTTCATTTTAGGACGTATTTATGACTTTGTGTCTTTCTTCCATTTATACAGTTCACGGCCAGCAAGACCGCGTTTGCACGCTGGTTAACATTAAGCGTTAAACTCAATGAATATTAAGTCCTTTTTATCACTATTGTTAACAATTACGATACCGCAAAAGCAACTGGAAATTATCATGGGTATTAAATGAGTTGCAAATTTGAGTGAACAGTTGTTTAAGAGAAGCTATGAATGAAAACCTGTAATTCGCTTTACAAATTACGATCGCGCCGAGTCATTTAATGAGCAGTCCGCTACATCTCCGGTAGGGGAGTCCGATGCTCGTGGTCGTGCGGTAGCGTTCTCGCTTCCCACGCCCGGGTTCCCGGGTTCGGTTCCCGGTGGGGTCAGGGATTTTCTCTGCCTCGTGATGACTGGATGTTCTGTGATGTCTTTAGGTTAGATAGGTTTAAGTAGTTCTAAGTTCTAGGGGACTGATGACCATAGATGTTAAGTCCCATAGTGCTCAGAGCCATTTGAACCATCCGATAGGGGTATACATTTCTCCAACCGCCCGGCGAGCTACGAATTTCACAATTTTCACAAAAAGTATTTGCATTGCGTCTTAGCAGCCAAAATTTTGACAGGGTCTTTCTTTCGGTGTACTCTTCCGGTATAAAAAATTTCAGGGTATGTTTCGACATGTCGGGTAAAACCATTTCCTTGCCAATAGATAATGATGTAGCAAGGGGGTTCATGGCCGTTAATGTACCATTTGGATATAAAACAAGTTTGAACATGGGATCACTTTCAGATCTAACGCTTTTCAGTACTGGTTCAAATGGCTCTGAGCACTATGGGACTCAACTGCTGAGGTCATTAGTCCCCTAGAACTTAGAACTAGTTAAACCTAACTAACCTATGGACATTACAAACATCCATGCCCGAGGCAGGATTCGAACCTGCGACCGTATCGGTCTTGCGGTTCCAGACTGCAGCGCCTTTAACCGCACGGCCACTTCGGCCGGCTCTGAAGACGACTTTTAATAATTGGAAGAAAGAACTATGTTATAGAAACCCGCCGAAAAAGACAAATTTGGAAAGATTAAGGATGGGTATAAGGGAAGTTTAAACCACACCATAAAAAGATCTTCCAATGCACGTTTGTTCGGTGCTGCACATGAGGAGATAACTGGTTCGAATCCTGGTGGTGGAAGAAATTTTCACCACCAGTCTTTGCGCCAACGTCCGTTATTAAATTCCAAACCTGTCCACCTTGTCTCCTGAAGTGAGGGGATGTGACACTGTCGATGATCCGTCAGTCGGATGTGGACGTCAGGCCGGGCGGTTCCCTTGATGCTTCTCCAGAGGTGAAGACTGTGTGCCGGCCACAGGTTTCACCTTCCCCCGTTTCTCATCACCATGCAAGACAGACACTACACCACACTACACACATGCCCATTATAGTAACGTACGCTCAACATATACATTTGCGTCACACTTCTCACGTATCAGAGACAAGAGGCACTGATACGGTCGAAGAAAACACTCTTCGTCAAGGCAGATGAACCTATCCCTGTGGGTCTCGCAACCAACAAAATACAGGGTGTACATAAAGTCTGGGAACACTTTCAATTATTTATTGCACAAGAGCTAAACTTTGTACAATTGTCATGCATATTGCATTTTGAAGAGAAACTCTGAAAGTTTTTTTTACAAACATTCGATATGCAAACCACGGCTGACCCGGCAGACGTCAATACGGTAATCCAATCCTTGCCATAATCGTCCCAGCATGGCATCGTCGACTGTGGAAGTCGCTTCCCGTATTCTCTCCCGGAGCTCTGCTACATCACGTGGTAGAGGCGGTATATACACCAGATCTTCAATGTGTCCCCACAGATAATAGTCACACGGAGTGAGATCTGGTGATCGAGGAGGCAATTTCATGAAACAGCTGTCCCCTTCTGCAGCATGGCCGATCCATCGATGCAGCAGCTCAGTGATCAGGTACCCACGAACTGCACGATGAAAATGGGGTGGAGCCCCATCCTGCTGAAAGATGAACGGTGAGTCCGACTGCATTTGAGGCATCAGCCGTTGCTGCCACACGTCCAAGTAGGACGGTGCTCTCGACGAAGTGCTCTCGCATCTGAACTCGCCAATGTTTGCGACTAGTGCTGACTATCGGCAAATTACGAAACTACAATGTGGCAGTATACATGAAAAAACTTTCAGGGCATCTCTTCAAAATGATATCTGTGCAACGTTTAGTTCTAGTGCAGTAAATAATTGAAAGCGTTCCCGGACTTTATGTACACCTTGTATATGACTCTTGATATATTTTTGTGAATGCTAATGGTAGAGTAAGACCTACTCGCCCTGAGAGGAATGCATTACGCTTGCCAAGTGGGACCAGTTCAGACAGGTGGTGGGGGTATTATCAATGGAAGAAGAAATTACTCACCACACTTACGTTGCCAGAAATGCTCCTAAGTTTGTATTTCTGCTATAAGCGTAGACGACACCCTATATATATATATATATATATATATATATATATATAAACTTGGTTCCGTGACACATAAATTCATATTAAGAGTGTAACAGAAAATACAAGGGTAGAGAAAAAATAAATGAAACACCAAAAACACAACACATTGCCACGCCTAATAGTGTGTCAGAAACCCGTTGGCATTCAAAACACTTTCCGGTCGTCTCAGAATGAACAAATACAGGTCCTGTATGGATTCAAGTGTACCTTAAACCATTCTGATGGATGAAATGGTTCAAATGGCTCTGAGCACTATGCGACTTAATATCTGAGGTCATCAGTCCCCTAGAGCTTAGAACTACTTAAACTTAACCAACCTAAGGACATCACACACATCCATGCCCGAGGCAGGATTCGAACCTGCGACCGTAGCAGTCGCGCGGTTCCTTACTGAAGTGCCTAGAACCGCTCTGCCACCGCGGCCGGCTAAACTGATGGATGAAAATCATATAAAATGGTTAACCCAAATTTTCAATCAAATTCATGTTCCTGGAAACATTTCATCGGAGTGGCTGAAATCAGAGTTCATGTCTCTGCCCAAAAAGCCAAATACAAAACAATGCGGATATTATCGTACGATAAGCTTAATGACACATATAATTATATTGGTTTTGAGGGTGCTACATAGAAGAATATAGAGAGTATATCAGGAACAGATAGGCCCTAACCAGTTTGGGTTTATTAATGCAGTAGGTTCGAGAAAAATTTTGTCAGTGTATAGGTATTCCTTCAGAGATGTATAGATGTAAATAAAAATGTATTTGTTCGCCTAATAGATTATCAGAAGGCTTTTGATAGAGCAAAACACTACAAATTGATGGAGATTTTGGCAAATATTGGAATGGAGGAAAGAGATCTTCGAAATACCTAGAACCTGTACTGGAAGAAAACAGCGGTGTCGAGTATTAATGGAGAACACACTGAAGCAGCCAAAATTCTCAGGGCAGTAAGTCAGGGATATCTATTGTCCGTGGAGGAAGTAGAAGAAGGAACTATGGTAAATCGAGTAAGATTAACATTCGATATGCTGATGATACACATGTATTTGCTGACACTATCCAAGCGTTACAATTATTAATGGATAGAATTTTAAGAGTTAACAGTTAGTATGGGCGTGAAATAAACATCACAAAGACAAAACTCATGGTCGTAAGTAAGGAAAATATTACAGAAGTAAACTTAGTCATAAACCAAAGAACTATAGGAAGGGTAAAACAATATACAACCTTGGAAGCATAATAAATAATAACTGGGATAACTCGAAAGGAACGGAAGATTCGCAATAGGAAAGCAAGAAGTTTGTATCAGAAAATGAGTGCTGTCTTCAAAAGCTCTTACCATAATTAGACTTTTGCACTGCTGTGTATATTATGGGCCTTAAATATAAGCACGGAGAAGAAGCTGGAGGCCTTTGAATTGTGTCTTTATAGGCGCATCCTAGGAATACCTTGGACCCATAGAGTGACAAACGTAAAGGTTTTAGAAGAATGAACACGACACTTAAATTCATCATAGTGACATGCCGACATCTACGACTGCATAGATGTTCCAATATCTAGGGCATATCATAAGGACAGTCTGGAACCGCGCGATCGCTACGGTCGCAGGTTCGAATCCTGCCTCGGGCATGGATGTGTGTGATGTCCTTAGGTTAGTTAGGTTTAAGTAGTTCTAAGTTCTAGGGGACTGATGACCTCAGAAGTTAAGTCCCACAGTGCTCAGAGCCATTCGAACCATATCATACGGAATACAAATAGATATGATTTGCTACAAAGAATACTTCAAGGGAAAATCAGCAGTAAAAGAGGTCCTGGAAGGAGACAGATATCTTGGTTGGAAGAAGACGAATATCTTCGTTTGACAACCTTAGACGCTGGTTCAGTATGTCTTCAACAGAACTATTCCGTCTTGTTACCAACAAGAGCAAAATAGCCATCATCGCCAACATCCGAACCGGATAGGCACCGAAAGAAGAAGACTAGGCAACAAAACTGTTCATCCCTCTGCGTGATATTATCTGTCTAACTCATTATATTGAACAGCTTGGGGGGTGTCCGTGTTACGTCAAACGCAATTTACAAGCTATTCCGCGTCACGTAGGTACACCTAATGTATCGCAGTTAATTCTAGATATCAAAATAAATTTTTCAGCAAGTGATCCTAGGCAAAGGGGCAAGTAAATGCTATATGAGAACAGATGAACTTTTCTTATATATTGAGGGATTGAAGCTCCTTCAGATTTTTGTTTTACTTAGAATAATGCTCTTTCAAACTATTTTCGATAGCTCCCTGAAACCAAAGTACAACGATATAGGAGTTGTGACACGTTGTTCAAAAACATTATGGAAATGCACGAAACATGAGGCCTGCGTCTATCGGTGCAGAGCACGTCCCACCGCGCTACACACGGTGAACATAGCAAACCAAAAGCAACAGCACGCAATCTGCATTACTTATTAAACATTTCGAAATATAAAAAAAAAAGTTTCGACCATTAACTATATACCAGTTCTTGACCCCTTGTATAACATAGCTCGGAAATCTGGTTTCTGTATCTTCACCCTGCTATGATCACAAATCGGTTCAAATGGCTCTGAGCATTATGGGACTTAATATCTGAGGTCATCAGTCCCCTAGACTTAGAACTACTTAAACTTAACTAACCTAAGGACACCACACACGCCCATGTCCGAGGCAGGATTCGAACCTGCGACCGTAGCAGTAGCGCGGTTCCGGACTGAAGCGCCTAGAACCGCTCGTCCACAACGGCCGGCTATGATCACAAGTCTGATTGGTTTGCGATCGTGTACCAGATAAGGTGACAGGTCTTAACTGGCATAAACTAGAAGAATCGTCTTTCAGGGTAAAAATTGCGAATATCCTGCGACACTCTGCTTATCTGTCCCGAATAGATTACGCAGCTTATAAAAGGCAAACAATAGCTGTCTTGGATGGGTACAGCCCTTATTCCCATGCCACAATCGTGAATGAAAGAGGATAAAACTCTTATATATCGTACAATAAAAAGTAATCTTTACTGTACTCTTCACAGTGTTCGGCCGAGTCGTCACCTTTGGAATATCAGCTCTTTGTGAAACAGGGGATGAGAGGTCTTGTATAAGTTACACTCTCCCCCTGAAGTGTGCTTGATATTGTTTTACGAATTTCGTGACTTCTCTGAGTTGTGGATGAGGAAGAACTCGTTAGAGATAAGTCTTTTCGCATGCTAATCCTATTTGTGGAAACGGCGTATCTCTCCCTCGGGGGTCCGCCGCAGCGGCTGCCTTAGGCGGTCTGTCGCTCATAATTAAGCAGTGAGCGTCAAACTGAAACAAGAGGTGGGGAGAAGAAAGCGTTTTCCTTTGAGGTGAAGGAACCGCTTCTCAACGAGAAGGGGGCCCCAGAATGTGCTGCGCCACCTAAGGGGAGAGATGAAGCTTCACTACCGGCTTAACGAGGGAACTCAGGCCGAGCTAAATTTGCCCCGCGAGAAAGCTATTTCAGATCAGAGACAAGAAGGAAGTATCATAATTCCGTAAGGATCATCTTCGAAATATCAGCGCACCATGCAGCGAGGTCACTGTCGACTCGTATTCTGGAAGAACTGTACCCATGCCCCGACTGACATGCCTCGATTTCAAGTTTTCGGAAAGCTATGCGATGTTGATAAATCATCTATTCTGATTTCTATTTCATCTATGTCTAAAATATCGATAGGTGATAAATATCGATCCCGAAACATCCGTGTTAAATGATAAATTTATAGAATGACGCAGAACACCACACACAAATAGTCTAACATCATGTTTATTAATACAGGGTGTTTCAAAAATGACCGGTATATTTGAAACGGCAATAAAAACTAAACGAGCAGCGATAGAAATACACCGTTTGTTGCAATATGCTTGGGACAACAGTACATTTTCAGGCGGACAAACTTTCGAAATTACAGTAGTTACAATTTTCAACAACAGATGGCGCTGCAAGTGATGTGAAAGATATAGAAGACAACGCAGTCTGTGGGTGCGCCATTCTGTACGTCGTCTTTCTGCTGTAAGCGTGTGCTGTTCACAACGTGCAAGTGTGCTGTAAACAACATGGTTTATTCCTTAGAACAGAGGATTTTTCTGGTGTTGGAATTCCACCGCCTAGAACACAGTGTTGTTGCAACAAGACGAAGGTTTCAACGGAGGTTTAATGTAACCAAAGGACCGAAAAGCGATACAATAAAGGATCTATTTGAAAAATTTCAACGGACTGGGAACGTGACGGATGAACGTGCTGGAAAGGTAGGGCGACCGCATACGGCAACCACAGAGGGCAACGCGCAGCTAGTGCAGCAGGTGATCCAACAGCGGCCTCGGGTTTCCGTTCGCCGAGTTGCAGCTGCGGTCCAAATGACGCCAACGTCCACGTATCGTCTCATGCGCCAGAGTTTACACCTCTATCCATACAAAATTCAAACGCGGCAACCCCTCAGCGCCGCTACCATTGCTGCACGAGAGACATTCGCTAACGATATAGTGCACAGGATTGATGACGGCGATATGCATGTGGGCAGCATTTGGTTTACTGACGAAGCTTATTTTTACCTGGACGGCTTCGTCAATAAACAGAACTGGCGCATATGGGGAACCGAAAAGCCCCATGTTGCAGTCCCATCGTCCCTGCATCCTCAAAAAGTACTGGTCTGGGCCGCCATTTCTTCCAAAGGAATCATTGGCCCATTTTTCAGATCCGAAACGATTACTGCATCACGCTATCTGGACATTCTTCGTGAATTTGTGGCGGTACAAACTGCCTTAGACGACACTGCGAACACCTCGTGGTTTATGCAAGATGGTGCCCGGCCACATCGCACGGCCGACGTCTTTAATTTCCTGAATGAATATTTCGATGATCGTGTGATTGCTTTGGGCTATCCCAAACATACAGGAGGCGGCGTGGATTGGCCTCTCTATTCGCCAGACATGAACCCCTGTGACTTCTTTCTGTGGGGACACTTGAAAGACCAGGTGTACCGCCAGAATCCAGAAACAATTGAACAGCTGAAGCAGTACATCTCATCTGCATGTGAAGCCATTCCGCCAGACACGTTGTCAAAGGTTTCGGGTAATTTCATTCAGAGACTACGCCATATTATTGCTACGCATGGTGGATATGTGGAACATATCGTACTATAGAGTTTCCCAGACCGCAGCGCCATCTGTTGTTGAAAATTGTAACTACTGTAATTTCGAAAGTTTGTCTGCCTGAAAATGTACTGTTGTCCCAAGCATATTGCAACGAACGGTGTATTTCTATCGCTGCTCGTTTAGTTTTTATTGCCGTTTCAAATATACCGGTCATTTTTGAAACACCCTGTACATACAGCAATAATTAACATTAAAAATCCCACAGCTCTTTTTACACAGGACGTAAAAATTAAATTTCTGAGAGAAGTTTTCCATTCAGTGTAATACGTTGTCGACAGGGAACATATCCTGCTTTAGAGAATAATCATTTAGAGACTGACGGTATGGCTACAGACCTCAGATACTCCGGTGCAATTTTGGTAGTTTTTCATAGGTAGCGCTGATCATTACTGTTATTGTATGCTTCAGTTACAGCAACAAATCCAATACACATTTAAACAAAAAATACACATCTGTAAATATTTACAGTATATAAGTATCAGATAGCCCAGACTCCACACGAATGTCAGTAGAGTCAGTCCAGTGAATCGCCTCGTCGGATGCTTAATGCAGATTCTTGATCCCATCGGGAAACGTCTGTTATGACATTACCATGCGGGTACTCATTTACTATGTGGCTCATTGAATATCACCAGTCAGACGTAATGTCAGTGCAAATGTCCCACTTGTTCGTGTTGTATTTGCACGTACGTACTACAGGCTGTTAAGCTGTACCCACACCTCTCTTGGATGATTAAAGCTTGGAACCTTAACAGTTGGATTGTCCGTTAGTTCGTTGTTCCGGTTTTTTGTGGCTTTCCGCTCACGTTTCCACTCAGCGTCCTAGTTAAATCCAGTGGAGGGCATTTGAACTTCTGCTTCATATGCCGGTCTTGACGCGTTTCCAAGGCAGCGACAGTAAGTCTTCATGAACAGAGATTGGCTCATTTTTAGAAACTTGCCTGCAGCTGTTACAGGGAGCCACTTTTCAAGCTGGACAGATGTTCAGTAGTTTTGGCAGCCAGCATATAGGCTTATGATTGTGCCACTATGGTTCTCATAGCTGCATTAAAATGAAGTCAGCTTCTTCACATAAGCGCTGGGGGACAAAACGGGTGTGTAATATTCCGTTGCATAGTATATGAAAGAACTTGTGACCTCCCCTTCTCTCTTTGCTCCCTTTTGTTTCACTGATCTTTCCTCTCCTTTCTTCCTTCTTCGTACCGCGACTATATCTCTGGGTTTTCAATGCAGAAATGTAGTGAGAAGGGGGCACGCGTGTGTGGTGGTTCACGATATCGTAGTGCTGTGAGGAAGCGTCATTCAGTGCCTCCTGTTTGAGAAGACTGATGACTGAAGTACGAACATTTCTCAAAACAAAAACAGGTATGTGCTCTCTTTTCGTTTAAAATTATAAACAGTAGCACTATCTATCGTTCTACTAAACTGAATGAGTGCGACACCATTGATGAAGTTTCAACCTCGAAAAAAGTTTATTAATACCAATTAGCTGAAATAAAAAAACTCATCCAATCCAGAAGTCACTCACAGTTAGAGTAATTAGTTTCTGAATGTGTGTAGTGTTCATTGATACTTAAAAGATCGTTTCAGTAATTCTATCGCCGTCCGTTTATGAGTTGCTGAGCAACGTATCAACAAGCTATTTGTCGTATCCCGACAGTAAATGGCTTCTCGCTGGCATTAAGCATCAAGACGATTACCATGCCGCTCATACAAGTCTTTGATACTTACTATCAAGCTAATGTCCATAAATTGCGGTTATGTTACTGAATCCTACACGCGACGAAACGCCCGATATCCAGCCGCGTATCTTAAACTCCGCGCCGATATTTGAGAATACGCGCGCGATTTGTTTGCACCAAAGTCGGGGAAAGATATAGAATAATTTTTAAATAAACTCCGGGTTGTAAATTAACATTTCTATGCCCATTCATGAAAGTTACAGAAGATCCGCACTCGACGTTACTTGATCACGCACTCGAGCAACACGGTTCAAGTTTTTTTTTTCTTACAAAGAGAAAACATATCATGCATAATGCAACAAGGTGATTTGCTATGTCAAAACATATTTATATCTATCTCATTAAAACTCATTACCCCTTAAGTGCTGTACATAATTAAATTCTTTACTCTGCAAATAATCAATAAAATTTAGAAATGAATTACATGTATAAAAAAATCTCAAGTTGATATGACGTCATGTTTACTTGTTTCGACACCCCTACACTCACGTGACGCAAAGTAGATCCGACTATATTGGACATACTCATGTAATGCTACAAACTAATGTATTTGCTCGCCATGTTCTGTCTCCCAGCTTTACATTAGCTTCATTCGTGTTTCTATCTTATTGGATGTGTTGGGAAGGTGTTTGTTGTATGTCGGGGTTCTGTCTAATGTTGCACCAAGGTATTTTGGCTTGTCGTTGTATTTTACTAGGCAAAAAAGGCCAAATTGTGGTCTGATGTTTGCTAATGCTACACGATTAGAGAGCCTGAAAATATACACTTCTGCTTTAGAAACATTGGATATAAGTCACCATGTCTTAAAATGTTTGTGTAGTTAGGCTGTTTGTTAGGTGTTCTTCACATCCAACCGGCCGCTGTGGCCGAGCGGTTCTAGACGCTTCAGTCCGGAACCGCGCTGCTGCTACGGTCGCAGGTTCGAATCCTGCCTCGGGCATGAGTGTGTGTGATGTCCTTAGGGTAGTTAGGTTTAAGTAGTTCTAAGTCTAGGGGTCTGATGACCTCAGATGTTAAGTCCCATAGTGCTTAGAGCCATTTTTTTCACATTCAGAAAGATGTTGAATCTGATATGAAATTGCAAGGTCATCTGTATATTGGAGTTTCCAGCAGGTCAAGCTCGTCATGTCAGCTGTGTAGAAACTGTATAACTCCGGAGTAACAACAGAGCCTTGATGCAATCCATCATTGTGTGCTTGCTATCAGCTCTTCTTTTCATCTTGTAGTACTTTAAACCGCTGATTGCTCAGCATGTTACTTAAGACGTTAGCTAGAGCTTTCAGATAATAATTAAACTGTGCTAGTAGGTCCGTTTCTGTTCCAGTTTGTAAAGTACTCCTTTCCTTATACAAGATATTCTCGGACTTCTTGCTGCGTCAGTTCTGGGTAAAATATTGAGCTTTCGACGATTGGCACCATCGAAATTCATTAGGAGCAACTGACTGTCGTGACTGCTACTGTGTTGGCCTTATATAGCCCATGGGCGGCATTTGATTGGTCTACAACTATGAAATGCTGCCGTAGATTTAGTGTCACATCTCTGCTTGTGGCACCGCTACTCCTGTAGGAGCGTAAACAATACAGCGGTTTTCTCCGTTTCCTCTCCGCATCGACAACTCTCTTCAACACTCCAGTAAAATTATATCCACTGTTCCCGTTGAAGCTGTTCTCGAAAATTCTTATTGCTACCGCCTCTTAATAACAGAGTCTGTAGAAGCCTGGGACAAAACGTTTTGCTTCTTCGAACAGTTTTTGTGTTTATTTGTGAGGCTGTACTCAACAACTGCTGATTTCTCAGGTTCTCGCTTTTTAATGTACGTTTGATGTGCAGAGCGGTCGCAAGCGCTATGGATGGACTGACCAATGTAGTTGCTTCCGCACCCACGGGGGATATTAAAAATTCCATGGATCCTGAGGCCCAGATTGTCTTTAACAGGGAGCAGAATTTCCTTTATCTTCTTCAGTGATCGGAAAATAGGTGCTTGTTGTCTCAGGACTCTGCATGTTTTGCTGGATCTAGCACTGCAGCAAGGAAGAAGCACGGTTAATGACTCATTGCACAGACGTTCAGTATTTCCACGTACCCCTTTTCTTGTAGAATCCGACTTTGTGTCAATGAACTGTAGCAGTTCTTTCGGAACACGTACTTCAGATGATTAATTTCGGAATCCAAGTGGTCATCATCAGAAACAGTTGTAGTTCTGTATATCAAAGTATTTAAAACGGTCTGGCTTGGATGGTGTAAACTCTATACACTGGGATATAAATCAGTGTGGGTCGGTTTACAGTACACAGAGTGCCCCAGATGCCCTTCTGACCTTTTTTGTACCAAAACATCTGAAAATGGCAACTTTTATCCTCTCCCTGTTTCGATGGTTAATTGGATATTTGGGTGTATGCTGTTCATATGTTCAAGGAATTGCTCAAGAGCTTCATCGCCATATGGGCAGACCATAAATGTAATGAAGATAGGCGGAATGGCTCGAAATTTCAAATACGTTCCTTGAAATGTTCCATGAGGAAGTAAACCGCTCCTGGAGACGGTGGAGTTCCCAAGCCATTCCGTCCGTCGTTTCATACAATTTTCCACAATATAACAAGCAGGCTGTCGTCATAGCAATCCAGAACAACTTTACTGTTTCAGGAAGAAAGCGCTCTGCTCTCAGTTACAATGTATCCTCACAGAAACTTTTGTATACAGTGAGGCCACATCCAGACTGACTAAAATATCGTCTGGGCCAAGTCTAATTTGTTTGTTTTTCTCAGTAAATTTATGAGTGTTTTTAATGTGATGTTCGCAGTGGCCAGCTATCAAAGTGATTAACTTCACTCGATTTTTAGCTTGGCTGTAGTTGGGAGAACCAATAGCATTAACAGTAGGTGTATAACATTAACAATATGTGTCAATGGCACGCTATCTTTGTGATTTTAAATAATCCGTACTTCCTGGGAGATCCGTGCACTCGACCTTTAGATTTTTTCACGAAGTCTGATAGACCAGAATTCTTCAACAGCTCCAACGTTTTTTTGCTGTGTGACAGGGTAGGGTTCCATTTTAGCCATTTCCATGTCTTGTGCTCCAACATCCTTCGTAACCACGACGTACTGTTAGATCTGCAGCCCTCTGTAATGCACGAAATCCATCTCTCTGTGCTCTGTGATGTCTTATTTGAGAGGCTTGGCTGTGGCTAAGATGCGACTAGTGGCAAGTCTTAACTCATCGTTGTCGTAGAAATCCCGCACTGCCTTTCCACTACACTAACAATATCCACAATGGGTAGAGTGCGTGGTATAGTCGTGAAATTCAATTCTTTATTCGAGTCGAAAATAGTTCTTTCATCTACGTTCTTGGCCTAATGATTGATGACAGTAATCGCTGTTCCTTGAGGTGACACCACGCTATGGTGACTGCAAACCGCTCGAATTTCTTTGTTTTGGTGCGGCAGTGCAGTGATGATTTCTTTGATGGGCTGCCGTGGATATACTGTATCAACCCACTCCCAGTTGAGAGGTGTGAGAGCTGCAGATAAAAAGACACGGCAGTTACGTAAACATTGTGTATTAGTATCAAATTTGTGCCTTGTATGTCGTATCCTTTCTTTTAAAATCGCCAGCATAGTCTTCCGTAAACTACTCACTCATGTTTAACGGCAACAAACTTGGAATCGGTCTTCTTATCTCGACAGCATAGCATAAGTGCCAAATTATTCCGCAACTCTGCATTCGCGCGCACCTTCTCCCCATCGAGAAAATTATGTGAGAACAAAGGTCTTCGCGGCGATAAAATATTAATGGACTTCTTGCGATGTCAGTCTCGGGCATAGCAACAAATCAGGCAACATTATTCACAATGTGGTTGTGGGCACGTTCAAACATGTTAGTTCCTTTCTACCATTCCATCACGTTTCCACGTTGACTCATCGTACTGATCGGATTCCATATAACCCACTGACGCATACATTACCACTCCACTGCCATGACCGAGCGAGGTGGCACGGTGGTTAGTACATTAGACCCGTATTCTGTTGGACGAAGGCTCAAATCTCCTTCCGGCCATCCAGATTTCCCTAAATCGGTCAAGGCAAATGCCGGGGTGCTTTCATGAAATGGGCTCATCTCATTTACTTGTCGATCCTTCCGTAACCCGAACTTGTGCTCCGTCTCCTTGATGACGACGAGACGTTAAACTACTAATCTTCCCAACTTCCTCATGCCATGACTTACGTCATCAGGGGGACTCACTTGACCTCGTGGTACTAGTTGTACACCACCTGCTGTACTCCATGACGACCTATGTAGTCTTTTAAGAGCGAGACTAATATAATTTTGGTGAGCATATGTGTAGGTACCGAACACAGGCTTTCAGTTTAAGTGCTGGGAAAGCCGTACTGCTATAACAGCTGTCGATGTGATCTTGTCTGTTCTTATTATATGTGAATTATAGATGATGCTATTTATATTTCAAATCTAGTTACTTTTGTATCTAGATATTACCATAGTCCACGCCAAATTGACATTCTGAATAAGCAAATGATTATAGAAAAATGCTCCTATCGAAGAACAAGAAATGCGAATATTTTTCTGTTTATTTAAAAGACTTTGATTGTTCCTCTTCAAATTTTTCCTAAAAATTTTGGCATGTGAACAAATGTATTTTTTTTTTTTTTAGCGCGACTCGCCTCATACTCCCATAAGCTCCCCTAACTATAACTCACTCACACCCACTAGTCCATCGCTGGAAGTCGCTCAAACCCATTCACTCCCAGTTGCCCTTTCTCACTCGCACATTCAGCCCAACTCATTGTCATTATCTGTTTGTGTCTCTCTGTCATTGTCTCCTGTGTCACAGCCACAGTACTCTTCGTTCTGTCCTACTACTACTACCACTCCCTTCCTCTCGCTCTCTCTTGCTGCTACTAACTCATTCATTCCTTCCCACTGCTGCTGTCTCTTCTCACTGTCAACATTTCTCTCTTCCTCGTTGTCATTGTCATATACAGGGTGTTTCAAAAATGACCGGTATATTTGAAACGGCAATAAAAACTAAACGAACAGCGATAGAAATACACCGTTTGTTGCAATATGCTTGGGACAACAGTACATTTCAGGCAGACAAACTTTCGAAATTACAGTAGTTACAATTTTCAACAACAGATGGCGCTGCGGTCTGGGAAACTCTATAGTACGATATTTTCCACATATCCACCATGCGTAGCAATAATATGGCGTAGTCTCTGAATGAAATTACCCGAAACCTTTGACAACGTGTCTGGCGGAATGGCTTCACATGCAGATGAGATGTACTGCTTCAGCTGTTCAATTGTTTCTGGATTCTGGCGGTACACCTGGTCTTTCAAGTGTCCCCACAGAAAGAAGTCACAGGGGTTCATGTCTGGCGAATAGGGAGGCCAATCCACGCCGCCTCCTGTATGTTTGGGATAGCCCAAAGCAATCACACGATCATCGAAATATTCATTCAGGAAATTAAAGACGTCGGCCGTACGATGTGGCCGGGCACCACCTTGCATAAACCACGAGGTGTTCGCAGTGTCGTCTAAGGCAGTTTGTACCGCCACAAATTCACGAAGAATGTCCAGATAGCGTGATGCAGTAATCGTTTCGGATCTGAAAAATGAGCCAATGATTCCTTTGGAAGAAATGGCGGCCCAGACCAGTACTTTTTGAGGATGCAGGGACGATGGGACTGCAACATGGGGCTTTTCGGTTCCCCATATGCGCCAGTTCTGTTTATTGACGAAGCCGTCCAGGTAAAAATAAGCTTCGTCAGTAAACCAAATGCTGCCCACATGCATATCGCCGTCATCAATCCTGTGCACTATATCGTTAGCGAATGTCTCTCGTGCAGCAATGGTAGCGGCGCTGAGGGGTTGCCGCGTTTGAATTTTGTATGGATAGAGGTGTAAACTCTGGCGCATGAGACGATACGTGGACGTTGGCGTCATTTGGACCGCAGCTGCAACACGGCGAACGGAAACCCGAGGCCGCTGTTGGATCACCTGCTGCACTAGCTGCGCGTTGCCCTCTGTGGTTGCCGTACGCGGTCGCCCTACCTTTCCAGCACGTTCATCTGTCACGTTCCCAGTCCGTTGAAATTTTTCAAACAGATCCTTTATTGTATCGCTTTTCGGTCCTTTGGTTACATTAATCCTCCGTTGAAAACTTCGTCTTGTTGCAACAACACTGTGTTCTAGGCGGTGGAATTCCAACACCAGAAAAATCCTCTGTTCTAAGGAATAAGCCATGTTGTCTACAGCACAGTTGCACGTTGTGAACAGCACACGCTTACAGCAGAAAGACGACGTACAGAATGGCGCACCCACAGACTGCGTTGTCTTCTATATCTTTCACATCACTTGCAGCGCCATGTGTTGTTGAAAATTGTAACTACTGTAATTTCGAAAGTTTGTCCGCCTGAAAGTGTACTGTTGTCCCAAGCATATTGCAACAAACGGTGTATTTCTATCGCTGCTCGTTTAGTTTTTATTGCCGTTTCAAATATACCGGTCATTTTTGAAACACCCTGTACTCTCTCTCTTATTACCACTGGCTCTCAGCCACTTCCACTCCATCTCTCTCTTTATTCCTCCTCAGCCCCTGGCACTGTTTCCTTCAATCTCTTTTTAACACTACTCTATTACTGTCAGCTATGTTCCACTATGTCCCTCTCTTTCTCTCACACTGCCAATGTCTCCTTCGCTCTTTCTATAACACAACCACTGTCTGCTATCATCCAGTATTCATTACTTTTTCGTCTCTTTCTCACTGCTACAGTCTTCTTCTTCTCTAATCATGAAAAAGGGCGAATACATTCGCATGCCAAAATTTTTGGGAAAAATTTTTTAAATTTGCTGAGGAAGGTAGAACGAGGCTGTCGATACCCCACATTTCAGGCAGAGACTTTAAAATATACAGGGACTTTGTACCATCTCTTTGTACTTCGATAGGAGCATTTTTCCGCGCCTCTTTCCTGCTGCAGCAGGGCATGTAACTCATATAAAAATAAATGTACTGGTTAACAAAATTTAGATAGTTTGTATACGCGAAATTAAAATAAATCAAAGTAATTTCACACATCAGACCGGAATTTTCGTGCAAGAAGATGCTGCATGTGCTTCAGTACTACAACATAGGGCTCCCAGATGAAAACGGGCACATTACAGGATATTTCTCCGCGCTAGGTCACTTTATAAACTACATTTTCGCCTCACACCGGAATTTACGTGTATATTTTAAGCATGCAAGTAGGGTAGCGTAGAGCCGTGGATCCCGGAAACGGGTGAAGTTCTGAAGAAAATTTTCAAAGTTGTTTGAAAGAGGGATTTTAGGAATATATCGTAAAAATTACAGCCACTTACTGTGCATAGCCACCATGGAATCCTCAGTTGGGCATTGGTCTGCCGATCACGGACAAAATATAGTAAAAACCCTTTTCTTTAGATTTTGCGAGGAACCTCCCATGAACTAACGATATCTCCGTAAGTCTGATCAAACCCACCGCAGACCACGTCAAATGCAAAAAGAACCAATCGATTTGCTCCATTTGCATAAGCAGGAGGAAGTATGTATTATTTCTACTGTGGCCTTGTATTGTAGGATAATGACTGAAAGACGATTCTTCTGTTGGGTATGCAGATGATCCCTAGTCAATGGGCTATCCAAGACACTTGATCCTTCATTTTTATCATCAATAGAACCTGAAAGTTACGAGAACCGGAAAATCTTCTTTTCATGTGCGGTGCTATGGAGCATACGTATATTAGCTACGTGTGCTGTCGTATTTATACCGGTTCCAAACACACATTGTCCACAATAGTTTTACCACAGAAAGTCATCGTGTTAAGCCTGGTTTTTTTTTTTTTTTTTTTTTTTTTTTTTTTTTTTTTTTTTTTTTTTTTTTTTTGAGATGGCAGTATGGTTTACTTAACGTAGGTGATTCAGCTGACTCAGAGCACGTCGTAAGTCATCGTCTTTTGCTGTTTTGCTGCTTTAAGATATCTCATTTCAATTTCAGTAGCACTGCATATACGATGTTGCTAAGTTTGAATTATACCATTAAGATTGCAACGATTAGCTGATTCTAAACTCAGACGTCGAACATTGTTTTTAAAATTTTGTCTTTGCGTGCGTCATTAAGTTTTTAGATTATCCATTATTTTCTATTAACTTTCAAAGTTGATTCCTGTTTACAGTGTCAGATGCTAGCGAAATGTCCTTGTAAAGCAAATTTTGCCTGTAGTTTTCATTTGCGTCTTTCTTCTGTTACTTGCTGTAGAATAAATACTTGGCCTGTAGTTGATTTTCCCTTTGGGAATCTTGTTTTTCGTCTATAAAAAGTTCTCAGTTTATTATGAGACTGCTGCCTGTTATTCTGACCTAAGAAATTATGTAGTGATTTGAGAAAGAAAAATGGAGAAGTTGAGGCTCAAACCGGAGAGTAACGACGATCCTTTCTCCCACATAATATCCTGGAATGGAACATTGTATCCTTACCAGTATGGTAGGGTGGCTTGCGGAGTAAACATGTAGACGCAGATCTGAAACATTAAGGAGTCGTTGGAAATCAAAATTGGCATTTCTGAAATATTGGGCGAAAAGAACTTTTTTTTTTAAATAATTGTTCATTGTCAATGACCGGGGGAATTAAGGCACAGATACATTGACGAAATGGTAAGTTTTACGCCATGAGACACCGGTCTGACATTTATCAAACTCTGTGCAGGTTACAATTTCCTTCTGTTCGGAACTGATGTTCGTAATCAACATTGCTGTGAGGATTGACCACCATGGGTACGAATACACTCTCTTGCTGGTTGTGGCATGGAAGCAAATAGGCTCCACGTGTCAGCATGAGGATTTCCTTGCTATTACTGAAACACGTTTTGTGTCAGTGCATGAAGACTGCTAACTGCTGACGTTGGCGTTCATCGGACCGCCTCAGACAGAACCTGGACTTCTTCACTCAGTGTCCCAATCGACCTCAGCTCCAGACCAAGCAAGTCTCTGCCTGTAACCTTCGCCGGGATTTCTGCTGTCATCTTCGTGGTCCTTACGCGAAATCTACGTTGGCGTCAGTAGAAGTGTTCTGCTGTCAGATTCAAATGCTGGTTCTCAAAATTTTCTCAATAGCGTTCCACGAAGAGAACGTCGTCTCTCCTAAAGGGATTCCCTTTTGATCTCACGAAGCATCTCCCTAATACTCGCGTGATCATTGAATCTGCCAGTCAAAAATCTAACAGCACGTTTCTGATTGTTCCCAAACACTAGAGCAGTACTCAAGAATGGGTCGCACTAGTGTTCTATACGCGGTATCTTTTACAGATGAGCCACACTTTCCTAAAATTCTACCAATAAACCAAAGTCGATCACACGCCTTCCCTATTACGGTCCTCACGTGCTCATTCTATTTCATATCGCTTTACAATGTTACGACTAGATAGTTAATCGATGTGACTATGTCGAGCAGTACACTATTAATGCTAGTCTGAACAGAGGCTTACTTTGATTTTCCTGTGTGCTTTCTAGTTTATATTTTTAAATAGCTTGCATTTTAGGTGTTTACAAAGCACAGTCTTGCATTTCAATATCAAGAGTACTTATTAATTGGGTAGTGTACAGTGTATTAACTATGTAGTGTATAGTTCCCCCATGTTTAGTGTGTGATTGCTTTGTTGGAATGTGAGCTGAGTTGGTTAACCTTCGCTCACAGCCCCAGGGAATGCTGGCTTACTCACGCAGCTTGAGGCTCTTACCAACGAAGCTGAATGTGGAGATCCAAGGGATGCCCAGAACATCCAACGTGTCCGCCGATCGGTCCACTGCTGTGGTTGCCCCAGCTACTGTCCGTACAAAGGTTGATCGATCACCAATGGTTGAGCAGGAGGTCGTTCCAAGATGTGGCCCTCAACGAAAGGCTTTCCAGGGGGGGCCGATCGAAAGGCCTCCCTGGTTCATATGACAAACAGGTTTCAGGCGCTATCTGTGGTTGACAAAAAGCCTGAGTGCGATACAGTCATTTGTCTTGTTATAGAGGAGCATCTCAGGCTGCAAGTCTGGGCATCCACACTGGGTGGGATTACCGGCATTTGGAAACCCAATGTTTGGCGCGTAATGGTGGCCCTTCAGGATATGATTGCCAAGGAGGGGAAGGAATCCAGTGCGTACTCTGTGTGCATACTGAAAGGAGTCATTTTAGATGTTGAATGGATCCTTCCGGATGCCATGAAGAGCACAGTGTGCAGTCAACCGCAGGCAGCGGCTCATGTCGGCTCTAATTTTGAGGAAGAGATTCTTTCTGGTTTCAGGCGGCTATCTGAAATGGTAAAGACTCCCAGTATCATTTGCGAGATCAAAGCATGGCTTACTATGTGCAGCATCGTCAACAGGACCGACTTCGGACCTCTCCTACAGAGACAAGTGGAGGGTCGTAATCATTAGCTGTTCTGCGACAGTGTAGACTGCACATTCCTAGACTTGCTCCGTAGTTTGGTGGGACTTCGGATTCTACTTAATAGGTCATGGGTTCATTACATACTGGAGGCGGTTACACGGTTAGCGAGAGCTGTGGACTGAGCGATTTTTTAGGTTAGCATGTCTCGGGAAAGTACAGAAAGGGTGCAGGGCAAACGCAGGACCTAGAAAAAATCGATACTGTAACTGGAGAGCTGCATCAAACCAGTCTCAGGATTGAAGACAACAACAACAACAACAACTGTAAAATGTCGTAGCTGTGGTGGGGAAAGAACCAGAGCTTCAGACGCTAATAGAAAGCACTGAATCTCAAATCGTTATAAGTACTGAAAGCTGTATAAAGCCAGAGACAAGTTCAGCCGAAATTTTTACAAAGTACATAAGATTATTTAACCAGTTGTTGGTGGGGTGTTTATTGCAGTTAGGAGTAGTTTACCTTACAGTGAAATGGAAGTAGTTGCTTCCTGTGTGTTAGTATGCGTAGAAGCTATACTTAAGAGTTGGAATAAATTAAAATTGGTTCTTTTTATCGAGCCCTCCCTTCCCTATTTAGATGACACAGTTACTGAATAATTCAAAGAAAACTCGAGTCTTTTTCTAACGAGTAACCCAGTCATGTGATTATAGTTGGCAGAAATTTCCATCTACCCTAGATATGTTGACGAAAATACATGGTTAATGTAAGAGGTAGGCACAAAACTTCGTCCGAAACCGTACTGACGCTTTTTGCGAAAATTATTTTGAACGATTACTTAAGGAACTCGAAGTGTAAATAGATGCGAAAACGTACTTGACCACTTACCTACCAACAAATAATCCTAAGCAAACAGGAAGCACCAGGATGGATATAGGGCTTAGTGACCGCAAGGTCATTGTATTGAGACTGAATACCGTGACATCTAAATCCACTAAAAATAAACACAAAGTATATCGATCTAAAAAGAGCAGGCGGAGATTCGGTTGACGCCTTCCTGAGAGACAGTCTCTGTTCCTTCCAAACTAACTATGGAAGCGCAGACAAGATGTGGATTATATTCAAAGGAATAGTGTCGAAAGCAATTGAGAGGCATATATCTACACTAATAATAAAACTGTAAAAGCGTCGTGCCTGTCTGTTTGAACATGCTAATCTCTAATTTTATTCTACGCGAGTTTTGATGGTGTTTGTACAGGTAACTCGGCGTACCTTAGGGTAACGTAAGACTTTATTTCACCAAAAAACATCGCAGAAGAAAGATATCCTTATATATCATAAAAATGTACGTGTGTAAACTGTCCAGCCACATTAATGTTACCATCAATCAAAAGCCTGAATAACCACCTTTTCCTGCACGAACCGCTGCGAGACGTGCAAGAGGAGAGGTGGGATAATATTGACAGGGATGCGGGACCATACCGAATATAGTTCCGCGGCCAGCTGCGCCTAGGTTTCTCGATTGAGGATTCATGGCACGTGAAAACCACATTAAGGTGATCCCCACACACTATCGATTGGGTTTAATCCGGAAAGTTTGGTGGTCAGGGGAGTACACAGTAAACTCATCCTGTTGCTCTTCGCACCACACATGTACACTGTGAGCTGTGTGGCACGTTGCACTGTCCTGCTGGTAGACGCTATTGCGCCGAGGAGAAACAAACTGCATGTAGGGGTGGACATGGTAAACACCCTGCCGACAATTGTTTCAGGATGTATACTATCAGACGTTTCACGCCATACATGCCTACGATCACTTGTCCGATGGACCGTAAAATGTGATTTATCTGAATAAGCCACCTATCGCTCCTCATAGGGCGTCCACTTGCGATATTGGCGTCACAATTCCAGCCTTCGTCGCCGATGCCAATAAACATCGCTCAGCGTAGGCTGCATGAACCACAGGCTTGCTGCGGAGGCCCATACGCAGCAGCTTTGCCAAACGGTCACTGAGGAGACACTGTTGGTAGTCCCTTGGTTCATCTGGACGGTCAGTTGCTCAATATCTGCACGTCAGTTCTCCCGTACACATATACGCAGCCGTCGTTCATCCTTGTCATCTCTGGCCCTTGGTGCGCCACAGTTGCCCCGGCGTTGGTTTTCGATAGCGACATTTTGCCATGCACTGTATATTTGAAACGCGGCGGACCGCGAGCTATTTGGAGATTTAGTCAGTTCTGAAATTCTTCCACCCCTGCATCGAAAGCCAATGATCAAGCCGTTTTGGATGTCAGATAAATCGCTCCGTTTCCGCATTACGGCAACGACTGCAGTTGTTTCGCTTCATATGCCCTCCACTGCTTGTGCTGCCACCTGGCATCTGTGAGTGGGGCCAGCCGGTGTGGCGGAGCGGTTCTAGGCGCTTCAGTCTGGAACCGCGCGACCGCTACGGTCGCAGGTTCGAATCCTGCCTGGGGCATGGATGTGTGTGATGTCCTTAGATTAGTTGGGTTTAAGTAGTTCTAGGTTCTAGGGGACTGATGACCTCAGATGTTAAGTACCATAGTGCTCAGAGCCATTAGCCATCTTTGAGTGGTTATCGCAAATTGATGTCTAACATATTCGGTGGACACATTAATGTGACTGGACCGTGTAATGCTTACTATCTGGAAAGGAGTACTGTGGGGATAAGGGCCAGCACCTCCTATTGGGATGAAGGTAATAATGTGGAGAGAGAATGAGGAGGAGGAGATGAACAGATAGAGAGAGGGAAGAAGGAAACGGACATGTATAGGGGGAGAAGAGGATACTGACAGAGATAGGGTGAGGGGAATTGGACAGAGAAAGGGAAGAGGAGGAGATGGGCAGAGAGAGGGGTAGGAAGGCATGGACAGAGAAAAGACAGTAGACAGGGGGGGGGGGAGTGGACTAGGTGGTCTGAGATAGGGGAGAAGGAGATGGAAGAGAGGGGGGTAGAAGGAGATGGACAGAGAGGCGGGGGGGGGGGGGGGAGGCTGAGTAGATGGGCAGAGAGAGGGTGAAGGGGGAGATTAACGAGTAGAATGAAATAACTAACAAACCCTAACAGTGTCGGGTACTCAACTTCTATCAAATAACTTAAAAATAGATAGCATAGATCCACAGTGGTACACAAAACAGGCCAGAAACTGTTGCAGAAGAAACGAAAAAATCATTGCCAAATTTAAAAGAGTACATAATTTCCAAGATTGGCGATGTTTCCACAACGAAACTCAAAAGTTTGCAGAAAATCCAAAGAGATTCTGGTCATGTGTACAGCCCACCAGCGGCAATATGCAATCAACATCTTCACTGTGCCTTAGCAATGGTAATGTTACCAATCACAGTGCAACTAATGTGGAGGTACCTTTACCGAAGAAGACAAAGATAATATTCCACAATTCGAACCAAGAACTGCTGTCAGCATGAGTAACTTAGAAGTAGATACCCTTTTGTAGCGAAGCAGCTAAAATAACTTGAAAAAGACCAGATTGTATACTAGTTAGGTTCCTTTCAGAGTATGCTGATACAGTAGCTTTGTACTAAGCAATCGTATGCAACCGTTCGACCAATGAAAGACCCGTCCCTAATGATTGGAAAGTTGCATGGACTATACCAACACTCAAGAAACAGGAAATACGAGTTCTATGCTGAATTACAGCCGCACATCATTGACGACGATTTTCAGTAGGATTTTGGATCATAAGTTGTACTCATTTTTGAAAAGGTCTTTCTGCAAATTTGGAGGAAATGCGCTAAGAACGGATTCCATACCTTTAAATACATCTTTGAGCATGAAAAGGGTTTTAATCCACACATAGTGAATGGGTTTTTGTGACTTCGTTACAGTGTCATTTTTTAAAGTGCTTTACTTCTACAATAATACCCGTTCAATAGTAATCATCTTCGCATGCCATCTATCGACAGTCTAATGCACATTGCGTTACGTTTCGCTTTTGGTAGTTTAACTGTTATTATTTATGAACAGTCCTGTGAGATGTAAAATGGCGTCAAGTATTGAACTGAAACGTAGTGAAAGTACCAAGAATCTTTTATTCCCGGAAGTGTCAGTTTTTAATTTTGAAAAGGCTACACTATTATCAAGAACAAAAAGCAAGACATACAACCTTTAATTGATTTATTTCACATGAGTATTGGTGTTTCTATGATGATTCGATGAAGTGAGGCCACTTCAGCACGTAACAGTGCTGCTGCTGATGATATCAGGGAAACCATTTTGTACGTACTTCGGTTAGAGCTGCAACACTGTGAAAATGTATGAGCAAAAAAAGGAAACAACTTAAAACAATACTAAAAACGTAACTTGAGCATGTGAATAAATTACTTCCTCCAAAAAAGGACCTTATTCCAGGATTTTGGAGTAATTTTTTTTTAAAGATGGAAAAACTTAGCAACTGCAGTAATGACAAAATTCATTCAGTTCTTTAAAGATTTGAAAGAGTTACATTCTATATACCTAACACGCAGAGCGTTTTCTTTAGTTACTGTAAACTGAAGAGTTTGGAGTAAGGTCCTTTCAAAAATGACTGTATTACATACTGTGCTCGAACATCATGAATTACCTCGACGGAAACGATTTACTAACATAGTCGGCACTGATTCAGAAAATATCGTTCCTTTGAAACACAACTTGCTCTCTATTCACACGAAGTAATGAATGCTATCGACAAGGGATCTCAGATTAATTTCGTATTTCTAGATTTCGAGAAGGCTTTCGACACAGTTCCTCACAAGTGATTTCTAAACAAATTGCGTGCTTATGGACTATTGTCTCAGTTGCGCTACTGCGTTCGTGATCTCCTGTCAGAAACGTCACAGTTGTAGTAACTGACGGAAACTCATCGAGTAAAACAGAAGTGATGTCTGTTATTGCCCAAATAATTGATCTATATAAACGTTTGTCTCTGCGGCGAGATCTACATCTACATCTACATTTATACTCCGCAAGCCACCCAACGGTGTGTGGCGGAGGGCACTTTACATGCCACTGTCGTTACCTCGCTTTCCTGTTCCAGTCGCGTTTGGTTCGCGGGAAGAACGACTGCTGGAAAGCCTCCGTGCGCGCTCGAATCTGTCTAATTTTACATTCGTGATCTCCTCGGGAGGTATAAGTAGGGAGAAGCAATATATTCGATACCTCATCCAGAAACGCACCCTCTCGAAACTTGGGCAGCAAGCTACACCGCGATGCAGAGCGCCTCTCTTGCTGAGTCTGCCACTTGAGTTTGCTAAGGAAATAACCCTGTGACAAAACGCGCCGCTCTTCTTTGGATCTTCTCTATCTCCTCTGTCAACCCGACCTGGTACGAATCCCACACTGATGAGCAATACTCAGGCATAGGTCGAACGAGTGTTTTGTAAGCCACTTCCTTTGTTGATGGACTACATTTTCTAAGGACTCTCCCAATGAATCTCAATCTGGCACCCACCCTACCAACAATTAATTTTATACGATCATTCCACTTCAAATCGTTCAGTACGCATACTCCCAGATATTTTACAGAAGTAACTGCTACCAGTGTTTGTTACGCTATCATATAATCATACAATAAAGGATCCTTCTTTCTATGTATTCGCAATACATTACATTTGTCTATGTTAAGGATCAGTTGCCACTTCCTGCACCAAGTGCGTATCTGCTGCAGATCTTCCTGCATTTCGCTGCAATTTTCTAATGCTGCAACTTCTCTGTATACTACAGCATCATCCGCGAAGAGCCGCATGGAACTTCCGACACTATCTACTAGGTCATTTCTATATATATATTGTGAAAAGCAATGGTCCCATAACGCTCCCCTTTGGCACGCCAGAGGTTACTTTAACGTCTGTAGACGCCTCTCCATTGAGAACAGTATGCTGTGTTCTGTTTGCTAAAAATTCTTCAATCCAGCCACACAGCTGGTCTGATATTCCGTAGGCTCTTACTTTGTTTATCAGGCGACAGTGCGGAACTGTATCGAACGCCTTCCGGAAATCAAGGAAATTGGCATATACCTGATAGCCAGTATCTCATATTTTCTGGGTCTCATGAACAAATAAGGCGAGTTGGGTCTCACACGGTCGCTGTTTCCGGAATCCATGTTGATTCCTACAGAGTAGATTCTGGGTTTCCAGAAATGACGTGATACGCGAGCAAAAAACATTTTCTAAAATTGTGCGACAGATCGATGTCAGAGATAATAGGCCTATAGTTTTGCGCATCTGCTCGACGACCCTTCTTGAAAACTGGAACTACCTGTGCATTTTTTTATGAAATTTCAGTCACCAACTTCCTCCTCCGAATGCGAAAATATTTTGTTGGCACCCAGCTCTATGTGATCATCCTGTTCAAATAGAGAAATCAGAGCTCGCACGGAAAGACTGAAGTGTTCGTTATTCCAAAGCACTGTTCGATAGTGAAAGAGTAGAGAAATAGCTTGCAGGCGGTTGGGTGGGCCCTCGGCTAGCATTTAATTTTGAATTGCAGAGTAGTCTTGTATATGTAGATGTAGAATTTTTACGTTTAGAGCAAGCTGTCATTCATCGCAGCTACTGAAAATCTAGTCTAAGTCAACTTATATACTCCTAGATTCGTTCAACGACGTCTGCTCATCAGAGCCAGTCGAAAAACATACGATGTTCTCGTTCTAGAAGAACTCGTGGCTACTCCTCTTTGCATACACTTGTCCTGACCGACGAGCACGGCAGGTGTCATAACCCTATTTCCGAGAAAGTTAGCTCCGTGGAAGAGGGGTCAAAAGAAGCGAACACGTGTCTCGGCTTATCCGCAAATATTCGAGTCAAACTTTCCCATGTGCGGGTTTCGAACGCGGAACGCAATTTTGTGAAGCCGGGAAGCTAGCCGCTGTGTCATCGGTTCGGTTGAGCATATTATGCGCCAAGCGGCATATAAAGTACTTCGGAAACTTTGACTGTCGTTTCCTCAGAAATGGTCGAGCATCTGGGGACAAGCCGAGACCGTTTTCGCTTATTTGGGCGCCTCTTCCAGTGGCCAATGTTCCTGGGAAGTCGGATTATGTCACTTGTCGTGTTCTCCTCCTGAGTCCATATCGTCTCTGAGAAACGTCCCCTTAGAAAAATTATACATGACTGTGCTTAAACTGACACACAATATTTTTAGCGCAACGCAATTTGACTTTCAATAATCCATACAAAAGAATGGCCCTGACTAACATTAACCTATACCTTTCACAAATCACTTACCTCACAAAAATCTTCGTTACTCGAACTACTGCAATACAGCAGCTCCATTACTGGCAGCTAAATAAAAGATTCAAACTACTGAAGGCACTAACTACTGATAGGCATAGTTAGCAAATACCTTTCACAAATCACTTACCTCACAAAAATCTTCGTTACTCGAATTACTGCAATACAGCGAGCGCCAATACTGCCAGCTAAATAAAAGATTCAAACTACTGAAGGCACTAACTACTGATAGGCATAGTTAGCAAATGAAAGATTTTGATAGAGAACAAACAATGTATTTACCTTAATAGTGTTCAAAAGTCATAATATATATATCAGTTCATGACATCCATTCTTACAAATGTACTGTTTTGATGGACACACGTCCAGATCATCCGCTGTCAAAACTCCGCCATCTCTCTCTCCACATCCACCACTGCTGGCGGCTCACCTCCAACTGCGCAACGCTACGCGCTGTTCACATCCAGCTGCCCAACACTACAACGCTAGACAACAATGCAAACTAGCCACAGACTGCACACAGCACAGCCACCGAGTTTCATACAGAGCGCTACGTGGCGTTACCAATAAGAAAACCTAAACAGCCTACTTACATAGCCCCCACGCTCCCCACAAAAAATTTTACAAATTGTTTTGGGCAGTGGCCAATAATCTTTTCTAAATCGCTTTGCTGGTCTTCGGATGACCTTACTAGACGGTAAATTACAGCATCATCTGCGAACAACCTCAGAGAACTGCTCAGATTGTTACCCAGGTCATTTATATAGATCAGGAACAGCAGAGGTCCCAGGACGCTTCCCTGGGGAACACCTATGTAGATAGAAAACAACAGCGGACCTACCACACTTCCCTGGGGCACTCCAGATGATACCCTCACTTCCGATGAACACTCACCATCGAGGATAACGTACTGGGTTCTATTACTTAAGAAGTCTTCGAGCCACTCACATATTTGGGAACCAATCCCATATGCTCGTACCTTAGGAGTCTGCAGTGGTGGTACCGTAGTGTTCGGTTGAAGGTGTTCATGTTGTAACACTTTCCATTTCCGTCGGTGTTATACTACTGAAGATAAGTACGTGAGACCACACTTTCCACATCCCATGAACTGTGGACATCTTGCGATCTATAACGTCCACGAGTTTTGTGCACACACAATAAAGAAAGAAAACGATGTAGATACGATATAATGGTGGACGTACCATAACGCCGGTATTAACTCCCGGTAGAATATACTGCACATTTGTTGGTGGAAAGGAACAGATGGTTGTCGTCTATAAGCCGCAACTGGAAAAGAAACTCCGGTTTTATACGCAGCCATTCGAAAGTAACTGCTATGAACTGTATCCAGAGAGATTTGGTGAGGCAATAGCGGAAAGATACGAGCGCGGAAAGAGCTGGGAAGGCAGAGAATTCAGTGCTCAAGAATGAGAGAGATGAACCGGAGAAAGACGTGCTAATCGTGCGAGAGATTAAAGAGGAGAGAATGAAATGGTATCGCGGGGGAGTTACGCGAAGCGAAACGAAAGGCCGAAGAGAAGGGGAAGCGAAGGCATCACGTGCGCGCAGCTTATGACGGCAGCAGCTGTGCCGACTACTCCCCTCCAAAAACCCGGCCGCCGTTTAATATCCTGAGTAACTCAATTATGGGAGCCATCAGGCAGGATTTGTCGTCCTTCCATATGATCCATTGATGGCAATAACGCAGCAAATATTGCGCGTGACCCGGCCCGCCGCCAAGATGCGGACAAAGGCCGCTCCACGCCTTGCGTGTCCGCACGCGCGCCTTTATATGAAGCCAATTACAGCTGGAGTTATATCGGGCCCGACGTGACGCCACACTCACAGCTATAATGTATTCACAACCATCTCTCATTACTACGAATCTTATCATGCAGCCCGTCCATTTAGGGTGTTCTTTTCTTACTGGACATGGATTCATAATGTCAAAATGTACCGCCAAATACGATTTTTGTATATATTGTACAAATCGTCATCTTTGAACAAGGAGTTCTACATTAAACAAGATACCTAATTCATTCTACAGTTTCATACTGACAAGATCATCTGAATGTAGCATTCCAGAAAGAAATAGAATCGGTATGCATGCTACAGCATGTGTACCTAATATGTTCCAAAACGCCGCACATCAAAAAGGGATTTTCCAGTGCTTATAACTCCTGTTGATGATAAGAAGGTAGGGTCAAGTGTTTTGGATAGCCCTTAGGCTAGGGATCGTTTTTATACACAAAGTATAATCGTCTTCGCATTACTATCTTCCTAGTCCGCCCCCGGTAGCTGAGTGGTCAGCGCGACAGACTGTCAATCCTAAGGGGCCCCTGTTCGATTCCCGGCTGGGTCGGAGATTTTCTCCGCTCAGGGACTGGGTGTTGTGTTGTCCTAATCATCATCATTTCCTCCCCATCGACTCGCAAGTCGCCGAAGTGGCGTCAAATCGAAAGACTTGCACCAGGCGAAAGGTCTACCCGACGGGAGGCCCTAGCCACACGCCATTATTATTATTACCTGATGTGGACTACGGTGAGCTTGATGAGACTTATGGAAGTACTTTCAGTTCATGGGCAGTTCCTGGTAAAACCACAAAAAGGGTTTTCTTCACTATATTTTGGCGCATCACTACTGAACAAAAATCCAGCTGAGGATTCCAAGACGGCTACCCACAGCAAATGGTCGAATTTTTTAGTCTATATTCCTAAAATCCCGATACCGAGCAACTGTGAAAATTTTTTCATATCTTTACGCGTTTCCAAGATACAGGGGTTCAAAGCTACCCTACTCCTACATGTAACATCCCGTATGAGACGAAATCTAAATAATAAATCACCACAGAAAATTGCTCAAATTTTATCGTTATATTCTCTAGGCATTTATCTAGACGTATCATTACCCTGCTTTCAAATATCTTATCCATTATCAAGAAACACCCCAAAGCTTGTTTTTTGGGTGCCAAAACACAGCTGCGGATTCCGAGACGGCTGTGTACAGCAATCCCTATCTCGAACAGCCTTGAAAATGTTTTTCGTATTTTTATCCGTTGCCGAGATACAGAAATTCAAAGTTACTCTCCTTGTACACGTAAAATACGCAAGCAAAATCCGATGTGAGGCGAAAACATAGTTTATATAGTGATGTAGCACGGAGAAATATGCTGTAAAGTGTCTCCGTTATCATCCTATAACCCCATGTTGTAGTACTGAAGCAGATGCAATACGTTTTTGCACGTACAATCCGGTCTGAGGTGTAAAATTAATTTAGCGTTATTTCAATTTCACATAAGTAAACTATAAATTTTACTGACCAATACATTTCTTTTTACACGAGTGTCATGCAGTGTTGCAGCAGGGAAAAGAAGGAAACCAGCGGAAAAATGCGCCTGTCGGAGCACAAAAAATGCAAGTATGTTCGTGGTTCAAAATGGTTCAAATGGCTCTGAGCACTATGGGACTTAACAGCTGAGGTCATCAGCCCCCTAGAACTTAGAACTACTTGAACCTAACTAACCTAAAGACATTACACACATCCATGCTCAAGGCGATCGTAGCGGTCGCGCGGCTCCAGACTGGTATGTTCGTGTTTATTTAAAAAACTGACTGAAAAGTACGGTACCAGCTGCTTTATTCTACCTTCCTCAGCATCTTCAAAACTTTTTCCAAACATTTTAGATTTTTTATGCTGAGACAAGGAGACAGCGGCAGTGGCAGAGGGACGGAAAAGAAATAAATACTGAAAGGTAGCAGACAGTAGTTGTTTTGTAGCTAGAGCGGAGGAGACAATATCAGCGTGAGAGAAAGAAGGGGACACAGTGGCAGTGCAACATAGTTGACAGTGACAGAACAGTGCTAGGAAAATAGTGAAGGAGACAGTGCCAGGGGGGATGGGAGGAATAAAGAGAATTTGGAAGTGGTGGAGAGCCATTGATAATGAGAGACAGAGTGTATGACAATGACAACGAGGAAGAGAGAGATAGCGACAGTGAGAAGAGACAGCAGGAATGAATGAATGAGATAGTAGCAGTAAGAGGGAGATGATGACAGTAAGAGGAGACTATGATCAGGACACAGGAGACATTGACAGACACAAAGAGATAAAGACAGTGACTTGGACTCAATGAGTGAATGAGAAATGCTACCTGGGAGTGGACAGGTATGAGCGATATAGTGGACTAGTGTGTGTGAATGACTACAGTTACGGGGAAAGTGGTGGTGTTTGAGGTGCGCCGATGTTAAAGCGTGAATATAATTCGCACGCCAAATTTTGTTGTGAAAATTTTTAAAGGTGCTGAGGAAGGTAGAATGAGACAGCTAGTACCCCACTTTTCAGTCAGTCTTTTACAGAAACAGGAACATATTCACATATTTTGTACTCTGATAGGAGTATTTATCCCTGGTACGAATGTATATGGTCCAGTAACAATAATGCGAACACTGCCTGAGTTCGAGGTCAACGTAGAATACCCAATGACAGGTAGCAGGTGGCAACAATAGCAGTGGTGGGTATACAAAGCGTATTGGGGAGACGTGGAAAACGCAGTTGTCGTAATTTGGGAACGAAGTGATTTATGTGATGTCCGAAAGGGCATGTTCATTGGCTTTCGGGCCAATGGTGCAAGATTTAAGAAACGGCTATGTTTGTTCATTGTTCACATGCCGCTATGGTTAAAGTATACCGTGGATATCAAAATAGCGCTATCCAAAACCGGCGCCTAGGTAACTGTGGTGCACAACGGCCATCAACGGCAGACGTGAACGACGGCGACAGAGATGTGTACGGGCGAATAGTCGTGCAAGAAAATGAAATGAGCGTATGGCATTGTTGGGCGGGAGGCCGCTAATCGGGGAACTGCCGCCAGGTGCAAGTCTTATTTCAGTCGACGCCACATTGGGCGACTTGTGCGGCGGCGATGAGGATGAAATGATGATGAGAGCTACACAACACCTAGTCCCCGAGCGGAGAAAATCTCCGACGCAGCCGGGAATCGAACCCAGGCCCGTTTGCATGGGAGGCGAGCACTCTACCACCTGCCAGCCGAAGTGGCCGAGCGGTTCTAGGTGCTACAGTCTGGAACCGCGCGACCGCTACGTCGCAGGTTCGAATCCTGCCTCGGGCATGGATGTGTGTGATGTCCGCAGGTTAGTTAGGTTTAAGTAGTTCTAACTTGTAGGGGACTGATGACCTCAGAAGTTAAGTCCCATAGTGCTGAGAACCATTAGAACCACTCTACCACCCAGTTAAGCAGGCGGATGTAGTCGTGTAACTATTGTGCAACTGATCAGCCAGATGAACCAAGGGGCAATCAGTAGTGCTGCTCGGTGACTGTTCAGCGAACGTTGCTGCGTACGAGCCTCTGCAGCAGGGGCGTGTCTCATGCAGCCATGTTGAGTGCTGTGCATTGATGAGGAAGGGTGCAATCTGCACGCCAGTACTGCAAGTGGACTTCTGTTGAGTGGCTTCAGGCAGTCCTTCGAGAGAAATTACGCTCTGCGAGGTGCGACAATAAAGTAATGAGGCTGATTTTCTTTGCAAGATGTGGCAACCCTGCAGGCTTTCATAGGAACAATATCTTTGACCTTGGTCTGTAAGCTGCTCCTAGTCCAAGCGGCACATCGATGCAACTGTTCAGTCGTGAGTTGTGCTGTAATAAGTTAACACGTGTTTGTGTCTCTCGTCACCGCATAATATTGCGCAACGTTATGCCATTTCTTTTTGCGTTAAATTGGGTGAAAACGCGACGACAACTTATGGTAAGCTTCAGAAGGCTTTTGGAGAGGAGGTTATGTCAATAGCTCAAGTTTATCGTTGGCATAAAATGTTTAATGAAGGCAGAACGAATATTGAAGATGAAGACTGCAGTGGACGAACATCCACCTCACAGACGGATGTCAACTTGGCCAGGGTGCGTGAATTTGTACGATCTGATCGAAGATTATCCGTGAAAATGTGTGGTGTGCGTACTGTAAGACCTTCGGTACACACACCATCAGATTATTTGACTTGTCACTCTAACGAAGTAGGCGAGTGTCAGCAACATGTCTCGTGGTCTTATCGTGGCGTGTTTATCTTCTGCCGTTAGGTCAGATGATAGAAATGCCACTTGCACGCTTAGAGTAGCAGATTGACAGTGACCAACTTTAAACAGAAAATTGACAATCTGAAGTTCCTTTGGTCTTGGTACATTAATCTTATTCTCACATATCTCTGATACTCGACAAAGTGTCTGTACATTTATCTTCATGCCTATGTACAGGAATATGGTAATCTTATTAGGTGCAGACTGAAACTTGACTATAGACTGGTACAGATAAATGTAGACTGGTACAGACTGGTGCAGATAAATGCAGACTGGTGCAGACTAGTGCAGACAAATGCAGACTGACTAATCAGAGGTATGTGCACTCATTATAATACCTCGTGTGTTCATATATCACTGCGTGAGTGTGATCCGCGAGGAGAAAAGGTTCTACTTAGCAGCAATGTCATTGGCTGCGTTACATATTAATACACGGATTGGCGGAAGCAGAATTTGGTCCATCTCTAAGGCAGCGCCATCTCGTAGTGCGGAGATAGACGAGCGCTGCGTCTGCGCTGTTGTGCTTAGCGGGGCGCGCTCTAGTGGGAAAGTTGTGTACGCGCTGACTACGCGGAACTATGAACACAACAAAATGATTACAGAAGAACTGAACATCAATCGAGAAACGGTTCGTCTAATAATAACTCAAGATCTTGCTATGAGAAAGATTTGTGCGAAAATGGTCCCCAAAAATCTCTCGCCGCAACAGCGAGAAACACGGAAAAATGTGGCAGCCGATCTGTTACAGCAAACGGAAATAAATCCAGAATTGCTGAGCCATATTATCACTGGTGATGAAAGTTGGTTTTTTCAGTACGATTCAGAGACAAAACACCAAAGTTCGCAATGGTGCCCAAAGGGATCACTCAGACAAAAAAAAAGCTCACATGTCAAAGTCAAAAGTGAAATGCATGCTTGTGTGCTTCTTTGATTCCAAGGGAATTGTTCATAAAGAGTTGGTGCCTCCTGGACAAACAGTTAACCAATGTTACAACAAAGAAATTTTAGACAGACTTCGTAAAAGAGTTCTTTGTGTCCATGACAACATTGCTGATAATTGGATTCTGAATCATGATAATGCGCCATCCCATACTGCACTGTCAGTACAGCAATTTTTAACCTCAAAACAAATTTCAGTACTACCACAGCCACTTTATTCACCAGATATCGCTCCGTGCGACTTTTTTCTGTTTCCAAGAGTCAAAACGGCTGTCAAGGAACACCATTTTCAAACAACACAAGATGTCCAAAAAGCTGTGACGAGCGTCTTGGAGGATATTACAGAAGCCGGCCGAAGTGGCCGTGCGGTTAAAGGCGCTGCAGTCTGGAACCGCGAGACCGCTACGGTCGCAGGTTCGAATCCTGCCTCGGGCATGGATGTTTGTGATGTCCTTAGGTTAGTTAGGTTTAACTAGTTCTAAGTTCTAGGGGACTAATGACCTCAGCAGTTGAGTCCCATAGTGCTCAGAGCCATTTGAACCATTTTGATATTACAGAAGATGAGTTCCAGAAATGTTACCATCAATGGCAGAAGCGCTGGAAAAAGTGTGTGCAAAAAGAGGGGAACTACTTTGAAGGAGACGACACTAAACTTGACTAAAACGGTAAGCAACATTTTTTTCCACATCAGTCTCATTAGTTTATTGTCGCACCTCGTATACTCCATTGGGCAACTGGCCGTTGGCGTATATGAAACATCTGAAAGCTAACAACCTGCATCCAGGAGGGAGCGTTATGTTCTGGAGAATGTTCCCACGGCATACCCTGGGTGAACTCGTCATTCTGGAAGGCACGATGGATCAACACAAGTAAGGATCTATCCTTGAGGACTATTTCCACCCTCTACATGAAGTTTTGTACGTGCGTAGTTCGAAGGGCGCCAGGATGAGTTGACTATACTCCCCCAGCCATAAAACTCTTTGAATTTAAACCCAATCGAGAACTTGTGGGACCACCTCAATCGGGCTGCTCGTGCCGTGGATCCTCAATCGAGAAACCTAGAGCAGCTGTCTTGGCACAGGAGTCGGCATGGCTGCATATCCCTTTCGGTACCTCCCAGAAGCTTATTGGCTCTCACATGCAAGTCTTAACAGCTGTGTTAGTTGCAGAAGGTGGTTATACAAGCTTTCAACAGGTGGTCACGTTAATATGTCTGGGCAGCCTATTATCATTTTCACTCTGTGCCGTTTTGGATCACGCAGTGGACAACAAGGAGCATTTTCAGAGTTACTTTTATCATTTTTTTCTGCCCATATCAGTTTCATTCTCTTATAATAGGTACTTTCCCGCTCATCAGACCAAGTTGTTCTGGTCTTCTTTGCTTTTTCTGCATGGCCAGTAGTCTTGTTGTGAAGTTTGTGCTGAAGCATTTGACTGCCTGGTGCGTCAAGTTGTTGTGTTACCCTTGCTTCACTCGTGTCTTCTTTTATTGCACTGATGCATTTTCTTAAATCAATTTTTAGTATTGCTGCGAATTTGGTAGTATTCCAAAAGCTGGTTGGTTGCATTCTTTTAATATGTCGCAGCTCGGCACAGGTCCTACCGCCAGCTTTGACGAAAAGTGTGGCCTTCATGACGGAATCAGGACGTTGACGACGGTACATGCTAAGGTCTGCTGATTTACGTTCAGTGGTGTGAGAGGGAGTAAGTCTTCTTTGTTGCTTGGTAGAGGTGATGTTGGAACGGAGAGGTGAGGTGGCTTCATAGGAAGTGAATAAGGGTATAAAGTATCCCAGATTAAACAGAACTCCCATGAGCAAACAGAACTACACCCAAGAACTAAACACAATACAACAAATAGCAGTAGAAAATGATTATACTACCCATATGGTAGACAAGTTAAATCAAAAAATGTGCAAGCAGTACAAAAATAAAGACACCACACACACACATAAATCCTCACCTAGCACAGAACAACACAAAACACAAACGATGACCAAACACAAGATACAACAGAGAAACAACACACACAAAACTAAATGGCACATACTCACCTACAACAACAAGATTGTTCACAGACTAGGCAACATTTTAAAGAAACAGGAACTCCAGATAGGATACAGGACGGAGAACACAACACAGAAAAAGATCAGAACACAAGAAACACCTATGGATAAATTTAACAGATCAGGAATATATGAACTCACATACAACACTTGCCAGTCAGTGTACACAGGACGAACATGCAGAAACTTCAAAACAAGATATTCAGAACATCTCAGAGCTTTAAAAAGCAACAGCTTCCATAGCACATTTGCTGACCACCTTGTAGCCAACAATCACCACCCAACCACAATAGAAACAGACCTAAGAATACTAAAACCCAGCCACAGCCCATACAGCAAACTGACCATTGAGGAAAACTTCCACATACAGAAGGCAATAGCAGAATGAAAACAGATCTTAAACGAATACACTACTCTCTGCAAGGGCACACTATTTAACACATTAAAGGAACTTTACAAATAAAAACAGCACAAACGGATGAAGTCTACACGCACGCACACACACACACACACACACACACACACACACACACACACACACACACATACACACACACGCACACGCACACGCACACGCACACACACACACACACACACACACACACACACACACACACACACACAAACATGGAAAATAGACAAACTAAAATCTGCAAAGAATACCATACAAAAGTTAACGCACACAGCTAAGAACACACACACAGAACACACACACACACACACACACACACACACACACACACACACACACACACATATATATATAAAATGCAAACAAAATTCAAATTTGGCGCCGAACTCTCTGGTGAACAAATGAACACTGGACTGGTGAAGTGAAAAGTGTTTTACTACGTTATTTGTGAAAAATACTTGTTATATTTACGTGTGCATCACAACACCTCAGCATTATGCGGAGAATTGATGTACTTACCACACGAAAACGTAAGTAAAAACGAATATAGGCGCGAAAGCATCGCGAAAAACTGAATTACATTCTAGAAGATAGGTTAACTCCCAGCAAAAAAAAAAGTCATCAACATTGTTTGGTTGCAGATGACAAGCTACCTGTAGTAATTAACACAGAAGTGATCCAGAAAATTCATGCACACCAAATGTAAAAGTATTTGCAAAAAGAAACGATCTGTTGTTTGAACTAAAAAAGCACATAACCTTATAAATCATTTAAAAAAATGTTTACATTGCAGAATAAATAAAAACGAAAACCCATTGATGATGGCACAGTGGTGCCGAAACATGCTTGGGTACTGAGAATAACGGTGTTTTGCATAACTGGCCGACCTCACATCCAACAAGGGTATAAAGACTTAAAGATACAATTTAAGAACACTTAATTTCTTAATAATTTAACTTTACTCGGAGAGGTGGCTTAGAGTGTTTTTCTGTCTTAACACATCAATGATTACACTCTGCCACACTGCAGTGTTCTCAGGAACAGACTGAAGAGCTTGTGAGGGTGGTGCAAGGAAGGTTGTGCTGAGAAATAGTTGTTAAAAAAATCAATACGAGTTAATTAGCACTGACACTAGTCAACCAGGCCGTTGCGCGCGTAAATTCAAATGGCCCACCAGATACAATTAGCGTCAGTTATTATCATGGCGGAGATGATAGCGCACGAGAGTGCTCAGCCTTTCGCTCGGGTTCGAATCTTACGGCCGTCACTCGTCAAATGTTTGTACCGCTCTCGCGTTTTGGCTTGGGAAACCAAGCGAAGAACACGTTTGGGTGCGCCGCCTCTGGCAGATCGCCTGCCCAGCTAACTTCAGCGCTCATTAACTCTGAAACTGCGCAACGTAGCGAATTTTTTTCTGGACAATTATTGCTGGGCACTATCTGCCCCTCAACACCCTTAGAAGCTTTTCAGGCTGTTTCTGGTCATCCTATAGATGTTAGCCATTTCCCAGCAACCCCAGTTCTTGAGTTGTACCTTTCACCATCGGAGACGAGTGTTCTGCTTGCATCTCGTTCTGACAATACACACTGAAATACTTGAACCAAGATAGCAGACGAGTTTAAGGTAGCGCTCGTTCCGTCTTTTATTCTACCACACACAAAATACTGATTGTCACTTGTTGCGACTCAGGTAACTAGACCCATTATTCACACTGGGTGACAAGTGTAAGACAGCACTTGTCCCTCTATGTATTCTGACACACAGAAAATAATATTACACGTTGCTACGACTAGAGACAATATTTATAGAGCATGCTCTTTACTACCTGGGAGAAAAGTCGGTGTAATAATTGTTGCTGGATAGTTGTTGGAAACTCAGTTGTCTTCCTTTGAATGTGTACAGATTTCTCGCAGTTCTTACTCCAGTAACATGGAAGTATCGCTCTGTAGTAACTTCTTGCAACGACTCAGCTGCTCCATGATAATGACTATGACTGGAACTATGGCTGTTATAGCGCCTGCGCCTGAATTGGTCATGCGCTTTCGTCGTTTATATACTGCTTTTTCAGGCACTTCTGGATGAATTTATAGAATAGCGTTGTTTCCCTTGGCTGCCGCCGAAGAACTTTCTGATGAACGAGATGTTTCCAGAACATTTCAGAAGATTCTTGAACAGTTTTTGAGCCAACTGATTTCAGAAGTTCTGCAAGGATGCTGTCTGCTTTGTCATTTTTTAGCCTTTTAAGTACACTTCTGGCCATTAAAATTGCTACACCACAAAGATGTGCTACAGACGCGAAATTTAACCAACAGGAAGATGATGCTGTGATATGCAAATGATTAGCTTTTCAGAGTATTCACACAAGGTTGGCGCCGGTGGCGACACCTACAACGTGCTGACATGAGCAAAGTTTCCAACTGAGTTCTCATACGCAAACAGCAGTTGACCAGCGTTGCCTGGTGAAACGTTGTTGTTGTGCCTCGTGTAAGGAGGAGAAATGCGTACCATCACGTTCCCGACTTTGATAAAGGACGGATTGTAGCCTATAGCGATTGCGGTTTGTCGTATCGCAACATTGCTGCTCGCGTTGGTCGAGATCCAATGACTGTTAGCATGACATAGAATCGGTGGGTTCAGGAGGGTAATATGGAACGCCATGCTGCTTCCCAACGGCCTCGTATCACTAGCAGTCGAGATGACAGGCATCGTATCTGCATGGCTGTAACGGATCGTGCAGCCACGTCTCGATCCCTGAGTCAAGAGATGGGGACTTTTGCAAGACAACAACCATCTGCACGAAGAGTTCGACGACGTTTGCAGCAGCATTGACTATCAGCTTGGAGACCATGGCTGCGGTCACCCTTGACGCTGCATCACAGACAGGAGCGCCTGCAATGGATAATGCACGACCGCACGTTGCAGGTCCTGTACGGGCCTTTCTGGATACAGAAAATGTTCGACTGCTGCCCTGGCCAGCACATTCTCCAGATCTCTCACCAACTGAAAACGTCTGGTCAATGGTGGCCGAGCAACTGAGTCGTCACAATACGCCAGTCACTACTCTTGATGAACTGTGGTATTGTGTTGAAGCTGCATGGGCAGCTGTACCTGTACACGCCATCCAAGCTCTGTTTGACTCAATGCCCATGCGTATCAAGGCCGTTATTACGGCCAGAGGTGGTTGTTTTGGGTACTGATTTCTCAGGATCTATGCACCCAAATTGCGTGAAAATGAATCACATGTCAATTCTAGTATAATATATTTGTCCAATACCCGTTTATCATCTGCATTTCTTCTTGGTGTAGCAATTTAAATGGCCAGTAGTGTAGTATGTATACTGCCTGACAAAAAATGAAACAAGACATGGTCGGTTGTCAGTGTAATTTAGTGCACCTACTATCAGCAGGTATGTAAATGATTAGAGTTGGAATTTTGTGTGACAGGTAAACGAACCACCAGAGTGCATTAGTGTTGATAGTGTTTAGCGTTGTTCCAGGTCTGGTAGGCTATATAAGGGGTGTGCATAGCATCAGACATTGAGTGATCACTGTGACGGACATGCAGATGTTGCTTATTCACGTGAGACAGCATTATCAGTATTTGACAGAGTTTGAAAGGGACCTCGTTGTGGGTTTCCATTTAGCTGGCTGGTCAAATCGAGCATTACCCATATTTGTGGGGCGTTCAAATGTGACGGTGGACCAATATTGGACTACATGGAAACGTGAGGGCAGGCGTACTGTCGTCAAGGGTCTGGTCGTCGATCTCTAATTACCATAATTGAGAATCGCCTTATTGTCCACCAAGCCACATTGTCACCCCATCACATCTACAGCTTCATTCGATAACGAGTAATGGTCTTATCGCAACATTTTGTGTCATCACACTCCATTGATAAACATTCTCTGTCATCTCGCACTATTGGCATGAGACGAGCTGTAGCCAGACTTGGGAATTACTGTCTTATGCAGCCGTTAACACCACAACACATTAGGGTTGTGTCATGACTGGAAAGCACTGACTGTGGAAGAATGGTGTCGCACTGTGTTCAGTGGTTAATCACTGCATCTGGTTTTGCATCTCCCCTGTATGACCATCGTCGGCTACAGCTTCAGCATGGTGTCTCCCGCCAAGTATGGGTGCCCGCTAGGAGGTTTCGACTGATTTCACGCAACCCCACAAAACGTACCTGTCATGTACTTCTTGATGACAGTTATCGGCAGCACACTGCAGGTCAGCGAGGACGCAGCAGTTTTCGATGGAAAGTGCTTGTGATGTTCATCTCTGTTCAGATGAATCGCTGGCTACGAAGACAACATTTTAGGACAGACAATAAACTGGAGATCAGCATAGAGAAGAGGGGGAAAACACAGGCAGCTGCCTCCTATGATGAGGGTATTGGAAAGTTGGTCCAACCCAATGACAAATGTCGAAGTCAGTGGCGACTATGTAGACAAGTAGCTGGAAGGTGTAGCAAACTGTTGCAAATAAAACATTTTTGATTTTCACTGTTGTTTCAGTTTCATACCGGTCGGATATTATTTTTCGGTCAGCCCTCGTAACTTTGGATGTGTGTGTTGAGACATTCATATCTCCTTCCGGCCATCCAGATTTAGGTTTTCTGGGGTTTCGTTTATCGCTCATGGCAAATGACTGGATATCTCCGTGGAAAAAGGCACAACTTATTTCGTTCCTTATCCTGCTCTAACCCGAGCTTGTGCTCCATCTCCAATGAGCTCATCGTCGACGAATCGTTTTTAATTTCCCTTACTATACTGTGGAAAGTTTTAGGTTTTCGTTTCGGATGTGCTGTTCGAGAGTGCAACAGTAGAGATATTGTTTGAAACTGGTTTGGTGTATCCTCTGCGAAACAATGTTGTGTAAACTGCAGAGTAAACATGTAGAAGTGAAATAGCGTATTCCTGGGGAACACGAAATTCAGAGATGGGTCGTCCCACCACAAACTTTCCACTTGAGAACGGATCATTCGTAGGCCAGCGACACACTTGCTTCTTGTGATATAGTCGTTCATGTGTGAAAAATGTTTTACATTTGACATGCCCAAAAATATGTAACCATGATTTTTTTGACAAAATAAGATTTTCCAATGCGTTTTTGGTGTTCCTTCTCAAATCTTGGATCGAATATCATGAAACACGCTTGTAATTGTTATACAATGCTGTTTTAATGTTTTGGTCCTGCCGTTGATGATGGGAGGAGCACCGTGACAAATTTGGCGAAATAAAGAAATATTCGACGTACGTAGCTAGTGGCGTTAACTGCATCACAGAAAAGTTCTTCAAAAATATCCAATAGATGAATCAAATTTTTTCCGTTTTCTTTTGTTTCCCAGTTTTCGTCTGACTCCCCTGTTGTGTGATAATTTGCTGTCTTAACTGCGTTTTCCAAGCTTATTCACTGATAACGCACTATTTGTAACCAAACCCAGCGACGTAAGTGTTTATCTTCCTCTCGTTGGAAATCCTAAGCTTGGAGCTGTTGTAAGTATGTGTGGGGTTATTTATTACCATCAGTACGTTGTAAAAGGGTTTTATTTTCGAAATCATTTTTGCTTTTGTTCATCGTAGATATCTTATGCCTCAGAACAGATGGACACTTTGTAACACTGTTTGTAATCGAAAGTAACGCTGTGAATTTTTCGAGATGTTAGTGTCAAAGAAGGAAAATCTGACCAGAAAGCAATTAAAAATGTATAAACTGTGGTACTTACTGTTTAAGATAGAATTAAATGTTAAAAAATTGATATATTTTATTAGATGAAGCAACTATTTCCTCTTTTATGTTGGAGTTTGATGTATGAATAATGCACGACTATTACTTTTTCTGGTATTATACAGATCATGATCGAACGACTTCCAATTTTTCGAGCATTTCCAGATAAGCACCGAGGATTACCACCAGTTTTGTTTCGGGTAGCCTCTTGTTAGCCAAAAAATCTAATTTTTGGCAATATAAACCTTCCTGACAGGAAACGATTTTCATTGTACAGGAGAAACAAATTTCCATGCAATGAAATGGAATCTGGAACACTGACTTTCCATTCTTAAACATTTCAACCCAAATAATCTCTGTCTGCTCTCGTAGGATGACAATTCAGAATTCTACGATTTAAAATAATAACAATAAACAACAAACAAATAAAATAATAGTTCTCGTATGGTAAAATAAGATCTCCAAGTGGAAATAAACAATACTCGTACCTACCGTAACAAATTTACAAATTCTCAAACAAAAAGATCAGTTTGATGTAGCATTCTACATTCACAAAACTGTATCGATCGTATACACTGTCCAGTCACGGTAATGTGAGAACCTGTAACAAGCCTGAATAACCCTCTTTTGCAGTGCGGACGGCTACAAGGTATTCAGCAAGAGTGTCAGTCAAAAAATGGCTCAAATGGCTCTAAGCACTGTGGGACTTAACATCTGAGGTCATCAGTCCCCTAGACCTAGATCTACTTAAACCTAACTAACCTAAGGACATCATATACATCCATGTTCGAGGCAGGATTCGAACCTGCGACCGTAGCAGTCGCTTGGTTCTGGACTGAAGCGCCTAGAACCGCTCGGCCACTTCGGCCGGCTTCAGTCAAAAAAATGGTTCAAATGGCTCTAAGCACTATGGGACTTAACATCTGAGCCCGCATCTCGTGGTCGCGCGGTAGCGTTCTCGCTTCCCACGCCCGGGTTCCCGGGTTCGATTCCCGGCGGGGTCAGGGATTTTCTCTGCCTCGTGATGGCTGGGTGTTGTGTGCTGTCCTTAGGTTAGTTAGGTTTAAGTAGTTCTAAGTTCTAGGGGACTTATGACCACAGCAGTTGAGTCCCATAGTGCTCAGAGCCATTTGAACCAACTTAACATCTGAGGTCATCAGTCCCCTAGACTTAGAACTGCTTAAACCTACCTAACCTAAGCCCGTCGTACACATCCATGCCCGAGGCAGAATTCGAACCTGCGACCGGAGCAGCAGCGCGGTTCCGGAGTGAAGCGCTTAGAAGCGTTCGGCCACAGCGGCCGGCGAGAGTCAGTCAGATTTGGGAAGTAACGACAGGGGCGTGGAGCCATGCAGACTCCAGTGCCTTACCCAGCTGCGCTACATTTCTCGGTTGAGGATCTATGGCGTGAACAGCCCGATCGAGATGACTCCACAGGTTCTTGACTGGGTTTAAATCCGGGGAGTTTGGTGGCCATGGACTTACTATAAACTGATTTCGTTGCTCCTCGAACCATGCACGTACATTGCGAGCTGTGTGACATATAGCAGTGCCCTGCTGGTGGATGCCATCGCGCCGAGGAAAAAAAACTGGATATAGGAGTGGACATGGCCCCTAAGGATAGAGGCATACTTGTGTTGATCCACTCTGCCTTCCGCAATGACGATATCACCCAGGGAATGCCACGAAAACATTCCCCAAACCACAAGTCTCCAAAGTGCGCTAGACATTTCGACGTTTTTTGCAGGGCAATGTACGCCATTGGCCCTCAACCCGATGGAGCATGAAACGTGATTCCTGTGAAGAGGCCACCTGTCGCGACTCAATGGACGTCCAGTTGTGCAACAGCCGTGCAAATTCTAGCCTTCGTGGGCCAATGTACAGCAGTCATCACGCATGTATGAGCCAGGCACCTGCTGCGGAGGCCCATTTGCAGCAACGTTCGCTGAACGGCCGTTGACGAGACACTGTTGCCACACCCCTTGATTCAGCTGAGTGGTCAGTTGCTCAAGAGTTGCACGTCTGTTCGTCTGTACACATCTCTGCTGTCGTCGTTCACCACTGTCATCTGTGTTACCGTCCGCCCCCGGTAACTGAGCGAGGTCAGCGCGACAGAATGTCAATCCTAAGAGCCCGGTTTCGAGTCCCGGCTGGGTCGGAGATTTTCTCCGCTCAGGGACTGCGTGTTGTGTTGTCCTAATCATCACCATTTTATCCCCATCGACGCGCAAGTCGCCGAATTGGCGTCAGATCGAAAGACTTGCACCCGGCGAAGGGTCTACCCGACGGGAGGCCCTAGTCACACGACATCTGTGTTACCTAAACAGACGAATTGTCGGTAGCCCTAAATGTGAATTCAGAGCAGCAGAACTGACCTTGGAGCATATCGTCGACAGTACTTCAAAAGAAGTGCTTCTATATCAGATCAATTATATTTATTTCGTAGGTAAAAGTCGGCAGTACAGATTGTTCGGATTTGGATGAAGGGTTGTCATGTAAGGAAACGGATTCTGAGACAACTCATGTTGACTACCGAATTGCGGCAGAAAAGCTTTCCTCAACACATGGGTGGCATTCTTGGGAGGTTTCAAGGAACGAGTTGTGGTCGTCCTCTCGCCTAATTCTAAAGTAGCAATTTCCTGATGCAAGTATTGTTTCTACACTTCTGGTCATTAAAATTGCTACACCAATAAGAAATGCAGATGATAAACGGGTGTTCATTGGACAAATATATTATTCTAGAACCGACATGCGATTACATTTTCACTCCATTTGGGTGCATAGATCCTGAGAAATCAGTACCCACCCAGAACAACCACGTCTAGCCGTAATACCGGCCTTGATACGCCTGGGCGTTGAGTCAAACAGGGCTTGGATGGCGTGTACAGGTACAACTACCCACGCAGCTTCAACACGATACCACAGTTCATCAAGAGTAGTGACTGGCGTATTGTGACGAGCCAGTTGCTCGGTCATCATTGACCAGACGTTTTCAGTTGGTGAGAGATCTGGAGGAATGTGCTGGCCAGGGCAGCAGTCGAACATTTTCTGTATCCAGAAAGGCTCGTACAGGACATGCAACATGCGGTCGTGCTGAAATATAGAGTTCCGCAGAGACCGCTGAAGGGTAGAGCTACGGGTCGTAACACATCTGAAATGTAACGTCCACTGTTCAAAGTGCCGTTAATGCGAACAAGAGGTGACTGAGACTTGTAACAAATGGCACCCCATACCATCGCGCCGAGTGATACGCCAGTATGGCGATGACGAATACACGCTTCCAATGTGAGTTCACCGGGATGTCGCCAAATACGGATGCGACCATCATGATGCTGTAAACAGAACCTGGATTCATTCGAAAAAATGACAATGACATTTTGCCATTCGTGCATCCAGGTTCGCCGTTGACTACATCATCGCAGGCGCTCCTGTCTGTGATGCAGCGTCAAGGGTAACCGCAGCCACGGTCTCCGAGCTGATAGTCCATGCTGCTGCAAACGTCGTCGAACTGTTCGTGCAGATAGTTGTTGTCTTGCAAACGTACCCATCTGTTGACTCAGGGATCGAGACGTGGCTGCACGATCCGTTACAGCCATGCGGATAACATGCCTGTCATCTCGACTGCTAGTGATACGAGGCTGTTGGGATCCAGCACGACGTTCCGTATTACCCTCCTGAACCTACTGATTCCATATTCTGCTAACAGTCATTGGATCTCGACCAACGCGAGCAGCAATGTTGCGATACGATAAACCGCAATCGCTATAGGCTACAATCCGACCTTTATCAAAGTCGGGAACGTGATGGTACGCATTTCTCCTCCTTACACGAGGCATCACAACAACGTTTCACCAGCCAACGGCGGTCGACTGCTGTTTGTGTACGAGAAATCGGTTGGAAACTTTCGTCATGTCAGCACGTTGTAGGTGTCGCCACCGGCGCCAACCTTGTGTGAATGCTCTGAAAAGCTAATCATTTGCATATCACAGCATCTTCTTGCTGTCGGTTAAATTTCGCGTCTGTAGCACGTCATCTTCGAGGTGTAGCAATTTTAATGGGCAGTAGTGTACATGTGGTAGTAACGATGCCTAAGCTGCCAGGTGTCGACTTGAGCTAAGACAAGTATCTGCTAATCATGAACGTCAGCAAGAATCTTGTCATTTCATTTTCCTTAATACTAGAGGAAATTCGTGCCTTCTCAAGAGAATTTCTGTCTGTCCAATCCTGGGTGTTGCCCCCTGCCCCTCTCCCTATTAGACACTGTGTATACTGCGTCCACCAATAGTAAAAGACCGCGCAGACACAGTACCAACATAGTAATCTGTTTATGGGTCTTTATCCGCGATGTCATGAAAATTTTTGCCTCGTTCTCCTCTATTTTTAAGCCTCCAGGCACACTCACATTTGTCACATTGGTTACAAGCATGTTGTTGCTGCTCCAACAAAGTATGGACTGGGAACAGAGAAGTTTTTATTCCCATCTTTAGCTTTCTGGCTTTTGCCCCATGCTGACTGTGGAGTCTGAAGATGTAAGTGCCGATTTTGCTGATAGCAGATTTCAGATCCATACTATGAACGGTTCACTCAACATCCTTCTGCTACAGCAACACATCTCAAATGTATCGATTCTCTTCTTTTCTGGTTTTCCCGCGGTCCATGATTCACTTCCGTACAGTGCTGTGCTCCATAAGTACACTCTGAGAAAGTTTCTCCTCGATTTAAAGCCGTTGTTTGATATTAGTAGCTACACTTCTTATGGCCATAAAGACCCCCTTTACCTGCACTAGTCTGTTTCTATGTTCTTACTGCTTCGTCTGTCATGGGGTGTTTTGCATCCAAGGTTGTAGAATTCTTTAACCCTGTTTCCTCAGTGATCACCAATTTTAATAAATAAGTTGCTCATTTCTACTAGTTCTCAATACTTTAATCTTTCTTCGGTCTGCTCTACTACATAGTTGGTACTCAGGAGACTGTTCATTCCAGTCAACAGATCATGTAACCCTTCTTCACTTTCGCTCAGGATAGTAATGTCACCAGCGAATCATGTAGCTGATGTCCTTTCACCATGAATACTTTGTATAGTGGGGGCCGTTACTGAATGGATATATTAGTAAAAAATTTGATTTTTATTTTTACTTTATGTTCGTCAGTGCCTTCTGCCTGGCAGCTAGTTGCAGCGTCTCAGTCACGTTGCCCAGAACCGGGTAGAACCATTCTGAAACTCACGTTTTGAACCATCAGCAGCTAAATTCACGTGTTGCTCACGAGGTAACGCTACCGACCTGCGCGTCTTATGATCTGGCCGACCAACAGGGAGGCTTGGAGGCGGCCAAGTGGGGGTGGAACTGCGGCCAGCTGCTGGGAGCGGACACGCTGTTCGCTCTCTTCTACGGTAGCTTCCGACCCGACCAGACGTTCTCCTCTCCTGCTCTCTTGGTCGGCTGCCCATTCAGTCTCGGCGGCTTCTCTAGGCCTGCCTTTCCTTTTTACGGCATTAAAACTTCATACAGTTAAAACTATGTTTGATTTTTCACCTCAACGGTTGCCTGCTGCTTTCCCCTCCTGGCAAATCCTGACACATTAACAACTTTAATCCCACTCCTAAGCCTTTCTTTTATTCCCATCATTACTGCTTCGATGGACAGTTTGAACAGTAAGAGTGAAAGGCTACATTCGTTTCTAACACCCTTCCTAATCCGAACGCACACGGTACGGTGCGTGATGGAAAGTACCCTGTACCATTACTATCATTTCCTTTCTGTTCCATTCGCAGGTAGAGCGAAAGAAAAACGACTGTCTGTATACCTTCGTATGAGCCCTAATTTCTCGTATCTTCGTGGTCCTTATGCGAAATGTATGTTGGCGGCAGTAGACTTTAAACGCCGATTCTCTAAATTTTCTCAACAGAGTTGCTCGAAAAGGACGTCACATTCTCTTCCGGGATTCCCATTTGAGTTTCCGAAGCATATGCGTGACACTTGCTTGGTGTTCGAACCTACCGGTAACAAATCGAGCAGCCTGCCTCTTAATTGCATCCATGTTTTCCATTGATTCGACCTGGTGCGAATCCCAAACACTCGAGCAGTACTCAAGAATATGTCGCACCAGCGTCCTGTGTGCGGTCTACTTTACAAGTGAATCCTGAAATTCTCACAATAAACCGAAGTCGACCATGAACCTTCCCTACCACAATGCTGATATTCTCGTTCCATTTCACATCGCTTTGCAACGTTACGTCCAGATATTTAAAAGACGTGTGTGTGTCGAGCAGAACATTATTAATGCCGTAACTGAATATTACGGGTTTCTTTTATCTTCTCATCCGCATTAACATACATTTTTTTCTACATTTAGCGCCAGCTGCCATTCATCACACCAACTAGAAATTTTTCGAAGTCACTTTGTGTCATCCTGCAGTCACTCACCCTCGACGCCTTCCCGTGCACCACAGCATCATCAGAAACAATCGCAGATTGCTGCTTACCATGTTCCCAGATCATTTCTGTATATACAGGGTGGTCCATCTGAAGTTTCGGATGAGATTATCTCGAAAACTATACATCAGGTAAAAACAGTGGGTAAGACAAGTTCGTAAGCTCAAAGGGGGCCATCAAATGATACTACACGTGACCCTCAGCCCTTGCCCCCTTGGGTGGCGCGGAGGGCAACTTTTAAATCCTAAATGGAAACCCCCACTTTTTATTGCAGATTCGGATTCTCCACAAAAAGTAATCAATTTTTGTCAAACACACTTTTTTTAACCATTTTTTTGCAGAATATATCCTACCCGCGACAGTTTTTGATGGAGAGAGGCGGAATGGTATTAAAATCTCGTTAGGGAACTCTTCACAGTCGCATTATTCACCCGACTGAGGTGCTACCGTGGCCAATCTGCGAACTATGGCTCAGTATACAGGTCGGTGCAATGCGATTAGACGCCACATCACTTATATTGTGAGCCGGCCGAAGTGGCCGTGCGGTTAAAGGCGCTGCAGTCTGGAACCGCAAGACCGCTACGGTCGCAGGTTCGAATCCTGCCTCGGGCATGGATGTTTGCGATGTCCTTAGGTTAGTTAGGTTTAACTAGTTCTGAGTTCTAGGGGACTAATGACCTCAGCAGTTGAGTCCCATAGTGCTCGGAGCCATTTTTGAACTTAGATTGTGAACCGTAAACATCAACTGACGAAAGTAAATTATTTTTTGGCGAAACATGGCTCACTATCCTCCTACAGACATTGTTGATTTTAGGTGTTGCCATAACAATTACGCTGCAGCTGCGCAATTGTATGCGGATTGTTTCCCAAACAGACGACATCCAAGCGAAAACATTATTCGAAGTTGCACTCAACGAGCTCAAAATGGATACATGCACCGTCCACCTCTTCATCGCGAATACAGTGAAAATGACACTCGTAACCTTACCGTTCTCGCCTGTGTTCAACTGGATCCCGAAGTTAGTAGCCGTGCGATTCAGAGACAAACTGGAATACCGAAATCAACTGTTTTGAGGATTCTGAAGGCACATAAATTCCATGATTATCATATCACACTGACATAGGCATTAACGCCGAAAGATATGCAAATACACGTGCATTTCTGCCAATGGCCCTTGGAAATGATAAGAGGTGACAATGATTTTTTTAGATACGTAATGTTCACCGATGAAGCCACATTCAAAAACAATGGCTAATTAAATCGTCATGATTGTCATTATTCGTCCCCTGTCATGGCACAGATCCGTTGACAATCAACACAAATGGTCGTTAATGGTCTGATGTGGAATTTTAAACGGTTACTTGATAGGACCGTATTTTTTTGACCGAAATGTTACTGGGAATCTTATTTACAACTTCTCCGGGATGATTTGTTGGAGCTAATGGAAGATGTTGATTTAGAAACTAGGCAACGAATGTGGTTCCAACAGGACGGAGCAGCTCCCCATTATGCTAAAAATGTGCGGAACGGTTTAAATTTACGATTCTCTGGTCGGTGGATAGGACGCGGCGGTCCAATTCAGTGGCCTCCACGTTCACTATACCTAAAATCTCATTTTTTCTTGTGGGGTTATTTAAAAAGTATTGTTTATGAAAGACCAGCCCACAACCCGAAAGGATATGGAACAACGCATTCGAAGAGCATGTGCAGCCATACCACGGGATGTGATGCTCAAAACTGTGGTCAACTTTCGCAGACGATTGACTTTATGTATTGAAGCAAATGGGGGATAATTTTCAACAGCTGGCCGTGGTGGCCGAGCGGTTCTAGGTACTTCAGTCCGGAACCGCGCGACTGCTACGGTCGCAGGTTCGAATTCTGCCTCGGGCATGGATGTGTGTGATTCCTTCGGTTGGTTGGGTTTCAGTAGTTCTAAGTTCTAGGGGACTGATGAACTCAGCTGTTGAGTCCCATATTGCTCAGAGCCATTTGAACCAATTTTCAACTATTTCTTCGTAGCTAATTTTACTTAAGCACCCCAAATTGTGAAAGGCAAGAGGACTCACAGTAATGAAGTACCCCAACATGTGAGAGGCAAGGGGGCTCACACTAATAAAGCACCCCATGGGAACATCATTCTACTACGTCCATGTCGTTGTTCCTGGGTAACGCTGAAAGTAGCATACAGTACGTTTTGTACAAAAATAGCTTCATTTGGCGTAACGAAAGAACTGATGAACATTTTTTATCGATTTGATGCGTCTTTGTCGGATAATTCTAAATAAATCAAAGTTCTTCCCAGTTTTAATTTTTCTCTATTTCAGCGCCATCTGTCAATGGTTAAAATGTTTCAGACAAAACTTGATTACTTTTTATGGTGAATCCGAATCCGCAATAAAAATAGGGGTTTCCATTTAAGATTTAAAAGTTGCTCCCCGCCCCACTGAAGTGGGTGGGGGCTGGAGGTTCACCTTTGAGTTTACGAACTTGTCTTACCCATTATTTTTATCCGATGTATAGTTTTCGAGATAATCTCATGCGAAACTTCAGATGGACCATCATGTAGAAAATAATAGCGGTACTACCGCACCCGATGTTCTCAAATTAATTGCAGTAGACAAGGCGAAGTCGCTTAATGGCGGGTTTCCAGAAGGACGTTAATATGGGTATGAAGCTAACTACCATGCGCGCCAAAGTCATAACAGATGGCGGGGAGTACCGTTTCAAGATCAAGAGAAGCGAACCCTCCTAAAGAAGTGGAAATACTAGGAAGGACTTATAATTCAGACCAGGTAACAGCAATACTAACTCATTACCCTCAAGGCAGGATAGAAAACCGCATTATCCTACAAAATTACAGTATAATCACCTCTACTCCCGTCGTACGCGCCCCTTCTCGACATACTAGGGGGGAGTGGGGGTCACGCAGCCATTTCCTCCACAAAGCAGGGTCGTTATCGGTAGCAGAAATTAAAATAGCCGGTCGCTCTTTTCCTCTCGCCTTGCGTTGCCAGGTGAAGCTGAGAGGGCATCAAAAGCTTGCCGCGCTTGCAGAGGGCGGACACACACACGGCTGGCTGTGCCCAGGTGGCGAGGCGCTGTATCTTGTTTGAGGGCCTTCCGCGAGCAGAAGGACCCAGGGCAGGCGGGGTCGCTTAATTAACACAAAAGAACTGCGCGCGGCATTCTTTTCAGAGTCCAGCGGGCCGTGCTGCGCGCTCCGTGCGCGTGTGAGGAAAAGGCAACGTCGAGATGAAACGGAGCCCTTGATTCTGCCTGCTCCCTCAGCTGAGAGGACGGAAAATTAAAATAAAAAGGAAGCCAGCGAAAAAAGAGGCGGCCCGCTGAAAGGCCGCGCCATTGTAACAGTGTTCTTCCTCCGCCCTCTGCTGGCAATACGATAAGGATTTAAATTTAATTTAGATTAGGCGGCTTGCGCGTGGCAGGCGGACGTGACAGTTTCCTTAGCCGTTGCGACTTGTGCTTACTCGTCGCGTGCGCTCCTGTTATGTCGCGCTACTCTTTTAAGAAACTCTGACGCGTAAATAGTCCGTACTGAGACGTACGTTACACGTATACCTGCCAGAGTCGTTAGAAGATGCTAAATACGGTTTAAAACTTTTCAACAACAGCTGGTCTCTCTAGTTCAAAGTGTTCAAAAGTGTGTGAAATCTTATGGGACTTAACTGCTAAGTCTCTGAGCTTACACACTACTTAACCTAAATTATCCTAAGGACAAACACACACACACACACATGCCCGAGGGAGGACTCGAACCTCCTCCGGGATCAGCCGCACAGTACATGACTGCAGCGCCTTTGACCGTACGGCTAATCCCGCGCGGCGTCTCTCTAGTAGCTGGATATAAATATAATTTGTTGGGAAATGGCGCAGCGACAAAGCACAATTATGAAAAATGTGTAGCGTACTACCATCTTTACGACGTTTCTCATCGAGCCATATACGTTATCTCGCGTTTATGGCTGCTTCTCTCACACAAATAATGATAAAAATTCAGAAATTCAGGGTCGCCACCAGCCCAAGCCCTTCCTAACCATTTAGAAAGAAACAGAGCTGGAAAATTATTAGTTTAATTACTTTAATAATTTAATTACAAGTACGCAAATTTCTTTAAGTAGCCAGATAAATAGCACTTCATGTCGTGCATGAAGCAACTTGATTAATTCAGGATTGGAAATCGGAATAAGTGGGTAAGATCAACACTACAGAACTGTAAGATGGCAAGAACTATGCCCCTTACAAGAAGTCATTGAAGACCACCTAACTCACATTGAGCGAACAGTAGGGCTGAACAAAAATGACTGACAAGACACAATGCATCTTGTAGAGGGTATAGTATGGACGTATTGGAATAATTAATGTCGGGTGATGGTTTTAAAGTAATTCACACGACATGAAAACTTTGTGGAAATGCTTTGATTTACTGGAGGCTAGTTTATCCCAGGGAAGTATTCAGAATTGACCGTGGCTGGCTGGGGAGCGGCAAAGGGAAGCGACAATAGGCAGCTTAGGGCAGCTCAAGCTCTGAGAAAGCGGTAACGGGGCGCAGCCTCCAGCTGCCTTAAGATGAGTGACAGTGAGTGGGTGGTTGACCCCATACTGGTGTACCGGGAAGTAGACGGAGAACTTGTACGCCCGTCGTCCCGTTTTCAGTGAAACATGCGAGCAAGTCGCGCAAAGCTATGGTGGAGCAGTCAACAGAGGCCATAATATGCGTGTTCGTGACCATAGCAACTTGACGCTGAATTCACGGTCCGCAGAGTCTGAAGTAAACTAGGTGAAGAGCGACAGAATGAAATACGCCGGTCTCTGATGGGAACGTAGGACCGAGGAATTTGAAGTACTCTCCTGGGAGTCAGAATTCCGGAAAAATTGGTGTTTTATGCAGACGCTAACCTTGAAGGGTGGCCTGGGAGGATCTAAATAGCAGAAGTTGAGAGGAAGGGAAATTTTGTGGGAATTTGTTCACTTCCCAGACCAGGCATTGTTCGGCACTGGGAAGTGACGCATAATTAACGCGACTTGCGCTGCAATTGGCGTAAGTGATTTTGCTGGAGGGGAAACCGAGATGAAGAGTGGACTGGGAGGAGTCTCCGTAGTGGTCTTCCGTTCCCAGCTTGCCTAGAGTGCGGACGTGGCATTCTTTACTCATAAATAAAATATGGCGTTTCAGTCTTCGATCGCTATTCTTTATTTTCAGTTACCGGTTTCGGGCTAGCTGCCCATCTTCAGATCATATATTGTAGTTACAGAGTAACTTGTCCGTACAGAACACTCGGTTCGCTGTCATGACAGCGAACCGAGCTAGCCCGAAACCAGTAATTGAAAATAAAGAATAGCGATCGAGGACTGAAACGCCATATTTTATTTAATGAACGATCGCGGAATTCCGATTGAGACAATCATGTCTAGTTTTGATATTCTTTACTCAGCTTGCCTGAGAGTGAATGAGCATCTCTGCAGTTTAGGACTTAGCAAACGGAACGACTGAGCTTGGAGATATAAAGTTTTGGTTCAGCTATGTACTGAGCTAGATAGCTAGAAGTGAATAGACGAGTGCAGCCTTGCAGCACCACGAGGTCAGCCGACGTCCGCATAACGACGCCGCCCCGCCACGCTGAATTCGGTGATATTGCGCCCGCTCCGGCCACTGATTAATTTGTTGGATCACGCCGGCAAAGTTTCCACGAGGATTTCATGAGCCGTGTATTGTAGAAATCTTCTCGCACTTCGCATTACGCCTGAGTCAGTCGATAGGAATTACTTTTGATTTATCACGCTTTACTCCACGCAAACGCAATTTATTACCACTGCCTGTTAGGAGAGTCATGTAATGTGATGATTGAAGGTCGTGAGTTAAAATAAATCTGTGCTAATCGACTGCATCTGTTTTCAATCAAGTAGTTGAAATCCCAAGTCACTTTCTTAATTTTATGTTCAACATTTGCATCTGGTGTTCAATAGCTGAAAATAACATCAATGTGCGCCACTTTTTAATTAAAAGGGATCAATTCTGAATCAATTAATGTGAGCGCTGCCACCGCAGTTCAATCAGGAGTCACAGGGCCTTACTACTTTCCTTGAGTTATCCGACATTGAGGCAGTTTTGCACTCTCTGTTGATCTGTTAGTCAATTACCTGGGGTGAACACACACCAAAACCAGATAAGTGACGGGTGGGGTGTTACAGAACTTACCTTTCACGTAGATTATTTATTGTATTTAAGTATTTGGGTGCACATCCTAACTACACATAACTGGTGCCTGACTAGAAATATTTAAATAAGAATTACGTGAGAATGTAACAGATCACAATTTAACTACAGCAAAAACAAACACAGAAAACGGGGGTGGAGACAATGATACTATCATCTCCTTTGCATTCATACCATAAAAATATGTCAGTGAGGTTCGCATTACAATTCTCCGCATGCACTAATCTGAACAGAGGTTTAACCTATGCACGAGGTTTTGCGATAATTATTCAACATAATAAGTGCGTCTGCTGTTTGCAAACGGCCGAACTAGAGCACGTGGTGCATTCCGAATCAAACTGTTACGCTGCTTTGCAGAAAGCGCACGAAAGAACAGATATTCTTCCAGAAATTACAGCCCATTAAACAAGCAAACTGTTAAAATAAAGCCTATTGCGGTGCCGTGGTGAACCAGGAGGGTCATTGGTTACCAAACACGTGACACAAAATCGACACGCAAAGGCAATAGCAACTTCCACAAAATATAATATTAAAAATCATACTCGCTTCGACACAGTATTATACTCACGCATGGTTGAAGTGATCCTAACCAGCTTTTCCTAATCAGATTTACCGTTTGAAATTCTATTTTATCGTGTTCAAAATGAACAAAGTAACTTCCACACATTTAACTCAAACACCCAAAACTCGCCTATTTAAAGCAATATAATTATGGCACATTCGGAAAAATAACTCGCTTCACATGCTTCAGTTAAGCTGAAGTTCTTAAGCATTTCAACCGTTAAACATAACGAAGTCCTGACTCAACTTGCTTCCTATCACCTGAAACCCGCCTTAAGAGCTACGATCCGTACTCACCAAGCGTTCACCGAAGAGTTCCCCTTTCTCTTTCGAGATTACCTAGCTCCCCGTGCAGCGGAAGCTGCCAGAGGTGTAGCCCTGCCTCACCAACCTCACACACAAAAACAGCCTTCGACACAGCCTTCGACTAAGATGGGTAAGCCCCTCTGTTCAGGTACTGGAAACTCAAGTTGGTCATCCTGTGCTCTCCTTCGAACGAGAAGCAACATCGTCTGCTCCCAGCAGGCCTTATTTGAGTGCTCAGTCTTTCTGGAAGATCTCATGAAATGAGCTAAAATCAGGTAGTAAAGTAAATAAGTTGTACCGAATTCGACAAGCGTCTTATGAAACGACTTCACAGAGACGTTTCAAATGTAAGACGAGATCAGTGCACTTACCTGACTTCACAAAAGATTCACTGACGCACTATCCTAGTAGGAATGTCGACATGTGAAAGTTATCTTAATAAAAATAATAGTTTTCAAACAGCTGCATCAAGAAAAATAATTCGCTAAAAAAGCCTAATGGCAACGTCGTAGTCAGTTCGAAGGCACGGTTCCAAACAATTGGTATTGAATCTCTAGCCTCTGCTTCATCCGTAATACGAGGGTTGGACAAAAATATGTGAACACCGCGAGAAATGCGTGCTTGAAAATTCCTACAGGTTGTGCTGCTGTATTAACCCACGAGCGGCAACTAGACAGTTGGCACAATACGCTGCTGGTGTCGGTCACGGTCAGATCAGCGTTCTGTGTAGTTGGTGTGTATTAAGCCGGAAATAAGTGAATTCGAACGTCTGCAAATTATTGGTGGTCGTATGGTGAGTGTTTACGTATCCAAGGTAGCCGAAGTGTTTGGTGTTTCAAAAGGCATCGAGCGAAGATTTACACTACATACGGAGGAAGCAGAGAAACATTATCGGCTAAATCACAATTAGAACGAAAGTGCGTGTTGAGTTATCGTGACAGACGGTCATTCACAACCGCAAAAGTCACTGCAGAAATGAATGTCGCACTCACGAATGCTATCAGCACCAAAAGAAAGCAAAGGGAACCCCATAAATGCGGAGCGAGCTGGAATTCCAAAACCACTCATCAGTGGTGGAAATGTTCGTAACGGGAAAATGTGGTGGCGAAACCATGAAACCTGGAGTATGGAGCAAGAAAGGCGTTTGGTCGGTTGAGGCTGGTCTCACACTGTTACCAACTTCTGGCCGGCGAAACACGGTGCGGGTTCGGTGATGGTTTGGACAGACATATAATGGTATTCCATGGGTTTCATGGTTACTCTGCAACTTTGCATTGGTACTGAGGATTATGTGACCATTTGGCTGATCAGGCCATTCCACGGTGGTGATGCTGTGTTCCAAAATGACACGACCCCTGTTCACGTAGTTCGCGTCGTCCAGGACTGGTTTTGTGATCACTAGGATCTCCCCCTGCCCACCACAGTCACCAGGCCTCAATGTTACTGAGCTCTTGTGGTCTACTTTGGAGGGAAGGATGCTTGATCGCTATACATCTCCATCCACTATTTTGCAGGAAGAAAGGTATAAGATTCCCCTGGAAATCATATAAGACCTGTATTTATCCTTCCGAGGCGTGTGGAAGCTTTTTCGAATGCCACCGGTTTTCCCACACCGTATTAGGCATGGAAATACGTTTTGTTGTTGATGTTTTCATATTTTTGTCCACCCCTTGTATGTAACGTTTGTAACATTATAAACAGGTCCGAAAGCTTTAGGGTCAAAATCATTAAGATGATAGAGAATCCCAAATCGGTAGTTTCCAGATAAGGGGGTAGCGATCTTACATCGACAATCGATGCGAGCTCACCGTTCAACATATTACTCAGCCCATTAGTAGAAAACAGTGATCGGTTTGGATAGCTGTAGGTGATGTAGAACTGGTAGCAGACGGTCATGTGGCCGTCCAACGATGACGTAAAGCCGTCGGCACACGGACCGTGCTGTCGAACGTTAACGTTGAGCGTGCCAAGTTCAACGTGCTGCTGAACGCTCAGGAACGATGCGACTTGTGCATACGGTACGTCGACCCCAACGTGGTATACGCGATCGCGACGCAGTCCAGCGGCAGTTTGAGGGATGTTTCTAGTTCGTAAATCACACTGTTTACTCAACGGGTGGGCGTAAAATTCCCATGTTAGCTCTATTAAAACGCACATTTCCTCCATCGTCCACGAAAAGGAAAGTACCATGTCCAATCAATAAGGACACAGACTTATAAAAGTTCCTTTGCAAACAGTGCGGTACAAGTTTGGAATAATTCTCCGCAACATGTAAATTACGACGCATAAAAGAAAGAGGAGCGAAATATCTTTATGCAAGTAGCGCAAGCTGTCCTGTAGAGGAAGCCAATCAAACAAAGTCACCCCTCAAAAAAAGATGAACTTATATTTACATAACATCAAATATTATAGCATATACTTATATTAAACTAATAATAAAGTATGAGAACCTAATAAAAACGTGAATGGTAAGAAAAAAAATTGTAAGTGTTAAGACGCGAACCACCACCTCAACAAAAACTCATTTCTGGACAGAGACGACTCATTACGCTAAACCAACAACATGCTGCTTGTACTTAATCATATTGTGTTACCCCTTCCTAAAAACGTTAATCGTAGATAATTATATAACTAACTGAAATTTAATTATAACAAATTGTACCAAGAACAGTGCGCGTTTTGGGTGGATCTTCAGTGTGTCGCTGCCTTCAAATAGCCTACTCTCATAATACGCAAGTTACAATTATTCATTTGCCACGAATATTATGCTTCTCATTATTTTATTGGAACGAATCACACAACTAACAACGGGTTTTCCAGTGATTCTCAATTTTGCTGGTGCTCAGAAACGGCATATATACATATAGACTTGAAATGAATGCCAATATGGCGCCTCATAACTCTGTACTGAAGGGAGACGGCGTGCGTGTGACGTACGTGGTGGCGTCGTGTCATCTCATTGGTCAAAGGTCAGACGCACGGTCAGAATATCTGACATGCCAGATATTGCTCTGCACGTTCGGAAAGACTCCCGAACGTGCTATTCCACGCTATGACGTCAGAAACTCGGCACACTTAACCGCTCAACACTCGGATGCACGGTCCGTGTGCCGACGGCTTAAGTCATGGCGGTGCAGTGGTGTGTATGTGCAGTCGGTTGTATGGGATCGGCGGAGTAGGACGAGACGACGAAGGGACGTGAAAGAATGGCAGAAAGGATCTATCGTGTGTAGACGTATCCGTGACCAAAACATGAGAAGTTGCCCACTTTTCGTTAGTGTATTGAAGCGGACTGAGCAAAGTGTCTACAAGGAATGGCATGTTAGACGCAGCTGCTTAGTACGACGTAACAACGGCGATTGTAAGAAGATCCAAACCGACAAGGACCGGAGATGAGTGTCACACATTGACAATTACAATCTGTTTTAAACCCGACAGCATGTACAACTGTTAGTGAATGCAGGCCCATCTCAACCAGTTTCCGAGCGACCATTGCGAAGAGATGGATGGAATGGGCATTTGGAGTCGGGTAACTCGCAAAAGACCATTCATCACAACAGTACATAGAGCTGCACGCCTTCAGTGGGCCAAACAGCACACTACCTGGGCTGTAGATGGGTAGAAGCGTGTAAAGTCGACATTTGGCCTCTTTTGAAACGATTCATGGCACTGAGTGCACCGATGCACGAATGAGGCATTTAATCTGCATTGCTCGTAGGGCGGGAAGAGGCTCTGAAACGTTTAAGGATGTTTTTGCTCCATGGTTTGGACTCACTCATTCAAGCAACCATGAACATGAACTGCTAACTTTATTTCAACATTCTTGGTAACCAAATGTTGCCATTTGTTCTACCGGATGGTTATAATTAAGTTTTCCCTATTTAACACTTCATAACACGGAAAGTAATAACCATACGAGTTCCAGACTTGGTAGCATTAATGCCAAGGACATGAGGAAGAGACATCATGCAGAACCAATTCAAATGAAACACTTTTAATGTGCTGCTACTGTACATCATACTATTACATACTGATACCATTACTGCTACAAAAGGGATTGCAGTATGGCGCCAAGCAGTGCCCAGAAGAGTCTAAAAGCGCAGGATTGCACTCTGCACACTAGAACAAATCATGTCCTTAGGTAAGCTGGCTACCGCTCTTGACATGCTGCGCTTCAGATCAGCACATGTGTGAAAGTTCCCCCTGGTAAAACCTTGTCCTTCAGGTAGCCCACAACCAGAAATTACAGGGAGTGAGATCAGGTGATCGTGCTGGCCAAGCATTTGGAAACGATCGACCGGTAATTCGAACATTTCCAAATGTGTTTCCGAGAAGCAGGTGGATTTAACGAGCGACGTGAGGTGGGGCCCCGTCTTGCATGAAAACTGTTGAGTTCAGTGCATCTGTCTCCTGCAGGGCGGCTGTGACATGCTGGCGAAGCATATCGCAGTAATCAGTAATGCTGGCCAGTCGCAGTGCGCGACTTTGGTCCTTGAGCGCCAACCTGTTAAAAGAAAAGAAAAAAAGGCCATTGATGAACGTAGCCGTGAAGCCGCACCATATGGTGACACATTCACCAAACAAAGAAACTTCATGCACAGTGACTGGAGTTGAACATTCCCATACTAGGCAATTCTGTGTGTTTACTTCACCCATTAGAGAAAAATGAGCTTCCATAGGATGGTCAAGGGCCAGCCCTCGTCAACTTCAATGCTTGCGAGAAAGTAGAGAGCAAAGTCAACACATCGTTGCACGTCCTGTGGCGCAAGCTGCTGTACGATATGGATCCTATACGGATACCATTTGAGAATGGTTCGAAGCACGTTGCGTACAATGCACCGCGGGATGTTCAACTGTCCGACACAGCACGCACACTGCCTGACGATCGGGAATTGCGCGCAGCGTTGTCTGCCATAGCATCAGTAATTTCATCAGCCACCTGTTCCTTTTGTCCAAGCTCATGTTGACACGTCAACAAGTGCACTTAACTGGTCAGGTGTGTGAGACTTTGAATCACGATGACTGATCACGGCACCGGAGGCCATAGTTGGAACTGGACGGTGCCGCTGTGACGCATGGAAATCATGCACAGCATGCTCTGGACATTAAAGCTACCAAGTTTGGTACTCGAAATTAGTTTTTGTGTTATAACGTGTTAAATAGGGAAAGTTGAATTATAACCACCCGGTATATCTTCATGATGATGAGTATTCTGTGGATCCTGGGAATTTGGTAGCTCTGTGGAATCTAATCTTTAATGAATGGCTTCAGCTGTATGTGTCGTACGGGAATGTGTGGACTCAATCCCTCGCCGAGTGGAGACAGCTGTCAAGGTTATAGGTGCAACCCGCCCAGATAGCCTCGCGCGTTAGCACGTCACTTCCGGGATTCGGTGCGGCGCGCCGTCCTAGGATCAAGTTCCCCCATCGGATTAACTAGGGCCGGTGTGCCTGTCAGTCTGAGTGTGGTTTTCAGGTGGTTTCCCACATTTGACTAGGTGAATACCGTGCTGTTACCCATGTCCCACCTGAGTTACACGATTCGCAAACATGGGATAAACTTTTCACTGACAGATGGGGTACATAGTCCCCTTGCAGTGATTGGCGCGAAGGCCATACGGCGATCCTCTACCACTAACATTGCCAAATCCCAATTAACATGCCGCCTCCACGCACATAAGGAATAAATCCAGAAAAAGAGGAAAATATCAGTCTGATATCTCTTGTGCCTAACTAACTGTTTGTTCGTAGATCATACGACGTCGTCTTCACTAAGCAATGCGTGTGACACACATGTTTGTAAATGCTTATATTTAATAATAAACAACTTTCTGCTTCATCAGAGCCGGACTTGCTGACGTGAAAATGCAATCCACAATCGTCTGTGATGTGTTTACTAGCAGCGGCTGATATGCAGAAGTCACCAACAAAGATCATTGCTCTAGAAGTCTTTAATTATTTGTGTTAATTAGAGAAGTTTTCGGTAGTGCATTTTTCCCAATCACGATCAGATGGCAAGCTCACTTCGAGCTGAAAAAAATATGTAGAGTGCACACCAACCACCGACGTGCACAGAAGACATTATGGTGAATGAGGAGGTGCAATACTGGAACACCCGGATGGTCACGTTGGTCCACCGCAGCTATCTACAGTAGTAGACACTGCCGTAGAAGTTGAGCAAGATGACAACTTGATGATAGCAGAAAGAATGTAGAAGTCAGAGAGCCCATGGATACGGTTTCACCAGAAGTTGCATCTCAGAAGCTCTCAAAGCAACCTGCTAAGAACCGATACAGTTGTCACGAAACCTTTAAAACAGTCGGCAGACATGAGGCAGCTTTACACCAAGCAGCGATTTAGCCCCAGCTACAGCTGCGAACGAAACATAACTACAATAAAAGGTAGACAGCAATACAGATATGTGGGGTGGTTCCATATCAAGCGGTCTAGTTTTAGAGATGTTTTCTATTCGACTGTTTCGAATTTTGTTCGTATTTTATAAACAGGTCTGATAAAATGTCAAACGAAGCTATATAAATCTGTACTCCAGCAAATTGTAATACTTTCTGGTAGGAGCCTCTCGTATGAAGGGCGACAAAGTGTCACAGCGACATTTCAGAAGTATTGGTCAAACATGTAGTGCTGTAATTTTGTGTAATGTTTTGGGAAAAAACTGTAAAGCTAGCCAAGGTAGTTGAGTTGAAAAGTCCACATTGTGCGAATTGCGTCAGTTATCTGATTGGCTATTTTTGCACCAAGTAGCACACAAAGTCTTCACTAAATATTTTCGTGATGAAAGTTTAAGTGGCTTCATCTGGTCAAGAAGTTTGTTCAGCAAGCTCCCATTGTGTGACTTTGTTGTCTAGTAGCTTGTTTATCAACCCTACATGTTATATCAGATTTGGGTCAGTAGTTTTTGAGGTGGATGAGAGTGAAGGGGAGGGGGGGGGGGGGAATAGAATTTTTGCAAAAATAAGCGACTTTTAAACCCTTGTGTCACAGAAGCGAGGCCTGATCCATACTTGAATGAGATTTTCACTCTGCAGCGAAGTGTGCGCTGATATGAAACTTCCTTGCAGATTAAAACTGTGTGCCGAACCGAGACTCGAACTCGGGAGATTTGCCTTTCGCGGGCAAGTGCTCTAAATGGTAGAGCACTTGCCCGCGAAAGGCAAAGTTCCCAAGTTCGAATCTCGGTCCGGCACACAGTTTTAATCTGTCAAGAAGTTTCTTGATCCATATTTGTCTTGATTACAGTTTGAAAGAGCATAATTTTATACACAGAATCGGAAAATTTCAATATTCCTGTTTTCCTTAAAGGTCTACAGCTACACTGTAAACTTTCTCACGCAGATCACTTCTTCTTCTTCTCCTTCTTCTTCTTCTTCTTCTGCGTCTCTACAACTCATGAGGAGTCTCGGCCTCTTCAGTATCTCCTTCCATTTATCCCGGCCTGTTGCTAGCATTTTCCAATTCCTGTAGCCCATCTTACGAAGGTTTCTATGACTCCGTTCTCCCATCTACACTGAAGCGCCAAAGAAACTGGTATAGGCATGCGTAGTCAAATACAAATATATGTAAACAGGCAGAATACCGCGCTGCGATCGGCAACGCCTATATAAGACAACAAGTGTTTGGCGCAGTTGGTAGATCGGTTACTGCTGCTACAACAGCAGGTTATCAAGATTTAAGTGAGTTTGAACGTGGTGATTCAGTTGGCGCACGAGCGATGGGACACCGCATCTCCGTGGGAGCGATGAAGTGGGAATTTTCCCGTACGACCATTTCGCGACTGTACCGCGAATATCAGGAATCCGGTACAACATCAAATCTCCGACATTGCAGCGGCCGGCAAAAGATGCTGCAAGAACGGGACCAGCGACAACTGAAGAGAAGCGCCCAACGTGACTGAAGTGCAACCCTTCCGCAAATTGCTGTAGATTCCAATGCTGGGATATTAACAAGTTCAATGACTCTGAGCACTATGGGACTTGACTTCTGAGGTCATCAGTCCCCTAGAACTTAGAACTACTTAAACCTAACTAACCTAATGACATCACACACATCCATGCCCGAGGCAGGATTCGAACCTGCGACCGTAGATGTCGCGCGGTTCCAGACTCTAGCGCCTAGAACCGATCGGCTACCCGGGCCGGCTATTAACGAGTGCCAGCGTGCGAACCATTTAACGAAACATCGTCGATATGAGCTTTGGAACCGAAGGCTCACTCGTGTACTGTTGACGACTGCGTGACACAAAGCTGTACGCCTCGCCAGGGCCCGTCAACACCGACATTGGACTGTTGATGACTGGAAACATGTTGCCTGGTCCATCTCTCTCCCTCCTCCCCCACCCCCCCCGCCACCATCTGGGTTTATTTCCTCCTTCCCGTCTCTCTCTGTCCATTTCCTCCTCCTCTTTCTGTCCATCTTCTCCTCCCCCCTTCTCTTTGCACGTTATCACCCTTGCATCATCCCAACAGGAGGTTGCTGAAATAATGTGTACCTGAACTGTGTCTCGTACAATGATATCGTATTTTGGAAGTACATTAAATGGTATATGAGAAAATTGTCTGCTAAATATGCTGCAGATAGAGTTAGTAGTAGAGCAGTAAAAAATTAAAAGACAGTTTCAATTTATGTACTGCGAAAATGTAGTAAACAATAAATTTTTTTCCTTTCCTCTTTCTGTGGAGGTTGTCAGCGAGAAAAGACGCGTAAAGGTTTCAAATTATTGGGTTGGTGGATAATTGTGTACCGTTTGTATATAAGTTTAATTAACAGAACAGATACACATAATAGAGACTTTAGTCATCAATAACATACACTCCTGGAAATGGAAAAAAGAACACATTGACACTGGTGTGTCAGACCCACCATACTTGCTCCGGACACTGCGAGAGGGCTGTACAAGCAATGATCACACGCACGGCACAGCGGACACACCAGGAACCGCGGTGTTGGCCGTCGAATGGCGCTAGCTGCGCAGCATTTGTGCACCGCCGCCGTCAATGTCAGCCAGTTTGCCGTGGCATACGGAGCTCCATCGCAGTCTTTAACACTGGTAGCATGCCGCGACAGCGTGGACGTGAACCGTATGTGCAGTTGACGGACTTTGAGCGAGGGCGTATAGTGGGCATGCGGGAGGCCGGGTGGACGTACCGCCGAATTGCGTGAGGTCTCCACAGTACATCGATGTTGTCGCCAGTGGTCGGCGGAAGGTGCACGTGCCCGCCGACCGGGGACCGGACCGCAGCGACGCACGGATGCACGCCAAGACCGTAGGATCCTACGCAGTGCCGTAGGGGACCGCACCGCCACTTCCCAGCAAATTAGGGACACTGTTGCTCCTGGGGTATCGGCGAGGACCATTCGCAACCGTCTCCATGAAGCTGGGCTACGGTCCCGCACACGTTAGGCCGTCTTCCGCTCACGCCCCAACATCGTGCAGCCCGCCTCCAGTGGTGTCGCGACAGGCGTGAATGGAGGGACGAATGGAGACGTGTCGTCTTCAGCGATGAGAGTCGCTTCTGCCTTGGTGCCAATGATGGTCGTATGCGTGTTTGGCACCGTGCAGGTGAGCGCCACAATCAGGACTGCATACGACCGAGGCACACAGGGCCAACACCCGGCATCATGGTGTGGGGAGCGATCTCCTACACTGGCCGTACACCACTGGTGATCGTCGAGGGGACACTGAATAGTGCACGGTACATCCAAACCGTCATCGAACCCATCGTTCTACCATTCCTAGACCGGCAAGGGAACTTGCTGTTCCAACAGGACAATGCACGTCCGCATGTATCCCGTGCCACCCAACGTGCTCTAGAAGGTGTAAGTCAACTACCCTGGCCAGCAAGATCTCCGGATCTGTCCCCCATTGAGCATGTTTGGGACTGGATGAAGCGTCGTCTCACGCGGTCTGCACGTTCAGGACGAACGCTGGTTCAACTGAGGCGCCAGGTGGAAATGGCATGGCAAGCCGTTCCACAGGACTACATCCAGCATCTCTACGATCGTCTCCATGGGAGAATAGCAGCCTGCATTGCTGCGAAAGGTGGATATACACTGTACTAGTGCCGACATTGTGCATGCTCTGTTGCCTGTGTCTATGTGCCTGTGGTTCTGTCAGTGTGATCATGTGATGTATCTGACCCCAGGAATGTGTCAATAAAGTTTCCCCTTCCTGGGACAATGAATTCACGGTGTTCTTATTTCAATTTCCAGGAGTGTATATCCGGCAAATTAAAGTCTCCACCCAGAACTATAACATGATCAGGAAATCTACTGGAAATATTTTCCAAATTTTCCTTCAGGTGCTGTCACAACAGCTGCTGAGCCAGGGGGCCTTTACAGACATCCGGTTACCATGTTTGAGCCTGCTTTAACCGTGACCTTCATCCAAATGATTTCACATTTCGGATCTCCGTCTATTTCCTTCGATACTATTGTACTTTTTATCGCTATAAACACGCCTCCCCCTTCACTGTCCAGCCTGTCTCTGCGGTATACATTCCAATCTGAGCTTAGAATTTCATTACTATTTACATCTGGTTTCAGCCAACTTTCTGTCCCTAGTACTATGTGGACGTTGTGACCGTTTATTAATGAGAGCAGTTCTGGGACGTTTCTATAGACGCTCTTGCAGTTTACTATTAGCACATTAATATTGTTATTCCTTGTTGCGTTTTGTCTACTACTACCTTGTCGAGTCTCAGGAGGCGTCTTGTTGGGCCTAGGGAGGGAATTCTCTATCCTAAAAAACCCACGTGTGCACTACACACGTACTCCGCTGCCCTTGTAGCCGCTTCCTGCGTGTAGTGCACGCCTGACCTATTCAGGGGGACCCTACATTTCTCCACCCGATAGCGGAGGTCGATAAATTTGCATCCCAGATCTCCGCAGAATCGTCTGAGCCTCTGGTTTAAGCGTTCTTCTCGGCTCCTAACCAGAGGACCGCGATCGGTTCTGGGAACGATACTACAAATAGTTAGCTCAGATTCCACCCCGCGACCGAGGCTTTCCGCCTTCACTGACGCCGCCAGCCATCTGTATGAACTGAGGATGACCTCTGAACCAAGACGGCAAGAGTCATTGATGCCGACATGAGCAACAATTTGCAGTCGGGTGCACCCAGTGCTCTCTATCGCCGCCGGCAGGGCCTCCTCCACATCTCGGATGAGACCCCCGGCAAGCAGACTGAGTGAACACTGGCCTTCTTCCCCGACCTTTCCGCTATCTCCCTAAGGGGCTCCATCACCCGCCTAACGTTGGAGCTCCCAATCACTAATAAAACCCTCCCCCCGTGTGCCTGCTCGGACCTTGCTGAAGGAGCGGCCACATGTCCACTCACAGGCACAGCGGGCGATGCCATACGTCCAGCCTCCACATTCTAGGACTGCGTATGCAATACGTCTCGGATGTTAAAAATAAAAATCCGCAGTGATGGTTACACCTCGGGAAAGCAATTCGTTGTACACCACCCCGTCGCTGTTCCACCAGATGCATAATTTATCTTTTGTGGATGCGCGCATTTGTTTCTACGGGGAGTTGCTGCTTTGTTTGGGCTCAGCCATTCCTTTCTTTCCCTTTTGTCGTCACCAGTAACGATACACGACAGGAATGGACGGTGTTGTTCGAGCTAATTTATGACGAGCAATCAGAGTTGCACATGTGACCACCCACTGATTTTTGTGGTTTTGGCTTAGAGCATGCAGTACCAGATTTTCGAACCTTCCCTGTTGCATGGAAATGTCACACGATGGTGGAATGATCACAGTTCATCACATTTGCCAGTTCCTAAGAACACTGACGTGGATCATTGTGAATTGATGCGGAAGTTCTTCGTCAAACGCTCAAGGTCTTCCTGAAGGTGGAGACCCACTAATATCAAAGCGATCCTTCTTAAAACGGCTAAACCATTTTCTTGCCGTGGTCTGTCCAACGTCATTATCCCCATCCAGCGTGCAAATGTTTCTGGGTGCCTCCGCTGCTGTCACGCCTCTATTGAACGGAGGCAGAATAATATGTCGTAAATGTTCCGGTTTCTCCACTAGGCACTCTATTTTCTAGTGCCCACAGTTACACTCTCTATCTCCAAATGACAAAATGACAATATGTAAACTCAAATAGCAGCAGTGAACTACAAATAAAAATTAGAACTATTTTGTTAAAATTAAATAGAAGAAAAATAATAGCCGGCCGCGGTGGCCGTGCGGTTCTAGGCGCTCCAGTCCGGAGCCGCGCTGCTGCTACGGTCGCAGGTTCGAATCCTGCCTCGGGCATGGGTGTGTGTGATGTCCTTAGGTTAGTTAGGTTTAAGTAGTTCTAAGTTCTAGGGGACTGATGACCACAGCAGTTGAGTCCCATAGTGCTCAGAGCCATTTGAACCATTTTTTGAAAAATAATAGTGAAATACTGACTCATGATATTCTTTGCTTAATATTTGTGTAGCCCTTTTCGTGTACTGCTACAGCACACCTAGATGGCATAGAATCCACGAGCATGGCCGACTGTGTGTGAGGAATCTTCTTCAATCGCTCACACGGAGTGTGTACGGCCTGGGACGACCGGGATATCCGGGAGAAATCCCGGAATTTTTTTATCCGGGTACAGTTTTTTTTTAATTAACGGAAATTTTGCATCGTTTTAGTTTTCAGTTGAATTGTTGTAATTTTGGCTGGTAAGAACTGTTATTCTAACAAAGAATTTTGCTTTGTCCCGCTACTGCAGAATAATACTGCAGCACGAAAACAAACGAGAGAACCACACCAAAATAAAAAATTAGTGTCAAAGAAAATGCGCCATTTACAACAAAACAAACTACGTACACAAGCGTCTGTCGACAGCGAAACGTGTCACTGTCTTTAGGACGAAGACTGTCAGTATTTCGTATCAGATGCTTTTGATTAGCGTGACGTAACAACTGTTTACATTTCTAATAGGTCACGGGGAAATATTACGACTGGTGGTTTGAGAACCGTAACATTCAAAGTTAATTTCCTTTTACTCAAGATGTATTATGTTACTTAACACTTTGAGTCCAGGTCCAGAAGACTAGCAATCTTTGCCGTTATTTAAAACTTACCTGCATTTTTGTGTTTGATATATGAGGGCTATTTGGAAAGTAAGGAACGATAGGTCGCGAAATGGAAACCACAGTGAAAATAAAAACTGTCTTATTTGCAACAGTTAGCTACAACTTCCAGCTACTTATCTCCGACTTACACGTTTGTCGTAGCGTTGTACCAACTTTCCAATACCCTCGTTATAGAAGGCAGCCGCCAGTGCTTTCCGCCAATTCTCTACGCTGGCCTACAGGTCGTTGTCTGTGCCAAAATGTCTTCATAGCCGGTGTTTCATGTGAGCAGACATGAAATTCAGAAGGAGACAATCATGGGCTGTATTGTGTCTAATCAAACATTTCCAATTGAAAACGATGCTGAAGCATCTTCATTGCCCCTGCAGAATGCGGCTGAGAATTGTCTTGAAGAAGAAAACGCACGACAGTTACGTAATGTTGGCTGCATAGCTTCAGGTGAAATTTCTCACCAAGCCCTCGTACATGGCGGGAGACACTATTGTTCTAGGTATCTTTATGTGCTCCCTGTGTGCTCAGAACTAAAAAGAACGACGTAACGCGATCGACGGGCACACTAGAACACTGCCCAACACATCTGTGCAAAACTTCATCGGATTTTTACTGTGGTTTCCATTTCGCGATCGATCGTTCCTTACTATCCGATCGTTCATTACTTTCCGAATAACTCTCGTTAGTTTTTCATATTTATTTTAGTTCTTTTATAGATTACAAATTATGCAATAACCATAGCGGACAGTATAATTATCCTTAAAACATTAAAAAGATAAAGTACGACGTAAATTCTTGAGGAATTTCACACATAACTGCCTTTTCTATGAAAAAATCGAAGTGCTCGTCATTGCATTTATTCAGTCGGGTAACTATCATAACGTTCGTTGCACAGCAGTGACATATTTGTGCTTGTCACAAATATTCAGCTGCTGCAATTTAAGCTGTGCTCTTAGGATCCTGCTTAACCACACCCTCATAAAAAAACAGCAAAAACCTTTGACGGCCAGTGAAAGTTTGCCATTAAGCTGTAAAGAATGTATGTTGTTTTAAGCCGTTTAGGTTTCCTATTTGTGTATTCGTACTACTTAACAATGATGTTTCTATTGGCTGACTACATCACAAATCCTATACTCTGAATACCTGCTTCCATCGGCTGATGAATCCCTTAACATGAGCTCTGATTGGCTAACAAATGCGCATCGCAGTCTCAATTTCAGTGCTTCGAAAGCTACCGTGCTGTAATTGGTGGAATTCCTGTTTATATTTACCTAAAACGAAAATATGTAATGTACATGTTGTCACGCATCAAAGACCTTTCCAAAATGCATTGTTTATTGCGGGGAAGTTCTACACCGGTGTATAATTTGCAAGTTATATAGCTCCAAGGGAAAGTATGTAGGCACTTAACACGAAAATCTTAGTACATCCATATTTAAATTGGATGATGGTGGGACATCAGCTGGTATAATTTTAATTTAAAAATTTTTAATAAAAATAACACAAAAAAGTGTATTTTCACAAGGGAAAGAGCGTATTAACCGGAATCCTGCCTGGGGCATGGATGTGTGTGATGTCCTTAGGTTAGTTAGGTTTAAGTAGTTCTAAGTTCTAGGGGAATGATGACCTCCGATGTTAAGTCCCATAGTGCTCAGAGCCATTTGAACCATTTTTTTAAATTTCCTTCGCCAATCCGAGCTTGTGCACAATCTCTAATGACATAGTCCTCCACGAGACGTTACACCATGATTTTTCTGCTTCCCACATTCCTATTCGTATGAAGTTTTTGGGATATGGCCCTTTGCCTGTTTACAAGTGATTCATATCTGTAATAGGGTCAACGCTATGCTTACGGTCTGCTGTTAATACTAGAGAAACTGCTGTACATGTGTCTTGCAGCGCTCCTGTGTTTTCCATCAGTTCGCCATTCTCGGATCTCCAAATTCGACGGCGTTTGTTGTCAGGTATGAGAACTCCTGTGATCTCATGTGCCCGATCGTGTTGGTTACACCCCCATCCAGTGTGATGCAGCCCTGTACACAATACGATTTCCAGCGTACACAGTCCGAAAACCACCGCAACAATTCACAAGAGAAATTTCTGTATTTTCTGTGTCTACTTCTGAAAGAGATAAAAATAAGGATCTTAACACATAACTGATTTCACGAGTTACTGGCGACCGTAGCGGAAGCCGCTTGACGGAAGTTTGTGCGGTGGCGCTCGACGCGGACGTAGCTGGTTTAAACCCAGGTACTGAGCGAGGTGGGTCTGTGATAATACACAGTCACGCTAAACACTTTTTATAAAGTATAACACAAGCCGCCATATGTTGTGTTTAAAGAAATGTGTCACATGTTATTACAGGGGACAGTACCAGTAAAAACTGGAAAATAAGTCCTGTAAACATACACTATCTGGTCAGAAGTATCCAAACACCCATATTTAATGCGAAATTAACCACTAGGTGTCAAGAGACGCACCCGCCTTTGTTAAAGGTGACGGGGAGTATTTTGCTGTCAGAGAAACAGTAACAACACAATGGGTCGGTCAGGATAGCTTAGAGACTTCCCGCGTGGACTAATCGAATGCCAACCGAATAATACCGGGTGATCAAAAAGTCAGTATAAATTTGAAAACTGAATAAATCACGGAATAATGTAGATAGAGATGTACAAATTGACGCACACATTTGGAATGACATGGGGATTTATTAGAACAAAAAATAAATAAATTAATAAAAAAATACAAAAGTTCAAATAATGTCCTACAGATGGCGCTTCATATGATCAGAATAGCAATAATTAGCATAACAAAGTTAGACAAAGCAAAGATGATGTTCTTTACAGGAAATGCTCAATATGTCCACCATCATTCTTCAACAATAGCTGTAGTCGAGGAATAATGTTGTGAACAGCACTGTAAAGCATGTCCGGAGTTAAGTGAGGCATTAGCGTCTGATGTTGTCTTTCAGCATCCCTAGAGATGTCGGTCGATCACGATACACTTGCGACTTCAGGTAACCCCAAAGCCAATAATCGCACGGACTGAGGTCTGGGGACGTGGGAGGCCAAGCATGACGAAAGTGGCGGCTGGGCACACGATCATCACCAAACGACGCGCGCGAGAGATCTTTCACGCGTCTTATGAGGTGGAGCGCCATCCTGCATAAACATCGTACGTTCCAGCAGGTGTTTATCAGCCACGCTGGGGATGATGCGATTCTGTAACATATCGGCGTACCTCTCACCCGTCACGGTAGCAGTCACTGACGTTTTGCTGCCCATCGCCATCTGTCGGACATGTTGTGAACGTTGTTTTTTTTTTGTTCTAATAAAACCCCATGTCATTCCAAGCATGTGCGTCGATTTGTACCTCTCTATCTACATTATTCCGTGGCTTATTACGTTTTCAAATTTATACTGATTTTTTGATCACCCGGTAAATCCATCATTGACATTTCAACCCTTTTAAAACTGCTCTATTCGACTATTGGTAATGTGACTGTGATGTGGAAACGCAAAGGAACAACTACAGCTAAACGAAGTCCAGACAAACCTCATGGACAAGGATTGGAGAGCATTGCAGTGGGTGGTTCTAAAATACCGCATGAAATCAGTATTGGTGACCATTGCGGAGGGTGGTTGTAAAAAGACGCATGAAATCAGTGGAAGGAATATCTGCTGAGCTCGAAAGTGCTACCAGTCCAGCTAATGCAATGACTATGTGTAAGGAATCAAATGGAATGGGGTCCAATGGACGAGCAGCACCTCATAAGCCACACATATCTGTAGTCGATATTAAGCAACGCTTGAGGTGGTGTAAAGAGCGATTTCACTGGAGAGTGGATGCCTGGAAACGAGTGATTTGGGGTGATGTATCACGCTACTCCCTGTGACAGCAGATGCAAGTGTTCGAGTTTGGTGAACGCCAGGAGTCGGTGTCTGCCATTCAAAAGCGAATTGCGGAGGAGGTGATGCTAGGGTATGAGAGTACTTTCCGTGGTTGGGGTGTGGTGCACTAATTTGTGCTTATGAAAACGCTATATACGAACGATATGGACGTATTTTATAGCATTCTGTACTGTGTACAGTGGAGGAACAGAGTGGAGACGATGATTTTATCATGATGAAAGTGTACAATAATATTATCTTGGAACTCTTCCATTTGGTCCGTGTTTGCACAGAAAAACGGTAAAATCACAAACTGAGTCCGCCTTGATGCAAAACACCGTGTTATTTCTTAATTTCTTTATTATCCCAAACTAGTTTCGGCGACAAATATCACCATCGTCAGTGAGTTTTTTTTAATCTAAAACATGCAGAAAATGGTATGGTTGTACAAACACAGTAAAACATTATTACATTTTCACAAATCGTCTTTTGAAATATAGTTTTATATTGATACTTTCATACTACCTTATTTGTTGTATGCTAGAGCATGTTTTATGCTATTATTGGCACTGTTTGTGACATTTTTCTGTGCTCTTTTTTCTGTTGCCGTCTTTTTACTTAGCGAACATCATGTCATCTGCAACCATGTGAGCGGCTGTTAGTACACAAATACTCATAGGTGAACTTCGTATGCTCTTTTTTCTGTTGCCGTCTTTTTACTTAGCGAACATCATGTCATCTGCAACCATGTGAGCGGCTGTTAGTACACAAATACTCATAGGTGAACTTCGTATGTCAGCATTATATACTTGAGGTTGTGGTAGTGATGTGGAAACCTGCCAGCTAAATACACGCCAAAATAATTGAAACTTCCTGGCAGATTAAAACTGTGTGCCCGACCGAGACTCGAACTCGGGACCTTTGCCTTTCGCGGGCAAGTGCTCTACCATCTGAGCTACCGAAGCACGACTCACGCCCGGTCTCACAGCTTTACTCGGTCTCACAGCTTTACTGGCAGAAGTAAAGCTGTGAGACCGGGCGTGAGTCGTGCTTCGGTAGCTCAGATGGTAGAGCACTTGCCCGCGAAAGGCAAAGGTCCCGAGTTCGAGTCTCGGTCGGGCACACAGTTTTAATCGGGCGTGAGTCGTGCTTCGGTAGCTCAGATGGTAGAGCACTTCCCCGCGAAAGGCAAAGGTCCCGAGTTCGAGTCTCGGTCGGGCACACAGTTTTAATCTGCCAGGAAGTTTCATATCAGCACACACTCCGCTGCAGAGTGAAATCTCATTCTGGGGCCAAAATAATTGTTTGTACAACCATACCATTTTCTGCATGTTTTAGATTTAAAAAAACCCACTTACGATTGTGATATTTGTTGCCGAAACTAGTTTGGGATAATAAAGAAATAAACAAATAACACGGTGTTTTGCATCAAGGCGGACTCAATTTGTGATACTACTGTTTTTATGAAAGTGTACATTGATATAAAGCAGCATCTGTAAGGCGATGGTTTGTGGACAGTAACATTCCTGAAACCATCTAGCCTGTCCAGAGTCCCGACCTGAACCCAGTGGAACATCTCTGGGATGAGTTTGAACGTCGACCTCAGGTTCCATCACTTCCTTCTCTGGTATCGGCCCTTGAGGAAGAATGGGCTGCCATTCCTCCACAGACATACAGGCACCTCATTCAAAATGTCGCCAGCAGAGTTCAAGTCGTCATGAACAAGAAGAGTGGACATACGTCATACTAAAACACACTAATAGATGTCCGGATACTTTTGATCAGACAGAAATACTTTGAGATTTGGGCCATTGATATTTTGTTGAGCGCGGTGCATACTCACAGGTGACTTCCTGTTGCTGTTCACGTCTCTTATTCGTTACTTTACTCTCCCACTCTGTGTAAATCCTGTCTCATCTTGCCTCATCGATTACTAGTGTGTAGGAGCCGTCAGATCACAAGACTATCATGCCAGATTACAGGATTCTAAGATGGAGCGCTGAATACCCTTAGTTCACAGCGTGCATTACATTTGCAAATGCGATTCGATTCACAGAGAGTGGGATAGTAGCATAACACAGTAACAAATGACCAATGAATGTCAACTAAAGACAGCTTACACAAGTGAGAACTGGCTATTCAAGATATAAGCCTCAGAAAATAGTGAATCTATCGCCAGCACAAAGTCCCGAAAAAGTGGAAAAAAGCGCAGGTGACTCCTATATACAAGAGGGGTAAAAGAACGGCCCCGAGAAATTACAGATCTCAACATCGATTTCCTGCAGGACTATGAACATATTTTCATTTCGAATGTAATAAATTTCCTTTAGACGGAAAAGCTTCTGTCTACAAATCATCACAGATTTAGAAAGCATCGCTCGTGAGAAACTCGACTTGCTCCTTTCTCACATGATATACTGCGAACCATGGATGAAGGTCAGTTTGTACATTACATATACCTAGATTACCGAAAAATGTTTGACGCGGTCTCCCACTGGAGACTGTTAACGAAGCATGCGGAATAGGTTGCCACATATGGAATGCCACGAAGGCTTAGTAATAGAACCCAGTTCGTTGTCCACGACGGCGACTGTTCATCAGAGACCAGGGTATCGGCAGGAATTCCCCAGGAAAGTGTGATAGAACTGCTCGTATTCTCTACATGCATAAATGATCTGACGGACAGGGTGAGCAGCAATCAGCGGTTGTTTACTGATGAGACTGTCTTGTATGGGAAGGTGTCGTCGTTGAGTGACTGTAGGAGGTTACACGATGACTTAGGCAAACTTTCTAGTTGCTGTGATGAATGGCAGCTTCCTCTAAATGTAGGAAAAAAGGAAGGTAATGCAGACGAGTAGGAGAGACAATCCTGTAATGTTCTAATACAGCATTAGGTGTGTGTTGTTTAACACATTCACGTCAATTAATTGTCTAGGGGTGACGCTGCAAAGCCGTATAAAATACAACGAACAAACAATGAAGGCAGTTGGGAAGACGAATGGCGCACTTCGATTTATTGGGAGAACTTTAGCAAAGTGTGGTTCATCTGTAAAAGAGACCGAGTATGGAGCACTAATGCGACCCATTCTTTGGTAATGGTAGTGTAGTTGGGACTCGAACCAGGCCTAATCCAAGGAAAACATCGAAGCACTTCAGAGACGGGCTGCTGGATTTGTTACTGGTAGCCGGCCGCGGGGCCGAGCGGTTCTAGGCGCTTCAGTCCGGAACTTCGCGACTGTTACGGTCGCAGTTTCGAATCCTGCCTCGGGCATGGATGTGTGTGACGTCCGTAGGTTAGTTAGGTTTAAGTAGTTCTAAGTTCTAGGGGACTGATGTCCTCAGATGTTGAGTCTCATAGTGCTCAGAGCCATTTTTTTTGTTACTGGTAGGTTCGATCAACACGCGAGTATTACGAAAATGCTCCGTGAACTAAATAAGTATTCATGGACAGAGGACGACGTTCTTTCCCGAAAGGCTGTTGAGGAAATTTAAATTTAGAGAACCGGAATTTGAAGTTAACTGCAGAACGATTCTTTGCTAAAGGACCACAAGATAAGAGAAATTTGGACTCGCACGGGGGCATAATAGACAGTCGTGTTCCCTCGCTCTATATGCGAGATAAAATGAGAAGAAATGACACGTAGCAGTATCAGGTACCCTTCGCCACGCACCATTCGGTGGCTTGGGGAGTATGTATGTAGATGCAGAGGACCTCGTGTGTAACTTTTTATGAACATCTCAACCGGGCAAGCAATAACTGTTGTTACAAGCAGGAAGACTTTAGGTTCCCTCAATGCCCTCTTGAAGTTTCGGAACATATTTCTACAGGATGTGGAAAGAAAATTTGTGCAACCATTCTTTCTACCAAAACTTCACTGTTGCGATGTAATTCATCATGGTACAAGCAGTGACAACTTGTGATGCTTAGAATTAACCATGAATGCATGTGTGCGTTCCATATGCAACATCGGCGTGTATGACGAATGTCAGACCTTCATACTCCCAGTTTGGTCGGTTGCGGCCAGACAAATCACGCGACACCCATAAGCGATGTCCACTTCATCTGCTCCTCATAGCGCATGGACCTGAGTACCCTGCATCGAAGATCAAGTACCTGTCATCTCGTCATAATCATAATACAAAGTCCCACATACAAAATTTCTATATGTTCCCATCCATAAAAATAAAATTCGCAATGTCCTTTGTTACAATTGCCAGTAATTCAGTACTGTAGTTTAAAAAAAAAAAAAAAGCTGAAATACTCGCTTTTGCCAGTCTTCTAACTTTCTCCCAAAGATTAACTTCTATGGCAAGTTTATCTCTGTAAAAGAATAAAGCAAACGCTCCCATGCTCTCCGGCAACGTTTATTTGTCTTTTCGTTCTTGAATCAACAACGATACATTTTTGCCCTTATTCACTCGTGTCCCCCCCCCCCCCTCCCCCTCTCTCTCTCATTTGAGATCTACCTGACTGTAATTTTCCCAGGCACTAGTAATAAACGTATATAAACTGTGTTTTACTGTGTTCGTAGTAATTACTAAGTGTTGTGTTCTATAAGGGCGATCAAGAATTTGCATTTAAGGGTGTTGCCGCAACGTATATGCAACATAACGTGACTCCTATACGGATATATAAACACAGACGCGTAGACAAGGGATTAATGTGTCATTAGTGCCTTTCCGACGTCGCGTGCGGTAAGTGCGGAGGCGTGAACAATGGCGACGTTATTACCAAATGCGTCCAGACTGCACCAGTGTGCTGTTATTCTTTTCTTGGGTGCCGAAGGACAAGAACTGGTGGACATTCATCGGAAAATGAAGAATGTGTATGGAGAAGCATGTCTGCCGAAAACCTCCAATTTGGAATCGTGCGCCAAGTTTCGCGCTGGTCGTGATTCGACACAAGGCACCAGTCGATATGGAAGGCCACTCTAACGGAAGACACGCCCTGTAGTCCTGATATCTCCACATATAATCATCAGATTTTCGGTCCCTTAAAACAGGCCTTGAAGGGTCGACAATTTCAGTCGGACAGTGGTGTGAAGCAGACACTTACAGACTTCTTCGCACAACAGGACACTGGCTTTTACCGAACGGGAATTTTCAACCTGGTGCGTCGTTGGAATGATTGCCTCAATGCTTATACCGATTTTGCATGATTGACACACAGATTTTGGATCGTACGGCCTTCAAACGCAAACTTTGAGGTCGCCCCTTATACAGGGTGTAACGGATATAAGTGCACATATTTCTATCGGTGACTGAGGACGGTGTGCTGAACAACACTACATTAATAGCTACATCATTTGCAGACTAATAAGTATAGCTATTACAAGTTATATATGTTTTTAGGTTGGGTAGTACCACCAAGGATTACCTCCAAGAACCTGTGGCAAGAGCAAGTCATTAATGCTTGTTTTCCCCTGGGCAACAGTCAAGTGTTGGGGTTACGACTGTGCAGAAAACGTTAGATTGCAGGATTTGTGACATGTTTGAGGAAAGACTGTTCGATGCAGAGAAAAGTAACAACTACACTGATGTGCGTACATATGTAGGTACCACATATGAAAATATCTATCCTTACCCAGTAAACTTGTATATTACATGTAACTTACAATGTGGTTGTCGTAACGAATTAGTGTAAAAAGTGTATAATGTCTGGTTAGATATCCTCAAAGAATGTCCTGTAAAGCTGGCCACAGATCTCTTTTGAAAAACCGAGTTTGTCTGCGCTGAATTTAACATTTAGAAATTAAACACAACTACAGAGTGATCAAAAGTATCCGGACACTTGGCTGAAAATGATTCACAAGTTCATGACGCCCTCCATAGGTAATGCTGCCGGCCCACCCTTAGCCTTGATGATAGCTTCCATTCTCGCAGGTACACGTTCAGTCAGGTGCTGGATGGTTTCTTGTGGAATGGGAGCCCGTTCTTCACGTAGTGCTGCACTGAGGAGAGGTATCGATTTCGGTCGGTGAAGCCTGGCACGAAGTCGGCGTTCCAAAACATCCCAAAGGTGTTCTATAGGATTCAGGTCAGGACTCTGTGCAGGCCAGTCCATCACAGGAATGTTATTGTGTAACCACTCATCCACAGGCGGTGCATTATGAAGAGGTGTTCTATCGTTTTGAAAGATACAATCGTCATCCCCGAATTACTCTTCTGCAGTGGGAAGCAATAAGATGCTTAAAACATCCATGTAGGCCTGTGATGTGATAGTGCCACGCAAAACAACAAGGGGTGCAAGTCCCCTCCATGAAAAATACGACCACACCATGACACCACCGCCTCCGAATTTTACTGTTGGCACCACACACGCTGGCAGATGGCGTTCACCGGGCGTTCCCATACCCACACCCTGACATCGGATCGCCACATTGTGTACCGTGATTCGTCACTCCACAAACCGTTTTTCCACTGTTCAATCGTCCAATGTTTACGCTTCTTACACCAAGCGAGGCGTCGTTTGGCATTTACTGGCGTGATGTGTGGCTTATGAGCAACCGCTCGATCATGAAATCCGTTTTCTCAAAAATGGTTCAAATGGCTCTGAGCACTATGGGACTTAACATCTGTGGTTATCAGTCCCCTAGAACTTAGAACTACTTAGAACCGTAGCAGCAGCGCGGTAGTTTCTATGATTTTGCTGAGATATTTGAAGTACACTATGTGATCAAAAGTATCCGGACACCCCCCTAACAGACGTTTTTCATATTTGGTGCATTGTGCTGCCACCTACTGCCAGGTACTCAATATCAGCGACCTCAGTAGTCATTAGCCATCGTGAGAGAGCAGAGTGGGGCGTTCCGCGAAACTCAAGGACTTCTAACGTGATCAGGTGATTGGGTGTCACTTGTGTCATACGTCCGTACCCGAGATTTCCACACTCGTAAACATCCCTAGATCCACTGTTTCCGATGTGATAGTGAACTGGAAACGTGAAGGGACACGTACAGCACAAAAGCGTTCAGGCCGACCTCGTCTGTTGACTGGCAGAGACCGCTGACCGTTGAAGAGAGTCGAAATGTGTAATAGGTAGACATCTACCCAGACCATAACACAAGAATTCCAAACGGCATCAGGATCCACTGCAAGTACTATGACAGTTAGGTGGCAGGTGAGAAAACGGAGCCGGCCGATGTGGCCGTGCGGTTCTAGGCTCTTCAGTCTGGAATCGCGTTACCGCTACGGTCGTAGGTTCGAATCCTGCTTCGAGCATGGATGTGTGTGATGTCCTTAGGTTAGTTAGGTTTAAGTAGTTCAAAGTCTAGGGGACTGATGACCTCAGATGTTAAGTCCCATAGTGCTCAGAGCCATTTGAACCATTTAATAGATACTGCGGGATTAGGAAAAATAAGTCAATGGGAATTAGGTTAGTGAAACTCAAGGGGGCGCTTGATATCTTCAACAAAACGTACATGACTACACATGTAAAGATTAGACATTAGACTCTGTAAGGTGCTATCACACCGTAGCAACATTTCTTATTATGTAAATTGAAGGAGGAGGTAGGAAAGGAAAGGGACTATATATATCAGCTGCATCAGGATTTTGTGCGGCATCAGTGGCGACGAGTGAAAATGTGTGCCAGACCAGAATTTGAACCCGTGAGATGCTGCTTACTAGTTTGTTGCGTTTACCACTGCGCCACACAGAGTGTTTGTCACACTTGGCGAGGACCATCTCGGCAAGCCTCGGCCGACCCACATTCCCATCTAGGACCACCTGGGGTCAGTCCCTCTCCAGGCCCTCCATGCTCGCTACTTTGAGATTCCCGCAGGAGGTCGGACGTACAAGTGCATTCGCACTGAATGTGATGGATTTATTGCCCATAGAGGTGAATCAGTTATTTGAATATGTGATGTCTGTTCTTCCGGACATGTCCGACAGAACAGACAAATGGTTCAAATGACTCTGAGCGCTATGCGACTTAACTTCTGAGGTCATCAGTCGCCTAGAACTCAGAACTAATTAAACCTAATTAACCTAAGGACATCACACACATCCATGCCCGAGGCAGGATTCGAACCTGCGACCGAGAACAGACACCACGCATTCATATATAGTAATGAAAGATCTCTGTTGGATTCCTTTCATGTTAATTTCTTAAATCTGTTTTCATTTACAGCATAAATTCCTCTTCTAAATTTACTATGGTGTTTCTGACTCTATCTGGGAGGAGACTGAGCTGTGGAACGTGTTACTTTTACACTTATTCAAGAACGATCTGTCAGAGCACTACACTTTAAAACACAGTTTATATGTAATTCATGTCACACAGTCTCATACGGAACCTACATCTGCTTTCTTTTATATACTGTATATGATAAGATATTGTCATCCCCCTACAGTTCTGTGTGAAAGAATGAATGAGCAAATGTATTTCTAGTTGCATGCTCGATGGTAGCAGACAAGCCGGTCTGCTAGAGAACAGTAGGACCAACGTTGGAACAGGTAGCTACGCTTTCTAAAAGCAAAGGGGTTTCTATTCTTAGTGTGGTCCTGTTCGTCCCTTGTCATGTTGGTGTAGGAAGCTGCCTCTCTGGTCACTTCCGTTTTGTATCTGTGAAGCACCCTCGGTAGGGGCCCATGCCAGTCTGTCCGCGGCGAGCGTCTGAAGTGGTAAGATCTCCGGCTAAGCGCGTCTCTGCTATGTCCGTAGGACAATGGATTTCTTAAGTTCAGCCCTGAAAATTTAATCACCTTTATTTCAGGTTTAGATCTAAAAAATCTAATGTTATCTTAAATTGCAACACAGTGTAATTTGAGTGAGAAGTTCAGAATATCTTCTGGTAGTTGCTTTGTCATTACTTTGTGAGTAAAGTGGAACCACGTGTAGATCAGTAACTCTAACTAAGATCATCAATCTTAAATGCAAATGTGCGTGAGATTATAATGTCTCGTCTTGACAATATTTTTCAATATAGCAACTTTTCTTTATGTTCAACCCACATGGGGTGTACTCAGTGAGACCAGTACCACGTGCTTATACAATTGTTTGACCCATCAGGTTAATAGTAAGACGGTATTAACCAGTTGGAGGTTTTCCTTTTGTAAATTGCATTTCGATGTAATTTATTTTAATTATCAAAATTATTGTGGAGCTACACTCTCTGTGCAAACCAAGTTGACCACATGAAGCATGTGGTGTAATCATCAAAGTAGCCCTCAGCTATTCTTTTCGGGAAGATTTCACAGAGAGTTAGTATGAATTTAGTATACCAGTGTGTGGTAATTTCATGACGGAAAGGATTGCTCTACGAACGTAACTTCTTTGGGTGAAAATTGAATCGGTTGGTTGGGGTTAATTTCCTCTTGGATATGTTTCAACGTTCTTCGTGTGTTATTTTATGAATGCAGTGTTGTATGCAGTCTCCCAATCTTGGCTCCATATTTGATGTGTTCTGTAAGATTACAGACTCACATTTTCACAATCCTAAATAAGGCACCAGTTTAGTTATGAATCAAGTTTAATATGTTGAAATTTTAACGGAATAATGATCAATGTTAAAATAAATGTGCAAATATAAACTGAATTATTTCTTTATATTTAAATTCTCTTTTTATATATATACCACCGGTTGTCGTAAGATGATTATTAAAAGATTATAATTAATGTTAGCCTGGTTGGAAATTTGATAAGCTAGACTGGATACCTGGTGAAACAGTTGCTCAGTAATGCAAAGTTAACTCCCCCAGATAGCTCACGGCTTTTAACCCGCTTTTACTGTCTTGAATATCAGCACCGCTTTCAGAACAAATTAATGCATCAACATTACAGTAATTACTTATTTCAGCAGGATTAGCACAGTGAGCGGAATAGCACCAATGCACCGTATCCCCAGAAGTGTTTGTTTTTGGACACATGTATATTCGACTATTTTCTGCTTTTGACAAGCGCTAGCTGCTGTAACAGAATTGATCACTTTTTAGAAACGTAATCCTATATTTTACCTTATTCACATCCAGGTTTTTGATGGCACGAAAATCGGAGAAATGAATGGCTCCAAATTCATCGACACGGCGCCCCGGGCAAAGTTTGCGCCACTTTCAACTCGCTCCTCTGAAGATACGAATCTGTATATAAAGCGAAACGAGTTCTCCGCGGCTGCTAAGAACTGTCGGTGCTGACAGCTCCGGCGCAGCGTCGCGCGCAGAGCACTCAATTACTAAGTCCTGTTGTGACGGCAGCGAGCCTCTTCACAGAGAAATTCAATTTCAGCGGCACGTGCTGTCTCGACCCCCAGGCGACAGCATTACTGTCCGGCCATAGATTGCTATCGGCCGTGTAACACTCGTCGCTTTATTTACCGCCCGGCGACCTCCGCCGAGTCGCGCCGCGGAGGAAAGGGAGGGAGAGGGGTTTACGGAGGGAGAAGGGCCAGAGAGAGAAGGAAACAGGCGTGGAATGGGCGGAGGAGAGAGGAGGCAGGGAGAGGGGGGCTTAGGCGACGGCGCGGTGGGGGCGGAGAGGAGCTATTTCTTACACGATGGCCGTTCATTCATGGGGCTGTCAGGAGCAGCCGCGGCGCAGTCAGGGGGAGCCACCAGGCCCTACCCTCTAATCTACAGCGCCGCCATCTTGCCTACACTCGCAATAAAGTACGCCCGCCTTGTTGACAAGTGTGTGCGGTCACCACTGCGATCCTCTGCCGGGCTGCTTCGTGCCCGTACTTTCACTCTGTCTCCGCCATTTTCATTGTTTTATCTTGAAAGGTCAGACTTAAAGAAGAATATAATAATTCCAATCCCAAAGAAAGCAGGTGCTGACAGATGTGAAAATTACCGAACTGTCAGTTTAATAAGCGACGGCTGCAGAATACTAACACGAATTCATTGCGGACGAATAGAAAAACTGGTAGAGCCGACCTCGGGGAAGAACAGTTTGGATTCCGTAGAAATGTTGGAACACGTGAGGCAATACTGACCCTACAGCTTCTCTTAGAAGCTAGATTAAGAAAAGGCAAACCTACGTTTCTAGCTTTTGTAGACTTTAGAGAAAGTTTTTGACAATGTTGGCTGGAATACTCTCTTTCAAATTCTGAAGGTGGCAGGGGTGAAATACAGGGAGCGAAAGGCTATTTACAATTTGTACAGAAACCAGCTGGCAGTTATAAGAGTCGAGGGACATGAAAGGGAAGCAGTGGTTGGGAAGGGAGTGAGACAGGGTTGTAGCCTCTCCCCGATGTTATTCAATATGTATATTGAGCAAGCAGTAAAGGAAACAAAAGAAAAATTCGGAGTAGGTGTTAAAATCCATGGAGAAGAATTAAAAACTTTGAGATTCGCCGAAGACATTGTAATTCTGTCAGAGACAGCAAAGGACTTGGTAGAGCAGTTGAACGGAATGGACAGTGTCTTGAAAGGAGGATATAAGATGAACATCAACAAAAGCAAAACGAGGATAATGGAATGTAGTCGAGTTAACTCGAGTGATGCTGAGGGAATTAGATTAGGAAATGAGACACTTGAAGTAGTAAAGGAGTTTTGCTACTTGGGGAGCAAAAAAACTGATGATGGTCGAAGTAGAGATGATATAAAATGTAGACTGGCAATGGCAAGGAATGCGTTTCTGAAGAAGAGAAATTTGTTAACATCGACTATAGATTTAAGTGTCAGGAAGTCGTTTCTGAAAGTATTTGTAAGGAGTGTAGTCATGTATGGAAGTGAAACATGGACGATAAATAGTTTGGACAAGAAGGGAATAGAAGCTTTCGAAATGTGGTGCTACAGAAGAATGCTGAAGATTAGATGGGTAGATCACATAACTAATGAGGAGGTATTGAATAGAATTGAGAAGAAGAGGAGTTTGTGGCACAACTTGACTAGAAGAAGGGATCGGTTGGTATGACATGTTCTGAGGCATCAAGGGATCACCAATTTAGTATTGGAGGGCAGAGATGAATACACTAAGCAGATTCAGAAGGATGTATGCTGCAGTAGGTACTGGGAGATGAAGCAGCTTGCACAGGATAGAGTCGCATGGAGAGCTGCAGCAAACCAGTCTAAGGACTGAAGACCTTAACAACAACAACTTGAAAGTTTGGGAGGAGGAAGGGGATAGATACATTTTTAACGAGTACTGTGGCCTAAGAAAATTCAAATACCGATTAATAACGATCATAACTACACTGCTGTGCAAAATTTATTGGCGGAAGTAACTTTCGCGTGACGTGTCACGGCCAGGTAACATAGTTCGACGAAACTTGGACCATTCTTAGAAATAACTGCTACTGTATACTAAAACTAAACCAAAACTAAGCTCTGTGTTTGACAGGCCATGGAGGCCCGAGGGTACCGACCGGCCGCCTTGTCATTCTCAGTCCACAGGCGTCGCTGGATGGGTATATGGAGGGGCATGTGGTTTGTTCACCGCTCTCTCGGCCTTACGTCACTTTACGAGACCGGAGCCGCTACTTCTCAACCATGTTATCTCCTCAGTTTGCCCCACTACAGAAGGTAAATGAAAGAAATACGCAATGAGACGAACAGGAATGACACTTTTATTCAAAGACAATAATTGCACTCAAGTCACCACGGATTATGGTGGTCCCTGGACGTTACAAAAGGCGGGACGTGGTTCTTTGATACGAGGGCCGTCCAAAAAGTAAGGAACGTTTTGGCATAGCTAAATAAAGACTAGAGACATCAACAAAAATTTTATTTATGCAGTTGCAATACATTGTCGTATTTTTCAATGTATTCGCCGTAGCTGTCAAGGCGCTTTTTGTAAGGCGAGACCAATTTTCCAGTTTCCATGTTGTCCGTTAAACTTCGGTTACACGATAAATCAGTCTAATCTAAAAGCCGTAAATTCAACTAAATACCTAGGTATTACAATTACGAGCAACTTAAATTGGAAGGAACACATAGAAAATGTAGTGGGGAAAGCTAACCAAAGACTGCGTTTTATTGGCAGGATACTTAGAAAATGTAATAGACCTACTAAGGAGACTGCCTACACTATGCTTGTCCATCCTCTTTTAGAATACTGCTGCTCGGTGTGGGATCCTTACCAGATAGGACTGACGGAGTACCCAAAAAAGTTCAAAGACAGTCAGTACGTTTTGTATTATCGCGAAATATGGGAGAGAGTGTCACAGAAATGATACAGGATTAGGGCTGGACATCATTAAAAGAAAGGCGTTTTTCGTTGCGATGACATCTTCGCATGGAATTCCAATCACCAATTTTCTCCTCCGAATGCGAAAATATTTTTTTGACACCGACCTACATAGGAATGAACGATCACCTCGATAAAATGAGGAAAATCAGAGCTCGTACAGAAAGATATAGGTGTTCATTCTTTCCGCGCGCTATACGAGATTGGAATAATAGAGAATTGTGAAGGTGGTTCGATAAACCCTCTGCCAGGCACTTAAATGCGATTTGCAGAGTATCCATGTAGACGTAGATGAGATGTAGATGTACTCGTCTACCGCCAAAGATTTGAGACAAGATGTCACTACTTGTTTGAGGTCTTCATCGTTTATAAATTGTTTTCCATACAAAAACTGCTTCAGGTTCGTCAGTAAGTGAAAATCTCTTGAAGCCAAATCGCGACAGTAACGAGGGTGTTGAAAGATTTCCCACTCAAGACGCTGAAGTTCTTTCTATGTTCGTGCTGATGCATGATGCCGCTCATTGCCATAAATAAAAACACATTTCCACTTACTAGTAGGATACGTCGGATGTTATCGGCAAAGGCGTTTTTAATTCATGAAATGCGCAGCCTCATGCTCCAGTACGAACACAGCAAGAACTTCAGAGTCTTATGTGGGAAATTTTGGGCATCCTCCTTACAGCTGTGACCTGGCACCAAGTGGTTTTCTCTTACTCGCGAACTTCAAGGATTTTTTTTTTTTTTTTTTTTTTTTTTTTTTTTTTTTTTTTTTTTTTTTTTTTTTTTTTGAAAACAGTTGCAAACGATGAAGATATCATGCAGTGACATTCCGGCTCAAATCTTTGGCGGGAGAGGAGCGCAACATGGGAATCGCAAAACTGGTCTGACCTTACAATGTGTACATTGAAAGCTATAGCGACTATATTGAAAAGTAGAGTAAGGTACTACAAATTTGTAAATATCGTTTTGTGTTCATATCTTTCCTCTTTGTTTAATTATGCCAAAACGTTCTTTACTTTCTGGACGACCCTCGTACGCTCTGTTCAAAAATGGCTCTGAGCACTACGGGACTTAACTTCTCAGATCATCAGTCCCCTAGAAATTAGAACTACTTAAACCTAACTAACCTAAGGACACCACACACATCCATGCCCGAGGCAAGATTCGAACCTCCGACCGTAGCAGTCGCGCGGTTCCGGACTGAAGCGCCTAGAAACGCTCGGCCACAACGGCCGGCGGCAAAGTATCTCCCCTCCGTATTTGTCCAGCGTTTCTCTCATGGTAGGGCAATATGCAATCTTGGATTATCGTACAAAATAGGGACACCAGCCGCAAACAAATGTGGTAAATCGTGGCAAAGATCATCATCAGTCTCATCTTCAATTGCTGGCAGCGGAATATTTTTGGGCGTGGAGAGTTGGAACTTTTTCATTGTGACGACTAAGACTTCAGTTCCTGCTCAAAATTACATATCCAGTTTTCATCAGGTGCAACAATCCTTCCCAGAAACTCTTCTGTTTGTGTTCGGTAACGTTGAAGTAATTCTTCTGCTATTCTGTTACGATGTGCTTGTAATGTCTCTTGCAGCGGTCTCTCCACGATATTTTCAGAAATTTAATAAATTATATAACTCAGTACATATCTCGAAATATCTCTTCTTATCTTACCGATTATCAATGCAAAGTAGTTTCAAGCCCAATTATTCCTTGGAGCGTCTATTTACTCCATGGAATAGCTTCTCTGCTATCTATGTTTTCTCTTATGAAAAGAATAGGAACTTCTTGCCGATTAGTCGTAAAAGAAGGATCTATATGTACGTATTGTTGAGCGAGTCGCCATCTTGATGAGATTCTGTATGAGAAGGAATTTAATACATGAACTAAACTAAAGTAAGTGTGTTCGCGTATTATTTAACGTATTATTATTATTGACAGTGTCTGCTTACTACGTTGTGTTGCACGGGATCAGTGGGGAACGTCTGATTTACACTGGACGAACCTGCCGTTTTGAATGCTCAAGATATCCAGTTACTTCAAATAAATAGGCTAACACGGTCTTACCAGCAGATCTCCGGTCTTCCCCATGTGATCACCGAAAAAATAATAATTATTACAAATGTTTCCAGGAGATCGACTGACAATTTTCGTCGCACCGAGACTTCGAAATTGCTTCACTGCCTTATGGAATTTAAGTTAAGCTTAATTTAATCAGGACAGAACAGTATTGAACTGTGTGAATGTGATAAGCCTGCTTTGTCAATGAAAATTCCCTTAATATACGCATGTTTTTACTATCCTGATCAGTGAAGCTAAATCAGGCCGGTGTGAGAGAGGTTCTTTAAATTTTAGAAATATTAAATGCTCTCTGCTCTTCACTCAGATCATGCGGAAGCCACCCGGCAGCAACTTTTCTGACCTTCAGCTTTTCAGTTATCAGTCAGTATACTGATGTAACAAACATTATGGCCCCACATGCCAGTGCGATCATATGATCTCACTCCCCGTGATTTCTGGTTGTGGGACTACCTGAAGGACAGGGTTTACCAGGGGAACATGCACACATGAGCTGATGAGGAGCACAGCATATCAAGAGACATAGCCAGTATAACTACGGACATGCTTCTTTCTGCTCTGCAGAATGCAGTCCTGCACTTTCAGACTCTTCTACACACTGACGGGCGCCATATTGAGTCCCTTTTGTAGCAGTAATGGTACCGGTATGTAGTGTTATGGTGTACCGTAGCAACACATTAAGTGTTTCGATTGAATTGATTCTGCATTATATCTCTTCCTCATGTCCTTGACATTAATGCTACCAAGTTTGGTACTCTTGCGGTAATTAGTTTCTGTGTCATAACGTGTTAAATAGGGACAGTCTAATTATAACCATCCGGTACACAGGGCGAGCCATTACAATTGTTGACTCTCTAGTAACGTACGCTCTCAGAATTCCGAAAGTAAACCAGAATGTAGCGTACAACGCCTGTCTGATAGCGTTGGCGATTTGAGTGTGGTGAGCACCTTCGCGACGCTTTCGCGATTACTAAATGAACCTACGATGAAGCGCGTCTCTCTTCTCTATTTCCTCTAGCTATCACATCTGATTTGAATCCCAGTTGTCGATCACTACTAAGGTTACCGCTAGAACGAGAGTTTTACAGGCTATCTTCTTCGTGGATGGACTACTCTTCCTTAGGATTCTACCAATCAGTCTCAATCTGCTATCTGCCTCACCTGAAATTGCTTTCATGTGGTCGTCCCAGCTTAAATCATTCCATATGGATACTCCTAGATGGTTAATGGTCGTGACTGCCTCAGCGAGTGTTCTGCAATCGTGTAAATCATACATTAACAAACGAACCTGTCGAACCTGTCGCCATCACTAAATGTGTCAGGGAATTGGATATACTTCCTAATCTCCTTCAGAACTCTCTCTCCCTCCATTTCCTCCTCCTCCTCCTCCTCTCTATGACCTCCTTCCCCTACCTCTCTCTATTCCCTCATCCCTTACTCACTCTCTCTACGTCCATTTCTACACCCCCTCTCGATTTCCTCTTCCACCCTCTCCCTGACCTTGAGCCGTGTTCATTGTTATTGCAAACGAAACCTTGATTGGAAGTTGAATCAAACCTTGATGAAGTTGAATTCGCTTCAAACGAATGGGAATATGGTAGGTATCGCTGGCAGGCGGGATATGAGAGAGACTTCTCCACCTGCTGGTTGTGTGAGGATACTAGTTGCGATGACAGAATTTTGCATCGTTGTAATCTGCGAACCGATAGGATTAAATTGTTTCGGATGATTCAGATTTCGAAATTGTATTCTAATCATAAGCCAATAAGCCATAGAAACTACTTTCCCATTTTCTGTTGAAACCAACTCAGTGGAAGAAAACAATACTGCGCATTGTTGTGTACAAAATTTTTGTTTATATTTATAAAAAGAAAGAATGTGTTTGAAAGGCACCATTTGTGTAATAGGTTAAATATCCTGTACTGAAAATGTTGTAACTGCACATTTTCACAGGACAGCATTTTCTTTTTCGAAGTCGTTTTTAACAGAAAATCTGTACGTCTTTGTATGTAACAGATCGTCCGCTGAAACCCTTATGAATTTTCGATATGCTGTGAAAACTCCATACCTCTGACACTCCATTGAGGTACGGTCGAAGTTATCTTTACACCTGAAGATTTATCTCTGTTAAGGGCAACGTGATCTGTTCTGTTTGCTAGGAACTCTTGAATCCGATAACAACGCTGATCTGATATTCATTACGCGACAGTGCAGAAATACATCGATAGTCTTCTGCAACGCAGCATCAAGACGGACGCAGCTATCTACTGTCTTCTGGGTCTCGCGGATGAACAGAGCGAGCTGAGTTTCATACGATCGTTATTTCGGGAGGCCATATTGACTCCAAAAGAGAAGATTTTCAGTCTCCGGAAATGTTATAATAAGCAACAATTAAACGTGTTCTAAAATTCTGTAACAAATTGACGTCAACGCTATGAGTCGATGTTTTTGTGCATCTGTTCGACGATCCTTCTTGAAAATGGGAATAACCTGCACAGTTTTTCCAGCGACTTGCAGTACACTGCTGCTAGAAGACGAGAGCTCGACACAGCAAAGGTGACTGGACTTAATGGGATACCTATAAGATTCTACATAGAATATGTGAATGAACCGGTTCTTGTTCTTTTGCATATTCTACGTAGAATCGTATAGGTATCCCATTAGGTTCAGTCATCTTGCCTAGGTTGTTTTCAGTTGACTGTCTACTGTGTGGTTCCTTATTTCGATATCTTGCACATTTTGACTTCGTGCTAAGATTTAAAGAAGAGCCCGCGATACGATCTTCTTCGCTATGTTATCTTCCATTTCGATTCTGTTACTGTCCCAGAAAGTCTAGAGAGATGGCTTTGACCCGTTTCCTGATTTAACATAAGACAAAAACTGGTTTGAGGCAGTAGCTGAAACGCATTTTCCTTGTATTTCCCCCGTATTTATCCGACGCCCTCTATTTCCCCTCATATTTCTGCCGCGCTGTCTAGGGCGCCTTGTCACGGTCCACACGGTTCCCCGCGTGGGAGGTTCGAGTCCTCCCTCGGGCGTGGCTGTGTGTGTCGTCCTTAGCGTAAGTTAGTTTAAGCTAGATTAAGTAGTGTGTAAGCTCAGAGACCGATGACCTCAGCAGTTTGATCCCATGAGACCTTACCACAAAGGTCTAATTTTCTACGTATTTTCATTCTTCAATTTTAAATTCATTTCAGTTTTGATTTCAGTCTCAAGCTTCTTCTCTGCTTTGATTTTTATTTCTTTTGCTGATATACTGTTCCTTTCTTACGCGGCTTTGACATGTTCGTCTCTGTTATACGACGCATAGTTCATCTCTTACTCCCCTCTGTCCAGTTACGAGTACGAGAGAGATGGATGGCATAGTGAATACAGGGGACCCATGTTCGAGGGGACCGTGGTTCAAATCCCCGTCCGACAGTTCAGCTTTAGGTTTTCCGTGGTGTCTCTAAACCGCGTAAGACATATTCCGAGATGGTTCCTTTGAGAAGGACACGACCGATTTTCTTCCCTATCCTTCTCAGTTGTGAGCTAGTACTTCTTGTCTAAAGACGTCGTCGTCGACGAGATATAATAGGCAAAAATCTCTTTATAACACCCACTGTTACAGAACACTACGTAAATCATGCGTTATTTATTAAATTTTTGCAGCGACAGTGTTGCAATGGTAAGTTTACGCAATCGGACTCAAAATTAATTCTTCTTCTTCTTCGAAACATATCGTAATCGGTGCACAAAACAATACGGATTGCAAATCATTTCTGTTAGGCCACACAAAACTGCAAGTGCGAGTTGTAGAAAGGTAAACTTACGGTGGTCAGTGCAATTTGAAGAGACTTTTTAATGAATAAAGAATTTGAAATAATTTAACCATAAATTTCAGCACTTATTGTTTGCATTAACTATTTCTTGAGAAAGCTATTGAACTAACTTCGACGTGCAATATGATGTACTTTACTATGAGACGCTAATTAATCAGAAAATCGCTCCTCAGAAAACATTTACGAAAGTATTCTTTTGGTTTTGGGTGAAGTAACGTCTGGAGTATCCATTCTTTACATAGATGTCCCATAAACACAAGCACACATGAATGAAAATGCACTTGTCAGACTTTGCAAACAATAAAATGCTAAACAGCAACTAATCATTTATCTTGAATGTCTTTTGTATAATACTTTCAGAATAAGGTTACTTTAAATTGTTGGTTGACTTCTCATGAAATTCTGTTATATCATTACGCAACAGCCACATTTGGAACTCTTTTTAACTAGATGAAATCGTTAAACTGTTCATCAAGATAATAAAAATTTTCTCTTTACAATTACAGTGAAGAGCCAAAGAAACTAGTACACCTGCCTAATATCGTGTAGAGCCATCGCAAGCTCGCAGAAGTGCCGCAACACGACGTGGCATGGAGTCGACTAATGTCTGACCTAGTGCTTGAGGGAACTGACATCATGAATACTGCAGCTCATAAATTCGTAAGATACGAAGGGGTGGAGATCTCTTCTGAACAGCACGTTGCAAGGCATCCCAGATATGCTCAATAATGTTCACGTCTATAGAGTCTGGTGGCCAGTGGTAGTGTTTCAACTCAGAAGAGTGCTCCTGCAGCCACTCTGTAGCAACTCTGGACGTGTTGGGTGTGTCACATTGTCCTGCTGGAGATTCCCAAGTCCGTCGGTATGCACAGTGGATATGAATGGATGCACGTGATCAGACAGGATGCTCATGTACGGGTCACTTGTCAGAATCGTATCTAGACGTATCAGGGGTCCAATATCACTCCAACTGCACACGCCCCACACCATTACAGAGCCTCCACCAGCCTGAACAGGCCCTGCTGACATTCTCCATGGATTCATGAGGTTGTCTCCCTACTCGTAAACGTCCATCTGCTCGAAACAATTGGAAACGAGACTCGTCCAACTAGGTAACATGTTTCCAGTCATCAACAGTCCACTGTCGATGTTGACAGGCCCTAAAGCATTGTGTCGTGCCGTCATCAAGGGTACACGAGTGGGCCTTCGGCTGCGAAAACCCATGTCAATGATGTTTCGTTGAATGGTTCGCACGCTGACACTTGTTGATGGCCCAGCACTGAATTCTGCAGCAGTTTGTGGGAGGGTGGTCCTTATGTCACGTTGAACGATTCTCTTCAGTCGTTGTTGGTGCCGTTCTTGCAGGATCTATTCCGGCCGCACCGATGCCGGAGATTTGATGTTCTACCGGAGTCCTGATATTCACTGTACACTTGTAAAATGCCGCGCAGAATTAGCCGAGCGGTCTACGGCGCTGCGGTCATGAACTGTGCGGCTGATCCCGGTGGAGACTCGAGTCCTCCCTCGGGCATGGGTATGTGTGTTTGTCCTTAGGATAATTTAGCTTTAGTGCGTAAGCTTAGAGACTGATGACCTTAGCAGTTAAGTCCCATAAGATTTCATACACATTTGTACATTTTTTTGAACTTGTGAAATGGTCGTACAGCAAAATCCCCACTTCATCACTACCTCACAGCTGCTGTATCCCATCGCTCGTGCGCCGACTATAGCACCACGTTCAAACTCACTTAAATCTTGATAACCTGCCATTGTAGCAGCAGTTACCGATTTAATAACAGCACACGACAATTGTTGTCTTATATAGACATTGCCGACCGCAGCGCCGTATTCTGCCTGTTTAAATATCTGCATTAGAATACGCATGCCTATGTCAGTTTCTTTGGCTCTTCAGTGTATAACGCTAATGTAAATTTTAGGATTTGATATAGGAACCTATCATAGGTATCATGATTCGGGTCAGCAATAGTCTGTATGCACACGTAATTTAAACGATATTGATAAAACAACAAACAATATATACTGGCCGATGTGATTTACAACTCAACAGAACACGATGCGCAGTAGACCCAACTGAGTCCGTCGCCAATGTCGGACGTGGTGGCTGCGAGTCAGGCGCACTCCACTAGCGGATTGTGGGAGAACGCATTCGAAATTGAAAATTTCACGAGTAGGAAACAAGTTAAAGGGTAAAGTTCTTCACAGTCACACACGCAAAGTTGTTGTAAATGCCTACCAGATCATGAAGAAGGAAGCTATGTTAGGTGCTCCATAAAACTAAAATCCATATTGAAACGAGTGGTAGAAGCATCTGATGAATCCTTTACATTTCTTCAATTCGGTGAATGAAGACAAAACATGGAAACAGTCGGGCATGTGAATCCTCGACATTTCGAACACCTCATAAGGAAAGACTCAGAACATCTTGGAATGCCAGTTAAGAGAATTTTAATGAGCGAGTCGTTCGCCGCGTGATCAGCAGTTTCTACATTACAGATAAAAGAAGAGCCACTTAAAAAAATTTCATAAACAAGTTGCAGAGTCACAGAGTTCAATAAATTTTTTAAGGAAGTATAAACACACTTCATAAAATTCCTCCCAGTCTAGAATTCAGGTGGAAAAAGACTGCGAATAACTGAAAAATGCTCCAGGAACAAAGTTATATCAGAGCGAAACGAATTGCTTACTAAAAAGTACGTATCCGAGAGTACAGGCGTGAGTGTCGTCGAGACGTCTATATGAACGAGACGCATGTTCGCACTTGTTACACAGCCTTCTAACAGCCGTGTACCGCAAGTCTCTAGAGGAACGGAGGGTTCCAAATGATTGGAAAAGAGCACAGATAGTCCCAGTCTTCAAGAAGGGTCGTCGAGCAGATGCGCAAAACTATAGACCTATATCTCTTACGTCGATCTCTTGTAGAATTTTAGAACATGTTTTTTGCTCGCGTATCATGTCATTTCTGGAAACCCAGAATCTACTATGTAGGAATCAACATGGATTCCGGAAACAGCGATCGTGTGAGACCCAACTCGCCTTATTTGTTCATGAGACCCAGAAAATATTAGATACAGGCTCCCAGGTAGATGCTATTTTTCTTGACTTCCGGAAGGCGTTCGATGCGGTTCCGCACTGTCGCCTGATAAACAAAGTAAGAGCCTACGGAATATCAGACCAGCTGTGTGGCTGGATTGAAGAGTTTTTAGCAAACAGAACACAGCATGTTGTTATCAATGGAGAGACGTCTACAGACGTTAAAGTAACCTCTGGCGTGCCACAGGGGAGTGTTATGGGACCATTGCTTTTCACAATATATATAAATGACTTAGTAGATAGTGTCGGAAGTTCCATGCGGCTTTTCGCGGATGATGCTGTAGTATACAGAGAAGTTGCTGCATTAGAAAATTGTAGCGAAATACAGGAAGATCTGCAGCGGATAGGCACTTGGTGCAGGGAGTGGCAACTAACCCTTAACATAGACAAATGTAATGTATTGCGAATACATAGAAAGAAGGATCCTTTATTGTATGATTATATGATAGCGGAACAAACACTGGTAGCAGTTACTTCTGTAAAATATCTGGGAGTATGCGTACGGAACGATTTGAAGTGGAATGATCATATAAAACTAATTGTTGGTAAGGCGGGTACCAGGTTGAGATTCATTGGGAGAGTGCTTAGAAAATGTAGTCCATCAACAAAGGAGGTGGCTCACAAAACACTCGTTCGACCTATACTTGAGTATTGCTCATCAGTGTGGGATCCGTACCAGGTCGGGTTGACGGAGGAGATAGGGAAGATCCAAAGAAGAGCGGCGCGTTTCGTCACTGGGTTATTTGGTAACCGTGATAGCGTTACGGAGATGTTTAATAAACTCAAGTGGCAGACTCTGCAAGAGAGGCGCTCTGCATCGCGGTGTAGCTTGCTCGCCAGGTTTCGAGAGGGTGCGTTTCTGGATGAGGTATCGAATATATTGCTTCCCCCTACTTATACTTCCCGAGGAGATCACGAATGTAAAATCAGAGAGATTAGAGCGCGCACGGAGGCTTTCAGACAGTCGTTCTTCCCGCGAACCATACGCGACTGGAACAGGAAAGGGAGGTAATGACAGTGGCACGTAAAGTGCCCTCCGCCACACACCGTTGGGTGGCTTGCGGAGTATCAATGTAGATGTAGATGTAGATCGTACGGATGGAGTGACAATTCACTACGGGGTCTGTCGAAAGGAATCGGAACCATATGATCCATGCTGGCTGGATGGACTGTTTTGTACCGAATGCCTACATAACGTTTGAATCTGGCCGGAGAACAGGGGATTATCACAATGATGTGGGCTTTACAAGTTATGAAAAGTGGCCCAAGAAGAGATTAACACATAAAGTTCTATCTCAAACTGTCGTTATAGGTAACACCCCTTATCCGAATAAGCAGTCCGCAGCTCGTGGTCGTGCGGTAGCGTTCTCGCTTCCCACGCCGGGGTTCCCGGGTTCGATTCCCGGCGGGGTCAGGGATTTTCTCTGCCTCGTGATGACTGGGTGTTGTGTGATGTCCTTAGGTTAGTTAGGTTTAAGTAGTTCTAAGTTCTAGGGGACTGATGACCATAGCTGTTAAGTCCCATAGTGCTCAGAGCCATTTGAACCGAATGAGCAACTGACTCGTGTTCCAACGTTCAACTCCACGAGGAGAGAAATGATGTCTTGGTTAACAGAAAAGGGAATTCCTTTCCACATAGCAGGCCACATTAAATGGTTATTAATGGGTCAGTGGTTATCTGGAGAGCGATTTGCAAACAGAAACTGGGGGAAGTTAGCCACTGTGGAACTCTACTGTAAGTTTCGTGTGCCACAAAATTTTTCTGGGTCGGCACCCTATTTAATTAAACTTGAGAAAATTTAATATAAGAACTCTACTAATCACTGAACTGGTAAACATAGCTAATGTGTAATATCAATAAAAAGATCCAAGTGAATATATGGAATGAGGATATGGGAAGAATTTAAGTACAACCGTGAAATCGAAACACTTCAAAGCAAGCAGGAGCTTAAGCCTCAACAAAAAGAATAATAAAATCAACAAAGTCTACAAATATAAGACCTGCCGTTTGTGCTTCAGAAACGTCGTGTGGGGTGTATTAAAAGTAATCTTACGAAAGAGGATGGGTCTGCCTGAAATACAGTCCTCACAATTTAATATAGTTTATTAAAATAAAACATCATATTAAAAACTTAGAAAATAATTTTAAACTATGATTTGTCGTTGTCTGTTACGTATTTAACTAGCTCACATTATCATTATATTGAGTGCTGTAGTACATTGCGGTGATAAATGAAAAGGATATCTTCGGTGCACTTGCGAAAAGTTCACACAAACATTCACGATTCACACACAAATAAAGATAAAAAGAATTTGCGCATCACAGTAAGACAGAGGCTCAGAGGTTCACCCCTATCGCTATGACTGAATTAATGTGAATCAGAGTACTATGGAGCATTTTCCGACAAAGGTATTCATCTGCATCACCTCGCACATCAAACTAAGATATGCTGGCGTGAAACACCCGCAAATGGTGTGAATATTCATAAACAAAGCCAAATTTTTAAGACTCCTGAAAACTTCAAGATCATAAATGTAAATCGTATAGACACAAATAGCAGCGAAATGTCACGCGGATTTAAGAATGAAACTTATGCAAGATTGTATTGGAATTACGCACGGTGAAATTATCACCACGTGGGTTGAACAAAGGTACACAATCTTGAAACTGAACCGAAATGACAAGTAGAAGAAATAAAACACAATCACACGAGAAAAGTCCACACATGCACTCCAATTAAAAGAAAAGCAAGACAATTGAATTTTAAACCTGTGCTGTAGTAGCGAACTTCCTACACCACGTGTTCTGCTTGCACAAAGCGAGGACGGGAAAAACTTACTAAATGGCAGAGGGTACGTCCCACTTTACCAGGTATTAGGACATTTTCCCGTTACATTGACATATGGAGCGCGGGAAGAATGATTGTTCAAATGCCTCCGCGAGTGCTGTAATTGATCTAGTCTTGTCCTGACGATTACTACTGGGGTGTATGTACATGTATGTAGTGTATTCCTAGAGTTATCATTTAAAGCCAATTTTTGGAACTTTATAAGTAGGTCTTCTCGCGATAGATCTTCAGGAATCTGCCACTTAAGTTTCTTCAGGAGCTCTGTAACACTCTCCCACGGATCAAACAAACCGTGATCATTCGTGCTGCCTTTCTCTGTATATGTTGAAAGCTTGCTACTCTCTTTTTGAATCTGGACTTTAGTAAAAATGGCAAGGTAATATTAATCAGAACACAGGGAGAAGTTGTGATCTAAATGATAATAGATTTATTCATCCTTAACATCACAAGATCAAAAAGAAACGTCGCACAAACATTTTTATTTGACAAACGCTTTCACTAACATTGGGTCTATGGTGGACAAAGTGATCAGCTGGAGATCGACACGCGACACTAACTGGAACACTAATCGCTTTATCTGACTTCATACACGTGAATCCGGGTTATGACACAAAGACTACGCCACCATCAAGCTTCTATACTCTATTATTCCAACAAAAGAAAAATATGGTTCGAAAGAACAGGGTGCTGAGAAACATATATTGGAGCCCTACGCCATAGCAGCGAATTCCTTACCCTCCTGCTGGTCAGGAAGGCCGCAATCTGTTATTAATGGCGCGTGCCCGAAAAACGCTCTCGCGTTCGGTTAATTCCGAACGCAGGCACTTTCCTATGAGCCTCTGAAACCCCGGTGGATTCCAGTGTGTAGGTGGACCCGTTTGCTGGTCTGCCAAACCAATTTGACTCCGTGTCATGACTATGCGTGACGGAATATGTCAAATGTTTAGACTGCCGACTCATGACAAATAAGTACACCCACGCATCACTCGTTGTGTGCTTGATGCTAGAGGCAGTACCTCCGACAGTTCAGAAGGTGACTGGCACACAGGCTCTAAGGGGCACATTAGCAAAGGACACAATTCTCACCGTTTAGGTAAAGACCTGCAGTTCTTTATTAGCGAAGCGCCAGTACAAGAGTGATCATCTCTTTCTGTCCACTTGCCTCCTCAGCTCGACAGCAAAAGCCCATTTACATCTTAGACTTCCCCCACTTTAGCACAAGCCAATCACGAACTAGAGTGCGGCATTCTACATCTACATCCATTCTCCGTAAGCCACCTGACGGTGTGTGGCGGAGGGTACCTTGAGTACCTCTATCGGTTCTCCCTTCTATTCCAGTCTCGTATTGTTCGTGGAAAGAAAGGTTGTCGGTATGCCTCTGTGTCAGATTTTATCCTCATGGTCTCTTCACGAGATATACGTAGGAGGGAGCAATATACTGCTTGACTCCTCGTTGAAGGTATGTTCTCGAAACTTCAACAAAAGCCCGTAACGAGCTACTGAGCGTCTCTCTTGCAGAGTCTTCCACTGGAGTTTATCTATCATCTCCGTAACGCTTTCGCGATTATTAAATGATCTTGTAACGAAACGCGCTCCTGTCTGTTGGATCTTCTCTATCTCTTCTATCAACCCTACCTGGTACGGATCCCACACCGGTGATCAGTATTCAGGCAGTGGGCGAACAAGCGTACTGTAACCTACTTCCTTTGCTTACGGACTGCATTTCCTTAGGATTCTTCCAATGAATATCTGTCTAGCATCTGCTTTACTGACGATTAATTTTATACGGTCATTACGTTTTAAATCACTCCTAATGCCTACTCCCAGATAATTTATAGAATTAACTGCTTCCAGTTGCTGACCTGCTATATTGTAGCTAAATGATAAAGGATCTTTCTTTCTGTGTATTCGCAGCACATTACGCTCGTCTACTATGAAATTCAATTGTCATTCCCTGCACCATGCGTCAATTCGTTGCAGATCCTCCTGTATTTCAGTACAGTTTTCCATTGTTACAATCTCTCGGTATACTACAGCATCAACCACAAAATGCCTCCGTGAACTTCCGATGTTTTCCACAAGGTCATTTATATATATTGTGAATAGCAACGGTCCTACGACATTCCTCTGCGGCACACCTGAAATCACACTTACTTCAGAAGACTTCTCTCCATTGACAATGACATGCTGCGTTCCGTTATCTAGGAACTCTTCAATCCAATCACACAATTGGTCTGATAGGCCATAGGCTCTTACTATGTTCATTAAAACTGAGGGGAACTGTATCAAACGCTGTGGCCGGAATAGATCCTGCAAGAACGGCATCTACCTGGGAACCCATGTCTATGGCCCTCTGATCTTGTGGACGAATAGCGCGAGCTGGGTTTCACACGATCGTCTTTTTCGAAACCCATGCTGATTCCTACATAGTAGATTTCTAGTCGCCAGAAAAGTCATTATACTCGAACATAATAAGTGTTCCAAAGTTCTACAACTGGATTATTGTCAACGGAGGAGCTAACTCAGCCGCAAATTCAGTATAGAGATCCCATCGGGCCTTGGAGCTTTGTGAAGTTCGAATGATTTCAGCTGTCTCTCAACGCCACAGACACCAACGCTTATTTTATTCATCTTTTTAGTGGTACGAGGATTAAATTGGAGCAACTCTCCTGGGTTTTCTCCTTTGTTTTCACCATATTTCAAAAGAAACTTTTTCTTCCTCTTTGGATTGTTTATCCTCCACGTTTCACTTCTGTATAAGAAACCATTCCGACTGAGCATACACTATGAATCTGTATTTGAGAAAAATACGAGCGTCTGTGGTAATGTTTTAAACTATACTTAAAATGTTTCGGCTTCAAATATTTAATTTTTTATTTTTGATGCTGAGCACGTATTTAGCCTGCCATCCAAAATAATAACAGCCGCCCGGTTGACGAATTTCACATCAATATCTAGTTTCTGCTTGCATAATTTTATTTTCAGATTTTATATGGAGAAGCTTATTTTTATTTAGTAAATATATCATGGGATTAAGGCAGAAAGTGGGCAAAGAAGGAAAAATCCGCTGTGCTTCATCCAGGAAGGGAAAAGAAATAAGCCTTGTTCATGTTGAAAGAACCACCCCTCTGTTTGCATTGAAAGATTTAGAGAAAGAAATGAGAAAAATAAATCAGAATGGTGGAGTAGATATTCTACCGAATATTCAATTAGTGACTTCAATACAGAGCCACTGAGCTCGGTGCAACTTCGACGTGTGCTCATTAGATAGTAATTCATATCTCACACAGCATGCAAAGAGATATATGTGTTCGTTACATATGGTACCTCATAAACTGTTTCCCATTCAAATGATTCAAATGGCTCCGAGCACTATGGGACTTAACATCTGAGGTGATCAGTCCCCTAGACTTAGAACTACTGAAACCTAACTAACCTAAGGACATCACACACATCCATGCCCGAGGCAGGATTCGAACCTGCGACCGTAGCGGTCTCGCAGTCCCAGACTGAAGCGCCTAGATACGCTTAGCCACTCCGGCCGGCTGCTTCCCATTCATTTGTCTCATATAAGTAGAGCAGTACAAGAAATACATCTTCAGGCTGCTAACTGTACATTTTATATTTTACTCTCAGCGGCGCGGAGGAAGAGAATTATTGTCACAAACTTACTGACTGTTATTATCATTGTAAACTGTCGCAATTACGCTTTATTCGTCTAACACTCAAAGGAAAAGAGCGACGTGTTATTACAAGGGCTGCGCCGTAAGACCATCTGTTTCGAAAACGTGCCTCTGCGCACGAAAATCAACGTCAGAGGCGGCACACGTGCAAATTATGGCAAACAGCACGCGTGAGTATAATTCTTTTCACTTTGAAACTGGATGTACAGGTCGTGACGTTAACAGAAATTACACGCACTCAGTTATTTTTGCGATTTAAAGATTAAAAAAAAAAAAAAAAAAGGATGGGTGGTAGTGTGGAGTGGGAGTGAATAGCGAGAGCACGTTTGTTGACATGACGCAGTTCATTCCGCTACAATTTATTTTTCGCGGAAATATTTCAGAAGCAATTACACTCGTCGGACACTGGCTGGCGGGAGTAACGCCGAGGTTAAAAAAAGAGCTGGAGAGAAAAAGAGGCGGATAAATGAAAATGGCGCGACAGGATAAAAGGGGTGCGAATGAATGTTAAATTAGCGCTGGGGCGGCGGGCAGCGGCAGCAGGCGGCAGGCGGGGGTGGCCGCTGACGGCGACAGGACAGCAGGCCTGGCGCGGGTGTCGCCGCGAAGTGCAGATGACGCCCCCGCGCCTCGTCACGCCTGCCTTTGAGCCCGGAGGCAGCGCCTGTCCGCCGACGCGCTGGACAGCCACAGGGGACCTCTCACACCCGGGTGGCGCAGCCTAATCGCTCGCACCCACCACCGCCGCTAACATTCTCGCACTTTCTTTGCCTTTACCAGAACCTGTAGGTGGCGTTCAAACGTGGACTACTTGACAAATACTCTCCAATTAGAATCTACTGGGCTGGTGCATAAGTTCGCAGCGTTTTGCTTTGCGTATTGGTATTCTGCTTTCTTTGGGTTTATTTATCGATTGTAATCCTGACAAAACTCTACCATCTGGTGAGCAAGATGTATGAGATAGGAGGAATACCCTCAGACTTCAAGAAGAATATAATAATTCCAATCCCAAAGAAAGCAGGTGTTGACAGATGTGAAAATTAACGAACTATCAGTTTAGTAAGTCACAGCTGCAAAATACTAACGCGAATTCTTTACAGAAGAATGAAAAACTGGTAGAGGACGACCTCGGGGAAGATCAGTTTGGATTCCGTAGAAATATTGGAACACGTGAGGCAATACTGACTCTACTACTTATCTTAGAAGAAAGATTAAGGAAAGGCAAACCTACGTTTCTAGACTTTGAGAAAGCTTTTGACAATGTTGAGTGGAATACTCTCTTTCAAATTCTAAAGGTGGCAGGAGTAAAATACAGGGAGCGAAAGGCTACTTACAATTGGTACAGAAACCAGATGGCAGTTAAGAGTGAGGGGCATGAAAGGGAAGCAGTGGTTGGGAAGGGAGTGAGACAGGGTTGTAGCCTACCCCGATGTTATTCAATCTGTATATTGAGCAAGCAGTAAAGGAAACAAAAGAAACATTCGGAGTAGGTATTAAAATCCATGGAGAAGAAATAAAAACTCTGAGGTTCGCCGATGGCATTGTAAGTCTGTCAGAGACAGCAAAGAACCTGGAAGAGCAGCTGAATGGGATGGACAGTGTAAGGAGGATATAAAATGAACATCAACAAAAGCAAAACGAGAGTAACGGAATGTAGTCGAGTTAACTCGGGTGATGCTGAGGGAATTAGATTAGGAAATGAGACACTTAAAGTAGTAAAGGAGTTTTGCTATTTGGGGAGCAAAATAACTGATGATGGTCGAAGCAGAGTGGATATAAAATGTAGACTGGCAATGGCAAGGAAAGCGTTTCTGAAGAAGAGAAATTTGTTAACATCGAGTATAGATTTAAGTGTCAGGAAGTCGTTTCTGAAAGTATTTGTATGGAGTGTAGGCATGTATGGAAGTGAAACATGGACGATAAATAGTTTGGACAAGAAAAGAATATAAGCTTTCGAAATGTGGTACTACAGAAGAATGCTGAAGGTTAGGTGTATATATCTCATAACTAATGAGGAGGTATTGAATAGAATTGGGGAGAAGAGGAGTTTGTGGCACAACTTGACAAGATGAAGGGACAGGTTGGTAGGACATGTTCTGAGGCATCAAGGGATCACAAATTTAGCATTGGAGGGCAGCGTGGAGGGTAAAAATCGTAGAGGGAGACCAAGAGATGAGTACACTAAGCAGATTCAGAAGGATGTAGGTTGCAGTAAGTACTGGGAGATGAAGAAGCTTGCACAGGATAGAGTAACATGGAGAGCTGCATCAAACCAGTCTCAGGACTGAAGACCACAACAACAACAATCTTTTATTTGCTACTTGAGTTTACATATTGTCATTTGGAGATAATGGATGGAGCTGTGTGTGCTAGAAAATGAAGTATCAAGTGGATAAATTGGAAGATTTCGATATTTTCTTCTGTTTGAGCTCAGTAGAGAGGTGACAGCAGCGGGGCAGCCAGAAACATTTGCGGCAGTGTATGGCGATAACGCCGTGGGACAGAGCACAGCATGAAAATGGTTTTGTCGTTTTGAGGAGGATCCTTTTTACATTAGTGATGCTCCCCGCCCAGGAAGACCTTCGAGGCTTGATGACGATCGTTTAAACGCGTTAATCCACAATGGTCCGGGTCAGTGTGCTCGAGAACTGGGAAATGTGATTAACGGTGATAATTCCAGGATCGTGCAATATTTGCATGCCGTGGAGAAGGTTCAAAAATTGGGTGTATGGAGAACTCATGTTCCAAGCCAAACTCTCCAAAATCAGCGCGTGGCCGTACAGCCGTATGTGCATGTCTGATTGCTGGTCGTCCTTTGGCTCGTGAACAACACCGATCATTCCTGTTCTATGTAGGTACTGGTGACGAGTATCCTGTATTGTTACTGGTGACGAGAAATGGCGTCTTTACGCTAACTGGCCGGCAGTAGTAGCCGAGCGGTTCTAGGCACTTCAGTCCGGAACCGTGCTGCTGCTACGATCGCAGGTTCTAATCCTGCCTCGGGCATTGATGTGTGTGATGTCATTAGGTTAGTTAGGTGTAAGTAGTTTCTAAGTCTATGGGACTGATGACGTCAGATGTTAAGTCCCATAGTGCTTAGAGCCATTTGAACGACTTTTACGCAAACATAAGGAAAAGAAGCGAATTGTTGAGCCCAAGCAATGCAGCAGATCCCCATACAAAGACCTGCGCTCATCTACAAAAGATAACGTTACGCATTTGTTGGAACAGCCGTGGTTTGGTGTACTAGGAGTTGCCTCCCCGAGATGTAACCGTCACAGCTGACATTTATTGTCAACAACTGAGACGTCTTGCAGACGCATACCAAGAACAACGAATAGGAAAACTTCATGAAGTGATGCTACACCTCAGTAACGCCCGCCCGTATTCTGCTAGACTGACAAAAAACGATATACGGGAATCGGGGTGGGAAGTCATTCCGCGCCCACGTTTCACCTGATTTTGCACCCTCAGATTTTCACCTTTTCCGCCCTCTATGGAACATCATTTAAGTAACTTTCCTTCCGGATGAAAATGCGCTACGAACATAGTTCGACGAGCTGTTCGCTTCAGAACCACAGATTTCTATAGTCGAAGAATCGAAAGCTGATCCCAGAGTTGGCAGGCTGTTGTAAAGAGAGAAGGAGAATATATTATTGATGATTAAAGTCTCTGTTATATGTATCTGTTGTGTTTATTAAACTCACGGAAAAACGCTACGAACTTATCACTAACCCACTATTTCTGTGATGTAGCTGAAAACATCTCAGTTCTACATTCAGATTTAGTATTTTACCTGTGTCAGTGTCTATAGTTACGATAAAGAAAATTAGTTCCCAGCATTGGTTGTTTTATATCCATTTCATTTTTATCTTGCATACTAAAATGTTTCAGATGTGCTATCATTTTTCAAGCAACTGCATACATGTCGTAAAAACGTAGTTTCATTGCCTGACAAAAAGGGAAGAACACAGAAGATTGGTCAAATGTCAATGTAACTTCGTGCTCATATACACCATCCGCAGGTATGTAGGTGATTAGAGTTACAGTTCTCTGCAACAGGCAGAACGGTCCCAAGATAGCATTAGTTTGACCTCTTCATAAAAGTCCTTGCGTTTTGCAAGAATGAGAATGTGCAGCCACGACGAATTTAATGACTGATTTTAACTCTGACTATCCCATCACACTTTAATGCAAATTAATTCACGGTTACTACACAAAGATTGAGCTGCGAATCGTGAATAAAAAATCTTCGTTACTCAGAACTTTTAAAAACTTGTTCCTCCAAAAGTCTTAAGTTAAACAATTTACTATTGGTGCTCAATTACAGGTACAGTGTAAAATTTGAGAATGGTTTCGGTATGATTTATATAGAGTACGCCTTGAACACCGTTTTAGATCGTCGTATGTTACTCTAAATGTCTCTTCTTGATGAATTATTGCCTTGCTTCTTCGTTCTGGTGGTCCGAATCCTCTGTGACGCCGTCGTGCTGGAACATCCAGCTGTTCTTGACTTCGTTCCGTCTTGCAGGGAATGCTTAATGAAAGATCACAACTAATACTCCGAGTTACGAAATGACTGCGAATGAACTCTCATTTCAATTCTTCTGTTTTAAAGTTCATTATTTCTCATTAACAATTATTATAGTAGTTCGAATAGGCTGTTCGATGATAACAGACGTTAATCGTTACAACACGTCTGACTTAAAGGTCGTACAGGCGAAGTCACAGGCACGTTAAAAGTATAATTTATTTGTGTTGGTGATAATGTTGGCACTGTCGCTAGGCTGCGTATTCAACGGGAGGCAACACGGTGTAAACACGCGCGCCCAGCCGGTAGCTGCCGCGCGATCACCGCCAACGTAGCCTGGCCTTCCCGTAGCATGTATGCCAAAACTTCGCCTTACACACTATTTCTACCTATTTCATCTACCATGACCACATTTTGCTGAGACCATTCTTCGTAGTAAACTAGGATACTTGCTAAAATGTCCTGTCTGAATAGTGATCAAATTCAGATTTGTTTTATACATCAAGTTGGGAGAGGGTGGGGTAAATTCAAAGTAACAACATTGTCTAGCCACGCAGACTGGCGGACGTGCAACAAACTGACATACATGAGAACACTATACATAAAAAAACTTGTTGCACAGGAAGACTTGACTTTTTAAATACCTCTGTGTGAGCTGTAATAATTAGCCTAATTCTGTCTTTGCGGTCCCTACGGCAGTGATACGTAGGAAACTGTAGGATATTCCTAGATTCCTCACTCAATGCCACATCACGAAAATCTGTGAATACACTTTCGCGGCATTGTTGACTCTATATTCAAACGTCTCCCAGTTACGGTTTTTCACTCTATCCTTGGGTCAAACAGCTCGGTGACCACTCGTACTGGCCTTACAAGGAGATGTCCCCAGTGGTGGGACTGACTTTTTGAAACCATCTATCCCGTGATGTAGGTTAAGGTCTCTTGTATCACACCTTGCAGCCATTCACCCTGGTGGGTCCTCGTTTGCAAGCAATTCGAGGAAAAGGAATAATGATGCAATAACATGGACAAAAATATAAAATGGTATAACAGAAGAAATTAAATCGAAGATAATAAATAAAAATAATTAAAATCACATGAACGAAGAATCTAAGTAGAGAAAAATAATATGAAGAAAAATAACAGCAACTGAGAAGTTAATTCAAATATTAAAATGACATATCAAAGGAATAAAAACAACAAACTGAATAAAAATAATGATCGAAGTCATTTCGATAAACATTTAAAAACAAAAAGGTCTCAAAGCAGCTGATGAGATTCAGGTGCACAACCTTTTGCATGAGAGGACCGTGCCTTAGCCATTACGCTGCGCAACCCGTCTGTATAACATTACCAATTTTAAAGCTAGAGAGCGTGATGGGAAATTCCGAAAATTTTTCCCGTCGGTAGTCCGAAACTGGGGCCCAACAAGGCGAGTTGCTGCAGGGTGTGATACCTGCGACCCTGAGCTACATCATTGTATACATGGTCTCAAAAAGTCGATCCCATCGACAGTGGACCGCTCCTTGTTAGGTATTCAAATGTGTATGAATTCCTAAGGGGCCAAACTGCTGAGGTCATCGGTCCCTAGACTTACACACTACTTAACTAACTTATGCTAAGAACGACACACGCACCCATGCCCTAGGGAGGACTCGAATCTCAAGCGGGAGGGACCGCGCAATCCGTGACATGGCGCCTCAAACCGCGCGGCACGCTCTTTGTTAATTCTGTACATTTATTACACCCAGCTAGACCTATTACGTATGGGTGCCACACAGCCGTCCTTTATTCTAGGACGGGACACGAACATTTTGTAAGCAGTCTCATTTGTAGTCTGACTGGACTGCATTTTCCTGGTATTTCTACCAAAGAACCGAAGTTTTCGCCTGATTTATCTATGACTGAACCAATGAGATAATTCAGTTAAATTTCCGTATAATTTGTTAAAAAAGAAGTTTTTGTATAATTTGACTGAGACCAGTTATGACTAACTGATGTGGTAATGGGAAACTGCTTTTCTGAGTTTTCTGGAATGTACAATTATACATTTCTGAACATTGAAAGCAAGACGATAATTTTTGAACTGTTTTGATATCTTATCGAGGTACAACTGTATATTTCTATAGCTTTCTTGACGGTACTGTTAATACTGTCTGCCCGTTATTGGATAATCTTCCGGGTTGTATGGTCGTCATTCATGTGACTCTTTCGTTCCTGATGTTTCGTCTAGAGCTGCGTTGAACATCCTCATAGGTGCTCCTGATTCTGCAGCGTATTGCCGAATGTCGGCAATTTTTAACACGGTGAAGTGGCATAGTGATTTCCGTTTGTTTCTCCGAACTCTGGGTAGAATACTTCAACAAAGCGACAGTCAGTTCTATCTCCTATCCTTGTAGTGTTCAGCTGACTCTGTCTACCACAACGTCAACGAAACTAGAACACCCCTTCCCATTGATTTCATGCTATTTTTTACAACCACCCTCCGTAATGTACGTCTGTACATGAGGTTTGCCTATCTTCACAATCACACCCACCACAGTCAGCTTGGGCAGCTTTAGGGGCTGAAATGTCCCAGATGTATTTGTTGCTGAGGTGACATCCAATGTCTAGTCCAGATTTAAAGTCGATGAGCTCTTCTGACCGACCCGTTGTGACGTTAACTGCTTCTCTACCGACCCCGCAATGGTAGCCACCTTCTTTTGTACTCGGGGGTAGGGGTCCACCTCTCGTAGCATTTAGTGGTCAATTCCGTGTTGCATAGGGGTGTATACGGACACTTTTGATCAGATATTGTAGATTAGGATGCGCACAGAAGCGTACAGCCATTTAACCTCAGACACAATTGCGAATTGAACATGACACAGAGTAGCCAATATGAATACAAGAGCCCTTCCGCCATGGCCCCCAAAGGAGCGTGTAGAGACTGAAAAACAGTGTGCATACATTAATACGAAAGACAGAACGCTTAAAACATATATTTCAATAGTAACATGTACCAATCCTACATAACCTTTGGGTCTAAAGAGTGTCCAGTTTTGCTTCACCGGTATGAAACAAGGAGAAAGCGAGCCCACGATAGAAAGTTACGTTCTGAATATCGTTCTATTCTTCTTTACAGGAATTGCTGATACCTACCGTGGTAAAAAGGGCGTTGAAAAAAACTGAACTTTATTTTTAGTCCAGATATTCCGTCATTACAGACTTAGCATCGAAAATGGAACGTTTCACAGGTACTAAAAATTATAGGACAAGTTTCAGACATAATCTCTAGATGAACAAAATGAGTATGGAACTGTCAGCGGAAAGGGTCAGTTCCAAACATTCACATATAGACGAGAGTATCTTTATCAAAGTAGGCAGCAGTCACATTGAAATCATACAACCAGTTAATTATTTGTACTTAATGTTGTGGCTGTGTCCTCTTGTCATGTTTTGTTGTTCATGGTTGGATGAGGAGAGGGTGGTATGATAGATGGGTGGCCGGTTTCCTCTCACTACAACACAAAATGCACACGTGGTTAAAATACACATTATTACAGGAACCAATTGAGTACTTAACTTCAATGATATCCAATCTCAAGTTCCGTGGTTAACAGCAATCAACTGACATGTACTAATTCTTGAATCTTTTCCGTGTCCATATCACAACTTTATGCAATGGCTAACTTCCCTCACAGATAGCTAAGGTGCGAGGCGACGACTATCACGATGGAAAACTAGGATACGGTGCGACGTACTGAGGTGCAATGCGAACTTAGTCCCGCTGCGACGTACTGAGGTACTGACCTTGAGAGACAGCGATTGGGACTGGGCCTGCCGTGACTTGTATTAGGCTTCCTGCCTAGTTGATACGTAGGTTAAGCAGCCTACACTGCTTTTCCTACAGCTTCCTATGTGTTTTTCTTCCATCTCTTTCTTGAATTGTCGTCTTGGTGTCACTAGTGAGGTCTTCTTCTTCTTTTGCTGCTGGTGCGTAGTCGCTACTCAGGTCCGGCCAGCGTGTGGTCGGTCGCCAGTGGACTTGATTCCCAAGTCCTCTGACGAGTTGGATTGGGACAGCTCGGTCGGCGGCGGCCTATATCCAAGCTGCCAGGGTGCGTTATCGGCGTGTCTTGGCCTTCTCTTGTCATAGGCGCTCTTAGTTCAGCGTCTGCTATGCAATGTTTCCTAGTGTCGACCTGTGTGCTAGCGAAGGCGTACGCTAGCACACTTAAAATATTTGAAGACGAGTGGATTTTTCTCACCCACCTCCGCTAAGAAGTTTGGTAGCAACTGATTTATATTGTGGGTTCAATCATTTCATTTTAAATCATATTGCCCGGTACTACACTGTGTAAAATCTTTCTCAAATATACTTTATACAAGAGTTTTGTAAAATCTTTAACGGTGTACTGGGGTAGCTTTATCACAAAAACGAAATACACTATCCGAATAGGCCTTGAAGGCCCAATGGTACCGACCGGCCGCCATGTCATCCTCACCCCGTAGGCGTCACCGAATGCATGTGGTCAATACCTCGCTCTCCAGACCATTGTCAGTTTTCGTGACAGGTGCCGTTAGTTCTCAGCCGAGTAGCTCCTTAATTGCTCTCACAAGAGCTGAGTGCACTCCGCTTGCCAACAGCACTCGGCAGACCTTGATAGTGACCCATCCAAGTGTTAACTTCGTAAATTGACGGGAAGCGGTGTTACCACTGTGACTAGATCGTTGACATCTATTTTTAGCACATCTTTTACAAAAGTTAGAGCGTAGTCTTTTATTAAATATTTGTCAAGAATTTTGATTGTGTATAGGGGCCTTTGAGGCGTATTAATATGAGAAATTACGACTCGTGTTCTAAAAGAACTTTAGACTGGTGCTGTTTACCTCCTACACCAACCTGTGCATTAAATTCTAAATGTGTATTATGTGAAAATAGTGGTTTGCTGGAGCTTGATACCTAAATACCGAGCTGTGTCAGCAGGGTGACACTATTCATATGGGTATTTCTACGAGAATAACCATCGTACTTTATGATTTTGTTTAAGTTAATTTACACACATCGTTTTCGTATTATATATGTAAAGAAGCACGTTTTGGTGGTATAGACATTCTTTGTATGATGAAATTCTCTGAATACCTGTTATTGCTTGTTTCAAAAAGTCAGCCAAGTAATTTAAACGTCATCACCACCATCGATCATTTGGAATTAACTGCTAAATAAAGGCCTCATCTAGACTTTCCCGTGAATTGCTGTCTTCATCGATACGCATCCGCCGGCCGCTGTGGCCGCTGTGGCCGAGCGGTTCTAGGCGCTTCAGTCTGGAACCGCGCGACCGCTACGGTCGCAGGTTCGAATCCTGCCTCGGCATGGGCGTGTGTGATATCCTTAGGTTACATAGGTTTAAGTAGTTCTAAGTTCTAGGGGACTGATGACCTCAGATGTTAAGTCCCATAGTGCTCAGAGCCATTTGGACCATTTGATACGCATCCACATTTCTTCTGCGTGTTTTTAATGTCACAATTAAGTCGTACGCTCAGTCTGTTCTTATTATTTTCCGATTTTTGTTTCATTTTCATCACAGTCCTTTCTAATAATTCTTTAAGTGCACTTCTCTTTCTTTCATTTAATTATCTGTGTGCCACAATCAGTTCAAAGACTAAGAACTCTCAACTGTATGTACGGTAAAATATAAGACCCCTAACTCGGCTAAGCTGCGGCCATACATATCGAAACAGGCAATGCCACCGACAACAAAATCAGACGAGACAATAATACAGGACGCCCCTAATACGACGCTATCACAGTGCAATGACAGAAGTCTCTGCATATGATTAACGTACGTAATGGCTGCTGCTCTACCGCATCGATGCAAATTTTGACGGCGCCTCATTTTAATAGCAGCGGCGAGTCAACTGTCCCCCTTCGCATGGCACCCCACCCCCGTGGGGCCGACACACAAAAAGGGATGCGCCCGGATGAAAGGACAGCTACATACAATAACGGATATCCCCAGCCGATCAAAGGGGCGTGAACCGTACCGGATGCGACGTATAATAAAATTAAAATAATGACGAATAAAGCCGGCAGGGCAGGCAGGACAAATTTTGAATCTTAAAAACGCGGCCGTGGGCGGCACAGGCGTGACAGCATAATGGGCAGCGCGTCCGACGATCAATGAAACGGTAATCGGGTGGGTGTGCATTTACGACAGACGCCCCTGTGGCAAAAGGCTGCGACACGCGAGAGCGTGGCTTTTTAATCGCGACCGCACGCTCTACTCCGATGCGCCGATTTTTACACCGCATTTTTCAGACTTTACGAGAACAGTTCGTGTCTCACGTAGCGAATCGTATTGTGGTACTGCCGCTAAACCGTTCACTTCTTCGCAGAAATAGGGGGGATGTCTTTATGAATGGTTACGTTAACTTGTAATTATACATCGGCAGATGTAACTAACGCAGATGACATTGCAATATTATCACATCTTTTACGCTAATTCTCTGTTCTGACATCTACGAGATGTCATCAAAAAGTAACGGGAGTTTTTTTAATTTCTCGGGCTTTACACATCCGTTTTTCAATTTTTTTATCTTGTTGGTACACATATTCCTGACTTATGTTTACATTTACAGATATTTTGAATATTTGTGTTATTATAGACGGTCGGAAAGGCTATAAGGCTTTGAGTCCGCAGCTGGTGATCTAGTGGCTAGCATTGCTCCCTCTGGATCATGGGGTCCCGGGTTCGATTCCCTGTCGGGTCGGGGATATTCTCCGCCCGGGGACTGGCTGTTTGTGTTGTCCTCATCATTCGGATAGTGGCGGGACTGGAAATGGGAAGCCTGGAACTTGTACGGGCGCTGATGACCACAATGTTGAGCACCCCACAACTCAACATCATTATCACAAGGCTTTGCATTACGTTTCACTTGAAAATTGGAATTAAGTGCAGTACCGTATTCTAAATGTTGACTGCGGCTTTTGACGAATCTACTATGAATAAGACAAGAGTTTACGAATGATTAACGTTTCAAAGAAATCGAGAAGACGTTGAAGACGACAACTGTTATGGACACCCTAGCACATCAGTTACTGACGACAGTGCGGAGGAAGTAAAGAAAATACTTCTGGAAAATCGCCGGATTACTATCAGTGAGACTGCTGTTGATGTCAGCATATCCTTTGGCTCATTTTGTTTTAGTTTAATTTCTGGTAAGTTCCTAAGGGACCAAACTGCTGAGGTCACCGGTCCCTAGGCTTACTACTTAATCTGACTTAAACTAACTTACGCTAAGGACAACACTCACGCCCATGCCTGAGGGAGGACTCGAACCACCGACGGAGGAAGTCGCGCCAACCGTGGCAGGACGCCATAGACCGCGTGGCTCTTTGGCTCATGCTAAGCAATGGCTCATGCCAAGATATTTTTCGGATGTTTTGGGCGTTAAACGTTTAGCAGCAAAATTTGTTCCGAAATTGTTGAATTGTAACCGAAAACGACCTCGCGTAGACATCTTATAGGGATTGCTGAATAAAGTTGACAACGATATAGAACTTCCAAAGAAGGCTATAACAATGGAAACAAGGCCCAATCGTTCGAATGGAAACTGCTTGAAGAGCCAAGACAGAAAAAAAAATTGACAAATTCGATCATCTGTGAAGGTTTTTCTCAATGTTTTTCTGATTGCAATGGGATAGTGCAGCATGAGTTACTGCCTTTGGTCGTACGATCAGTGGAAATTTCATCACGAAAATGCTTCCACTCACGGCTCAATACTTGTTCTACGACTTCTTTTTATTCCCTAGATTAAAGAGAAGCATTAAACGACGTAGTTTTGCAACAATTGATGAGATAAAAACAGAACAGTTGAATGAATGAACACCATCTACATCTATATCTACGTCTAAATCGATACTCTGCAAATCAAACTTAAGGGCCTGGCAGAGAGAAAACGGACACCTATATCTTTCCGTGCGAGCTCTGATTTCCCTTATTTTATTATGATGACCGTTTCTCCCTATATAGGTCGGCGTCAACAAAATAAAGGAGAAATCTTGTGACTGAAATTTCGTGGGAAGATTATGCTGCAACGGAAGACGCTTTTGTTTTAATGGTGTCGCGGCCATAATCCAACCACTGACCATGCATGAAATTTGTGTCCACTTCCACTTCTGCCATTAAAACTGCGACATCATAGAGACGGATCCAACAAACGGCAAACTGGCATGCAGTGTACTATCTTCTTCAGTATGCAATGGTGTACAGAGTTCGTAGGCCCGAAGGGAGCACAGCTGGTTCTAAATCCGCTGCTCTTCTCGCCTTGAATTTGAAAATTTCATGTACTCTTCTCATCGTTGTCAAAATATACTCTCCAGCGGCTGAGTTTTCTGCTCTTCGCTGTCTTTTTTACTGCTTTTATTTTCTTAGGTAGCTTTCCTTATTTTTATTTTCGCCGCGGAGCCCTCCTTTCGGTTTATGCTGTCACGTTTTCGCCCTTTACGAAGTCACCAAAAGCCACCGCCGAGATTGTCACTTTGTCTCCGTTGATGCGCATTACACAGAAGCTGTATGCCCTCTAATAGCATGCCCAATATTTCAGTAACTAAAATAGAATTATGGCGTCAAGATACGACACCTGCAACAAAGTTTCATTAAAATGGCGGAAACATTTTCTCTCCAGAATAAATACATAAACTGATCACCTGTCTTACATTAGGATAACTAAAATCGACAAAAATTGTTATAACTCCGAGGAGTGGCACAGCAGACTTCGTGCGGTGACTGGGCTCTACACACCAGCACTTCATAGCTCCCAAGACCTCAATGACCACTTTCCCCGCCATGGCCACTTTGTTCGGTTTTCCCCTACACTTTTTTAAGACATATCTCACCTTCGCCCTCATGAGAACAATGAAACATGTACCAGTTTATCATTATTTGAAAGTTCAAACTCTGAACTATTTATCTTCATTCACTACTTCTGGAGTTGTCCCCTGTTAGAAACAATAGCAGAATTAAACCCGCCCTCTGCAAGCGGCAAGGCAATGATGATCTCTCTTTTTAGGTCCAGTCGATGCATTTGCGTCTCAAGAAACCAAATCCTTGGCAAAATATTCATTTCCAATTTCTGACAAGTTATCCTCTTTTAGTATTAGCCGATTCAATTGGAAAATCGTGCAAAATTACGAAGTAAGTGGACTGCAGACTGTTTTGAGGCAAGAGAGAAAGCATTGTTTTGCATTATTTATTTTTTTCTGTGTAAGGGAAGAAAGTAATATATTTTGCATATCACGTCCAATTTATTATGTATGCAGCTGAATGAATAAAACATTGACAAACCATTTCCATCTACCGAAGATTCGAACAGATCATTTACATCATTAAAATTTTAAGGAAAACTTAACGTACTGTGGCAGTTGTTGCAGTTCTGCTGTATAGTATTTCTAATTTACATCTAAAAGCACTTCAAACGATTTATCACCACAGCACAAGGAAAATGTTCTGCAATAAGAACCACAACTTAATTTACATTGTATTAAAAATCATATATATTCTTGTGGATACCAAAGGTTCACTGCTATACTCTTTTCTATCATCTTTGTATTGATCAACTATATATTGTCATTTGAATCAACTACGAATATAGTTTTCCTCGTTACTTGTCATTTTCCAACCATCTGCAGTATACATTGCACCATTATTTTTCTAATAAAACATATTTCAGATACCTCTATTCTGTCCAGCTTATAGTTCATCGTTAAACATTTACATACATGCAAAATTTCTAATTTTGCCTCTGTAGTATAGTGTATTAGTTATATATTTCTAGATTTTTATCAGACCATACGCATTTTACCAATTTGTCATTTACTGCAAGTTTTCTGTCCCATTCTGCTGTAGAGTTTCTTCCGATATTTAAATTTAAAGTCACCGTATTTTACCTAATTTTGTTTCTATGTATTTTGGTGCTCCTTTGTATTGGTACCGAATTTTCCTTTTTCAGCTGAATTTTTGAGACCAGCTCTGTTAGCCTTTTTCCTAGAGTATTTATGTCCTGAAAGTGTTGCAAAATCGTCTGCAAAATCGAAGCAGTTTATCTTAATACCACTTGTTTTCGTTCCCAGATTTATTGGTTGAGTTTTGTGACTTTTCTAGCTCAAAATTCAATATCCTTACAATGTTTTCTAAAACACGGTTAAATAACAAAGGTGCTAAGCAGCCCCCTTGTCTAACACCAGTTTTTATTTCTAAGGGTTGAGATACTTCCCCCATAAATTAAACTTTAGACATAATATTTTTAGATAATGGTTAAGCTCTATATGAACATCTATAAAACGTTGTATTCCATGGTATTGCCGTAGAATGAAGGATTTAGTTTTTTTTAAAAATGGTATCAGGGATAAAGTGCTGTGTACAAATATTATTATTATTATTATTATTATTATTATTATTACTAAGCATTATTCCTTGCTTAATGTAAAGAATTTGAAGAATACAATGTGTCTCGCAAGCGGAAGTCCCGAAGTGCGAGATTGGTTTTTTAAGCTATCTGTATGGTGCTGTAAGTTACGGTCCCAGGTATTACACCCTGGAGCCATTCACTCTGGTGAGCGCTTGTTTGTGAGTAACCGATGAAAAATTTCTTAATTTTACACGATGTTCTAAAGCCTTAATGATTAATGGTTCAAATGGCTCTGAGCACTATGGGACTCAACTGCTGAGGTCATTAGTCCCCTAGAACTTAGAACTACTTAAACCTAACTAACCTAAGGACATCACAAACATCCATGCCCGAGGCAGGATTCGAACCTGCGACCGTAACGGTCTTGCGGTTCCAGACTGCAGCGCCTTTAACCGCACGGACACTTCGGCCGGCAATGATTAATGATTGAGCTGTACATTAGTTAGACTATTTTATTCTATGGTGGGTGAAATGCTAGTGTAAATCCTCCGAAAGACGTCAACCTCTTTCACCATACTGGAGGAAATGTTTCTTTTCTTTTCTTTTTTTTCTGAGAGAAGAGTCTTACACAGGCTTGGACCTCTCAGACCTGTTGCACGGAGAAACCCCCTACAACGTAATTTTAAACTTTTTAACCCTATTAACAGCTTTTCTTTTTCCATTCTGCCGGCCGGAGTGGCCGAGCGGTTAAAGGCGCTACAGTCTGGAACAGCACGACCGCTACGGTCGCAGGTTCGAATCCTGCCTCGGGCATGGATGTGTGTGATGTCCTTAGGTTAGTTAGGTTTAAGTAGTTCTAAGTTCTAGGGGACTTATGGCCACAGCAGTTGAGTCTCATAGTGCTCAGAGCCATTTGAACCATTTTTTTCCATTCTAGAAAGTTACATTACAACTTTTTTCATTTTTTCAGTTTTTGGCTTTGTTTACTCGCTGTTCTCTTACTACATTTGTATTTTTTCCTTTGTTGATAGATTTCATTCTGACGAAAGAGCGTGTCCTTACGGAACACATTACAGCAACGTCCTGACAAAATGTAACACGTTACAAGATGGGCGACTTAAAAGTCGCTGCCTATGCAGTATCTTTAGATGATCAGTTGGTACGCCGCCCTTTCCTAACTTTTGTTAACAGTCATAAAAAGAGCCCTGAATCACGTCCTGAACATGGTTTGATTGCAGTAATTGAGCGCTACAGCGTCCCTGTAAATCTGAATTCTTTTGCCTAAGGTCTTTTATTTCTGTTTCCATAATTTCTCATTAGTGGCCTAAGCACGCAGTATCACATTCAGAGCAGTGACTGTTTTCACTGCTAACATTTTGCTTAGTAGTAGTTCTCCATTAGTAGGTAATATATTTACCTGCAAAATATCTTCTACTTCTTTACAGGTTACTACGCGCGAAGTAGATTTAGAGTTCGATCAGAACCAATCTTCAACTTGCCTTTCTAAGGAATAGTCAACAGTTTTCTTTTCAAATTCCTCTCGTAATTTGCAACTGGAAACATATCTACATGTTTACAAACATTTGTCCAATTTTGTTTCGCCTCACTGATTTTAGGAAATGTATGAAACGTAATTCTCACGTTACTTATTTGTCTGCTGTGTTGCTACAGCTGGTCGTCGCGCACCAAACCATTATTTTTCACTTAAAAACTTACTCTATAAAAATCACTCAGTATACTGATAATTATGGAGTAACTCAATACTCAATCGCCTATTAGTAATAAAAATTCACACTGCCATTAACAACCTTGTTTTCACTATTAAACGCAATATCACACAATATGTTATAGTAATCGCGGGTTACTGAGTTCCGGTTGGATTCACTCTGACGTCAGCGACGTGACGATTTGCTACTGTACATACACCTTGTGATCACTACCTTGTATTCTAGTATCCGTGGTAATAACAGTACACATAGTGGTGTTGTGGTGTAGGGGATAAGGTAAGTTCATGATGTAGAGAAGGCTGAGGGTTCGAAGCTCATTAGGTGCTTTAAAATTTCTTGTTTTCAAATATTTATCAAAATAATTTTGATTATCATGTTTATTTAGTTAATTGATTTGAACGATTTTTTAAAAAATTCGTATTCCTTTGTAACGTGATTTTAATAATCGTATTAACTATTACATTTTCTTTAATTTTGTCTTGAAAAAGAAAAAGGATTGGAATCTTTGTGCATGTGATTTTAATTATCTAAATTCATCACAATATTTGAAAGTGTGGAAATGAAGATTTATCAATTAAAACACTCAATATAAATTACTCTACTTATATTGGATGTGTAATTGTGTCAAAAATGTATTTTTTGTAACAAGTTGTACATTTTTTTTGCATGGAAATCGTCGTACGAACAATTAATCGTCATACAAATATTTAAAACATAAATTTCTGTTACACTGTGGGCAAAATAACGCAAATGAAGATTTGAACGAAGGAAGATAATATAAATAAAACGAAAATTGAAGCAGCATGAGGAACAGAAATAATGAATGCAGTTACATGGACGAAAATATAAAATGATGAAGCGGAAGAGATTAAATCAAAGTTGATACCTAAAAATAAATAAAATCACATGCACAAATATTCCAAATGAAATAATATTGATTGGAAGACAAAACGAGAGCAAATGAAATAGTTAATACATTGATCAAAAAGACATGAAAAAGGGTTATACATTTAAAAAATTGAATTTAAACCAATTAACTAAATGAAAATAATGGTCAAAGTCATTTCGATAAACATTTGAAAATAAAAATTTTTAAAACACCTGACAAGATCCGAATTCACAACCTACCGTAAGCCAGGTACGTATCTTAACCACCACGCTACAACCCTGCTCTGTGTATTATTATTTTTAAGGCTATAAAGTTTTTTTTCATCGATTACTCACATGCGAGGGGTCACGAGGGTGTAAGCGCCTAGTACATGATTTTGGAACCCTAAAACCCACCGCATAAATGGTTTCAAACCGTCGATCCCACCCCTGGGGGACCTCTCCACGTCAGTGGTAAGGTGCCCAAGTTCAAACCAAAAGACCTCAGGTTCGATCCCCAGTGAGTGCCACGATTTTTGTCTATCACATATCGGCTCTTTCACCTCTTGGAATGTCTGTTAATGTGACAAATGCTGCGTTGCGCTGTAGTTCCAAGACAATTTTACACTGTAGGTCCACTGGCTGATTAAGTCATCTGGAGACTCGGAGGAAGGTAAGGGAATACCAATACCACCTCCAGTAGGACCATTCTACTAAAGCAGTGCGGTGTTCAGCCTTATCTTTGATTTTATGACAGTTTTAACTTTTACTAGAAAGAACTTAAATCTGTACGTCCACCAGAGATTTAGAAAGAACTTATATCTGTACGGCCACCAGGGATTTTCCAGTCTTGATTGTGTCTAGCTGTTGCAGGGAAATAGAATATGTGTTGCAATAGTTGCAGGATTTCCCGGAGGCGCACTCGCGGTGCTTCTGGAGCACGTTGTTGCTGGAAGCGATGCGCAAGCTGCAGTTCCAGGGCTACGTGTCTCCCGTCGTCTGCTGGGTCGGGAGGCGCCTGCGCACTCGTGTACATTTTCCCTCTCCTGGGCTCGCAATGTCCTGCGCCTTCGCACCAGATACCCCATTTCTGCCGTCGGTGAGCCATGTTAAATCTGCTTTAGTATAGTGTCGGGTAGTCCGAGAGCTGAGAAGTTCTAAATTCCAACGTGATTTCGCGCATTTTGAGGTTTGCCGATGACCCTGTTTCTGTGAGACAGCAAAAGACTTAGAAGAGCAGTTGAACGTATCACATAGTGTCTTGAAATAGCCCTAACCATCAAATCCGTACACGTCGCCTTCAAATCTAGTAGTGCTGTGTGATTATCGCTGCGATGTTGCTGTCTACGTGCTGAAACGATTTCTGATGCTTTGAGCTCTTCGCGAGAAGGGCCGCCGTCACTCGCTCATATGGATTAAACCATTCACGCCCCTGCAGGCCCGTCAGTTAGGCCTGAACAACAGACCCGAAGACCGGCTACCGGATGGTCCGAACGCCCCATGAACTTTAAACTGAACCTAGGCCGGAAACAAGAGCAGGCGGGATTATATGTCTGATGTCCCCCAGCGATGAAAATGAGCTAGGTGTAAGAAAAAAACAAAGAAAAATGCTCAAGGTGCGTTGTTAGGAGTAGTTGCCGAAGAAACAAATATAATCACACGTGAATTTGCGCAAGGAACTGAAGCTGGCTCCAAAAGACCGACACAATTACCTCAGAATGGACGAAAGTACACCAATTTTTGGAGCCTTTTAAAAGCGAATCATTTATAATGACGTGCTGCGTACTACACAATTTTCTGATAATTATAGGATTTTTTGGGGAGGAGGGGGGAATCGTAACTTCGATTCACTGCACACAGTGACTCGTTGCTGACTGAAGTGAATTTACGCCTCGAACTACATCTGATTTGTGGCGTGACGACACAGCCTACGGTTTTTGAAATTCGAGCGCAGCAGGAAGCCGTTGGTTTTTTTACACTAACGTTACCATATCTTGTTGGGTTACTGATGCATTTCGTATTTAGTGCTTCAGGGAAGAAGAGAGGATTCGGTTTAATGTCCCGTCGACGATGATATCATTGGTGATGGAGCATAAGCTTGGATTGGAGAACGACAAGAAAGAAAATTCGCCTTGTTTTTTTCAAGTGAATAATCCCAGATTTTGGCTTAAGCGATATGGGGAAATCACGATAAGCACGATGGGGGACTGGAACTACTAAACACCCAAACCACAGCACAACTATACGCTTTAAATACCAGAAGCTAGATATTGACCTTAACATCCTCTTTCTGGTAGAAATTATGGTTATTATTAACTTGTTGCAATGCCGAGTCACAGCCTCTATGAAGTCTTTAAATGATGTCATTTCCCGCTTTGGCTCTAACTGATTTATTGCGCCATTGCAATTTCAGCTCATATGCCACTATCATGCATCTACAATGATGTAATACAACGTACCAAGAAATTTGAGTTTCTACACTACTGTCCATCAAAATTGCTACACCACGTAGATGACGTGCGACAGACGAGAAATTTAACCGACAGGAAGAAGATGCTGTGATATGCAAATGATTTGTTTTTCAGAGCATTCACACAGGATTGGCGCCGGTGGCGACACCTACAACGTGCTGACATGAGGGATGTTTCCAATCGATTTCTCATACACCAACAGCAGTTGACCGGCGTTGCCTTGTGAAACGTTGTTGTGATGCCTCGTGTGAGGAGGAGAAATGCGTACCATCACGTTTCCGACTTTGATAAAGGTTGGATTGTAGCCTATCGCGATTGCGGTTTATCGTATCGCGACATTGCTGCTTACGTTGGTCGAGATCCAATGACTGTTAGCAGAATATGGAATCGGTGGGCTCAGGAGGGTAATACGGAACGCCGTGCTGGATCCCAACGGCCTCGTATCACTAGCAGTTGAGATGACAGGCATCTTATCCGCATGGCTGTAACGGATCGTGCAGCCACGTCTCGATGCCTGAGTCAACAGATGGGGACGTTTGCAAGACAACAACTGCATCTGCACGTACAGTTCGACGACTTTTGCAGCAGCATGGACTATCAGTTCGGTTACCCTTGGCGCTGCATCACAGACAGGTGCGCCTGCGATGGTGTACTCAACGACGAACCTGGGTGCACGAATGAGAAAACGTCATTATTTCGGATGAATCCAGGTTCTGTTTACAGCATCACGATAGTCGCACCCGTGTTTGGCGACATCGCGGTGAACGCACATTGGAAGCGTGTATTCGTCATCGCCATAGTGGCGTATCACCCAGCGTGATGGTATGGGGTGCCATTGGTTACACGTCTCGTTCACCTCTTGTTCGAATTGACGGCGCTTTGAACAGTGGATGTTACATTTCAGATGTGTTACGACCCCTGGCTCTAGCCTTCATTCGATCCCTACGAAACCCTACATTTCAGCAGGATAATGCACGACCGCGTGTTGCAGGTCCTGTACGGGCCTTTCTGGATACAGGAAATGTTCGACTGCTGCCCTGGCCAGCAAATTCTCCAGATCTCTCACCAATTGAAAACGTCTGGTCAATGGTGGCGGAGCAACTGCCTCGTCCCAACACGCCAGTCTCTACTCTTGATGAACTGTGGTATCGTGTTGACACTGCATGGGCAGCTGTACCTGTACACGTCATCGAAGCTCTGTTTGACTCAATGCCCAGGCGTATCAAGGCCGTTATTATGGCCCGAAGTAGTTGTTCTGGGTATTGATTTGTGAGGATCTATATACCCAAAATGCGTGAAAATGTAATCACATGTCAGTTCTAGTATAATATACTTGTCCAATGAATACCCGTTTATCATCTACATTTCTTCTTGGTGTAGCAATTTTAATGGCCAGTAGTGTATGTGGGATAAATGAGTAACTATTTCTCCATCAATTTCAGAGAGCACATAAATACCAGCTAGAATTGTAAATGCTTATTTAGTACGCATCTACGTAATTACAATCACAAATCGAGCACCATTGAAAAAAATTGTGAAAGTAGTGCATACTGTGGAGAAGAGTAGAGTAATGGTCGACTGAAGGAAATTCAAGTTTACCGTGCCTTGAAATAGCAACCGAAAGTTTATTTATTTATTTACTTTGCAGAGCTATATTGTAAAAGTACATACAATGAAACTGTAATAAGATAAGATAAAATAATACGAATCAGCGCAAGTTTCATGTCGGAAGCAAGCCGAGATGTGTTTGTGTATGGCCAAGCAGAAGGAAACGGTCGAGCGGCAGCGCTGTTATACCAAAACAAGTACTCTCACAGACACAAACTATGTCACACATTTCAAGCCTTTTTTGGGCGCTGTGTGGTCATGAGCCCTTTCAGAGAGACGAACATGTAGGGAGGCGGCGGACTGGACGTACACCAAATTTGGAGGATCGGGTTGAACAGGATATTAAGCGAACCCTAGTACAAACTCCAGCGAAGTGGCCGGCCTTGGTGGCCGAGCGGTTCTAGGCGCTTGAATCCGGAGCCGCGTGACTGCTACGGTCGCAGGTTCGAATCCTGCCTCGGGCATGGATGTGTGTGATGTCCTTAGGTTAGTTAGCTTTAAGTAGTTCTGAGTTCTAGGGGACTGATGACCTCAGAAGTTAAGTCCCATAGTGCTCAGAACCTTTTGAACCAGCCAAGTGGCCCGCCAGTAAGGTGTAAGCCAAAGCCCGATTATGTGTATCCTGCATGGCAACCGCTACTACCCCTGTCACCTGCAATCCTATTGAGACCACTTCGAACATCTGTTGTGACGTATATGCGTTGCAGCTTTGTACCGTGGTCCTGGACGATTTGTCGACATTGCACACACACCGTCCATTTTCTCATACATGTTCATAGTACTACTTTCCTCCATTTACAGTCAGGAATTTGTCGTTGCAGTTCGACCGTTTTATTGATGTTCTCGCTGTATTAATGTATGTGTAGGTAATAAAGGCCAACGGCCTTGCCGCAGTGGTAACACCAGTATGCGTCAGATCGCCGACATTATGCGCTGTTGGGCTTGGCTAGCAGTTGTGTGGGTGAGTGTCCGGGTCTGCCGAACGGTGTTAGCGAGTGGGGCGCATTCAGCCCTGTCAGACCAGTTGAGGAGCTATGTGACTGAGAAGTAGGGTCTCCGGTCACGAAAACTGACAACGGCGGGAGAGCTCTGTGCTGACCACATTCTGCTCCATTCCGCATCCAGCGACGCTTATCGGCTGAGGACGACAAGGCGGTCAGTCGATACGTTTGTACCTTGCGAGGCTTGTTCGGCCGGAGTTTTTAGTTTTTTAGGTAATAATGAAAGCTGAAGAACCGGCAATAGATAAAAGAAGTTGGGAGACCCATTTTACATCAATTGTAGATATCCAAAGAAAACAACCACGTAACTGCTGCAGGTGTTGCGTCTACTAAGTCTTTCCATGTATCCATGAATTTTCTTTTTGGGCAGTCGCGCAAGATGTGCTCCTATGTTTCTTCCGATGCTCCGTAGTCGCATTGATAGTCGTCGGTAATTCCCCACTTGTTTAGCCTATCTTTAATAACGGCGTGGCCAGGTCTGATACGGTTAAGGGAACTCGGTATTTTTCTTGGTTAGCTCGAGCCCGGGAGTTGGTTGGTCGGATCTGTGTTGCCTAACTTTTCATGACCACAGAAAGATGTACACTGATTTCTCCATTCATCTCTTAGATTATACCCTGGGGCGAGTCGGCCAGTGTTTAGCCAGATCAGTTCCCTACATTTTAATCGAATGCGTGGTAATTTGTTCGAGGAACACAGTATAAGAAATGGAGCGTCATGATCGATGATGTGTGGCTTTCTATTACTCTTTGGTGTACATACGTCTTATATTATTTCTGCTCTTCGCTGACTGACGTCATCTACACAGGTGTCCAAAATTAAAGCAACAAAAGGAAATTTTGCAAGGTAACATTTATTTTGCCACAAAACAGTATAAACAGGTGATAATAAAGTAGAAACAATGTAAGGAATATAGAGCGTAAACAACTGCAATATGTATAACGGTGTCGCACGGGGTAGCCGCGCGATATGAAGCGCCTTGGCACGGTTCGCGCTGCTCTCCCCGTTGAGGTTCGACTCCTCCCTCGGGCATGGATGTGTGTATTGTCCTTAACGCAAGTTAGCTTAAGTTAGATTAAGCAGCGTGTAAGATAACGGACCGATGACCTCAGCAGTTTGCTCCCATAGGAACTTACCACAAATTTCCAGTTACAATGCGTAACGGTAACGGCCTTGCCGCAGTGGCTACACCGGTTCCCGTGAGATCACCGAAGTTAAGCGCTGTCGGGAGTGGTCGGAACTTGGATGGGTGACCGTCCGGGCCGCCATGCGCTGTTGCCATTTTTTGGGGTGCACTCAGCCTCGTGATGCCAATTGAGGACCTACTCGACCGAATAGTAGCGGCTTCGGTCAAGAATACCATCATAACGACCGGGAGAGCGGTGTGCTGACCCCACGCCCCTCCTATCCGCATCCTCCACTGAGGATGACACGGCGGTCAGATGGTCCCGGTAGACCACTCGTGGCCTGAAGACGGAGTGCTAATGCATAACGGTAGACAAAAATCCTCTCTCCAACTTAAACGGGTTTGCCCGCACATTCCGACAACTGGTTAATGCGTTGAGTATGGGGTGTAACCAACTCTACATCTACATCTACGTCCATACTCCGCAAGCCACCTGACGGTGTGTGGCGGAGGGTACCTTCAGTACCTCTATCGGTTCTCCCTTCTATTCCAGTCTCGTATTGTTCGTGGAAAGAAGGACTGTCGGTATGCCTCTGTGTGGGCTCTAATCTCTCTGGTTTTATCCTCATGGTCTCTTCGCGAGATATACGTAGGAGGGAGCAAGATACTGCTTGACTCTTCGGTGAAGGTATGTTCTCGAAACTTCAATAAAAGCCCGTACCGAGCTACTGAGCGTCTCTCCTGCAGAGTCTTCCACTGGAGTTTATCTATCATCTCCGTAACGCTTTCGCGATTACTAAATGATCCTGTAACGAAGCGCGCTGCTCTCCGTTGGATCTTCTCTATCTCTTCTATCAACCCTATCTGGTACGGATCCCACACTGCTGAGCAGTATTCAAGCAGTGGGCGAACAAGCGTACTGTAACCTACTTCCTTTGTTTTCGGATTGCATTTCCTTAGGATTCTTCCAATGAATCTCAGTCTGGCATCTGCTTTACCGACGATCAACATTATATGATCATTCCATTTTAAATCACTCCTAATGCGTACTCCCAGATAATTTATGGTATTAACTGCTTCCAGTTGCTGACCTGCTATTTTGTAGCTAAATGATAAAGGATCTATCTTTCTGTATATTCGCAGCACATTACACTTGTCTACATTGAGATTCAATTGCCATTCCCTGCACCATGCGTCAATTCGCTGCAGATCCTCCTGCATTTCAATACAATTTTCCATTGTTACAACCTCTCGGTACACCACAGCATCATCTGCAAAAAGCCTCAGTGAACTTCCGATGTCATCCACCAGGTCATTTATGTATATTGTGAATAGCAACGGTCCTATGACACTCCCCTGCGGCACACCTGAAATCACTCTTACTTCGGAAGACTTCTCTCCATTGAGAATAACATGCTGCGTCCTGTTATCTAGGAACTCCTCAATCCAATCACACAATTGGTCTGATAGTCCATATGCTCTTACTTTGTTCATTAAACGACTGTGGGGAACTGTATCGAACGCCTTGCGGAAGTCAAGAAACACGGCATCTACCTGTGAACCCGTGTCTATGGCCCTCTGAGTCTCGTGGACGAATAGCGCGAGCTGGGTTTCACATGACCGTCTTTTTCGAAACCCATGCTGATTCCTCTGGCAGCAGTAACGGCCTGAATGATGTCGTGAATCTCATGTTGAGGCAATAACACTCATTCTTCCTGCAGAGAGAGTCGTGGGTGGCTGCTTACATGATGCATCCCAGCCATGATGTATGGGATTCGAAGGGGAGACCGAGGAGGCCACGCCATGCGTGCAATATTTTGTGCCGTAATGTCCCACAGAATCTATGTGTACGCTAATGTTAACGGACTGAAAAATGTTTGTACGTATTGTTGTTCTCATATTATGTTTTTATTGGTCGGTCTTTGTAGATGCTTGACCAGTGGGACATAAGTCGAAATAACAGTGGCACAATAAAAACAGTTAACGCGAAAAGCGAAAAACGACCTCATTTCTGTCGTCTCCCTTCCAACTTACGTTTTCCCACAATTCATAATTCCCGTCCTTATAACGCCATGGTCCAGACGCATATTCTCATAAAATACATTCTCAAGTTAAGACCTGTAGGAGAGTTGTTTGTGAGAGGACTATTGCTTTGCCTGTTTTAGGCCGCGTCTCATTCCCTCCATTCTTCGTCTGCCTTGCTTTATTTTGCATACAAGGTAGCAAAATTCCTTCCCTTCGATTACTACGTGATTCCAATGTGATAAGTTACCTTTAATATCTTTTTATACTGCACCTCAATACTTTCTCTTTCGGTTAGTTAACTCTCATTTCAAAATCTGTGTCCAGTAGACTGTTCATTCCATTCAATTGTTTCTGTAATACTTCCTCACTTTCACAAGCGACAGCAATGTCATCAAGAGAATCTTATCAATGTGTGAACTTAAAGATTCATCTTGTAATCACACTTACTTTCAAAAACTATTACGAGAACATTAAGCTCAAAGTCTGCAGTCCCTGCAATATTACACACAATCTCACTAATTGCGCATGGAGGGCTCAGTTAAATGTTCTACGTACGTCTGCTCTACTTCTGTGGTTCTCCACAGCAGAGAATGCAGCACGTCTAGAATGAAATTTTCGCTCTACAGCGGAGTGTGCGCTGATATGAAACTTCCTGGCAGATTAAAACTGTGTGCCGGACCGAGACTCGAACTCGGGACCTTTGCCTTTAGCGGGCAAGTGCTCTACCAACTGAGCTACCCAAGCACGACTCACGCCCCGCCCTCACAGCTTTAATTCCGCCAGTACCTCGTCTCCTACCTTCCAAACTTCGTAGAAGTTCTCCTGCGTACCTTGAAGAACTAGTTCTGCAAGGTTCGCAGGAGAGCTGCCAGGAAGTTTCAATGCAGCACTTGTCTGGCAGAACTTCGCACACTGCAGGTATGTTGACACCGCTCTTAAGGAGACAGACTGCATTATAACTGGTTGCCTGCGACCAACTCAGTTGACAAAATCTACCATATTAAAGGAATAGCACCTGCGGATGTTAGACGGAGAACAGCGGCGAGGCTGAGAAGAAAAAATAGTAAAACGATTCCGGGAATCCCGTGTTTGGAAGCGAAGCATCATGTCGTAGGCAAAATTCGAGAAAAAGCTGCCTTCAAACAACTGAAACAGTTATATCATCACCTTCCGCTCGCCGAATAGAAATGTGATGAAACGGGGCAGCTGGCAGTTGTAGATAAAATCGAATGGAAGAGTCCGCTGCTGGTTTAAAGTTACCATGCCAAACGTGGAAGACTCCGAATAGATTGCGAACGGGAGTGACGAATCACAAAGAAAACTTTAAACAGTGGGGACAGATTACTGGAGATGCAACCTACGAATGTGGAGAACTTGGTGATGCTGAACACCTCTTGCTCTGCCCGAAGTTGCTTGAAGTCTGCGCGCTGGATGACCTGGTTTCAGCAAGGGTTCCAGCAATCAAGACTGCCGAATTCTGGGGCTCAAAATCAATTTGAAGTGTACAATGCTTTCTGTAGTTATTGTGCGCTAACTGAAAAAAACCTGGCATTGTCCGGGTGTTCATTTTGCTAACTTTCTATTAGAAACGGAGACGAAAAGTGAACTATTTGAAGTGGAATATCGAAAAAATTTCATGCCCATATAGCTTTGCAAACATGTTCGAAATTGTAAAATACTCTCACAAATAAATATGTATTATGTGCAAATGTATAAGTACAGCTGCTTTGCGTGTCTATAACACGATTTTGTAAACGTCTTATGGCAAAGCCTCTTCACAGCTCAATACGTCGCTACTGTTGTCACCTACAGTAGATTGCGCTTCGCAGTTGAAAGCTGTAAAAGGACTGCCAAGTGTCAGGGATTCCCTTAAGTTGGTTCGAGTGTAGGAGTGTCTTAGTAATAAAGAATAAATGTATTAAATCTTTATGCATGATGCGGCATTTTTCCACGCATCTCAGTGTTATCTCTTGAACTATGTGTCGTATAATGATGTATCTGTATCGATGCATTCAACTGCATACGTGAATACTGTCTGCGAAATATGTTGTGCCGGCCGAAGTGGCCGTGCGGTTAAAGGCGCTGCAGTCTGGAACCGCAAGACAGCTACGGTCGCAGGTTCGAATCCTGCCTCGGGCATGGATGTTTGTGATGTCCTTAGGTTAGTTAGGTTTAACTAGTTCTAAGTTCTAGGGGACTAATGACCTCAGCAGTTGAGTCCCATAGTGCTCAGAGCCATTTGAACCAATTTTGAAATATGTTGCGAATAGTTAGTACTGAAGAAGTAATAAATGTAAACATCTTGTATAATGCGGTATTTCTCATCATCTCAGTGTTAATAACGTCATACCTCCTGAACTGGGATGGCTTCTTTGAAAGTGCACAGAGCCGCAAGGGGTAGGCGTGCGGTTTGAGTCGCCTTGCCACGGTTCGCGTGGCTCCCCCCTTCGGAGGTTCCTCCCTCGGGCTTGGATGTGTGTGTTGTCCATAGCGTAACTTAGTTCAAGTTACACTGGGTAGTGTGTAAGTCTAGGGACCTGTGACCTCAGCAGTTTGGTGTCATACGAACTTACCACAGATTTCCAAATTCCAAAAGGGCGTGGCCGAATCCCTTCCCCATCCGTGTCTAATCCGATGAAACTGCTGACCTCGCTGTTTGGTTTCCTTTCCAAATCGGTCCATCAGTCATTCTCCTGAACTATGTGCAGTACCATTACATAATTTTGGACGTGCATCAAGCATCATATGTGGATACTATCTGCGAAGTACAGGGTGTAACAGAATTCTGCGCCACAAACTACATTTCTCACACGTAGACGAAGAAATTATGTTACATGAACATGGGTCTGGAAACACTTTGTTCTCATGTTATAATTCATTTTCTTCAATGAGTTTCAGCGAGGTGGCATTGTAAATTTTCACAGTCGGCATGTACGGGCAGATGTCAATCCTCACGCAACTGTTGAAACAAATCATCAACAAATATCGTCTATCACTATTTTTGCCGATCTTACCGGCGACTGACTGGTAGGGCCTCAATTTCTTCCATCCAGGCTCAACGGACGAAGTTATCATAATTTCTTTGAGAAATCCACGGCCGGCCGCAGTGGCCGAGCGGTTCTAGGCGCTACAGTCTGGAACCGCGCGACCGCTACGGTCGCAGGTTCGTATCCTGCCTCGGGCATGGATGTGTGTGATGTCCTTAGGTTAGTTAGGTTTAAGTAGTTCTAAGTTCTAGGGGACTGATGACCTCAGAAGTTAAGTCCCATAGTGCTCAGAGCCATTTGAACAATTTGAACCAGAAATCCACGCTCTCCGGACCTAAAGCCACTGGACTTTTATTTGTTTGGACATTTGAAACCTCTTGTGTATGGAATTCCTGTTCAAGTCTCAGTGCCCGTATTACGGAAGACTTCGAAATCACACACAGTACTCACGGATACATCAGCGCATCTGGGATTCACTACGATGGCTGGTTGATACATTTATCAGTGCCCACGGAGGGCACACTGAGCATTTGTGAGGAAGAATTGCATGTGGTATGCTGGTGCGTTTTGTTCGTGTGTGTCTCCCATGATTGATGAGTTGGAGAAAATGAGTTGTGACTTGGAAATAAAGCATGATCATGTAATATAATTTCTTCATCTGCGTGTGAGGAATGTGTCCCGAATTTGTGCCATACATATTTGTTACACCTTGTGTATTGCGAATAGAGTTAGTAGCAAAGAAGTAATAAATTTAAACGTCATGCATGATACGGTAGTTTTTCCGTATTTTAATGTTTATGACGTTATGTCTTCTGATCTATGTGTGACACAATGATATAATTTTGTAGGCACGTTCAGTGGCATATGTGAATACTGTTTGCGAAATTTAGTGCTGATAGAGTTAGTAGCACATGAGTGATGAATTTAAACGTCATGCCTGATGCTGCAGTTTGTCACGCATCTTGGTATGACATCTTATTTCCTGAACTACGAGAGGTAAGCATTTGTTACCCCGACAGCGATTTTTGCCTGACAGTCAAGGATATCTGCGCCAAATTTAGTTGATATCGGTTCAGTGGTTTAGGAGGAGTGTGGAAAACACACACACACACACACACACACACACACACACACACGCACGCATACATTTTTGTAATCTGTGTGTACATGTTCTGAATTTGTAAATCAGTAACTGTATTGTACTGTCCTGGATACGATAATAATAATAACAAAAATAATAATGAAGAGCGATTCAGACTTGGTCCTAAGAACAAAGGGGTGTACATTGACTGTTTGGCCTTTGCGGATGACCTGGCCATTTTTGCCAGCAACATAGAGTCAGCAGCCAACAAGATCAATAGACTGTCAGAAATTGCTGAAAAGTTAGACTTCAGATCTCTCTTCAAAAGACAAAATATATGACGAACATCTGTGATGGACTTGAATGGATGATCACCAATCTGGGAAAAATCGGACGAGTTAAGAATTTCAGGTCAAGTCACCCAGGAGAATGCATTAGAAGAAGAAACAATTAATGCCAGGATGAGGAAGTTAGACCAAGCACACCAACTGACAAAGAATACCTATAACAAAATGTCTATGAGTATAGGGGCCAAGTTCCGATATTATAATACAGTTATAAGACCTGAGGGCTTATATGCGTCCGACGCTTTGACCACGAATAGACAAGGTCAAGCTGACCGGCTGGAAAAGCGAGAGGGTAGGATATTAAGGAAAATCCTAGGTAATAGATGGGTTGATGGGCAATGGCGAATGAGAGAAAATAAGGACTTGTACAGCAAGACAGAACCTGTCACAGCATCCATTAAGAATAGACGATTGTCATTTTACGGTCATCTCATGAGGATGGACGGTGACCGACTAACTAAAAGAATATGGAGTTTCATGCAATCTAAGAAAACAAGGCCAAGATGGTTCGAAGAATGTGAAAAAGATCTTGGCAGATTGGTATCTCAGAAAGAGAAATTCCTGACAGGAACAAATTTAGAAGATTGGTGAACAACTACCAAGGTTTTAAACTGGCATCAACGTCCAAAAGACGGAGAGGACGATTATCCGAAGAGCAAAAACAGGCACTTCTTTCTGGGCTCAGAAGATACTGGCGGGAAGTCAAAGCTGGAACAAGAATTAGACCTAGACACTAAAATGAAATCAGTTGTTACCACCCAGTCCATAGAGGCTCAGGTCGATAGTAAAAAAATAATTATAATCAAAATGTTCTCGTTAACCGTATTGTATGGTGTCCTTGTATATCAAACCATAGTTAAACACTCGTTCTCTTGACAGAGAAATATCGCGGCATATAGATTGTAACGCGCTATCTAATCCGACAAATGCCCCCCGTATATAGGTTTTCGATACGGCTTTTTCTGATTACGTTGTACAACAATTGATAGACAGTTGAAGGACGAGCTGTCGATTATAGCTCGATCGCATGGTTTCTCTTATATCGATTCGCATTTGTCGCCTTGGGACGCTGCTTTGTAGCAGAGCGGCCCATCGTCGCTAATGCTAGATGCGCATTTTGATTTTTATTCTTTCGGCTGACGAGCAATTTCACGCGCACGTATGCGCGGCTGGGCACGTTCCAGTAAGGGGGTAATTCACGACTTATGCATACAGCAGCAGCACCGGTGCGGCGGGTTTAAATATTTTTGTGCGGAGTTGTTGGTGTGTATTAAAGTCGTGTCGGGAGGCGCTGCAGATGGCGAGCGCATTTGTCACCGCTTTGTGGCCTGCCGGCCGACCTCCGCCACGAGAGCGACGCATTTTTTTCCTTCCCCCGAAGGCGGAGAGACGCCTTTTAAAATAGCGCCGTTATTGATGGTTTCCATATGCAAATGTCTCAGGGGGGCTGCCCTTGACGCCTGCTGCCCTGTCGCGGACAAACACTTTTCAAAACATCGTTTGTGCTGGTTAAATAATACGAGTACGTGCGATATAATAAATTGCGGCCATTTGTACTTTTAGTGCTCACGCCCGGCCGTTAAATACGTCCTCACAGTGTTGAAAGCTTATCCTCAACAACTTCAACAATTTGCGGTAACCTGCTTTTAGTCATTTATATGATCTTAACTAAGAAATGAAATTGTAAAAACCAAAGAAAGCGTCTTGCTGATTCACAGCATAGTAGGAAGGATTATCTACGAGCGTAAGTCAATTATTATCCGCAATTTAGTTATATTTTTGTTTATTTTGGTAGTACTGTCGTTTTACGTTGATGACGCGTGCTTTGTTTATTTGTTGTTATATCTTTGCAATTTTGAAGCTGCTTGGTTAGTTTCGTTATCGCTGCCGTGCTGTTAATCATAGCTGCTGCGCTGTCTATTTGCACCAGAGTAGAGCAACGTTCAGTGCTCCGTTTTTTGTGGTCGGAAGGAGTATCAGGGGCCTTAATTCATCGAAGACTTTCGGCACAGTTCGGAAACGATGTTTTGCCACAACGGAGTGCCTATGAATGGATTGAAAAATTCCGAAATGGTCGCACAAGTGTTAACGCACGATGAAGGAGCCGGACGACCGTTTACCGCCACAAATGAGGAAACCATTGAGCGTTCACGTGAAATGATTCTCTTAGACAGACGATTAACTATTGACGAAGTGGCACATCGTCTGCAAATTAGTCACAGTTTTGGCTGCGAAATCAATCCACAACAGACTTAGGTTTCATAAAGTTTGCGCAAGATGGGTCCCAAAACAACTCACACAGTTGCATAGCCGGCCAGAGTGGCCGAGCGGTTCTAGACGCTACAGTCTAGAACCGCGCGATCGCTATTGTCGCAGGTTCGTATCCTGCCTCTGGCGTGAATATGTGTGATGTCCTTAGATTAGTTAGGTTTAAGTAGGTCTAAGTTCTAGGGGACTGATGACCACAGCAGTTAAGTCCCATAGTGCTCAGAGCCATTTGAACCATTTGAACAGTTGCATAAACAAACGTGCTTGGACATCTGCAAAAAACATTTGGATCGCTATGGTAACGAAGGGGCAACTTCTTAGACAAGATAATTACTGGTGACTAAACATGGATCCATCAATACGAGCCGGAGAGTAAACGGCAGAGTATGGAATGGAAACATCCAGATTCACCGTGCAAGAAAAAGTTCAAGACCCAACCGTCCGCAGGAAAACTGATGCTTACGGTTTTTTCGGACGCACAAGGTCCAGTACTGGAACATTATAGGGAAAGGGGCACAACAATAAACAGTATACGTTACAGTGAGATGCTTACTGCCAGTCTAAAGCCTGCAATTCGAAGCAAACGCCGATGATTGCTGTCAAAAGGTGTTGTGTTGTTGCACGACAATGCCCGTCCGTATACTGCTGCCCACACTGCTTAAACGCTCCAGAAACTCAAATTTGAAGTACTGGATCATCCTCCATATAGTCCCGATCTTGCCCCTTCTGACTATCACTTGTTTGGTCCACTCAAACAGGCATTAAGGTGCCGTCGATTTACCTCGGACGAAGCAGTGAAAGAAGCGGTGTATTCCTGGCTCGCAGCGCAACCGAGAACCTTCTTTTATGAGGGCATTAGGAAGCTTGTACCACGATGGAACAAGTGCGTTGAAACGCAAGGAGACTATATCGAAAAATGATGTTCTTGTAAGTTTCCTATTTGATTAGAATAAAATTTTATAACTACTTTGCGGATAATAATTGACTTACCCTCGTATATATTTCTAAAAACTATAGTGTGGATGTATGTACGTATGTAACAATGTTCCACGTCTCGTCCTAAACATCAGCAGCGATTTCAAGTAAATTTTGTACACATACCACATTAGAGGCATATGTCAGTAGGTGAAAGATAGATACTGTCTACAGGAAAATTAAAGAGACCTTTGGAGAAAAGAGAATCAAATATCAAGAGCTCGGATGGAAAGCCAGTTATAAGCAAAGAAGGGAAAGCAGAAAGGTGGCGGAAGTATATAGAGGGTCTATACAAGGGCGATGTACTTGAGGGCGATATTATGGAAATGGAAGAGGACGTAAATGAAATGGGAGACATGATAATGCGTGAAGAATTTGACAGAGCGCGAAAAGACCGAAGTGGAAACGAGACCCCTGTAGTAGACAGCATTCCATTAGAACTGCTGATAGCCTTGGGAGAGCCAGCCCCGATAAAACTGTACCATCTGGTGAGCAACATGTACGAGACAGGCGAAATACCTTCAGACTTCAAGTAAAATATGGTAATTCCAATCCCAAAGAAAGCAGTAGTTGACAGGTGTGAAAATTACCGAACTATCAGTTTAATTAGTCACGGCTTCAAAATACTAATACGAATTCTTTACAGACGAATGGAAAAACTGGTAGAAGCTGATCGGGGAGCATCAGTTTGGATACCGTAGAAATGTTACAACAAGTGAGGCAATACTGACCATACGACTTATCTTAGAAGAAAGATTAAGGAAAGGCAAACCTACGTTTCTAGCATTTGTAGACTTAGAGAAAGCTTTTGACAATGTTGACTGGAATACTGTCTCTCAAATTCTGAAAGTGTCAGGGGTTAGATGGTGGATCAAGGAACCTTCGAGGAGGTACTGAATCTTCTGGTGAAGTTGATGAGGATGGCGTTCATCGAAACGTCGCCGTTATTTCAACGGAGCCACCTGGATGGAAGCCTGAGATGAGTTCACTAGCAGTATAAGCCGGGAAAGTCTACATTCACATATAAATAGATTTTTGGACATCTTGATTGAAAGAAGGGGTCGGTTGAGGCATCAAGGAATTTTCAGTTCGATAATGGAAGGAAGTCTGGGACGTAAATATTATAGCGGGGATTGAAGCTTCAAATACAAGAAGCAAGTTGAATGATGGTTCAAATAGCTCTGAGCACTGTGGGACTCAACATCTTAGGTCATAAGTCCCCTAGAACTTAGAACTACTTAAACCTAACTAACCTAAGGACATCACACACACCCATGCCCGAGGCAGGATTCGAACCTGCGACCGTAGCAGTCCCGCGGTTCCGGACTGCAGCGCCAGAACCGCACGGCCACCGCGGCCGGCTCAAGTTGAATGAATGCATGTAGGTTGCAGCAGCTGAGCACAGATGAAGTGGCTTGCACAGGATAGACTAGGGTGTGGAGCTGCATCAAACTAGTTTTCTCTGTAAAAATTAGAGCAACAGTCATTTTGCCAACATCTTGGATGGCACAGTCCGCCTGGCGTAGCTGCCACGGTATAGTAGCGCTTGAGGCCAGAGGTATTCTTGCTTTAATTAAAACTATATAAAGTGTTTCCCACTCTCTTTCTAGTTTAGCGCGTCATAGTGTCACGTAAATGAGATCAGAAGGTTCATCTGGGTGACCTTTGTTGTACGGAGATGACAATCTTTTCAGTCAGTACATAAGTGATGGGTAGCATCCGTCTCCCGAATTAATGACCGTTATTGTAGATTTATGACGTTTCGATATCCTTGTGTGAGATAATCGTGATATTTTTGATGGATTTGAGGATGTGATGTCGTATCTTGTCGTCCCGCTTGGATTATGTCCATTCCTGTGAGATCTGTTTGTTCAAGACAGAGACAAAGGCTGTGTGAGGTTATCCAGTGTAATAAGAGAAACTTGCTATCACACTCTTCGTGGCCAGTTGGTCTACCGTTCCATTTTGTGTGGTGCTACAGTGTCCTTGTACTGAAAGTATTAATACATGTTGGCAGTCGTATTTGTGGAGCAATTTAAGTATTTCCTATGAATAGCGATTCAATTTTTGAGGCCGGCCGCTGTAACCGAGCGGTTCTAGGCTCTTTAGTCCGGAACCGCGCTGCTGTTACGGTCGCAGTTTCGAATCCTGCCTTGGGCATGGATGTGTGTGATGTCCTTAGGTTAGTTAGGTTTAAGTAGTTCTAAGTCTATGGGACTGATGATCTCAGATGTAAAGTCCCATAGTGCTTAGAGCCATTTGAACCATTTTTCATTTTTGAGTTCAGTTTTCAGTGAGCTACTGCATGACAATAAGAGTGTCGACAGACTAATTAACTTCGTGTCGGACTCTTCTGATAGCAAGTACTTCAGTAGTCGAAATTCTGGATATGGCCTTTTTTTGCACTCCTTACGGTTAATACCTACACATTATACTGAGGTGACATAAGTCATGGGATACCTCCTAATATAGTCTCGGACCGCGTTTTGTCCGGCGTTGTGTAGCAACTCGACGTGACAGGACTCAACAAATCGTTGGAAGCCCCCTGCAGAAATATTAAGCTTTGCTTCTTCTATAGCCGTCCATAATTGCGAAAGTGACGCCGGTGTAGGATTTTGTTCACGAACTGGTATCTCGACTATGTCCCATAGTATTCGATGAGACTCAAGAGTGGCGAACTGGGTGGTCAAATCATTTGCTCGAATTGTACAGCGGCTGGTTTGAAGAACATTCTGGACAGTTCGAGCGAATGATTTGCCCACTGATCGAACATCTATGGGACATAACAGAGAGGTTAGTTCGTGCACAAAATCCTGCACCGGCAACACTTTCCGCATTTATGGACGGCTATAGAGGCAGCATGGCTCAGTGTTTCTGTAAGGGACTTCCAAGGACTTGTTGAGTCCATGCCACGTCTAGTTGCTGCAATACGCTGGGCAAAAAGAGGCCCGACACAATTCCTTCTTCGAGTAGTTCCTCCAATAGACCAGAAAATCGTTTATTATTCACTCCGCAACCGTAAGCGAACTATTTGGCAACTCAACACAACAGTAGCCCAAATAGTGTAATGGAAATTGGACTGCCTTAAGGCCTACATTGTATTATTATTATTGCCAGTGGTCGGACACACAGCATTCAAATAGCTCTAAGCACTATGGAACTTAACATCTCAGGTAATCAGTCCCCTAGACTTAGAAACTACTTAAACCTAACTAACCTATGGACATGACACACATTCATGCCCGAGGCAGGATTCGAAGCTGAGACCGTAGCAGGCGCGCGGTTCCGCACTGAAGCGCCTAGAGCCGCTTGGCCACAACGGCCGGACACACAGCACTTGGGATAGCTACATTATTCTATAAAAAAAGTTTGTTTGAAGTACTCGTAAATAGTATCAACTGTCTCTTTGACTCATTAGTTCGTGATATAATAAAACGCCTACAAAAATAGATTCATCTTTCGTCATTATCAAAATGGAAGTGTTCCAAGGAAACTCGTTTCCATTTAAACTTTAATTGGCCGCTAATATTGATGATTACGGGGAAGGGGCGGTGGCACTCACTGCTATCTGATTGCTCTCAGAGGAAACAGTATCAGAAATGATGGTAATCACAATGTTAGATTCATACATTCAGTCTCCTTTATAAATACATAGCTACCATTCATCTTTAGTATCACTGATTTCACTGGTACATCTCGTTTCTTGTCCCTTTCGTCGTTTTACACCAGATATTTAATAGATATGACATCCAGTATAAATTAATCGGTAGTGCTTCACCGAAATCTATCGGTTTTTCTCTTTTTATTACGTATAGTGAAGCTACTAAATAATTAAATATACAGAAAAATAAAAAGTTATTGCAAAAAAAAAAAATTTGGTCCAAATGGCTCCAAGCACTATGGACTTAACATCTGAGGTCATCAGTCCCCTAGACTTAGAACTACTTAAACCAAACTACCCTATGGACATCACACACATCCATGCCCGAGGCAGGATTCGAATCTGCGACCGTAGCAGCAGCGCGGTTCCGGACTGAAGCGCCTAGGACCGCTTGGCCACAACGCCCGTCTGCAATTGCATGATTGAAGAAAAAGAACGCAACAAAAATGATAATTTCGCTACTAAAGTAACGAAAAGTGCAAAATCAAAGGGAACCGTCTGTGTTACAGAGGAAATGACGTAGGTGACAGGATCCTGAACCTCCAGTGGACATACCATTATTCCAGAGCGTACGGAACAGTGAATACACAGTCAGCGAATGATGAATGTTCCGTCTAAAACTAACTGAAATAACAGTTTTCTTTAGTTTTTGTGTGCATTTCTGAATGAACCGTATGTTTTCAGAATCTGCCCCTTTTCGTTTGAATTAGTTCGACAAGATTCTGTACTCACCGTTTTAGGGTTCCGTACTTCGGTCGGTAAAAACGGAACCGTTATAGGTTCCCTTTGCTGTCCGCGTGTCGGTATGTCTGTCTGTCCAACTGTTGAAAACAGTTTTTCATTTCAAGATGGAATTTGTCACATGCTAAAGTCTATGGACCCTTGGGGGTATAATGAACGTTAGCAACTAAGTCAGTACAATTAAGTGACATATTTTGACACTCGCAAATTCAATCAAAATCTATAGCGTACTTCCCGTCTATCCAGAATCATGAAATTTGGTAAGAAGCATGGTTTTACAGTGGAACTAAGGGAAAACATCTGAAAATTGTTAATTTGCTATTACCTCAAACGAAAAAATGTTTTGTTATTGTTTACCCGAATTGTACGTCCATCTGTTGGAAATGGAAATGTCGTGTGGCTAGGGCCTCCCGTCGGGTAGACCGTTCGCCTGGTGCAGGTCTTTCGATTTGACGCCACTTCGGCGACCTGCGCGTCGATGAGAATGAAATGATGATGATTAGGACAACACAACACCCAGTCCCTGAGCGGAGAAAATTTCCGACCCAGCCGGGAATCGAACCCAGGCCCTTAAGATTGACAGTCTGTCACGCTGACCACTCAGCTACCGGGGCGGACGTCCATCTCTTAAAGCGCCTTCTTCTCAGGAACGAGCAGACCTATTAAGTTGAAATTTATGTCGTATACTAGGAACGAGGTCCCGTGGCAGTGTGATAAATCCAGGTTTCTGAGTCAATACAATCAAAAAGTACGGCTATTAATGTTATAAATTTTTAGACTCACCAACTCACTCAACGAAACCTACAAGGTACTTCCCGCTAACCTAGACTCGTGAATTTTGGCAGGCAGCAAGGTGTCACTGTGATAGTAAAGAAAGAAACTGAAAATTGTTAATTTCTAATTATATCACACGAAAAAATATTTTTTATATCGTTTGTTATCCGACTGCCCATGAATTAAGACCCGTTGTTCTCAGGAACGGGGAGACATGTCAAGTCACATACTAAGGTCTATAGTTTATTGTCAGTGTAAAAACACTTAAATTTCCAAGTCAATGCAATCGAAAGATGCGGCCATTTACGTCACATAATTAAAGAGACCTTTGGAGAAAGGAGAACCACTTGCATGAATATCAAGAGCTCAGATGGAAACCCAGTTCTAAGCAAAGAAGGGAAAGCAGAAAGGTGGAAGTAGTATATAGAGGGTCTATACAGGGGCGATGTTCTTGAGGATAATATTATGGAAATGGAAGAGGAGGTAGATGAAGATGAATTGGGAGATATGATACTGCGTGAAGAGTTTGACAGAGCACTGAAAGGTCAAAGTCGAAACAAGGCCCCAGGAGTAGACAACATTCCATTAGAACTACTGACAGCCTTGGGAGAGCCAGTCCTGACAGAACTCTACCATCTGGTTAGCAAGATGTATGAGACAGGCGAAATGCCCTCAGATTTCAAGAAGAATATAATAATTCCAATCCCAAAGAAAGCAGGTGTTGACAGATGTGAAAATTACCGAACTACCAGTTTAATAAGTCACAGCTGCAAAATACTAACACGAATTCTTTACAGACGAATGGAAATCTGGTAGAAGCCGACCTTGGGGAAGATCAGTTTAGATTCCTTAGAAATACTGGAACACGTGAGGCAATACTGACTTTAAGACTTATCTTAGAAGAAAGATTAAGGAAAGGCAAACCTACGTTTCTAGCATTTGTAGACTTAGAGAAAGCTTTTGACAATGTTGACTGGAATACTCTCTTTCAAATTCGGAAGGTGGCAGGGGCAAAATACAGAGAGCGAAAGGCTATTTACAATTTGTACAGAAACCAGATGGCAGTTATAAGGGTCGAGGGGCATGAAAGGGAAGCAGTGGTTGGGAAGGGAGTGAGACAGGGTTGTAGCCTCTCCCCATGTTATTCAATCTGTATATTGAGCAAGCAGTAAAGGAAACAAAAGAAAAATTCGGAGTAGGTATTAAAATCCATGGAGAAGAAATAATAACTTTGAGGTTTGCCGATGACATTGTAATTCTGTCAGAGACAGCAAAGGACTTGGAAGAGCAGTCGAACGGAATGGACAGTAACTTGAAAGGAGGGTATACGATGAACTTCAACAAAAGCAAAACGAGGATAATGGAATGTAGTCGAATTAAGTCGGGTGATGCTGCGGGAATTAGATTAGGAAATGAGACACTTAAAGTAGTAAAGAAGTTTTGCTATTTGGGGAGCAAAATAACTGATGAGGGTCGAAGTAGAGTGGATATAAAATGTAGACTGGCAATGGCAAGGAAAACGTTTCTGAAGAAGAGAAATTTGTTAACATAGAGTATTGATTTAAGTGTCAGCAAGTCGTTTCTGAAAGTATTTGTATGGAGTGTAGCCATGTGTGGAAGTGAAACATGGACGATAAATAGTTTGGACAAGAAGAGAATAGAAGCTTTCGAAATGTGGTGCTACAGAAGAATGCTGAAGATTAGATGGGTAGATCACATAACTAATGAGGAGGTATTGAATAGAATTGGGGAGAAGAGGAATTTGTGGCACAACTTGACTAGAAGAAGGGATCGGTTGGTAGGACATGTTCTGAGGCATCAAGGGATCACCAATTTAGTGCTAGAGGGCAGCGTGGAGGGTAAAAATCGTAGAGGGAGACCAAGAGATGAATACACTAGGCAGATTCAGAAGGATGTAGGCTGCAGTAGGTTCTGGGAGATGAAGAGGCTTGCACAGGATAGAGTAGCATGGAGAGCTGCATCAAACCAGTCTCAGGACTGAAGACCACAACAACAACAACATTTTGATACTTGAAAAACTTACTCATAAAAACCCTGAAATTCGGAAGAAGCATGGTTCCACAGAACAAATTAAGGAAAAAAATCGTAAAATTGTTAATTTGTAATTATATCAATCGAAAATTCATTCTTTGTCATTTGTTATCCGACATCAAAATTAAAATTAAAACATTCTCGAAGCTCTTGTAATTCCCGGGATACATATCTTCGAGCATCATTGTCGATAACAGCCAAAAATTGTTGAGATTTTTGGTTCCTAAACCAGATGAACTGTCTATGTACATCATTAAGTTTGTACAGAACCCTCAAATCCTGAGTCCAACTAGCACCTGGTCTCTCTCTCTTCTTCTTCTTCTTCTTCTTCTTCTTCTTTTTAAGAGGGCATTTCTGAAGCGGCGAAGTTGATCGGCAATTGGAGTGCTAGAGTTGTGAGCATCTTCGGAAACTAGTTGAAGGACTGTGAAACCGCGGGTATGCTGTACTGTTTTATACGTCCATGCGTCATCATTCGTCACAGAACGTGGAGGTCGAAGGCTTGCTAGCTCTGTAAGGCAGGATAACCGGTGATTTGTGGCAGATTTATTGATAGAGTAAATTTCTAGTGGAGGCGGAAGTGTTTCGGTGATTCACCTACGATAGATATAGTGCGCCTCCGTAGGTGACTAGTCAGCGTGGCCGACTGCCATGCGAGGGACTTGGATTCGATTCCCGGTACTGCTTGGGATTTTTTTCTTGGTGGGAGGACTGAAGTTGGGGTACTCAGCTTCGTGATGCCAGTTGAGGAGCTACTTGACAATGTAGAAGCGGCTCCAGGCCTCGAAAACTGACAACGGCTGGGAGAGCGGCGTGCTGTCCCCACGCCCTTCCACACCGCATCCAATGACGTCATTAGTAGAGAGTGACATAGCGGTCGGTCGGTGCCGATGAGCCCATCATGTCGTGTGAACGGAGTTGACGAGCTGCAATGGAAATAGCATACAAGACTCACATTCGAAACATTCTTGAGCGTTTCTCACTATATGAGATATTTATTAGGTAGAGTTAGTAGAGGAAATGGAGATGATTGAATGAAGAGCGCCGCACGGGGTAACCACGTGGTCTGAGACGAAGTGTGACGGTCCATGCGGCTCCCCCCGTCGGAGGTTCGAGTCCTCCCTCGGGCATGTGTCCAAAGCGTAAGTTAGTTTAAGCTAGATTAATTAGTGTGTAAGCTTAATTACCGATAACCCTCTGCAGTTTGGTCCCATAAGACCTTACCACAATTATCCAAATTTCCAATGGAGAGCGGTGAGTTTCGACTAGAGTTCGTTTTGTGAGCGAAAGAGTTTGACGGGGGTATTCATCCAACTATTCAAATCCACTGACAGACGGTTCAAGAGAGGTGTTATATGGTGAGTGTTACTATAAAATATCGAAAGCCTATGCTCGAAGTCAAGCAATGTTACACTTCGTCCAACATAAATCCCGTCAAATGGTCGAGAAGGGAAAGTAAAAGAAACTGAGGCTCGTACACAGGCTTACCTGTAGTCATTCATCCTTCACAACATTCGAAAATGGAAAAGGAAAGGGGAGGAAACTATAGTAGTACCATAACTAACCTCAATCATACGCAGTACACTGGCTCGCGGAATATTGGCTGAAAACAAGTAAACCACATTTCTAAAAAGTAATGGAATGTTGGTCTGTGGTATAACAGTATATGTTGTATGAAGCCTCAGAGATTAGTTTTATTTTTTATTATATTTACTGTTGTATAAGGGCGATCAAAAAGTTTTGCTCAGGGGCCGTACAGTTCAGCAGTGTATGGGAAATTCGCCTTTAGCATTGAGGCAATCATCCCACCGATGCACCAGGATGAAGGCAAAACATCATGCCCTATTGCGTGAACAAGTCCGTTAGTGCCTGCTGAACATCCTCGTCCGAGAGGAGTCGTCAACCCTTCAGACATTTTTTAAGAAACTGAAGGTGTGATAATCAGATGATTGGAGATGGGGTCTGTAGAGCGGGTATATGATTATCTCCCACTAGATGTCCATAATGGATGATGCTGGTCTCCCATATTCGACGGCGTCTTGTGTCGAGTCGTGACCGGCATGGAACTTGAGGCACCATTCCACAATGGTGCTTTTCGACAAATATGCTGCCCCACACACATTCTTCATTCTCAGATGAATGTGTACCGGTGTTGCAGCCACGAAGAGAATTCCAGAATAACAGCACGTTGGTCCTGTTTGGACGCATTTCGTAATAACGTCGCCATAGTTCACGTATTCACATTTACTGTATGCACATCGGAAACACACAAATGCCACACATGTCCCTTGCCTATATGTCGGTGCGTATAAGCCCGTATCGGAGTAGCGTTATGTTGCCTATATGAGGTGCGACAATAAAGTAATGAGACTGATTTTCTTTGCAAGATGTGGCAAACCTGCAGGCTTTCATAGGCACAATATCTTTGACCTTGGTCTATAAGCTGCTTCTAGTCCAAGCGGCACATCGATGCAACTGCTCAGTCGTGAGTTGTGCTGCAATAAGTTAACACGTGTTTGTGTCTCTCGTCACGGAAATGGAACCGCATAATATTGCGCAACGATATGCCATTCCTTTTTGTGTTAAATTGGGTGAAAACGCGACGACAACTTACGGCAAGCTTCAGAAGGCTTTTGGAGAGGAGGTTATGTCAAGAGCTCAAGTTTTTCGTTGGCATAAAATGTTTAGGGAAGACAGAACGAATATTGAAGATGAAGACCGCAGTGGACGGCCATCAACTTCACGGACGGATGTCAACTTGGCCAGGGTGCGTGAACTTGTACGATCTTATCGAAGATTATCCGTGAAAATGATTGCAGGAGAACAAAACATCAATCGAGAAGCGGTTCGTCTAATAATAACTGAAGATCTTGGTATGAGAACGATTCATGCAAAAATGGTCCCCAAAAATCTCATACTACAACAACGAGAAACACGGAAAAATGTGGCAGCCGATCTGTTAGAGCAAACGGAAATCAATCCAGAACTGTTGAGCCGTGTTATCACTGGTGATGAAAGTTGTTTTTTTCAGTACGATCCAGAGGCAAAACGCCAAAGTTCGCAATGGTACTCAAAGGGATCATCCATACCAAAAAATCATGCATCTCAAAGTCAAAAGTAAAATGCATGCTTGGGTGCTTCTTTGATTCCAAGGGAATTGTTCATAAGGTGCGGGTGCCTCCTGGACAAACAGTTAACCAATTTTACTAGAAAGAAATTTTAGAAAGACTTCGTGCAAGAGTTCTTCGTGTCCGTGCCCACATTGCTGATAATTGGATTTTACATCACGATAATGCGCCATCTCATACTGCTCTGTCAGTACAGCAATTTTTAGCCTCAGAACAAATTTCAGTACTACCACAGCCACTTTATTCACCAGATATCGCTCCGTGCGACTTTTTTCTATTTCCAAGAGTCAAAACGGCGGTCAAGGAACACCATTCTCAAACAACACAAGATGTCCAAAAAGCTGTGACGAGGGTCTTGGAGGACATTACAGAAGATGAGTTCCAGAAATGTTACCATCAGTGGCAGAAGCGCTGGAAAAAGTGTGTGCAGTCAGAAGGGAACTACTTTGAAGGAGACAACACTACACTTGACTAAAACGGCAAGCAACATTTTTTTTCACATCAGCCTCATTACTTTGTTGTCGCACCTCGTATGCTGCTGCAGCGCTCTGAAACGGAAACTTTTTTCGCCCCCTATATTAAAAGATCCTTTTGATATCAGTGAGCAAGGGGTGGCTATGTTTAATAGCCGAGCGCATCGTAAGAGGTGTCTGTGACCTTCGGAACCAAAAATATTTATGTTTCTACATCATGATCGGAGAGTTAGTATATTTCAGCTGCGCACAGTAGCTGCAGTGCCAACGGAAAGATTATCCACAGCCCAGCTGTAGCTCGTCGTCGGATTTACGATCACAGGTCTCACTCCCCCTTCGACCTCTTCGCCGTTCCCATTCAGGCGCAGGGTATTTAATGACGCCCGTGGTCGCCACAATGTCACATATACTTTTTCCCCCATGACCCGGTTAGCGCGCTCCGCTATTGCGCGCTTTTTTGTGTGGGAAATGAGGACTCCGTGGTTGGGCGAGGGCAAAAGTCGGCGAAGGTTTATGCTTTTTCGATGCATTTCTGGCAGTTTTATACAAAAAAGTGTGGCCCCTCCCACACTGACTTCGGGTTTAGTACCAAGCCGTTCCTGGACGCAGGACGTGCAATCTTTGTTCTGCGGCGGCAACTGTTGTGTAAAAATATCACCAAAGAAGTTAGGCAGAATGGCCGAGTCTCCCTCCCGTGTTGCGCTCCCTTTTCAATAGAGATGGGAAACATTTTTTACGCGCTCCCAACATTCGCGCCCCTGTCCGCCCGCTTCGACTCCCAGATTCCCCCCGCCCCCTTTTTTTCCACCCTGCTACCTCCTCCCGTATCCCTTGCGCAGTGAGAATTGTGTTTTGCAGCCTTAGGGTGCGGGAAGTCATAGAATACATATGGAAAGCCGTTCGCAGGAGGCGATCAGAATATATACGAGGTTCGAATGGGCGGCCGCCACACCGGAAAGCGAACTCTGTGTCTCCGCTGTGGCGCCAGGGGGCGGAGTCGCGCCGGGACAAGGAAGAAATGAGAAAGAAAATCGGCGGTGGAAATGGGCGCCTGCTCGCAGAGAGAAATTCTCCGACGAGTGTGTCGGACAAATATAACGAGGTACTCGCGCCGCTTACCGAAGGCTTGTAAACAAAGGGCCCGTTTCTCGCGGCCTTATGCATATGCATACAGTGGGCGGAGCTACTTCCTTGCCCGCTCCTACAGTGGGAAAAATTCCGGGGAACGTACGAGTGCGTGTGTGTGATAAACAGGCCACTCCACAGCTTCTCTGTAATAGTGGAGTCTGTCAGAAAAGTAATGCTTCCGGTTTCCTTATTTCTATTTTTCACAATAAGTAAATGCCAGATACGTAATATAACATCTACAACATTCATGAGTAATTTTTCACGTTTTCCTGCGAGGGAAAAACAATGACTTCTGCCGCACATATATACATGTTCTTGTTTTAAGACGGAAACGACTGTGGGCAAAGATAATTAAAGTGATGTATATATTTGGCGTGAGTCATACGGATGCATGCCCTATTCCGAATGGTTTCCGAGATAGAACACATTTAATATCACTTTTGTACGTTTTTCTTGAATAACTCGAAAACCGCACCCGCTAGCGAAAACGCGTCGCAGTACAAAATTAACCTATATTAAATTTCCTACAAAAAAGGTCCCATTCACTTTTTTTTCTCTAGAACTAATAGTTTGTGCGAACAGAGCGCGAGAATGTTGAAAAACTCGCTCGACGCCCATGCTCTGTAGCTTACATAGTTTTTGTAGGCCAATTTGAGGTAGCATATTGAGGTAGCAAGTTGAGACGAACAGTTTGATACTGGACACTTGTGGTCTATCAAGTCGGGAAACTACTTCGCAGAAACCTTTAATTCTACAGAAAAAAGTGAATAGAATCTTTCTGTAGGAAATTTAATATAGTTTCATTTTGTACTGCGACACGTTTTCGCTCAAGAGTGCGATTTTCGAGTTATTCAAGGAAAACGTGCAGAAGTGATATTAAATTTGTTCTATCTCTGAAACCATTCGGAATAGAGCATATGTCCATGTGAAGTTTTTTGTTCAGAATCACTAATACTATCACCCCTCAAATCACGTACCTTTCCTCCTGACGGACCCTGTACATACTGATGAGCCAAAGAAACGGTTACACCTGCCAAATATCGTGTAGGGCTCCCACGAGAACGCAGAAGTGCTGTAACACGACGTGCCATGGACTCGACTAATGTCTTAAGTAGTACTGGAGGGAAATGACACCATGAATCCTGCAGGTCTGTCCATAAATCCGTAAGAGTACGAAAGGGTGGAGATCTGAACAGCACGTTACAAGGCATCCCAGATACGCCCAGTAATGTTCATGCCTGGGGAGTTTGGTGGCCAGTGGAAGTGTTTAAATTCAGAAGAGTGTTTCTGGAGCCACTCTGTAGCAATTCTGGACGTGTGAGGTGTTGCATTGTCGTGCTGGAATTGCCCGAGTCTGTCGGAGTGCACAGTGGACATGAATGGATGCAGGTGATCTGACAGGATGCTTACGAACGTGTCACCTGTCAGAGTCGTATCTAGACGTGTCAGGGGTCTCATATGAATCCAACTGCACACGCCCCACACCATTACAGAGTCTCCACCAGCTTGAACAGTCCCCTGTTGACATGCAGCGTCCATGGATTCGTGAGGTTGTCTCCATACCCATACACTTCCATCCGCTCGATTCAATTTGAAACGAGACACGTCTGACCAGGCAACATGTTGCCAATGAACAACAGTCCAATGTCCAATGTCGGTGTCGACGGGGCCAGGCGAGGCGTAGAGCTCTGTGTCGTGCACTCATCAAGGGTACACGAGTGGGCCTTCGGCTCCGAAAGCCCATATCGATCATGCACACAAAGACAAACTAGAAATATTAAAACAAACAGAAGTTAAAGGCATAAAATTCACAATAGTACCTATAAAACGAATATCCTGACAATCCTTTTAATTATGAAAAATTGAACCTTTTTGTTGATGGCCCAGCATTGAAATCTGCAGCAATTTGTGGAAAGGCTGCACTTCTGTCACGTTGAACGTTTCTCTTCAGTTGTCGTTGGTCCCGTTCTTGCAGGATCTTTTTCCGGCCGCAGCAATGACGGTGATTTGACGTTTTACCGGATTTCTGATATCCACGGTACACTCTTTAAATGGTCGTACAGGAAAATCACCACTTCATCGCTACCTCGCAGATGCTGTGTCCAATCACCCCTGTGCCGACTGTAACACCACGTTTAAATTCACTTAAATCTTGATAACCTGCGATTGTAGCAGCAGTAGGCGATCTAACAACTGCACTAAACACTTGTTGTCTTATATGGGTGTTAGCGACCTGTTTACATATCTCTGTATTTGAATAAGCGTACTTATAACAGTTTCTTTGGCGCTTCATTATATATATATATATATATATATATATGGTTCCCCCCCCCCCTTCAAGCTAGACTAGTTTCGTTCTTTGTAGTTTTTTCGTTTGATGCTTATTTCGTGAGATATTTGGTCCGGTCACTATCAATAAATACAGGGTGGTCCATAGATCGTGACCGGGCCAAGTATCTCACGAAATAAGCGTCAAACGGAAAAACTACAAAGAACGAAACTTGTCTAGCTTGAAGGAGGAAACCAGATGGCGCTATGGTTGGCCCGCTAGATGGCACTGCCATAGGTCAAACGGATATCAACTGCGTTTTTTAAAATAGGAACCGCCATTTTTATTACATATTCATGTAGTACGTAAGGAAATATGAATGAATGTTTTAGTTGGACCACTTTTTTCGCTTTGTGAGAGATAGCGCTATAATAGTCCCAAACGTCCAAGTACGTGGTATCACGTAATATTCCGCTAGTGCGGACGGTTTTTGCTTCGTTATACATTACCTGTGTTAAAAGGGACCGTTTACCAATTGCGGAAAAGGTGGATATCGTGTTGATGTATGGCTATTGTGATCAAAATGCCCAACGGGCATATGCTATGTATGCTGCTCGTATCCTGGACGACATCTGGTTTCCCCCTTCAAGCTAGACTAGGTTCGTGCTTTGTAGTTTTTTCGTTTGATGCTTATTTCGTGAGATATTTGGTCCGGTCACTATCAATGGACCAACACATCTTTTATTTCCTGGACGGTACCAGATATCGAAGTGAAGTTTTCTGCAAATGATAATATGCCGAGGGACGCGTAGTGTTTTGTATTAGTAATGCTTTGAGCTCTGGCACATCGGAGGTATCGAAACAAGCAAGTTTTTTAGTGGAACTATGTACTTTTCACAGCTGCATTCAATAGCTCCTGGAAAGACAGTTACAGTGATATGGCACATGTTAGTACTGACGTTGATAGTTTTCGCACAAGGGTCGGAGAAATACACCAAAATGGTAAATAATGTGACCAGAGTCTATTATTGCGGTGTAAACAACGCCAAGCAGAGCTCTCATGCCAGGCTCCATCGTTCTAGCACGTTGCAGCAAGAGAGGCTTATGCTACTAAGACAGAACTTCATTTCCTAAACGACGGTGATACAGGGTCCTTCATTTCCTAAACGACGGTGATACAGAGTCAGCTATTTGCATATGGTTACTACGGCAGATGCTAGCTTCTGACGCGTCAGATGGAGCTTAGGAAAACTATTTCAAATGCACGTACGTTTCCATTTTGTTGTGGAAACAGCTACAGTTTCGTCACACAATTTTCCATTACCATTTCTACCAGATATGTTTGAATTCGCTGTGTTAAAGTAACGTGTTTCACTTCTCCTCATTAGTGTACATGCCCGCATGCGAGAAATGTTGAAATAGAAATGACCTGCCGCTAGACAACACGCTTCCTGCTGGTTCTGCTGTACAAACAAGTAAACAGTCGAAAGGCTTGATAGAACGACGTAGCTTGGCATGAGCGTGTTTACAACGCAGTAGCTGATTTCGGCCGACTTGCTTTTCAATTTTAGAATATTTCTCGGATGCTTTTGCGATGAGTTCCAACCTCAAAATTAGCAATTATTAGAGCGCTGTGCTCGTTTTTTCAAGTGGTTTCGGATGTTTATAAGAAAAGCATATCATTCTATTTAAAAAATTATACGCCCTTCAATATCTCTATCGATGAGTTAAGATTCCTTATTACATACCAAAGTACGTGATCCTTAGGGTACTATCATTTGCCGCAAACCTCGTTTTGATACCTAAAACCGTTCACATCAAAGTCTGGAAGTCTTGATGATAGACGTATTTCTTGTTTACCGAACCTAGCCTTTTACTGCGTTTCTTTTGCTGTAATTGATCGAAGACGTTAGCGTACTATTGTTTTGTAATTGTGTGACAAGTGGGAAGATAATGTATCAGCAAAATCTTTTCCGCTATCCGGAGAACTGTCGCCATGGCCTTTACGGCCGATCGTATTGCCTTTGCTATCTTTGGTGGTGGTGAATTACCATGTGTCCAGCGCTTTGACTGTTGTTTTGTCTCTGGCGTATAGTAGTGGACTCACGTTTCATCTATATTCTCAAACTGTCGCAAAAAAGCGTGTTGGTTTCTGTGAAAACACGTCAAACATTGTTCGGAAATTTCGGTTCTCATGCGTTTCTGAATCTGTGCTAAGAGCCGCGGCACCCATCTAGCAAATAACTTTGTTCTATCCAATTTCACTGTTAAAATGTAATATGCCATTACAGATTACATCCCTACAACTTCAGCAATTTTTCGCACTTTCAGTCTGTACCTTTCATGACCATTTCATGCACTTTCGCAGTAATTTCTCGGGTAATGGCACTTCTTGCCCGACCACTACATGAGTAATCATCTAAGCTGTCTCGACCAAATTTAAACTCGTTTGTCCACCTGACAACAGTTGAATGTGTTCCGAAAATGGATAAAAATTTCTTTTTTGTTCATACCTCTCTTTACGAAGAATTTACTGCTCGAATCTCGATTTTTTCCAACTTCTCAAATCACTGCACTGGAACAAAAGCAGAGACACGTCCGCACCACACATGTCTTCCCAGAGCTTGACGCATCACGTCTTTACTCATAAAGGATCACTTGTTATTACACGGGAACCCAGTTACGCTAGCACTGACATCTGATGCTGATTCTGCGAACTTTTCGAAATGCCATCGTAGGATATCATATGTAAAACAGGTTGGAGAATTTGCTTCATTCGTAGGATATCGGTAAAAAGTAATAAGTCTACGAATGGAACAGCTTAAAAGGCGCACGTGCGCCTCATCCTGAAATATTGCTAAAATGTGAGCGGCAAATACCAAATAGAGCAAACAGTGGATACTGAATACATTCAGAAGAGTGCAGCGCGAATAGTCATAGATTTTTTTGCCCCATGGGAACACATCATGAAAAATTTGAAAGAACTATTGAAGCTTACCTCTCTAGATTGCTGTCAATCACTTCGCGAAAGCTTACTTGGAAAGATTCAAAAACCTGTACTAGAAAAAGTGAAGCACCCGGAAGAACTAGTCGGATGTCAACGTAACTTCGTGCGTGTACAGGTCATCGGCTGGTATGTAAATGATTAGAGTCGCAATTCCCTGTAACAGAACGGCTACCAGAGTGCGTTAATGCCGGCCGGAGTGGCCGAGCGGTTAAAGGCGCTACAGTCTGGAACCGCACGACCGCTACGGTCGCAGGTTCGAATCCTGCCTCGGGCATGGTTGTGTGTGATGTCCTTAGGTTAGTTAGGCTTAAGTAGTTCTAAGTTCTAGGGGACTTATAACCACAGCAGTTGAGTCCCATAGTGCTCAGAGCCATTTGAACCATTTGAAGAGTGCGTTAATGTTATTCGTGTTTAGTGGTGATACCATGACTGGTAAGGTATACGAGGAATGCTCGAAAACTTCCGGAAATTTGTTCACGAAATTCTTTTTCCCATATTTTTTAGTTATTGGGCATCATCTCCTTCGAAATAGTCTCCTCCACTATTGATACACCGCTCCTAACGCTATTTCCACTTGCGGAAGCAGTCTTGGTACGCTCTTGCTGGATCGCGCGAAGTGCCGTCTGTTAATTTTCATTTGACTCGCCTGTCATTGCAAATCTTCGTCCTTTCAACGGAGTTTTCAACTTTGGAAATTAAAAAAGTCCACAGGGGCCAGGCCTAGAGAGTATGGAGGATGAAGGAGCACAGTGATTTCGTTTTTTGCGCAATAGTCACTCACCGACAGGGGTGAATGTGCGGGTGCGTATCGTGATAATGCAAGAGCCATGAATTGACCCACCACATTCCAGGCCATTTCGTTCTCATATTTTCTCGCAAGCGTCGCAACACGTCCCTGTAGTACCAGCGAGTAACAGTTTGGCCTTGTGACACGAATTCATGTTGACGTAATCCTTCAAAGTCAAAGAAAACTATCAGCATGGCTTTGACATTCTATCTGACCTGGTGAGCTTATTTTGGTCTTGGATAATCTTTCCAGACCTATTGCCGGCCGGTGTGGCCATGCGGTTAAAGGCGCTTCAGTCTGGAACCGCGTGACCGCTCCGGTCGCAGGTTCGAATCCTGCCTTGGGCATGGATGTGTGTGATGTCCTTAGGTTAGTTAGGTTTAAGTAGTTCTAAGTTCTACGGGACTGATGACCACAGAAGTTAAGTCCCATAGTGCTCAGGGCCATTTGAACCATTTTCCAGACCTATTGCAAAGATTGATCCTTGGCCTCAACATCATAACCCTAGACCCACGTCTCATCACCAGTTATGATTCTCTTGACGAACATCTCGTTCTCAGCTGCGTGATCCAAAAGCTCTTCACGGATTGCGAGGCGAAAGTCTTTCTGGTCTTGGCTCGTGAGCCGTGGGACGTACTTGGCGGCAACATGATGCATTCCAAGATGCTGTGTCAGAATTTAATGACATGATCCAACTGCAATATTACATTCTTCTGCAATCTTTCGGACAGTCATTCTTCGATTGGCACGCGTAATTTTGTTGACATTCCTGACATGAGCGTTGTCGGTAGACGTCGAAGGGCGTCCTGAATGAGGGTCATCTTTAACTTCCGTCGGCCCATTTTCAAACCGTGTGAAGCATTCGTACCACCGCGTATGGCTTAAGCAGTCACCATCGTAGGCTTCTTGCGTCATTTGGTGTGTCTCTGTAAAGGTTTTCTTGAGTTGCGCGCAAAATTTAATTGAAACGCTTTGCTCCTCTAGCTGTGCCATCTCGAAATTCGGAAACTGTGCGACAATGTTCTACTCAATACAGCACTGAACAATAACTAACAGACAGACAACAATGAAACTTCCGGCAGTTACACATTAAACACAGGCGTGTACAGGGATGCCAACAGAATTTCGCTCCAACACACCATTTGCGCGAAATTACGAATGTTCTGGAGTTTTTCGAACAGACCTCGTATAAAGGGCGTGAAAAGCGTCAGACACAGAGTGATGACTCCTGAGAACACGGAGATGCTGCCCACTTGCATGAGACAGCGTTATCAGCACTTGACACAATTTTAAAGAGGCCTCAGTGTCGGTCTCTATTTGGGCGTTCGTCGAATCGTGGTTCCGGACTGAAGCGCCTAGAACCGCTCGGCCACAGCGGCCGGCCATCTTCCAAGGCCTGTTGAGAGAACTTTTCCCCAGAATGTTGATCCCTTAATGAGTTTGTAAAAAATAATGTATTCCTTTTTTTAGAATTAACATTTTAGTTTACGGATTAGTAAAATGAATGTGAATAATTTTCACAAAAATAGAAATGCACTTACTTTAGTTCAGAATGATGTCTGTTGTTCAGAAAGTTACATTTTCAATAACCTGCCGACAGCCATATAAACTTCTGGTACTACTAAAGTACAGGTTAAAGATTTATCGGTGGCTAATTCCTTCTACTTCACTGAATCTGAGTTTTGTATATCTTAAGTGCAGTAATGAGGTCTACGGAAATCAGTGTTGTAAGGTTTTCTTCGGTGCGTGAGAATTTCCATTTTTTATGAATAGTTTGCTATTAACTATTAAATGATAAATTTTGTTTCTGTTTTTTTGTCCCCTGCAATTCCTGGAGGACCATTTCACTATGATGTTTTCAGAAACATTAGCATATCTCTCCTTTTGTACACATGTATCATGTATTTTTGTTATTATTGCACGTTCAACATCCTTGAGGGTCTCCTCGCTATGGAGCTTTGTCCCGAAAAATCTATTTGTATAATGGAAACACCATTCAACGACTAAAGATAATAATTGTGATCTTATCCCTTTGGCGGAAAGCTATAAAAAGAGAGTAATACCTCATTATTTGTCATTTACGGGACAAACGCAAATAGTCATTGAGGGAGAACAGAGGAAATGTGCCCCAAATAAATATAACTATGTCCCGTAAAATATACCATCTACAGTGCTTCCACGCGGTGGGAACGCCGAGTATATAGTGGCGCAGTCGTTTACTAACTAGACAGCGAAAAAATGGATATCGTTCGTAGCTCCTCCCCTTTCTCGTTTCCGGGGAAAGAATAAATCTTTTGGGGAGTTTGGGGAGAAACCAGTAGTATTTTCACAATACCGAACCCCATTCTTGCGGACGCTGTTTTGATCAGGCGTTGGCTTGCCTTTCATAAGCTTCCCTTTTTTACGCGTTATGCTTTCTGTGCACGTGGACCAACGCTAAACGAGATCACGAAACAGCCATTTATTGACTAATAGCCGCTATTTGTAGAGGCTGTCAATGAACACAGTAAGTAAGTAACACGTGTTCATCAACACAGAAACTGTTTTGTGTCACAAGGATCACTAATCGTTCGGAGACGTTTGTTTGTGATAATATGGTGATACATGAAGAGCTCTCGAACATTAGAGCTGTCGTGTGGTATAGAACTGCACTTATCTGTTTAAGAGACACAATCACATTTAAGGGGCTCCGGAACGCCCTATACTTGCAGTGTTAAAATAACGCTTATAAATTACATCTTTCCTCACAAAGTATTTGAGGTAGGAAGTTGAACTTCTTACAGATTATTTATTGGAATATGGGCTACAACTTAACACAGGGATTTTACAAAATTTTAGTTCAGTTATTAAAGATGATTTTTTTTTTCAATTGTAATGAAAATTCACAACATTTTTTTGCAATTTTTTATTTATATATTCAAAAATATACAGTTTTTTGGAAAAAGGCTGTGTTAAATTATGCAGAAGGTACTGTGTAACATTTACTGAAAGTTTGAAACAAATGTGTTTGGAAGATCATTAGAAAACATGTAATTAGTATGAGAAAATAAAAGTTTTGGGAATCGAGCGACAAAGATTGGATTAACTTTTTAGTGCATTCCAGGTCCATAGGATGGATTATCTTCATCCTCTGCAAACTCCTCCTCCAGCTTCCTCTTGTTCCTCCTCCTGTTTACTCTTGCTTGTATTTCTAGACTCTTTACAGCCCTGTCTGCAGCCCGAAGGCGTTCCTTGTCTAAAGCAAGCATCGCTCGTTGTTGTGTTCGTAGATTTTGCTACCATTTTCTTCAGTTGCAGTTACTGCAACACTGTTCCAAAAGGTGGGCATGTATGAACACTTATCACATTTCAGTTGTATTTCACTAGCAAGTCCTACGTGCTTTATTATGGAGAGTTCCAGGCGAACTTCACTACAATGAATACATCTTACACAGTTTGAAAAAATTCCTTTGAGAACCGACATATCAAATATTTCATTCACATCCGATTCGCCCATAAAACATTCATAGTTTTCACTCATTGAACCAAGCTTCTTCTGTGAAGTATTTTCTTTCCCACTTTGACTGCTATGGGCAGGTGTACTTGAGAGGTTAGGTTCACTCACTTGGTTATCGTCTTTATTGTTTACAGTAATAACACATACCTTTGGCTTTCCAACATTTCTCCTTTTCTTAAAAGCCTTCAGAGGATTTCTAATAACTTTACTTTTACTCATTGTTATACTTCAACAAAACAGAGACTCAAGAAACAGAATTAATTACGAATATTTTCGAGATAACGACAGAGTAAATAAACATGAAACAATCGACAATCACACCAGCGATATATATTGAACCATCACAGGTTAGCCACAACACATACTTTATCTCACATCACTAAAATGTACCTGATGAACACGGACGTTAATAATAACACCATTTGACATCAGTTTAACAGCGCCACAGTGGGTCACGCCCATGTAGAACACATTTCAAAAAAAATTTAAAAATAGTTGTAGTCTTCGGAATTGAATAAATTATATATCTATTAAAAGGTAATAGTCTGCAGATTCAGAAAACGCAAAAAAGTAAAAATTGAACATTTCATGATTTTGAGCCTTTCCGGAGCCCCTTAATGCATCGGTAGTGGTCGAATTTATTGCTTATCTTGTTCTTGGAAAAGAACATTACTACGAAAAAAAACTAATTCTGGAACTGATTGAATTACGGGAATAAATCAGTCACATGTATTCTTTTGTCCATTTATATTACCTTTAGACTACCGTCATGAAACCAACTATTACGTGTTACCACACAAACTTCAGAAATTTTGTTAATAACAAGAATACTACTAACACTGAATACATTTTCAACCGCCAATAGCCTAAAATCATTTATTCACGTAGATGACCGGTTTCTGCAATTATCTGTTGCCATCTTCGGATCAATGTTTACATCACTACACAGTCTGCTCCTCCAGTACCGTAATTGGTGATATACAATGTATGTCCATTTTGGTACCGTGCGCTATACTGTAAGTCGGTATGTCTGTTTTAAAATAACAGCTGTGTACTCACATATTATTGCGCCGCTCACGTTCATCGTCGCTTTACACCTGTCCCTATGTCGTAGCAAAACTATTGATATGCGAGCGCAGCCGCGGGTAATAGATAGTTTGTAATATTTTTGCCTTAAGTTTGTCGATATTATTTACATCATCATTTTATTTTTTTAAATATTGCCACACATTACACATTGTTTCTTCTGTAAGACGCTAGAATCCAATATACGATACAGAGACTACCGATAAATATAGTGACAGCATAATACACAGTCCCACGTCTTCCACGTAATTGTTTTCAAACGAAATAAGAGTAAAGTAACTACCACTGATGAAGTCACTATTGAGAAGCATAACTGGGTTGAAAGAATGGCAAATTATGTTCTTCCAAGTTAGATTTAATAATCTAAATGATGATATCAGTAAGACTAATAATGTTTTTAGGTAATATAGGTAGATGTGGACTTGTGGGATGTGACGGTAGTTGTTGAAGATGATAACAATAAGAAACAGGTGGAACAAACAGTTACAAGAATACATTCGAAGTGGCAAAAAGAAAACTGGTAATATTGAATGGAACGCGGTGGGAACTCCGACGTCTACCGTAGAGAGAGTGGTATCATGCGGGCATACAGGTCCCAGTAAGGTGGCGCAAGGCCGTCGCATTGAACGGTGTTATGGTGAGAAATAGGTTATTGCAGCCAGCAGTATGGGGAATAATATGGTGTATTGGAATCCTCAATGAAACCAACATGCTTTCGTAAAAAAATGCATTGCATTGCTTATTGAACGTCCCATGTAGCAGCATGCCGCTAGTTAACCGACTTTCTACTTGGGATGACAATCGGTGCAAGACGCAGTGGGTCATAGCATATGGAATATTAGACAAATATTCGGGCTTCCAAGTCGCCCGCTGTGGCCGAGCGGAGGCGCTTCAGTCTGGAACCGTGTGACCTCTACGGTCGCAGGTTCGAATCCTGCCTCGAGCATGGATGTGTGTGATGTCCTTAGGTTAGTTAGGTTTAAGTAGTTCTAAGTCTACGGGACTGATGACCTCAGATATTAAGTGCCATAGTGCTCAGAGCCATTTGAACCTTTTTTTTTTCGGGTTTCCAATGTCAACAGTGTTTCAGGGTGAATCTTCAGTTCTGTGTTTGTGTATGGCCAGATGCTCTACCTGACACCACAGACGTCAGCAACCTAAGGGAGGGGAGACGATTGCCATCTGTCTGTGAATCGTGCAAACTATGTTCTGTGAGTTAACATATTGTAACTACTTGCGTGTCGTATTCTTTGCCGAAACAGGCCTGGAAAACCACCGTAAAACGCACTCTGACTGGCCGGTGTAGCAGTCTACGATCGGTAATCCGCTGCGCAGCTTCGATGCGGTCTGGCACGGTAGTGATTTCTAGAAAACGAATCGAATTTGTATCTCATTTGGCGAGACAGCACTTTGCCTCCTCGCGCGCAGTCATACACTCGCTCACAACAGGGGACACACAACATGCTGGAACATTAACTTAACGACGTGTAAAACGATACCCATTCGCGGAACACTGTGTAACTTGCGAAGTGAGGACATCCTCTTGCCCAAGTATTGTAGCGAGCCAGGTTTACACAGCGTCGGGTTTCCATGTTCCCTGTCAGTTCTCAATAGCAAACCCACAGCGTTCGCAAACAGCCGGACCCTAACAGAAAGGGGCGGAACGGGGGAAACAGCACGCTACAAGAAACGTTGCTCGCGTGCCAACATCTCTCCCTCCCTCCCTTTCCTCACACACGCACACACACTCAATAGCGCGCGCGCGCACACACACACACACACTCACACACCTATTCTTCGCCAACTCGCGTTAAAAATACTGAAGCTAGTTGTGAAAACATAGGTTACTTTGTTGGCAGAACGGATTATATCGAGTGTCTTTGCAGATTTTCAGATTTGGAGGGGCGGTCTCACTGCCGGGTGAACAAACAACGGGTCCAACGCAAAAACTCGTCGCTACTCACATGGCAAATGTGAGGAATTTACCATCTGCCTTTAAGTGTTTACCTTGGTAAATGGAAGTTAGTGTTTGAAAGTGAAGCATGTCAACCGTTACAGCATTTAACACAGCAGAGGAGTTTAATGGAGTTCAGTGGATTACATTGCCAACAGTAGAAACTACACGCAGATCAGAATTCATCCTTACTGGCGCGTCGCTGGTTCCACAACTCCTCAGCGCCGTAATAAAACTTTTTAGTAACTTCAGACTACTACTCAAAGTGATGGGGAGCAAATTTTGTTTAGTTAATTAGAGTAGCTCGTACCAATTTTGGACCACTTTTATCGCTTTAGAACACCTATTTAGGCGTTTTTACAAAATGGTTCAAATGGCTCTAAGCACTATGGGACTTAACATCTGAGGTCATCAGTCCCCTAGACTTAGAACTACTTAAACGTAACTAACCTAAGGACAGTACACACATCCATGCCCAAGGCAGGATTTGAACCTGCGACCGGAGCGGTCAGCGCGGTTCCGGACTGAAGCGCCTAGAACCGCTCGGCCACAGCGGCCGGCCGTTTTCACAAACTTTGTGACTGTAAAACATTTTGAGCCCCACAACGAGGTCATGAGAGCTGTACATTGGTATATTACATCCTTCCCAGAATCTAATTTCAGAGATGGCACTTCCTCTCCGGAAAAACGATGTGTCTTCCAAAAGTAACGGGATTTTGGTAATTTCACGTTGTTGTGTTAATCTGATTAGCGTAAGTTTTTTCGTTATTGTGCTGAGAAAACATCTCTGAAAAGTTTCTGTACACTCTTAGCCGTATCGCATATTTAATGTGCTGTCAACTATGAAAAACGTTACATGTGTTTCGGTAGTATCGGTTATTACTTACTTTGTATAGACATGGATCAGAGAATTAAAATTGCCTTTTGCTATAAGAACAAAATAAAGTATAGCAAAGTTTTAGAAATGGTAAATATTACTTTCAGTGGGTCTGCTGTGAATAAAACACCTGTTTACGTATGGTGTATGTGTTTCTGAGAAGGCCGAGAATACTTTGGAGATAACGAAAGCACTGGACGCTCCAGCACTTCGGCAAACGATGAAACTGCAGAAAAAGTGAAAGAATTGATTATGGACGATCACTGGATCACAATAAGAGAAGTTACTGATGAGGATCGCGGGGTATGAAACGTGTCACAATAAACGTAGGTCAAAAACTGTTGAATTCCGAATAAAACTGTGGCGAATACAAGTTGTTCAGTAGTCGCTAAATGAAATCATCACCGATGCAGACCTACTGCAACGTGTCGTAACAGGTAACGAAACATGAATTTATGGAGATGACGTAGAAATTAAGGCTCCATCGACCCACCGGAGACATTCTGAATCGCCAAAACCGAAAAAAGCTGAACAAATGCGGTCAGATATTAAGTTTATGCTCACTGTGTTTTTAGGTTTTAACTACATAATGCACCACGAGTGCTTGTTGCAAGGACGAACGATGAATATGAATCAAAAAAATGGTTCAAATGGCTCTGAGCACTATGGGACTTAACTTCTTAGGTCATCAGTCCCATAGAACTTAGAACTACTTAAACCTAACTAACCTAAGGACACCACACACATCCATGCCCGAGGCAGGATTCGAACCTGCGACCGTAGCAGTCGCGCAGTTCCAGACTGTAGTGCCTAGAACCGCATGGCCACTCCGGCCGGCGAATATGAAGCACTACATACAAGTCCAACGCCATTTGTGTGAAGAAATCTGAAAAAACTGCACGGCTTTGCGATGGAACTGTTCATGACTTTTGCAACACTGTAACGCACCTGCTCATACTTCATTGCATGTAAGTGAATTTTTTTGCCAAAAACAATTTTGCGGTGAGTCCCAGCTCACACAGTCGCCAGACATTGTCCCATGCCCATTCGAAACTCGATTACAACACTCAATTTCTCACGCACAGACAAAGATTGGTTTCACGCCTTCATGTTACACACCTCAGTTCCGAGCCCTCTATCGGCGGAGTGCTGCAAATGTGTAGACATGAACAATAAAGATGTGGGATGTTAATACTGTTTATTTTATTTAAGAAACTTAGAGCTTACATAAAGAATTCGGAGGCTTATTTTTCAGGACTTCCTCTTAAATACCGAATAGCATCGCGGGGAGGCTACACCACCGTCTCACTCCCATCTCCGGTGCCGCTTCCTTTTCAAGTCGTTCTACAGTTTAGTTATAGATAACTTTCTCCTACATCTACATCTGCGTTTATACTCTGCAAGCCACCCATCGGTGTGTGGCGGAGGGCACTGTACGTGCCACTATCATTACCTCCCTTACCTGTTCTAGTCGCGTATGGTTCGCGGGAAGAACGACTGCCGGAAAGCCTCCGTGCGCGCTCGAACCTCTGTAATTGCCGGCCGTTGTGGCCGAGCGGTTATAGGCGCTACAGTCTGGAACTGCGCGACCGCTACGGTCGCAGGTTCGAATCCTGCCTCGGGCATGGATGTGTGTGTTGTCCTTAGGTTAGTTAGGTTTAAGTAGTTCTACGTTCTAGGGGACTGGTGACCTCAGATGTTAAGTCCCATAGTGCTCAGAGCCATTTTTTCTCTCCAATTTTACATTCGTGATCTCCTCGGGAGGTATAGTAGGGGGAAGCAATATATTCGATACTTCATCCAGAAACGCACCCTCTCGAAACTTCGACAGCAAGCTACATCGCGATGCTGAGCGCCTCTCTTGCAGAGTCTGCTTCTTGAGTTTGCTAAACATCTCCGTAACGCTATCACGCTTACCAAATAACCCTGTGACGAAACGCGCCGCACTTCTTTGGATCTTCTCTACCTCCTCTGTCAACCCGACCTGGTGCGGATCCCACACTGATGAGCAATACTCAAGTATAGGTCGAACGAGTGTTTTGTAAGCCACTTCCTTTGTTGATGGACTACAATTTCTAAGGACTCTCCTAGTGAATCTCAACCTGGCACCCGCCTTACCAACAATTAATTTTATATGATCTTTCCAGTTCAAGTCGTTCCGTACGCATACTGCCAGATATTTTACAGAAGTAACTGCTACCAGTGTTTGTTCCGCTATCATATAATCATACAATAAAGGATCCTTCTTTCTACGTATTCACAATACATTACATCTGCCTATGTTAAGGGTCAATTGCCACTCCCTGCACCAAGTGCCTATCCGCAGCACTTCCTGTGTTTTACCCCTGCTACCGTATTGACCCTACGACTTATCTTAGGAAATAGATTAAGGAAAGGGAAACCTACATTTCTAGCATTTGTAGACTTAGAGAAAGCTTTTGACAATGTTGACTGGAATACTCTCTTTCAAATTCTAAAGGTGGCAGGGGTAAAATACAGGGAGCGAAAGGCTATTTACAATTTGTACAGAAACCAGATGGCAGTTATAAGAGTCGAGGGGCATGAAAGGGAAGCAGCGGTTGGGAAGGGAGTAAGACAGGGTTGTAGCTTCTCCCCGATGCTATTTATTCTGTATATTGAGCAAGCAGTAAAGGAAACAAAAGAAACGTTCGGAGTAGGTTTTAAAATCCATGGAGAAGAAATAAAAACTTTGAGGTTCGCCGATGACATTGTAATTCTGTCAGAGACAGCAAAGGACTTGGAAGAGCAGTTGAATGGAATGGATAGTGTCGAAAGGAGGGTATAAGATGAACATCAACAAAAGCAAAACGAGGATAATGGAATGTAGTCGAATTAAGTCGGGTGATGCTGAGGGAATTAGATTAGGAAATGAGACACTTAAAGTAGTAAAGGAGTGTTGCTATTTGGGGAGCAAAATAACTGATGATGGTCGAAGTAGAGAGGATATAAAATGTAGTCTGGCAATGGCAAGGAAAGCGTTTCTGAAGAAGAAAAATTTGTTAACATCGAGTATTGATTTAAGTATCAGGAAGTCGTTTCTGAAAGTATTTGCATGGAGTGTAGGCATGTATGGAAGTGAAACATGGACGATAGATAGTTTGAACAAGAAGAGAATAGAAGCTTTCGAAATGTGGTACTACAGAAGAATGCTGAAGAGTAGATGGGTAGATCACATAACTAATGAGGAGGTACTGAATAGAATTGGGGAGAAGAGGAGTTTGTGGCACAACTTGACTAGAAGAAGGGGTCGGTTGGTAGGACATGTTCTGAGGCATCAAGGGATCACAAATTTAGCATTGGAGGGCAGCGTGGAGGGTAAGAATCGTAGAGGGAGACCAAGAGATGAATACACTAAGCAGATCCAGAAGGATGTAGGTTGCAGTAAGTACTGGGAGATGAAGATGCTTGCACAGGATAGAGTAGCGTGGAGAGCTGCATCAAACCAGTCTCAGGACTGAAGACAACAACAACAACAACAACAACCGTTCTGTGACGTCCGCATATCAGGAAGTGATGGAGGACTGTACGTATGAGAATATAAAACATACTGGAATTAGATGAAACCTAATCTATTAAACAGTGCGTTTTAAACGTAACATACGCGCCGTTTTCGTCGACGTGGCTGCTTCCGACTGTCGCCCTGTTCTTGCTTGTTCCCCTCTAACGTTTCCTACTCACTCAGTCCTGCGGTCACCTGCATCGACTACCAGGTACGTCATTAGTTCCGGCTGGCGACTCCGCGGCGCGAACGTAACAGGAGGCTGACCCCGCGATGTATTCATTCAGGAGCGGGCGGGAGTCAGGTGATGAGGTAGCCCACAAAGACGCCGCCGTGATGGATGGAGCATTGTCAGCGCCGCCCATTGTCGCAATGGGGGAGACTTTCCATTCCCGTCCACCCACCCGGCAAACTGCACCACTGTGCCCCGCTGTTGTCAGCCGAGCCAAAAGAAAAGAAAGCAAAAGCGAATCCGAAAACGGGAAAGGTTTATAAATAACATTCGGTAAGGACAGGCCATGTGAGCGATGAGTTGTCAAAAATCTGGCGGCAGATTTGGCGTCTCTGTTTCTCTCCCTTTTTTTGGTCCCTTTTTCTTTCTTCCTCTCCCGCTTACGGCGCGTGTGGCGCGGCGCTCCATCAAGTGAGGCAATAGAATTTTTCGCAGCGCGGGTGGGGAGAATGAATCAAAGAAACGTGTGCAGCTGCCGACTTCTGACCCGGCCGTCAAATGGGGAAACACAGTGGCTCGCAAGTTATTCGAAGCGGCTGGCAGGTTCGCCGTTGCCTCTCCTCATACTTTCTCCCCTCCCTCACTCCCCCCTCCTCCAAAAAAAGCCCTTTCCTCGCTTTTGGTCCTTTTTTTCGTGTCGGTAGAGTTTAGCCGATTGCGTCGTTCTGTCAATAAAAGCAAAATCCAATACCGTAGTGCGCTGCCTTCGGAGCTTTCTGCAGCCGGAAAAAGGAACATTCTCGAGGCAGAACCGCGGTTAGCTGACTAGAGATCACTGCTTGTTACGGAATTCCCGTACTCGAATTTTAGGTGCCAGACAGCTGTGGCAACGTCCTCTACCACGTCATGTCTTTTCCTTGTGATGCTTCGCTGTTTTTTCTTCACCAATCCTTTCCAACAAGTGCAACTTTATAGGAGCACAGTTCATAACGGTATTAGTCGGTTCCTCATCCCGTTACTGTCACGAATGTTAGAGAAGATGATTCCAGCTCTTTGATTTTGTTTTCATGGTACATGAAGAATCCAGCAGAAGCATTTCACATTCTGACTCCTGCAAGGACTCTTCAGACTGTCCCAACAGAATCTCGTGATCTTCTTTGATGGGACTCTGTATCCCTCTTGTGTTTGAAGCCAATCGTATCAGCGGAAATTCTTCTTCTTCCTGAAACATTTCTGCTCACGCAGGCCATCCACAAAGCCTCTCCAGTCTCCCCTTTTCTCTGACACACTATTGGTCAGCATTTCCTCTCATTTTAGTCCTCTACGATTCACATCGCCTTTCACCTAGCCACTCCATGTTGTTCGTGCTCCTCCAGATAGTCTTCTTCCACGTACTGTCAATTTCAGAGCTCTGTTCTCATTCCTTTAACGTGACCAAACCATTTCAGCATATTTCTCCCCATAGTTTTTATTAGGGGGTCGATCTGAAATGTGTTTCGTATTTTCTTCTTAGCGGGTACCACAGCAATGAATTTATTACAAGAAGGTGGCGTTTCCTACATTTGCCGCATTAATTTTGTTTGTTCTCGATTAGTTTCAGCCTTCTAGGCCACTCTCAAATACTTTTGCAGTTCTGTACAAAATATCATATATTACTGCTACGAATGGAAATATTATGAAGTGAAAGTAAATGCATTTACCTGCAATAGAAAGCTATGCTTTACACGGTGAGATGTCAACATCTTTAAATTTTTAAATTTGTGTTTTCTGTTCGTTTTGGGTCACGAATGCTGTCTTGTTAGTTCGACAGCTTGACATTTAAAAAGGCATTTTGCTGCTTAAATAGCAAAGCTAAGTATCGAATACGAGGGCTATTCGGAAAGAAGGTTCCGATCGGTCGTGAAATGGAAACCATTGTGAAAACCCTGACTGTTTGACGTGCAGTAGCTAGCCACCCCTTACAGCTACTTCTATACGTAATCGCCGCTCGGACTTGATATTTGTCGTAGCATTGTACCAGCTTTCCAATACCCTCGTCATAGAAGGCAGCCGCCAATTCTTTTCGTCAATTGTCTACGCTCGCCTAAAGCTCGTTGTCTGCGCCACAATGTTGTCTTCATAGCCAGCGGTTCATATGAGCAGAGATGAAATTCAGAACAAGACACTTATAAGCTGTGACGTGGGCGGTCAAAGATTTCCCGTAGAAAACGCTGCAGGGGCATCTTCATTTCCCCTGCTGAGTGCAGCCGACAATTGTCATGAAGAACGAAACGGATGACAGTAATGATATGTGGGCGGTAGGACATCAGGCAAAATCTCTCACCAGGCCATCAGACGTGGCGGGAGAAACTATTTTCTAGGGATATTTAAGTGCTTTCTGTGCACTGAGAGCGACATGCTGCGATCGACGGGCATACTAGAGACACTACCCAACTCATTGGATTTTCACAGTGGCTTCCATTTCGCGACTGATCGGAACTTACTTTCAGAATAGCTCTCGGAAATGAAAGAATAATTTTAAATACTACGAGTGTATATTTGTGTGTATAGTTGAGGAAAGTTAAAAAATTAATAAGAAAAAAATAGTATGTAAAATAAAATAAGTTTATATTCACATCATTAAACTTTTATTCGCGGAGGGAATATAATATATTCTATTTTGTACAGACCACTAAATCACTTGATAATGCCCTTAAAGACTGAAACTAGCCTTAAGCAAGTAAAATTAATACAGTAAAAGTGGAAAATGCCACCTTCTTGTAAATGATTCGTCTTGTATCATTTCTTGTGCTGACCCTGCTCGGCTTACCCAAGACCATCGTAGGATGTTCACCTCTGTCACTTGTATTCTACTCAGGTCTTTTGTTGTCCAGGACTAACATTCTGGTCCATAGGACAAAATTGGTAGATAATATGATTTTTATATTATGGTCTTTTCTTTGGCAGGTATTTTACAGTTTCTAACTGTATCTGCACACAATAATTTGGAAAATTTTCCGCCCTCTCGTCTCTCTTCTCTTGCTGTTTCCTTCCACGATTAGCTTATTTCCTTGAAATTTGATAGCATCTACTTCTTTAATAACGCTTCCATTACAACTTACATCCTTAATTTTTCCATTTTACCTGCTGATTTTCATTACCTCACTTTTTGTTAAGCTTATTTCCATGCCTGCTTCTTCAGTTACACTCTTCCGGGCATTAAGCTGTTCTTCGAATTTCTGCTCATTTTCTACCCATGTAATCAAATCACCTGCATGTGTTACGATTTTTGTATAAACTGTTGTTGATTCTTGGCGAACTTTCCTTATGATGTCGTCCAGTACTACGTTGAAGAGAATTAATGAGAAAATACTTCGCTGTCGATTCTCTCTATTCTAAACCATTCTGATTTTTTGCTATCTTTTATAAAACAATTCATGCATTTTTATATGTGTTTCTGATTGTATGTTGCATTCCTTTTGACAGTACGTTTCCGTTTGAGAGTACTAGTGTTTTCAGACCTTTCCATTTATGTTCGCCTTTTTGCTACCATGGGGACGTCCAACGACAGATTATCAGAGGACAATTGGGAATTTGCTACATGTTATTGCCATGTACCATTGTCAAATTGCTTTGTGCTGTAACTTTTTCACACCGTGTTACAAGTAGGAGTGTCTATGTGAATGTCATACGAGACGCTCGAATTTGCACATAATGATAAAAAAATAGTCATTTGGAATAATCTAACGAAATATCAAATATTCCAAGTGTTTTTCTGCAAACATTTGTCGTAGATGAAAATGTAAGATGGTCATTCATTTCATTATGACTGGCTCCCACGTCAGAATACCAGTGAGACACACACGTCTCACCCCTCTCCGTGTTAAAAAACCAAACGGCTGGTTTCATAGTGTTATTTCTGACGACGATATCAATTAAAATGGCCATACATTAATATGCTTCACTCTGAAAATAGAAACTGTAGTCAGAAGGTTAAAGTGCTATCCCTTTTCTCGTTATCGTCGCTTTCTTCTTGGCAGGAAACATCCAGTCTGGCTCTGCTCTCTGCTGATACTAAGAATTTAAGTCTTGGAGAAATGGATTTAGGTTGTGAACTGTCGTGTTTGCCATAAATAAAAGTTTTATGCAATAACTTTGTTTGTTTGGAGGATGGTAAATGTTTTTTCACGATGTTAATGTGTTGCTAGCGGTAGAATGTTCAGATGCGTCCGTACACTATGGCAACCAGAATGCAAGAGATTCTGTAAGAATCTTCATTTGTTCAAAGAAAGAAGCTAAGTGAGAAAAATTAAATCATTAAAATAACAGCTGAAGTGTGCTCCACTCATATCTTCGCTTTATTAACCCTTACTTGACACTTTTCTGTGGAGTAACGTATTTGACACACTGGGGTGGATCGCACACCAATCGCAACTGCTGTAACAAATGATCTGTTGGATATTTTTTACTTCAAAATTTTTATAACTTCTCAAAAGCTTACTTTTTGAAGTTACATGGCTCTTATAACCAAAAAATAACATTAATAAAGCCATATAGCGGAAAAATTGAAAACTGTCTTTTTTTTAAAAAAATCATAACTTATTTATGTTTTCATATAAGTGGATAAAAATTTAACTGAATTTGCTCAAGATATAGTACTAAATGAAACAAAATAGTATGTTACTGAACCCTCTAAAAAAGTATTTATTCTGGAAAATAAAAGGGACGAACATCATAAAAAAGTGAAAATTTTGTTGTTATCAAAGTAACCAAAGTTTATTGTGTAAATGTGATGTTCATACAGTGGACGCTCTCGAGCACAAGATTCAGATTCAGATTCTTAATTGGTCGTTCAACATTATTACACGCAATAGACTTTGTCAGTTTACTTAACCTATTAATTTTACAAAATAAATTTTTGCATATTTAAGTTGATATTGGGCACTTCTAAAAATTCTTCTAATGAATAGAATGGATTAGTTAACAAGAATTTATGTACATTTTCTTTAAATAATTTGTCAGGCTTGATTGACACATTCTTAGACAATTTGTTATGTATTTTAATTGCCATATACTTATGACTATTGTTAGTTTTAGCTAATCTATTTTGTGGCAACAGCAGAGAAGTACAGGTTCTTGCATAGTAGTCATGCCTTTGATTTGTTACACGTAAATTAGGTAGTTCAGCAGGTATATAGTTAACGCTGTCAAAAATATCTAAATTAATAACTGTTAAAAGTCTATATTTAATGAACTATGGTTTACGATGTGTCCTATTATCTACCTTAGCCATTACTCTGATTGCTTTCTTCTGGATCACCATAATTTCATTTATTTTTCTGCTGTTTCTCGAGAGTATTAACCCATACCTTAAACAGATAGAAAAAAAGGCAAGGTACGCTGTCCTTACATACTCAAATGTCACACAACACATGAGTCTCTTCAACAAATACATAACTCTTGAAAGCCTAACCACTATGTGATCAACATGAGAGTTCCATGTCAGACTGTTGTCAGTATGATACCTAAATACTTTGCCTTTTGTTTTTCTATTTTTGAAGTCTTCGATAGACAAATACTGGACCATTTGCATTAAACCATGTTGTTGCATTTTCTTTTGCCAATTTCATACCACTTATAAGGTTATCAAATACATGGTTTACAGATAGAAAAGTTGTGTCGTCTACATACATGTACGTCTTTACATCTATATTTCGTGGTAAGTCATTTATGCGTACAAGGAAGAGAAGTGGTTCCAATTTAGATCCCTGCGGCACTCCGTGTTGAACCTCGAATGTGTTTGACAGATGACTTCCTGAACTCACCATCTGTTTCCTTTTATTGAGGTATGATTTGATGAGTTTTAAACTTTTAGAAGTATGGAACGCTCATTCAAACTAGCGTCCTCCATTTCAGTATCATCATCTGCATACCCTTACTCCTGTACTCGTAATGTACGTAGGATCTCCTATTTCACTCTGAAAGCTCTCCTCATAACTTTGTTCAACGAACTCCTCCCGACTCTCGGCCACTTCAAGCAACTCTTCGCATACGTCGTTGAGTTCACAGATTGTACGCCATGTAATTACTTGAATAAAATATTATCTACTGCACAAAAAGTCAGAGATGATAAAAAAATAGTATACCCACTTAATTTTTCACTCTGATGCCAAAATGTACTTGGAATAAAATGCACGTAAATTTCACACACTCGACCTTACCTTACACACAGGGGTGTAGGTAACCCCAGTCGATAGCGGACGGCTGCAGTAGACGGACTGACGTTTCCAGTGTAATGCCACTGGCTTTGGGGATAGTGGTACTTTCGAACTCATAATAGATGGCGCCATAGACCCGATTATCTCAGGTTTACATGCTTAAAATTAACGAAAGAGGACTTGGTATGTACTACACTCCAGCGTGACAGACAAAGATTAAGTGAAAAAGATGGCCGCATTGAGACGTTACAAACGTTTGACGAAATGAAGGCCTCCCTTCTTCGAAAAATCACTCAGGACAGCGGTATTTGCTGTAACATTAAAGTTAATCAGCGTAGTTACATACAAAAGGACAGTGGGACAAGTTGATCATGTGGGCCGACGAGTATCTAACTGGGCTATTGATCCCCATCGCCACACTGAAATTATTTTATTTAGTTTACGAAAACGATTCTTAATCTGTCGTTGTACTTGTTTATCAAGAGCGTCGTCTTCTAGTAACAACAAACATCTTGTTCAAGCAAAATTTGCCTTCATTAACAAGAAGAAAAAAAAATGCTTGACCTTTTTCACTCGACAACCCAACTGCATTGACGCCTTTATATAAACACGACGACAGTGTTGGTATCAACGTCCTTGACCGGCACCGTATTCTAACGGCAGTTTAATTAAACAATACTAAATGGCCATCGTGCCCTAATGGTCAGTGTGTCTCCAGTCTCCCCTAAATCGCACTGAAATATCAGCAAAGAAGTTGAACCAAAGCTGAACTCAGTAAACACGTGGATTTCGTTGAAATCGAGGGTACAATTGCCACGAGTTTTATGAAATGACTCCATATTGTCTGCAACTGTTGAATTTTAGTGGCGTGCTTCCTGTACAACGCGTATAATAGATTTATCATCCTATAATTTTGATCCATTACATATTTATTTATATGTAGTAACGAAATGTATGTTCTGTTTGGTCATTACCTTTACCTATAAATTATACACTGAGGATCAAATATCGATTTTGTAAAAGATTATTATTATTGCTCCTGAAAATAGTCTATGGCTGATATTGTGCAGTAGAAATAAATAAATTAGAGTACAATAGTTACACGGGACTTGGAGTCATTTAAGAAGTTACACATGCCATCAGTACTACTGTCAAACAGAGTCCCCACTAGTCAGATCGCCATTTCCCGACAGCTGCTAAGTTAACTGTCTATTAGAGAGGTCGTTGAACATCGAAACGAGAAGTAGTGGAATAAGCTGAACGAGAGAGAGCGCTATGGTCATGAGTAGCGCTGGTGGCATAGGGGCATTCTCTGGTGCTCCTAATCAGTGATATGTTTAACCCTCCTACTACCTAGGCAGCAAAATAACCCTTCATGGACGAAGCAAGGACGCAAAAAGCAGATTGGCACTGGCTAAGAGAAGCATACTAGTGTCTTACATTGGTCTTAATTTGAGGAGGAAATTGCTGAGAACGTACGTTTGGAGCACAGCATTGTACGGTAAACCTGAAGAGACGGGAATCAAAGCATCTGAGATGTATTGTTGCAAAAGAACATTGAAAATTAGGTGGATGATAAGGTGAGGAATGTGGAGGTTCTCCGCCGAATCGGCGAGGAAAGGTGTATATGGTAAAACATAGACAAGAACAGGATGCTAGGACATCTGTTAAGACTAGAGGGAGCTGTGGAGGCTAAAAACTGTAGAGGAATACAGAGACTGGAATACATCCAGAAAATAATTGAGAAAGTAGGTTGCAATGCTACTCCGAGATGAAAAGGTTATCACCGGATAGGAATTGTGGCGAGCCGCATCAGACCAGTCAGAAGACATTGATTACCAGTTTTAACACAAATGAGCTCCTTCGCTGACTGTACTCCGTAGGATATAACACAAAACAACCGCATTATCACCAAGCAGTGTATGTGTCTGGTGACACTGTTGCACAGGTTGTTTGTGTATAGTGAGAACAAGTGCGATTCCTCCACCCTTCTATGACCATTCCAGAAGTTATTCCCTTTTCTTCTTGATGAGCACTCGCTGTTAATATCCCGTCATCATACCCAGTTCCGTCTTCCAGTGCGGGGACATCCCAGAGCTCTCCGCTGTATGGCGGCAGATGTGCCGGAAGTAAAGAAGAGCCATTCAGATGTTTAATGACAATAGTCGCTGTGGACACGTTAATGTTGGCCGAAACGCTATAAACAATCGCGACGTAACCTATAATAGTGTGGGTATTGCACGTTTCATCTCACCCTTCAAACTCCAGCGTTAAAGTTAATTTACTGGTGACAACAGCACTCACTTCTTATACACGGAGCGACGAGCCGCAATGGTTGCGACTCTGGAATCGTACTGGGGAGAAATGGAGTACGTACACACACACACACACACACACACACACACACACACACACACACATATATATATATATATATATATATATATATATATATATATACCGGGTGATCAAAAAGTCAGTATAAATCATTCCTCAACAATAGCTGTAGTCGAGGAATAATGTTGTGAACATCACTGTAAAGCATGTCCGGAGTTATGGTGAGGTATTGGCGTCGGATGCTATCTTTCAGCATCCCTAGAGATGTCGGTCGATCAAGATACACTTGCGACTCCTGGTAACCCCAAAGCCAATAATCGCACGGACTGAGGTCTGGGGACCTGGGAGGCCAAGCATGACGAAAGTGGCGGCTGAGCACACGATCATCACCAAACGACGCGCACAACAGATCTTTCACGCGTCTAGCAATACTTTGTTTTATTTTTGGTTCTATAAAACCCCATGTCATTTCAAGCATGTGTGTCAATTTTTACCTCTCTATCTACATTATTCCGTGGTTTATTAAGTTTTTAAATTTGTACTGACTTTTTAATCACCCGGTATATATATATATAAAATCAATGGCCCTTGAATATCCATTGGCACGTGGGACCCACCTGTATGCTGTGAGGATAGGATAATGCAGAATTTCGTAACTTCTAATTGAAAAGCCCATTCGAAACGTTGTATTCCTCCGATATGTCGAACAGGAGACCACTCGACGCGCCACCGTGGTCCTGTAGCGAATTAAGCGGATCATAACAGGCAGTACATTAAGACCAGAGCTCACGTATTGTGCAGATGTAGAACAGATAGCGGCTCTACAAATATTGTAATATTTGCGCAGTGCTTATTGCCTGCACACCTACCTACCATTTGGAGAACAGACGTGCAAGTGGATTATGAATGTTGCAACAGCAGAAAAAACTGAAATGATCATGATTTACAGAGAATGTTGGAGAAATGTTTGAGGTTGCTGTTGCCTTATACGCCGAGCGTTTTCCAAAAGAAACTAACTGTCGTTTGTTCTTTTACAAAATTCTTTACGTCTCATGACGGCGTACAGATCGGCAAGAAGAAAGAAGCAAACGTTTTACAGGATGGTGATAATGATGTTTGATTTGTGGGGCGCTCAACTGCTCGGTTATTAGCGCCCGTACAAATTCCCAAGCTTTGCTCAGTCCAGTCTCGCCACTTTCATGAATGATGATGATAACACAAATACCCAGTCATGTCGAGGCAGGTGAAAAATCTATGACCCCGCCGGGAATCGATCCCGGACCCCATGCTCGGGAAGTGAGAACGCGACCACGAGCTGCGGACATGTTTTGTAGGAGAAGCTAATGAAATAGTGTATTAGTGGCAGTGCACCACAACCCACGGGTAAGCACCCGGCAATTACACCGCAATTCCGTTATGTCCGTAGGTAGTATTGTCACAATACTGAATTGTCATACGTATCATCCATACCACGTGTCATCGCATCAAGAACTTTATAACGCCGATTTTCATAACCGGGTAGTGTTTTGTGAATGGACACGCCAATAAATGCAGACTACCTCACGTTCATTGCCGAGATGCTTTTTACCGATGGGTCTACATTCGCAAACCATGGTAGTGTTGACCGGCATAACATGCATTATTGGAGTGAAGACAATCCCTACTGGTTACGGCAAGATGACTATCATCGTCCTTGGTCGGTTACCTTATGGTGTGGCATCATGGGGAACAAATTCATTGGCCCGTATTTTATCACCGGCATGTTGAATGGACGCAAATAACAGGTATTACCGGTACCACTGCAGGATTTTGCCCTGGATGTTTGACAACGTATGTGGTTTCAGCACGACGGTTGCCCAGCGCATTACGCAATATAAGCACGGGAGGTATTACAGGGTGGATCGGCAGGGGTGGCCTTATTAATTGGCCCGCTAGGTCGCCGGATTTGACATGGCCGGATTTGACATGGCTGGATTTGTCGTCGCCAGATTTCTTTCTGTGGGCATATTTAAAAGACACGGCATACTAGCAAGTGCCAACAGGCCGTAAATACATCAGAAAAGCCTGGGCTGACATTCCCACAGATATGATTCCGTCCTGTGTACGGTTATTTCAAAAGTGGATCACTAAATGTATTGAAATTGGCGGTATTATGTGTGAACACATGCTCTAGTTGGAAAAATAGAGCAGCGTTCGTCTCGAGCCACTGCTACAGTGACCTGTCGAGTTGTCCCCTGTTCGATATGCCGGGGGAATACAACGTTGCGAATGAGGTTTCAAATTGGAAGTTTTGAAATACTGGACTGTCCTGCCCTCGCAGCGTGGAGATGGAGTCCCGCATACCATTGGGTATTCAAGGATCATTGAGTAGCTTGCCGTAAATTACGATTAGGTACCCATTCTTATTCCTCCAATTACAGCGCCATCTGTGGCGAAACGAAGAAAATGCCTCAGACAAATCGTAGGTAGATTTTGTCGTAGAATCGTAATCTGAAGTATAAAAATGGGGCTTCCCATTGAAGATTTCAAAGCCCCCCCCCCCCTCCCACACACACACACACGCACACACACACACACACACACACACTCACACTCAAATACACACACACACACACACGCGCGCGCGCGCGCTTGCTTGTGCGGGTAGTGGGGTAGCCGACATAAAAAAAAAAACTGGAATTATAACTTTTATATCAACCAACAAAGACTACCACCTATTTCATTCCTCGACGTTATTCAACGTAGCTAGCTAGCGCTCCATACGTAATGACCTTCTTCGTTTTACTGGTTGCAGTCGTAGTGAAAAGAGACAGTTACATTTGATGCGGACATCAATTTACTACACTAAAATATTCTTAGGGGTAGCAAGCACTGTAGCAGCATCGTCTTCATTCATAAATGGCTAATAATACACTAGATTTCCACAACACAGAAAAATAAAAGGTTGCCACTTTTAAATCTCGCAAAATATGCCCACCCCCCACCCCACTTCCTTAAAATCGAACTCTCCTATATAAAACAGTTTCAAACATCTGATTACTTTACAAATAAGTTAATGTGTTAAATATTTTACTATAAGCTGTGTTAGTTTTTTACGTTAACCGTGTAAAACCTTTATGGTCAAAGGAGCAAAACCCTAGTTATGTTGGTTTTGTTAGTTTCTGATTATTCACCCGTAGACTGATGTAAAAGTCAAAACCGATATTTATGATGCCATACCTCCTGAACCATTTGTCGTACAATGATATGATTGTGCAGGTACATTCACTGTTATATGTAGATACTATCTGCAACTCTATGCAGCTCCATCACAACGTCGCGGCATTAACGAGTCCGGTAAGAGCTAAAATGCATTTAGAAACAGAATGTCTTTTTAACCGTCGATTTTCCATGTTTACTAGGGGAAGGTGTATGCTGTATACTTGTACATCAAGTATTACAATAATTGCTATGATTGTGAATAGTGAAAATTAAAATGATAATCGAATATTAAATGTCATCGACTGTTACAGCTGATTTAACTGTGAAACTGTAAATTTGAGCGAATGAATAGCTGAAGAAACAATGCCCACGTTCGATATGCAGCTGATGTAAGTTGGACAGAACAAATGAAAAAGATTTATTTTTATGTGTGGCGTTTGTTCTTTCGGGCAGACACCACACATATAATTATGTCCTCCTTGACGGCCCGGATTTCTCGCTTATTGGCGAATGGTCACCTTAAAAACTTCGGCTATCCAAGCACACTTCCTATCCAACCCAAATTCCCATACGTCTCGTACCTAGGTAGTGTCCCATCCTCATTCCTCGCAGCCCCATATGATCCAAGTCGTTTCCAATTTCCTTATAATCGTACAATGACGAAACTTCCTCTTAGACAAGAGTATCGCCACGACACAGTTTGATACTAGGGTATCTAATAAAGCTTGTATGTTTCTTGAGGGCAGTAAAGGTCGTAGGAGGTGAGTTTGGATAGAAAATCCAGTGAACTTATTCGACAGACCTTAAGCAACATAAGCTCTGAGGCAAGTTCATAGAACAGTTTTCAGAGATCTTCAAGATTAAAACCGGAGTCAGCCAGGGTGACGGATTCTCCCCTTTGCTGCTAACTGTGTACTGGGTAAGGTGACCAGGGAATGGCGACGAGAAATGAAAGGATTGGGTCGAATACGGCTGGGAGTGCAAAACAAAAGGAACACAGACAGATTGTCTGGCATTCGCAGACGTTATTATGATACTATGGGAACCATTAAAAGAGGCATTTAACCAAAATATGGAACTACAGAGACAGGTGGATAAGGCAGACTCACAATTCTCTGTCAAGAAGACACTATATGAAAAACATCAAGGTAGCTCCCAGTTGGATGATAATAGGAGGAGAGAAAATTCAGCAGTTGGAGAGATTTAAATGGCTAGCAAATTGATAGAAACTAGTCTTGGTTCATATGGCTCTGAGCACTATGGGACTCAACTGCTGTGGTCATTAGTCCCCTAGAACTTAGAACTACTTAAACCTAACTAACCTCAGGATATCACACACACCCATGCCCGAGGCACGATTCGAACCTGCGACCGTAGCAGCAGCACGGCTCCGGACTGGAGTGCCTAGAACCGCACGGCCACCGCGGCCGGCCAGAAACTAGTCTTGACAGATAAAGAATCAACGGGAGCACGACCAAACAAAATGAACGTATCATACAAACTTACAATGAACTTCTACAAACGTTCGATTAATGCAAAACTGAGATGTTACCAGACGACGATCAGCTCTGAGATCTTATACTTACCAAAAACTCTGAACCTAGGAAGAACTGGAGTATACAAGAGACTAGAACTTGTGAAATGACAGATTTTAGGGAGAATATTGCCATGATATACAGGAGACGGTAAATTCAGTCTATCATACGTTTCCAGGACAAAATTAGACCCAGGGGACGGAAGAACGAAGAAGCTTACAAAGTATTATGAAGAAAGAATATTGGACAAGTATAAGGACCAGAAAATATGAAACTGATTCGAATTAATGTGACCCTGAGCTGTCCAATACGAAAAGAAGAAGAAGAAGAAGAAGAAGAAGAAGAAGAGGTCCTTCTACGCTTCTTTGAGAGACTCTTTTATTTTTTATTCTGTTGAACATGCATTGGCCAGAATAACGCGCTGGGTAGGCTTACTATTAGTCAAAATTCGAAGAGTCATTCATATTGCTGTCCAAACTCTCTTTTTCATCACTATCTTCGTTATTAGTAGACAACGTTGTGTCATACATTTTTCGGAACTGTAAGAAGACGGACTAGTTGTTCAGCTATACCGTTTGCAAGAAGTCGTATGTGAATACAGCGAACTGCGTTTCCATCATTGTTTATCACTTAAACATGCTGGTTTTGTGGGAGAAGTTTCTTTTCCTCCAGGAATATCACATTAATACAGCAACTTCGTTTCCATCATTGTTTATCACCTAACCCATACTGATTTTCTGAGAGAAATTTGTTTCCTCCAGGAATTTCACATTTAGTGCAAGCACTAAGGTCCTGCGTGAGCGATCTGCTCTGTAATTCTGTCCATCCATGACCTGCGATACCCGTATTTTCCAGTCACATGGGAGTATTCGTTGCGCAAGGGATTCCCTGTAAGTGTAGAGCTCAAATTATATTGGGGTATTTATTTCAGTATCTCTCATTCATGGCTGTGTGTAGTGATTAAACATTAGAATAGTGATATCCTCAGTTTTGAAATCATGTTTAAATGCGGAACTTAATATTTTTTCTTTCTGGCTTTTGTCTTCGTTCAGCATAATTCATGAAAGGCTGGATGAAGGGGTTGTACGGTTAATTGACTTCACACATGGACAGAATTTCCTGGGATTTTCTGTTAGTTCTTTGGTTTCAGATGGACACCCCTTCAAGAAGGAAATACACACCCTGGTTTAGTCAGTCATTTTTTTGTGTTCAAACTACGCACAATCTGAAGATACTTGATGTACGTTTTTCCCTATGGAATCGTTGAACAGTGTGGTACGTTTGACATAGCAAAACGGGCCCTTCTTCATGCTACGTAATAATCATTTCAGAACTGGGACACAATTGTTACACTTTCGGCTTATAACAGCCGCCATCTTCCCTCCGTCCGCTCAACGGTCCAGAAGACTGGCTGCCAGTGTATCACAGTCATTATTTCATTTTAATCCCGGCGCTTATCGAAGGGAGCATTGGTTCCAGTGTATTAGTGATTCCAAGCGCCATTGTGGGGCGCTTCCCATTGTCGGCCAATATAAACTCGGGCTGGCCTTTGTTCGTCAGTGCGCCAGCTGGCGGGCTGCTGCACCTTATTGCGATATTGGAGCGATGGCAGACCAGCATGCGCCAGTGGCCAATGAGCAATAAACCAGTGGCCATCCAACTCTTGGAGTCACACTTTTCCGACTCACACGGATGTGCGATTAGAGATTTTGAACAAGCAAGCAGAAGAGCAGTCTCCTTCATTTTGTTTTTCTTCTCCGAAAAAAATATGTTCTAAAAACATAGGTTTGGAAAAACTTATTTTCAATGTTAGAATTCTTCTTTTCAGGCTCTTCATAGACCATTAATCATGAAAACCACACAGGATCAGAACGTACCAGTAGGAGGGTGGTTTGGTAAATTCGTAAAACAGCGAGAAGAAATGTTTCTTTCGTAAACAACACCTTATTTTTCGACATAGTCTCCTTAGAGGGCTGTACATTTGGTCCAACAATCCTCCAGCGTTTTCATCCCAGCAGAAAAATAGGTCTGTCAAATTCTGCAAAATTCTCGTTGAGTGCTACTATCAATTCCTCATTTGATGAAAATTTTTCGCAGAAAGCAAAAGCTTCAAGTTATGGAACGGGAATAAGTCTCTTGGGGCTAAGTCTGACAATAGGATAGACGAGGAACCAGTTCGAAGCCCAATTCATGCACTATCGCCATTGTCGTCTCTGATGTGTGGGATGGTGCATTACACTGATGAAGAGCACCTTTTTACGCGCCTACCTTGGTATTTTTTCAGCCAACCCAAGTTCCAAAAGATCCGACAATGAACCATAATAGGGTCCAAAATACGGTTCTACCTTTTTCTAAGTAATCAATGAGGACTATTCCTTGGATATCCCAAACACCAGTGGCCGTCATCCTGCAAGCTCATAAACTTTGCCTTCTTCAATACCTTTGTTTTTTGTTTTGACTGACGATTTGACTCTGGTATGTAATGATGGATCTAGGTTTCATCAACAGTCACATAGCCGGCCGGTGTGGCCGTGCGGTTCTAAGCGCTTTAGTTTGGAACCGCGTGACCGCTACGGTCACAGGTTCGAATCCTGCCTCGGGCATGGATGTGTGTGATGTCCTTAGGTTAGTTAGGTTTAAGTAGTTCTAAGTTCTAGGGGACTGATGACCTCAGAAGTTAAGTCCCATAGTGCTCAGAGCCATTTGAACCATTTTTGAACAGTCACATATCGGCGCTAGAATTCTTGGGCATTGCGATTAAACATCGCCAGACATTGTGTTCAAATGTGCAGGATTCCTGTGACTGTGAGCAATCACGGCACCCAGCTCGCACACAGCTTCTATATAGCCGGCGGCCGCTGTGGCCGAGCGGTTCTAGGCGCTTCAGTCCGGAACCGCGAACCCGCAAGGTACCACTCTACTGGTCGACGTCGGTGCCAACGTCTTGCTTCATCAATAATCTTCCCTTCATTCAAGTACTGCATCCCGCGGAGTGCATCCCTCATTGGGCCAAACAGATGGAAGTCACAAGACGCGAGATTCAGGCTCTGGCGTGTATGACGAAGAATAGTCTGATGAAATTGTGTGAGCTTCACTCACATGCGCAGATCAACAGAGGTGTCCAGTTGACAACGAGGTGATTTACTGTGATCCGTCGATCTCCTCGAATGAGAGTGTCCGCACGTTCCAACATTCTTGCGTGAGTCACAGCCATGTGCGGCCGGCCGGCACGCAGTAGATCGGATAGGTTGGCGCGACTTTTTTGCGGTAATGACAGATGTCTCACCCAACGACTCACCATGCTTTTCTCACTGCCTGGTCTCTGTAGACATCTCGTAAGTGCCTATGAATACTTGCGATGCTGTGGTTTTCCGCCAAAAGAAATTGAATGACAGCTGTCTGCAGCCATTTTGAAAACTACGTGTAGAGGCGCCACGTATAGGAACTTCATGAGACTCTACGGGCTCAAGCGGTAATATTCCACGATGTCTCACAATAAATTCCCATTTTTTTCAACAGAAATTAACAGAGAGATAAAAGATTTGTATTAGTTACTGAGCGCCCCACGCAGTTACTTAGGCCGCCGCAAGCGCGATTGTCACTCAAAGATATTGTAGTACGCATTCCCCAGGCGAGAACAGCTGTGAGGCGTGCGACTTGAGAGATGGGTAGGGAGCTGCCAACACGCGAGTTGTGCATCGTGAGCTCTGCGGCCACCCCGGTCGCTGTGAAAACAAGCTCAGCCAGGCGCGGCCGCGTCGACCTCCCGACAAAAGGCCAGCACCCATCCCGCCCCATCCACACGCGCACAAATAAGCCCCTGCCCCTACAAATACCCTCGCCGCCAGCGGAGAGGGGCGGTGCCCGGATTTAAACGCAAATCTAGCCACGCACCTAGAGCGCGCCCGGCGGGGCGCCCGTCCCACCGTGTTTGCTTAGCCGGCATCCGGCCCACCCAGACTCCCTCGTTTGTCTTTTGTTGCGGTATCAATAGACACAAAAACACTAACCCGCTGTCGGGGAGGCTCAAGAACTCCCCCGATCAATGCCCTGCAAAATTTCAAAGCAGTTTAAAATCATTTGTTTGACTGGCGCCAATGAAAAGACTATTCCAGTTTCCCTTCAAAGAGACCATTTAGCAAGTTCTCCGGCGTCGCTGGGAATGATCACCCACCGTTTACAAGTGAACCGTTGCTCGAATTCAGAAATAACTGGAACGATGTAGTTCGTTAACAATACCAGGTAAAGATGAAACTTAGTACATTCGTGGCCTAATCCCAATGTGCATGCGACACATTACTTCTTTTTCAGAGTATTTACTCAAACGGCACATTATTTCATTTTCAGGATATTTACTCATTAAGTACATTCTAAAACAAGACAAAAAAGCGACACACCAAAAGTAATTGTGCGCATGGGACAGAACTTAACAAACGATTACAATTTTAAAAAATTTGGACGATTTATTCAAGAGAACTAGCTTTACAAATTGAGCAAGTGAATAACGTGTTGGTCCACCTCTGACCCTTATCCAAGCAGTTATTCGTCTTCGTACTGAGTGACAATTGTTGTATGTCCTCCTGGGGGATATCGTCCCAGATTCTGTCCAATTTGTGCGTTACATCGTCAAACTCCTGAGATGTATGTTAAAAATTCTCTTCTATGTCTGTTAAAAGCCACAACTAATTTTGCTCAGGGCACTATCGCCAGAAATATCAAACGTATTCCAACGTAAAGAAATCCGTCTTACTCACGATGGGTGAAAAAAAATCTTTCTTTAATGTTATGCGATAGGTCAGTTAAACACAATGCTAATTAACTCCTTTTTTGTGAGGCTTGATGCTCAAGTATAGCTGCCTATGTGCAATGGCAGCGTGTACATTTATAGAAAATATTTTTTAATAAAACTGTACCTCTGGCCTAAAAATTGCATTGGAAAATATTACAAGACGCCGTTTTGTATTTATTGAGATTAATCACTTCCTTACTTTCAGAATTAAATGACTATAAAAAAGTTTTTATCATTTTATCATTAATGGCGTCGTTTCAACAATGCACTTACACAAAATGGCCATGGGATCATTGAATTATAACGTAACTAAATCATGGACAGGGAAGGTACTTCCTTGGTACTAACAAACACACACTACAGTAATTATTTGGATATATATTTAACAAAAATTATAACAAAAAAAATGGCTCTGAGCACTATGGGACTTAACATCTGTGGTCATCAGTCCCCTAGAACTTAGAACTACTTAAACCTAACTAACCTAAGGACATCACACACATCCATGCCCGTGGCAGGATTCGAACCCGCGACCGTAGCAGTCACGTGGTTCCGGACTGAGCGCCTCGAACCGCGAGACCACCGCGGCCGGCAAATTATAACAACGCTACAGATAATTGCATTAATTACAGACCGTGATTTATATGCGTCCGTCATCTAGGACATCAGAAGCAAGAAGATACAGAAGACAATGAAACAAAAAACGTGCTTTTCGCATATAGAGCTTCTTTATTGTTGAATATCGATCAGTTAATTTTGTACTCCTTTTTCTGGAGGCTATGCTATAGATGGTTGGAGGGTCCTACCCACAAGACCCCAAACGTTCTCAACTGGGGAGAAATCTGGCGATCTTGCGGGCCAAGGTAGGGCTTGGCAAGCTCGAAGGGCAACCAGTAGAAACTCCCACAGTGTGCGTGAGGGCAATATCTTGCTCAAGTGTAAGCCCAGCATGGCTTGCCACGAAGGGCAACAAAATATGGCGTAGAACAAATATCGTCGACTTAGCGCTGTGCTGTAACAGTGCTGCGGATGACAAGCAAAGGAACCCTACTATGAAAAGAAACGACGTCTCAGACCATCACTCATGATACTCGGGTTGTATGGATTGCGACAGTCAGTCAGTTGGTGTCTCACGGCTGTCTGGAGCGTCTCCAGGCACGTTTCCGGTCTGGAATGACACTGATTGAAGTAGAACTGCCTTCAGTGATGAGTCTCGCTTCGAGCTGATCTTCGATGACCAGCGAAGACGTATCTTGAGACGCTCCGGACATTGGTAGGGTAGCAACCTGTCAGCCGCCATATAGCCTGGCAACCAGGAGTGGTAGTCTCGGGTGCCATTTTTTTTCATAGTAGGACCCGTTTGGTCGTACATCATATCTACCGATCTCTGTTCCGTTCGGATAATTCCTTCGTGGTACGCCGTGTTTCTCTCTCCACTCTCTTCTCTCTCTCTCTGTCTCTCTCTCTCTCTTAGAGTGCATGCAACACTGATTTCCATTAGCCGTTATGCAAGCACTAAGAGTTATAATGCATTTTGTCAGTGCTGCTCTCACTTGTCAGCTGGAAACTCACAATTGGTAGAGTCTTTCGTTCTAGCACGGAATTTTGTATCCACACGTTATCTGATCAAAAGTATCCGGGCACCACTGTGTAATGCAGAATTTACCTTTAGATGTCACAAGAGGGAACACTCCAGTATAAAACGAGGGGGAGTGTATAGTTTATTCAGTAGAGAAGCAGAAACAGTAGAATGGGTAGGTCATTAGAGCTCAGTGATCCATAACGTTGACTAGTCATCAGATGCCAACTGAATAACAGATCCATAAGAGACGTTTCAACCCTTCTAAAGCTGCCCAAGTCGACTGTTGGTGAAGTGATTATGAAGTGGAAACTTGCAGGAACAGCCATAGTAAAGCCACGACCACGTTGATTTTAAGTACTGGCGGCGGGCAGAGAACGTCGAGCATTGTGGAAGGTGGTTGTACGATACCGCATGAAATCAGCCGGAGGAATCTCTGTTGAGATCCAAAGTGCTACCAGCAATCCAGCTAGTGCGTTGGGAAGTTTGTCATAAGTCACATACTTATATACATACATATATTAATACTTGTTCCATAGATCACGAATTCGACATTTCGTAATGATGTGGGATGTCTCACTTCAACATAAGTTTCCTTTACAGAAAATAATTAATCTTTTTCAGTTACTAATCCATATCAAAAAATTCATCTATTTAGTAGGAGGAGTTGTCATTCAGAAGTTCTTTTAATTTGTTTTTTAAATGTTGGTTGGGTATCTGTCAGGCTCTTAATGCTACTTGGCAAATAACCAAAGATTTTTGTGGCAGCATAATTCGCCCCCTTCTCTGCCAAAGTCAGATTAACCCAGAATAGTGAAGATCGTCCTTTCTTCTAGTATTGTAGCTATGCGCTGCGCTGTTATTTATGAAATGGGATGGGTTATTAATAAGTGAATATATGTATTGCGAAGGTACTGTGAATATCCCAAGTTACTGAAATATTTGTGTACAAGGTGAACTTGGATGGTCTCCACGTACACTATATGATCAAAAGTATCCGGACACCAGGCTGAAAATGACTTACAAGTTCGTGGCGCCCTACATCGGTAATGCTGGAATTCAGTATGGCGTTGGCCCACCCTTAGCCTTGACGACAGCTTCCACTCTGGCAGGCATACGTTCAATCAAGTGCTGAAAAGTTTTTTGTGGAACGGTAGTCCATTCCTCACGGAGTACTGCGCTAAGGAGAGGTATCGATGTCCGTCGGTGAGGCCTGACACGAAGTCGGTGTTACAAAACATCCCAAAGGTGGGATGGATTTAGGTCAGGACTCTGTGCAGGCCAGTCTATTACAGGGATGTTATTGTTGTGTAACCACTCCGCCACAGGCTGTGCATTATGAACAGGAGCTCGATCGTGTTGAACGATGCAATCGCCTTCCCCGGATTGCCCTTCAACAGTGGGAACCAAGAAGGTGCTTAAAACATCAATGTAGGCCTGTGCTGTGGTAGTGCCACGCAAAGCAACAAGGTGTGGAAGCCCCCTCCATAAAGAAACACGACCACACCATAACACCACTGCCTCCGAATTATACCGTTGGCACTACACACGCTGGCAGATGACGTTCACCGGACATTCGCCATACCCACACGCTGCCATCAGATCTCCTCATTGGGCACCATGATTCGTCACTCCACACAACGTTTTTCCACTCTCCAATCGTCCAATGTTTACGCTCCTTACTCCAAGCGAGGCGTCGTTTGGCATTTACCGGCGCGATGTGCGGCTTATGAGCAGCCGCACGACCATGAGATCCAAGGTTTCTCACCTCCCGTCTAACTGTCATAGTACTTGCAGTGGTCGTGATGCAGTTTGGAATTCCTGTGTGATGGTCTGGATACATGTCTGCCTGTTACACATTACGACCCTCTTCAACGGCGGGCGGTCTCTGTCAGTTGACAGACGAGGTCGACCTGTACGCTTTTGCGCTGCACGTGTCCGTTCACGTTTCCACTTTACTGTCACATCGGAAACAGTGGACCTAGGGAGTGTGGAAATCACTTGTACAGGCGTATGACACAAGTTCAAAAATGGTTCAAATGGCTCTGAGCACTATGCGACTTAACTTCTGAGGTCATCAGTCGCCTAGAACTTAGAACTAATTAAACGTAACTAACCTAAGGACATCACACACATCCATGCCCGAGGCAGGATTCGAACCTGCGACCGTAGCGGTCGCTCGGCCCCAGACTGCAGCGCCTAGAACCGCACGGCCACTCCGGCCAGCGTATGACACAAGTGACACCCAACCAACTGACCACGTTCGAAGTCCGTGAGTTCCGCGGAACACCCCATTCAGCTCTGTCACGATGTCTAATGACTACAGAGGTCGCTGATATGGAGCACCTGGCAGCAGATGGCAGCACAATGCACCTAATATGGAAAACGTATATTTTTTGAAGGTCCGGATACTTTGATCACATAGTGTATTATTCTGATCACACGCTTTTTTGCAATGAATATTTGTTCTCTTGATGATGTATTACCCCAAAATATGATGCCATATGAAAGCAGTGAATGAAAAGAGGCGTAGTAGGCTAATTTACTGACGTTTATCACCAAAATTTGCAATAACCCTAATAGCATAAATAGCTGAACCTAACCGTTTCAGCATATCAACCATGTGTTTCTTCCAATTCAATTTCTCATCAATGCACACACCCAGAAATTTTGAATATTCTGCCGTAGTAACAGACTTCTATTCATAGTCTATATTTTTCAATGGTGTTATGCCATTTACTGTACAGAATAACATATACTGTGTTTTCTCAAAATTTAGTGAGAGTCTGTTTCCAGAGAACCACTTACCAATTTTATGAAAGGCGTTATTTACAGTTTCCTCAGCTGATTCTTGTTTGTTGGGTGTGATTACTATTCTTGTCTTTTGGCATTTGCTAAGAGACGTGGAAGTTGTGTAAAAAACGACGCCATTGGATTGTTAATGATTGGAAACGCGTGATTTGGAGTGGTGAATCACGCTACACCCTATAGCCAAGGAAGGCTTTGGCTTTGGCGAAAGCTGGAGAACATTTACCGACTATCGTGCATGGTGCCACTAGTGAAGTCCGGAATGACTGTGTAACGATATGTGGATGTTTTTCGTGATTAGGGTTTCGTTCCCTTATTGCATATAGGAAAACGCTAATTTTGGAAGGATATGAACACATTTTACAGCGTCGTGTACTCCGTATAGTAGAGGAACAGTTTGGAAACATTGAGTGTATCAGCATGACAATGCACCCTGTGACAAAGCAGCATCTGAGAGACAATGGTTTGTTGACATTAACATTCCTGAAATGAACTGGCGTGTGCAGAGTGCCCAGTGGAACACGTTTGGCGTGAGTCAGGACGTTGTCTTCACTCCGGACCCCAACGTCCAGCATCACTACCTCCTCCGGTTTCGGGTCCAGAAGCAGAATGGCTTGCCATTTCTCCACAGACACTCAGACACCTCATTGCAAGTATCTCCAGCAGAGTTCAAGCCCACCCAATATTAAAGTCCACCAATAGGTGTCCGGATACTCTTAAACTGTAAGCTGCCTCAAGGCGCATACAACCTTTTTTTTTTTTTTTTTTTTGCCTTACCTTGATCAACGTACGAATTAAAGTAGAATCTTAGCCACTGGAAGGACGTAAGTTCTTATGAGCAACATATTTTTCTAAACAAAAGTAAATAAAAGTTATATAAATCCAGTATTACACTAAAATAATCTTTCCTCCAAATTTTAAAGTAGTGCCTAATAAAAATTTAAAAATGACGCGATGCAGAAGTAACTGAAATTTGTCTGAGCAGACTACAGTGTGGAAGAACACAAAAAGAAAAATTTGTCGGTGTGTCCATTTTCCGCAACAGTATATAAATATTCGTTTTATTATTTCATTGTACATATAGTAGTACAATATTTTATTTGATCTCTTTTGTGGTAGAGGCATCTTCAGTTGAGTTTTCAGTTACTCGTCCGTTCTGTCAAATTCAGTGTTTCCTCTCAACTAAGTTAGAAAGAGCATTTAATTTATAAGGCGATAGGCGTGAGGAAAGTAAATAATTTTTATATTGCAGCAAGAAAGAGCCGCTAGAAGTTATGAAACGAATAACAAGTTTTATCATAGAGACAGAATGGTAGAGACACATGATTACAAAGGAGATGTTGGTAGTTCCGTCTGTGGCCGGAAGAGGCCAGTGGCCTTTTAATTTGTAAATAGTAAAGGGAGAAACGCGTAAGTGTTGATGGGTTGGTATGAAGTTATCCGCAATAATACGAAGCATGCTGACGGAGAAGGGTACAAATCGTCGTTCTGCCATTTGGAATAAAATTTTTCCTCAGTTACTTAAAGTGAACGCCGCAGTGGTTCATTTGAAAAGGGTGTGACTGATTTCCTGCTCTATTACTGTTATGGCTGAATTTTTTTCTATGTCTATGTGACTGCATCGTAAACGAGATGGTAAGTCTCAATCTTTTTCCCTTTTGTTTAATCATGCATAACACACATATCTCTGTGGTAGGAACCTGTAAATGCGTTCTCAAAATGGTTCAAATGGCTCTGAGCACTATGGGACTTAACAGCTGTGGTCATCAGTCCCCTAGAACTTAGAACTACTTAAACTTAACTAACCTAAGGACATCACACACATCCATGCCCGAGGCAGGATTCGAACCTGCGACCGTAGCAATCGCGCGGTTCCGGACTGCGCGCCTAGAACCGCGAGCCGGCAAATGCGTTCTATGACGAAAAGAAAGAAAGACGCACCAGGAAGGAAGTATCCCAATGAGACGTGTAGCGTTGCTCTTGTGGGGCAAAAAAGAAAAAGAATTTTTTTTTTTTAAATGTCGAAAAACTGAATATTTTGGTGGGCCACTTGGCAACAGAATCAGGGACTGATTACACTATTATAATAACATACGTTGAGTATTAAATACCTGAATAAGAGAAACATTATCATTTCTGTGCATTTTTATATTCGCGATGTAGTCATACCCGGAACAGCACTAAGGGACAAGAAGATTTATAGACTTTAAAAGAAATGCAACAGTACACAATTAAAAAAAAGTTGGTTCAGAAAGAATAGGAAAACGATAATGTTCCTTCTGCCTCATGCTGCGTTCGACCCATCAGCGTGATCGTAATTTCTGGTGATGAACTAACACAAAATAATTATCATTCAAGTTAATGAGGAGGTTGAAATCATCAAGGTTAATTTACTAAAATAAGCACACTTATCTTCAAAACATATTTTTTTTAATGCTACGTACCTTTTCATATCAAATTACACTCGTGGAAATGGAAAAAAGAACACATTGACACCGCTGTGTCAGACCCACCATACATGCTCCGGACACTGCGAGAGGGCTGTACAAGCAATGATCACACGCACGGCACAGCGGACACACCAGGAACCGCGGTGTTGGCCGTCGAATGGCGCTAGCTGCGCAGCATTTGTGCACCGCCGCCGTCAGTGTCAGCCAGTTTGCCGTGGCATACGGAGCTCCATCGCAGTCTTTAACACTGGTAGCATGCCGCGACAGCGTGGACGTGAACCGTATGTGCAGTTGACGGACTTTGAGCGAGGGCGTATAGTGGGCATGCGGGAGGCCGGGTGGACGTACCGCCGAATTGCTCAACACGTGGGGCGTGAGGTCTCCACAGTACATCGATGTTGTCGCCAGTGGTCGGCGGAAGGTGCACGTGCCCGTCGACCTGGGACCGGACCGCAGCGACGCACGGATGCACGCCAAGACCGTAGGATCCTACGCAGTGCCGTAGGGGACCGCACCGCCACTTCCCAGCAAATTATGGACACTGTTGCTCCTGGGGTATCGGCGAGGACCATTCGCAACCGTCTCCATGAACCTGGGCTACGGTCCCGCACACCGTTAGGCCGTCTTCCGCTCACGCCCCAACATCGTGCAGTCCGCCTCCAGTGGTGTCGCGACAGGCGTGAATGGAGGGACGAATGGAGACGTGTCGTCTTGAGCGATGAGAGTCGCTTCTGCCTTGGTGCCAATGATGGTCGTATGCGTGTTTGGCGCCGTGCAGGTGAGCGCCACAATCAGGACTGCATACGACCGAGGCACACAGGGCCAACACCCGGCATCATGGTGTGGGGAGCGATCTCCTACACTGGCCGTACACCACTGGTGATCGTCGAGGGGACACTGAATAATGCACGGTACATCCAAACCGTCATCGAACCCATCGTTCTACCATTCCTAGACCGGCAAGGGAACTTGCTGTTCCAACAGGACAATGCACGTCCGCATGTATCCCGTGCCACCCAACGTGCTCTAGAAGGTGTGAGTCAACTACCCTGGCCAGCAAGATCTCCGGATTTGTCCCCCATTGAGCATGTTTGGGACTGGATGAAGCGTCGTCTCACGCGGTCTGCACGTCCAGCACGAACGCTGGTCCAACTGAGGCGCCAGGTGGAAATGGCATGGCACGCCGTTCCACAGGACTACATCCAGCATCTCTACGATCGTCTCCATGGGAGAATAGCAGCCTGCATTGCTGCGAAAGGTGGCTATACACTGTACTAGTGCCGACATTGTGCATGCTCTGTTGCCTGTGTCTATGTGCCTGTGGTTCTGTCAATGTGATCATGTGATGTATCTGACCCCAGGAATGTGTCAATAAAGTTTCCCCTTCCTGGGACAATGAATTCACGGTGTTCTTATTTCAATTTCCATGAGTGAACAATAGATGACCACTGTGGTTAAACACTTTATACATAACAGTCAAAATTTCCTCTTGATGCTGTCTGTTCGTAATTAGTTACAAGAAACTACATGTTTTCTGATTGGAAAAATAACAATTAGCGTATTCAATCAATATTTTCACATGAAATATAAAATACCGTTGCGGAACGCCTTTCATGGAATACAAACAGTAAAAGGTGAGGCGCCAAATGCCTCATTTGGCTTGAAACAACAGAATTCTTTTTATATCATTAATCGATACATGTACATAGAGATTTACAGGCACCGCGCAAGAACTGCAAAGATAAAGAATAATAGATTCTGTCACTGCTATGCGATGGCTCATTTCTTTTACTTTACAATTGTTCGCTAACTTTAGGCCATCAGGCGTGTGCTATTGAGCGTATATTAATGTTTGTTATGCGAAAATTACTAATATTACAGACGGAAATCAGTACATGTTGTGTGCAGAGAAACCAATGGTTACAACTTCGTAAAGATTGGATGATTTATTCAACTGAAAGAGCTTCACAAAGAAAGCAAGTCAGTAACGCGTTGGTCCACCCACGGCCTTGTGCAAGCTGTTATTCGGCTTGGCATTGATTGACGGAGTTGTTGGATGTCCTCCTGAGGGATATCGTGCCAAGTTTCGTCCAATTTTCGCTTTAGATCGTCATAATCCCGAGCTGGTGGACTGGGTGGACCTACCCAAAAGGCTAAAGTTGGGGGGGAAGTTCAGGCAAACTAGCAGACCAAGGTAGAGGTAGGCAAGCACGAAGACAAGCAGTAGAAATTCTCGACGTGTGTATGCAGGCATTAGTTTCTTGGAATGTAAGCCCAGGATAGCTTGCCGTGAAGGGCAACAATACAGGGCGTAGACTGTCATCGACGTGCTGCTGTGTTGTAAGAGTGTCGCGGATGACAACCAAAGGAGTCCTGCTTTGAAAAGAAATGGCACCCCATACCATCACTTCTGGTTTTCGGGCTGTATGACGGGCGACGGTCAGATTGGAATCCCACGGCTGTCGGAGGCATGTCCTGCTTTGAAAAGAAATGGCACCCCATACCATCACTCCTGGTTTTCGGGCCGTATGACGGGCGACGGTCAGATTGGAATCCCACGGCTGTCGGAGGCATGTCCTGCTTTGAAAAGAAATGGCACCCCATACCATCACTCCTGGTTTTCAGGCCGTATGACGGGCCACGGTCAGATTGGAATCCCACGGCTGTCGGAGGCATGTCCTGCTTTGAAAAGAAATGGCACCCCATACCATCACTCCTGGTTTTTGGGCCGTATGAGGGGCGATGGTCAGATTGGAATCCCACGGCTGTCGGAGGCATGTCCTGCTTTGAAAAGAAATGGCACCCCATACCATCACTCCTGGTTTTCGGGCCATATGACGGGCGACGGTCAGATTGGAATCCCACGGCTGTCGGAGGCATGTCCTGCTTTGAAAAGAAATGGCACCCCATACCATCACTCCTGGTTTTCGGGCCGTATGACGGGCGACGGTCAGATTGGAATCCCACGGCTGTCGGAGGCATGTCCTGCTTTGAAAAGAAATGGCACCCCATACCATCACTCCTGGTTTTCGGGCCGCATGACGGGCGACGGTCAGATTGGAATCCCACAGCTGTCGGAGGCATCTCCAGGCACGTCTGCGACCTTGAATCTCATTGACTGAAGCAGAATTGTCTTCAGTGATGAACCCCGCTTCGAAATGAGCCCCGATGATCAGCGGAGACGTGTTTGCAGACGGCCCACACCGCGGAAGGATACAACCTATCGCCCGCCATATGGTGCGACAGCCAGGATTGATGGTATGGGTGCGTAATAGGACCTATTTAGATGTCATCAGCGGCACCCTTACAACACAGCGGTACGTCGAAGATAGTCTACGTGCTGTTCTGTTGCCCTTCATGGCAAGCCATCCTGGGCTAAAATTTCAGCAAGACAACACCCGCCCACACATGGTGAGAGTTTCTATTGCATGTCTTCGTGCTTGCCAAACCATACCTTGGCCAACAAAGTCGCCGGAACTTTCGACGATGGAAAACGTCTGGAGCAAGGCCTTCCTACCAGTTTGGAATCCTGACGATCTGAAGAGCCATTTCGGCAGTATTTGGCACGATATCCCTCAGAAGGACATCCAGCAGAAATAACTGATGGCATAAAAGCCAGAGGTGGACCAGCGTGTTATTAAATTGCTCAATTTGTGAAACTCTTCATTTTCACTAAATCGACCATTTTTTTCTAAAACTGTAATCATTTAGCCGGCCGTGATGGCCGAGCGGTTCTAGGCGCTTCAGTCTGGAACCGCGCGACCGCTACGGTTGCAGGTTCGAATCCTGCCTCGGGCATGGATATGTGTGATGTCGTTAGGTTAGTTAAGTTTAAGTAGTTGTAAGTTCTAGGGGACTGATGACCTCAGATGTTAAGTCCCATAGTGCTCAGAGCCAGCTTTTGCTGTTATGTTTTAGTTTAGTTTTTTTATTGATTGCTTAATAAAGTAGGATCAGTTTATTCTATCTCTTGAGATTTTTTTTTAAAGCCAAAAAACACTTATCAGCTACTGAAGGGAGCTACAACACTAAGAAAAATCGCTTCTCGGCTTTTGACAAGATCAATTTTTATCTCTCTCGCATTCCTTTGTTTCTCAACATTCTCCTCAGCTCTTTCATCTTTGTAATACATGCTCTCTGGCGACTTGTGACGTCATTGTTCAAAGCCGACGGGTTGTATCCCCTGCTACACTAGACCCGAAGTAGTCAGAGTGCCACTAAATTCACTCAAGCTTCGCGAGAGAAGTAATTGCTTTTAAGTCTCCGAATTCAAAATAAGTGACCTAATCTCGATTTCTCTGTCCCTGTGCGGCTGCAAAATAATTTTATCTCTTTAGCTTTGGCTAGGTATAAATGTTTTGTTATGTTAGAGCTGAATCGTTGTGCTTTTTATGAAACAATAATGTATCTCAAGAATGGACCGTGGTGTCGTTAAGGCCAACTGTATTCCGTTACCTAGCAACGGTCATACGATAGAAGTCGCAAATGAAATTCACTGCTCTGATAATTTTGATTTATGTGAGTTAATTAAGAGACGTGAAGTGCATCTCTAGTTCATTTCTGGCCTCGGCACCTCAGCAGCCGATTACAATGTATGGTGGCCTGTACGGCGAAGGAGGAAGCCTTGGTTATAAGTGGACCAACGCAGCTTTCTGAAGTCGCCGACGCTATCGTACAAACTGTAAGTACGCTCAACGATGAGGTAATGGAATATGTTGCAGCAGGCCTTGAGACTCTAAACGTAGAATATAGCAGAGCCACGAAAAGGTGACGTAGAAATAACTGTAGGTACAGATAAGGACTGACAGAAACGAAAGGACAAATAACGGCGCACAAAGAGTAACGCCAAGATAGTATCAGAATGTAATATATACAAGGGATATCAGAATGTAATATATGCAAGGGCCTAACGGCGTACTGAATCAGATTTCAGTTACCCTGTGGCGCAAATCAACAGCGGCTGTATAATATAACAAGCAGCGGTCGTAATTTGTCTACGTAGCATGTTCTAGTGCAGTGACTGAAAGGAAGAATCATATCACGATCCTCTCCCAGTAAAACAATTTCGGAATACGTAGTTAAGTTTCTCGCCTTCTCTGTGTCATTCTCCGTTTCGTCACTGGGTGCCTGGAAAATTAGTTTTTGGCCCGTTTACGGATTTAACATAATATCACATCAAATTTTAGTTTCAAATTTATTGAACGTTTCACACATGCCTCTTCTTACACTCAGTATGGCTTTGTTCAGTTTTTGTTTCTCAACAAACTTTTGGCTTCGCTTAAATTTGCAATGTGGTTCTCTTCGCTCTCTAATGCTGCTGTTGTACGGTGATGGGTCTTCCCATCCCTCACAACTTTACTCGGCACGTATTTGTCTAAGCCGTATTAAACACGCAACGATGTTAGTCTCACAGCGATGAGTTGCTTGTCTGTTTAACTGCACAAAATAATTATAGGATAAAGCATTTAGAAGTAATTCGCAGGCACTTCCCACTGATCACTTGATTCCCCTTGTCTGTAGCTCGTAAGCTGAAAACTCTCCTAATCTATACGCGTTCGACAGTATGCGCTAGCCGGCCGCTGTGGACGAGCGGTTTCAGGCGCTTCAGTCCTGAACCGCGATGCTGCTACGGTCGCTAGTTCGAATCCTGCCTCGGGCATGGATGTGTGTGATGTCATTAGGTTAGTTAGGTTTAAGTAGTTCTAGGTCTAGGGGACTGATGACCTCAGATGTTAAATCCCATAGTGCTTGGGGCCATTTGAACCATTTGAGTACGCGCTATGTAATAATATCTTCCAAAACGCCACGCATTAAAATGAGGTTCTTCCGCGGCTCGTACCTCGGGTTCTATTGGTGAAAGGTACGTAGGGTCAAGTTTTTGTATGGACCATGCACTAGGGACCATTTGTATGCGCAACAGAAGGATCGTCTTAGTGTCACTATCCTGCAGTACATGGTCAAAATATGAATATACACACTTCTGCTATCTTAGGCAGATGGAGCAAACGGATTTGTTTCTTTTTGCATTAGATGTGGTATACGGTGGGCCTTAAGGGGCTTACGTAGACTCCTTTAGTCCATCGAGGCTTTTCTAGAAAACCCCAAAAAGAATTTTCTTTCACCACTATTTCGTACCAAATCTGAGCCGCGGATTTCGAGACGGGTACGCACAGCAGATGGCTTAAATTCTTAATATATATTCCAAAGATCCTGATCTCGAACAATGTTGAAAATTTTCTTGATATATTTATCCATTTCCGAGATACAGAGCCTCGAAATTACCAGTTCATGGGTGGTTCCTTAAGGCACTCCAAAGAATAGCGTTAAGTACATTCAAAATTTTTGTGCACCGAACATCCGGTGAGGTGAAATATTAGTTTTGCGTTATTTCAGTTTCACATAAGTAAACTACCAAAATTTTACCCATCTATAAAGTTCGTTTCATATGAGTGTCATGTCTTGCTATGCTAGGAAAATGAAGGGAGCCAGCGAAAAAATGCTTCTGTTTAAAAGACTCTTGACTGCATAATGGCGTACCAACTTCGTCACTCTACCTTCCTCAGCACCTTTAAAATTTACCCAACAGTTTTGGCTGCGGACATATTCGTGCTTTCCTGTGCTGAGAGAGGAGGAAGCACTAGTAGCGACAATGAGAAGAAAAGTAATAAATACTGGTATGTAGTAGACAGTGGTCGTGTTCTAGAAAAACCGAAGGAGGCAATGACAGTGTGAGAGGAAGAGGGGAATACAGTGGCAGTTGGACACTGTTGATAATGACAGAACAGTGCAAGGAAAAGAGTGAGAGAGAAAATGTCAGTGGGAGAGAAATAAAGAGGAGGAGAAATTAGAAGTGGGTGAGAGCCAGTGATAATGAGGGGTCTATAAAAAAGACAACGAGGAAGAGAGAGATAGTTACAGTGAGACGAGACAGCAGCAGAGGGAATGAATGAATGAATGAGATAGTAGCAGTGTGAGAGACGAAGGCGGTGGTGAAATGAGACGGTGGTAGTAGTAGGACAGAACAAATGAGACCGTGGCTGTTAGACAGAAGACAGTGGCACTCAGAGAGGCACTAAAGATAAAGACAATGAGTGAGTGAGAATGGGCAAGTGGGAGTGGATGGGTATAAGAGACTTACAGCGATGAACTATGGGGGGTGAACGAGTACCTGTTAGGAGAACTTGTGGGAATGAGGGGTGAGATGCATATTAAAACGAGCGGGAATATGTTCGCACGCCAAAATTTTAGAGAAAGTTTTTAAAGGTGCTGAGAGCCTTTTAAACTTGAGGATATTCGCTTTTTGTGTGCTCTGAAAGCAGCATTTTCCCAATGGTTGCTGTAATGTACTCGCATCCTTCTGAAACGTCACACCACTGTTGAACCAGAGTCAGATGGTTTATAAAGGGACCGAATCACCATGTATGATTCATATTTCAAACATTTATTTCCACTTATTACTTTGCAATCTTAATGTGTTCTGATCTCACTAGATATTACCCTATCATTTACAGCTATAAACAAGCTTCCACCAGTTGCCTTCAGTCTATCTTTGCGATATACAGTGCCAGACAGAAAACGTGAAGAAGGGGAGGAGGAAACGAAATGAAATTTCACGAGTTGGGAGGGTATGTTACACTACTGGCCATTAAAATTGCTACACCACGAAGATGACGTGCTACAGACGCGAAATTTAACCGACAGGAAGAAGATGCTGTGATATGCAAATGATTAGCTTTTCAGAGCATTCACACAAAGTTGTCGACGGTGGCGAAACCTACAACGTACTGACATGAGGAAAGTTTCCAATCGATTTCTCGTACACAAACAGTAGTTGACCGGCGTTGCCTGGTGAAACGTTGTTGTGATGCCTCGTGTAAGGAGGAGAAATGCGTACCATCACGTTTCCGACTTTGATAAAGGTCGGATTGTAGCCTATAGCGATTGTGATTTATCGTATCGCGACACTGCTGCTCGCGTTGGCCGAGATCCAATGGCTGTTAGCAGAATATGGAGTCGGTGGGTTCAGGAAGGTAATACGGAACGCCGTGCTGGGTCCCAACGGCCTCGTATCACTAGCAGTCGAGATGACAGGCATCTTATCCGCATGGCTGTAACGGATCGTGCAGCCACGTTTCGATCCCTGAGTCAACAGATGGGGACGTTTGCAAGACAACAACCATCTGCACGAACAGTTCGACGACGTTTGCAACAGCATGGACTATCAGCTCGGAGACCATGGCTGCGGTTACCCTTGACGCTGGATCACAGACAGGAGCGCCTGCGATGGTGTACTCAACGACGAACCTGGGTGCACGAATGGCAAAACGTCATTTTTTCGGATGAATCCAGGTTCTGTTTACAGCATCATGATGGTCGCATCCTTGTTTGGCGACATCGCGGTGAACGCACATTGGGAGCGTGTATTCGTCATCGCCATACTGGCGTATCACCCGGCGTGATGGTATGGGGTGCCTTTGCTTACACGTCTCGGTCACCTCTTGTTCGCACTGACGGCACTTTGAACAGTGGACGTCACATTTGAGATGTGTTACGACCCGTGGCTCTATCCTTCAACCGATCCCTGCGAAACCCTACGTTTCAGCAGGATAAAGCACGACCGCATGTTGCAGGTCCTGTACGGGCCTTTCTGGACACAGAAAATGTTCGACTGCTGCCCTGGCCAGCACATTCTCCAGATCTCTCACGAATTGAAACGTCTGGTCAAAGGTGGCCGAGCAACTGGCTCGTCACAACACGCCAGTCACTACTCTTGATGAACTGTGGTATCGCGTTGAAGCTGCATGTGCAGCTGTACCTGTACACGCCATCCAAGCTCTGTTTGACTCAATGCCCAAGCGTATCAAGGCCGTTATTACGGCCAGAGGTGGTTGTTCTGGGTACAGATTTCTCCGGATCTATGCACCCAAATTGCGTGAAAATGTAATCACATGTCAGTTCTAGTATAATATATTCGTCCAATACATACCTGTTTATCATCTGCATTTCTTCTTGGTGCAGCAATTTTAATGGTCAGTAGTGTATTCATCAAAAGTTTATGTTTCCCGGTGAAGGCATCACTCCAGATGCTGGCGTTTGTGGAGTGGTGTCAAAGGTAGTAATCCCATAGACGGCTGCCGACCAGTGGTCCGGTATAACACACAATGTTGCGGGGAATCCATTATTTATTTTCGTATGGGAGGCACCGATGTGAAGGGGTGCTTGGTGTACAATGCGACGCGACTGCTACGGTCGCAGGTTCGAATCCTGCCTCGGGCATGGATGTGTGTGATATCTTTAGGTTAGTTAGGTTTAAGTAGTTCTAAGTTCTAGGGAACTGATGACCTCAGATGTTAAGTCCCATAGTGCTCAGAGCCATTTGAACCATTTGTACAATGCGGCGATCCTCCCTTGTGGTGGTCAGTCGTTGTCTACTGGAACCCAGACGACAAGAATGTCTCGCCTCACTTTTCCATGCCGTTCAACATCGGGTGATCGTCATACCCGAATGCTCCACAAATCTGGATAGTGAACGATTCGACCAGCCGGCCGAATGGAGACTCATAATAAGGCTCCTTTCAAACTTCGAAGAAGGACATTTTGCTACCACGTTGTTTTTTGAACTACTTAATAATTTAAATTACAGCCTGGTGGAAAAAATTTATTACGTCTGTGGGGCCCACCCTGAATAACTGTCCGCCCCCGGTAGCTGAGTGGTCAGCACGACAGTGAATCCTAAGGGCCCGGGTTCGATTCCCGGCTGGGTCGGAGATTTTCTCCGCTCGGGACTGGGTGTTGTGTTGTCCTAATTGTCATCATTTCATCCCCATCGACGCACAAGTCGCCGAAGTGGCGTCAACTCGAAAGAACTGCACCCGACGAACGGCCTACCCGACTGGTGGTCCTAGTCACTCGACATTTTATTTACCCAGAAGAACTGCTGACAATGCTGTCCGACTCGAGTATACGACATCTACGTGCCCTTGTCAGTGATTACATCACATATGACGCTGTTAACGCCTCTTATACTCCCTACCCGACCTGGTAACAATACTAAAAATGAGCAAAGCTTACGCACTGCGGTGAGTATTCTAGCTGTCTCAGGGAACTGCAGCTCTGTTAATAACTCACATACCCGCCGATGATGCTTATGTGTGTGAAGTTACAATGACATCCGACCAAGTCTTCTGGCTGCTTAACTTTTTTTCAGTAAGTATGGGTTCCAAATGGAATTTAAGATTTCGTTTTATTCGCTTCTTTCATCCAGCTGTCAGTTCCTAGTACTGTGTGAGCGTTGACACTGTTTATAAGCGCGACAAGTTGTAGAACATTTTTCATGGACGCTTCTGCAGTTACTGAATACTGCAGCTTTTCTTCACCTTCGATGAAAGTGCTGTCTAGGGCGATGTAGGCCCGTGAGCAAGCTGAGATCAAGTATGACGCTCCAACTCGTTTGTCAGGCAACTGACAGATAGTGTATAGGATTTCGCCAGAATTTCTACTGATTTTCAGAGGATCAAATTCTTGACTTTTCCATTACATCAACTCGTTTGTCAAGCAGTTGACAAGTAGTGTATAGCACTTAGCCATGGTTTTTACTGATTTTCAGAGGATCAGATTCATGACTTTTCCATCACCTCTTCGGGTAAAATCATGACCTCAGAAAATATGCGTTGTTTAAAAACAAAAACAAATTTTAATGTACCTAAAATCCATTTGAAATGAAAACTGAATGTAGTGACCCTTATATCACTTAAACTGTATGTCAACATGAATAATGTATGACTATGTATGACTTGTAGTGTACCATTCGTAAAATGCTACAAAAACGATGAACTCTCACTTAAGATGGGGATGGATATCTTCAGATCCATTTATCTTTACATCAGTTAAAATACAAATTGTCTTAAAATACTAATGTAGTGAAAAAGTATAATTTTCCTTAAGACACTATAACAATTACGGAAGTACAAAATTTATGTCAGATGTTAAATTTCACAGTAAAAGATACAGTTTTTAGGCTTCTTAGCTTAACTTAAAATTTCAACCTCTAAAACTTACTTTACTTTTTCTATAATCATTCCTTTTTATCTTAGGGCTATTTTCATTTCATTAACTGTTGTTCTTTTTCGAGACTTTTAATTTCTTTAGTGAAGCGATCTCCACACCTAGTATAACTGATTTTGTAATGCCCACGTTCATTTGTTTTTCTCTATGAAGTAAACTGCCCAACGATTGCATTGCCTTGTAAACACTTCTTCCTGGAGCAACCATATCTTTCTCTTAAGTTTCCAACTGAAACTTCTTTGTTAACAGAAAAGCCTCTATCAATTGCAGCATGACATCTCTGGTACTGACTTAATGAAGTCATGATTCGCATTTTGCAGTAAATTCATCAGAAAGTGATCATATTCGTCCTTCTCAGGATTGAATTGTTTCAGTAGTTTCTCAGAATATTCTTACAATTTGAAACATTCTGTCTTCACCAAGTTAGCTATTGATGGAGTCATATGTTTGACACAGATTCTTCCAATACAATTGTCATTCGAGAATTTCTCAAAAAAGGAAATCTGCATAACCTCAAGTGAGAAACTTACGGCACGTTTGATGATCTTTAATATCAAATGACTTTTCTTACCAATTTTTTGATACTGACACTGCAAAATACCTGTGCACTCATTTCTGAAAGTTAAGGATATCCTTTCCCGTGATGTTGTTGCTAACAGCAGTAACACCAAATCCAGTATCTACATAATGACTTGTTTTATGGTTACATGCTATGCTAAAATCAATGTTTTTGTATTCTGCCACATCATCTGATTTACGGCCAGGTTTCCTGGAAGGTGTGAATAGGTTGAATTTGTCGTCTAAAAATATAATTCAAGTTTAAATGGAGGGACCAAATGTGAATTTCAAGATCTGCAAGTATTTCTAATCATTGAAGAAGATAATCAACCAGAAATGTTTTATTGTGGAACTTCTTCACTTCATGTAGTGAATGAAGTTTTGAAAGCCACTCATGATAAAAGCAGTTGGAAAGTTGATGAATTTCTTATACCTCCTATCTGGTAGTTAATGAAGGATTGTCTTTGAAGAAGGGCAACCATCTGAAATATCACTGGTTTTTGACAAGTTTTCTCTCAATTTTTGTTCTGTAAGATGCATTGAAAATGAAAATAGCATTTGGAGAAGTGTGTCGCTGAATCAGATACAAGACCACCAAAATCCAGAACTCTGAACAAATTAAACATCATTTAGAAGACAAATTTCCTTTGAAGTAAACTTTGTTTCTTAGTTCATAAAGAAAATTGTTATAGAAACAGCGATAAATTCTAGGCTTATCAAGGCCGTTATTACGGCCAGAGGTGGTTGTTCTGGGAACTGATTTCTCAGGATCTATGCACCAAAATTGCGTGAAACTGTAATCACATGGCAGTTCTAGTATAATATATTTGTCCAATGAATACCCGTTACCATCTGCATTTCTTCTTGGTGTAGCAATTTTAATGGTCAGTAGTGTATCAGATTTGTAACATTACGTTGTTTCACTGTGGTGACAGCTGCTGTTCAGATTGCTTCGGCAGATGCAGTACGATGCACCATCGTCGCCAGCAATCATTTACAGTGACTGCATTCCTGCCAAGCTTGCTGCAGTATAAAAGAAGGAACATCCAGCTTCTCGTAGCCCTGCTACACGACCTCGTCCAAATTTAGTTTTTGATAGTGGTGACTGTGCCTTAAAGGCATTCTTGACTAACATCATCTCGCCAGGTCCAATCTCAATCGCTCGCGACCGTTACAGCGAGTACTTAAAACAAACCTGATTTGCAGCCTCATAGTGGCGCTACTAGCGCCTTTCTTTTGCGACTGGCGCAAAATTTGAACAGAAATCATGTTTGAAATGTAGAAACACACGTACCAACTTTCGTTCATGTCGCACAACTCCTTTTTGGTATTGCGATTTTTTTCCGTGAGTGTAAATATACAAACAGAGGAATAGCAGACGCTGCCACACTCGCAAAAAAATACGACTGCATTCCGCAACATCAAAACATAGCACACGATGTGTAAGAGGTTCTACATGTATTGTGTTTCAGTGAAATACAGTGTACAGAATCAATCACCTGTGCGTGGAAAAACGCTGTGAATAAAATAGAAAACAAAAAAAATGGGGATAATAATAGCAATTCAATACTGTTTAATACGGTTAATTTAAATCATGAGAACTGTTCACGATCTTGGCAAATAGATCTGTATGAAGAGCCTCATTATTACAGTGACCACTGAAGATGCTTTAAAAATAAATCTAAAACGTCTGGTCTAAGTAAGATTTTAATTGCAGTCCAAAAAGGAAGTGTATATCGTACATTACTAACGCGAGTACGTAAGGGAGGGAAAGAACAAAAAAGGCTACATCTAGAAGGAGAGTGATCTACTTTCGCAGCCGGAGCAAAATATTTTGCTGTAGTTCCAGACAGTCGACACTCACTGACGCGGAGGAATACAGATCATCATCTTTAGACGACTAAAGAAGCCGAAAAATGTTCGTCATTTGATTAATTCTACATTTATAGATCTGTCGTATTGCGGTAGCAAGTAAAAAATGATTAAATATTCTAACTCTGCTTTGAGGATCCAAGGAGATAAGGAGAAAAGTGAATCTCTCGACGATGTCTTTTATCAATGAAAACGAGACAGACGGAAAAGTAAGTAAACTATTTAGTATTTCAGAAGTAATCGCCAAAGCTGTTAATACAATGATCCCACTGTGAGAGAAGATGGTCTTTGCCTTCATGGGAAAATGTTCCCGGTTGCCTATGGACTCGTGATTGTACCCAGACGGGCAGCTCTTTGTCCGAAGAAACTGACGGTCACGAACGTTTTTCTTCGGCTGCCTCGCCTTGAGAAGGTTATCTGCCCTACATGTGAAGAAAGTGAGCCTGCTTTGGAAAATGTTGCCTAACCATATTGTGAACTATGTGAGATCTTTTGTTAAATGGCATTACTTTTTAGCTCAGCTGTGGCATTTTAGATCCCTCTGCGCCTACGTCGTATTGTGTCGTTACGGCGGTCTGGTCTTGTGAGCAAGAGGCGCTTGTCATGTTTTCGCAAACTGTCATGAACTTAATCAAGTTTGCTGTGGCCGAGCGGTTCTAGGCGCTTCAGTCTGTAACCGCGCTGCTGCTACGGTCGCAGGTCCGAATGCTGCCTCGGGCATGGATATGTGTGATGTCCTTATGTTAGTTAGGTTTAAGTAGTTCTAAGTCCAGGGGACTGATGACCTCAGATGTTAAGTCCCATAGTGCTCAGAGCCGTTTGAACCATTTTGTAATCAAGTTTATTGTGTACTCGCCAGATTACTGAATGACGTGACCGGGTTCTAGTGTCTCTAAAATCATTTTCCAAATTTCGCCTTGTAAGTTTCTTGTCCTGGTGTTTGTTACGACTGCTAGTTTCCTTTAGGGTGCCTTGTTTTATTGCCTACTGTTTGGTGTCTTGCATTTTAATGAAAGCACCGTTAGTCAGCCTCTGCTTGTATTGGCATTTCATTGTGTTTCGCCCTTAATGCTGTTTCAGCTGATTTTATATTGTTGCCTACTGAAGCTTGTGCTTTGGCTTATATCTGTGTTGAATGGTCATTTGTTACCTTGTAAAATGAGCCGCGAGTCATATTTTTGCCGTGCCTGTAGTTACCTTGCTGCACGTCGCGCCTAGCCGATTCTGTGTTTGTAGTAAAGGAGTTTTGCTATTTGGGGAGCAAAATAACTGATGATGGTCGAAGTAGAGAGGATATAAAATGTAGACTGACAATGGCAAGGAAAGCGTTTCTGAAGAAGAGAAATTTGTTAACATCGAGTATAGATTTAAGTGTCAGGAAGTGGTTTCTGAAAGTATTTGTATGGAGTGTAGCCGTGTATGGATGTGAAACATGGACGATAAATAGTTTGTACAAGAAGAGAATAGAAGATTTCGAAATGTGGTGCTACAGAAGAATGCTGAAGATTAGATGGGTAGATCACATAACTAACGAGGAGGTATTGAATAGAATTGGGGAGAAGAGGAGTTTGTGGCACAACTTGACAAGAAGAAGGGACCGGTTGGTAGGACATGTTCTGAGGCATCAAGGGATCACAAATTTAGCATTGGAGGGCAACGTGGAGGGTAAAAATCGTAGAGGGAGACCAAGAGATGAATACACTAAGCAGATAGGATGTAGGTTGCAGTAAGTACTGGGAGATGAAGCAGCTTGCACAGGACAGAGCAGCATGGAGAGCTGCATCAAACCAGTCTCAGGACTGAAGGCCACAACAAAAAAACTGCCGTTTTTTCTTTGTTCTCGCCGCGAGATTTGGAACTTACATCAGTTAAAAATTTTCTGTTTTCAAAATTGTATGGGATTATATGAAATTATTTTTCTCTTTAAACGTTTAACCAAAGAAACTTCGCTTAGAGGTGATCTACAAAAATGGTTCAAATTGCTCTGAGCACCATGGGACTTAACTTCTGAGGTCATCAGTCCCCTAGGACTTAGAACTGCGTAAACCTAGCTAACCTAAGGACATCACACACATCCATGCCCGAGGCAGGATTCGAACCTGCGGCCGCAGCGTTCGCGCAGTTCCAGACTGAAGCTCCTAGGAGAGGTGATATGTAATAGAATTTCGCCTATAGGTTGGTTGACCATTTGACTGTAAATGTTATTAATGGATTTCTTGCGTCTTTCATTGCGAATTTCAGGCAAACCTTTAAGCACTTTCACCGGTTGTAAAACTTGTTTGCGTGGACACCGGTCGTTAAGTCAGTGCCTGTCTTGCTTTTTAAAGGTCTGTTAAAGTTCCCTGTAAGAAAAATTTTTAACTTTTGGTTATAATTATAGCTTTAGTTGTTACGTTCTTAATTTGTAACTGCTTTTGATATTCTCGTCGGTACCACTTATTTCACTGTTCTAAGCCGCTGGTGCAGTTGTTGAAAACGATTTTGATTTGGCTTGCGCCGTTACCTTGCTAATTGTATTGCACCCTGCTGTCCTATGTCTACTTGTAACTTAATTAGCCCTTAAGTCAATTAGCAGTTGCTAAGTTCAGGTTTGTATTGTGCCTGTTCGCAGTCCTTAGTTACTTATTGTTGAAAATGCTAAGTTTGTCAGAGGGTTTAACAGCAACTGTTAATTGGCTTTGAATTACAAGTTATATGTGGTGCAACTATGGGAGGCACTAGTAATTTGGACTTACGCCGTTTTTTTTAATTTTCTTGGTTGGTCCTTCTATTGCAACTTTTTTGAACTTTTAATTCTTTGTTTCCGGTCATTCCGTTATTGGCGTATTTTTCTACTTGTAATGCTTTTAATTCTTTTTAATAAACTGTTGTTAAAATGTGATTTATTTTGTGGTCCCAGCACTTTTCCACTCTCCAACCAGCTCTCAACCCCCCCATGGTCGTTACGAGCGACGGCCTCCTTCGTGCTTTTCGAGAGGAGTAGACCAATGCTGCCTCCCCCTCTCAGCATCTTCATCAGTACAAAACACGACACTACATATACACACAGTTATCTACATAAGAAAATTACACATAGCTTTCAAAAATGGCTACGCCAGACAGTGAGCGAGACGAGTATATTGCTGTGTCGTTCAAACTCATTATAACGGTCAAGATGGCTGAAACAAATCTGATTTCTGGAATGAAATTTTGTTTCTTCCTAACGGAATACTAGAACATTGAAAAGCGATCTATAGTGATGTAGAGCTTGTGAAAGTTTAGCGTACAATTTTTTTACAAAATACTTGTCGATAAGTGCACTTAATGTGAAGAGGAAGTCTAATGCAACATTCACATAGATACCCTTTAACCGGGGCTACACCTGAGTAAAGTAACACTGTGGCATCTGCATTGCTTTTCACTCCAGACGAAAGTTCCTGTAAAAAACGCATACTTCACAATGTAAGCAAAACCCTTAGTAACTTGAATATCTCACCGCGTAAAAAGCTGCAGCTGTTAACTACAAGGAAAAGTGCTCACCGCTTCGCGAGCAGTGATTTGTTAAAAAACTTCCTTCGATGTTTCCGACGGTTTTTTGAGATATTGGGAGATTCTACGTTAGTGAGAAGCTGTATTTCGTATCGGAAGAATCGTTAACGTTGGTAGATATAGAATCTTTCAAAGATCTTAGATCACAATTATATTCTCGCGGTCCGTCAATAAAATTATTTTGAAATGGAAAAATTTGTAATTTTTTTCCTTGAGTTTGGTAGTACTCCCCACCCTCTCACCACAGTGATCGAGAAACAGGTTAATCGGTTATGGGAGGAAGACAGTTTAAATCTCCGTCGGCTCAACACGTCTGGAGACGATTTACAATACTTACCCTAAATGGGTTTTTGATCACTCCTACGGATGACTCCTTAACACTTCCAGTTATATTGAACCAATGCCCTACCTTGAATTACCGCGCTGTCTAAGAATGTTAGTGTCCAAAATCTTTCTCCTGCTTCCTCAACCCCATCTGCGTTTCAATTAGAGTGAATATGCAATAAACTGCTATATTGGTTTTGGGTGCCCTTTAGTCCACACTCATCAACATTTTCTTCACTTTTCCTTCTTTCTTTTCTCTTTATTTCAGCCTTTTTTATCGTTCAGCTTGTGCACAAATTGTGTATGCGTGTGTTTTGTACCCTCCTTGCGCACTAGTAACTGCTGCATGTTCAGTTTGGTATGCGCACCAGTCTCCACTTCTATCACTGTCTTTGGTTCATACGTGACATATGTGTATTGGCGGGGTGGGGGGTGGGGAGGGGTGGGGGGGGGGGTGTCTTTGGACTCTTCAAAACTTCACTACGACATTGTTGTCAAGTCACACTCGAGGTTTTTTACGAATCTATCTTACACCACTGTCTTAACTCATCAAAAGTGGCATCAATTACTTTTTTGCTTTTATTTATTCCATTTAAGGCGTACCAACAAGGTAATAAAATAGTTTCAGCGTTTTTCTATCTTAGCGTATCTATTAATGTTCATAGACCAATTCGTACGAATTTGTGCTTTTCATTCCCATTCATAAAAGGGTATAGAATAACTGACAGGACTGTTACACTAAACCTCCATCACCACCGTGTCCACCACTATTGCCATCAAACTACGAAATTGGCCATTCTGCCGATAGTCTACATCGATAAAGAAGTCATAGTCAGTTTATAAGTCTTTTATGTTTCCGACAGTTTAAATGAGTGGCTTAATCGACAGCAAAATAAGTAAGCAGAAAGGGTAAAAATGGCCCAGAGTGCTTAAGGGAAACTATGTATTCCTCGAAACAATGGCTCCTCTGTATCTGAAAAGGAAGGTATGCGTTCCTCTCTTTGACTTCCCGTATTGAGAATGTAATGTAATGGAACAACCATGCAAAAGCTGAGACTTACTCAGCGAAAAATGGAGAGAGGCGTGTTGTGAATTGCTAGGAGAGACTGGAAAACAAATGGATTGTGGAAAAGATTGGAATAGTCGACATAATTAAGACTGTAATGGTAATGGAAGTGGACGACACATGGTGGGTGTTCAAAGAAAATTCTTTGCTGGATTCTAATAGACAAGAAAAGACGGAGACAGGCGAACTAATGCAAGGTGAGCAGGTACCAGTGAGAAAGTGCTGTAGCAACATGGATTTTGTTGTACCTTGGCCTCTTGCCAGGCCTTGTATCATTTTTCAGTGATGACGTTCACTGCAGTCATTTCATGAAATTACAAAAATTACGCCAGAAAATTATGGTTTTTCTAAATGTGAAAATATGTTCGAAGGTCATGTACCCAGGAACAAATATTCCAATGAAATTTAAAAGCGTCGCTATCGAAAAAGTCTTGTCAGTACTTTGTTTAGTCGCCTATCTGCTACATTATTGCTCTGTTACACATCAATAATCAATAAGTGAAATCAAATTAAGATGAAATATTATCAGAACCAGTTACAAGCTAAATACATTTTGAAACGGAGGCTACTGGAAACTAAAACAAGTCTCCATTTTCAGTACAGGTAAAATTATTAAGACATTAACGAAAATCAATTAATTTGAAAATATCGCCTCTTCTATGGTAAAAGACCTTCGTCTGTTTCAAGATGGAGCACTGTCGACGAAGTACTGTCTAATCATCCACATGTTATATAACTAGTTTTTAAAATTTATACAATTTTACTTGTAAGTGAAGAATTAATAATATATTCCAAATAGCTTTAACATATTATATAGCACTTAAAAGTGTAGAGCTCAAAATATTTCCAAATGCTGTACAAAACGCAACCAAACATCTAGCAACAGCAAAGACTGTAGAAAATGCTATAAACTGCTTATGGCGGTCTCTAGTGCGCATTTCTTCAAATGCTTCACTAGACTGAAGTACAGACGAAAAAACACGAAGTGTTTCTAGGTGCACTACCTACTTTCTCCTCTAACGCTGGTCCCAATCACTACCGTTGGCACCACTTACACCACTGCTATACCTTATTAATTTGTCAGCTCTGCCACTTTGCCTTATTTTGCAGAAATGTGACAGTCTAGATCAGTTAAATATGTCACTCTAGATTAGCTGAAAGCTGTACTGTGATTTAGTAAGTATTCTGTAGTAAAGTTGGCCGTATCTGCTTACAGATCGGAGCAGCAAACTTGGAACCTGTCAATCTGCTAGTCAGATGATATTGAGACACCTTTTGTCAATCATCATGGATGTGTGAGGCCAACTGGGCTCGAACCATCAAGGTAGGTGTCTCGTCGCTGCCAGTGTACGCAATATTCATATCAAATGTGTGCTCAAAAGCAAATGAAATTGCCCTTCTTTGTTATTAAGTTGGGAGAACAGTAAGGTTGTATAATTATAGATGCTCATATAAATGTTGTATTAAAATATCAACTTCCTAAAACATCATAAGAAGAAAAATAATTCTTCTAATATTCTCCGCATATGGAATAGTGAGCGATGTTGTGTGCGTACTTCCCTTCAAACTGAGCGTTACATAGTTCTCGCTATGCTATTTTCTATAGTTCAGGAAGGTAGCAATCAAGTGAAGTGATGGACTAAGATGGTAGTTAAGTAGTGGATCATTGTTACCACGTGGTATCCTGGTAAGGCACACACGTGTAAATATGTTTCAGATGGTTTGTAGGGGTATGCCGATGAAAGAAAGTGAAACAAATTTACCATATATAAAAACGTATTTTAGAAAATTGTGGCCGGCTAGAAATTAATGCAGTATCTTAGATGACTTTTGACTGGTCTCGAATTCTGAAAATACATCTCCAAACGAATATTAGGGTTATTATATTGATCATTCGTATGCGCTGAACAGAAAGAATTATAAATACGACAAAATTGTAAGGGGATAGGTCATGCTCTTGTTACGAGGTTTGTTTACGAATCACTTGGAATGTGATCCCTAATGACGAATGACGAAATTGGCGCGCATGCAGTCACTATGATGCCGCTCCATCTCGTCTGCGCCGAATCAAAATGGGGCCATCATTTTCAAACAAACAGAACCTGAATTCGTCCAGCAACACTATCTGATGCCATTCCTGTGCCCAATGACATCGTTCCATACACCATTGCCATCTAGGATGTTTGTGCTGGAGGTAGGTGGAGAAGTGGCCGACGCGCACGTAACCCTTGAAATAATAAGCGGCGTCGGACTGTCGCCCCTGATAGTGTACAATGTGTTACACTATTCCAGTGTTGCACCAGAGCCGATGAGGAAGCAACTCTGTCCTGCAATGCTATTCGGCTGAGGTGTCGACCATCTCTGTGGGTGGTCTGGATGGCGTGACCTGACCAATCTTGTCCTATTCGACGACCTTCCGTGAACCATTCTGCACACACCACTTACACTGCCGAAACACTTTGTTCTACGCGAGCAGCAATTTTCCAGATGGATACTTCACATTCTCTCATGACAATAATGCGCCCTGTTTCAAACTCACTGGTGTGACGGTACAGTTCGTGCATATGTCTGCGAGGCATCCTGCATGTCTGGTCAAGTCACACTGATCCATTACTTTCGGTTAATAGCGACAACGAGAGTCGCAGACACATTTTAACTGTGGGTGGTGCGATATCAATATTGTCCCTCAATCCGCTGGCAGACATGGTTCAAATGCTAATCATTTCTGTTGAACATACTATTGTACATGTCCTGTGAATATGAGCGTCCTATCTCTAGTCGTTCAAGGTGGTCTATTATTTTCTGAACATCAGTGCACGTTTAGAAAGCATATCCATGCCGTGATGCAGTGGTTTTCAGTTTTTAATAACGTGTATATACAGAAATAAATCAATAATAATTGTAAGCGTACCTTCTTATTTTCTGTATGCTGAAAGTTACATGAAACTGACCAGTTTTACGTCACACCCACACATTCCATGGCGCCTGAATTCTCGTTCCTACTTGTTACTTTGTTTCTTATCAGAGGATGGCAGCAGTAGTTGGAAGTCCTCATTTTTACCGAAAGATTCAAACACTGAATGAATGCGTACGATTACCCGCTGCGTGCAGTTACTTAACTCAACCTAGCATGTTTAAAAAAACATTACTGTTTGGACGTTGTTTTGTTTTCGGAAATTTTAAACTTGACTTACAGGAAACGAAAGAATTACACACATTTCGGGAAACAATTTATATTTTTTATGTAGCCAAACGTCTTATTGGATTTCTGGGTTCCATGAAATTAGCTTAAGCTGTTGCAGAGAAGGATAACAAATCGTTCTTCCCCAGAAATAATATTACGTAATTTTCTGACGTGGAGAAGGGTAAAGCACTCCAGAAACTGACGTGAATGACGACTGTTGTCCCCAACGGGCAAACTCCTCGAGAAACCGCAAATTTGGGCTCTTTCCGCTACATTTCACTCCAAATGGACTCTGCCAAACATTTGAGGGGAGGAGAGAAGGGACCGCAATTCCGCGCTTTTATCGTTCGTGCCAGCCACCTTTATGAAACTTACTCCTAAAATAACGTCATTTATCATTTAATAAATATATATAAAAAAGGGAGCCGATCCTGAAAAGGAGCCGGGAGAAAAATTGGGTGCAGCCGTTGATGATAGTGTGATGGAAGGGGGGGAGAGAGAGAGAGAGGGGGGGTGAGAGAGAGAGGGGTGGAAGGGGATGTAAGAGGGGGATAGAAGGAATGGCGAAGCGGCAGAGGTGAGGGGAAGGGAGGGGGTGGGTGAGACAAGCGCACGCATAACACAAACGATGAGAGGGGAGGCGTACAAAAGAAAGGGTAAAAAAAAAAGATTTTGGCGGATATGATTTTTTTCCTGCGCGGTAGTCGTGCGAGGGATAGGGATGTGCAGATAAAGAGAGATAGGGGCGCGGCTGGCTCTGCCTTGGCGCTGCGCTGCGCGGAGCAGAGCAGAGAGGCGGATTTTCTCCCATTAATCAACGTATTGATGAAATTTAATTTGTCAAACGCAGGCCCAGATTGAGTTGTAAGTGGCGGCCCCCGGCCCCAGCAAGGCACGGCCCGCCGGCTGAAAGGATTGATTCTGGAGAGAGAGGACAACAGCGCCGCGCCACGCCGCTCTCTTTTATTTTTGCTGCCGCCTGCCTCCTTGCTCTGCTTTCGGTTTTTTGTCTCTCCCGCCCGCGCTGAACGCGCTCGTGCGCCGCCTAGCTTGAGGGTTTCGGTACTAGTGGATGTCCTATCCACTCTCTGGCAAGAAAAGCAACCTTCATAACAAGTCTACTGCAGCATTTGTCTATTAACAGCAAAGTGTCTCAGGATAGTCTGAATTATGACCATACAATACAATGCACTAGAACTGTTTGCTATACCCGCTTTCTGTTACGTTGTCTACAATACTAAATGGAACGCAAATCGGTTGCAGAAGTTCCTGCAGCCTAAAGATAACCACTGCCTGGACGAAACTTGTTACGATATTGAGTAATACTCACGTGTCGTCAAAATTCCATATATAAAAAAGCCTCCCCTTTTGTTTATTTGTTTCTTTGAAATTCATACAAATCTGCAGGTTTATTCCGATCTTGAAGAAATTTTGCATACTTTACTTCAAGAAAAGAGGAAGATCACTGTCTACATAATACACTACTGGCCATTAAAATTGCTACACCACGAAGATGACGTGCTACAGACGCGAAATTTCACCGAAAGGAACAAGATGCTGTGATATGCAAATGATTAGCTTTTCAGAGCATTCACACAAGGTTGGCGCCGGTGGCGACACCTACAACGTGCTGACATGAGGAAAGTTTCCAACCGATTTCTCATACACAAACAGCAGTTGACCGGCGTTGCCTGGTGAAACGTTGTTGTGATGCCTCGTGTAAGGAGGAGAAATGCGTACCATCACGTTTCCGACTTTGATAAAGTTCGGATTGTAGCCTGTCGCGATTGCGGTTTATCGTATCGCGACATTGCTGCTCGCGTTTGTCGAGGTCAAATGACTATTAGCAGAATGTGGAATCGGTGGTTCAGGAGGGTTATACGGAACGCCGTGCTCGATCCCAACGGCCTCGTATGACTAGCAGTCGAGATCACAGGCGTCTTATCCGCATGGCTGTAACGGATCGTGCAGCCACGTCTCGATCCCTGAGTCAACAGATGGGGGCGTTTGCAAGACAACAACCATCTTCACGAACAGTTCGACGACGTTTACAGCAGCATGGACTATCAGCTCGGAGACCATGGCTGCGGTTACCCTTGACGCTGCATCACAGACAGGAGCGCCTGCGGTGGTGTACTCAACGACAAACCTGGGTGCACGAATGGCAAAACGTAATTTTTTCGGATGAATCCAGCTTCTGTTTACAGCATCACGATGGTCGCATCCGTGTTTGGCGACATGCCGGTGAACGCACATTGGAAGAATGTATTCGTCATCACCATACTGGCGTATCACCGGGCGTGATGGTATAGGGTGCCATTGGTTACACGTCTCGGTCACCTCTTGTTCGCATTGACGGCATTTTGAACAGTGGACGTTATATTCCAGATGTGTTACGACCCGTGGCTCTACCATTCATTCGATCCCTGCAAAACCCTACATTTCAGGAGGATAATGCACGACCGCATGTTGCAAGTCCTATACGGGCCTGTCTGGATACAGAAAATGTTCGACTGCTGCCCTGGCCAGCAAATTCTCCAGATCTCTCACCAATTGAAAACGTCTGGTCAATGGTGTCCGAGCAACTGGCTCGTCACAATACGCCAGTCAGTCGCTACTCTTGACGAACTGTGGTATCGTGTTGAAGCTGCATGGGCAGCTGTACCTGTACACGCCATCCAAACTCTGCTTGACTCAATGCCCAGGCTTATCAAGGCGGTTATTACGGCCAGAGGTGGTTCTTCTGGGTACTGATTTCTCAGGATATATGCACACAAATTACGTGAAAATGTAATCACACGTCAGTTCTAGTATAATATATTTGGCCAATGAATACCCGTTTATCATCTGCATTTCTTCATGGTATAGTAATTTTAATGGCCAGTAGTGTATTAAGTAACCTGATGTGAAACATATAAACTATTTAGCCGGAACAGTATGACCACGAACGTAAAAGTCTTTATGTCCACTTTTGGTACGGATAACAGCGGCGATGCGTCATGGCATGGAAGCAGTGGGGACTTGGTATGTCGCTGGAGGGATTTGTCACCAGACCTGCACACACAAGCCACCTAATTCCCGTAAATTCCGGGGAGGGGGTCGATGAGCTCTGACGCCACGTTCAATCACATTCCAGATGTGTTAAATCGGCTATGGATCTGGTGAGTTGGAAGAGGGGGGGGGGGGAGGGGGGAGTGCAGTACATCAGTTGGAACTCGCCACTGCGTTTCCCGAACCACTCTATCACGCTCTTGGCTGTGTGACATGCAAAATGCCACTTTCCTCGATAAACATTATTGTCATGAAAGGGTGTACGTGATCTGCAAACAGTGTACGATACTTCTGGGCCGTCATGGTAGCCCTGCACGAGCTCCACTGGATTCGTGGATGCCCACGTGAATGTTCCCCTGAGCATAACGGAGCCGCCGCCAGCTTGTCTCCGTCCCACAACACAGGTGTCAAGAAGGAGCTGTTCCCTTCGAAGACGACGGATTCGCGCTTTCTCATCAGCACGATGAAAAAGGTACCGGGGTTCATCAGACCATGCAACGCTCTGCCACTGCATCAACGTCCAGTTCCGAGAGTCATGTGCCTTTTTCAGTCGCAGTAGCCCACCTCGTGGTGTTAACATTTGCGCATCCATGGATCGTCGACTGTGGAGGCCCATCATTAGGAGCGTTCGGTGTACAGTGTGTTGAGCCCAGACCACGACGTCCGACATCCGTAATGGCGGGTGGCTGCCCAACCCCACGACGTCTGGAAGTGGTTTCACCTTGATTTCGCCACGTGTTGGAAACACTCACCACAGCACTTCTCGAAAATCCGAAACGCTCGTGCTGAGCCTCCAGGCCATCACATCTGCCCTCGGTCAAACTCGGATAGGTCCCATTCCTTCCCCATTCTACACACAGGCAGCACTCACTGATACTACATGCTCCGCGCGTGTGTCTGACTAGCAGTCATTCCTCGCCAGGCGACGCTGCTATCGCCTGGCCGGGTTTATATCGATAGTCGTAATGTTCTGGCTGATCAGTGTATGTATCTAATATATAAAGGGGAAAGGTTGTTACCAAACATCTCTCAAAGTTCTTGGCCGATTTACTTTAGATTTCTACACGAGCCATAATGAACATCTGGGTGACAAAGGCGACGTATTTTGTAATGTACACTATAGAAATATGTGGAAAAATTGTATAAAGGAGAAACGTTCTTATGAAACAACTCAAAACGTGCTTGACCGATTTACTTCAAAGCTCTAAGCCGATTTACTTCAAATTTCTACATTCAGATGAAAAATTCAGTGCCTAACAAAGGGAATAGGTCATAGTAAACTACCCGTAAATCCTGTCGTGAGAATAAATTACAGCGCAATATCTCCAACGTCTTGGACATAGTATTATTAGATGTCACTAGATTGCAGATCGAACGAAAGATCGATAATTTGACAGAAAGATGATTGCAAACTCTTATTTATAGATTTGTTGCCGTTTTATAAAAAAAATTGTGTGTGTGTGTGTGTGTGTGTGTGTGTGTGTGTGTGTGTGTGTGTGTTTATGTATATGTATGTTCTACATCTCCTAAGCCACTGGACCGATCTCAACGAGACTTGCTGCACGTGCACCTATACCCTACAATCAGGCAAAGGTAATCAGGCAACAGTCGCTTTGGGGGTAAGAACCTATCAAAGGGTGGGAGTGAAAAAGAAATTACTAGTTTTGTTCTCACTGACCATCTCTACGAAACGATGAAAGGGAAAAAAACTTGACCGGTAACTACATTTCCGCAGTTCATGCAGTAGCACATGAGGTTATAATTTATTACTTCCTACCCACTAGACTGATGACCTCAGAAGCTAAGTCCCATAGTGCTCAGAGCCATTCCTTCCTACCAAGTGTATTCGAGATATATTTTGCAGACAGTGCCCACATATGCCAATGTACCTGCAATATTATTTCTTTGTTCAACATATACACTATGTGATCAAATTTATCTAGACACCTGGCTGAAAATGACTTACAAGTTCGTGGCGCCCTCCATCGGTAATGCTGGAATTCAATATGATGTTGGTCCACCCATAGCCTTGATGACAGCTTTCACTCCCGCAGGCATACGTTCAATCAGGTGTTGGAAGGTTTCTTGGGGAACGCAGCCCATCCTTCACGGAATGCTGCATTGTGGAGAGGTATCGATGTCGGTCGATGGGGCCTGGCACGAAGTCAGCGTTTCGAAACCTCCCAAAGGTGTTCTATAACTTTCAGTTCAGGACTCTTTGCATGCCAGTCCATTAGAAGGATCTTATTGTCGTGTAACCACTCAGCCACAGGCCGTGCATTATGAACCTAGTTTCTAGATCGTGTTGAAAGATGCAATCGCCATCCCCGAATTGCCGTAATTTTTCCCGAGGGCGTGCAGCTTTACTGTATTGTTAAATGATGCTGGCGTGCTCTTGGGTAAAATATTCCGGAGGTAAAATAGTCCCCCATTCGGATCTCCGGGAGGGGACTACTCAGGAGGACGTCGTTATCAGGAGAAAGAAAACTGGCGTTCTACGGATCGGAGCGTGGAATGTCAGATCCCTTCATTGGGCAGGTAGGTTAGAAAATTTAAAAAGGGAAATTGATAGGTTAAAGTTAGATAGAGTGAGAATAAAAAATAGGAGTCCGGTTAAGCTACTACAAACAGCATAGTGAACGCATTATTGTGGCCAAGATAGACACGAAGCCCACTCATACCACAGTAGTACAAGTTTATATGCCAACTAGATCTGCAGATGATGAGGAGTTTGATGAAATGTATGATGAGATAACAGAAATTATTCACATAGTGAAGGGAGACGAAAATTTAATAGTCATGGGTGACTGGAATTCAATAGTAGGAATTGGAAGAGAAGGAAACGTAGTAGGTGAATATGGAATGGGGGTATGAAATGAAAGAGGAAGCCGCCTGGTAGAATTTGGCACAGAGCATAACTTAATCATAGCTAACACTTCGTTCAAGAATCATGAAGAAGGTTGTATACATTGAAGAGGCCTGGAGATACTGGGAGGTTTCAGATAGATTATATAATTGTAAGACAGAAATTTTGGAACCAGGTTTTACAGTATAAGACATTTCCAGGGGCAGATGTGGACTCTGACCACAATCTATTGGTTATGAACTGTAGATTAAAACTGAAGAAACTACAAAAAGGTGGGTATTTAAGGAGATGGGACCTGGATAAACTGACAGAACCAGAGGTTGTACAGAGTTTCAGGGAGAACATTGGGGAACGAATGACAGGAATGGGGGAAAGAAATACAGTAGAAGAAGAATGGGTAGCTTTGAGGGATGAAATAGTGAAGGCAATAGCGGAAAAAGTAGGTAAAAAGACGAGGGCTAGTAGAAATCCTCGGGTAACAGAAGATATATTGAATTTAATTGATGAAAGGAGAAAATATAAAAATGCAGTAAATGAAGCAGGCAGAAAGGAATACAAACATCTCAAAAATGTGATTGACAGGAAGTGCAAAATGGCTAAGCAAGGATGGCTAGAGGACAAATGTAAGGATGTAGAGGCATATATCACTAGGGGTAAAATAGATACTGCCTATAGGAAAATTAAAGAGACCTTTGGAGAAAAGAGAACCACTTGCATGAATATCAAGAGCTCAGATGGAAACCCAGTTCTAAGCAAAGAAGGGAAAGCAGAAAGGTGGAAGGAGTATATAGAGGGTATATACAAGGGCGATGTACTTGAGGACATTATTATGGAAATGGAAGAGGATGTAGATGAAGATGAAACAGGAGATATGATACTACGTGAAGAGTTTGACAATATACTGAAAGACGTAAGTCAAAACTAGGCCCCGGGAGAATTCAACATTCCATTAGAACTACTGATAAATGGTTCAAATGGCTCTGAGCACTATGCGACTTAACTTCTGAGGTAATCAGTCGCCTAGAACTTAGAACTAATTAAGCCTAACTAACCTAAGGACATCACACACATCCATGCCCGAGGTAGGATTCGAACCTGCGACCGTAGCGGTCGCTCGGTTCCAGACTGTAGCGCCTAGAACCGCACGGCCACTCCGGCCGGCAACTACTGATAGCCTTGGGAGAGCCAGCCCTGACAAATCTCTACTATCTGGTGAGCAAGATGTATGAGACAGACGAAATACCCTCAGACTTCAAGAAGAATATAATAATTCCAATCCCAAAGAAAGCAGGTGTTGACAGATGTGAAAATTACCAAACTATCAGTTTAATAAGTCACAGCTGCAAAATACTAATGCGAATTATTTACAGACTAATGGAAAAAATGGTAGAAGCCGACCTCGGGGAAGATCAGTTTGGATTCCGTAGAAATGCTGGAACACGTGAGGCAGTACTGACCCTACGACTTATCTTAGAAGGTAGATTAAGGAAAGGCAAACCTACGTTCCTAGCATTTGTAGACATAGAGAAAGCTTTTGACAATATTGACTGGAATACTCTCTTTCAAATTCGGAAGGTGTCAGGGGTAAAATACAGGGAACGAAAGGCTATTTACAATTTGTACAGAAACCAGATGGCAGTTAGAAGAGTGGAGGGGTATGAAAGGGAAACAGTGGTTCGGAAGGGAGTGAGACAGGGTTTTAGCCTCTCCCCGATGTTATTCAATCTCTATATTGAGCAAGCAGTGAAGGAAACAAAACAAAAATTCGGAGTAGGTATTAAAATCCATGGAGAAGAAATAGAAACTTTGAGGTTCGCCGATGACATTGTAATACTGTCAGAGACAGCAAAGGACTTAGAAGAGCAGTTGAATGGAATGGATAGTGTCTTGGAAAGGAGGATATAAGATGAACATCAACAAAAGCAAAACTAGGATAATGGAATGTAGTCAAATTAAATCGGGTGTTGGTGAGGGAATTAGATTAGGAAATGAGACACTTAAAGTAGTAAAGGAGTTTTGCTATTTGGGGAGCAAAATAACTGATGATGGTCGAAGTAGAGAGGATGTAAAATGTTTCTGAAGGAGAGATATTTGATAACATCGAATATAGATTTAAGTGTCAGGAAGTCGTTCCTGAAAGTATTTGTAAGGAGTGTAGCCATGTGTGGAAGTGAAACATGGACGATAAATAGTTTGGACACGAAGAGAATAGAAGCTTTCGAAATGTGGTGCTACAAAAGAATGCTGAAGATTAGATAGGTAGACCACATAACTAATGAGGAGATATTGAATAGAACTGGGGAGAAGAGAAATCTGTGGCACAACTTGCCTAGAAGACGGAATCAGTTGGTAGGACATGTTCTGAGGCATCAAGGGATGACCAATTTAGTATTGGAGGGCAGCGTGGAGGGTAAAAATCATAGAGGGAGACCAAGAGATGAATACACTAAGCAGATTCAGAAGGATGTAGGTTGCAGTAAGCACTGGGAGATGAAGAAGCTTGCACAGGATAGAGTAGCATGGAGAGCTGCATCAAACCAGTCTCTGCACTGAAGCCCGTCTCTGGACTGAAGACCACAACAACAACAACAACAACACAACATTGAAAAAATAGGTAAAAAATATATAGATGTCAGTAACTCATCTCCGAAACAGCATACCATTCTTTTTCGAAACTGGTTGTTGTAGTCTTCAGATCGAAGACAGCTTTGATTCAGTTCTTCCCATTGGTTTGTTTTGTACAAGTCTCTATTGTGGAAGTCTGTTCGTCGCTTCATAGCTCATGCAAACTGCTCCTACTTAGACGTAGTTACGGTATTTCAGTCCTTTTTGCAAGTAAAATGTGGGATTTATGGCTGCTACGTCATCCGCCAGATACTGTGATTAGTGTTTTCTAGTTTTGATTAATGTCGCGTGTCCTGAGTGATTTTGCCATCTGTTTTCCGGGGTTTGATGAAAACAGTTCAGCTTCTCGATAGGAACAAATGGATATTACGAGAAGATTTAAAGTTGGAACCGTTAGAATTCTGCATAGGGACCGTGGGCGGGTGTGGCAGACCTCTCGACGCCTGTTTAGCACCAGTCTCCACCCAACTGAGATCATTATGAAGAGGTGGTCGTACACCGTATTAGCGTGATGATTCCTGGAGGCTACTCATATTTTACCCAGTGTGCTTGTATAGATGTAGAAATTTATTTATTTGTTTGTTTCTATAGGACTAGAGTTTTAAAGCAACTGTAGGCTACCGTACGTAAGCTTAAATACGTTAGTTTTCCTAGTGGCTTTGGTCAGTTAAGGTCATATCCACGTTACCTTAACTTTGGGTGTGTTGCTACCTTACGGGCATTACCTCATAGCGATCGCTTTCTTCAAGTATGCGATCAGTGTCTTACTATGTTCCCCTAAGAACCGTGAACTGTCTGGAAACTGAGTTAGGACATGTGAAGGGACGACTGACCTACAGAACGTATTCGTTCTACTTATCTGTGACTTAAGAGTAAATATTATTTATAGCAAAAGTGAAGTTGTCAATGTTTAATTCAGGTTTTAATCGAAAATTGTTGATTTTTGATGTTACAAAAAAGAAGGATGCAAAAATAAAGAAATCAATACAGATTTATAGAATAGCGCTAGAAAACGCAATTTCCCCAACAAGAAAAGAAAAAAACTAAAAACAAAAATATATCAAACATCCGTTCAGTACGTCGTTAACTTACACAAAAAAATTCTTATTATTCATAAACAACTTCCGCACATCTCAGTATTAACAGATAACTCTTGTCTTTGGTCACGATAAAGGACGTTCTATTGAGTACCAAATAAAAAGAGGAATAAGACGTATTTTTTATGTTTGTGCATGTAAAACGTAGTGATTGATTTGTTACATTTAAGCACAGAAGTTACGGGACCAACTTATTTCTTTACTTATAATTTCAATTTATGTTCTGTAAGGACATAAAACACACAATGGACGAACACTGAAGGTTTATCGGCCCTAATTAAGTGCCAAATCAACAAAAAAAACAGAGAAGTCATCGGCTCCCATTTATCTCTTTCAGATTCATTTATATTTTTTCCGTACCAATGCTGTCGGTAACCCTACCATTTACTACATCACATATGTACTGTACCAAAACTACCGAACCGTGGTTTGGTAGATCGCAGCCCTATGGAAGACTCTTATAAGAAGATGACTTTTCTTGCGAAAAGTGTGTCAACAAAAAGTCACCCACATGCAGAAAAAGTACAGCGAGAATATCGGTGTTTGTTGGTGGAGACACATAGATCAGTTAGGCGTGAAATGCTCCGACACAGTCCGAGCTAGATACGACGTTACCATCTGTCTCCGCATCTGCGACAGACGTGAAAGGCTGACGACATATAGGGTTCGTGAAGGGGGGAGGGGGGGGGGGGGGTTGGAACGGGAAAACGGGAATTGGGGTGGCGTGGGCTGGAAGGGAGAGGCTACAAAATCCGTGTCCGGAGCGGCGGCCAGCATTAATTGATTCGCAGAAGCGGAGTGTCACATCTGCAGGGGGAGAGGCGGCGCCGAAATAATTTGAAAATAGCATGTTTTATTGATAGCTGCATCCCGAGCCCTGCCGAGCCACCGTCACTCACGAACAAAAAATAATAATATAGCTGCCTCGCTGCGTCCATTCCCGCTGTCCTCTTTTTTTTTGTACACATGTTATTGTTCCTTATCAAGCATTTTTGTTTTGTTTTAATAACAGTTTCCCTGGCTGTCAATTAAATGCTGACATTCCCTGTTTTAAAATCCCTCGGCCAGGCGGAACAGTCGCGGATTATGTAAAATTGCGTCAGCGATATTTCAAAGCGGCAAAAGGTGCGATTGCAAATCATTTTCTGTGATCCACTTCGGCTCTTTTCACGCTCGCATTCATGGCCAGTAGTACAAACACCGTTGGTATTGCACGGCTCGTACGATAGGGAATTGGCTTTCGTTAAAGAGGCTTTGAAACGTCCTTGTTTGGAACAAAATAACACAAGTACAGCAACTCTTTGACAAACTGTTATTCAGTCTATATAAGAATATTTCACATCGCCGATTTCAGCCGATTATCATCATCATCTCGTATGGTAACATTGTAATCACAGAGTGATTTATCATAAACACAAATGGTACTTTAACAACAAACAAAAAAGAAATCAGTAAACAGTGTAGCGAGGACTGTGTTTTGTAAAAAGTGCCATTTAAGTCGATGACGAATCACTTTGTATTACAGTGTATAACATCGTTATATGATGGTTTTAACCGCTAATACGATGTATCCGTCTTGTAACTTAAATTGAGTAAACATTTATCAATTAATCTTTAAGTTGCTATATTTCTCCAAGTGTCATAATCCCAAGAATTTTTTAAGGTCTGTCGTTGTTGCCTTAGTTTTTCGTTCCCTCTGTTAATGATGGTAATACAGTGCTCGCCGATAAAGATGATGCGATGGTCAAAAGCTAGTTGTCTTTTGTAAGAAGAAAGGGAAGCGTTAACATTGGTTGGACATCCCCATCAGCTTCCTTTCATAATGAAATGACTGCCACTAGTAAATTTTGTCAACAGTATTCTGCAATCAATACATCTTGTACTGAAATATCGAAGATTCATTTTCCTTGGCGTCCTAGGGTCAGTTCATTGCTATTATCTTCAGATTGTAAATTATCTATTAGCCATTATAAGTGTTAGGGGCAGGTCACGACTAATGAATTTACGTTAATTGTGAAGAGTCATTTGTACATATTTTCCTGCCAATAACTTTTAAGTATGTGTTATGTTCCTGCCGTACTTGGTAACAGTATGCACAACACACGAATGTGCGTGATGAGGTTGACTGACTTTTTGAGGAATCAGCATCATCATCATCTTCGAACAGTAAAATGCTAAACATTTAATGTAGAGTTACCAGTTTATACAAACAACAACCAGAGCTAGTGTATGGTACTGCATTTAGTGTCTAGGAGGCAAGTTAAAACGAGAATTGATACTTGCGTGCTGATGTCTCATTCATCGTCAGACTTCACAAAGATGAGAAATTAGTTTCGATGCTGTTTTCGCAATTATCCCTGGTGCCGTAATTTTGTGTAGGTTAGTTCACGGTAGCTGTGTCTGGCCAGACGTTCAAATGGTTCAAATGGCTCTGAGCACTATGGGACTTAACTTCTAAGGTCATCAGTCCCCTAGAACTTAGAACTACTTAAACCTAACTAACCTAAGGACATCACACATATCCATGCCCGAGGCAGGATTCGAACCTGCGACCGTAGCGGTCGCGCGGTGCCAGACTAAAGCGCCTAGAACCGCTCGGCCAACGTGGCCTGCGCTCTGACCAGATGTCACGGTGTTGATGTATTCAGGTAAACTGAATGAATATATATCTTTTCCAATACTTTTTACCTTAATCTTATCTTTAACTGTGGGTCCAAATCCTTTGTTGGTTCTCGAGTACCATCAAAACAGATATCACTCTCAGTATTTCGATCGCCAGTAGCGAGACGGTATTCACATTATCCTTGCGACAGATTCAATATGCAGTGGTTTGAAGACTGTGATACTGCGTTATCATTATCGTTGGAAATGTTCCTCTATGTTGTTGACCGACGGAAATGCGGTAGTCTGATGATCAACTTGGCGAATGCTTCTTTTTAAGAAGTCAGACTACATGTAGTCATGAATACTTTGACAGAGTAGGTCAAAGTAAAAATCCAGGATAAAGAAGGAATTCTCCACGAACAAGGAGAGACTGTTATTTGTTAAAAGATGGTCTACTTTTGTCTCTGCTTATTTACTGAAAGTTCTTCCTTTTTGCATCTACGGGTCCTTGGATTTGTTAGGAAACGTAAAAGAAAAATTATTCAGTGCTACCACGTTCCCTTTTCCATTTCGAAAAACTAATACTGCAGAAATTTAAAGAGATATTTAAGTTCTCTTTTTTGAAATGTTGAGGTTTTTGGAAATGAAATGTTTGATTGTGTCAACTGTCAATATCCATCAAAGCAGCGTCTTCTGGATTCAGTGATCTCACAAAGTTGCGTGATTAGTTGCCTAACCCAAATAAAACTGGGGTTACTAAATAATAAAGAAACACAAATGAAGTTTCATGTGATTTTAGACGGAATCAAAATATCCCATAACTGCAATATAATATATCTTGGAATCACACCCGATCAATCCTTCATATTCAAACGGTAGTGCATCAAGTTATCTAGGAAACTTAGAACGTAAGAGTGAATCTACTTCAAAAGGTCGCCGGAAGCAGTTGACGTGCGGACGCCAATACCCGCTCTGCTATACTCGCTCTTACGTATTTTGCTGGTGAACGTTGCGCATCTGTGTGGGGAAACAGCGCCCGCACAACTAAGATTGATGTGCAGCTGAAGGAAGCCATGACAGTTATCACACATACTATCAGATCTACTTCCAGTCAGTGATTACCTGTCCTAGCCAATATTTTTCCCCAAGATCTGAGGAGGAAAGCAGCTAAGGTAAACTCGTTCAAGAAGATCACGTCTCGTAAGAAAACTGCCTTGTACGATGCCCTACAAAATCGTCCGCTTACAATCCCTCTGAAAATACGCAAACAACTCTGGTTCGATTCAGAAAGTGTCAGTTGTTTCGACGTGACCTCCGAGTGTTGACCAAAGTGGAACGAACATCCATCCAACAAAGCTCACCTGGTTCAAAATCCTACAAATAATGTTAAGGTAGTCTACCTTCCGTGCCGAACCTGGTCGAAGCTAAACCGATTATGACGCGTCAAGGGATGTGTGGTTACACCTAAGAAAGTGGATTTTCCGTTCGTCTGCAGACTGCTAAAATGGAGCGGAGGAACAGACAATAGAACACATCGTTAATGAGTTACCTCTTCGAGCATTTGAGAGTGGTCTGAGGACTCTGCGCCGAGTGACTCCGAGTGATCTAGACTTGCTGTCAAATTGGACGTTTCCAATGGACTCGACTGTAGATACCCTGTAAAACCATACGATCAATATAAATGTTATATTACACGATCATTTCCGATAGAAAATTTAAATAGCTAGTTGTCACGAGTAATCAAGCTTGCTGAAAACATGTTACTAAATTTTTTTTGGAGTATTAACTTCACTGGTAGATGTTCTTGTTGTGGTCCTCAATCCAGAGACTGGCTTCAGTGCAGAGACTGGTTTGATGCAGCTCTCCATGCTACTCTATCCTGTGTAAGATTCTTCATCTCCCAGTACCTACTGCAACTTACATCCTTCTGAATCTGTTTAGTATATTCATCTCTTGGTCTCCCTCTACGATATTTACCCTCCACGCTGCCCTCCAATACTAAATTGGTGATCCCTTGATGCCTCAGAATATGCCCTACCAACCGAACCCTTCGTCTAGTCAAGTTGTGCCACAAATTTCTCTTCTTTCCTCTTTTAATCAATACCTCATAAGTTATGTGATCTACCCATCTTTTGCTCCCCAAACAGCAAAACTCCTTTACTACTTCAAGCGTCTCATTTCCTAATCTAATGGCCGGCCGGTGTGGCCGAGCGGTTCTAGGCGCTTCAGTCTGGAACCGCGCGACCGCTACGGTCACAGGTTCGAATCCTGCCTCGGGCATGGATGTGTGTGATGTCCTTAGGTTAGTTAGGTTTAAGTAGTTCTAAGTTCTAGGGGACTGATGACCTCAGATGTTAAGTCCCATAGTGCTCAGAGCCTAATCTAATTCCCGCAGCGTCACCAGATTTAATTCGGCTACATTCCATTATCTTTGTTTTGCTTTTGTTGATGTTCGTCTTATATCCTCCTTTCAAGACGCTGTCCATTCCGTACTGGTAGATAAAAGGCAAATAATGACCCAAAAATGTCATTGTTAAGGACTTTGGTTCGATCTCTTGAGCAACCTAGGATTTTGCGTTTATAGTATGACGATAAGGGCATCGAAAGGTTTATGAGGATGGGAAATGGGTATCGAGAGGTTTATGAGATCATCCGAGGAGCTATTTTAAAAATAACGGCTTCATGGAACGATACCAACCACATGCATATTGACGTAATACGCAACAGTACTGCCTTTTACAGGAGGATGAAGTAAGTGTTCGTTGACATGGCAAAGCCCTATGTGCACTGTAAAATCAAAAAGTTTAGTATGAATCTGGTTGGGTGGAAATAATAACATAAAGTCGTTCCCTCTTTCTAAGTGACCGAGCATTATCGCAGGCAGCAGCAACGATCGCTATTCTGCCGACGTTTCCGTGCCGCTGTCAAACGGTAGGGGAGCGCTTCGACACGCCGTAGCCTCGACGGCCGTTCCCAAAACGAGATCCATTTTTTAACCGAACGCCTGTGAATGGCGATCGCGCCAGTAGTTGTTATGTATCGGGCATGAAAAGCGCGAGCTTTTCCTTGCGACGATGGGGCGCTGACGTGTTCGTTATTAATGACGTGCGGCGCGCTCCGATTAGCGAATCGCCTCCCGCTGTTTTCCGTCACGCCCGGACGCTCGCCGGTTGCTAACCTCTCTCCCTTTATCTCCACGCCGGTCTGCAACAAATGACAGTTTATCAACATCCTCAATTTCTGTAACACTGCACTCTCAACTGTCGTGGGAATGGCCATCATCGAGATTTTGTCAGATACCGACAGACTCTTTCGTACCGATCGAAGTCGTGATCAACAGGACTTTGGAGCTCGTTTGGTTATGGCCTCACTCTTCCAACGCAGCATGCTTTTTTTCCTGTCCAACGTTGTGATTTCCGCGAATCGGAAACTGTAAGAGGCGATCAAAAAATTTCTGTCTGTGGGCGTTGCCGCAACGTGGCGCGATTCCGATGCGGGTATATAAGCACCGACATGTGGGCAAAGGATTAGTGTGGCATTCTTGTATTTGAGAGCTGCGTGCAGTAAATCCGGAAACGTGAAATAAGGCGACGTTGTTACGAGGGTGAGTCAAATGAAAACCTTAAATATTTTTAAACATTATTTATTGTGCAGAAGTGGTACAAAGCTGTATCACTTTTCAACATAATCTCACCCACGCTCAATGCAAGTCCTCCAGCGCTTACAAAGTGCATAAATTCCTTTAGAAAAAAATTCTTTTGGTAGCCGCGCAACCACTCACGCACCCTGTGGCGTACGTCTTCATCAGAACGGAACTTCTTTCCTCCCATTGCGCCTTTGAGTGGTCCAAACATATGGAAATCACTTGGGGCAAGGTCTGGTGAGTATGGTGGATGAGGAAGACACTCAAAATGCAAGTCTGCGATCGTTGCAACTGTTGTACGGGCAGTGTGGAGCCTTGCATTGTCATGTTGCAAAAGGACACTTGCTGACAGCAATCCGCGTCGCTTTGATTTGATTTCAGGCCGCAGATGATTTTTTAGGAGACCTGTGTATGATGTACTGGTGACAGTGGTCCCTCTAGGCATGTAATGCTAAAAAATGACGCTTTTTTCGTCCCAAAAGAGAGTCAGCATAACCTTCCCTGCTGATGGTTCTGTTCCAAACTTCTTTGGTTTTGGTGATGAGGAATGGCGCCATTCCTTGCTCGCTCTCTTCGTTTCGGTTGGTGGAAGTGAACCCAGGTTTCGTCCCCAGTAGCGATTCATGCAAGGAAGCAATCACCTCGCCCAAAGCGCCGAAGAAGTTCTTCACAAGCATCAACACGTCGTTCTCTCATTTCAGGAGTCAGCTGCCGTGGCACCTATCTTGCAGACACTTTGTGAAACTGGAGCACATCGTGCACAATGTGGTGTGCTGACCCATGACTAATCTGTAAACATGCTGCAATGTAATTCAGTGTCACTCGGCCTTTTTCCTTCACTATGGCTTCAACTACTGCAATGTTCTGTGGAGTCACAACTCGTTGTGCCTGACCTGGACGAGGAGCATCTTCCACTGAATTCACACCATTTGCGAACTTCCTACTCCATTCGTAGACTTGCTGTTGTGACTAACATGCATCACCGTACTGAACCTTCATTCGTCGATGAATTACAATAGGTTTCACACCTTCACTACGCAAAAACCGGGTAACAGAACGCTGTTCTTCTCTGGTGCAAGTCGCAAGTGGGGCGGGCATCTTTATACTGATACTGCGACGGTATGTGTGCATTTGCACTACGCTGCCACCTACAGGCCATTTTGCACGCTGTCTGTAGCACGCTTACCAACTTACAGCATAAATGCGCGAAATTTCGGTTTGTTATTACAAATTTAAGGTGTTCATTTGCCTCACCCTCGTACCAATGCTCTCAAACAGGACCAATGTGCTGTTATGCTTTTCTTGACTCCCGAAGGAGATTCACCAGTAGACATCCATCGGAGAGTGAGGAATATGTTTTTCGAAAACCTCTTTTGTGGAATGGTGTACAAAGTTTATTACGACGCACATTCTCTTATCGCAGATGTGGTAACGTTGAAGTTACGCCACCTCATCTGGGAGACACTCGAGCACATGTCCTACAGCTGTAATCTCTACCCAAGCAATTATTACGTCTTCGTTCTCTTAAAAAGGGCATTGAAGGTTCGATGATTCCTGTTGGGCGAGGATGTGCAGCACTCGTTATGGACTTCTCTCGCAGCTTGAAACAGTGTTTTACCAGACAGTTATCTCCAGCCTGGTGCGTCACTGGAATGATTGCCTCAGTGCTCACGGCGATTTTGTTTGATTGGCATTCCGATTCTCGACTGTGAGACCTTCGAACGGAAGTTTTTATGTCCCTTTTAAAATTTCGTTTGGCATTGGTTTTCAATTGTTTACTACTTCGGCGACTTGAGTGTACTTAATCCGCACCAGTTATCCAAACGGGCAAGGGGGACCTACAGTTTAACGTGGAGTCTTGGCGACTCCTCACGCCGTTGAGATGTGGCGGCTAGATTAAACGTAGACTAAAAATTTATTTGAATGGCAGTTTTCGAGGGAACTTTTAAAAATAAGTGACGCCAAGAACTCTTACTGAGCGTTGCACAGCAGAGACACATGACGAATTTTTCAACAGTCACTAATTATCTGTATACTTAGAACCGATCGTTCAGTTCCTCGACAACAGAATGGTCACGTAGCCAGTCGAGGGCCCCCCGGTGAACGTCTTCTTCGTCGGAAAATTTCTCTGCCCCTCCCTCCCCTCCCCCCCCCCCCCCACCACCCTCTTCGATGCTCTTTCAGCTTTCCTAAGCGATAATAATCGCATGGTGCAAGATGTGGGCATCCAGATCAGTATCACTCGCATCTACGGCCTTGGTCAGATTGTTGGCACCATTTCTCTACCGCTAGGCAACACTGTATTTGATCCACATGCCGCCAGACTTGACCAGGGAAACTGTAAACAGTTTACACGTATTGTCCACAATAATCTTACTGTCCCTAATGCCGAGTACATTTTCAGTTGCTGCACAATTTTTCCCACACTGTGGTGCAGTTGTTATCCATACCACAGCAGAACTGTGTCTGCAGGGAACCCGAAACATGTACTCTCTTCCGACAATGCGCTACTCTTTTTGGCCAATGGCCTTAGCGGCGTGGAAGGACAGTGTCCTGCGTATATAGTATTTTTGTAGTCTCGAATCACTACCCATTTTTCATATTTTCCTCCCACTGTTAATATAAAATACACAGTAGCAAAGAAAAACCTCCGTCATGCCAACTCATTACTAATTTTAGTGTGAAATTCTTCTGGAATCCAACGTTCGTCTGGGAACAATAAAGCGTTGGCAGATATCCCACAATCCGTTCCTCCTGCCTGTGAAGCATCACTCGGCTGGACAATACACATACGTCAAATAATAATCCAAACCGTGGTCCACTGTGACATCTTTGACACAAAAGACGTGACTGTCAACGAAAAACAACACAAAAATTCCCAGATGGATCTCGATAAACTGTGGAATACTGTGGACCTGCGTTTCGACAATTATCTATGGAATACTGACTCGCTATTTAACCCTTTCGGTGCTGAGTGCACCGCAACAGTGCGGTCGGAACACATCACACAGCATATGGCGCTGAAAACTACAGCACCTGCTGCACTGAGTCGGTTATCATCGCAGGTTCTCCTCTGTTATTCTCACCAATAAAGTGTACTTTCAATATTCTTTATTGTTGACGTTTCTAAAACTAGATAGCATTATAAAGAAGCAGACTTCAGAAAGTTACTACACTACTGCCCATTAAAATTGCTACACCACGAAGTTGACGTACTACAGACGCGAAATTTAATCGACAGGAAGAAGATGCTGTGATATGCAAATGATTAGCTTTTCAGAGCATTCACACAAGGCTGGCGCCGGTGGCGACACCTACAACGTGCTGACATGAGGAAAGTTTCTAACCGATTTCTCATACACAATCAGCAGTTGACCGGCGTTGCCTGGTGAAACGTTGTTGTGATGCCTCGTGTAAGGAGGAGAAATACGTACCATCACGTTTCCAACTTTGATAAAGGTCGGACTGTAGCCTATCGCGATTGCGGTTTATCGTATCCCGACATTGCTGCTCGCGTTGGTCGAGATCCAATGACTGTTAGCAGAATATGGAATCGATGGGTTCAGGGGGGTAATACGGAACGCCGTGCTCGATCCCAACGGCCTAGTATCACTAGCAGTCGAGATGGCAGGCATCTGCTCCTCATGGCTGTAACGAATCGTGCAGCCACGTCTCGATCCCTGAGTCAAGAGATGGGGACGTTTGCAAGACAACAACTATCTTCACGAGCAGTTCGACAACGTTCGCAGCAGCATGGACTATCAGCTCGGAGACCATGGCTGCGGTTACCCTTGACGGTGCATCACAGACAGGAGAGCCTGCGATGGTGTACTCGACGACGAACCTGGGTGCACGAATGGCAAAACGTCATTTTTTCGGATGAATCCAGATTCTGTTCACAGCATCATGATGGTCGCATCCGTGTTTGGCGACATGCCGGTGAACGCATATTGGAAGCGTGTATTCGTCATCGCCATACTGGCGGATCACCTGGCGTGATGGTATGGGGTGCCAGTCGTTACACGCCTCGGTCACCTCTTGTTCGCATTGACGGCACTTTGAACAGTGGACGTTACATTTCAGATGTGTTACGACCCGTGGCTCTACCCTTCATTCGATCCCTGCGAAACCCTACATTTCAACGGGATAATGCACGACCGCATGTTTCAGATCCTGTACGGGCCTTTCTGGATACAGAAAATGTTCGACTGCTTCCCTGGCCAGCACATTCATCAGATCTCTCACAAGTTGAGAACGTCTGGTCAATGGGGCCAAGCAACCGGCTCGTCACAATACGCCAGTCACTACTGTTGATGAACTGTGGTATCGTGTCGAAGCTGCATGGGCAGCTGTACCTGTACACGCCATCCAAGCTCTGTTTGACTCAATGCCCAGGCGTATCAAGGCCGTTATTACGGCTAGAGGTGGTTGTTCTCGGTACTGATTTCTCAGGATCTATGCACCCAAATTGCGTGAAAATGTAATCACATGTCAGTTCTAGTATAATATATTTGTCCAATGAATACCCGTTTATCATCTGCATTTCTTCTTGGTGTAGCAATTTTAGTGGCCAGTAGTGTATTTGCAACGCAAAGTTCCACATCGTGTTGCTTGCAGCAGTTATGCGATTCCTGTCTTTCTTTTTGTTCTTTCTGCCAACATTATTTTACTGACGACTCAACAGTGCTTGTAAAGTGCCTTTTTCGAATTTGCAATGAATTTTCCTTGTCAGATCGACGATCTCCTGATGCTCTCCCTTCTTGGTGGTACGTCTCTAAAATATCACGATTGAAGCTGAGATGAAATTCAGTGACTGAAGTATTCTTTCCATTATGAGCCTGGTAAATAACGTGGGAGTTTAGCACACACATGTCTAAGGAGCGGTAGTTGGTGATTAGGTGAATGCTATGGTGAGTCGTACTTCCCGGTCAGGTTGAGGTCATGATGCAGACCGTGCAGCACCCAGAAGTGTGGATCACGCCGACTCGAAGGCTAGATGCCTATCTGATGCCAGAAGGCGTCATTGAAACAAGATTAAACCATCAAATATTTATGTCCACAGAATACAGAAATTGAAATCGAGATTCAGGCGGCCAGCACTAGTGGGGCGGGATGACGTTGACTACTGAGGCATATGTTGGCGAGCAAGGATTTGCCGCCGGTCGGAAGTGCCAGCTCAGCATCGTGACAGAACAAGCCAAGTGACCTGTCGTACTAGTGTAAGGTCACACCTGCACTGCATGCGGATGCACACAACTTCCAGAGAAGATGGCCAGAGAACCCATGACCTCACTGTAGACTACACAGGAAAGACAGCCACGGCAAAATAGTTAGCCCCCAACAGCAGGTCGTGAGCATTATTTGTGATGACAGAAGAGCAGTTGCACGTCCCCAGACGGGAACCAATGACCATCATGGTGGGAGGCAGCAGCAGTCATAGTTGAGCCCTCCATGCAGCACACGGGTGGAAAGCACGTAAGTTCTCCCCATCGATTTCAACAGGGGTGATGACGCTGCAACTGGTAGCATGAAAGTACCCAGGGTAAGACTAGTTGTTCTGTAGGAGCTAATAACAATAATGGCGTGTGACGAGGGCTTCCCGTCGGGTAGACCGCTCGCCTGGTGCAAGTCTTTCGATTTGACGCCGCTTCGGCGACTTGCGTGTCGATGGGGATGAAACGATGATGATTAGGACAACACTACACCCACTCACTGAGCGGAGAAAATCTCCGAGCCAGCCGGGAATCGAACCCAGGCACTTAGGATTGACATTCCGTCGCGCTGACCACTTAGCTACCGGGGGCGGTGTAGGAGCTCATAGATAGCAAGATGAATAAACGACAGGCCAGCATAGGGTCGGTTGTAGATCGTGTGTACTTCCACTGGAAATTTATGTGAGGCTGTTCAACATTTGTTATGCTATTGTAAGGTGGCAATAACGTCACTTGGCCTCCATTGACTACCTTGGTCGCTTCAGAATTTCACAACTTTACCTTTGAGGCATTCTTTCTGCCATGTCAGTTTACTGAGTAATTACTCTAACATTGGACATATGCTTTCTTGCGCCACTTTGTATGGCGACCATTATGATGCCATCTCTCTGTCACATTGAAGTCATTCTGCTGTACAGCTGTCTTTGACATACAGCCTCTCCATTGGGTAGAAATCTCTTCCGTATTCATTGCAATATCAACGGTCTTCCCTCGCTGGAATTCCACGTGGCTGTTAGTCTCTTGCATCACCATGGAGGGTTTCTGTAGTTTTGCTGGCTACACGAAGTATACTATTCTGCAGCGATTATGAGTGCAATAAATCTTTTTCTGTACCACTTCAGTGTGTCGTGAACAGATCTCATTGAACTAACTTGTAAGCAGAGTGTCGTATTTGTCCACAGCATACACAGGCTTATAGTAATCTAACACCCATTTCGGTTTAAATTTTTCAATATTAGTTTGACGGTCCATGTTTACAAGTAATTTCATTGCAGCTCTAAGACGATGACATCAATATACACACATCAAAACAGGTTTTGCATCACTCCGGTTCCCAGAACTCCTGAAGATAGACGTTGACTGTGGATATTGTATCACAGTCACTGCCCCTTTGACTGTTCAGAGATGTCACTGAACCTGCCCAAAGATGTAAACAACACCTAAATCTTTCTGATTCGAGCTCTGATTTCTCTTATTTTATTATGATAATCATTTCTCCCTACGTAGGGGGGTATCAACAAAATATTTTCACATTCGGAAGAGAAAGTTCGTGATTGAAATTTCGTAAATAGATCTCGCCGCAAAGAAAACCTCCTTTGTTTCAATGACTGCCACCCCAACTCGCGTGTCAAATCAGTGACACTCTCACTTCTATTGCGCGATAACACGAAACGAGCTGCCCTTCTTTGCACTTTTTCGATGTCCTCCTGGTGAGGATCACATACCGCGCAGCAAAATTCCAGCAGAGGACGGACAAGTGTAATGTAGGCTGACTCTATAGTGGGTTTGTCGCATCTTCTAAGTGTTCTGCCAAAAAAGCGCAGTCTTTATTTCGCCTTCCCCACAATATTATCTATATGGTATTTCCAATTTAAGTTGCTTGTAATTGTAATTCCTAGGTACTTAGTCGAATTGACAGCCCTTACATTTGTGCGATTTATCGTATACCCAAAATTTATCGGATTTCTTTTAGTATCCATGAGGATGACCTCGCACTTTTCTTTGCTTAGTGCCAGTTGTCACTTTTCGCACCATACTGAAATTCTCTCTAGATCATTTTGTAATTGGAATTGATCGTCTGATGATTTTACTAGACGGTAAATTACAGCGTCATCTGCAAACAGTCTAAGAGGGCTGCCTAGATTATTTATGTAAATCAGGAACAGCAGAGGGCCTATGACACTACCTTGCGGAACGCCTGATATCACTTCTGTTCTACTCGATGATTTACCGTCTATCACTACGAACTGTGAGCTCTCTAAGAGGAAATTACGAATCCAGTCACACAACTGAGACGATACTCCATATGCACGCAATTTGATTAATAGTCGCTTGTGAGGAACGGTATCAAAAGCCTTCTGGAAATCTAGGAATATGGAATCGATCTGAGATCCCTTGTCGACAGCCCTCATTACTTCATGGGAATAACGAGCTATCTCTGTTGCACAAGAACGATATTTTCTGAATCCGTGTTGGTTATGTATCAATAAGTCATTTTCTTCAAGCTGATTCATAATGTTCGAGTACAGTATGTGCTCGAAAATCCTACTGCAAATTGTCAGTGATATGGGTCTGTAATTCAATGGGTTACTCCTATTTCCTTTCTTGAGTATTGGTGTGATTTGTGCTACTTTCCAGTCTTTAGGAACAGACCTTTCGTCAATTGAGCGCTTGTATATGATTGCTAAGAAAGCCGCTATTGTGTCTGAATACTCTGAAAGGAGCCAGACTGGTATACCATCTGGACCGAAAGACTTGCCTTTCTTAAGTGATTTGAGTTGTTTCGCAACACCTAAGATACCTACTTTAATTCACTCATGCTGACAGCTGTTCTGGTTTCTAATTCTGGAATATTTACTTCGTCTTCTTTCGTGAAGGAATTACGGAGAACCGTATTTAGTAACTCCGCTTTAGTGACACCGTCATCGGTAACATTTCCATCGCTATTGCGCAGTGATGGTATTGACTGTTTTATTGCCACTGGTGTACTTTACACACGACCAGAATCTCTTTGGGTTTTCTACCATATTTTGAGACAATGTTTCATTGTGGAAACTATTAAAAGCATCTCGCATTGACGTCCACACTAAATTTCGAGCTTCCGTGAAATAGCCAGTCTTGGGGATTTTGCGTTCTTCTGAATATGGCATGCGTTTTTCGTTGCTACTGCAACCGTGTTCTGACGTGTTTTGTGTGCCATGTTGGATCAGTCCCGTCTCTTATTAACTTATGCGGTATGAATCTATCTATTGCTGTCGATACTCTATCTTTGAATTTGAGCCATATCTGCTCTACACTTGTATAATTAGCTTGGAAAGAATGGAGACTCTCTCTTAGGAAGGCATCAAGCGATTTTTTATCTGCTGTTTCAAACAGCGTTTATTTTTAGTGGGTTGGTTTTAAGCCTCCCTACAATGACCTTGTGTTCACTAATCCCTTTATCCGTCATGACGCTCTCTATTAGGTCAGGGTTATTTGTGGCTAAGAGGTCAAGTGTGATTTCGCAACCATTTACAATCCGAGTGGGCTCATGAACTAATTGTTCAAAGTAATTCTCAGAGAAATCATTTAGTACAATTTCGGAAGATGTTTTCTGTCTTTCACCGGCTTTGAACATGTATATTCGCCAACAGTTCGAGGGTAGATTGAAGTCTTCATCAATTATAACTGTATGAATGGGGTACTTATTATATTGGTACAGCTGTTGAGTATAACCTCTACCCATAGTACTTCGCGGGAACTATCTATTTCAACTTCACAAGATAAACTACTATCAACAGACACAAACACATCACCACCTACTTTATTTAATCTGTCCTTTCTGAACACGGTCTGCGCCTCTGTAAAAATTTCGGGCAGAATTTATCTCCGGCTTTAGCCAGCTTTCTGTTCCTATAACGATTTCATCTTCAGTGCTTTCTATCAGCGCTTGCAGCTCTGGTACTTGTCCAACACAGCTACGTCGATCTACAACTACAATATCGACTGTTGCTTGGTCGATTCTCGTCCTTTCTTTGCACTGTATCCTTTGAGCCCTTTTTCATCTTTCCCTAGTCTGTATAACCTAAAAAACTGCCCGGTCCACGCCTCCTGTGTGTAATGGTCACCTGACCTATTTTGCGGAACCCGAAATCCCACCACACTATGGCGCAAGTCGAGGAATCTGCAGCCTACACGGCCGCAGAACCGTCTGAGCCTCCGATTCAGATCCTCCGCTCGGTTCTGTACCAAAGGTCCGCTATCGGTCCTGTCGACGATGCTGCAGGTGGTGGGTGAGCTCTGCCATCTCGCTAGCAGGACTGGCAGTTTTCAACACCTCAGATAGCAGCCGGAAACCAGAGAGAATCTCTTCCGATCCATTGCGACACACGTCATTAAGAGCCGACATGAGCCACCACCTGCAATTGACTGCACCCTGTACCCTTCATGGCATCCGAAAGGACCCTTTCCACATCTTGGATGACTGCCCCCGGTATGCACACGGAGTGAACATTGGCTTTCTTCCCGTCCTTAGCTTCCATATCCCTAAGGGGCTCCCAGTGACAACCAGTCCCACCCTCTGCGCTTGTCCGGACCTCTCAGGAAGACCGGCCACTGCCGCAACAGGCGAGGCCGCCCTTGCTGGCTTTCAAGTACTTTCAGCAGTGTACAGTACCTCAAACCTGTTACGGAGGCGTAAGGGTACAGCCTTGCGGCCAACACCAACTTCCGCCTTCCGCCCAGGGATTCGCGACCCTGCCTCTGTTTGCCAGTCACCGTCAGGCAAGTGACGACCGGCAGGGACGTCCGAATCCGAGGGCGCAGTGGCATCACAGATCCCAGAGGATGCTACAGGTTCCAGAGGCGCCAAAGCGCTCGCCTCGGGTGTCCCAATGTCACCGCGGCCCAGGGCAACAGCCTCGAGCCTGTCGACCACGGCCAACACAGCTTCCAGTTGTTTACAGACGATGGCCAGTTCCCCCTGAATCCGTACACAACAGGCGCAGTCCCTATCCATACCTAACAATTTTTTTCCCTCTCTTTTATGTCACAAGCCGTTCAAAACAAACAGATGACTGACGACTACGCGAATTTGCACTATACGGGTACTAAAACGCGATGCTACATCTCTCAAATACTATAATACGCCAGAAATTTGTGAATTAAACTATGCAAGTACTCAAAAGCACCCAAAGAAATTAAGAATTAAACTATAATACAAATAAGTGAGCTAAGAGTGCGACTTGCTGCTGGCTGCTGCTTATCCAACGGTGGCAGGGAGCTCACTAAATTCACTTGATGTCATCCAGGCAGTGTACGAAAAAAGCTCTAGTTGTGTGCAGACACCAGTTGGAAGAACTGAATGATTTAAGAATGTTACGGGACTAATACAAGGAAGTGTGATATCACCACTACTATTTATAGTGGTGATGGATCAAAAAGTCAAAGAGACGAAAGAAGCCCATAGAGGAAGGGGAATGAAGCTGTTACTATTTTCTGATGATTTTTGGTGTGGGGAACAAGCAGTAAGGAGGTACAGAAACATACAGACATCCTCAATGAGAAGGTCAAGAAATATAGAATGAAATTTAGTGTCGAGAAAAGCAAGACCATGGTGGTAACCAGAGAGGATAGAGAGGCCAAGGGACAGATTCATATTAAAGACAGGATATTGAAATAGTGGACTACTTTAAATATTTGGGAAGTGTATTAATGGGGAATGCTCGTTTGAAGACAGAATTTAGCAAAAGAATACAACTTAGTAGTACATTTTATCAGTGTGTGGGGGGCTTGGTGTGGGTAAGGGAAGTGCCAATGAGGTGCAAGCTGGCGCTATACAAGACTTACTTCACACCCATACTAATTTACGGCTCAGAGACTTGGACTATGACTAGAAGAGAGGAGAATAGGATATAATCCAGTGAAATGAAGTTTCTGAGAAGTATGCTAGGGAAGACGAGGAGAGACAGAGTGAAAAAATGAAGATGTCAGAAAGTGAAGAAGTTAACTGCGAAAATTGAAAAGAATTGATTGAAATGGTTTGGGTATGTGAAGAGGATGGGAGAGGGAAGAATACCAAGAAGAATGATGGAGTTCAAGATTGAGGGCAAGAGGTCAAGAGGAAGAACAAGAAGATATATTGATACAATAAAGATGAGTTTAAGGAAGAGAAACCTGATATGGAACCAAACTGTGTAAGAAGAACGGTGGAAAGACAGAGTAAAGTAGTGAAGTACCATTGATACCCCAACCCGACCACATGTTGGATAGAGGGGAAAAGAAAACGACGACGAGTACTGATCTGGAGCCAAGCTGCAGGATTTGTCCTGAGAAGTTACAAGACTGTTAAGCTGTCAGACGTAGTGGAATTAACGCACGCAGCTTTCCCACACGGCACTGCCGAATGCTGGCGGGATATAGAACGGCTCGTCATAAAAGAAGAAGAGAAAATGCTGCGCGAGGTTGCCTTCGTGGATTCTGTTGTTGATAGGCTCGTTATCAACGTAGCAGGCGACACATCGAGAACTGAAATGTATTTCTCTGATTCGGACAAGGAAGGAACTAAGAGATAACCAGACGACTGACTGTAAGTAATACCTTCAGTGGCTTCAATATTTAACTATACGGTGAAATACTTCAATAATCTCTTACGTTACAGTTTGTGCAGAAAAATTACCCTGTGGTTAAGACAGGAATTTTCATCATTCTTGTTTTTAATTACAGTAGTACATTAGCCAAAAACGATAACGTGTTGCAGTTTTCGTATAGTCGTCTAAGGTGCATATTGTAGGAGATCTGCAGTGTATTATTTCATTCTACTTAAAAATTAAATGACATTCGAAGCTGTATTGCTCCTCTGCTCGTCTCTTTTTACGCGTGAACTGCAAATGGCACGTCACTGCAGACTAGCTGTGCCAGCTGACCGGCCAGTGATCTCCAAGTTAAATGCTGCGGTAAAGCTATTGTCCGGTGTTATCCCTAAGTCGATGTGTGCGTAACGCACAGCACAAAACGTACCCTCATTATCGTACTTGACAGTACTCGAGACAGCTTGACTGCAGTCCCACGTGAAACGAAAATCCAATGAGATTCCAGCGAACGCGGAAAAATACAAAAAAATGGCTCAAATGGCTCTGAGTACTATGCGACTTAACTTCTGAGGTCATCAGTCGCCTAGAACTTAGAACTACTTAAACCTAACTAACCTAAGGACATCACACACATCCATGCCCGAGGCAGGATTCGAACCTGCGACCGTAGTGGTCGCTCGGCTCCAGACTGTAGCGCCTAGAACCGCACGGCCACTCCGGCCGGCGAAAGAATACATAGTGCGATATTTACATCAGATTTATTCTTATGAAGAATGGATTGTAGCAACTCCTGCGTGATGTGTATGCCACTCGACGAAGAATGGAGTAAACTTCCGAGCAGCGCGCCTTTCAAACCGCCACAACACTAAAACAAATATTCCCATATTCGCTGTATGGTCCATCTACCAAACATTCTCCCGGCTACATACCTTGCCCATAGGCATGTTATTGTCATTATAGTTATAATCCCAGTTTTTAGTCTTACAGTTTGTTTGTTTTCCTGTTTATCGCATTAATATACTTATCACGAAATCAGATACTTAAGTCAGACTGGCTACTTAGTACAGTAACAGCATTGATGCCCAGTTGCGATGACGATTGGGAATTTATACAAGTGTGAGGGCTCAATCCTGAATTTAGCGGTTAGCCATTAAGACTACTTGGTTAGACAGAAATTCTTGATGTCCAGAGATGCTTTAGAGATCGTTCACAATTCATTCCTCGATACTGGTGATAGGGTAGGCCACGTTTGCGCTTATAGTTCCTCACTAATACGATTTATCTGTACTTTATTTGTTTGTTCATGGGTGAAAACGTTGCACGATGATTAAATGGTTACTATTCGTTATAGATATTTATTCTATGGCGCGAATTGTCGGTCTGTCATAGACCGAATTGCTCTGGTGATCTCCATCAGGACCCCAATAATTTTTCTAATCTTGGTGAATAGTTCGCGTGGTTCTCTTTTGAACGGCAGTTGCTATTTCTCTTAAGGTATCTTCGCCTAGGTGGTAAAAATGTTCCGAAATGTATCGTAAGTTTCTTTTTTTTCGTACTTAACATTTCACAGTCTCTAGCTTCCCAATGGTACAGAAAAACAAAATGCATATCATTTTCAGCAAAATACGTCAAAGAGAAGTCATAAGCTACATCGGAAATCGTGTCAAATCACGTGTATCGGAGAAAAAACTTAAAGTAAAAAGCAAGGTGTAACCCTCTTTCTTCTTCAGTATTTACAAGAGTATCTACATAAAAACTATGACTTTAGTCGTGAATAAATGAAATAGTGTGTGTGTGCGGGGAGATTGCAAGAAAGCACTTGAACATGTCACTGATTCGACAAGAACATCAAGTGACGTTTAACTTAATAAAAGACGCTGCTCTGAAGAAAGCTGGTTCTACTACATTAATAATTGTAACAGAACATCAATTATCTGTACACCGCAATACATAAAACGTTGTAACAATAGGCATTGCGCCGGCCGGAGTGGCCGTGCGGTTCTAGGCGCTACAGTCTGGAACCGCGCGACTGCTACGGTCGCAGGTTCGAATCCTGCCTCGTGTGATGTCCTTAGGTTAGTGAGGTTTGAGTAGTTCTACGTTCTACGGGACTGATGACCACCTCGAAGTGGGGCGTACGACGACGGTACCCGTTACTGCAGTGCGGTGTGGCCGAGCGGTTCTAGGTGCTTCAGTCTGGAACCGCGCGACCGCTACGGTCGCAGATTCGAATCCTGCCTCGATCATGGATGTGTGTGATGTCCTTAGGTTAGTTAGGTTTAAGTAGTTCTAAGTGCTAGGGGACTGCTGACCTCAGATGTTAAGTCCCATAGTGCTCAGAGCCATTTGAACCATTTGGACGACATCGCCCGCAGCACCTCTCCTGGGCTCGTGACGATATCGTTTGGACCTTGCATTACTGGAAAATAGTAGCTGATGGTAGGGTTCGAGTGTGGCACAGACAGCACGCAGGCATGATCCTAAGTTGTCAACAAGGAGCTATGCAAGCAGGTGGTTGCTTCATGATGGTGTGGGCTGTGTTTATGTGGAATGGACTGGGTCCTCTGGTCAAGCTGAACGAATCATTGAGTGGAAATAGTGATGTTCCGTTACTTGGAGACCCTTCGTGTTCCCAAACAACGCTGGAATTTTTGTGGATGACAGTGCATCATTTCAGCGGGCCACCGTTGTTCGCGATTGGTTTAAAGAACATTCTGGACAGTTCGAGAGAAAGATTTGGCCACCCAAATCGAAAGACGTGGATCCCATTGAACATTTATGGGATATAATCGAAAGGTCAGTTCCTGCACAAAATCCTGCACCGGAAACACTTTCCCAGTTATGGACGGGTATAAATGCAGCATGGCTCACTATATCTGTAATTCAATCCATGCCACGTCGAGCTGCTGCACCAAGCGGTTGCAAAGGAGGTCCGACACGGTATTGGGAAGTATTCCATAACTATTGTCACCTCAGTGTATATTTTACTTTCGCTACTATCCAGGTCTGTGAGTCAATACAAAGAGAGCTACTATTTAGACCAAAACATACCGATATGAGCCGCTTGATCATTTTTTTGTATGCTCGTCCCATTTCGTAGTTTGTTATCAAGCTGCACTCTAAGGACTGTTACAAAATACTATAGTATTACAATCAGTGCTTTGTTAGTTAGACTTTTTGGTAAGGAATGGTCAGTTTTATATACCTAAAAATGCAAACATTTGTAAGGGTTGATGAGATTAAGATAGATAATTATTTGTTGGGAAAATACTGCAGGCTTGTTGAGCGGTCGTCGAAGCTGTGGCTGGTATGGCTGGTTTTTGGCCCTCGAGCAGTTTGCTTATGATACGAGAAAACATGATAATATTTAGATCTTTGAAGGTGGTCAGCTCCAAACCGAACCTTTTGTGACTACATTTTGCGTTTCTGTCAGTCTGATCTAAGTTCTATTAGTGTGGTGCATTTACTCAAAGTGACATCCTGCTTTCTGTTATGTGACAAGATTCTATCCGTGCCAGAGGAATACCATTAACACAGTAACAGTTTCAGTTTTCTTAGAATAATTGTATGATCCATGCAAATAAAAGATCCCGGGATGTACCAACATGACAGTTTTTGTTGTTTACCTCTGCTATGGCCGCACTGCTGAGGTCATATACGAGTTTGATGAAGAGTATCCTTTACGAAACTATCCCTTGAATCATTGAATGATTACAAAGATACATCGGAGGTGATTCAGGTGACTTAGCACACTACTGTGCTACAGACACTATCATAGTTATGACAATTACCATTTCTTAGTGACATAATATTTACAATAATCTTCTTAGCTGTGAATAATGCCTTACGACACTGTGGACTGTGCCTACCGGAGGTACCTAATGCATCTGTGTTATTCTGTTATCTCCTATAATACATTTTGAGCCAAGTCTGTGCTTCCTTAACAGTTAAAGAGCGTTGTCACTCATATCTGTGATGTCAATTCGCGTACTCTGTGTAAGCCATTGTTTAGATATCTTTTTGACAATATCGACTGATTTTGAAGAAACCGCAACTTCTGCGATCACTAAGACGGAAAACGATTTGCATATGTATAGTAGGTTCGTAAGCATTATACAGAAAGGCTTGACTATTCTTCAGGTTTTATTTTCAGTAGACTTCTAGCAGTACTGGAAGAAACTGATTGAAAAGCTACAAATCTTCAAATCTAAATTGAAATGTTTCATTGCCTCTCACTCCTGTTGTGTACAGGAGTTCCTCGAGAAGCTGAGAGCTATTCTGTGTAATGTGCTGTTTGTTCGTACACACTCATTAATTTTCATGTTTTGTAAATTACTTTATTCATAAATTTTCTGATCGACATTGTGTAAACTACGTACTGACTCGCTCCGTGACGAGTATTTTTGATTAAATGATGTCACGTAAACCTTTAAATATTTTGTAACAATTATAAAATATGCTGTTTTGTTAGCATGTAAAATTTTTGCTGCCTCTGTGAAGGGGTAATCATCACAGTAAATGCCTTATTATTTCAGTGTGTCACCGTCCCTGCCGTGACTATCATCTAGGAATTTATTTTCATTCTCTCACTGTTCTTGTTTGTTTACGTAACAATGCTAGAGACTGTTCCACTTGTCTTCGTTTTTTCCGTAGTACACGTATTTTGACTTTTTGATAGTAACTGTAGAAATGTATTGTATTAATGGCAATGGAGTTTTACGTCTTGTCAACAGTGTGTCCTGCGAATTAGTAGAGATTTCTTTTCTCCCGCAAAAGATACATCTTACTCTCGTTTGTTTAAGTGGGAAAGAGGACTCAAAATACAGGCTGGATATTTTAAAGAAATATTTAGGTTTTTCATCATCACTGTTTTGTAGACCTATTCCCGACGTTGTATCTAAACGCTACGATCCAATCTTTGGCAACGCTTCAGTTATACCGTATCTTTCGTTTATAATCTAAACCTAACTAGTCGCCATATAAACATTTGATCCAGCATAACACGACCGCTGATATTGTACTTGGCCGTTCATTTCTCTTTATTGACTGTTGAAGTTTATTATTTTTATTTATAAGGCTTAATGGAAGATAACTATTCAGTGCGTGTTCCTTCAGATCCGAGGACACATCTATTTCAAATCCAACTATGTTTTTGTTGTAGCTCTTTATCTAAAATCTAATGCAAATTTTTACATCAGTGAGACAGGGTAGACACTGATTTGCTCATACTGGATGCTGCTAGCATTAAAACGTGCAAATACTTGAAAGAGAGGTTAACAGACTACCTGATAGCTTAGGTTTTTTTTCACCTGATGCAGTTCTTTTAAGTGGTCCGTTTGACTGATTGTGATGGGCCCTCAGCGTCCTCTGGCCTCTTAGACGTTTCTCTGATATATTCGCAAGCTTTTATCAAACAAGAAACTGCACTGAAACGCCAAAGAAACTGGTATATGCAAGCATATTCAAGCACAGAGATATGAAAACAGGCGGAATACAGCGCTGCGGTCGGCAACGCCTATATAAGACAAGTGTCTGTTGCAGTTGATAGATCGGTTACTGTTGCTCCAATGGCATGTTGTCAAGATTTAAGTGAGTTTGAACGTAGTGTTATAGTCAGTGCACGAGCGATGGGACACAGCATCTTCGAGGTAGCGATGAAGTGGGGATATTCCCGTGCGACCGTTCCACGAGTGAACCTTCAATATCAGGAATACAGTAAAACATCAAATCTCCGACACCGCTGCGACCAGAAAAAGATCCAGGAAGATCGGGACCAACGACGACTGAAGAGAAATGTTCAACATAACGGAAGTGCAACCCTTCCGCAAATTACTGCAGATTTCAATGCTGGGTCATCAAGAAGTGTCAGCGTGCGAACCATTCAACGAAACATCATCGATGTGGACTTTTGGAGACAAAGGCCCACCAGTGTAGCCTTGCTGACTGCACTACACAAAGCTTTACGCCTCACCTGGGCCCGTCAACAGCAACATTGAACTGCTGGTGATAGGACACTGTTGCATGGTCGGACGAGTCTCGTTTCAAATTGTTTATAGGGAATTGACGTATAAGGTATGGGGACAACCTCGGGGAATCCATGGACCTTGCATGTCAGCAGGGGACTTTTCAAGCTGGTGGAGGCTCTGTGATGGTGTGGGACGTGTGCAGTTGGGGTGAATGGGATCCCTGATACGTCTGCCGGCCGGTGTGGCCGTGCGGTTCTAGGCGCTACAGTCTGGAACCGCGTGACCGCTACGGTCGCAGGTTCGAATCCTGCCTCGGGCATGGATGTGTGTAATGTCCTTAGGTTAGTTAGGTTTAAGTGGTTCTAAGTTCTAGGGGACTGATGACCACACAGGTTAAGTCCCATAGTGCTCAGAGCCATTTGAACCAACCTGATACGTCTAGATACGATTCTGGCAGGTGACACGTTCGTAAGCATCCTGTCTGATCACCTGCATCCATTCATGTCTACTGTGAATTACGACGGACTTGGTCAATATCAGCAGGACAATGTTACACCCCACACGTCCAGAATTGCTACAGAGTAGCTCCAGGAACACTCTTCTGAGTTTAAATACTTCCGCTGGCCACCAAGCACACAAGACATGAACATTATTGACCAAACATCATTGAGCATATCTGGGATGCCTTGGAACTTGCTGTTCAGAAGGGATCTCCACCCCGTCGTACTCTTACGGATTTATGCACAGGATTTATCGTGTCACTTCCCTCCAGCACTACTGCAGACATTAGTGGTGTCCATGCTACGTCGTGTTGCTGTACTTCTGCGTGCTCGCGGGGGCCCTACACGATATTAGGTAGGTGTACCAGTTTCTTTGGGTCTTCAGTGTACGTGTAGTAGAGTTCGCCATTCATAATTATTATACGAGCGTCTAGCCGATTTGAGAACGACATTCACCCTGCGACATTATTTAGGTGTTACTTTAAGGCAGGTGTACCCTGCGCGAGGCAGCAGGTTGTTTGCGTGTGTACCAGGTACACTGCAAAACGTGTGGACGGTAGCAGCGGGGCAAGCGTTGGGCGGAGCGACTGTACCTGCGCGAGGCGGGGTCCGGCGACTACAACAAAAGCTCGATTTGGCGTGAAATGTGTAAATTGATGTGAGCGCTCATTTGCAGTGACAGGCGGCCAGTGCTGCGCAAGCCCGCCTCTTCGCTGCCGATGGAGTGCGCGCCTCATCTGCATCCGTTCACGTACTGCCCACTTCTCTGCTAATTGCAGTGAGCGAATGAACGCTTCGGATATAAAAATAATGGAAATGCCTGAACGGACATCATTGGTACACGACCTACCTGCCACAAAGGTTTATGGGATCTATGCGAAGAAAAGCCTAGTCAGAGACACCAATCCATTTGTATCTTCAAGTAAAGTGTAATATCCCTTGACGCAGGAAGGCAAGAAGATAGGGTTTAAAGTCCCATCGACATCGAGATTATTACAGACGGACACATCTCGTGAGAAGAATCTTGGAATTTGCGATAGTAACAGTCACTGCCATGGCGATCGTCAGAATCCAAAGACAGATTGTACGTGAGTTTTGAATCTTTGTCGATTTCATTTTTCGTGAAACAAAGAACAACAATTTGAAATAACAAATTATTTTACAGGCTTAGAACAGTTATATTTCAACTTCTTTTCTGTAACTTACACCTCGTCCTGAAAATATCGCTAAACGTAACGTGAAAAATATTTGGTTATACTATTTTATGACTTATAAAATTGATGTAGAGATCAATATGCTAAATCTTCGCAAAAAAAAAAAAAAAAAAAAAAAAAAGAAAAAAAAACCGAAGCTTCAGATTTCAGATTCGCTAATATACTAAAAGGAATGTGTGAATTTGTTGTAGGTTGGGACAGATACATAAATATCACACACTAACGAATGTTTCCGATTCTCCCATTGAACAGAAAAGAAATATGTATTAATATTAGTTGAGTTGCGCCAATTAAAATAATAAAATATTTAATAAGTTAAGTAGGTCACCAGCCAAGCTTAATGGTTTATCATCACAGTACTCATTAGAATATGGCTTATACGTGCGCCAATCGTACACACATGTATCCTCTCCAGCTCTCCGAGACTGAAACAACAAAATGGGCTCTCTATGAGGATGCAATTTTATTTTGTAATTGTCTGACAAACCCGGGATTGCCCGGGTATTCATTTCGCCTATTTTCTATTAGAAACGAAAATTAAAAAAATGAATTGTGTTTGTAATGTAATATAGAACGAACTTCATTTCCACGTATCCGTAAAAACGCCTATGAAATTATGAAGCAGTCGTACACAGAAATACGTATAATGTGTAAATGTTTAAGTAAAGTTTCTAAATGAAGAATCACAGTGTTACGGTACGCTGGGCGCAGATGCTTCACGTGTCTACAACGCGATTTTTTTAACATCTCTTTGGCAAAGCCGCTTCGTACCTCTATAGGCGGCTATTATTTTCGCGTACAGCCGTTCGCGCTTCGCAGTGGAAAGCTGTCAGCAGCGCAGCCAGGTGCCAGGAATTTCAGTACGCTAACTAGACTGTAGGAGCATCGTATTAGTAACGGATATATTTATTAAAATTTTTTCACGCATCTCAGTGTTTATGACTTCATACCTCTTGAACTATGAGTCGTACAGTGATATATTTGTTCAAAAACATCTTCAAATGTGTGTGAAATCTTATGGGACTTAACGGCTAAGGTCATCAGTCCCTAAGCTTACACACTACTTATCCTAAAGTATCCTAAGGACAAACACATACACCCATGCCCGGGGGATGACTCGAACCGCCGCCGTGACCAGCCGCACAGTCCATGAGTGCAGCGCCTAAGACCACTCAGCTAACCCCGCGCGGCTGATATATTTGTCTAGATACATTTAGTGACATATGTACAGGGTGTTTCAAAAATGACCGGTGTATTTGAAACGGCAATAAAAACTAAACGAGCAGCGATAGAAATACACCGTTTGTTGCAATATGCTTGGGACAGCAGTACATTTTCAGGCGGACAAACTTTCGAAATTACAGTAGTTACAATTTTCAACAACATATGGCGCTGCAAGTGATGTGAAAGATATAGAAGACAACGCAGTCTGTGGGTGCGCCATTCTGTACGTCGTCTTTCTGCTGTAAGCGTGTGCTGTTCACAACGTGCAAGTGTGCTGTGGACAACATGGTTTATTCCTTAGAACAGAGGATTTTTCTGGTGTTGGAATTCCACCGCCTAGAACACAGAGTTGTTGCAACAAGACGAAGTTTTCAACGGAGGCTTAATGTAATCAAAGGACCGAAAAGCGATACAATGAAGGATCTGTTTGAAAAATTTCAACGGACTGGGAACGTGACGGATGAACGTGCTGGAAAGGTAGGGCGACCGCGTACGGCAACCACAGAGGGCAACACGCAGCTAGTGCAGCAGGTGATCCAACAGCGGCCTCGGGTTTCCGTTCGCCGTGTTGCAGCTGCGGTCCAAATGACGCCAACGTCCACGTATCGTCTCATGCGCCAGAGTTTACACCTCTATCCATACAAAATTCAAACGCGGCAACCCCTCAGCGCCGCTACCATTGCTGCACGAGAGACATTCGCTAACGATATAGTGCACAGGATTGATGACGGCGATATGCATGTGGGCAGCATTTGGTTTACTGACGAAGCTTATTTTTACCTGGACGGCTTCGTCAATAAACAGAACTGGCGCATATGGGGAACCGAAAAGCCCCATGTTGCAGTCCCATCGTCCCTGCATCCTCAAAAAGTACTGGTCTGGGCCGCCATTTCTTCCAAAGGAATCATTGGCCCATTTTTCAGATCCGAAACGATTACTGCATCTCGCTATCTGGACATTCTTCGTGAATTTGTGGCGGTACAAACTGCCTTAGACGACACTGCGAACACCTCGTGGTTTATGCAAGATGGAGCCCGGCCACATCGCACGGCCGACGTCTTTAATTTCCTGAATGAATATTTCGATGATCGTGTGATTGCTTTGGGCTATCCGAAACATACAGGAGGCGGCGTGGATTGGCCTCCCTATTCGCCAGACATGAACCCCTGTGACTTCTTTCTGTGGGGACACGTGAAAGACCAGGTGTACCGCCAGAATCCAAAAACAATTGAACAGCTGAAGCAGTACATCTCATCTGCATGTGAAGCCATTCCGCCAGACACGTTGTCAAAGGTTTCGGGTTATTTCATTCAGAGACTACGCCATATTATTGCTACGCATGGTGGATATGTGAAAAATATCGTACTATAGAGTTTCCCAGACCTCAGCGCCATCTGTTGTTGACAATTGTAACTACTGTAATTTCGAAAGTTTGTCTGCCTGAAAATGTACTGTTGTCCCAAGCATATTGCAACAAACGGTGTATTTCTATCACTGCTCGTTTAGTTTGTATTGCCGTTTCAAATATACCGGTCATTTTTGAAACACCCTGTAGATACTGTCTGCGAAGTATATTTCGAAGAAAACCTGCTTCCGGCCATCCAGGTTTAGTATTTCCGTGAGTTCCCTTAATCGCTCAAGGCAGATGCCAGGATGGTCCTTTTGAAAGGGCACGCCTGATTTCCTTCTCCATCCTTGACACAGTCCGAGCTTGTGCTCCTCCTCTAATGACCTCAATGTCGAAGGGACGTTAAACCCAATCTTCCTTCCTTCCTTATTGTCAATAGGGTTAGTAAGAAATAACTAATAAATTTAAACGTCATGCATGATTCGAAAGATTTTAACGCGTCTCAGCGCTTATGACGTCATAACTCTTGAACTATGGCGGGTAGGTGATTCTTACTCCCCACTGCGATTGTTGCCTGGCAGTGAGGGATATGTGTGCCAAGTTTCGTTAAAATCGCTCCAGTGGTTTTGGAGGAGATGTGGAACACGACACACACACACACACACACACATCCATTCTTATAATATCTATGGATTTTCGTAATGGAACGAAGGAAAGAAAAAGGACGACAGGCATTCAAAACGAGAGCGCAGAACGCTTCTGAATTCTTACAGTTGCTACAGCATAGATTGTTACTCTCATTAATTCCAAGACTCTATTCAAATGATAGTAAAAAAGTAAAGCTATCATCAATTCAATCTTTGGTTTGAACACGACTGTGATTTACCAAGCATGGTCCTGTCGGGATTGGCAAACATAGCCTTTCTCCGACTATCAAACTGACTTACGCAGCCACTTTATTAATGCCATACTTTTTAACGTGGACTCTCAACCATACAGGGAGAAACCGATCTTTACCGACACAATTTCGGAGCTCGTTCAGGGATATTTTCTGAGAATTTTGGTACAAGGGGCTCGTTACAGAACTATTGCAGTACATTTCATTTACTACCCTACGTATCTGTCCTACGTATCTGTATTGCACTGAAAGTACCTACACAAAAGTGCAAATGTAGACAGTATGCAATGTGCGTGTTCTTTGGAAACAAATTAGTTCACTTTACCGTTGGGCCTCGAGATTGAATTCTAGCTGCTCCGTTGCGCCTCGGATTTGATTTTGCGTCAGTGTTAGTTGTATGTTAATAGTTACACACTGAAGTATGAATAGGTTTATTGTCGAAAGAGTTGGCCCCTTACGCACTTGATGTATGGGTTTCCCGCAACAACAGCACTTAACATTAAAATGTTTATGTTTCATCAGAGGGTTGCTACATTATTCTGTGTTTTGTGTTGTGCGTTTTGGTAATTGCATAGTACACACTTTTTCACTGGTTCTAAGATGTTTTCACAGAAACAAAAGTAACTGAGGCAACAAACCAAGTAAAACATAATTACATCACCAGCTGAAAAATGCCCCTGTCGGAACGAATATCTCCCTGTTTAAAAGCTCTGAGAGAAAATTGGGGAACCAACCGCCTGAACCCTCATTCCACCTTCCTCACCAAAAGTTTTGGGTTACGAACATATTCACGCTCTTTTAACACAGACCATTCTAAATCCTTTCCCTCAGTCTCTCTCTGAAATGAATCCTTCACACTCAGAATTTCCTTTCTCTACAACTGTCTGAATATGTCTCTCTCCAGCTGTCTCCTTTTCCTCTTACTTGCACTTTCTCCTGCATGTCTCTCCCTCTGTCACTGTCTTCACTCCTTTATTTCGCTCCCCCTTACAACAGTCTCGTTTTCTGCCACTCCACTGTCTCTCTGTCCCCTTGTCACTGTCTTCGTCCCATTCCTTCTCTCCCATTGCCGTAGAAGTTTTGACCTGTAGACCAGGTAACGTTAACACGTGGGTTTAGGGGCTTGGAAAGGTGGCAAATATTTTCGTGTTAAAGTTCGCCAGGGGGGAGATGTCCAGACTCCCTGAAGACTTTGTATGGTCTCCAATCGTCTCTCTTTTTCCAATCGTCTCTCTTTTTCATTTCCACTGTCTCCTCTCTCATTCTCTCCCACTGGCACTTTCTCCTCTCCCTCCCACCCTCAATGTCTCTAATACTCTCAGCACAAAAAAGCGCGAATATGTTCGTACTTTTCTGTCAGAGACTTTTAAAGAGGAGCATACTCGCTTTTTTGTGCTCCAAAAGGCGTCGTTATCAGCTGGTTCATTTCTTGCGCTGCTATAGTGGCCTGTGCTGCTTATACAAAACGAATTTTGTTGGTCAGTACAATTTTGACAATTTATTTATGTACGTCGACAAATATGCATACATTGGCGTACAAACAACAAGTAAGACACGTGTTACACTGTCCAGTCACATTAATACGATCACCTGTCAAAAGCCTGAATAACCACTTTTGCAGTGCTAACGTCTGCGAGACGTGCAAGAAGAGAGTCTACGAGGTTCTGGAAGGGACAGAAAATGATGTGCCGACTCGTGGGCCATGGCCGATTGCTCTGTGTTACTCGGTTGAGGATCCTTGACAGTGCGATCGAGGTGGTCCCATATGTTCTCAATTGGGTTTAGATCCGAGAAGTTTAGCGGCCACTGAAGTACGGTAAACTTAACCTGATACTGTTCGAAACACACACAGACTGAGAGTTGTGTGAAACATTGCACTTTCCTGCTGGCAGATACCACAGCGGCGAGGAAAAACATACTGGATGTAAGGGTGGACATGATCCCCAAGGGCAGGTGCATACTTGTATTGATCCATTGTGCCTTCCGGAATGACGAGATCAACCAGGGAATGTCACAACATTCCCCGGACCGTAATGTTGTCTCCTGGTTGCAGGGTGTTCGCTTTGAGAGATTTCACACCGTACACGACAACGGCTATCATTCTGATGGAGCATAAAACGTGATTCACGTGGAAAGGCTACTTGTTGCCACACAGTGAACGTCAATTTTCGGTATTGGCGTGCAAATTCCAGCGTTCTTCGCTGATGAATAGCAGTCAGCATGGGTGCATGAACCACGCGCCTACTGCGGAGACCCATACGTAACAACGTTTGCTGAATGGTCGTTGAGAAGACGCTGTTGCTCGCCTCTTGGTTCATCTAGGCGGTCAGTTGGTCAACAATTGCACTTCTGTTAGCCCGTACACATCACCACAGCCGTCGTTCACCCGTGTATTCTATGGCTCGTGGTGCGCCACAGTTGCCTCGGCCTCGGTTTGAGACTGTACCATTTTCATAAGAGTCATTATCGACTTTTCAACCAGTGAAGATAATTGAGTATAATGTCCTCATTCGTTCCTTTAGCACAGAACGGTACGTTTCTGGACATAAGTTCTCATTTAAAATAATAGCTATAAAGTTTGTAACTTTCTATATGTCATCTAACTTCTGTTTAAATTGACATATTGTATACTAAGGCGGAACTGAGAAGGCTTCTACGGCTTATTGCTATGAATGTACTATCTACGCTGACGGAAAAAAAACCGCAACACCAAAAAATAATTAATGGAGAAATGAAATTTCGGGAATACATTTATCTAGGTAAAATATTTAAGTGAATAACATTGCAAGGTCTCAGGTTAATGTAAGCGCGAGATACGCTATTGCAAATGTGAAATACTGGGACATTAATTACCGGTGTAACCACCAGAATGTTGAATGCATGCACGCAAACGTGCGTACATTAGCTGTCAGTTTGTGGGATGGATTTCGATCTCTGTCGCACTTCGTCGATCAGTACAGGGACGGTAAATGCTGATTTGTGGATGACGCTGGAGTTGTCATCCTAATATGTCCCATATGTTCTCGATTGGATGCAGATCTGACGATTAAACAGGCGAAGGCAATATGTCGATACTCTGTAGAGCATGTTGGGTTACAACGGTGGTATGTGTTGGAAAACTACCCTTGCAATGCTGTTCATGAATGGCAGCACAACAGGTCGGGTCACCACACTGATGTATAAATTTGCAGTCTGGGTGCTGTTGCTGTTATACGACATCACACTCCAGACCATGGCTCCAGCTATACTGTAGGCCCAGAGTGTCTAGCACGCTGACTGGCTGGTCGCAGGCGTTCTACTGGCCTCCTCACACGACCATCCACAGGCACCGACGCAGAGCCAGCTTTCATCAGAAAACATAAAACTTACCTCCTGCCCTTCGGTGGGCTCTCGCTCGACACTACTGAGGTCGTAGATGGCGGTGATTTGTAATCAGTGGAACGTGTGGTGTCACCGCCAGACACCACACTTGCTAGGTGGTAGCTTAAATCGGCCGCGGTCCATTAGTACATGTCGGACCCGCGTGTCGCCACTGTGTGATCGCAGACCGAGCGCCACCACACGGCAGGTCTCGAGATACGGACTAGCACTCGCCCCAGTTGTACGGACGACTTTGCTAGCGACTACACGGACGAAGCATCGCTCATTAGCCGAGCAGATAGTTAGAATAGCCTTCAGCTAAGTCCATGGCTACGACCTAGCAAGGCGCCATTAACCATTTGAAGATAGAGTCTCACTTGTATCATCAAGGAATGCTGTATTCAAATGAAGTATTAAAAGTTAAGTATTATAGCAGCTACGTACTTTTCTTGCTACCATTCATTACGTACCCTGTTTCAGACCTCTATCTAGCCTACGTGAGATTACGCGTGCCTTTCGGCTACTTCAGTGTGGCGTAGCTGTCTTGTTACGCCACAACAGAACGGACGCTTCAAGGCGTCTGGATTGGAGCTGTCCTTGAAGTCACTGATTTGTAACAGTTCGCTGTGTCACTGTGGTATCAACTGCTGCTCAGGTTGCTGCTGCTACGCTGGACACGATGCGTTCTCTCTCGGTAGTAGCTCGTGACCGACTGAAGCCAGGTCTCCATGCGACCGCACTTTCCCGTGACCGTCGCTTCCAGCAATCATGTACAGTGGTTACATTCCTGCCAAACCTTCCTGCAGTATCACAAAAGGAATATCCAGCTTCTCGTTACCCTATTACACGATTTCGTTCAAACTCAGAGAGGTAATGGTAATGGCGTGTTTGGGACCCTAAATGTTTTCTAGACTAACATCAACTCACAACGTCCAGTCTCAAAGGTAACTAACGCTCACGACTTGTTTTTTTTTTCTTTATTGTTATTTTAAACACCTTGAACAAAGGTGCGCTGTCAGCAGCATAGTACGCTGCTCTTCAGCCGCGAGTGGTACAATAAATGACAGAAAGTAGTGACAGATAATACAATAAAAATGGCGGGTAAAAACTGTAGACACAAAAACAAGATACATGAAGCCGTTCACGCTGGACAAGAAAAAACACTAAAACCCGTTGACACGGCGCACATAACATGGATGACGGCGACGGTGCACGTGAACAGTGGTGGCGTGACGGCGAAAGAACACTAAACACAAACGAAGGCACACACGCGAGACTGATGGCGATGATTTCCGGTGCGCGAATGTTCACTGAGCGTGTGCGAGTCCGGGGACCTGCCAAGAGAGGAGGAGGAGGAAGGAGAGTGGGAGAGGGAGAGGGGAGAGCAGAGATGCCATGGGCAGGGGAGAGAGGGGGAGGGAGGAAGGGGGAGGGGAAACCCGGGGGAAGAGGGGCGGAGGAAGGGGGGGACGGGGGAAAAGGAAAGAGAAGGGAGGGAGGGTGCCTAAAGGAAAGGACACAGGAAGTGGGGGGGGGGGGTGTTCAAATGGCTCTGAGCACTATGGGACTTAACAGATATGGTCATCAGTCCCCTAGAACTTAGAACTACTTAAACCTAACTAACCTAAGGACAGCACACAACACCCAGTCATCACGAGGCAGAGAAAATCTCTGACCCCGCCGGGAATCGAACCCGGGAACCCGGGCGCGGGAAGCGAGAACGCTACCACACGTTGATGGGGGGGGGGGGGGGAAGGATCAAGTTGATAGGAGGGGTAGATGGAGGGGAGGAGGACATCATCAGGGAGGGGGAGCTGGTGGAAGCCACCTTGGGTGAGGGTAAGGAGGGTGGAGAGATGGAGACTGCGTGGGACGTGGGACTACAGGCGGGGGTGGGAGAGGACGCTCACGACCGTTACGACGTGTATTTCAAGCAAATCTGATTTGCATCCTCACAGTGGCGCTACTAGCGCCACGCCTATGCCACGCGCGAAATTCTTGGTGTCGCGACTTTTTTTCTGTCTGTTTATGTACGTAATGTCACGATATATGTAGTATGCTGCATCTATTCAGGTCTGAAAATGGTCGTAGTCGATCGAAATTTGATAAAAATTTGTAGTCCGTGACTGTATTTATAACAACATTAATATTTACTGAATCACTTGAATACCTTATTGTGACTATCTCGCAACTTTTGTACAGTTAAGATTTTCTGTGAATTTCCCTCGTAGAGTAATGGAGTGTACAGAGCCTCTTTCGCTTCTTCCATAATTCCAGGAGATAATCCTCTCCAATGTTGACTAAGTATAATAGAGGGCCAGCAGCACTATTAGACTGCTGACGACACAGTTGTGCACAAAACATTGCCGTCGTTGCTCGATCGTAAGAAAAATCAAAACGATATGTACAGACTTCTAGCGACTGTGATAATTGGGAACTCTTTTTTAAGTGCGGATAAAAGCAAGACGACAGCCACAAAAAAGGACACGCTAGCAAACAATTACAAGAACGGCAGTAAACTTGTGGGAGCCGTCAAATCGTCTAAATATTAAATATCAGAAAATTTTAAAGGTAATTTTAGAAAGTTATATACAACAGGATAAACGCGTCGAATCAGTTCAAGGATGTCGAATGAAATATTTCAAATGTGTTGAGAGAAGTTAAAGTAAGGACAGCGCATCAGTGAAGGAAATGACACAAAAGGCGCAAGTGTGACTAGTTCTAGAGTACTGTTCCTGCATTTATAGTCCTTAGGAAGTAGGAATTACAACAAACTTCGAACGAATTCAGAGACGCACAACTACGATCGCGACATATATACCCCGTGGAGTTTAAATAGGAAACCGACATCATAAATATCGCATAGAGATTACGTGAATAAAGCAACAGAGGTTAGGGCGCGTAAAGGAGCGTACAGATAGTCCTTTTCCCTTCGCTCAATACGAGAATGGAGTAGAGCATAAAACTGTTAATACTGACACGAGATACTAACCTGTACACCTTGTACAGAGGCTTTCCATGTATTTAGGTCGAACCCGCAACACCGACGACAAAACTACGGAGTGTGTACAGGAATATTTTCTAAATATTTTGGAAGACACTCATGGTCCCCAGGAGCTCGTAAATCCACTGTCTGACGGAAAAGTGAAGCACTCAGAAGAAGACGAGAAAACGGAATGAAACTTCATGGGTTGAGAGGGTACGCGATATGATGTCAGTAACTTCAAAATCAAGTCAGATTTTCAAAGAGCTTGGCAGTATGAGTCCTCTTACCAGCATAAGGTTGCACCCGCAGTGGCCAGGATACATGCATTGATTCAGTTCCGAAGGGTGTCATGAAGCTGCCCAGGTCGCCATCATACTCGCCGATGAAGGTCACGTGGGGTTCCAGAACCGCGATTCATTGCTGAACACAGGCGACGCCATTTGCCGGCAAAACATGCTTGCCGGTCATGGCCCCACTCCAAACGCAGCAGTTTATGTTGCAGTGCCAACGGCAGCCTACGAGTGGAACGGTAATTCCCTAGTCCGTCAACTGCTAGTCTCCGATAAACAATGCGGGATGGCACACATTTAGCTGTTCCTGGATGGTGAAGGCGTTAAGATGTGTTTGGTGCACAAGACGGCATCCTTCCTCGTGGTGGTCACACTTTTTCGACTGGATCCTTGAAGACGAAAATACTTGCCGTCACGATCTACAGTACAACATTGGCCCACTGACACATCCGAATGCCTTACACGCCACGATTCGACCAGCCGGCCAAATGAAGATCCGCAATGAGGCCTCTTTCAAAATTTGTCATATGCTGATAACGCTGTCTCATACGTGTATTACGTGGCACCTCTGTGTCCTCCACAGAGATCGCTGAATGTTTGATTCTGTTCATGACTCTTACATGCCCTACCAAGCCGGGTAACAACACTAAACACGATCAACACAAATGCACCCTGGTGGCCGTTCTACCTGAATAGAGAATTGCAACTCTAATCACTTATACACCTGCCGACTGTGTGTATGTAATCGAAGTTACATTGACAAGCAGCCGTGTCTACTTGGTGCATCGCTTTTTTTGTCAGGCAGTTTCGGTTCGTGAATGACGGTGCACTGTACCAAAACTTTCCAAATCAATCCGCGCGCTAAACTGCGGCTTTTCAAGTCGTCATAACTCGCGATCTATTGATCACAGAGACAAGGAGTCAAGTGTTCTGTATATTCCTCGACCTAGCAACCTTTTGTTCACCTATCGGAAGAAGGGGCATACTACAGCATCCTAAAGTATAGGTTCAAAATTTAAACATTACTGACTTCCTACATCCCACGCAGCCGGCCGCGGTGACCCAGAGGTTCTAGGCGCTTCAGTCCGGAACCGCGTGACTGCTACGGTCGCAGGTTCGAATCCGCCTCGGGCATGGATGTGTGTGATGTCCTTAGGTTAGTTAGGTTTAAGTACTTCTAAGTTATAGGGGACTGATGACCTCAGATGTTAAGTCCCATAGTGCTCAGAGCCATTTGAACCATCCCACGCAAATACCACAAATCGACTGGTTCTCTTGCATTACGTGTGGTCTAGGGTGGGCCTTAAACGCCTTGTAAAAGCATAGTTTCTTCATGGGCGGTTCCTGAGAAAACCACGATAAACCACGATTTTGAGTGCAAAGAGTAGCAATTGTGGGGATGCCTACTTATGTAATTTCTGTTCATGGAAAGTTGTTGAAACTTGTTTCGGCATCACAGTCTGTTGCTGAGATCCAGAGGTTCAAAGCTACCGTACTTATGCACGAAAAATATTGGCGTAATATCCAGTGTGAGGCGTAAACGCAGGTTTAGCTGACTCCCGGCAAGGGTCTCGGGTCATCGCACTGATTCTGAGGTCACCAAACTGTTTTGATCGCCATTTTCATCATTAAAACTATACGACATGCTGTATAATAGGCACTTCACGTCTCTGCGTGTTGTCTCGACCTGGAAATTATACGGTTGTGCCACCGGTCGGCCTAAGCTTCCTACAATAAATTATTTTGTCATACAAAATTCTTTGTCCCTGCAAATCAGTGTGTGTGAAATCTTATGGGACTTAACTGCTAAGGTGAAAATCAGTCACCACATCTTTTCGTACATTGTAGATTAAGCCTAAAAAGATTGTGCATTTTTACATACAGTAGTGTACAGTGAATTTGCGTTGATTGGGTGACAATTTTGTGATAGCCTTCCACAATTTCCAGTCTCATTAACGTGGCCACCGTCCATGTTCGGTGTCAGCGGGCAATAACCTCTCTCAGACGGCGGGTGGCAGCACTAGCAGTGGAGGGTATACAAATCGTGTCAGAGGGGACGCGCAAACAGTGCAGTCACTGTCGTAAGTTGAATATGGAGTAATTTATCGGACGTCCAAAAGGACAAGATCATTGGCTTCTGGGCCAAGGATAGAAGAAATTCTGAAACGGTTAAGTTCGTTTACTGCTCACGTGCTCCTATGATTGAAGTGTACCCTTTTTTTGTGGGACGTCGCAGATTGTTCCCGGTTCAATTCTTGTAGTTTCACGAAGATCCGATAGGTGGTGGTGCTACACGTAACCTTCAAAATGGGGTCTGTGAAGCAGATGCGTTCGGAACAGAGAACTATTATTGAGTTTCTTTTGACGGAAAACCAGAGTATCCGAAACATTCATAGGGGCTTGCAGAATGTGTACGGAGATCTGGCAGTGAGCAAAAGCACGGTGAGCCATAGGGCGAGGCGTCTGTCATCATCGCAACAAGGGCGCTCAAACCTGTCCGTGCTCCCGCGTACCAGCCACCCACACAGACCTGTGCTCGTGCAATGTGGAAACGTGTGGACACTCTCATTCGAGTTGATCGGTGTATCATGACAACATGATAACGAAAGACCACACACAAGTCTGCGCGCACACGAGAAGCTCACAAAACTTCACTGGACTGCTCTTCCTCATCCACCCAACAGTCCGGCTCCCGCACCGTCCTACTTCCATCTGTTTGGCACAAAGAAGGATTCACTCCCCGGAAAGCAGTATATGGATAATGTGGAGGTTATTAACGCAGCAAGACGTTGGCTTCGAAGCCGACAAAGTGGTACCATGTGGGTATACCAGGTCCTCCCAGTAAGGTGGTGTAACTCTGTCACATTGAAAGGATATTATGTTGAAAAACAAGGTTTTGTAGCTAAAAGAGTTGGAAATAATGTGGTGTTTTGGAATCCTGAATAAAAACAGCGTGCTTCCAGAAAAAAATGCATTGAATTACTTATAGAACGCCCCTCGCATTCACAGTTACGGATCTTGTAAGCTTATATCTGCAAATGGCTGAGAGCAGTTGGCTAAGGAGTTGCAAAATGGTAACTAAAAAGCCTATTAGTTTCTAGGTTAAAGAGAATCATATTTCTGAAATAAAAAGAGATGTAGAAACAGGTTATAACTTCATGAACGAATCACAGTCTTTTTATCGTAATGGCTAATGTAGGCTGACAAAGGCGATCTTCAGATCGGAAGTAGAGGAGGGGGTTATACTTTCTCCGGCACGACCAGTAAAATAAAAGTACTGGGCTTCGTTCATAGAACTATAAAACAATATCACTGCTATCTCTACAAGTGTAACTAAACTCCGTAAGCCACCTGATTGTGTGTGGCAACGCGTACATTTTAAGCCACATTTCCCCGTTTCTTGTTCCACTCGCGGACTGTGCCTGGGAAAAACGGTTTTTACTAAGTCTCCGCGTGAGCTAAAATCCCACTAATTTTGCTTTCATTGTCTTTCCGCGAGATATACGTAGGGCGGACCAGTATATTGACTGACACGCCTAGGAACATTGTTACGTTCTCGAAACTTGAACAGTAAACCATAGCATGAAACACAACGCCTCTCTATTAGCATCTGCCACTGATCTTGGATGGGCGTATCTGTGACGGTTTCGCGCTTACTAAATGAGACTGTGACGAAAAGTGCTATTTTTTCCTCGATCTTCTCCATTGCCTCTCAGTTCTACCTAGTTGGATACAAGATCAACGAGCAATAATCAAATATCAGTCGAACGAGAGTTTCCTAAATTACCTCCTCCGTGGTTGGAATACACTTGGTGAGGATTCTTACAATGAATCTCAGTTCGGCATTTGCCTTACCTGCGATTAGTTTAACGTGGTCGCTAAATTTTAAACCTGTCTTCCCATTGTTTGATTGATCTAAATCCTTGTAATCATACAATGAGTCTCCCTTCTTATTTATGCGCAATACGCTTCTTTGTGTTGAGGGTCAACAGTCAATGCTTGTACCAAGCCATAAGTCCTGTGTAGATCTTCTTGCATCCCACTATAACTTTCTTGAATTGAGAATTCTCTGTAGAAAATAGCATCATCTACCAAAGGGTTCATGGAACTTTCGATTTTACACGTGTTATGGAAAGTCTTAGGGTAGCCCCGAAGTTCTCTTTATGTTCGAAGATTTCTCTCTGTTAACAATGATATACTGCGTTCTGTTTGCTAGGAACTCTTCAATCTAATCTGGTCTGAAATTCCGTAGACTCCTGTTTTGTTTATTAGAGGACAACGTGGCACGGTATGTAATGTCTTCTGGAAGTCAAGGAGCACAGTATCAACCTGGGCACCGGAATGTACTGCCTTATGCGTCTCGTAGACGAATAGAAAGAGATGGGTTTTTGTGATATATTTTGATTCCTATAGTGGAGACAGACGGTCCCCAGAAATGTCAAATTCGCGAGAGTATAAGGTATTCCAAAATTCGACAACATATCGACGCCATCAGTATAGGCCTATAGTTCTTTTTTTGTCTGTTCGAAGACTTCTCGAAAACAGGAATGTCCTCATGCCCTACGCATTTTTCTCATTTTGGAATATTGTGATACTCCAGCGACATTTGGCACCATCCTGCTACAATAGTGGCAATTTATTTCGCATGATGGTCATAACTGGACTTGACAGAAATACAGAGACACCAGAAATACAACAAATTACCATGCCTCATACGCACTGGCATTCAAAACACCTTCCATTTGGGCCGGAATGGATAAATACACTACTGACCATTAAAATTGCTACACCACGCAGATGACGTAGTACAGACGCGAAATTTAACCGACAGCTAGAAGATGCTGTGATATGCAAATGATTAGCTTTTCAGAGCATTCACGCAAGATTGGCTCCAGTGGCGACACTTACACCGTGCAGACACGAGGAAAGTTTCCAACCGATTTCTCATACACAAACAGCAGTTGACCGCCGTTGCCTGGTGAAACGTTGTTGTCATGTAAGGTGGAGAAATGCGTACCATCACGTTTCCGACTTTGATAAAGGTCGGATTGTAGCCTATCGTGATTGCGGTGTATCGCATCGCCGACATTTCTGCTCGCGTTGGTCGAGATCCAATGACTGTTTTCAGAACATGGAATCGATGAGTTCCGGAGAGTAATACGGAACGCCGTGCTGGATCCCAACATCTTCGTATCACTAGCAGTCGAGATGACGGGCATCTTATCCCCATGGCTGTAACGGATCGTGCAGCCACGTCTCGATCCCTGAGTCAACAGATGGGAACGTTTGCAAGACAACAACCATATGCACAAACAGTTCCATGACGTTTGCAGCAGCATGGACTATCAGCTCGGAGACCATGGCTGCGGTTAACCTTGACGCTGCATCACAGACAGGAGCGCCTGCGATTGTGTACTCAACGACGAACCTGGGTGCACGAATGGCAAAACGTCCTTTTTTGAATGAATCCAGGTTATGTTTACAGCATCATGATGGTCGCATCCATGTTTGGCGACATCGCGGTGACACTGGAAGCGTGTATTCGTCACCGCCATACTGGCGTATCACCCGGCGTGATGGTATGGGGCGGCCGAGCAACTGGCTCGTCACAATACACCAGTCACTACTCTTGATAAATTGTGGTATCATGTTGAAGCTGCATGGGCAGGTGTACATGTACACGCCATCCAAGCTCTGTTTGACTCAATGCCCAGGCGTATCAAGGCCGTTATTACGGCCAGAGGTGGTGGTTCTGGGTACTGATTTCTCAGGCTCTATGCACCCAAATTGCGTGAAAATGTAATCACATGTCAGTTCTAGTATAATATATTTGTCCAATGAATACCCGTTTATCATCTGCAATTCTTCTTGGTGTAGCAATTTTAATGGCCAGTAGTGTACATACCCTGTAAGATTTTCAGTTGATTATCAATATCATTCTTTCTGGAAAATAGTGATAAGTGCAGCTGGCGATAGTGGCCCAGTGAGATGCGACTATTCATCCTCGTGCTCGTAAGATCAGTACTGGATGAGGCGAGCTGTGTGAGCAGTACTCTTGTCTTTTTGGAACACAGCACCACCATTGGGGAACTAACACTGTATCATGTGATGAACCTAATCAGCCAAAACGGTCAAATAATCCTTGGCAGTACTGTGACCTTGCAAGTAACCACGAAGCCCATGGTATGGCTACCCAAGTCATCACCGATTTCCCGTTATTTTTCACTTTTGGGATGTAAATTGGAGCCGGAAGTTGGAAACAGTGTGAAACAAGACTCATTATTCCAAATGACATAGTGCAATTCCTCGATAGTCCATTTTTATGGCTCTAGGATCAAGTTTTCGTCTTAGGAGTATTTGCATCACCGTTGAGTAGTGTTTGAATTCCAGCTCGCCCTGCAATTCCCTGCTTACGGACCACCCCTCATATTTTTTTGGTGCGGGTAGGGCTCGAACTGCGACATTCATTTATGCACTGACCTTTGCGGCAGTCTTCATCTTTTATTTTCAGTTACAATGTTCCTGCCGGCCGCAGTGGCCATGCGGTTCTAGGCGCTACAGTCTGGAACCGCGCGACCACTGCGGTCGCAGGTTCGAATCCTGCCTCGGGCATGGATGTATGTGTTGTCCTTAGGTTAGTTAGGTTTAAGTAGTTCTAAGTTCTAGGGGACTGATGACCGAAGAAGTTAAGTCCCATAGTGCTCAGAGCCATTTGAGCCACAATCTTCCTCAATGACGTCCGCCACGATCACTCAAAACACACTTTTGTCCGCTGTGTGACTTCAGCGGATGACGTTTTCACCGTTTTTCCCGTATGTGGTATAAATCTTCGATATGTTGCCTCTTGGAACATCAAACACTTCGGCTACCTTGGTTCCGGAAGCACACACCATACGAACATCACAGTTTGCCCATCTTCCAATTCACTTGGCTCTGACGTAATGCACTCACAACGACAGAGAACTCTGATCTGACCACGACTGATGCTTGCAACGCGTTGGGGATGTTGCATAGGTGCCGTACGCAGTTAAATACAATAGCGCAACCTGGAGGCTTGGCTAGCGTCTGCATTTAAGTTCAAGCATTCATTTCTCGTCGTGTTTCCATGTTGTTGTCTGATCCCTGTAGAATACTGTAGGTATCCCATCAGGTCCAGTGGTAGCAGTGCAACACGGTTGTCGAACCATCCAACACCCCTCCCCCCCCCCCCCCCCCCCCCCAATTTCACTCGAAATGTAATTGTTTAAGCCGTATTGTACAATACTCTTGAAATTAGTCCATTTGTACTCAGAATTTACAGACTCAGGGATAAATGTTGCAAGTTGACCACTCCTCGGTAATCTGAAATATATTTGTTGTCTCACATGCTAAGCAGAAATATCTTCCTACCGTTCTTTACATTCATATTTAATACCGTATTAAGGGGTGCTATTACGATCTTATGACTCATTGATTCCGATTCCCTGTTATACATTAAAGAAGTAGAGAAGTTGAGGACTGTTTGTAACCAGGCGATCTAAGGTGTTATCTTTACGAGACTTTTTTTGATTAACTGCACATGATCGTTTTCGGATAAAGCATATAGAACAGTTTCACAAGATTTCCTCTCCCTGCTACCCGTGCTAACCACGTTCGGTCCCTGGCAAGTTGAGATCCTTTCTAATAGTTAACCATGACCAGGACATTTACATTCAGGCTTCACCCAATTTATTTCGTATTTGGAATCTGTACTAATCTCGTTAGATGTTATCGTATTACTTACGGCTGTAAAGACGCCTTGACCACTTGCGTTCAGCCTATACTTGGGATTTCCACTCCAGTCCGAATTTAGTATGTCATTACCATTACCATCTGGTTTCAGGCAACTTGCCGGCCGGAGTGGCCGAGCGGTTCTAGGCGCTACAGTCTGGAACCGCGCGACCGCTATGGTCGCAGGTTCGAATCCTGCCTCGGGCATGGATGTGTATGATCTCCTTAGGTTGGTTAGGTTTAAGTAGTTCTAAGTTCTAGGGGACTGATGACCTCGGAAGTTAAGTCCCATAGTGCTCAGAACCATTTGAACAATTTTTTGTAACTTTCATCCTACGACTTGGGCTCACTTATTCGGGCTACCGTGTAGGAGAAACAGTATGTTTATTTCAAAACTGTCGGAGGCCTAGTGTTGCCTTTCTTCTGCATCTTCAACTTGAGTAATCTGTGGACCTTCCCGTATTCCAAAATGACAACAGTTGTGTGTCGCACACATACGTCCCTGGTTTGACGAACAGTCACACTTCCAGTCACACACCAAGTGACCGCTGAATCACCGATCTTAATCCAACAGAAAATCTCTGGGATTGTACATGTACACGGCAGTTGCACGTGAATATTCGACCAGCTTCACAGTTTTCAAGATACTCGCTCACAGGCTCTGCGAAATAATAATCTGCCATTTGTCGGAGTCGCTTATCGATATGGACTTCCCCATTTGCAGCGCATATCTTTGCCAGGTTGATGCCCCGTCCGCGTCTGCCCCGATTACATACCAGGTGATAAAAAAGTCAGTATAAATTTGAAAACTGAATAAATCACGGATTGACCCACATGCTTGGAAGGACATGGGGTTTTATTAGAATCAAAAAAATACAAAAGTTCAAAAAATGTCCGACAGATGGCATTTCATCTGACCAGAAGAGCAATAATTAGCATAACAAAGTAAGACAAAGCATGGATGATGTTCTTTACAGGAAATGCTCAATATGTCCACCATCATTCCTCGACAATAGCTGTAGTCGAAGAATAATGTTGTGAACAGCACTGTAAAGCATGTCCGGAGTTATGGTGAGGCATTGGCGTCGGATGTTGTCTTTCAGTATCCCTAGAGATGTCGGTCGATCACGATACACTTGCGACTTCAGGTACCCCCAAAGCCAATAATCGCACGGACTGAGGTCTGGGGACCTGGGAGGCCAAGCATGACGAAAGTGGCGGCTGAGCACACGATCATCACCAAACGACGCGCGCAAGAGATCTTTCACGCGTCTAGCAATATGGGGTGTTTTTTTTTGTTCTAATAAAACCCCATGTCATTCCAAGCATGTGTGTCAATTTTTACCTCTCTGTCTACATTATTCCGTGGTTTATTAAGTTTTCAACTTTATACTGACTTTTCGATCGCCCGGTACTTTCGTCATCGCGTCACGTGCCCGTAACGCCATCAGGTGGCATCCAACGTCGCGTTAGGCAGTCGTCACATAATTTTCTGGCTTATCAGTGTATGTTTCAGTATGTCCACCGGAGAACTTGCTCACCGTTTCGGTACGAGATACGATGAAAAGAATGGCCGAGAAGAGAAACAGAATCATCGACTTGACAGAGACGTAAGAGGGATAATTAAAAATTCATTTTTAACTTGGAAGAAACTTTGCCGCCAGCGGAGATATTCGCTGTCTAGTGTCCTTCTCAGTCTCAAAACATTAATTACGCCAGGAAAGTAAGTTTCATTGGAAAGCCACACGGGCGTGGGGCGCGGGGGCCGACCTCTGCCCTACTGCGCAGGATCCGGCGGCGGCGCGCGACTGGCGCGCAGCGGAAACGAGGGAGAAAAAAACCGCAGTTTTACAAGCGACTGTACCTGCTGCTACGGCCCATTAATTCTTCCCTATTTGTTTTAATTACTAAATCCCTATCTAAAATAAAAGCCAGGTCCGGGTGGGGCGCGCTGTCTCGCTTTTTTTTTTCGGAGTAGCGGGGCAGGCCTGGAGGCGGCGGGGCTTAATTTGCGTGTTATAGGGGTGGCGGGGGCGCTGCGGGGGGCGCCACATGCGGCCGACAACTTCATTATTTCCAGCGCCGCGCGGATTAACGGACGGGCCGGAACGGAGCCGGGCGGAAGCCGTTATCGCTGCGATGATACCCGGCCCGCAAACGGCGTGTAATCGACGTGCGGATTTGCAATGGCGCGATCACTTCTCTAACCGCGTTACTCGCCATTTTTTGGCGACCCGTGCACCTAATAAAAGCAGTAATGACCACCAGATTTGCCAGTGCTTTCGCTTGTGAGCGCTTCTGTACATGGCTGCCGCCCGGGAGCCGCCTATCAGAGAACACGGGGACCTAATGTGATAAGACGATTTTCGAAACTCATGTACTTATATAACACGCAAGTCATCTCATGACCTGTGGGAGAGGATGCTTCGTGCACCGCTGTTAGTTCCTCTTTCTTGTTTTTTTTTTGGTCATCAGTCTACTGACTGGTTTGATGCGGCCGCCACGAATTCCTTTCCTGTGCTAACCTCTTCATCTCAGAGTAGCACATGCAACCTACGTCCTCAATTATTTGCTTGACGTATTCCAATCTCTGTCTTCCTCTGCAGTTTTTGCCCTCTACAGCTCAAAAATGGCTCTGAGCACTATGCGACTTAACTTCTGAGGTCATCAGTCGCCTAGAACTTAGAACTAATTAAACCTGACTAACCTAAGGACATCACACACGTCCATGCCCGAAGCAGGATTCGAACCTGCGACCGTAGCGGACAGCTCCCTCTAGTAGCATGGAAGTCATTCCCTCATGTCTTAGCAGATGTCCTATCATCCTGCTCCTTCTCCTTATCAGTGTTTTCCACATATTCCTTTCCGATTCTGCGTAGAACCTCCTCATTCCTTACCTTATCAGTCCACCTAATTTTCAACATTCTTCTATAGCACCACATCTCAAATGCTTCGATTCTCTTCTGTTCCGGTTTTTCCATAGTCCACGTTTCACTATCATACAATGCTGTACTCCAGACGTACATCCTCAGAAATTTCTTCCTCAAATTAAGGCCGGTATTTGATATTAGTAGACTTCTCTTGGCCAGAAATGCCTTTTTTGCCATAGCGAGTCTGCTTTTGATGTCCTCCTTGTTCCGTCCGTCATTGGTTATTTTACTGCCTAGGTAGCAGAATTCCTTAACTTCATTGACTTCGTGACCATCAATCCTGATGTTAAGTTTCTCACTGTTCTCATTTCTACTACTTCTCATTACCTTCGTCTTTCTCCGATTTACTCTCAAACCGTACCGTGTATTCATTAGACTGTTCATTCCGTTCAGCAGATCATTTAATTCTTCTTCACTTTCACTCAGGATAGCAATGTCATCAGCGAATCGTATCATTGATATCCTTTCGCCTTGTATTTTAATTCCACTCCTGAACCTTTCTTTTATTTCCATCATTGCTTCCTCGATGTACAGATTGAAGAGTAGGGGCGAAAGGCTATAGCCTTGTCTTACACCCTTCTTAATACGAGCACTTCGTTCTTGATCGTCCACTCTTATTATTCCCTCTTGGTTGTTGTACATATTGTATATGACCCGTCTCTCCCTATAGCTTACCCCTACTTTTTTCAGAATCTCGAACAGCTTGCACCATTTTATATTGTCGAACGTTTTTTCCAGGTCGACAAATCCTATGAAAGTGTCTTGATTTTTCTTTAGCCTTGCTTCCATTATTAGCCGTAACGTCAGAATTGCCTCTCTCGTCTCTTTACTTTTCCTAAAGCCAAACTGATCGTCACCTAGCGCATTCTCAAATTTCTTTTCCATTCTTCTGTATATTATTCTTGTAAGCAGCTTCGATGCATGAGCTGTTAAGCTGATTGTGCGACAATTCTCGCACTTGTCAGCTCTTGCCGTCTTCGGAATTGTGTGGATGATGCTTTTCCGAAAGTCAGATGGTATATCGCCAGACTCATATATTCTACACACCAACGTGAATAGTCGTTTTGTTGCCACTTCCCCAATGATTTTAGAAGTTCTGATGGAATGTTATCTATCCCTTCTGCCTTATTTGACCGTAAGTCCTCCAAAGCTCTTTTAAATTCCGATTCTAATACTGGATCCCCTATCTCTTCTAAATCGACTCCTGTTTCTTCTCCTATCACATCAGACAAATCTTCACACTCATAGAGGCTTTCAGTGTATTCCTTCCACCTATCTGCTCTCTCCTCTGCATTTAACAGTGGAATTCCCCTTGCACTCTTAATGCTACCACCGTTGCTTTTAATGTCACCAAAGGTTGTTTTGACTTTCCTGTATGCTGAGTCTGTCCTTCCGACAATCATATCTTTTTCGATGTCTTCACATTTTTCCTGCAGCCATTTCGTCTTAGCTTCCCTGCACTTCCTATTTATTTCATTCCTCAGCGACTTGTATTTCTGTATTCCTGATTTTCCCGGAACATGTTTGTGCTTCCTCCTTTCATCAATCAACTGAAGTATTTCTTCTGTTACCCATGGTTTCTTCGCAGCTACCTTCGTTGTACCTATGTTTTCCTTCCCAACTTCTGTGATGACCCTTTTTAGAGATGTCCATTCCTCTTCAACTGTACTGCCTACTGCGCTATTCCTTATTGCTGTATGTATAGCGTTAGAGAACTTCAAACGTATCTCGTCATTCCTTAGTACTTCCGTATCCCACTTCTTTGCGTATTGATTCTTCCTGACTAATGTCTTGAACTTCAGCCTACTCTTCATCACTACTATATTGTGATCTGAGTCTATATCTACTCCTGGGTACGCCTTACAATCCAGTATCTGATTTCGGAATCTCTGTCTGACCATGATGTAATCTTTCTTGTTACAGACCCGAATGGTGCGTGGGAAGAAATATTGTTGGTAAGCCTCGGTGTGAGCTCGAATTTCTCTAATGTTACCTTCGTGGACATACCTCCAGAGATGTGAGGGGGACGAATCATTATACGAGGATGGTTTGAAAAGTCTGGTTATGTTTGTTTCGTAAACAACTTTCCTCTCTGCTCGACATAGTCTCCTTTGAGGTACATACGCTTGGTCCAACGACCCTCCAGCTTTTTCATCCCAACGGTAAAAACAGCTCCTGCCAAACTCTGCAAAATACTATTTGACTACAACTATCACTTTCTCATTTGACAAAAATTCATTGCCAGCAAGCGGAACTTTCAAGTCAGGGAACAGGATGAAGTCAATTGGGGCTACGTTTGGTGAATAGGGCGGATGAGGAACCAATTCAAAGCACAATTCATGCACTTTTGCCACTGTTATCACTGATGTGTGGGATGGTGAATTATCTTGTTGTAAGAGCACCATTATTGCGTGCCAACCTTAATTTTTTTCAGCCAACGCAAATTTGAAGTGATCCAGAAAATGGAGCATTATAGGTGGCGGTTATGATCCTACCTTTACGAAGTAATATATGAAGATTACTCCTTGGGAGTCCCGAAGAACAATGGTCATCACCTTCCAAGCTAACAAAATGGTGTTTGCCTTCTTAGGTCCAATTTTATCAGCCTTTGTCCATTGTTTTGACTGCCGTTTTGACTCTGTTGATGAAACCTGGATCCATCATTACACACCAGTCCGAAATCGGTGCAAAAAATCTTGCGGATTGTGGGTAAACATCGCCAGGCATTGTGCTGAAGTGTTGTGCCGGCGTGTTTGGTCGACTGTGAGCAATTGAGGCACCCACCTCGCACACAGCTTCTTCATAGCCAATTCTCCTCCTTACAAGATGTTATGCACTCGCTCAGTAGAGTTGGCTGCAGTCTCAGCAATTTCATGAACTTTTATTCCGCTGGCTTATATTACCATATCCATCGCTTCCTTTGTGCTGGCCTCAATAGGACGGCCGAAGCTCGCTTCGTCTTTAGTGCTTGTCCGACCACGTTTAAACTCATTAATCCAGAAGTAAAAGGTCTTTAATGATGGTGCAGAATCAGCGTGAACTTCGTCCAGTTCTGTTTTGATTTGTGCGGCAGTTCAACCCTTCAAATGAAAATATTTAGTAACAGCACGAAACTCGGTTTCCTCGATTTTCAGCCGCAGTGCACTCACTGACCAATTTAAATGCCTTACAACAATGAACTGTGCACTGTAAATTATTGACATTCTTTGTACGATTCTTGGAATAATCAGATTGATCAACCATGAAGGCACGACAAAAATGTTCCATTCTTTCATGGACATTTTCCAGACCTACCAAACCACCGTCGTATTGGTTGACTCTCGTAGGAACATAGCCTCTGTGAATTTTAATATTGAACCACGCGCTATCTCTTGTAGCGTCTAACATTTAATCACGGCGTCTGCAAATGGAGTTGGGTGACAGCTCTGTGACGCTCTCGCGCTTGCTAAACTATGTCCGTGACGAAACGTGCTAGGGTCTTCTCTATTTCCTCTATCAAACCTATCTGGTATCTCCCCACATTTTCATAAATTTTTAGGCACTCTGAATGGACTGTGTCCCTGTAAGTAATGGTTAACTGGTTTTATTCGGCCCTTTTTTTTTTAGGCACGCTTGAAGAGCCGTGGACTCATACCTTCCGCTTATCTGACGATCCGCTAAGTGCATCATTTTTTCATACACGGAGAATGTTCGGTCCCGTCCATGTTGCAACTTTAATGTCATGACGCAAGTAATTTGCTCTGGGGAAGGAAATCGTCCGTGTGCTTTCAAAGGAACCACCCCGACATTTGCCTGGAGCGTTTTAGGGAAATAATGAAAAACCTAAATCAGGATGGATGGACACGGATTTGAACCATCATCTTCCCGAATGTGAGTCCAGTGGTTTATTTCGCGCGGTAGTCGTCAGAGGGGATCCAGCTCTACATACAATGCGACAGAGGTTCACATATAGTTATTGAATGTCATCCGTGTATACCGCAGCCATCTCAGTACCAATAGTAAACGTGCTTATTGAAATACGTTCTTCCAATGTAATGTTGCCCCTGAACAAACAGACTAGAAAGTTGACGCCGCCAAATGGCTCCCACTCCAAATAATTTTACGGTGTCCTAGGAACGAGTAAAATGAATAGACATCAATAATGACTCCATGCTAAACTGCGATTCAGCCGTGGATGTATGGCAATATCCCTTTGTTACTTGGGCCCACTCATGGCTGGTAAGCCAGAAGCCAGCTGATCCATTCGATACCTTTGTGAGCGTGGAACACACCTGATGATGACATTGCTATCCTCGGTGAAAGTGAAGAAGAATTACAGGCTCTTTTCAATGGAATGAATAATCTAATGAGTACAGAGCAAATTTGAAGAAAGCCAAAAGTAATAGAAGTATCAGAAATGAGAACAGCGAGAAACTTAACTTTAGGATTGGTGATCAAGAAATAGTTGAAGTTAAGGAATTCTGCTATCTAGGCAGCAAAATAACCCATGACTGACGAAGTAAGGGGGACATAAAAAACGGACTAGCACTGGGCTTTCCTGCCGAGAAAGAGCTACTTGTCTCAAATATAGGTCTTACCTTGAAAAAGAAGTTTCTGAGAATGTACGTTTGGAGTACAACATTGTATGACATTGAGACAAGGACTGTGGAACACCAGACAAGAAAAAATCAAAACATTTGAGATGTGGTGCTGCAAAAGATTTGGAAAATTTGATGGACTGATGAGGTAAGAAATGAGGTGGTCCTCCGGAAGATCGGCGAGAAAGAAAAATTTGGTAAACACTGACAAGAAGAAGGGACAGGATGATAGGACATCTGTTAAGATATCAGGAAATAACTTCCATGGTAGTGCTAGAGGGAGCTGTTGAGGGAAAAAACTGTAGAAGAAGACAGAGACTTCAATATATCTTGCAAATACTTGAGGATGTAGGTTACATGTGGTACTCTGAATGAAAAGGTTGGCACAGGAGAGGAATTCATGGCGGGCCACTTCAAACCACTCACATGACTGATGACCTGTTCAAGCAATTAAGTTAGGAACTGTTGCTCTTCGTATAACTGCTAGTTTTGAAGAAACATAGCTCAACATTTTAACGAATACGTAATATTTTCAGTCATTGCTGTCTAATGGCACAACTATCTATTGTAACTTGTCACTGGGACAAAACGTTGAATATCTTAAAGCGATCAGTGCGAACACAGAATCTTCTTGCAGACATCTCTGCAAGGAATTAGGCATTTTATGTGCTCCAGCACAACATGTATATTCGCTGATGAATTTTGATATAAATATTCCATGACTTTTTGGGAAGAATAGGCTGTCCAGATCTACAAAAATATAAAGTATCACAGAAGTTGTCAGTTGCTCAGGAAGAAGTTCAAGTTCTTTGACCATTTGCCCAATAATTTTAAGTGTCCGACTGTACCAAATAAAATTTTAAATGTGACTTAAAATAGTTTCTTGTGGATAACTCCCTCAGGTCCATAGTCGATTGTTTAAACTGGTGGCAGATGAAAGAACTAAATTTACGTGTGTCACTAGTTGCATGAGTAGTTTAAAAAGGCTAATATGTTCATTTTTATTAATATAAGCCACTGTAGTATTTGTTACCATGTAAGTAGCCAGAAAAAAGGCATTCTCACAAGCGAATCACGTATGTATAGGCTGTAAAGTGAGACGTTCGATATCATTCCGTTAAAAAGCGTTCTAATCATCTCGGGACATGTGACAGACAGCAACGGGTTACAGGAAGGGCACTTTTTCATGAAAGACAGATTTATCATCCGGGTTCAGTTCCCGACAGGACAGCTAACTTTTAGATTTTCCGTGTTTCTCCTGAAATTCCGTAGGATGAAAGTCAGGAAGGTTCCTTCGAAAAGGAGCAGGCTGATTTTCTTCATCATCCTTATCCAGTCCGTGCTCTTAAGTGGATAATGCATCACGTTCCTAGATCAATGAGATCTCTAGTATTGTAGACTACATTTTACGACAGTAACCCAAACTATTGTTGAGCGGTGTATGTCTCTATTGTGTTTGTTTTATTGTGCTCTTCATTTCTATTTTTACTGATTCTCTTGTTAGTTGTACGTTTATGTCAAAACTATTTTATTAGTGGCGTGTGAGGATTCGTTTGGTTTCTACTATGAGATTTTCTGTCTATTGGTTGTTTAACCTGTTGTTAGTGCGGTGTTTTAGCCCTTTTTCCAAGAGAAGATTTTCTTATCATACATTTCTCTGTCTGCCATGTTTACTATAAATGGATGAAATGTATGTTGATGTTCTTGTCATTTCTTATTCCAAATAAACGAATGTTCGTGTCCTTTTTGTTGTAAGTTTCATTATTTTGTGTTCATGCTTGTTTTGTTTCACCGCTGTTTATGTGTTGTGTTCAGTTTTTTTTATCAGTATCATGAGAACTGTGGAATGTCCTATGTGCAATGCTAATTATAAACGAGTCTCAAGAGTATCATGTACAGGCACTGTTTTTTTCGAATATAGCATTTTAATTTCATTTAGTAACCCATACTTTGTACACGTGATTTTGACTTTAGTGCCACTGCAGAACTGTTTCTAACCTTACACAAATAACGAGGACTTACGTTGTTCCCATTGCAAGTTTTGCTGCATTTTATGTGCTGTATTATCTTATAGAGCTTCAGACGTACTTTCTTGAACTTTTTGCACACGGTGAAAGGGACACGTATGGCACAAAAATTGTTTTTTATTCATTTGTGATGATAGGGTCCCAAAGCAAAAAGATTTCATCATACCGTAAATAAAAGTAATTTTATGAAATAATTTTTTTCTACTTCAATCACTTTAATATTTCTTAGCGTGATGCGTTTCAGAAGCATATTGCTAGCATCAGATGCATTACAGTTACATGTACATTAATCTGAAGCGTGGTGATTATTTTCTGGGTAAGCCATTGAGGTTATGTAGTGAAATTTGATCATTTTCATTAGAAATTTATTTGTCTCGCACACAGGGCACAGTACCAAACAAGTTATTACCTAATTCCTTCACGTCACCCTTCAGGTTAATGAACATGTAACTGTAATGCACCTGATGATGCCGAAATGCGTTGTGTTAAGGAAAAAGTCACTGAAGCAGCAAAAAATCATTTCACAAAATTACAGTACAGTCGCTGACCTCAATCAATCCCAAACAACATGAATAAAATTAAGTTGTAAATAAATGTAGTTTAATGTACACAAAGATTCGGTATTGCTTAAATACACGATCGATCTTCATTTACAAAAGCCTTCTTCAACTTTCTCTGGAAAAATACTCGTTGGTCTAAGAGACTTACGAAGTTGGAATAACGGATGAAACCTACTTTACTATACGACAAAAACTGTAACCAGGACCCAATGGCTTCCAAGGGCAACAACAATTTGATTTTCAGCATTTCATATTATTACTTGCGGAATATGAAAATTGAAAATTCTGGCATAATCTATTGATTAGGAGGTATGATATTACGTAGAAGGTGTAACACTGTAAGTCAACTATTAATGTCTAGAGGAAGCAGAACTCAGGGCGTAGAAATTACCCAGACTGCATTTCTCCAGTATCTGAGAATGAGAGCAGTTAGCGATTTCCAACAAACTTTGTACACAGTTTCAAACTTTTTGGAAAATTTCTTCTCGCTGATACCCTCCGCCCTCCCCCCTCCCAGCACAGACATATACGCAAAAAATAAAGAAAGGGAGAAAGATTATCTCTTACTACATTTCCGCTATGCATGTAGTCTTGGTTCTGATTTTGACTTCTTCATTAGTCTATGGTGATTAATACGAAACTAGTAAAACAAAGATAATAAGTGTTTAGCGACTTCAACAACTAAGTTTTTACATACTTACCGTCAAATAGCCGACCGGCGTGGCCGAGCGGTTCTAGGCGCTTCAGTCTGGAACCGCGTGACCGCTACGGTCGCAAGTTCGAATCTTGCATCGGGCATGGATGTGTGTGATGTCCTTAGGTTAGTTAGGTTTAAGTAGTTCTAAGTCCTAGGGGATTGATGACTCAGATGTTAAGTCCCATAGTGCTCAGTGCCATTTGAACCATTTTTGAACGTCAAATATTTAACACATTAACTCATCTTAAAGTAATTAGAGGTTTAGAGCTGTTTTATGCGTGAGAGTTCGACTCCACAAAGACACACGTGTGTTGACCCGTAAAATTTCAAGAGTCCACATTCCAAAATAAATAAATACTTCCTCCAGCATATACACTGAAGCGCCAAAGAAATTGGTATAGACATGCGTATTCAAATACAGATATATATAAACAGACAGAATACGGCGCTGCGGTCGGCAGCCCCTATATAAGACAACAAGTGTCTGGCGCAGTTCTTAGATCGGTTACTGCTGCTACATTGGCAGATTACCGAGATTTAAGTGGGTCTGAACGTGATGTTATAGTCGGCGCACGAGCGATGGGACACAGCATCTCCGAGGTACTATGAAGTGGGGATTTACCCGTACGACCACTTCACGACTGTACCGTGAAAAGCAGAAATCTGGTAAAACATCAAATCTCTGACATCGCTGCGGCCGGAAAAAGATCCTGAAAGAACGGGCCCAGCGACGACTGAGGAGAATCGTCCAATGTGACGGAAGTGCGATCCTGAAGCAAATTGCTGCAGATTTCAATGCTGGGTCACCAACAAGTGTCAGCTTGCGAACCATTCAACGAAACATCATCGATATGGGCTTTCGGAGCCGAAGGCCCACTCGTGTACCCTTGATGACTGCACGACACGAAGCTTTACGCCTCGCCTGGGCCCGTCAATACCGGCATTGGACTGTTGATGACTGGAAACATGTTGCCTGATCGGACGAGCCTCGTTTCAAATTGTAACAAGTGGATGGACGTGTACGGGTATGGAGACCCGGAATCCATGGACCCTACATGTCAGCAGGGGACTGTTCAAGTTGGTGTGGGCTCTGTAACGGTGTGGGGCGTGTGCAGTTGGAGTGATATGGGACCCCTGATACGTCTGGATACTACTCTGACAGGTGACACGTACGTAAGCATTCTGTCTGATCACCTGCATCCATTCACGTCCATTGCGCATTCCGACGGACTTGGACAGTTCTAGCAGGACAATGCGACACCCCACACGTCCAGAATTACTACAGAGAGGCTGCAGGAACACTACCGCTAGCCACTAAACACCCTAGACATGAACGTTATTGAGCATTGAGCATATCTGGGATGCCTTGCAATGTGCTGTTCAGAAGAGATCTCCAACCCCCCCCCCCCCCCCGTACTCTTACGGATTTATCGACAGCCCTGCAGGATTCATGGTATCAAATCCCTCCGGCACTACCTTAGATATTAGTCAAGTCCATGCCACGCCGTGTTGCCGCACTTTTGCGAGCTCGCGGGGGACCTACACGATATTAGGCAGGTGTAGCAGTTTCTGTGGCTCTTTAGCGTATCTTTATTAATGGCCACTACGTTAAAATAAGAGAAATTCGTACTCATACAGAATGGTACCGACAATCTTTCGTTCCGAGAATGGAAAGGGAAGATGGGAGGAATTATACTGGTTCGGTATGTCCCTCCTGTACACGTGGTACTGAGGTTTGCAGGGTACAGATATAGCTGTGTATTTATTGGAATACCCATCGCTGGTTGTGTTTACTTAAGCCACACATCGTCATCTACATTTGTACCCTGTAAATCACTCAGAACGGTATGGCATAGGTTACTTTGCTTCACTCATAGGTTAACGTTGAGGACACGGTGATAGCTAGCGTACCTCAGAAGGAGAGCAGACAATCTAATTTCGGTTTCCAGCCGCGTAATATGTAAGAAATCTGATTCATATTCCGGAGACTACCTTATCGTTCTGTTCTCGTTTATTTGTAGTATCTGTAATAGAGCCATCTTGCCACCTTTCATCATTGAAAATAGAAAGACACAGTGGGTATCAGACGATGCACGGGAAGGTTAAATCTGTCCCTGTAATCCCCAGCTTTTTAGTGTTCACAGAAGCCAACTGCCACAGCTCTGCTTGTCTGCTCAACTGTTCTTGCAAGTAATTTTATACGTGCCGCTTTGTGCAGAACGTTGAGGATTTCGTTATAATATGTTAGGAACTAAAGTGTTCGGAAAGTTTATTTGTCATGTTGTGCCAGTCAATAAGACGTAGACAACCGACCTGAAAGACGGTTTGGTTGCGGAAACGGAAGTGTTCTTTACGCAAGAAAACTTCTTAGAACTGTCCATGAAGATTTGTGATAATAATGAATTTAGAGAAGAACCTATAGCTAAGCAATCTGACTGTAAGGAATGCTGATACGCTTCTGTAAACAGAACTCGAGTTTGGATGTATTCAGGCCACTTTTTCTAGATGTACTAATTTTCACTAAAGTTGGTATGTTACCTCAAGCCGCTTGCTCGATTACAGGCCGCCAAGAGAAATGCAGCGAACATCTTTCACAACAAGCCACTCGTGAATCGATAGTCAGAAAAAAAAGATGCATCATTGGACAAATAACCTAAGAAACACGCCTTCCGGCTGCACACAAGAAACCAAAAAACATGCCTCAAACCTTTCAGTTCCTCATTGGTGCTGCAATTTGCAGTTACGAAGCACACCATATTACAGATAACCAAAAATGGGTCTTATAGACTAAATGTACAGTGTCTGATGGAGGATCATACTTTGTACCAATTTTAATAACAGCCTGTCAAATTTTGTATGTCTCCTAATCTCTTTTACCTTACTCTCTTGATCCGTACGAGAAGTTCTATATTATGGCAGCAGAATTATCGCAAGTCTTCCACAAATAACAATATACTAAATTTATCCATCAGGCCTTGGCAAGAGGAACTTCGCAGTGCTTAAAATCACCATGATAAGTTCCCCGTGCTATATTGATCTGTCGAAATTCTAGCAGCACGTGCCTGGAATTTTTCGATGTATGCTGTCTTACGTGTTTGGTAAGAGATCCAAACGCTGAAACGGTACTGTAGAATAGGTCGCACTACCATCCTACATATGATTTCCTTTACAGGTGAACTGTACATTCGCAGAGCGCTTCCAACAGTGCAGAGTTTTCGCTTTCGGTAATACAGATTTTACGTCCTCGTCCCATGTTATATTCCTTCTTATTATTACAAGTAAATAATTGTATGATTTAAAGGCTGTGATGTCCTACAGATGTTTTCTTGCTAATGATTTGTCCACTGTTTTTCTGGATAATGATTTTTCTACCTTTTTCTGGATAATTATTTGTCCACTGTTGTAAATTACATTGAGACGAATGTGGTGGTAAAGGTTTTAAGCTTTTCTACGTTCTCCGGACTTTCGCCAAAGTATTAAGTAGTTTATTCTAATGTATCTCGCAGTGGCTGGTTCATCCTGTTTAAGGCAGTGATCAAGCCAGTCACGATTATCTGAGACATAGTTAATTTTGACTGCTTGCAAATTTGCCTTTTAATATACGTTTTTGTACTGACAATAAGACTCTTTTTTATTCGATTAGTTTTGAAATCCGTGTCTACAATTGTTAACCAACTTTTGCTTTTTCTTACGTCTTGCTCTTCTATAATTTTCAATGCGATTGGGTCTGCAGCTGCGACGAGTGTTTTGAAAGATTTAGTTGCCATTCTCTTTATTTCATGTACGACTGTACAATTTCGGTCTTAGGTCATTTTCAAGTATCTAAAACGGAACCATTATACATTGGATACATTACTGACGCTTGTGAATTTTATGTAGGAACAAGTCATATCTGTAGATATACTCGGCGCATTATAACTTACTTTATGGATGATTTTTAGTTGTAAATTATGCCATGTGTGTCGTTTGCTCCTATGACTCCATGACAGCCAGCCGAATGTACCGGAGATTAACTTTCAGAATTATTTTTCCGCTTATTTCTGTTTCATTTAGTATTTTATGGCATGACCACACGAACCACGCATGGGTCGAATTCCAAGTTAAACTCTTGCCATCTTTTCCCAGGTAGAATAACTGTGGTAGGTTATTGATACGCAGCTCGTCGAAGAAGCATCCGACTGAAAGACTTGTTCTCTACTTTGGCCCAAATAAACAGATACTCATTTGTACTGAGCTTCTTCCTTCTTCTCGTAGACAAAGTAAACGCCTTCTCAGGTACCAAAGTACCATAGGGAACTTTAGCGAGTAGATCTGTACTCTCAGATATACTCCATGTCTTCCAAGCCAAGATGTTTGCATCGGGGAATGCTTCAAGGCCACCATCGTCAGCATGGTTCCCTCATACTACAGCCAACGCCAGCCATGTACTGCCTCCAAACACAGCAGAAACATCACACGTGAACTGCATTCGTAGTCCACGAAAATCATTCGGACCACCCATAAGCTGTTGCTTGAGTTGTACACAGGAACACTGCGCAGCCAGCAGCGACGATATCCACGCCGCAAAGGCATTGCAGAGGCATGTCCTTATCTCTGACGTCACGCACCGAAGCCACACGGAATTATTCATTTGGCTATGTTATAGTGTTATTAAGGAGTGAAGGAAGAGCATGAATGCACATAGTTAGTTAGTTACGTGTTCCATTGATCAAGAGCACGGAAAAACCGTTATGATGTGGAACGTGTCAAATGCACAAGAAATGCGCACAGGAAACAAGGTTTTTTTTCTATTATATATCTCATTCCCTTACACGGCACAAAATGCATATATTATATCTCCAGATTTATTTATTCGTATTCAAGAATTCATCTATGGTATAGAAGGAGTTGTCAAGAAGTTATGATTTAAATTTGTTTTTGAAACTATTACTGCTGTCTGTCAGACATTTTATTTCATCTGGTAATTTATCAAAAAGCTTATAGCAGCATATTTTACCCCTTTCTGTACCGAAGATGGTCAAGTAAAGAATAGTGTAGGTCTTTCTTTCTCTGGTATTGTAATCACGAATGTCGCTGTTGATTTTAAACTGGTCCATGTTGTTGAGAAAAAATTTCATTACTGACTTAAGTATACTGTGAAGCAGTTGTAAGAATTCCTAACCTTTTAAACAGATACCTACAAGATGTGCGACTATGAACCCCACACTTTATTCTAACTACTTTCGTTTGAGCAGTGAATACGTTCTGCCTAAGTGTTGAGTTGCCCCAGAATATTATTCCGTATGACATCGGAGAGTGGAAGTATGCAAAGTATGTTAGCTTACTAATTTCTACATCCTCAAAATTGGCAATTATTCTGGTTGCAAAAGTTGCTGAACCTAGTCGCTTTAGGAGATCCAAAATACGACTTTTCCAATTAAGATTCTCATCTATATGTACAACCAAAAACTTAGTATGCTCTATCCTGTCTACTGACTTCTGTTGATGTGTTATATTTATTGAAGGAACTGTACTTTTTGCAGCAGAAAATTGGATGTACTATGTTTTTTCAAAGTTCAGAGCAAACCCATTCGCAGAAAACCAATTAATAACTTTTCCAAAGACCTTATTTGTATCACTTTCTATCGGACTTTCTTTTACTGGATTAATAATTATGCTTGAATCATCAGCAAACAGTGTCATTTCAGCATCTTATTTCACAAAAGAAGGGAGGTCATTCACATATATCAAGAACAGGAGGGGACCCATGATCGAACGTCGTGGAACGCCTAATGTAATTTCACCCCAGTTAGATGAAATGGCAAACTCCTTTCAATCACTTGAAGCATATAAAGAGACTTTTTGCTTCCTGTTCTGTAGATATGACTTAAACAACTCATATGCTGTTCCATTTATACCATAGAATTGTAATTTCTGTAACATAATGTCATGGTTCACACTATCAGATACTTTGGATAAGTCACAGAATATTCCTACTAGTGACATTTTACTAATTAAAGACTCTATTATGTGGACAGTGAAATTGTATATTGCTGTCTCAGTGGAACAGTATTTCTGAAATCCGAACTGTGATTTACTAAGAATCCCATGACTGTTGAGATGTCTAACCACTCTGGAGTACATTACTTTATCAAAGATTTTTGAAAATAGACAATCACGCTCCCGTTGTTTTTTTTTATTGGTACTCCGTACCTAAATCGGTAAAAACGGAACCCTTATACTTCGTTGGATCACTTTGTTGTCTGTATGTGTGTCTGTCGGTCCGACTGTTATAAACCCCTTTTTATCAGGAATGGGTAGACGTATCAAGTTTAAATTTCTCTCACATACTAAAGTTTATGGTGCCTTGGTGGTGCAATGAATGTAAGCTCCTAAGTCAATGCAGTCAGAATATACGGCCATTTATGTCACATATTTTGATACTCGCAAACTCACTTATCAGAATTTATAGGACACTTTTCGTTGACCTAGGATCATCCGAAAACTGTTAATCTCAGAATGAGACGAAACTTCCTGGCAGATTAAAACTGTGTGCCCGACCGAGACTCGAACTCGGGACCTTTGCCTTTCGCGGGCAAGTGCTCTACCATCTGAACTACCGAAGCACGACTCACGCCCGGTCCTCACAGCTCTACTTCTGCCAGTATCTCGTCTCCTACCTTCCAAACTTTACAGAAGCTCTCCTGCGAAACTTGCAGAACTAGCAATCCTGAAAGAAAGGATACTGCGGAGACATGGCTTAGCCACAGCCTGGGGGATGTTTCCAGAATGAGAAGGAGACGAGATACTGACAGAACTAGACCTGTGAGGATCGGGCGTGAGTCGTGTTTCGGTAGCTCAGATGGTAGAGCATTTGCCCGCGAAAGGCAAAGGTCCCGAGTTCGAGTCTCGGTCGGGCACACAGTTTTAATCTGCCAGGAAGTTTCAAGTGTTAATTTGTAATTATATCACACGAAAAAATATTTTTTTGCCATTTATTATCCGACTTCTCGCCCGTCTGTTAAGACCCCATTTTCTTAGGGACGGGTAGACGTATCAAGTTGACATTTATGCCGCATACTAAGGTCTGAGGTCCTATTTTGATACTCGCAAGTTCACTCACCAAAACATATAGGGCACTTGCTGTTGACCTAGAATAGTGTAATTTTGACGATTAGCAAGGTTCACAATGCAAGTAGAGGAAAATACCAGAAAATTGTTAATTTGTAATAATATGACAAGAAACACATATTTCTTTCTTCATTTGTTATTTGATTTATTAGAATTCTCGAAAGCCTTGAAGTTATATGGCCAATATCTTGCCTGCATCAATGTCAATAACAGGCAAAATCGTTGAGATTCTCGATTCTTGGGAAGGATGAACCGTCTATATACATATTTCAATTTTTATGGAACCGTCAAAGCACGAGTCCTACTGGCAATTGGCCAGTTTTTATTGCTGACTAAGAAGGACTTAATCCACGCTAAATGTTTGCTTCGTTTCTGGAAGGGTACTGATAATCATGCCACTGTCAGGTCTGAAATGTATGATGGTCATCATCATCATCTGCTTCAGATGCTGGCCACTAATCTTGTCGACAGATACTAAGGGGCTCTCTCTCTCTCTTTGTTACAGACATTGTCTTGAATTCATCCCCAATTAAAGGGAGCTGCCTCTCAATACACGAAGTGGAAATTTTGGCCAACTGTTTCCGAATTTCATTTTGATCATCCAACGAAAATACTTTCCTGTGTATCGCCGGCGAACAATCTAGTAAGCGCTGCTAATTTTATCTGATAAATCGTTTACGTATTTTGAGTACATTAGAGATTCTATAACACTTCGCTGGAGCACGCCCTATGTTGCTTCCTTCAAAAATTCAAATCTCTCTAAGCACTATGGGACTTAACATCGGAGGTCATCAGTCCTCTAGACTTAGAACTACTTAAACCTAACTAACCTAAGGACATCAGACACATCCATGTCCGAGGCAGGATTTGAACCTGTGACCGTAGCAGCAGCGCGGTTTCTGACTGAAGCGCCTAGAACCGCACGACCACAGCGGCCGGCTACTTCCCTCCACCACGAACCATACGGTGGGTTGCCGAATGTTTATGTAGATGTAGATACTTTCGCTTCCGTTGAACATTCATCGTCGGGATCCCGGACAATGAACTTGCTGGCAGCCTTGCCAAATAGGCTACCGGTAAACCAACTCTGGAGATCGGCCTGCCGAAGACTGATTTCCGATCGGTCTTCCGCCGTAAAGGTTTTGCGATCTGGGATAGTGAATGGCTCACCCTCAATACACTAAGTAAACTCCGTGTTATCAAGGAGACAGCGAATGTGTGGCGGTCATCCATGCGAGCCACTCGCAGGGACTGCGTTGTCCTTTGCCGGCTCCGCAGCGGCCAAAAATGGATAACACATGGCTACCTCTTCCGTCGCGAGGACCCGCCTCGGTGTTGCTGTGGTTCCCCCTTGACTGTCGTCCACGTCTTGTTGGACTGATGGACTGCTCAATTTTACCCACTCTGCGGCGGACGTATAACCTTTCAGCTCCCTACCTACGCTGTTGGGCGGCAACGCCTCAGCGACTGACTTAGTTTTAAATTTTATTCGTGAGGAGGGTTTTTGTCATGCAATATAATTGTGGGCCTCTGGCCTTCTCTCCCAGGCCTCCACCTCCCTCCATTTTACCTCTTCGTCACCCTTTCTTTGTATTTTGTTTCCCCTCGGTGTTCGTCCTTTCCCTGAGTGTGTTCATCCCGCCTCATCTTTTAACTAGAGATTTTAGTGTGTCCATCCCAGGCCATCTGCTATATTATTTTAATACCTTGCTCTGCTTTCTCTTTTAGTGTACGTTCTCCTCTTTTGGTTCGATTCTTTCGTTTTCTCTTTCGGTGCTGTTCCCCGTTAGTTTTACACTCATTTACTTTCCCCAACTCCTTTTGAGAACTGATTTACCTTGAGACTTGTTTGCGTGAGGAAAAAGGAACTGATGACCCTGTAGTTTTGCCCCTTTATATCCCCAACCAACCAATCAACATCGTCCAGCAAAGCGCTTAGGATGTGTGGCTGGAAAGCAAGGGGACTGATGCTCTCACAGAGTAAGTACGCGTGGTCCAAAGATGAACGACCAATAGCTGTAAGCGTGAAGCCTTTTTAGTCGAATGCTCCATCTCTGGTGTCTGTAGACAAGTCACTGTGGCCGGGGCTTCGTACGTGTAAGAGCTGTTTTTTTTCCTTTTTTCTTTTTTGCCAGAAAATTGATAAGTGTAATAACAAAGTAACGAATTGTCGTCGAGTTTCACACTAAACTTGGAAAAATTACTACTAAAACGTATATTTTACTGAAAGACGTGTGTGGCGAAGACTGTTTTCGAGTGGTTCAAGGGTTTCCAAGATGGCCGAGAAGACAGAACGCCCTTCAAATAAAAACGGATGAAAATAAGTATTTAGTCTGACTTGATCTGACTGTCAGTTGGCTATTCAATCGATTGCTGAAACTGTGGGAATTGACAAAGAATACGTAAGATACATTTTACATAACCAACTAACACAAGAAAATTGTTTGCGAAACTAGTACCCAAAATTCCCATGATCGAACAAGAAAGAAGCTCGTGAAAATGTTTGAACTGATGCTTTGAATACCATGGAAAATGATCCCAATTTCTTGGAAAGAGTGATAACATTTGACGAACCTTGGTTTTTCACTTATTATCTAGAAACTAAACCCCAATCCATGTACTGGAATGGCCCAACCTAACTTCACCGAGAGCAAAAAAAGCTCAAGATTGAAAACGTTGATGGTTATTTTTTTCGATAGTCATGGAACTGTGTAGCTTCACTGGATTCCTGGAGGTCACACTATTAATCAACATTCCTATTTTGAGATTGTTGCTCAACTCAGCGAGAAAATAAAAAACGAACAATCCGAACTGTGGAAGAACAAGTCATGGTTTCTGCATCAAGACAACGCACAGGCTCAAACCTCTTCGTTAAGAGGTTTCTAGATAAGTACTGCACCCCAGTGTTAGAACGCCCACTACATTCGCCTGACCTAGCACCCTGTGACTATAATCTATTTCGTAAGATCAAATCTTCGTTTAAAGGAACAAGATGCCAGTCCACTGAAGCAGTGAAAGAAAAAGCGATCCAGACCATCGAGGAGCTTTCTTTCTTTATTTGTCCGTGCATCATTTATTACAACGATATTGACATTCCATGTTTACATAAAGCTTACATATACAAAGCGAAAATACACTGACATATACCAATTTATGTATGATTGCATTTATAGTCTTTAACTGTCGCCAATTACAAAAAGATAGTAAATGTACATGTATTTTACATAATTTTCACAAGAAGTGAATGAAAAGTACATTATAACAGACACCAATGATAGTATAGTTCATATTTCTGTAAGTCTTTCGTCTTCACTCAGGCCTGCCAAGAAAAACAGAAAAAAATTAGAGCGCAGCAACATCGGTGTTTTGACACGAAATATTATTTCCTACATCTGACGTACTTGAGGTGATTCTGTACACTCTTTTACATTTGTTGCAGTTTCCATTTTCAATGTGTACTGACACATTATTTAATGTTTTATTTTAAGATATTCTTTAACACTGTAAGGGCAAACATTGATCAGATGTCTTTTAAATTTCTTTTAAAAAGAAACATACTTTCTATCATTTTTATACATTGTGGTAAGCTGTGGATGCTACTGTTAAAAGTTTTAGCGCTCTGAATTTATTTCTGCAGAATTCTGTAGGTGATAACTTTGTCGATGCATCGTACAGCTCTCTTTTGTAATCTTAATATCCTTTGTGTGTGCACATTTGCAGCATTTCCCCAAACCAGGATGCCATTTGAGAGGTGCAGATGAATTAGTCCGTACTACATTGTTTGTAGAGTGCTTTACTGATTTTGACATTTTTTCTTCAGAAATATGCTTGAACCTACTTTACTGCAAATGTTATTTATGTGATTCTCCTATATCATATACTTATTCACTCTTACACCTGGAAATTTATAGCTGTCTCCTTTAGTTCTAGGTCTCCAAGCCTGACAGTGATGATGTCCAAAGTGTATTTTTTTGGTTTTTGTTATTTTAGAGAGTACAGATGTAATAGATATAGGTCTGTAATTTCGTGGGTCTTTTTTGCAAGCTCTTTATACAGGGTGTTTCAGAAGTGATGGTCAATATTCAGGGATATGACAGGAATGATTATTCGAAACAAAAGAAATCAGGTAAACATGGGCACTAAAACGCATATCTAAAGAGCTATGAGCAATTCTTTATCTTTGATACTGCGAAATAAATCTCTTCTACTGTACGCTCTTTGCATTCCATATTTCTGGAAGTGGTAGTGTGGACCAAAACGAGAAAAAAGTCCAATAAAGTTGTGCTCTAAAATGCATATCTTAAAAGTTATGAGCACTTGTTCATTAGAAGAGTTGTGTTTCAAAGTAGCGAAGATGAACAAGTGTTCATAGCTCTTAAAGCATGCATTTTAGAGCACATGTTTATGGGACATTTTTTGCTTGTTTTGGTCCATACTACCACTGCACAAAATATGGAAAACAAGCTTGTGGTAGAAGATATTTATTTTACAGTATCAAAGATCAAGAATTGCTTATAGCTCTCAAGGTATGCGTTTTAGAACCCATGTGTATTTAACATTTTTGTTTCGAATGATCATTCCTGTCATATCCATGAGTATTGACCATCACTTCTGAAACACCCTATATACTTTACTCTTTTTAGGCACATTGGAAATACTTCTTTTTCTATAGATAAGTTTATCAGACATGCTAATGGCTTTACTACCCAGTGTAAACAGCATTTAATTAGTTTAGTGGATATACCATGTAGTCCCTAAGTGTTTATTGCTTTTATACTACTATTATTTTTACAATTTCTGATTCATTAATTGGGGCCAAGAATAAGCTTTTTGTCTCACATGGAATGTTTATTGTGTCTATTTTGGAAGTATTGTCTTGAGTTATTAATTTGTCCACAACTTCAACATAATGTTTGTTTAAAGTATTGCTGACATTTGGAGCATCTCTGAATTCCCTAACATTTACCTAAAGTGTTATGGTATCAGTGTTTTCCACACCTACACCTTTCCGTTGCAGAGGGAAACTTCCGGCACTGTTTCCATCAATGGAAAGCTGACATGGAGCGTTGTAGGGATAGAAGAGGGGAGTGTATTGAAGACGATAATAACAAAATATTTATGTTTCTGAGTTAAAATGTTTTACAGATCAGTCCCGTTATTTTATAGCCACACCCCGCAAGCAGCTACTCGGGAGGCTGCGTAACCAGTTTCGCAACAAAAGTGCTGGGTCTTTTGAATGTGTTTCTCGTTAGCGAGCGCGACTGGGGCCAAGAATAAGCTTTTTGTCTCATATGGAATGTTTATTGTGTCTATTTTGGAAGTATTGTCTTGAGTTATTAATTTGTCCACAACTTCAACATAATGTTTGTTTAAAGTATTGCTGACATTTTGAGCATCTCTGAATTCCCTCTCATTTACCTAAAGTGTTATGGTATCAGTGTTTTCCACACCTACACCTTTCCGTTGCAGAGGGAAACTTCCGGCACTGTTTCCATCAATGGAAAGTTGACATGGAGCGTTGTAGGGATAGAAGAGGGTAGTGTATTGAAGGCGATAATAACAAAATATTTATGTTTCTGAGTTAAAATGTTTTACAGAATCAGTCCCGTTATTTTATAGCCACACCCCGCAAGCAGCTACTCGGGAGGCTGCGTAACCAGTTTCGCAACAAAAGTGCTGGGTCTTTTGAATGTGTTTCTCGTTAGCGAGCGCGACTGGGTTGGCGATGCGAGTAGCCGCAACCGTCCCGATATTGTTCAATTTGGCGGCGTGGTGGGGTGGAGGGGGCGACCCCGCGCCGGCGTAACTAACTGTTAATGCCAGGCCACGGCGCTTGCCTCCCTTGAGCCATTATCCCGCCCCTGATTGCGGCCTGCGCTCGGGAAAGGGCTGCCCTTGCTCTGGTCATGAAATTAATTAGCTCCATTACTTGCGTCATTACCTTCACTCAAAGAGCTTCCTACAAGTCACACACACGCATTCAGGCGGCCGCTTTGGGTTCCGGGGGCTGGGAACCCCCACTCCCTCTGCCGCCGGCAACGACGTTCGCCGCCTCGGGGTTTTTATGCCCACGGCGCACTTTCAGCCACCCTTGTTTTCGCGCTACTGATGTGGTCTTTCTTTCGGAAAAGAGGGTTCTATAGCGATCGTGTCACTAAACAGCAACACAGGGTTCTGTCGTGGACAGCGGGTACGACGGAACAAGTTTATGTGTTTATTTGTCTTCTTTCATATTGAGGCAAAAAATCAACTGTTCGGTGCTCTGTGAAACTTCTAGCTTAGAAGCAAACGTTTCTTTAAAATTCGAGCAAAGAGTTTGTTTAAAATTACAGCAAAAAGGCGCAAACATCGACGTCAAATAAGAGTCGTAGTTTCGCATTTTTCCAGAACACTGGAAGGACAAAAAGAAGAGGTTTCAGTTAATTTAAACACAAAGACTTTCAGGTTAAAATCTTACAAACATGCAGCTGTTAAGTATTATAGTGAACTAGACCAAGAAGGAAAAATGGCCAAGTGTGACTAGGACCCGCGCTCTGAGGGTTCAACACAAACTTAATTATGTATATCGACAGCTCATCCCTCCCGGGAATCGAGGATCTCGATTTTTGTCTGTATCGACACATACTGACAAGATATCGGTTCCGGGAATTCCAAGACTTTCGGAAATGTTTTAATTTTAAGTTTGATGTCAGATGACAAATGACAAAAGAAATATTTTATGTGTGATAGATTTGCAAATTAACGATTTTCTGATTTTTTTTACCCTTTGCTTCTACAGTGAAATCTTGCTCCATGGTAAATTTTATGATTCTACGTCCCTGTAGGTTTTAACGGGTAAGTTTGCGAGTTTCCAAATATGTGGCATATGTGGCCGTAACTTTTGTTTGCACTTACTTAGAAGTTTAAGATTTTTACACCGCCAAGGGAAAATACACCTTAAAATGTGAAGTAAATTTCAGCTTGATACGACTAACCGTTCCTGAGAAAAAGAGTTTTAACAATCTGACAGACAGACGGACAACAAAGTGATTCTATAAGAGTTCCGCTTTTACTGACTGACCTATGGAACCCTAAAAAGATAATAATTTAGCTTATGGACTTCATGTAAGTTGTAAGTAAATAGTTCCCGCTACTTAAGTTCCAGTCCACATATTTCTATGTCATGTCGCTTTCGCTCCTGCACAGTGGTCGTACATAGACTATGTGGAGCGACGTCTTTGGCGAAGCAGTTTCGGAAAACAGAATTTAGTATCCGACTTTTACTTTTCTCATCTTTTGTTGCGGTGCTGTTATGATCAATGAAGGACAAAAGATTATGGTTTAACGTGTCGTGGACTTAGAGGTCGTTAAGGACGGAGACAAGGTAGGATTAGGAATGGAAATGCACGAAAATGGCGATGCCCTTTCGGAGCATCCACTCTAAGCGATTTAGGCAAAATCTCACTCTGGATGGCCGGACGGGTATTTGAACTGTAGTCCTCCCCAACACAAGTCTACTATCTGAAAAATGTGCCACTTAAATCATGGTCAGTGAGCAGCTGTAAAGACGATTTGTAGGAAGGTTTCTGGGAACGTGCAATGTACGAGGATAATCCCATAAGTAAGGTCTCTTACTTTTTTATTAGTACAGAACTTTGTTTGTGTGGCAGTTGGTCACACTGTTATGAAGAGTGCTTCAAGCAGTGTGTGTAAACATACGCACGCCGCGCTGAGGCGCTCAGTCTTGTCTTGGCAGCCGTTGAGAATGGAGCTGCCGTTGGGTGTTATCGCCAAGTGCGAATTGCGCGCAGTTATTCGGTTTCTGAACGCAAAGGGCACTGCGCAAATTGAAATCCATCGCCAATTGCCGGAAGTGTATGGTGAGTCGTGCATGGATGTCAAAAATGTTTGTAAGTGGTGTAGAGAGTTTGCAGCTGGTCGGACCGAAATTCACGACGAACAAAGGAGCGGAAGACCGTCAATTTCTGAGGAGACAGTGTTGAAGGTTAAGCAAAGCATGCATGAAGATCGGCGGATCACCCTGGATGGTCTCTGTACGTTGGTTCCTGAGGTTTCCCGAAGCACTGCTCACAGAATTTTAACGGAAACGTTGAACTACCGGCAGGTGTGCGCAAGATGGATGCCACGCATGCTGACTGAGGACCACATGCGGCAACGAGTTGATGCTTTCCGCACATTTCTTCACCGCCTTGCAGCCCAACAGGACAACTTTCTGTACTCAATTGTCACTGGTGACGAAAGCTGGGCATACCACTTTACAACTGAGACCAAGAAACAATCATGCCAGTGGCGGTATCTTTCTTCGCCAAAGACACGGAAATTCAAACACAGTCTGCCCTAAAGTCATGACAACCGTTTGTCGGATCGGAAACGGGTGTTGTTGGTCGACTTAATGCTCACTGGGACCACAATTATCGCTGACAGGTACTGCGAGACTCTGAAAAAACTCAAACGGGCAATTCCGAACCGGCGAAGAGAAATGTTGAGCAAGGGCGTACACATTCTCCATGACAACACGCGCCCACACATCGTTCGGCAAACCGTTGCTTTCCTGCAACAGTTTCAGTGGAACATAATTACCTACCCACCTTATAGTCCTGACTTGGCTCCCAGTGACTATCACTTGTTCCATAAGTTAAAAGCACATTTGGCCGGAAAGCAATTCAGCTCCTACGACGAGGTAAAAGAAGGGGATCATAACTTTCTGAACAGCATGGCGGCGAGCTGGTATGACATGGGCATACAAAAAGTGCCACAACATCTACAAAAATGCATCGACAGAAATGGTGATTATATGGAAACATAGCTAAATGTTCAAGCTGTAAACTGATGTAAACCATTGTAGAAATAAACTGGTCTATGTACTTATAAAAAAATAGGAGACCTTCCTTTTGGGATTACCCTCGTATCTCTAAAAAAAATCATATATTATACAAGATGCTAGAACGACCGTTATAGAGTATCGTTGCATTGTTTGAAATCCATATCACGTAGATATGACGGCAGACATAGAACTAATCGTAATAACTTAGTGCATAGAATACGATAGTGTAAAACAAGGCTCGGGAAACTTAAATGGGAATTCTCTGGAGAAAGATGATGTACACTACCTGATCGAAAGTATCTAAACAACTATAAGTGGGCATTAATACAGGTCGTGTCCACAGTTCGTCTTTATTACAGCTTGATTTGTGCTGGGAAATTTTTCAGTCAATTGTCTGAATGTCTGTGGAGGAATGGCAAGAGCCGAAACCACAAAATGTAGTGGTGCTGGACGATGGGGTCTAACTCATCCCGAAGATGTCCCATTGCCTCAGGTTAGGCCTTTGGGAGGGGGGGGGGGGCAGTTCCTTTCAGGAATGTTATTCCTGCAACTCATTACCTCGCAGATGCTACATTGCGGCAGGATGCAATATCATGCTGATAATGTTACCAGCTCCAAACTGTTCCTGCGTTCTATGACGAGGATATCGGAAAGTACGCAGTACTCAAAGCTATAAGATTTGTTCATATCCTTGATACAACACCACGACAACACTCGAAGATGGAGCGGCGGCTATGTAGAAAAGTAGGTGGAAGGTGTACCTAACTGCTGGAAATAAAATGTTTCTGATTTTCACTGTGGTTTCCATTTTACGACCGATCGGAACTTACTTTCTGGACAACCTTCGCATTTTTGATCGTGTCAGGTGTAATAGTGCGAAGTGCATTTTCAGCAGCATTGCACAGTGATTCATTTGTGACATAACAACGTGCAGATACAGGGTGTTTCAAAAATGGCCGGTATATTTGAAACGGCAATAAAAACTAAACGAGCAGCGATAGAAATACACCGTTTGTTGCAATATGCTTGGGACAACAGTACATTTTCAGGCAGACAAACTTTCGAAATTACAGTAGTTACAATTTTCAACAACAGATGGCGCTGCGGTCTGGGAAACTCTATAGTACGATATTTTCCACATATCCACCATACGTAGCAATAATATGGCGTAGTCTCTGAATGAAATTACCCGAAACCTTTGACAACGTGTCTGGCGGAATGGCTTCACATGCAGATGAGATGTACTGCTTCAGCTGTTCAATTGTTTCTGGATTCTGGCGGTACACCTGGTCTTTCAAGTGTCCCCACAGAAAGAAGTCACAGAGGTTCACGTCTGGCGAATAGGGAGGCCAATCCACGCCGCCTCCTGTATGTTTCGGATAGCCCAAAGCAATCACACGATCATCGAAATATTCATTCAGGAAATTAAAGACGTCGGCCGTGCGATGTGGCCGGGCACCATCTTGCATAAACCACGAGGTGTTCGCAGTGTCGTCTAAGGCAGTTTGTACCGCCACAAATTCACGAAAAATGTCCAGATAGCGTGATGCAGTAATCGTTTCGCATCTGAAAAATGGGCCAATGATTCCTTTGGAAGAAATGGCGGCCCAGACCAGTACTTTTTGAGGATGCAGGGACGATGGGACTGCAACATGGGGCTTTTCGGTTCCCCATATGCGCCAGTTCTGTTTATTGACGAAGCCGTCCAGGTAAAAATAAGCTTCGTCAGTAAACCAAATGCTGCCCACATGCATATCGCCGTCATCAATCCTGTGCACTATATCGTTAGCGAATGTCTCTCGTGCAGCAATGGTAGCGGCGCTGAGGGGTTGCCGCGTTTGGATTTTGTATGGATAGAGGTGTAAACTCTGGCGCATGAGACGATACGTGGACGTTGGCGTCATTTGGACCGCAGCTGCAACACGGCGAACGGAAACCCGAGGCCGCTGTTGGATCACCTGCTGCACTAGCTGCGCATTGCCCTTTGTGGTTGCCGTACGCAGTCGCCCTACCTTTCCAGCACGTTCATCCGTCACGTTCCCAGCCGTTGAAATTTTTCAAACAGATCCTTTATTGTATCGCTTTTCGGTCCTTTGGTTACATTAAACCTCCGTTGAAAACTTCGTCTTGTTGCAACAACTCTGTGTTCTAGGCGGTGGAATTCCAACACCAGAAAAATCCTCTGTTCTAAGGAATAAACCATGTTGTCTACAGCACACTTACACGTTGTGAACAGCACACGCTTACAGCAGAAAGACGACGTACAGAATGGCGCACCCACAGACTGCGTTGTCTTCTATATCTTTCACATCACTTGCAGCGCCATCTGTTGTTGAAAATTGTAACTACTGTAATTTCGAAAGTTTGTCCGCCTGAAAATGTACTGTTGTCCCAAGCATATTGCAACAAACGGTGTATTCCTATCGCTGCTCGTTTAGTTTTTATTGCCGTTTCAAATATACCGGTCATTTTTGAAACACCCTGTACATGCGTCTTAACGAAACCCCAAAACGAATTGTCATTGTTGTGAGGTCAGGACTTCGCGGTTGCAATTTCAGTGGAGCTAGTGTTGCTGATGAGCTACGTCCTTCCCACCGTCCTCGAAAGTGTTCATTCAGAAAGTCGTGCATTGCAAGAGTGTAGTGAGGAGGCGCTCCGTCTTGCTGCAACCATCTGCCTTGTGTGAGGCCCCTTTCCTTAAGCTGAGGTACACTACTGGCCATTAAAATTGCTACACCAAGAAGAAATGCAGATTATAAACGGGTATTCATTGGACAAATATATTATACTAGAACTGACATGTGATTACATTTTCACGAAATTTGGGTGCATACATTCTGAGAAATCAGTACCCAGAACGACCACCTCTGGGCGTAATAGCATCCTTGATACGCCTGGGCATTGACTCAAACAGAGCTTGGATGGCGTGTACAGGTACAGCTGCCCATGCAGCTGCACCCCGATACCACAGATAATCACGAGTAGTGACTGGCGTATTGTGACGAGCCAGTTGCTCGGCCACCATTGACCAGACGTTTTCAATTGGTGAGAGATCTGGAGAATGTGCTGGCCAGGGCAGCAGTCGAACATTTTTGGTATCCAGAAAGGCCCGTTCAGGACCTGCAACATGCGGTCGCGCATTATCCTGCTGAAATGTAGGGTTTCGCAGGGATTGAATGAAGGGTAGAGCCACGGGTCGTAACACATCTGAAATGTAACTTCCACTGTTCAAAGTGCCGTCAATGCGAACAAGAGTTGACCGAGACGTATAACCAATGACACCCCATACATCACGCCGGGTGATACGCCAGTATGGCGATAACCAATACTCGCCTCCAGTGTTCGTTCACCGCGATGTCGCCAAACACGGATGCGACCATCATGATGCTGTAAACAGAACCTGGATTTATCCGAAAAAATGACGTTTTGCCATTCGTGCACCCTGGTTCGTCGTTGAGTACACCATCATTGACCCTCCTGTCTGTGATGCAGCGTCAAGGGTAACCGCAGCCATGGTCTCCGAGCTCATAGTCCATGCTGCTGCAAACGCCGTCTAACTGTTCGTGCAGATGGTTGTTGTCTTGCAAACTTCCCCATCTGCTGACTCAGGTATCGAGACTTGGCTGCACGATCCGTTACAGCCATGCGGATAAGATGCCTGTCGTCTCGACTGCTAGTGATACGAGGCCGTTGGGATCCAGCACGGCGTTCCGTATTACCTTCCTGAACCCACCGATTCCATATTGTGCTAACAGTCATTGGATCTCGACCAACGCGAGCAGCAATGTCGCGATACGATAAACCGCAATCGCGATAGGCTACAATCCGACCTTTATCAAAGTCGGAAACTCGATGGTACGCATTTCTCCTCCTTACACGAGGCATCACAAAGACGTTTCACCAGGCAACGCCGGTCAACTGCTGTTTGTGTGTTAGAAATCGAATGGAAACTTTCCTCATGTCAGCACGTTGTAGGTGTCGCCACCTGCGCCAACCTTGTGTGGATGCTCTGAAAAGCTAATCATTTGCATATCACAGCATCGTCTTCCTGTCGGTTAAATTTCGCGTTTGTAGCACGTCATCTTCGTGGTGTAGCAATTTTAATGGCCATTAGCGTATTAACCAAATTTGTAACATGTGCAAACAATTGAGGCATTCACAGTTCCTATAAAAAGGTACGGTACAAGCAGACGTTATCTCATCACTGACCTTATCATTACATGAGGAGAGTTCCTTTCTTACTCGACTGTTTGTGAGGATTCTCTTTGGTCCGAACGACAATATTTCTAGCACGTGAGCTGCGACAAATGGTACATTAATCAGAAAACCTAACCTTGATACGGTTCACTGGATTTATGAATTGAATTAACAAAGCACGGCAGGCGCTCATTCCGGTCTGTATTGGACGAACGCCGGTCGAAGACGTCTGACCTTAAAGGCTCTTTTTCGTGTTATGTCGCATTGTTGTCCTTTGTACACCGAGTTTCTGAGCCGTTTAAGTGACGACTTCAGGGGATATTGTTCAATCGAAGCAGTGACTCCGGCACATGTTTCTTCTCGTGTCTTTCTCCTTCCAATCCGCGGCCTGTTGTTAACACTTCCAAAAGTTCCGAAATGGTTCAAATGGCTCTGAGCACTATGGGACTTAACTTGTGAGGTCATCAGTCCCCTAGAACTTAGAACTACTTGAACCTAACTAACCTAAAGACATCACACACATCCATGTCCAAGGCTGAACTCGAACCTGCGACCGTAGCGGTCGCGCGTTTCCAGGCTGTAGCGCTAGAACCGCTCGGCCACCCCGGCCGGCCCTGCCAATAGTGAAAGCACATCTTTCCCAATGCAGAAGTGTTGAACTTCGCTGTGGAACCTTATTAAATCTGTCTTGGAATGATCTCGTAATCTGTTTCATTGACTGTTGTGTGTGTTGTCGTTCGTGGATCAACACACTTGTCATTAAGCGCACCCCTGCAGTGTAACTATGGCCGCTCACATATGCCATGGCTACAAATTGATACTGGACAACCGGCCGGAATGGCCGTGCGGTTCTAGGCGCTACAGTCTGGAGCCGAGCGACCGCTACGGTCGCAGGTTCGAATCCTGCCTGGGGCATTGATGTGTGTGATGTCCTTAGGTTAGTTAGGTTTAATTAGTTCTAAGTTCAAGGTGACTGATGACCTCAGAAGTTAAGTCGCATAGTTCTCAGAGCCATTTGAACCATTTTGAAACTGGACAGCGACTGCGAAAAATGTGAACATGAATTCCAACAACTGATAATAAGTAATATAGCTACCAACCTGATTAATAACATACGATACTAAACAGGGCTTAGAGGAATACGAGGACTTACGCCCACTCTTCGTTACAATAACTTATTTTTCGCAGCTTTTAGGACTTTTTGACAGCTCAGCAGGTAACTTTTCGCTTTTGAATTCACTGGACGTTTGCCACATAGCTATCCTTACATCTTTGTTGACTTGGTTTTTCAAATTACTGCTGGGAAACAGGCGCTTCAGCAGCGCAGCGTGGCCCCAGGTGTCTTCAGAGGCACGTCGATGCGGCCTGCAACGCCCACGAGCTGGGGGAGCCCGCAGTGCGCGCTTTGTGCGTCTCTGCTGTCAGCCACACGCATCGCCGCCCCTTATGACCGGCACTTTCTTCTCACTACACAAGCGCGACACAGCGCGGCGCAAAAACCGTCAGCGCCGACACCGCCGCTGCCATTGCTGCCCTCTGACAAGTGTTGTCGGACGCGTTCTAAGAGCCAAGCATCTGCTCCTGTTGTTGCGACTTCGCAAGAAGAACTAGATCGCGTCTCTTTTGGCTAATTATGGCTTCTAACGTGGCCGGCTGTGATGTACACATCTGGCAAGCACGTGTGGGCGCATTCATTCATTGTGTGCCACAGATCACATCAGGAATGACAGCTCTCGAGGAATCCGTTCGAGTCAAGGTAAACGTTAGTGCAGAGAAGCGGCTCTCAGAAACTACGAACTGCTAACACAATCATCTACATCTGCTAACACAATCATCTCCATCTACATCTACGTGATTACTCTGCTATTCACGATTAAGTGCCTGGCAGAGGGTTCAATGAACCACCTTCAAGCTGTCTCTCTACCGTTCCACTTTCGAACGGCACACTGGAAAAGCGAGCACTTAAATTTTTCTGTGCTAGCCCTGATTTCTCTTATTTTATCGTGATGATCACTTCACCCTATGTAGGTGGGTGCCAACAGAATATTTTCGCATTCGGAGGGGAAAAGTGGTGTTTGAAATTTCATGAGAAGATACCGTCGCAACGAAAAACGCCTTTGTTTTAATTATTGCCTCTCCAATTCCCGTATCATGTCCGTGACACTATCTCCCTTATTTCGTGATAATACAAAACGAGCTGCCCTTCTTTGTACTTTTTCGATGTCATCCTTCAGTCCCACCTGATGCGTATCCCACACTGCACAGCAATACTCCAGAATAGGGCGGACAAGCGTGGTGTAAGCAGTCTCTTTAGTAGACCTGTTGCACATTCTAAGTGTTCTGCCAATAAATCGCTGTCTTTGATTTGCTCTACCCACAATATTATCTATGTGATCGTTCCAATTTAGCTTATTTCTAATTGTAATTCCCAAGTAGTTAGTTGAATTGAGGAAATTTTACTAAAAGTCGCCTCCATTATGCTATTTGTATAATTGAAAACGATGTGCGGCAGGTGGGGATAAAGACCCACAATTTTCAGTTTTTCTAATATTATGAGGGGTACATTTTAGCGCTATTTCAGATGGAAACCATATGATATCCCAATTGCAGCGCTGCATGATTATTAACTACAAAGAAATTTAGAATTTAACTGAAACAAAAACTGCGGGGTATTACGCCACAAAATATGGTAAAGACCCGCTGTGCGGATCTTTGCCCCATTTGAGGTAAACATCGATAAAAATGGATGACTGACCAATAAGAACACTTGAAATAACCCTTTATAATACTGTTGTATTGTAACCAAGCTACCCAGCACAATATTTAACTGACATGTCTCGTAAATGTGAAAATTATACTTAAAAATACTAGTACGAAAATAATATTTTCTTCTCCGCGAACGGTAGATTAGTAGGGTAACTTGAAAGAGTCCAGTTACTGAGGCCAAGGGTTTTAGATACGTAGTGAAAATTGTACTTTGATTGGTCCTCTGATTCTTCCTTGCCGTTCCAGGCTCTTCTATTCATCGGATACTTCTTCGCCAAATAGTAGCTCCCATATCTATTTCTGAGGTACAGCCATGATATGAGAAGTCTGAATCTGACTCTGGACAATAATGACATGGCTATTTGATCTGTTTTCTTCCTTTTTTTGTCACTGATTTTATGAAATCTATCTGACGTCGTTTTGTTTCTATAGCACGCTCTTTTCTTTCTTTGCCACGTCTTTCCTTTCCAGTAACAGGTTATTCTTTTCCAATACATTCTTCTTCCATTCGTTCTTTACTGGGTGTCGACGCTAGAAGCACAGATGTCGATACATTGCCAGAAAGTTTTCCCTAAATCTTCATTACGAGCAGCGGAATTATATCTTTAGGTGAGATAATCTCACGCAGTATGTATTGAATGACATCTTTTGTTGCGTAATCACTGAAGAGTTGTCGTCACATTGTTGGAGCTGCGGGGATTTACCCCAAAACACCTGTAGGGATTTGCCTCATTTCGCCATTTTCTGACAGATACGTCTTTGTTAATTTTTGGGACAACTGAAACAATTGTTTCTACAAGAAAACTTAGGAGCGGTATCAACGAGTTATTCGTTGATTCTTCTTTTCGAACACTGCATAATTGAATATTCAAATAAACATCAGAAATGCTGCCACCGGAACGCATATTCTTGGAATAATAAGTTACAATACGACAAACCTGTCACCTGGTGGTCAACACCTAAATCAATTGCAGTCAATCCAAATTCTCTGTGCGGGTTTTTGGGCCACGCGCGTCTTTACCCTGCATCTTCTTAAACACGTGTTGTAATGTCTGTTTTGGAGTTTCAGTAACACATCGTCCAGTTTCTTTCTGCATTTCGACAATGTTTTGCCGGTATATCTGTAAACGGTTCCACGAAACTGTTCAAATCAAATATTACGAACACTCATTGAACCAAGTCTGATTTGCATCGTCATAACGTCAGCACATACTGCTATGTCTCCGATGCACCATTTGTATAGCGACACATCTATCAGCAAATCGTGTTGTCTAGTGGACCTTTTTCATTTTAGAACCTGGCTGCTGGACTATTGAATATCAACAGAATTCATTCGCTACCACTCTAGGCGCTGTTCGCTTCTGAACAGCGGCTCACTCAAAAAGGAACTAAATAAAAAATTATCAGTTCCGAGCAACTTTCATACGGAGTGTTCATTACACCGTCGAATAAATCGGGAATGGTGCTTACAGAGCGGTTATATACCACTCATCGATCTTCTTGAACCGACAACAAGGTCGTATCAACATCGAAGATAGCAAAAATGGAAAACATTAAATAATTAAAAACAGTAATCAATATCCCTTGCTAATGCCACTATAGCGCCGTGTGGTCTACTGTTCATCACACCATTGACATATCAGAAATTTAATTATTTACAGACTTAGTAAATTAATCAATGCAATACACTGGGCTTAATTGATCTATATACTGACAGGAAGTATTCCTGCAAAAACAAAAAATTTGCTCAGACAATAATGCATTATTATTATTATTGAAATGGAAATGAAATGGCTCTGAGCACTATGGGACTCAACTGCTGTGGTCATAAGTCCCCTAGAACTTAGAACTACTTAAACCTAACTAACCTAAGGACATCACACACATCCATGCCCGAGGCAGGATTCGAACCTGCGACCGCAGCGGTCGTGCGGTTCCAGACTGTAGCGCCTTTAACCGCTCGGCCACTCCGGCCGGCTATTATTATTATTATTAGTAGTAGTAGTAGTAGTAGTATTTTGTATCCTGGACGGTACAGTAAAGTTATTTATGAGTACAAACCTTTCTGCAATAAATACACGGGACTTTGTACTTGTTAGATTGATTTTAAGGCCCAGAATTCGGCAGTCTTGATTGCTGGAACATTTCTTGAAACCAGATCATCCAGCGTGCAGGCTTCAGGCAACTTCGGGCAGACCAAGACGTGTTGAACACCTTGAAGTTCTCCACATTCGCAGGTTGCATCTCCAGTAACTGTAGCCACACCGTTTCAAGTTTTGTTTGCACCGCGTCACTCCATTTCGCTGTGTGTTCAGACTCTTCCACGTCTGGTAGGGCAGTTGGGAACCAACAACGGCTTTAGCTATTGTTTCCTGTTGCCCTGTTTCGCGAAAGTTCTATTCGGCATGCAGAAAGTGATTGTTTCAGTTCTTTGAAGAAGTCTTCACGACTTCTGCCTAGGACATGATGCTTCGCTTCCGGACTTGGAGTGCTTGGTACAGTTTTTTTCCCTCTCAACCTCTGCCGTTGTTCTTCGTCTAATATCAGGGGGTGCTATCTGATGCTAGATATTGTCAAATGGAGTTAGTCGTAGGCAACCAGTTATAATGCGGCCTGTCTCGTCTGCCTCATTAAGAAGGGGTCAACGTGTCTGGTGTATGCGTTGTTCTTACAGACTGGTGTTACATATTCTGCCGTGGAGATACATAGAGGTAGAGCAGAAGACATACGTAGAAGATTTGGCTGAGCCCCCCCCCCCCCCCACCCCTCCACCCACCCATGTGCTGTTAGTGAGTTTGCATATGATATTATTTTGACTGCAGACTTTGAGCTTCTTGTTCTCGCAATGGTCTTTGAAAGTAAGTGTGCGGTCGAGGTTTAGTTCGAGGTTGCTACTTTTCCCTCCAAGTTACTTCCACTTTTTTCCTAGCTTGTGTATTTCTCAAGTGAAATACATAGACCTGTGTTTTGAATGGGTTAAGCTTTAGGTGGTTATTGTCTTAGTATTCTTGCAGATCTTCGAGTGTTGCAGTGGAATACGAAAGCAAGTAAGATGAGTAGGAGTAGACTGTCTGTCCTCCTCAGACGATATTGTGATATTGTCGTTATCATTAGAATGGCAGCTGCTAAAAACCACACTACTATAGCGACGAGCGGCTAAACAGGTCTACAGATCCCTATTGAGAAGACAGCATATGGCAAACACCAAGGCACCTCGTAGATGGATAATAATGGGAGGAGGGAATATGTAGAAAATGGAGAGATTTAAATACGTAGGAATGTGATAGAAACTGGTCCAAAAGAAAAATAAGCGATTGGGACACGAATAAACAAGATGAATTTAGCATACAAAATATGAACATCTACAATAAGAAGAATTTTTCCATGAATGCAAAGTTGAAACATCACCAGATAATGATCCGTCCTGAAGCCTTGTAAGCAGTAGAAACTATGGACTAAGTGGAACAAAGGTTTCTCGGGAGGATATTAGGACTTCGAACAAACAAGAGGCGGTCGATGTAGAAGACGAGAGAACCAAGAACTGTATAGCCAAGTAGGGAGAATATCGGACACTATCAGGAAGAGAAAGAGCCTGTTCTTTGGACTCATCCTTAGAATGGACCAGAGAGAGCTGATATACAGTTTCTTGCGAACAACAAAACCAAAGAACCCCGGATCCATGAAATACAAGAGAACTGGGAGAAATGGAAATACAGGAAACAGATATGTGCAATAGGATGGTTTTAAAATAAAAATCATAGGTTTCCAGGCCTGAATTATGTCCGTGGAAAAATCGTCATTAACTGAAGTGCGAAGAAAGCTGCCAAATACGAGAATGAAAGAATATTGAACAAAGATGAAGACCAAAGGAAGCGAAGCTGATCCGAATTAACTTGGTCTCCAGACAGCTGAAACAAAACGACGAAACCGAAGAAGAAAAAGTTGTCAGGAATAGGAATTTAAAAATTTCAACAAGATATACGTACCAAAATGGTTAATTTTTGTTATTTATTTATAATTTTAAGTGAAAGTGATTTGAAATGTGGAGGTCGCCTCAAGAAAGAGGTGAAGCAGCGTTCACCTTCAGACATTGCTGTTGGGAAATTGATATCAGGATCGACCTATGACGATGGTTACAGGAAGACGACGCCAAGACCGTCATATCTGTTCCATGTTGCAGTATCTGTGTTATTTCGAATCACAATGTACTGTTTTTTGGGACGTGCACGAAGCGAGACCCAGAAGCCGGGAATTGCAGGGCGAGCTGGAATTCTAAAATCACTCATCGGTGAGATAAATGCCTGTATCAGGTAAACTTGGTACCAAAGCCATAAACCCTGGACTGCGCAGCAGTGGAAGAATGCCATTAGGTCGGATGAGTCTTGTTTCACACTGTTTCCAACTTCCGACCGAATTTACGTGAAAGAAGATTATTGTTAATGAAGTTAAGATCCTCGCAGTGGACACCAAAGCAACTCCTTATGCTTCAGATCTATACTGCCATAAAACAATGGGAAGGAACTGTTAATTAGAACTCAGGGGGAAGTTGTAGTCTAATTGACAATCGATTTATTGATCTTAAACATGACAAGACAACTAAATTATTAAAGAAACATCACACAAACATTTTCATTTAACAAACGCCTTACCAACATGGGATCTATGGTGGACAAAGTTATTTGCTGGGGATCGACACAGATAGTAACCAGAACGCTACTCGCTTTATCTCACTTCATACATGTGAATCCAGGTTATGGCATCAAGCTACGCCACCACCAAGCATCTATATTATACCATACAAAAAAAAGAAAGAAAAATATGGCTCGAAAGAACAGGGTTCCGAGAAATATATATTATAGCGCTACGTCGCAGCAGCGAATTCTTTACCATCCTGAAGGTCAAGGCGGCACACCACGATGCATTCGGCGACTGCAGTCATGGACGGCGGCAATCTGTTATTAAATGCGCCTTCTCGAAAAAAGCAAGTACGCGGTCTCGCGTTCGGTTAATTCAGAACGCAGGTACTTCCCTAAGAGTCTCTGAAACCTCGATGGATTACAGTGTGCAGGTGGACCCGTTTGCTGGTCTGCCAAACCAATTTGACTCCGTGCCACGACTGTGCGTGTCGGAATACGTCAAATGTTTTAGATGGCCGACTAAAGACAAATAAGTACACACATGTGTCACTCATTGTGACCGTGATGATATCAGCAGTACCTCTGACAGTTCAGAAGGTGATTGGCACAGGCTCTAAGTCGCACTCTAGGAAAGGACACAAATCTCACCGTTTAGGTAAACACCTGTAGTTCTTTACTAGCAAAGCGCCAGTACAAGAGACTCGTACAAGAGTGCCCTTTCTTGCTATCTCCCTGTTTTCTCCTCAGCTCGGTTCCAAAAGCACATTTCTCTTTTTTGACTTCCCCCACTTCGCACAAGCCAATCACCATCTGGAGCCCGGTATTCTCAGCTCGGAGAATGGTCTTTACACCGCAAACTGATTTGGCCAATCAGAGACTTTAAAGTTAGTTGGCAGAAAACGGAAAGAATTCAGCTTCGCGGCCTCTTTCCCACACGTTTGCCATGTCTTTTGCTAACACAATACAGGGTGCAAGCACAGTCCTCCATAAACAGCTTGCTATCTCCCTGTTGCGTCCATTTCAAAGTTTGCAAAGACCCGCCATAAACACGCAAACAGCCTCGTGTGTTGACAAAAACATGTTTTGAAACAGAGTCTGGACGTCTGGGCGCCAGTTTCCCTGTCCCACGTACATTTGCTGAACGTTTACATTTCTTTTGGCGGCTTGCTTGCTAACAAGGCCTACAATGCACTGTCGGCGACTTTTCGGCGCTAGGCTGTATACCAGGACGTCTGCCCCCTGTCTTGCACAAAAGCTAATGTGTTTTGCACAACGCGACCGTTGCACGCGCCCGTCTGGAAATGTCTCTTCATCGTTCCCCAGAAAAAAACGCGCTTTGTCGGCCTACCAACGCCGTGCTTTTACTGCAATCGTTTAAATCGGCACGCTGTTCCTTTGAACGCAGGTAAAGCTTACCGACTTCTTTTCCTAGAGCACGCAAACAAGACCATAAACTGCTGCCCACCATGCTGCCCATCACAATGTATGAAGTCAAATCGCTGTAGATCGTATTCCCTACACCGAATCAGAAGTGGGAGTGCCCTGCAATCTCTCAACGTTACAAAAGTGAAACGTGGTGGGGGTATGGTGATGATGTGGGCAGCTACACCATGGTATTCCATGGGCTCCGTGGTTACTCTGCGAGGTCGCAAGTATTATGTGACAGTTTGGCTGATCAAGTTCATCCTATGATCCAATGTTTGTTTAGTGGTGATGCTGTGTTCCAAGAATACTCAGCCACTGTTACTCAGCTCGCTTCGTCGAGGAATGGTTTTGTGTGGACGAGGATGAATTTTCGTACCACCTCTGGCCACCACAGTCTCCAAATATCAGTATTATTGAGCCTTTGAGGTCTACTTTGGACAGAAGAGTGTGTGATCGCTATCCACCTCCACCGTCGTTATCTGAGCTTTCCACTATTTTTCTGGAAGAATGGTAAATATAAGATTCCTTTGCAAACCATACAGAACCTGTACGTATCCATTCTGAGACGAATGGAAACTGTTTTGGATGTCAACGGTTTTCCTACACTGTATTAAGCACGGAAATGTGTTGTGTTTTTGTTGCTTCCATATACAGCGTCCGCCAGAAAAATGAATACACTCTTCGACAGGCTCTATAGAGATATCGACATTGTTGTTCCATCTGAGTTACGAGTGTGTTGTAGTGTGGTCTTCGGCTCAACAGATGTTAGTACTTGCATCTCAGTATTGAGAAAACAAGATGGCTGGAGCGCGTTTGACATTGTGAAGTGGTTTCTCAAGTTTGATAATGCTGTTGAAATGCACCGTCAGTGGAGGTGGGAGTTTGAAACAGAACGGCCAACAAGCGTGGCAATTAAACGCATCATTGACAAGTAAGAGTTGCATGCAACAATTTGTGGTATTCACAAAGGAAGATCAGGAAGACAGCGTACAGCTACAAGTCCTGCTTCACCGGATCTGGTGCTGGAAACGTTTGTTAATTCTCCACAGAAGTCTGCGACGCAGTGTGCACCTGAAGCAGTACAAGTGTACGAAGAATTCTGAATGCTGAAAAGTGGAAAGTTCACATTCCACTATTACTGCACGCGATTAATGATGACGATCCTGATCGCCGAATGCAATTTTGCGAATGGTATCAGCAAGTGGTAACTGATGACGAACAATTTGTGACGAAGGTAGTGTGGAAGGCGAGGCACAATTTAAACTTAATGGAATTGTGAATCTGCATAACAGTGTGTACTGGACACCGGAAAATCCGCATGTTTATGTTGATAAAACGGTCAATCTACCAGGGGTTCGTGTGTGGTGTGGACTATCATCTAGGGTCTTAATAGAATTCAAATGGTTCAAATGGCTATGAGCTCTATGGGACTTAACATCTGAGGTCGTCAGTCCCTTAGAACTTAGAACTAGTTAAACCTAAATAACCTAAGGACATCATACACATCCGTGCCCGAGGTAGGATTCGAACCTACGACCGTAGCAGTCGCGCGGTTCCGGACTGAGGCGCCTACAACCTCTCCGCCACAGCGGCCAGCCCTTAATAGGACCCTTTTTCTTTGACGCAATTGTCACTGGAGAAGTGTACTTGGAAATTTTACACACATTAATTTTGCCAGGTATACCTGCGCTTTATGGAGCTGATGAAAATGTCTTGTGCCAACATGACGGGGCGCCAAAACACTACCACTTATCCGTACGAGCTTTCCTGGATGACAATTTTCCGGGGCATGGGACTGGACAAAGGGGGCCCATTGAGTTCCCTACACAGTCGCCAGACACATACATGTAGACTTTTACTTGTGGGGAACTGTGAAAGATAACATCCATCGCCATGAGATTACAGCGACATGAGCAGCGATCTCCAATGTAACAAAATGTGTGCGTGTATAACTTATGGGACATAACTGCTAAGGTCATCAGTCCATAAGCTCACACACTACTTAACCTAAATCATCCTACGGACCAACACACACACTCATGCCCGAGGGAGGACTCGAACCTCGCTGGAACAAGCCGCACAGTCCATGCTCCAGCGCGTTAGACTGCTCGGCTAATCCCGCGCGGCTCCAATATAACACTGACTGACGTAGTTGCGGCGATCGCTCTTCATTCTGTTCTGTGTATAGGCGCCAACGGTGGACATTTTGAACATTTAAAATAACCATGTGCTAAACTAAAGGTTGTACAACATGTGTGATAAATTATTAAATGTAAAATAAACACTTCAGTAATACTTTTCGTTTCTTGAAGTGTGTATACATTTTTCTGGCTGATTCTGGATTCTGTATATGTCCCTCCTTCCCCCCCCCCCCCCCCCAAGTATGTTAGAATATCCGTTACACGCTTGAAGTTGTTCAACAATTACAAAAATGGACAAGCATTTACTTTGAAAGTAAGTAAATTAATAATCAAGAATGCGATTTTCACTCTGCAGCGGAGTGTGCGCTGATATGAAACTTCCTGGCAGATTAAAACTCTGTGCCGGGCCGAGACTCGAACTCGGGACCTTTGCCTTTCGCGGCAAGTGCTCTGCCAACTGAGCTACCCAAGCACGACTCACGTAACATCCTCACAGTTTTACTTCTGCCAGTACTTCGTCTCCTACCTTCCAAACTTAACAGAAGCTCTTCTGCGAACCTTGAAGAACTAGCACTCCTGAAAGAAGGATATTGCGGAGACATGGCTTCTGTAAAGTTTGGATGGTAGGAGACGAGGTACTGGCAGAAGTAAAGCTGTGAGGAGGGGGCGTTAGTCGTGCTTGGGTAGCTCAGTTGGTAGAGCACTTGCCCGCGAAAGGCAAAAGTCCCGAGTTCGAGTCTCGGCCCGCACACAGTTTTAATTAGCCAGGAAGTTTAAAATAATAATGTTCAAACCTATCTAAAACTGTGCAATATATTTTCCGTAATAAATAAATTGCTACGGTGAGATAGATCCTAACTCACGAAACGTGTGAGACGGAAAAAAAACAATGTGTTTTTCTAAGATGAATATAAAAAGAAACAGATTTGGTGACAGTGATTGTCCTAGCTGGTGTTACCAGGTAGCCTAGAAGTGTTGGAGCTCACAGCGGCGCCTGTAGGGGCGACAGCCACGGCAGCGGGGCGGGTTCAAGGCGTCAGGGAGTGAAATTGCCCCGCGGTGCGAGCCGGCGCCCGCAGTCTCCTCCTAACAGCGGGCGCGCGCATTAAAACACACCCCCGCAGCGCTTTGTAGCTGCCGGCGCCCTGCTAGCCTGCGCACTACATTTAGCCAAATGCCAGCCCCAGCTACCTGCCGTATGATTGTCAAACGTTAGCACTGCTGTCGATTGAACTGCATAGAACACGTTCTACATTCCGACGCCGCTATACTCCTCACTCCACGTAAAATGTGTCATTCACTTGATTTATCCTTTCCTTTGACGTTGCCAAGCGAGGTGGCTCAATAGTAAGCCGGTCGACTCGTATTCAGAAGGACGGCAGTTCAAATCCCCGTCCAAGTATCAAGTTAAAATTTCCGAAATTTCCCTAAGAAGCGTAAGGCTGATTTCCTTTCACATCCTATCCAATTATGAGTCTGTGGACTGCTTCTAATGATCTCGTCATCGACTGGAGTTTTAGCCCTAACCTTCCGTATTTCTTCCTGTGGATCATTGTGGCATGCACGGTTTCGTTGTTTCGTTGTGGTCTTCAGTGCAGAGACTGGTTTGATGCAGCTCTCCATGCTACTCTATCCTGTGCAAGCTTCTTCATCTCCTAGTACCTACTGCAACCTACATCCTTCTGACTCTGCTTAGTGTATCCATCTCTTGGTCTCCCTCTACGACTTTTACCCTCCACGCTGCCCTTCATTACTAAAATGGTGATCCCTTGATGCCTCAGAACATGTCCTAACAACTGGTCCCTTCTTCTTGTCAAGTTGTGCCACAAAATCCTCTTCTTCCCAATTGTATTCAATACCTCCTGATTAGTTATGTGATCTACCTATCTAATCTTCAGCATTCTTCTGTAGCACCACATTTCGAAAGCTTCTATTCTCTTCTTGTCTAAACTATTTATCGTCCACGTTTCACTTCCATGCATCGATACACTCCATACAAATACTTTCAGAAACGACTTCCTAACACTTAAATCTATACTCGATGTTAACAAATTTCTCTTCTTCAGAAACGCTTTCCTTGCCATTGCCAGTCTACATTTTACATCCTCTCTACTTCGACCATCATCAGTTATTTTGCTCCCCAAATAGCAAAACTCATTTACTACTTTAAGCGTCTCTTTTCCTAATCTAATTCCCGCAGCATCGCCCAATTTAATTCAACTACATTCCATTATCCTCGTTTTGCTTTTGTTGATGTTCATCTTATATCCTCCTTTCAAGACACTGTCCATTCCGTTCAGCTGCTCTTCCAGGTCCTTTGCTCTGTCTGTCAGAATTACAATGTCACCGGCGAACCTCAAAGTTTTTATTTCTTCTCCATGGATTTTAATTCCTACTCCGATTTTTTCTTTTGTTTCCTTTATTGCTTGCTCAATATACAGATTGAATAACATCGGGGTTAGGCTACAACCCTGTCTCACTCCCTTCCCTACCACTGCTTCCCTTTGATGCCCCTGGACTCTTATTACTGCCATCTGGTTTCTGTACAAATTGTAAGTAGCCTTTCGCTCCCTGTATTTCACCCCTGCCACCTTCAGCATTCGAAAGAGAGTATTCCAGTCAACATTGTCAAAAGCTTTCTCCAAGTCTACAAATGCTAGAAACGTAGCTTTGCCTTTCCTTAATCTATTTTCTAAGATAAGTCGTAGAGTCAGTATTGCCTAACGTGTTCCAACATTTCTACGGAATCCAAACTGATCTTCCCCGAGGTTGGCTTCTATCAGTTTTTCCATTCGTCTGTATAGAATTCGCGTTAGTATTTTGCAGCCGTGGCTTATTAAACTGATAGTTCGGTAATTTTCACATCTGTCAACACCTGCTTTCTTTGGGATTGGAATTATTATATTCTTCTTGAAGTCTGAGGGTATTTCGCATGTCTTATACATCTTGCTCACTAGATGGTAGAGTTTGCACGGTAACGGGCACTTTTACTACATCAAGTATTCAAATTTCTTCGGGTTATTCGTGATTTCCTGTCAGACCGGATTCGTGATTTCCTGTCAGAAAGGTCACAGTTCGTAGTAATAGAAGGAAAATCATCGAGTAAAACAAAGGTAATATTCGGCGTTCCCCAAGGAAGTGTTATACTCCCTCTATTGCTCCTGATCTATATTAACGACATAGGAGACAATCTGAGTAGCTCTCTTAGATGGCTTGCAGATGATGGTGTCATATACCGTCTTGTAAAATCTTAAGATGACCAAAACGAATTGCAGAATGATTTAGATAAGATATCTGTACGATGCGAAAAACGGTAGTGAAAGTGTGAAGTTATTGACATGAGTATTAAAAAACCCGCCAAATTTCGATTACGCGATAGGTCACATAAACCTGAACTAAATACATAGGGATTACGATTACAAATAACCTAAATTGGAACAATCACATAGATAATGTTATTGGTAGAGCAAACCAAAGACTGCGATTCGTTGGCAGAACACTTAAAATGTGCAACAGGCCTACTAGAGAGACTGCTTACACCACACTTGTCCGCCCCATTCTGGAGTACTGATGTGCGGTGTGGGATACGCATCAGGTGGGACTGACGGATAACATCGAAAAAGTTCGAAGACGAGCAGCTCGTATTGCACTATCGCGAAATAGGGGAGATAGTGCCAGAGACATGATACATAAATTGGAGTGGCAGTAATTAAAACAAAGGCGTTTTTCGTTGCAACGTGATCTTCTCATGAAATCTCAAACACCAGTTTTCTCCTCCGATTGTGAAAACATTCTGTTTGCACCCACCTACATCAGGAGAAATGATCATCACGATAAAATGAGAGAAATCAGGGCTCGCACACAAAAGTTTAAGTGCTCGTTTTTCCCGTGCGCCATTAGAGAGTGGAACGGTAGACAGACAGCTTGAAGGTCGTTCATTGAATCCTCTGCCAGTCACTTTATTGTAATCACGTAGATGTAGTTGTAGAGATTCGCAAATCTACCTTGGCTGTTCTGTGGGTTGCCATAAATTAAGGATATTTTATCTAGAAACTCCACACATGTCGTAAATTTTACAATTCTTGAGTCAAATGTCAAGTATCAAATGTTTAGCACGTTTGGATTTCTTAAACAATTTTCTTCAGCTGATTTTCTCTGATTGGTGACCCTTAATTGTTACTTATAATTCTGAAGACTAATACGGTGATGCCAGTATCACGGTACATACGATGATACTAGTATCACGGCACATCTTCATAAAATCTTTCAGAAATACAACATATAGGTATCTCTGGTTGGATTTCATATTATACTCAATTACTCGAATGACTTTGATATCGCAGAATGATTTTCACTAGACTTTTGGTATCAACTGACATCATCTAATGAACCAGCGGTTAATATTGTTACGCCTGTGTACAATTCCAGTACACGTCTAAAGATCTGATGTTGTGATGTCATTTGCAGTTGCAGACATTATGACGAAAACATAATATGAACGACATCAAATGGTTGTATGAACACATCATGTTTTTGTTGCGTTTTTCTGCTCTAAGGAACCTCCCGAATAATCGTTTGCAATTATAACTTCAGTGAACATGTTTGACATGGAAGATTTGTTTGTACAGTCTTCCAGATAATGTAAACCTATACATCTCCATGTACACGTCGGCTAAAGATTATATTTCAATCGAAACTAGTCCCAAGAATTAATGAGGTATCTTTGAAGTAAAGCACATTTTCGATGGTAAATAATGACATTGTTCAACAATGTTTCGTTGCAAATTAAGTTGTAAACAAAAAACGGCAGTTGAAGGTATAGGGGATAGTGGAAGGGAGAGAAAGAGGTACTCTGTCATTGCAGACAGAGAGCACTGCCTCGCAACACGATCGAGTCTTACACTAAACCAGCAGATTCGTAAATCCCAAAGGATGGTTTGAACGCCATAGTTCCTTAATTGATTGGTGTCGTCCTCAAATCTTCGAATCGACCTATTAAGCCAGTTCAGGTGGCAAGTTGTAAAATAACAATCCAAATATAACATATTCAATCCCCAATCGGTCTTAGGATGTATTCTGTTATTGATCTCTTCTTTCACTTATGGCAATGATTTGTGAATGTGAAAAATGTAAAGTTTCACCGTGGTTAGTATCTCAAATTAAACCGTAGGTCCCCCTGTAACTGGCGGATAATTAAATTCACAGCTCGAAGGAGGGCAGTGTCATACCACCTTCACCAGGACCACGGCTATTAAAGCACTGTAATGCTCAAACCGGTCTTCTGATAGAGAACAGCTTTATTGTTGGACTACACTTAATGCTCAGCCTCTTAAATCGAAGAATCCGTAGTTTACAAAGTGATGTGATGCTAAATTATCACGCTTACATGTAATGTTATTGACTACCTAATGATTTATCATGATATTTGAGTTTCATGATGGAACGAAAAATTCATGTGCAGGGTTATAAATGCGTAGAATGTAGGTAACATTGAGACTTACACTACTGGCCATTAAAATTGCTACACCACGAAGATGACGTGCTACAAACGCGAAATTTAACCGACAGGAAGAAGATGCTGTGATATGCAAATGATTAGCTTTTCAGAGCATTCACACAAGGTTGGCGCCGGTGGCGACACCTACAACGTGCTGACGTGACGAAAGTTTCCAACCGACTTCTCATACACAAACAGCAGTTGACCGGCGTTGCCTGGTGAAACGTTGTTGTGATGCCTCGTGTAAGGAGGAGAAATGCGTCCCCTCACGTTTCCGACTTTGATAAAGGTCGAATTGTAGCCTATCGCGATTGCGGTTTATCGTATCGCGACATTGCTGCTCGCGTTGGTCGAGATCCAATGACTGTTAGCAGAATATGGAATCGGTGGGTTCCGGAGGGTAATACGGAACGCCGTTCTGGATCCCAACGGCCTCGTATCACTAGCAGTCGAGATGACAGGCATTTTATCCGCATGGCTGTAACGGATCGTGCAGCCACGTCTCGATCCCTGAGTAAGCAGATAAGGAAGTTTGCAAGACAACAACCATCTGAACGAACAGTTCGACGACGTTTGCAGCAGCATGGATTATCAGCTCGGAGACCATGGCTGCGGTTATCCTTGATGCTGCATCACAGACAGCAGCGCCTGCGATGGTGTACTCAACGGCGAACCTGGGTGCACGAATGGCAAAACGTCATTTTTTCGGATGAATCCAGGTTCTGTTTACAGCATAATGATGGTCACATCCGTGTTTCGCGACATCGCGGTGAAAGGCACATTGGAAGCGTGTATTCGTCATCGCCATACTGGCGTATCACCCGGCGTGATGTATGGGGTGCCATTGGTTACACGTCTCGGTCACCTCTTGTTCGTATTGACGGCACTTTGAACAGTGGACGCTACATTTCAGATGTGTTACGACCCGTGGCTCTACCCTTCATTCGATCCCTGCGAAACCCTAGATTTCAGCAGGATAATGCACGACCGCATGTTGCAGGTCCTGTACGGGCCTTTCTGGATACCGAAAATGTTCGACTGCTGCCCTGGCCAGCACATTCTTCAGATCTCTCACCAATTGAAAACGTCTGGTCTATGGTGGCCGAGCAACCGGCTCGTCACAATACGCCAGTCACTACTCTTGATGAACTGTGGTATCGTGTTGGAGCTGCATGGACGCTATCCAAGATCTGTTTGACTTAATGCCCAGGCTATCAAGGCCGTTATTACAGCCAGAGGTGATTGTTCTGGGTACTGATTTCTCAGGATCTATACACAAATTGCGCGAAAATGTAATCACATGTCAGTTCTAGAAGAATATATTTGTCCAATGAATACCCACTCATCATCTGCATTTCTTCTTGGTGTAGCAATTTTAATGGCCAGTAGTGTAGTTTATTAACGTACTATCATTTACGTACTGATGTCTTCAGAGTTCCCAACGCAGTATAGATTGCACTAGCACCGTTTGTTCGGCGCAATGACACTGTCGAGCAATAAGGCAATTCGCCACTGGCAACTAATGTCACAGATATTAATGCAAACTCGCGTCACGCAATATTCGTCACGCTACGTCACCGCACTAATTATAATACTCTACACTATTTTAAGTCATTGCGGTATTGTCCTTCGTACTACAGTAGAAAGTTTACTAGTGATGTTATGGGTGATTCTGTTTATCTCCGCTTCTGGTGACGTAGTCCCGTAATACTGAGTACTGATAATGCGATAGGCCGTAGTACAAGCATGTGAATGTATACTGAGGTGACAAACGTCATGGGATTGCGATATGCACATATATAGATGGCAGCAGTATCGCGTACACAGGATATAATAGAGCAGTGCATTGACGGAGCTATCGTTTGTAATCAGGTGATTCATGCGAAACGGCTTCTGATCTGACTATGGCCGCACGAGGGAATTAACGGACTTTGAACGCGGAATGGTAGTTGGCGCTAGATGCATGGGACATTCCATTTTGTAAATCGTTAAGGAAATCAATATTTTGAGATCCACAGTGTCAAGAGTGTGCCGAGAATACCAAATTTCATGCATTACTCCTCACCACCGTGGCTTTGGTCTTGCACTTTGCGACTGAGAATGGCACATTTTTTTGATAGAGTTGTCATTGCAAACAGGCAAGCAACACAGCGTGAAATAACCGCAGAAATCAATGTGGGACGTGCGATGAGCGTTTATCTTAGGACAGTGCGGCTATATTTGGCGTTAATGGGCCATGGCAGCAGACGACCAACTCCAGTGCCTTTGCTAACACTACGACATCGTCTGCAACGCCTTTCGCGGGCCGCTGTGCCCGAGCGGTTCTAGGCTCTTCAGTCCAGAACCGCGCCACTGCTACGGTCGCAGGTTCGAATCCTGCCTCGGATAAGGATGTGTGTGATATCCTTAGGTTAGTTAGGTTTAACTAGTTCTAACTGTAGGGGACTGTGACCTCCGATGTTAAGTCCCATAGTGCACAGAGCCATTTGAATCATTTTTTTAGCAACGCCTTTCGTGGGCTCGTGACCATGTCGGTTGGACTTCAGACGACCGGAAAACAGTGGCCTGGTCATATGACTCCCGATTTCAGTTGGCAAGAGCTGATGGTAGGATTGAGTGGGGTGCGGTCTCCACGAAACCGTGGACTCAAGTTATCAACAAGTCACTGTGCAAGCTGGTGGTAGCTCCATAATTGTGTGGGCTGTGTCTACATGGAATGGACTGGGTCCTCTGGTTCAGCTGAACCAATCATTGATTGTAAATCGCTATTTTCGGCTACTTAGACAACAGTAGCAGCCATTTATGGTCTTCAAGTTCCCAAACAACGATGGAATTTTTATGGATGACAATACGCCATGTTCCTGGACACAGTAGTTCGCGATTGGTTTGGATAACATTCTGGACAGTTTGAGCGAATAATTTGGCCACCCAGATCGCGCAACATGTATCCCATCGAACGTTTATGGGACATAATCGAGAGATCAGTTTGTGCATAAAATCCTTCACTGCTAACACTTTTCACAATATGAACGGCTGTTGAGGCAGCACGGCTCGACATTTCTGAAGGAGACTTTCAACGGCTTGTGGAGTCCATGCCACATCTAGTTGCTACAATACACCGGGCAATAGGATGCCCGGCACGATATTAGATGGTATCGCATGACTTTCTCACCTCAGTGCAAACTCCGTCGAAACAGGCCTCGGAAGGCCCAACGGAATGGACCGACCGCCGTGTCATCCTCAGCTGATAGGCGTTACTAGATTCGAATATGGAGGGGTTTGTAGTCAGCACACCGATCTCTTGGACATTATCAGTTTTCGTGACCGAAGCTGCTATTTCACAATCAGGTAGCCCTTAATTGCCTCACAGGCACTGAGTGCATCACGCTTGCCAACAGCGCTCGGCAGGCATATATATTGAAGTATCACGAAAACTACACATCGCATCAAAAAAAAAAGTTATAATTCCAAGTTTTTGTCTCGTAGAGGGTCATCCGATACCACACTCGCTCAGTTAAATTACCAAAGATAAGCCGACTGTACAATCGTCACCGAACCACGCCGTTGTCCATACCTCCGCTCAGGTAACGCTAAATATTCTATTACTGTTGTTCTTCTGTGACAATATCTCTTTCGCTCATTTCATCATCGAGTGTCTTTACATTGAAGTGACAAAAATCATGGAATACCTCCTAATATCGTGCCAGACATTCATTTTCCCAGAGTAATGCAGCTGCTCAGCGTGACATAGACTAAACAAGTTGTTGGAAGTAAATTGCAGAAATATTGAGCTATGCTGCCTCTATTAGCCATCCATAATTACGGAAGTATTGCCGATGCAGGATTTTGTCCACGAACTGACCTCTCTATTATGTCCTATAAATGCTCGGTGGGATTCATGTCGGGTGATCTGGGTGGCCAAATCATTCGCTTGAATTGTCTGTAATATTCTTCATGCCAATGGCGAACAGTTGTGGCCCAATGACATGTTTGGAAACATGAAATCCATGTATGGCTACACCTGGTCTCCAAGTAGCCACACATAACCATTTCCAGTCAATGATCGCTTCAGTTGAACCAGAGAACCTAGTCCAATCCATGCAACCATAGCCCACTCCATTACAGAGCCACCACGATCTTGCACAGCGCCTTGTTGATAACTTGGGTCCATGGCTTCGTGGGGTCTGTGTCACTCTTGAATCCTACCATCAGCTATTACCAACTGCAATCTGGACTCATCTGACAAGGCCATTGTTTTCCAGTCGTCTAGGGTCCAACAGATATGGTCACGACGTCAGGTTTGGCGCTTCAGGAAATGTCGTGCTTTCAGCAAATGCACTCGCCTGTATCGTTTGCTGACATAGCCCACTGACGCCAAATTTGTCCGCACTGTATTAACAGATTTGTTCGTCGTACGTTCCACATCCATTTCTGCGATTATTTCACGCAGTGTTGCTTGTCTGTTAGCACTGACAGCTCTACGCAAACGTCGCTGCTCTCGATTGTTAAATGAAGACTGTCGTTCACTGCATTGTCCATGGTGAGAAGTAGCGCCTGAAATTTGGTATTCTCGGCACACTGTTGACACTGTGGATCTCGGAATACTGAACAACCCTACGATTTCCAGAATGGAATTTCCAATGCATCTAGCTCCAGCTACCATTCCGCGTTCAGAGTCAGTTAATTCCCACCTTGCGGCCATAATCACATCGGAAGCGTTTCAGCAAGTGTCACCTGGGTCCAAATGACATCTCCGCCAATGCGCTGCCCTTTTATATCTTGTGTATGTGATACTACCGCCATCTGTATTTGTGCGTATGGCTGTCCCATGAGTTTTGTTACGTTAGTGTATTTCTCGTGATTTGTATTCTCCATTTAACTGTGCAGTGAGTCCCAGATTTACAATACGCTTTTGGTGAACAAATTAAGCACTCTTGTTGCCACCTAGATCAGTGCGATTACATTTGTCACACTGTGAGCAACTTGTATGTTTCTAACTGGACAATAAAGGTGTTTACTTTTGTCCTGTCGTAGATCACGTCAGACATTAGGTAGTTTCTTAGTTTAGCAGAATGAAAACTACAAGGATGAAAATTCTCGGGTTAACGACCTCAGCGGTATTGGCTTCTATGCACTGTTTTTTTTTTGCGTATGATTTTAGGTTTTCCCCGAGTATGATGATTTTGAAATGTTCTCGGGTATCCTTCCGGTTGGAGTCGTCCAAATGGCGCTATATTTCAGCAAACTGATTGTTCAGTCTTCAGGCGGCTCTGATGTCTTCAGGAACGGGTGGGTTTATCAATAACGTGTGTGTCCCACACGCTGAATGAATAGTTTTGCTATGTTAGTATACTTACAACATTATGTATTGAAATTAACCTATCTCCTTTACGCCTTTTATGTATTTACCTAAAGCAGATGTCACTTCCTGGTACCGCGTAAGGATCACGTATACGTCGTAAGACATCCATTTAAGTTCGTTGTTGATCTGTTAACTCAGTCTTTTTATTACACAGGGCACGTTACCCTCTGACCAAACACGCTGAGCTACCGTGCCGGCGAGCCATTTGAACCGTCTACGTAATCGCTGGTCAGAGGTGCTGTGAACAAGAGAACAGTCAACTTCAGGGATATCGTTGATAAATCATAACATTTATATTTCTTATTTATTTTGATTTTACTATTTTTGTCCCTAAATTTTTTTTCTTTCATTAAAAATTTTTCTATCTTTGTGGGGTAAAGTTTCCTTATAGTCTGAGTGTGTCTTAGAACCTATGTAACAAAAGAAATCTAATTTAAAATGTATCTAAATCCGTGAACTACTTTACCTTCTTCTTTGCTCTGTTTCTTTGAGCTTTGGTCTTCGTAAAATAACAAATTTTATTATTTTCCTTTGTGGTTAATGCTTTACATGTTCTGGTGTAATTATGTCCTAATTTAGCCTTTCCTACAGAAAATTAATTAGCGCCACCGCCAATTGATCCCACACAATTTAACAACCAAGCAAATCTCCACCACTTCAGACGTTGACGGCTAATTCCCAATATTTGATACAGAATTAGATGAAAACTTGAGTCAGCTGAATAGTAAGTGACTATTATTGCTGTACGCTTTCCCGTTCAACGATTACTTAAAACTTCGTAAATGACAAACTGAGTCCCATTAACTACATGTCAGGTTAAGTGCAAAGTAGCTCGCTAACAGGTCTAACTACCCATTTATACGAACTTAGTTCCTGCTATATCAACAAAATTTACTCTTGAGTGCATTACACACTCTCGAGATAAATCCATAATCCTTCATACACCAAGAGACAGTAACCACTTTCACCAGAAATGGTCCTGTGTGTAACACCTACTTTGCACCGGAACTAAACGGAAATTATGTCGATCACAATACTATACTCCGCACAGCAAATATACTGTCGTTGTGTTCGAGTTGATACCGATAAGTGAACCGTTCACGACCCTTTGAGGTTTTACTAAGTTAAAATTCTTAATTACAGTACCCTTAATAACTCCTTGGGACCGTGTGAACTCATTACAGACATATAGTTTTAACTTGATCTGACAATCCTTCAGTAGCAACCTAAAGCCAAGTTTTCATGCTGACTGAACCAGCTTCGGCCTGGCAATTTAACTAGGCCAAGCCCATGTCGATGATGTTTCGTTGAGTGGTTCGCACGCTGACCGATTCTCTTCAGTCGTCGTTGGTCCCGTTCTTGCAGGATCTTTTTCCGTCCGCAGCGTTGTCGGAGATTTGATGCTTTACTGGATTCCTGATATTCACTGTACACTCTTGAAATGTACGGAAAAGTCCCCACTCCAGACTTTGGAGTTTCTGTGTCCCATCACTCGGTCGCCGCCTATAACACCACGTTCAAACTCACTTAAATTTTGATAACGTGCCATTGTAGCTGCAGTAACGGATGTAACAACTGCGCCAGACACTTGTTATATAGGGGTTGCTGACCATAGCGCCGTATTCTGCATGTTTTCATATATCTGTATTTGAATACACATGCCCATACAGTTTCTTTGGCGCTCCAGTATAGTTATTTTCAATTAAATGAAGTTAAAATAGTCTACAGTCAGCTTCCAATAGCAATTTTGCTGTTGTTTAAAAACATTTACAAGTTTCCAACATATAGGCGTTGGACAAAAATGCTGAAATACGGTGTGAAAAGCGATCTTGAGCAGAAATACATATGGTAACCAAGCCAGCATGTTGCGCTGTTGTATTTGAGCAAGAACGGCACCTGTACAATGCCGTTAATACACTCCTGGAAATTGAAATAAGAACACCGTGAATTCATTGTCCCAGGAAGGGGAAACTTTATTGACACATTCCTGGGGTCAGATACATCACATGATCACACTGACAGAACCACAGGCACATAGACACAGGCAACAGAGCATGCACAATGTCGGCACTAGTACAGTGTATATCCACCTTTCGCAGCAATGCAGGCTGCTATTCTCCCATGGAGATGATCGTAGAGATGCTGGATGTAGTCCTGTGGGACGGCTTGCCATGACATATCCACCTGGCGCCTCAGTTGGACCAGCGTTCGTGCTGGACGTGCAGACCGCGTGAGACGACGCTTCATCCAGTCCCAAACATGCTCAATGGGGGACAGATCCGGAGATCTTGCTGGCCAGGGTAGTTGACTTACACCTTCTAGAGCACGTTGGGTGGCACGGGATACATGCGGACGTGCATTGTCCTGTTGGAACAGCAAGTTCCCTTGCCGGTCTAGGAATGGTAGAACGATGGGTTCGATGACGGTTTGGATGTACCGTGCACTATTCAGTGTCCCCGCCACGATCACCAGTGGGTACATTCTACCATTCTACCATTCCGGCCAGTGTAGGAGATCGCTCCCCACACCATGATGCCGGGTGTTGGCCCTGTGTGCCTCGGTCGTATGCAGTCCTGATTGTGGCGCTCACCTGCACGGCGCCAAACACGCATACGACCATCATTGGCACCAAGGCAGAAGCGACTCTCATCGCTGAAGACGACACGTCTCCATTCGTCCCTCCATTCACGCCTGTCGCGACACCACTGGAGGCGGGCTGCACGATGTTGGGGCGTGAGCGGAAGACGGCCTAACGGTGTGCGGGACCGTAGCCCAGCTTCATGGAGACGGTTGCGAATGGTCCTCGCCGATACCCCAGGAGCAACAGTGTCCCTAATTTGCTGGGAAGTGGCGGTGCGGTCCCCTACGGCACTGCGTAGGATCCTACGGTCTTGGGGTGCATCCGTGCGTCGCTGCGGTCCGGTCCCAGGTCGACGGGCACGTGCACCTTCCGCCGACCACTGGCGACAACATCGATGTACTGTGGAGACCTCACGCCCCACGTGTTGAGCAATTCGGCGGTACGTCCACCCGGCCTCCCGCATGCCCACTATACGCCCTCGCTCAAAGTCCGTCAACTGCACATACGGTTCACGTCCACGCTGTCGCGGCATGCTACCAGTGTTAAAGACTGCGATGGAGCTCCGTATGCCACGGCAAACTGGCTGACACTGACGGCGGCGGTGCACAAATGCTGCGCAGCTAGCGCCATTCGACGGCCAACACCGCGGTTCCTGGTGTGTCCGCTGTGCCGTGCGTGTGATCATTGCTTGTACAGCCCTCTCGCAGTGTCCGGAGCAAGTATGGTGGGTCTGACACACCGGTGTCAATGTGTTCTTTTTTCCATTTCCAGGTGTGTATATTGCGAGGGCCAATCGTGGTCAGAACAGCGTTCTTTGTAGTTGCGACAGTATTGTGTCTGAGCTAAGTGAATTCGAACATTGGCGAATTGTTGGCGTTCTTAAGGTAGGTGCTCCGTAACCAAGGTAGCCCATGCGTTTTTTGTTTCAAGAGGCACCGTATGGAAGGCTTATATCGCTTACACGGTAAACGGAAAAATATCATCCGCTAAGTCACAATGCAGACGAAAGTGTGTGATGAGTGATCGTGGCAGTCGGTCATTGAACAGGGCCGTGACTGGAGCACATCATCTGCAAAAGTCACTGCAGAGCTGAATGTCGCACTCGCATCGAGGGAGCTACACACTAAGCAGGGAATCGGAGGGGGAGTGAAATTCCAAAACCACTCTTCAGTGATGCACTTGCCCGTAACAGGAAAACATGATGTCGAAACCATAAAACCTGGACTAAAGAACAATGGAAGAAAATCTCTAGAAGAGCGTAGCGTTCTAAAAGATTGGAAAAGGGCAAAGGTCATCCCCGTTTTCAAGAAGGGACGTCGAACAGATGTGCAGAACTATAGACCTATATCTCTAACGTCGATCAGTTGTAGAATTTTGGATCACGTATAATGTTCGAGTATAATGACTTTTCTGGAGACTAGAAATCTACTCTGTAGGAATCAGCATGGGTTCCGAAATAGACGATCGTGTGAAACCCAGCTCGCGCTATTCGTCCAAGAGACTTAGAGGGTCATAGACACGGGTTCCCACATAAGTGCCGTGTTTCTTGACTTCAGCAAGGCGTTTGATACAGTTCTCCACAGTCGCTTAATGAACAAAGTAAGAGAACATGGACTATCAGACCAACTGTGTGATTGGATTAAAGAGTTCCTATATAACAGAACGCAGCATGTCATTCTCAATAGAGAGAAGTCTTCCGAAGTAACAGTGATTTCAGGTGTGCCGCAGGAGAGTGTCGTCGGACCGTTGCCATTCACAATATATATAAATGACCTTGTGGATAACATCGGAAGGTCACTGAGGCTTTTTGCGGAGAATGATGTAGTATATCGAGAGGTTGTAACAATGGAAAATTGTGCTGAAATGCAGGAGGATCTGCAACGATCGACACATGGTGCAGGGAATGGCAACTGAATCTCATTGTAGATAAGTGTAATGTGCTGCGAATACAGAGAAAGAAAGATCCTTTATCATGTAGCTACAATATAGCAGGTCAGCAGCTGGATGCAGTTAATTCCATAAATTATCTGGGAGTAGGCGTTAGGAGTGATTTAAAATGGAGTGACCATATAAAATTAATCGTCGATAAAGCAGATGCCAGACTGAGATTCATTGGAAGAATCCCAAGGAAACGAAGTCCGAAAACAAAGGAAGTAGGTTACAGTACACTTGTTCACCCACTGCTTGAATACTGCTCACCGCTGTGGGATCCGTACCAGATAGGTTTGATAGAAGAGATAGAGAAGATCCAACGGAGAGCAGCGTGCTTCGTTACAGGATCATTTAGTAATCGCGAAAGCGTTATGGAGATAGATATACTCCAGTGGAAGACTCTGCAAGAGAGTCGCTCAGTAGCTCGTTTAACATTTTAAATGTTCGGATAATAAGTTGCCGTCTCTTTAATCTAAGAATAGATGATCAATGCAGCTAGCCGCTATCTCTGTGTAATGTCTTGTCTCTATAGATGTGTATCTGTTGTCTTTAAGATCCCTTCACCTTCACACATAAGTCTATACAGTAAAGTAAGGCCCTCCCAGTTCTTGGCTGATCCGTGATAAGACAGGCGAAAAATTAGACTAATGGAGGATTATTAGTATTATCTCTATTTTCATTCACTCTTTCTCTTTCTCTCCTTTATCTATGTATAGTTTTTAATATAAGATATCATTACGTGATAAAAAGAATCAGTCAAATAGAATCTTTGGTGGAGTCCTTCGTCTTGGTAATCAGCGGCTGGCTTGCTGTAAGATATCTTTATATTTATTATTACTGTTAAACACTGCAGTCAGTCGGGAGAATCAATCGTTTGGACAATTTGTTCCGTTTACGAAAGATTGCGAATTCCAGATGTGTACGAAGCCTTTTTGGACGATTTAACACAGACTCAGTGATTGCAGGCTCCCTTCGACACAGCTGAAACTTCCCCACTAATTACAGGGCCAACGTGATCAACAAATGATTCAGAAAAAAAACTCATTCACTCTAGAACAAAAAACTCACAAACCTTATTTATGGAGGAAATCGTGTATTAAATCCATCTCCATTACATGTCCAGATCTCCGGTGATTCCACACCTTAATTATTTTCCTTTTACAATCTCTTTCTCTTCAAAACAAACCGCCAACGGCACAAATGTTAATTGGCTCGCTTTAGCGAGAAGAAAAGCGGAATATGTATCTCTCAGAAACACGTCAATCCCTCAACAGATACTCCAGAAGCTGTCCTAGTTACCACTCTAACAACCATGGAGAATGCATATATGCATCTCTGTTATTTCAAAGGATAAACGCACTAGAAAATACTTTGGCGTCGACGAGCTGTCGCCGCATATATTACGAGAAAATCAGATCAGATAACTTTTCCAAAGTGAATGAATGTGGATGGTTTGATTGAAAATGATTAATTGGTGCCTGGTAGAGGGTATTTGCTGTGGGGACATTACAATGCCTCTCGCAGCGAGCGAAGTTTGCGAGCCTAATTTTGATTTACCGAACACACTTCGCGAGCTATCTATTAGTGTGGGTAACCCGAAAGTGATGAGTGTCAGTCCTCCGACTGAAAAAAGAATAATTATGCTTAAGACAGTCGAAGAAAAGAAACATTGAAAACAGAAGAAATGAAGAGACAGGTACCGCGGCTGTATTGTTTTTACGTGCATCAGGGTGTTATGTCTGATGTGCACAACTAAGGAAAATGATCTTTCATGAAACTATTATCGGGGTCTACCCATTCGGGAACTTTCTTAAGCAGGGAAACCTTGGAAAACCTCTTAAGCCTAGACCCCCAGCCTACGGTACATAGAAGATAGGAAAGCCTACAGAAGAAAAAATAATAATTTTGAAATTGATCTCTAAAGGAGAGATAGGGATAGATTTATATAACGATTTGGAGAAGAGTGATTTGTGCCTCTAGCTAAAAAAAATTTACAGTCAATAAATCGAGGGTTTTTTTTTTTTTTTTTTTTTTTTTTTTTTTTTTTTTTTTTTACCATCTTGTTCTCAGGACAATATCTTGCGGTGCCGAAACTCCCCCGGATCTTGCATGTCCCCGACGTCCACATTTGTAGTCGGTCTTCTACGCGGCCCACAATGGGTAGAGTAGAAGGGACAGGGATACCAGATTTTACATGCAACATTCATTCCAAAAGAATTAGCAATGACCGAAAGGGAAACTCTTCCTGTAAAAGAGCTGGTTAGGTTGCACCGTCCAAGATTCTCCTTTTTGAAAACAAAATCCCTATGGCTTCATGCATCCTTTTTCTTACGATGTACTGCAAGGAATTTAGCCATTGACTTAAGGTTTCCATTTATCCATTGACTAATGCTGTTGCCGAAAACATCATAATATTTACTCTAGTTTGAATTTTCTTTTGGACTTCGCATCACCACTTGTGCTTATAAGTCCAAAAATTTTGACACATTTTCTGTCAATGATTTATTCTTCGTAATTTAAAGGATTCATGCAACTTGCAGTAGATTTTGGATTCAAATCATCGAATAATGGAAAGTGTGGTTCATTTTATACAAAGACATAATCCATCATTTCCTTGAAAAGTCATATCATTTATCTATACTCACAAAATTTTTATCCTAAATACATATATTTCTCCTCTTGATTGCTGTAATGTAAAAGTTATTAGTAGTGAGGAATGTGGGTACACTTCTTTCATTTATTCTCTGATTCATCCGGCATTCATAGATGCACATATATGGAAATGGATTTTCAAACAAAATTCCAAAGTGAACAAGACCCATTAAATAACTACTAATTCTATGAATATTAATTTCTTTTGACATTCAACAATAAATCAAAAACTCTTAACCTCTAATTATGACACTTTTTTAAAGTTCAACATCAATCAGTTTCCCCTCGCGTTTGATGCGAGTCTCTTACAAAGCATATCTGTGTCGTCAATTGTTTTGCGCGGGAAATTATCTTTGCGGCGTTAACCGTCACTCATGATTCACTACTTAACCGCAAAACTTCACTTCATACTTTTACACATCTAAGCGAGCACTTGAAATTATATATGAACATTCACTGGGAACCTCTTTTGATTATGTAGCGTCATTTTCGGGAAATATTTCTTTCTTCTTGAAGGTCATTCAGATCCTTTATACTTCTTGATGACATTAGCAATGCTAAAGTTCCATGTTTACCCAAACACAGGTGAAGCCTATCTCCACTATCTTCTTTGCAGCACTCGATAGTTATAGTTAGTCACTATTTCTACAACCTGTGTCACTGATTAATTATTTCAGTTTAAAGTTTTCTAACACTAAACATACACAGTTTATTGTTATGTTTTTACGAGCGTTCATCTCTGTCACTCGCAACACCATTCATCCCTATCTTCTAATCTTCATTAAATTTTTTCAAGTCGTTATGGGAAAGTAACCCTTTAATTTTGTTAGATCCGGGGTATGCTAACAGATAAGCCAGAGGGTTCGGAATTTCTAGAATGATGTATGGGCCAGTATATAATAACTCCCATTTCTTTATACTCTTCTTTATTAAGGATGATTTGGTATGTCTTTTGACTAGTACCTTCTCTCCGACGTGGTACGCCTGTACCCTCTTGATTAATTTGTCAAATTGTTGTTTTCTCTGATCATCCTTTTGCGTTATATTTATGATGGCTTGTTTTATTTTTTCTTCCCAAGGCATTTCAGTTTCCTGAGTTTTGGGCATATGTTCAGTCCAGAAGTTTTCTTCTTTTGCCTGGAACATCAATTCATGAGGTGTATAACCAATGGAGGAGTGGGGCATGTTGTTGTATATCTGCTCAAATTCTTCCACATAATTTGCCCACGCAGTCTGCTTATTATGGCAATAGGTCCTCATAAAGCGATTGAACTCTCTAAAAATTCTCTCAACCAAATTGTCTTGTGGGTGGTAAAATGATGTTAGTATGGGTTTCACACCGACTTGAGACAAAGCCTGTTTCCATCGGAGTCCCGTGAATATCTTAGCATTGTCTGTTATTATCGCCTTAGGTATACCAATATGTGGAAGATAATCCCTTGTCAATCTTATTACAATTACTTTGCCGGAACCGCCTTTATCGGATATAGCTTTACGTATTTCGTACACACATCAAGAAATGCCAACACATATCTAACACCTCCTCTTGAAGTAGGTAACGGTCCACACAGATCGCACGAAATTAATTCTTTTGGTTCTCGGACTAATGTAGAGCATAATGGATGCTTACTCCCTTTTGAATCCGGCTTTGTTTTTTGACAGATTATTCATTTCTTCAAGACCTCATGCACTGCGCTTTATGTTGGGAAAATAACAGTACACACTTATCTTGTCTGCACATTTTGTCGCACCGAAATGTCCCCAGGTTAAATGGGTGAACCATACGAGTTTCTCTATTTGCGCCTCAGGCATACAAACACACCAACGTACTTTGTTTGGCCTTCCACAGCGGAAAAATAATACGCCATTAACATCTGATTTTCCATCTGATCCGAAGGTTGCTGTTGTAACCTTTGAATGACACTTCCCTATTGAGCATCTCTTTTCTGTAACTGTGCCATATGCGCACACAAATTGACGTAGTACGTCTTATATGGATTTTCCTGCAGCAGCAATACAGGGAATTCTCAGTTATTATTTACTTCAATATCTTTAGTCAAACCTTGTGGTGACCATGATAGAGCGTCAGCAATAATGTTTTGCTGTCCTGAGACATGCACGATCTTAAATTGGTATTGTTGCAGAGCGAGAGTCCATCTAGTCAGTCTGGAGTGTAACAGTTTACACATTTGTAAAAACGTTAATGATTGATGATGACCGCAGTATATGACAGTCTTTGACCCATATAGATAATAATGAAATTTTTTAAATCCCCAGATGACCGCAAGAGCCTCTAATTCTGTCGTCGTGTAAGATCGTTCACAGTTGGACAAAACACGACTAGCAAACGCAGTAGGACAGAAGGTGAGTTGTCCATTTATCTTGCGTACTTGGAAAAGGCACGCTCCAGTACCCACGTTCGAAGAATCTGTTGATAAGTAAAATTCTTCTTGCAAGTCCGTATGGTACAAAAGCGGTGCATTTACTAATTGCTTCTTTATCTCATCGAATGCTTCTTGACACTCTGATGTCCAGAGCCAGGGCACATTCTTCTTCAACAGACTATTTAGAGCTGCTGCGTTCATCGCCTGATTTGTTATGAACCTTCTAAAAAATGAGGCAAGGCCCATAAACCCTTTTAATTACCTCCTATTCCTGGGTGTTGGAAACTTACTAATTGCAATTAGCTTCTCCTTGGTTGGTAAAATTCCCTTTGCGTCAATTATATGTCCCAGGAACTTGATTCTGTCTATTGCAAAATGGGATTTCTGTAGGTTAGCAGTTATTCCCGTGGTTTTGAACACGTCCAACACGCGGTTCAGTAAGGTAATATGCTCCTTCCATGTTTTCGATGCAATAAGCAAATCATCAACAAACACTGTTATCCTGCTTCTGAGTTCTGGCCCTAGTGCATAATCTAGAGTTGCTATAAAGATTCCAGCACTAATGTTGAGTCCGAAAGGAACTACGGTGAATTGGTAACTTCTTCCGGAATAAATGAAAGTCGTATACTTCCTTGATGACTCATCCAGCTTGACTTGCCAATAACAGCTCCGCAAATCAATGCTCGTCAAATATTTGCCATCCTGGAACCGTTGTATAAGTTCGTCTACGTTTTCCGGATGTGTTCTCACTGGAATTATGATTTTATTTATTTCTCTGGCGTCGAGTACCAGTCTTAACAGTCCCATTTGCTTTTGGCATGAGTAACAATGGGGAGCAGTATGGGCTTGTAGAGGGTTCGATCAAACCCCATTTCAACATGCGATCTATTTCCTTTTGAACTTGAGCCTTTAACCTCCAGGGAACAGGATAGAAAGTTCTACAATACGTTTCGTGCGGCTTAACGTAGAGATGGCATATGTATCTCTTAATAACTCCTGGCCTTTCATCAAAAACGTTTTCATACGTTAATAATAATTCATTGAGATCCTTCTTCTGATCTTCGATAAAGCAGCCAGATTCATTTAACTTTTCAAACACTAATTGACCGAAATCTTCTTTGACTTGGAACTCATTAATTACGTGCTGTTTAGAATTTTGGGCCGTCCTGATTACTTGCACACTGATCCCACAATTATATTTTCTCGTAAGGCTTTTTTTTCAACAACTCCAACTCAATTTCTTGTTTATTAACATTCAACCAAATTTTTCCTCTTTTGAAATCTATTCTGCATCCGTATTGACGTAGGCAGTCGTCTCAGATAATGCAATCTACCACCAAATTTTTCACAACAAGGAATTTGCTTAATATTGCTACATTTCCGAATTCAACACCAAGTAGTGACTGCACCTTTACATTAGCCGATCGAGCCCCAACGGCGCCTATTATTCTGCAATTTTGTACTGGAAAGACTGGTACTCGTCTTATATTTCTGATCCTGTTGAATAGTGCCTCCGAAATAACATTTGTGGTTGCAGCTCGTCTAAAACCGCCACTATAGGTACGGTCTCCATAATGACTTGCACTTCGGCTACTGCCACCTGTTCCTTATCCTCATCTTGTGGTTCTAAGTCCTCGGTCAGTTCATCTGTCAGTAATCGTCCATCATTATACGTTGGCATGGGTACACATATCCTGTTGCCCCTCAACCAATTGTTGACCGCTCCTCCGGGGCACGAGTGGGTCCTTACAAGTTTGTTGGATTTTGATTTGTCTGCTGGTTGACATCATCCGTCACTTCGGTAATTACCGGTTGATTCGGAGATGTCCGCCCCACTGATATTGGCTCTTTGAATTCATTCCTCCCGGTTGATTCCCATTTCTATTATTGTTATTATTCCAGGCTTGGGGTCTGAAATGTCTTTCGCTCCCCCACACGGGGTTGTATCTTTTCCCGTTCCTGTTGTTCCTTGAATAGCCCCTTGCAAGACCATTGCCGGGATTACTATTGAGATTTTGAGGGGTTCCTCCATTATTTAACGATCTCTGTTCATTCCTTCTAAGTGTCGATTGATCGCCATTGGTATAACCCACACTTCCACCTTGCCTACCGTTTGTCGGAGGTTCTATCGCCCTATATTGGAATCTGTTATTACGGGCTTTCTGGTTGTTCGATAATATCTATATGGTCTAACGTTGATTCCGGATGCTAGTTGGTAGTCTTGCCTTAAGTATGTTTATTATGTCTGGCAAGGGCATTGGTCTGTCCCTGTATCTCGTTTTATTTACACTCCTGGAAATGGAAAAAAGAACACATTGACACCGGTGTGTCAGACCCACCATACTTGCTCCGGACACTGCGAGAGGGCTGTACAAGCAATGATCACACGCACGGCACAGCGGACACACCAGGAACCGCGGTGTTGCCCGTCGAATGGCGCTAGCTGCGCAGCATTTGTGCACCGCCGCCGTCAGTGTCAGCCAGTTTGCCGTGGCATACGGAGTTCCATCGCAGTCTTTAACACTGGTAGCATGCCGCGACAGCGTGGACGTGAACCGTACGTGCAGTTGACGGACTTTGAGCGAGGGCGTATAGTGGGCATGCGGGAGGCCGGGTGGACGTACCGCCGAATTGCTCAACACGTGGGGCGTGAGGTCTCCACAGTACATCGATGTTGTCGCCTGTGGTCGGCGGAAGGTGCACGTGCCCGTCGACCTGGGACCGGACCGCAGCGACGCACGGATGCACGCCAAGACCGTAGGATCCTACGCAGTGCCGTAGGGGACCGCACCGCCACTTCCCAGCAAATTAGGGACACTGTTACTCCTGGGGTATCGGCGAGGACCATTCGTAACCGTCTTCATGAAGCTGGGCTACGGTCCCGCACACCGTTAGGCCGTCTTCCGCTCACGCCCCAACATCGTGCAGCCCGCCTCCAGTGGTGTCGCGACAGGCGTGAATGGAGGGACGAATGGAGACGTGTCGTCTTCAGCGATGAGAGTCGCTTCTGCCTTGGTGCCAATGATGGTCGTATGCGTTTTGACGCCGTGCAGGTGAGCGCCACAATCAGGACTGCATACGACCGAGGCACACAGGGCCAACACCCGGCATCATGGTGTGGGGAGCGATCTCCTACACTGGCCGTACACCACTGGTGATCGTCGAGGGGACACTGAATAGTGCACGGTACATTCAAACCGTCATCGAACCCATCGTTCTACCATTCCTAGACCGGCAAGGGAACTTGCTGTTCCAACAGGACAATGCACGTCCGCATGTATCCCGTGCCACCCAACGTGCTCTAGAAGGTGTAAGTCAACTACCCTGGCCAGCAAGATCTCCGGATCTGTCCCCCATTGAGCATGTTTGGGACTGGATGAAGCGTCGTCTCACGCGGTCTGCACGTCCAGCACGAACGCTGGTCCAACTGAGGCGCCAGGTGGAAATGGCATGGCAAGCCGTTCCACAGGACTACATCCAGCATCTCTACGATCGTCTCCATGGGAGAATAGCAGCCTGCATTGCTGCGAAAGGTGGATATACACTGTACTAGTGCCGACATTGTGCATGCTCTGTTGCCTGTGTCTATGTGCCTGTGGTTCTGTCAGTGTGATCATGTGATGTATCTGACCCCAGGAATGTGTCAATAAAGTTTCCCCTTCCTGGGACAATGAATTCACGGTGTTCTTATTTCAATTTCCAGGAGTGTATATATTTTTCGAAATACCTTCCAAGGCTTCCTTTCGAAAAGGAGAAAGGCTCTGGGTAGAGCACCACCTGCGTTAGGCGTTCCTGTTCCCCTTCTGACCAGAACTTTGCTAAAAACGGCTTCTCAAAATCGTCATATGTCGGGCAAACAGAAGTCATGTCCGAGGCCCAGATCGCCCCCGAACCATGTATATATCCTGTAACAAAACTGATCTTCTGCCACTTCGACCAATTTCTGGGTAGCACTCCTCTGAAACTTCGAATAAAAACAATTGGATGGACCCCCCTTTTGTCAGGGTTAAAAATCTGGAATTGCCGATGCTTTATCATTTTTTCTTCGGCATGGCAAAGGCTTTCGTAATCTCCGGTAGATAAGAATTCACGCGAACAACCAGCTTGTGGCAATTTATTGTTTGAATTACTTGCACAAGTCGGTATTGTGTGCGAATGGGCAGCAACTGGCTCTATAGTCGTTGCCAACTTCTGCTGCTGCCCTGTATTCATTTGTTTTGAGCTTTGTTGTGAAGCGCGCATCGACTCTTCTCTCGTTTGTTTCCAATGCTCGAAATCAGCACCCAACTGCTGTCGCACCTCCAAGTCCTTTCGCAAACAAATTCTCTTCCTGTTTGCCAGATAAATTCTGGAATGCTGCCTTAACATTTTGCTCAACGTTTTCACACATTAGCCTTTTGTTTTCTACTGTGATTTCGGATAATTTACCCGTTAATTTGGTTGTCTATAACGTCTTGACGCTCTGTCAGATGTTCAACGCTTTCCTTTAGGTTAATCTGTGTACGTGCCAATTCAGGAAGTTGCGCAATTGCACATGCCATGGCGTCTTACTTTTGTACTAATTGCGGAACCATTTCCACTTGTTCCCGTACAGTATCTATCTTAATAGCCACATACTCCTTCATTTCGGCACGTACGTGCTGGGTAGATTCCTCAGATTGTGCTTTCACCAATTCCATTTGTGCAGTTAATTTTCGTTCCGTCTTTTCGGCCTGATCTTTGAGTTCCTTGGTCTTCGCCTCTATCCGCTGCTCTAATTCGGAAAAACAGTCTGGACTAATTTCATCTCTTCTTGAGTTTGAGTGACTGTCACTAATTGTGCTTTAATATCGGTTTTCAGATTTTCCTGCCCATCAGTAACTGAGGCTAATTTCGTATTCAAATCATTTTGCCCTTCAGTAACTGACGCAAATTTCGCATTAATGTCGGTTTTCAAAGTATTTATGCTCTCGGTTATCATCTGCATCTGTCTCATGATAATTACCAATGGATTTAATCCCTGCTGCGTACTTCCTGTTACACCCGCAGCCGTGTCTACAGGGCGTTCTGTTGCGCTATCTGTAGCCATTGGTCCTACAACACTTCATACTGCTTCATTACTATCAGTGCTAACAGCTGAAGGCTGATGCGTGCTGCTTTGCTCTGCTTGACTCATCCTAAACATTGCCCTAGTTTAAACCATATAAATGTTTTACTGTCACTATTTGTAACTCCCTTCACACAAGAGTACTTCTGTGTCTAATATCTTAATGTATAATGTACATATACATATAAATGAAACTGGGACAGGTCAATCAAAACTCTCCCTATATGTAACATGAACACAAGTACTCATCATTCAAATATCAAACACCACTGAACTGAAAAGCGTATATTTTAATTATAAAAATACGAATCGGCACTTTCTCTGCGCCCAGCGCGCCGTCTTTCGGGTTTATTTGTGGATCCAATTATATCACCTGCGAGTCTTTCCTCTCTTTTCCAAGCGTCAGTTAGGTTAGTTCGTCGTAGTTGACATGAAACAGAGAACCAAATTATTTTAGCAACGTCCAAAAACGTGTCCTGTCACGGATCGGCCATTTTAACATTTTAAATGTTCGGATAATAAGTTGCCGTCTCTTTAATCTAAGAATAGATGATCAATGCAGCTAGCCGCTATCTCTGTGTAATGTCTTGTCTGTATAGACGTGTATCTGTTGTCTTTAAGATCCCTTCACCTTCACACATAAGTCTATACAGTAAAGTAAGGCCCTCCCAGTTCTTGGCTGATCCGTGGTAAGACAGGCGAAAAATTAGACTAATGGAGGATTATTAGTATTATCTCTATTTTCATTCGCTCTTTCTCTCCTTTATCTATGTATAGTTTTTAATATAAGATTTCATTACGTGATAAAAAGAATCAGCCAAATAGAATCTTTGGTGGAGTCCTGCGTCTTGGTAATCAGCGGCTGGCTTGCTGTAAGAGATCTTTATATTTATTATTACTGTTAAACACTGCAGTCAGTCGGGAGAATCAATCGTTTGGACAATTTGTTCCGTTTACGAAACATTGCGAATTCCAGATGTGTACGAAGCCTTTTTGGACGATTAAACACAGACTCAGTGATTGCAGGCTCCCTTCGACACAGCTGAAACTTCCCCACTAATTACAGGGCCAACGTGATCAACAAATGATTCAGAAAAAAACTCATTCACTCTAGAACAAAAAAGTCACAAACCTTATTTATGGAGGAAATCGTGTATTAAATCCATCTCCATTACATGTCCAGATCTCCGGTGATTCCACGCTTTAATTATTTTCCTTTTACAATCTCTTTCTCTTCAAAACAAACCGCCAACGGCACAAATGTTAAATGGCTCGCTTTAGCGAGAAGAAAAGCAGAATATGTATCTCTCAGAAACACGTCAATCCGTCAACAGATACTCCAGAAGCTGCCCTAGTTACCACTCTAACAACCATGGAGAATGCATATATATGCATCTCTGTTAATTCAAAGAATAAACGCACTAGAAAATACTTTGGCGTCGACGAGCTGTCGCCGCATATATTACGAGAAAATCAGATCAGATAACTTTTCCAAAGTGAATGAATGTGTATGGTTTGATTGAAAATGATTAATTGGTGCCTGGTAGAGGGTATTTGCTGTGAGGACATTACACTCGGTACGGGCTTTTGTTGAAGTTTCGAGAACATACCTTCACCGAGGAGTCAAGCAGTATATTGCTCCCTCCTACGTATATCTCGCGAAGAGACTATGAGAATAAAATCAGAGAGATTAGAGCACACACAGAGGCATACCGACAATCCTTCTTTCCACGAACAATACGAGACTGGAACAGACGGGAGAACCGATAGATGTACTCAAGGTACCCTCCGCCACACACCGTCAGGTGGCTTGCGGAGTATGGATGTAGAGTAGATGTGTCTAGTTTCACATTGTTTCCAACACTGGCAGAGTGAAACATGGAGAGGGTTCGACGGTGATTTGGGGAGCCATGTCGTTGCATTCCATGGGTCCCATGGTTACTCTGAAAGGTCGCATTACTGCAAAGGGATTATGTGTCCATTTTGTCTGATCAGGTCCATCCCGGCGTTACACTGTTCGTTCCTCAGTGGGGATGCTGTGTTCCAAGGTGACAGGCTCCCTGTTCCAAAAGTTCGTGTCGTTCAGGACTGGTTTTGTGAGCAGGAAGATGAATTGTCGCATCTCCGCTGGCCACCATAGTCGTATTATTGAGCATTTGCGGTCTTCTTTGGAGAGAAGGGTGGGGTGATCGATATCTATCTCCATTATCATTCCTTGCACTTGCCACTATTTTGCAGGAATAATGTTGTAAGATTCCGTTGAAAGCCATTCGGAGACGAGTACAAGCTGTTTTGAATATCAACGGTTTTCCTACACCGTATAAGACATGGAAATGTGTTGGGTTTTTGGTGTTCCATAGTTTTTGTCCACCCCCTGTATTTCGTAGATCTATATAAAAAAATCAGATATTTTTAGTTTAGCAATGTCCCTAGTCGTTACTATTCGATTTCTGTTCCTTGTCAAACTCAAGAAGCATGTAAGTATTCATTAACAACAAATTATTGTTTTTATATATGCTTTCAGAAATATTATTTTGTTAGCCGTCCGTCGACGTGGTGATCATTTAATCCGATGACGTGAAATTCCGATGCCACGCGAAGAACGGCCATCAGCTCTTACCCGATCTCTGCGTAGCAGTTGCAACAAGAAAACACAAACCAAACGCTTTGTAGTTTTATATTAAACATATAGTGGAGGTGAAAAAATACACCGCGGTAGAGCCCAGATTCAATACAACATTCCTTACAAGTTTTTGACTTGAGAACTTTGTAAAATGTTGCTTCTTTAACGGTCCGAAAATAGACTTTTCGTTACATTTGTTTATATCGAATTTTTTCCTCGGTTTGATGTGACGAATCGGCCCGCGAAGTTTATACAAGTAGTATGAATTCTCTCGAACAGTCTATTGACACACAGTCAACACGGACTTAGAAAATATCGTTCTTGTGGAACACAACTAGCTTTTACACACACGAAGTGTTAGGTGCTATTAACAACGGATTTCAAATTGATTCCGTATTTCTAGATTTACGGAAGGCTTTTGACACTGTTCCGTACAAGCGGCTTGTAGGGAAATTGCGTGCTTTTGGAAGATCGTCTCAGTTTTGTGACTGTATTCGTAATTTCCTCTCAGAGAGGTCACAGTTCGTAGTAACTGAAGGTAAGTCATCGAGTAAAACAGGGGTATTTTCTGGCGTTCCCCAAGGTAGAGTTATAGGCCACCTGCTGTTCCTTATCTATATAAACGATTTCGGAGACGATCTGAGCAGCCATCTTAGGTTGTTAGCAGATGGTGATGTCGTTTGTCGTTTAGTGATGTCATCAAATATCAAAATAAATTGCAAAACAATTTAGAAAAGATATCTGAATGGTGCAAAAATTGGCAAATGACCCTAAATAATGAAAAGTGAGAGGTCATCCACATGAGTGCTGAAAGGATTCCGGTAAACTTCCATTACACGATAAGTCAGTTCAATCTAAAGGCCGCAAAGTCAACTAAATACCTAGGAATTACAATTACGAACAATTTAAATTGGAACGAACACACAGAAAATGTTGTGGGGAATGCAAACAAAAGACTGCGTTTTATTGGCAGAACACTTAGAAAATGCAGCAGATCTACTACAGAGACTGCCTACACTACGCTTGTCCGTCCTCTTTTGGAGTACTGATACACGGTCTGGGATCCTTACCAAATGGGTTTAACGCAGTATATCGAGAAAGTTCAGAGAAGAGCGGCACGTTTTGTATCATCGCGAAATAGGGGAGTCGGTGTCATAGACATGATACAGGATTTGGAATGGACACCATAAAAAAAGGTGTTGTCCATTGCAGTGGAATCTTCTCACGAAATTTCATTCACTAACTTTATCCTCCGAATGCGAAAATATTTTTTTGACGCCGATATACACAGGGAGAAACGATCATCTTAATAAAATAAGGGAAATCAGAGTTCGCATGTAAAGTTAAAGGCGTTTGTTCCTACCGCGCCCAGTTCGAGAGTAGAATAATAGAGAATTATTGTGAAGGTAGTTCGATGAACCCTCTCCCAGACACTTAAGGGTGATTTGTTGAGCATCCATGTAGATGTAGATGTATTTCATACACACTGTATCACTGAATAAATAGTATAAGTAATGGAAAAAGAGTTATTTTGAGACATCCAGTAATGAGGTCTGATTAGACTGATGACTGCGTAATATGTATGTTATTTCGGTTGCGTTATTTTAATCTATACAATTTTTGCACTGGCATGTTGATGATCTGCTGTGTCTTGTTGAAAAGACAATTTGTTTGATAATTTTGTAATATATTTAATTTCGAATTGTGTTTTCTTTTGTAGATGGTGCTCTTAAGATGAGTATCCTGGGTTCCAGCCGAAGTTCTACGTCGGAAGAAGAAGTCGTGGAATTTTGTTCAGCTAGTATACTGTTATGGAGAGGGCTTTATGTAACAACAGTTATCAGCAGCAAACTAGGATGTCTGCAAGTATCGAGAATGTTGTCCATTTTTTTGTCATCTTATTTGCCACGTCATTGTTGAGGAAAATCAGAGCCTTTTTAATTGATTTCCCACCGTCGCAAAATATAGCTTTAAGAGAGGTAGAAGATCAAAAATTCAGTCCTACATTGCTACCTGCGGGCGAAGTTGTAGAAAGTTCTATGTTAAGAGCGGCGTACGAGTGTCCTCCGGTGTTAATGATCGCGGGTATGAGCGAAAAAAATCATAGCTACTTTGCTTTAGGGTTTATGAAGTAAGTTTTTGGCTGCTTATAAGTGCAAATGCATAGCGTGTTTCTCTTGTATTGTCGCTGCAACGCAGCAGGCTCACTTACGTACAGCGTTCCGCTGAGAATTGTGTCTGTCATAAGCGTATCAATACAGAGTAATAGTCGGAAAGAGCGTGAAACATAGAATCATGTGTATTCCAGTGAGTATACTTGGTAACATTCTCTCGGTAATATATCACAATGGCCTGTGAGTTCAGTTCTGAAGAAGTCGTGTACCTCCTCTGCCCGTGTGTCTTCCACTGGCCGCGGGATGTTACGACTAATCTCGGCGACTGCTGGCTCCATATTTGTGTATTACCAAGAGAATGTTACCAAGCATTACTTAAAGCCTTCGTCCCATGTCTTCAAGGGGTCGTCATCGTAGTCAACTTGGAGACAGGGACGGGAGTGCGGTATTTGTTGGAAATGGTGCAAGTAGGGCTAGGTCCCGTCTACATGGAGCTTTCTGGTCTCCGCGTTTGACGCTCCTGAACCCCAATGTCCAATTCCTTGGCGAATTTGAATCCGATTCATATTTGGTTTCATGTCTCTCGTACTTGCGTTCGCGTGCAGTGTCACTTTTCGCAACTATTTTCAGTCCGAAAGTTTTTGCAATGCGGACCGTATTATTCTTCCTGTATTTTTGCCCCCTTTTTTTGTAATGGTTCGGAAATATCATTCGTTACCGAGTAAGAAGTTTCTTCTGTCGCTGTTTACCGGCAGTCTCTTTGGTTACGGCATTCCAGTTCGGGTAATGCCTGTTGTAATAAATATGTTTATAAATATTTTTATATATTATATAGATAACGTGAAATATTGAAGCCTTCGTTTTTCCGCGAGCAGACCGACCGTGGCGGGAGTTCGCCAGGGGCGACCCTGGCCCACTGGATCCGGCAGTTGCGCGGTGGAACGAGAGAGCGGTATTTGAAAGGAGTTGGTGCAAGTGGGGCGGGTTTTCCTCTTTTATTTTTTTTATTTTTTTTTCTCTCTTGTACTCGCATTCTATTTCCCGAGCCCCGATGTCCAACTTCCTCGGTTATTGATATATTAAAGTTTATTTTATATATATAGAAAGGCTTTTGTAGGCTTCTGGTTGAAGCGTATTTATTGACATTTTTGCTTGCGTGTAAGTAACAGCGTCAGCTGGAATGCTGCAGAGAAGAGCGCGACTCACGTGTAGGTTTATTTCCGTTGGTCCCTGCTGAATGGGTTGTCGTCTCGTGTTTGCTGTCAGCTTTGTTGTAGAGGATACATTTATACTAACATTTTGTTAAGAAATTCAGATGAGAAGGGCGTAGAATTCACCGTACGGTAGCAATGAACGTCGCCGGTCTCTCCTTGGTCGATGTTTCTAAGATATTTCTGAAGACAACGTACCTCTTCATTCCATTTAAAAGAAGGAACAAAAATAGGCAACATCGATACTGTGCAGAGCATCCGATCACGTCTACAAAAATGAATCGGCAACGACAATAAAAGTTTAGGTTATCCGCTGAAAGCACTAAATTCTCGTGTAAATTATAATTTCAGTTTCGCCAACTAGTTCGTAAAAACTTGTTTGTAAAAATTCAAATAAAATTCTTTCAACACACACCTGTCTGTTTTATTTAAAATAGCGAGACAGCACCTCTTTTTTACCCACTCTGTAAAACAGTGCAGAATCAAGAAGGCTAGAGTAGGTGGGGTAAAATTACGCGTGGGGCAAGAGTACGCATCAAGCTTCCAGGTCGCTAAAGCAGAACTTCACCATTCTCGCTGAGTTATATTCTGGAACCTCGTGCAGTCAGTTGCTTACAGCTGGGAAAAATGCGGTCTGTACCTTTTGTACTTCTCGATTTAAAATTTTGAGTGTTAGGTGAAGCCGAATATATTTAAAAATTAGATACACTCGGTATCGGAACTTGTTACTGTAAGCTTCCAGTATCCTCCTGATCTCCATGACTTAAGTTGTGTCCGTTATCTGTAGATTGCCGAAAAAGAAAATAGCGGAATGGAATAAAATTACGCAGGTCTAATGAGATAGAAGTTCGCAATGCGTTCTTTTACCGCATCAAGAAACTATTTACGAACATTTATCTTCTTAACCTGTGCTTTAACTAGCGTAGCCCCCTTCCTGCGTATTCAAGAATTTTTTATTGGTGTTTATTTATCTTAGGTGCAGTATTATGCACCTGAGATAGCTTAAATTAATTTTTGTCTTCTGTGTTTCTTCAAACATACCTTATCACTCAAACATACTTCGAATATAATCATACTCGCGTAGTGACTTTTTTTCTTTTTAATCAGAAACCGACCGAGAATATCAGCTCGGCAGCCATTAAAACAGACCCGCTGTACAATCAAGCGCTTCAGCTTATTGAAAACTGGAGATCAATTCGGCAAACATCAAAAGCTATCAGATGTTCAGAGGCTGCCTTAAGCAAACGTCTTGAAACTGGCAAAGGTAGAGAGAGCTCCTCGACCGATACAAAAAAATTTTTCATTGGCGGAAGAGCAAGCAGTAGCCCAGCACTGCATTTCGCTCTATAAGCGTTTTTCGGGCGTTACTCTCAGATCATTAAAACAATTTTAAATTCGCCGAAAAATAAAGTGTTTCTGCTTTCTTTTGCCATGAATTTATTCCCATTTTTTTTATTTTTTCAGTGTGGACTGCATACTCTGGCCGCAGGCACGCTTGCTCTTACCCCACAGCATGGGTTGAGAATAAGCAAAAGTATTCATTAGGAAAACTTTTATTACCCATCTAATCATTGGATGATAATGAAACTTGTAAAAAATGTTGCGAAGATGTCTAACTAGGTGTTGCATGCGTAATTGATGTAATATTGTTGCAAGTTTTTTTCCAAATATTTGGCAAAACCCCAGCCACCCTATGTGTGTACACAAAGTCCTCAATGTTTCGACTGGTTTTGTTTTCTTATATTGTCATATCTCGTGCAAATCTTCGACTTTACATATACAGCCGTCATCAACACGAATGTTGGTTTGAACAACACAGTGCTTTCCTAGGTATGGGCGTATCTGAGATTGTATACCGTGGCTTTGTACTGATTTATCCCACCTCTTTATCAGGGTACACTAGTTTCACGTCTATTCCGAACCACGTTCTTTAGGTAACTACTACCACACACAAAGTCCTCAATAGCGTATTATTATGTACCTTCATTCTTACAGGCTTCAATAACAATTTCATGTGGCTCAGTAGCCAAGGGCAAGTCTTTCAATTGAACGCCATTTCGGCGACTTGCGTGTCGATAATCTACGCCAATTATCCCACCCGGGAGTCTGCCCTCGGTAGCTGAATGGTCAGCGTGACGGATTGTCAATCATCTGGGCCTGGGTTCGATTCCCGGCTGGGTCGGGGAATTTTCTCCGCCCAGGGACTGGGTGTTGTGCTGTCATCATCATCCTATCATCATCATCGACTGCAGGTCGCCGAAGTGGCGTCAAATTGAAAGACCAGCACCGGGTGAACAGTCTGCCCGACGGTGGGGTCCTAGCCATAAGATTAAATAAATAAATCCCACCCCGGAAAGGGGACGTACATTCCATGTAGGCTTTCACGGCCGGCGTCTTTATCAGTAAACTCTTCCGGGCTAAGTTGCCGTGGTCGACGTACAGTTTAACATGGAAACCGAACTACGTGTCGTTCCTATAGGCTCCTCAAATCGTTGAGAGGTGAAGGCTAGATGGAAGTCAGGCTATAAATCTCCGTTGTGCGACCGGTATTCGATCCCACAACCTCTGTTTCCAGGCACGCTCTTTACAGCTCAATCAGCAGGCCCAGCTCAAAGGCTGTTATTACCAATTTTGTTGGTACCTTGTCAAAAGTTGTATCAAAATCTGTGAATCACAAAGGAAGATGTGATGTACATATTGCCTTGTTCTATAATTTCGTTCAAGACTTGTTTATATGCTGAAGAGCATATATGAAAAAGCTCCAACTTCCGTCAAACTTGCTTTACCTTCAGAAAAGATACAGCGCAGCAGACAATTTAAAGCGTGTACGAAATTATAGAACCTGATAACGAGTTTGAATCTCTACTTTATATGGAATTAATAGGGAAATATATTGAAGAACATATACGCCAGTGTTCGGCTTCCAGTCCACTTCATCGGAAGAGGATTCTGTGTCATCAGTAGTATTCCCAACAATCCTAGAGGAAGTTTTCAGATCGGTACATTGGGAAAACGTGTTAATGGACCACATCTTAGATCATTGTTAAAGATTTCATCAGTATTATATAACAAGTAATTTCCACCTTTCCCAGCAAAGGTGTGGAAGAGAATAAAGATGGGAAATAAGCATCCTGAAAGCGGAAAGAGCGGTCATTCGCGAACGACAGAATGTTTCTGAAATAGTGATTTTACCTGCGGATTTAGGAAATACCGCTGTATTACTTCCGGTGTCAAAAGTACAATCGCAAAATGTAGAACTTAGTCTAGGGTCCAGTGTGTTGGATATAAAAAGGAGACACGACCAACGAAGTAAAAAGAAAGAGAATCGTGCTTCTGTGCCAGTTTTTGATGAAGGAAATCATCAAAAAGCTTTGACAACTGGCTGCTACACGCCCAAGACTATGTTTTACCAAAAATTGACAAGCAAGACTTCCTTCTAAGGCCTGTCATAAACAAACAGGTCCAACTATGCATCAAATGGCCAAAGATCTAACGGCAGTATTAAGCCCCAACGTCGATAAATGCCAGCAACATATCTGGAAATCTACATTTCACTCAACGGCTGCAAGAACTTTGCCTTCAAAACCAAGACCCTATAGTGAGCTTTGATGCGGTCTGTCTCTTCATCGGAGCGCCGCTTGCTGATTCCTTCAAGATGATCAGGCAGAAATTCAACCCTACAGTGATTAGCCCCTTCGATTTCATCCTCACACCTACATTCTTTCCCTTCAATACGACTATTATGAGCAAACGGATGGTGTAGCCAGTGCGTGCCTTCTGTCACTGGATGTGGCAAGCTTATTCACAGAGGATTTGGAACAGAAAGCTCTGGAAAAAACTACACTGAAGCATTGCCTAGTGGCCACAAGGGAGTGACAAGCTTCGAGCTTCAGCGGTTTCTCCAGCGTTTGAACTCTCTGGACCCCAGCGTCAAACTCATTATGGAGGTGGAAGAGACTGACGGTCTCCCACTTCTGACGTTGCTGTCAAGCGCGAAGTGGATGGCGTTGTGGGACATAAAGAATTTCGGAAAGCCACACACACACACACACACACACACACACACACACACACACACACACACACAGATTTGTGTCTTCGGACGTCGAGCTGCTGCCATTCACAGCGTGAGGGTGTACTGTGTACACTGGTGCTCAGCCCCCATGCAGTCTTGGACGCAGAAAGATAACCAAGGGAGATTTATCGCCATAAGAACGTATTGAAGAAGACAGGCGTGAGGTAAGTCCGACGTGCTTTCAGGCATAAGATACTGCCCCAGCGAAGAGAACTCGACGAGGAGGGTAAGGTAGCGGAGGATTTGCTGAACGCCGGAAAAATATCTAACAAAACCAGCAGAATCTTCGCTGGACGTAACATTCATTGCGTTTTTTGACCACTCCGGAAAACACATGCACTATTAGTGCGGTGAAAGATGACTTCGCAAATGTAAGGCTTACATTGTGCAAACTATTGGAGAAGTATTTACACCATTATCGTACACAATGTGCAAGCTTTGGGAAATTGGTTTTGAATTCAGCACTGTCAGTGGGTTATCCAGAGCAATTGCGAACATCATAGAGTCTGTATTGTCTTTACCGAGAGCAGACATTGCCTGCAGCGTAAACAGCACCTTTTCAGAGTAGCCAAAAGTCGCAGTAAGTATATTTTATTAGCCGCTGTGTCAATGTCAGGAGTAATGAAAATCCATAGGTTAGTTTGTCTTAGATCACGGCAACGATTCTCTCTTAACTTGTGCTGGAACTGTAGAGTTTCAACTAATGGGACATCATTTGCTGGCATCTCGTTTCAATTATGTACGTCACCTCTACTTGGAAAATATGATTGACCAATGTTCATTATATGACAAAGGAGTAGAAACTGGAGGAAGAAGAGTAGAGTGTTTGAGGTTTGCTGACGACATGGTCCTTCTAGCCACAGGGGAAAAAGAATTACAGGATTTGGTAGACACCATTGAAGGTAGCGTAAAAAATTATGAAATGAAAATTAACACAAAGAAAAAAGTATTGGCTTTAGGAGGAAAAAAAATTATGCTGAATGGGGAAATACTAGAACAGGTGCAAAATTTTAAGTATCTTGGAAGCAAGATAGACACCGACTGGAAGTGCACCACAGAAATTAAAACAAGGATAGCAATGGCAAAAGAGGCATTTTACAAGAAAAGGAGAATTTTCTGTAGCGGTTTGGACAGAGAACTCAGGAAGAGACTCTGTATGGAGTGTTTTTCTATATGGCGCTGAATTTGAGGAAGAAAGACAGAGAAGGGCTGGAGGCTTTTGAGATGTGGACATGGCGGAGGATGGAAAGAGTAAGTTGGATGGACAGAGTAAAAAAGGAAGAGGCACTGAGAAGAGTGGGAGGGAAAAGACAGTTACTAGATGTAATAAAAAGAAGAAAAATGAATTGGATTGTGCATATATTAAGAAAGAATGACGGACGGATACAAACAGTTTTAGAAGGTTATGTAGAAGGGAAAAGAAAGCGAGGAAGGAAGAGATTTCAGATATTGGATGACATGATGGACGGTACAACATGCAGTCTTAAGAAGGATGCAATGGATCACAAAACATGGAGAGACAAAGGACCTGCTAATATAGCAGAAAACTAATGATGATGACCCTAGTGCCTGTTCGATGTGAGCAGGCACAGATGCCCATGACTTAGTTTTTGGCACCCACCAGGGGATGTTGTTTCAAGACGATGGTGCACATGAACAACAGAAACCTTCATTTTTGGATTTGAAGAGGAAATCCTGTCCCTTAGTCAATGCTGTCGTTGGATGTCACTCTTGCAGCTTTTTCCTTTGGTGTTACTTGGAGTCGTTGGCTTATGAAACTCCAGTACAAACTGAAGAGGAACTAGGTAAAATGTTACGTGTCGTTGCAAAGCATGCGTATTGTCATGGCTGCGTAAATAAGACAGGTGTAATGCGGGAAGACGACCAAGTGTTTCGTCATCCGAATAGGCAGAAGCGGATGCCCTGTCCACTTGACAGCCCGTCAGTATTTTAGCCTGTCAGTTCATACGATATTATGGCCCCAGTTTTTAATGCTGTTAAACATTCCCCTTTACATGAATCTGACCAATAAGTGAACATTACTTACTACCTGACTAACTTTATTTTGTATGCTATAGTGATCAGAAACTTTTTCACACCGCAGCGGAATAATTATGGGAATTTAACATAACCTGAACCAAGATAAACTGAGGCCATAACTCATGTCCGGTTCTAGGCGCTACAGTCTGGAGCCGAGCGACCTCTCCGGTCGCAGGTCGAATCCTACCTCGGGCATGGATGTGTGTGATGTCCTTAGGTTAGTTGGGTTTAATTAGTTCTAAGTTCTAGGCGACTGATGACCTCAGAAGTTAAGTCATATAGTGCTCAGAGCCATTTGAAACTCATGTCGCTTCGCCGTATCTGTATTAATGAACATTCGTGATAGGTGGGATCTGCGAAATGCAAATGAAAGTGCACAATGTATTCTACAACATTCAATGAATTTAAATAGGCTTGTTTGAGGGGCAAAATATCAAAGTCTACATCGCTGCAACCATATACCTTGTAGCTCCTCTTCAACACTCCTTCACTTTGCTAGAGGAAAATTTCTCGTGAACTGAAGAACGTACCACGACTGCCAAAATCGATTAAATCTCTCATTTTCAACTCGATGAAACCACTGGTCATTCAAGACAACACATGTGAAGATTGGAATAACGTTCAGAGAATATATTTTTAACTTATAATTCGTACAATAAATGAGTAAGTATAACCGAGCAAGGTATTTATATGGATCAAGAGCTCCTCATGACTGCGAGAGACAGATTGTCTGACCCGTGATGTCGAAACTCCGTTGATAGAACATGGAACATAAAGGGTACAAAGGAATTGCGTAATTCTGACTTAGTATTGCGGAGAGTAGGATCGAAGCGGAATTATAATTAGTGGCATTGTTGTACGCTGCCACCTTGAATATTGAATGAATGTAATATATTAAATTGAAGAAATACACGCAAAAATGACTATGCAATCAAGTATTAAGCCAAGAACATCGTGGGTCAACACTTCATTATTGTTTTTCTTCTGTTTAGTTTGAAACGTCCCCTTTGAACAATTTATACAAGACTGTGCTTAAACTGACATACAATATTTTTAGCGCAACGCAATCTGACTTTCAAAAATCCCTACAAAAGAATGGCCCTGACTAACATTAAACTATACCTTCCAGAAATCACTTACCTCACAAAAATCTTCATTACTCGAACTACTGCAATACAGCGAGTGCCACTACTGCCAGCTAAATAAAAGATTCAAACTACGGAAGGCACTAACTACTGATAGGGATAGTTAGCAAATGAAAGATATTAATAGAGAACAAACAATGTATTTACCTTAATAGTCATAATATATGTAGCAGTTCATGACAAATTACAAAACTCCGCCATCTCTCTCCCCACATCCACCACTGCTGGCGGCTCACCTCCAATTGCGCAACGCTACGCGCTGTTCACAGCCAGCTGCCTAACACTACAATGGCGAGTATTACAACAATGCAAAGCAGCCACAGACTGCACACAGCACAGCCAGTGATTTTCATACAGAGGTGGCGTTACCAATAAGAAAACCTAAACAGCCTACTTACATAGCCCCCATGCTCCCCACAAAAAATTTTACAAATTGTTTTGGACAGTGGCCAATAATGATTTGATAAAATTTTTCATAATTACAATAACAAAGAAATCAAATGCACACACTTATTGATACAATGTTGGTCAAAAGCTAAACTTTTCTCACAGTCCATAAAGACAGTCCTTATCGTTCATCACAGTAAAATAGCAGTGTTTTTCTCAAAGTCTGAGCAGTAGAAGAAAATGCACACGGAAGTAGTGGATTTCCATGCAGACTTGAAGAAGTAGTGTTGTCCTTCCAACGAAAAGACAGTGCTGACTCTTGACATGGAGACAGGTATTGGTCCACAACAGAGCAAACCCACAGCAGAGTCAGTCGAAATTTTGAAGAGTATTGGTAGGTAGGTCATCACAGAGCAGACCCACTGTAGTCCTGGTAGAGATTACGGTATTGATGGGCCACCAGAGGTGCAGACCCACTGCAGTCCTTGTAGAAATAATGGTATTGATGGATCATCAAAGATGTAGACCCACTGTAGTCCTTGTAGAGATAGCCAGCAGCCATCTGTTGTGACTGTGCAGGTGCACAGTCACCATTGAAGAGTCTTGCGGATAATATAGCAAGTCCATAACCACCACTTGTGCACTCACAAAGTTTTTGGAATTGTCCTTAGAACCAGCAATGCTGTTATCCAGTCCCTTGCTGAATTATTAACACACGTGCAAACACTAACAGTCCCTACTTCTCACATATTGTCCATATACTATGACCAACAGAAATGTGTGCAGTGAAATGTAACTTACAAGTTAATAATGTGATGAACTGGTGTCAATTACAATTTTATAACATGAGAATACAATAACAAAGATACAGAAAACATCATTAAAGAACATAGCAATACAGATAACATTTGTAGTAATACAGGCTTTACAAAAGAATAAAAATATACCTATACATCAGTGTTACAGGAATTATGACATAAGTTCATACATAAAAGATCAGAATAACTTTTTAAACATCAACTTCACACCTAAGCATTAAAACAGAACAGAATAAATAATGTCTAAACATCTTTACAAAGAACATAACATATTATAAACGCAAATTATATTTGAGGATAACAGTATTCCTCATCATAGTGAATGTAGCTTACTATTAGAAACATTCTACACCATAAGTCTTATCAGATAAACATGTTAAGACAGGAAGAACATAAATACACAAGGGTCCACAAACACTTTCTTTACTTCTCGGAGATCTCCCTTCGTTCTTCATTATTCCCAAAAGGTCCTATCTATACCTGCTTTCTGTACTTTTTCGTATACCTTCTCAATGCGTTTCTTCCAATTCATCGCAACTCATTCTCTTATATAGTCAATCCCCTCTTAAGCTAGCTTAAATCTACTGAGCTCAGATGCTAAACTAAGGGGCGAGGCAATGCAGCAGCACAAAACAATTAACACAAACAGCAATGATAAAAAAAATGCAGATTTGCAAAGGAAGCAGCATTACAGAAATTAGCAAAGCAATTGCAATATTACAACTAATATAAGGCAATGTGCAGCAAACAAGAAACATAAATCAGGCTTAGCAGAGTAACACAAATTAAAATGCAGTAGCACTATGCCTGGCAAACAGCAGCAGAAAATGAAATAACTTATACCTAAACATGACATAGCTCAAGCAGAAAAAATAGTACACTAAAGATAGCAATGCAGATAAGGGAAATGTATAATCACATCTTAATGTCTAAGTAATTAAAGTGGTGCACCACAAGAAGCTATTCTACCAAAAAAGTTACCAAGTACTTGAAAAGAAAATTATGAATGCAGTTCCTGTGAAGGTAAATGTCTTTTTGTGCTCCCTCATTTTTTTGAAAAAATTATTATTTACTCGACCTGTAGACAGAAAATATTTATATTAGTACATCTATAAAATTTTATTTTAACCAATGCTGCAGTGCAGCTAGAAACTAGATATTAAACAAAATGAGTAAATAAATACGAAAAGCAAGCCATATGGCATTTCATAAGGTAGTAAAAAATATCTCTCAACTAGAAAGACAGTAGTCATAATCTGGTGTATAGACATAAAATATTTCTCGTCATTTCATTAGGCATTTCAGTAAATATCATAAATTAAGAGCTCCACAGTGTTATCATATGTTTTCAAGTTTGAGCGTGTCGTATTTGTGATGCTTTCTACAAAGGAATGTCAATAGCGAGGATGATGGCCTCCCTTTTTTTTTCTACCTGTGCCGCTGAAAGGCACATATAAATTGTTCAAAGCGGACGTTTCATATGTCGACCATTAGCCGAGGATACCTCACTGGAATCTTCTGATTTTTTCTTGTAGTTTGTGTAATTAGTGTAGATTTTGTTTATTGCTAGTGCATAATTGTAGAGAGAATCTCCTTTGTAGTTGCAGTCTTTCATTGTTGTACAGTAAAACAGTTGTGGCATGCATGTAGATTTGCACCAAGTATTTCGCTGCTGCGCTTGCAATTAACTAGATATTATTTTCAGTGCTATGTTAATGTGTTCGCTTATTTTTGCTCTTCAAATTGTGTATTTCTGTGTTGTCGTGTGAAATATTGTGACAATAATGGCGTGTGAAAAACGTAATACTAGGCTTCAAAGTAAACTGAGAAATGACAGTGAAGACGAAAGCAGTGTGTTAGCGCCGCAGAGTAAAGAATTAACTAATGTTCAAAGTAGTAATTTGGTAATTGTGCATAGGGAAATGGAGCGGGCTGTAAATAATGGTGTAGGCAGTGAAACAATTAGTGATCAGGGAAGCGTTATCGATCGATCGGTCGGCAACAGCTCGCCTCAGGATTCCGAAATGACAGGACACAATCTTGCAAATACTGTAGATTCAGGTTTTGCGTCCTCACTGTTTTCTCAAATAAATCAAGACACATTTTCTGCTTTACAAAATGCGAATATTGCCGATTCAAATGCACTGCCGAATAGCACTGAGGAACATGTTTCAGACACCAGTGCACTGCTATTACAGTTAATGCAACAAATGGGACAAAGGCTACAAAAGTTAGACACAACACTTGAACAAAATCAGAAACAAATGGGACAAAATCTTCAAAAGTTAGACACAATGGAACAAAATCTTCAAAAGTTAGACGCAGTGGAACAAAATCCTCAAAAGTTAGACACAATGGCACAAAATCAGAGACAAACACAGCAACAGTTAGACACACTGGAACAAAATCAGAGACAAACACAGCAACAGCTTCAAAAGTTAGACTCATTGGAACAAACTCTTGAACAAACACGTGAAGATTTAGCTACTGAGTTACATAACATTGAATCGAAATGTCAAAAAGTCTGTAATGACGTAAAAACTCAAATTTGTGAGCATTTTCAACCTATTTTTTCGCAGCATGGAAATGCATTACAGAATCACGAAGCAGCCATAAAAGAACTGCAAATTACTGTTCATAAAAATCATGAGACCTTGCAAGCTAAAATTGACTCAGTTTCGTCTACCGATTCGGTTACGGAACTTGCAAAAACTCAGGAAAACTTAAAGGACACAGTAGAAAGACACATGGAAGAATTTAGTACTTTATCAGAGAAAGTAGTTGAACTTTCGGATCAGCTAAATAATTTATCTATGAAGGTAGATGATAATCTGAATGACACAAGACCGGTAGTCTTTAATGACACAGAAGAGTGCGAACAAATTAGGAAATTCAAACAAAATCAGAATCAAATTAATACGCAACACCAAAGAGAAATCCGCGAAGTACAAGATCAGCTGACACAGGTAGTACAGGAATTACGTATTTCAGAGGACACTCGCGCCCCAATACGGGAAGAGGGACATAGAAATACGGAACAGCCACAAAATAATAACACAGCGCATTTCGGAAATTATGAAAGAAATTGGCAAGGTGCACCGAATTTTGAAATGGAACCGCCGAAACGACGTAACAATGACCGATATGCGACTCGCCGACATGATGACTTTGACTATAAGCTGTTCATTACTACACGTAAATTCAAAACATTTAAGAATTCTGGCAACGACATTCATCCACAAGCATGGCTCCATCAATTCTCTCATTGTTTTCCTCCCAACTGGTCGTTAGAACACAGATTAGAATTTATGTGTGGCTGTTTAGAGAATGAACCAGCTGTAAGAATGCGATCGGTCATTCACGATTGTCACAGTGAAGGAGAATTTTACCATGCCTTCCTCTCAGCATATTGGTCTCAAGCTACACAAGACCGAGTAAAACATAGCATCATGATGATGAAACACTTTGAACAATCTGAATTTTCCAGTCTTGTGAAATATTTTGAAGACATGTTGCATAAGAATCAGTACCTGTCAAACCCATACAGCCCCTCAGAGCTCATCCGCATTTGCTTAATCAAATTGCCTGAACATTTACGACATATTATTTTAGCAGGACGTTGCAAAGATGACATTGAAGCTTTTCAGGGTCTGTTACAAGAATTGGAAATTGACACTGACAATCGGGAAACGCGGAAACAGGAGCACAACAATTACAGGTCACATCTGTCACAATTCCACGATGAAAGAAATAATAACTGGACACGACAAGGCTATTCTCACAACACGTATCGTGACCAAAACAGACACCACCCGTATGACAACCGTTGGCAGAGTAGTAATAATTACAGGGAAAGATCACCTCTCCGCAGTAGTGACTATCACAGAGACAATCAGAGAAACAGACAATTTGGGAACCAAAATAATTATTATCAAGGGAGACAGAATAACTTAAGACGCAACGGTCCAGCGCGCAGTTACGATTCAGGGAGAAATTCTCCACCACTTAACCGACAAGAAAGAAACTACAGGAACTACCGACATGACGACAGACGATGTGGTCGTAACGACAGACCTGAATTGCATCAGAACTGGAGGGATTTAAACAGGGCAGGGCCCTCTCGTCACTGTGAATTTGTAGAAGTTAGGTCCCCAAATCCCAATAACGACGCGCGCCAACAAAGAGACAATAGGCAATGACTCACACCGCTGGCAGCCACAAAACGTACTTATGAAACTGACGACGCAGCTGCCGTAGCTAGTAATTACGTAAAAATGGAAGACATTAGGGACATCTTACTCCAGGAACACGACGTAAAACATAACAACATTGCATATCCTGTGATTCACAATACAGTAAGTGATGTAAAATTTACGGCAGTACTTGACTCTGGCAGTCCCATTTCAGTAATTAGTGAAACAGCCTTTAGCAAATGCAACAAATCGAACGATTGTCCCACACTTCCGTTACGTAAGATTAAATTACAAGGTGCAATCTTTGGAAAAAGTGTAGATGTACGCCAACAAACCAACTTAGAATTCTTTTGTCAAAGCCACGGCTTCTCTATGAGCTTTCTTATTGTTCCATTATTGTCGACGGAAATTATATTGGGACTAGACTTTTTGAATGAATACAAAGCAAACTTAAACTTTCACGATGCTGAAATAAGTTTAGAAAAAGAAGGTAAGTCAGTAGCTTTGAAATTTGAAGATTGGCTCTCAAATCATGACGAAGAAATTAATCGGCTTTACCTTCTGTTAGACAACAGTTCGGAATTTTCTACGGAACTAGACCCTAACAATCACTCTGCAAGTACTGACAGGGATGATATCGACGGCGTATTTGAAACTAATGAGTTAATTCAGAATAAAATTCAAACAATTGAGAATTGTAATGACACTGATAGGCACGACCTCTTTGAGATTTTGCAAGCACATTCCACAGTTTTTACTCACAAAACAGGAACCATCAAGGGATTTCAATACCAATTTCGTGTTCGTGAGCATACTAAATTTTGTGTTAGACCATACGTAATTCCAGCACATTATAGGGACCGAGTTAGAACAGAAATACAATCTATGCTTGACGAGGGCATTATTGAGCCTGCAGTAAGCTTATACAACAATCCGTTACATGTTGTTGAGAAGAAAAATGGATCGATCAGGCTTGTCTTAGATTCGAGACAAATCAATACTATCATTATTCCTGAAACAGACAGGCCGCAGACGATGGATGAACTTCTTCAAAATTTTAATGGTGTAAAAGTGTTGTCTTCCATTGATCTCAGATCCAGCTTTTATCAGATCGAACTTCATCCAGAATGTAGAAAATACACAGCTTTTCTTTGTTTCGGCGTTTGTTATCAGTTTCGGAAACTTCCTTTTCGTTTGAACATTTCTTCGGCAGCATTCAATCGCGGGCTAAATTCCATATTACCTGAGTTCTTAAAACGTCACATCACCTTATATGTATACCATATTCTGATAGCAGAAGCCTCATGGGAACAACACAATCGCATCCTCAACAGCATGTTACATATTTTTGCAGAATCTGGAATTACAGTTAACTTGGAAAAGTCTGAATTCGGTAGGACAAAGGTGAAGTTTTTGGGACATATTATTTCTTCTGAAGGCATTCAGCCGGATCCTGAAAAGTTAGAAGCAATCAGAGCCATTCCAGTTCCATCCACAAAGAGACAAGTCCGCAGTTTTCTAGTAAATTTTTACCGTCGTTTTCTGAATATGCAAATTCTTGTTACACCAAAACTTTGTTCTCTCACTGGAAAAAATACTATTTGGAACTGGAACGAACAAGCACAATTGGAATTCAATTCTTTGAAAGAAGCGTTACTTCACGCGCCAATCTTAGCTCATCCAGATCTGTCACAAGATTTCTGCCTTAGCACGGATTCTTCTAAAGTCGGTCTTGGTGCCCATTTATTTCAAGAAGCCATAGAAAATGACACTACCATTCAGAAAACCATTGCTTTTGCTAGCCGAGTGCTAACAAAATCTGAAAAAAATTATTCCGTTACTGAATTAGAAGCTTTAGCTATGGTTTGAGCATTTAACAAATTCCGTTTCTTTCTTTCTGGTAAGCACGTAAAAGTATACAGTGATCATCGTGCATTACAATTTCTTATGTCTTCAAAATTAAATCATGACAGGTTAAAACGTTGGGCATTGTTTCTGCAAGAATTCCGCTTCACAATAGTCTATATTCCCGGCAAGGAGAACATTGTTGCGGACGCGCTGTCACGCGCACCGACTGGGCTTGAGAAAAGTAACACAAAGGCAACATTGAGAAAAATTTCAGTATTCTTTACATTCAGGAAGTAGCATTTGAAAACTTCATCACCACATCTTTAAAGGACATTGCTCATGAACAAGATAAAGATCCGATTTGGAAAGACATCAAAAGTAAATGGCATGAAAAGACACACACTCAGATTCGGCATTATTACCTGATTAGAAACAACATACTCTTCAAACGCTGCACTGTTGATGACAAGTTATGGGTACTTTGCATTCCAGACGATTTTGTTAATAAGCTCATTTGGTACATTCATTTCAGCTACGCACATTTTGGCCCACGAAAATGTTATCATATTCTTCGAACGACTTGTTATTTTAACAATATGGAAAAGCGAATTCGAAGAGTCTTGTCTATTTGTAAACTTTGTCAAAAGGCGAAACCATCTACTATCTCACATCGTGCTCCGCTGTTTCCTATCATTCCTTCTAAATTAAAAGAATTTGCTGCTGTTGATCTCTTGGGACCGCTTGTCAGAACATCTAATGGATTTTCGTACGTTCTAGTCGCTGTTGAACTTACTTCAAAATTTGTTTCTTTCACATCGTTACGTAAAGCCACTGGACGGTCTGCATCCAGCGCCTTTGTTAAAAATTTCTTACGTGAAGTTGGACACGTTCGTAAAGTCATTTCATATAACGGACCGCAATTCAGATCTGCTGTTTGGTCACGTATGCTTCGCAACCATAAAATCAAACCCGTTTTTATTTCATTGCACTCACCACATTGTAACCCGTCTGAATGGATTATGAAAGAAATCAATAAGCTTTGCAGACTTTATTGTCACAGAAAGCATAAGCATTGGGACAGATATTTACACTTATTTCAAAACGTGCTGAATGAAATGCCTCACAACTCCACTGCTTTACCACCTACTCTTGTACTGAAGAATGAAGAACCACCGAGCAGAATCAGAGAGCTTCTACCTTTCCCGAATACACGTAAACTTCGACACAAAGACATAATTGATTTGGCTCTTAAAAATATAAAATCTGCAGCAGACAAAAGGAGAAAACTACACGGTAAAGCAAATGCAAAGAAGTTGTATATTGGTCAGAAAGTTCTCATTAAAGCTCATTCATTGTCACATAAGAAGAAACACTTGAGTCACAAATTCTTTCTAGTTTACAATGGACCTTACAGAATCCGACGTATACCACATGATAATTGCGTTGAAGTTGAAACTCTGCGTACTAGGAAGAGTAAAGGATTACACCACATTTCACATGTAAAACCGTTTATTGAAAGATAATCTGCTTTTTAACTTAGTCTTTGTCATAAAATTTTTCGCTTCACATTACTAATATGCTTTGTCAGACTTAGAATCTGTTAACATACAACAATGTTTGAAGTTAAATATCCAATCAAGAACCAAGAGAACTTATTTAAACAGAAATGACGAATGCATTGTTATAGTGAACAGACGTCACAGTGTTATTGTGTGTGTACATTCTTGCTTGTTAGTTGCACGATTATGGAACGACTATAAGGCTTACATACTTAGAACATTTACCAGTACTGCTAATGAGATTTTAATGCAACATTTTGGTTTACTTGAAAATATATTCTGGATTTAAAGTACTTTCAGTGAGATACCAGATGGCACAGTGGTTAGTTTATGTGACAGCTACACGATTTTATCACGACGCTACTAATAAGTGATAATTTACAATGTTGCTTTTGCAGTGTTTCTGTTTTATATCTGCACAGTTTTCTGTTTTATTCTGGAAAGTAAAACATGTTTTAGTAGTAACTTTTGTGGTATAGCTACAATGAGACTGCCTTTTCCGTAGCACAACAATACGGTACAGCACAGTACTTTCTTCATCATGGCAATAAGCGTAATAACTGAGATATCTATATATAAAGCATTTCACTTTTGTTTATCATGAGGTAAGTACATTGACTTCTGCAGAACTTAGCTTTCGGAGGACGATAAGTACGACACTTCCACAGAATTATCTTACAGCAAGACGCACATTTAGCGCTACAGGACACGCATTTGAGTGATTAATTTTGTACTTAAAACATTTATTTTTAAAGATATTTGAAGTACAATGATACAAAGGTTTTCAGTGATACATTTCATTTCATTGCTGTAATCTGTAACACCTGAGGGTATAATTACATTAATCCTCAGGGGGGTACACGCTTACTTTGTGTACCATGTGTTTGGCAAGCACAAGGAGCCCTAGCTAATATGGTATTTGCTTATACAAATTTACACATCGGTACCATATTTCTCTAACACACAAATTACACAGCTATCTGATCATTTAACTGAGAGAGACAAACTTTTTTACTACATCAGTGACAGATGTTTACGTAATTACACAGTTGGATAACTTCACACTTACGAAATTGTATTTTGTCTGTACTTTGAGAAATGCTCATATTTTTCGGAACCATTGTGATACTACGAGAGCTTTGAATGATGTATTTGGTATGAGATCATGATTTTTAAAGTATGTTTGAGGTAGATGACATTATTGAAATGAGCAGAGAATATTTTTTAGGGTTTGAAATTATTGCAGAAAGCTACGACGTTTTTGAGATTTGACTGAGGTGTTATGATGTTATTATTATGACGACGATGTGTATTATGTTGTTGAGGAATGTTTATTATGCTATGTATTTCTCATGATGAAATATTGAAGAAGTGTCGATGAATATGTATATGTATAATGAGGTAAGGAATAATGAGTAGTGGTTAGGGACTCTGATTTGTGGAACAGGATGTTGGAAACCAAGAATCGTACTTTAAGAGTTATGAAATGTGTGTAAATGCTTGAATGTACCACAATGCCGCTGAAAATTTTTTGGACACTATTATATTTACAGGATTTTGTTTCTACACATTTGTAACGTAAATTTTCGACCTGTGAAACTTTCATATGAGACTGTCACTGTAGCGGAAACTGGTGTCGTAAATGTTTCAGTAAGAAAGTTAAGTGACCACCTGCACCTAATGCGTCGTGGGCACCCAGCTGGGCGAGAGTCGCCTTGAAAAAAAGCCATTAGCGTGTGCCTTCCAGAGGCACAGGTGGAAAAAAAATGGAGGCCATTATCCTCGCTATTGATGCTCCTTTGTAGAAAGCATCGTAAATACGACACCCTCAAACTTGAAAACATGATTACACTGTAGAATTCTTAATTTATGATATTTACTGAAATGAAATGATGAGAAACATTTTATGTCTATTGTCTTGCTAGTTGAAAGATTGTTTACTGCATTATGAAATGCCATATGGCTAGTGAATGACGTTTGACGCCTTGCTTTGCCTATTTTGTTTAATATTTAGTTCCTAGCTGCACTGCAGCATTGGTTATTATAAAATTTGATATATGTACTAATATCACCATTTTCTGTCTGCAGACCCAGTAAAGAATACGTTTATGATATACTTTCTTAGAAAAGAGAGCACAAATACACATTTCCTTTCACAGGAATTGCATAAATAACTTTTTTATTGACTTGGTAACTTTCTTGCAGAGTGAGTTTTTGCGATGCATCACTCTAGTGTTAAGATGTGACACAGGTATTAGGCATGGCCATTTTTAGTGTAATATTTTTCTGCTTGAGCTATGTCATGTTTAGATATAAGTTATTTCATTTTCGTGCTACTGAATTTTAATTTGTATTACTCTGCTAAGCCAGATTCATTTTTCTTGTTTGCTGTGCATTGCCTCATATTAGTTGCAATGTTGAATTGCTTGGTAATTTAGATTTACTGTAGCTTGCTTTGCAAATTTCCATTTTTTTATTGCTGTTTGTATTAATTGTTTTGTGCTGCTGCATTGCCTCGTCCCTTAGTTAAGCATCTGAGCTCAGTAGATTTAAGTTAGCTTAAGAGGGGTAGACTATATAAGAAACTGACTATGGAGAGTAGGTAAAGAATGCGTTGCGAAGTTATATGAAAAAGACTTGGGCCAAAATGAGTATTGTACACAGAGAAATAATTATATTGAAAGAAATATGAATAGAATACAGAAAGCAGGTATAGATAGGACCTTTTGGGAATAATGATGAATGAAAGGAGATCTCCAAGAAGTAAAGAAAGTTTTGTTTGCAAAATACTGCAGTACAACAAACTCTGTCCTTTCCTTTTGTATTATCCCACTATATGTTTGTGTACCCTTGTGTATTTGTTTTCTTCCTGTCTCTGTGTAGTTTCATAGGACTTTTTCTTCTTCTAATACTAAGCTACATTCACTATGATGAGGAATACTGTTTTCCTCAAATATAATTGGCATTCATAATATGTTATTTACCTTGTAAATATGCTTAGACATTATTTATTATGTTTTGTTTTAATGCTCATGTGTAAAGTTGATGTTCCAAAAGTTATTCTGATCTTTTATGTATCTACTTATCTCATAATTCCTGTAACATTGATGTATATGTTTATTTCTATTCTGTTGTAAAGCCTGTACTACAAATGTTATTTGTATTGTTATGTTCTTTAATGATGTATTTTGTACCTTTGTAATTGTATTCTTATGTTATAAAATTGTAATTGACACCAGTTCATCATATTATTAACTTGTAAGTTACATTTCACTGCACACGTTTCTGTTGGTCATAGTATATGGACAATATGTGAGAAGTAGGGACTGTTAGTGTTTGCACGTGTGTTAATAATTCAGCAAGGGACTGGATAACAGCATTGCTGGTTCTAAGGACAATTCCAAAAACTTTGTGAGTGCACAAGTGGTGGTTATGGACTTGCTATATTATCCGCAAGACTCTTCAATGGTGACTGTGCACCTGCACAGTCACAACAGATGGCTGCTGGCTATCTCTACAAGGACTACAGTGGGTCTACATCTTTGATGATCCATCAATACCATTATTTCTACAAGGACTGCAGTGGGTCTGCACCTCTGGTGGCCCACCAATACCGTAATCTCTACCAGGACTACAGTGGGTCTGCTCTGTGATGACCTACCTACCAATACTCTTCAAAATTTCGACTGACTCTGCTGTGGGTTTGCTCTGTTGTGGACCAATACCTGTCTCCATGTCAAGAGTCAGCACTGTCTTTTCGTTGGAAGGACAACACTACTTCTTCAAGTCTGCATGGAAATCCACTACTTCCGTGTGCATTTTCTTCTACTGCTCAGACTTTGAGAAAAACACTGCTATTTTACTGTGATGAACGATAAGGACTGTCTTTATGGACTGTGAGAAAAGTTTAGCTTTTGACCAACATTGTATCAATAAGTGTGTGCATTTGATTTCTTTGTTATTGTAATTATGAAAAATTTTATCAAATCATTATTGGCCACTGTCCAAAACAATTTGTAAAATTTTTTGTGGGGAGCATGGGGGCTATGTAAGTAGGCTGTTTAGGTTTTCTTATTGGTAACGCCACCTCTGTATGAAAATCACTGGCTGTGCTGTGTGCAGTCTGTGGCTGCTTTGCATTGTTGTAATACTCGCCATTGTAGTGTTAGGCAGCTGGCTGTGAACAGCGCGTAGCGTTGCGCAATTGGAGGTGAGCCGCCAGCAGTGGTGGATGTGGGGAGAGAGATGGCGGAGTTTTGTAATTTGTCATGAACTGCTACATATATTATGACTATTAAGGTAAATACATTGTTTGTTCTCTATTAATATCTTTCATTTGCTAACTATCCCTATCAGTAGTTAGTGCCTTCCGTAGTTTGAATCTTTTATTTAGCTGGCAGTAGTGGCACTCGCTGTATTGCAGTAGTTCGAGTAATGAAGATTTTTGTGAGGTAAGTGATTTCTGGAAGGTATAGTTTAATGTTAGTCAGGGCCATTCTTTTGTAGGGATTTTTGAAAGTCAGATTGCGTTGCGCTAAAAATATTGTATGTCAGTTTAAGCACAGTCTTGTATAATTGTTCAAAGGGGACGTTTCAAGTTTTCTTCTGTTTTTGAGTCTAAGTAATTTGTTAATTTGTGTTTCATTGTTGATGCAAAAATTAGAATTGTATAATATATGTAAGAAAATAAAATACACATTATGAAGTTTTTATAATTAAGTTCATTCATTTATATTTTTCTTAAAGAATTTGTTTTCTGAATTTATTATCTCTATAAAATACTTTTGAGGAATACAGTATCTAGAATGAGGAATATAAATGGCTGTCGTTTTTAAGATATGTTGCAGAGATCTGATAGAGCAAATGTGAGGTTCCTTTGTTTCTACTACATAATGATGTTACAACAGGTGTGCCAAACGTCACTCGGTCCGGGTGTGGGGGTCATGGCTCGGCCTGTCTCGGCTTTGCTCGTTCCTTCCCAGAAGTACCCGCTACAGTGCGCCAGTTCGTTCATATTGCGGAGTGGCAGTTTTCGGGTTGCACATCTCTCTTCCATTTGGCAGAATCATGGTGTCAGCGCTGTTTAACTTTTGCTATTTGTTAGTGGTATAACAGGTCACAGGTCTAGTGCGTGTTTGTACGGAAAAAAAAGGCAGTTCAGTTATCCATCGTCACAAGCCTTTAAAAATGGTCGGGAACGAGCGAAGAGAGGGATGAGAATTCTCAGTATGTATCATGCAGTCAACACGGAGGAGCCAAAGAAACTGGCACACCTGCCTAATATCGTGTAGGGGTCCCGCGAGCACACAAAAGTGCCGCAACACGACGTGCCATGGACTCAACTAATGTCTGAAACAGTGCTAGAGGGAACTGACACCGTGGAACCTGCAGGACTCTCCATAAATCCGTAAGAGTACGAGAGGATGGAAATCTCTTCTGAACAGCACGTTGCAAGGCATCCCAGATATGCTCAATAATGTTCATGCCTGGGGAGTTTGGTGGCCAACGGAAGTGTTTAAACTCAAAAGAGTGCTTCTGGAGCCACTCTGTAGCAATTCTGGAAGTGGCGGGTGTCGCATTGTCCTGCTGGAATTGCCAAATGTAAAATGGACGTGAATGGATGTTGGTGATCAGACAGAATGCTTGCGTACTTGTCACCTGTCAAGAGTGGTATCTAGACGTATCAGGGGTCGCATATCACTCCAACTTCACACGCCGCCCGGCCGAGGTGGCCGAGCGGTTCTAGGTGCTACAGTCTGGAACCGCGCGACCGCTACGGTCGCAGGTTCGAGTCCTGCCTCGGGCATGGATGTGTGTGATGTCCTTAGGTTAGTTAGGTTTAAGTAGTTCTAGGGGACTGATGACCTCGGAAGTTAAGTCCCATAGTACTCAGAGCCGTTTGTACCATTTCTTGCACACGCCGCACACCATTACAGAGCCTTCACCAGATTGAACAGTCCCCTGCTGACATGCAGGGTCCGTGGTTTCATGAGTCTGTCGCCATACCCGTACACGTCCATCCGCTCGATACAAGTTGAAATGAGACTCGTCCGAGTAGGCAACACGTTTCCAGTGTTCAATGTCAGCGATGACGGCCCCAGTCGTGGCGTAAAGCTTTGTGTCGTGCATCATCGAATGGTTCGTACTCACTTGTTGATGCCCCAGCACTGAAATCTGCAGCAGTTTGCGGAAGTATTGCACTTCTGTCACGTTGAACGATTCTCTTCAGTTGTCGTTGGTTCTGTTCTTGCAGGATCTTTTTCCGGCCGCAGCGATGGCGGAGATTTAATATTTCACCAGATTCCTGATATTCACGGTACACTCGTGAAATGGTCGTACGGGAAAATTCCCACTTCATCGCTAATTCGTAGATGCTGTGTCCCAACGCTCGTGCGCCGACTGTTAACACCACGATCAAACTCACTTAAATCTTGATAACCTGGCATTGCAGCAGCAGTAACCGGTCTAACATCTACGCCAGACACTTGTTATCTTAAGTTGGCGTTGCCGACCGCAGCGCCGTATTCTGCTAGTTTATGGATATATCTGTTTTTGAGTATGCATGCCTATACCAGTTTCTATGACGCTTCAGTGTAAAATACCAGGCAGTAAGAGTTTAAAGATTTAGTTGACAATGAAAGAGCAAAAAAATTAGAACGCTCAACACGCAGGATTCATTGTTCTCTGCATCAAGCAGCATTCTGTGCTGAATTTGCCAGGTATGCAGCTTGTGAAGAAAATGTTGGTATGAATAGGAAAATTCTTGAAGTCGCACGCATTATTCTACTGTCAGTAATAACAGTTTTTATAACATCCCAAATGGATTACATTTTAAGTGGACTTGCCTGCTTACAGTAAGGTACTGAAAGACGAAAAACAACTTATTTCTGATTTGATGGAAATGCATTTAAAAAGAAAATGGCATTGTGGAATGGAAAATTTGGAAAATAACAGCGTTCATTTCCTTGAGCTCACGGACGTTAAAGAAAACGTGAAGTTTGAAGACTTCATAGTGTCCTAAACGGTTTGATTACACAGCCAATCTTACAACTGTTTTCGAGCTGTTTTCTAGGCCGTTTCCTGTTTCAGTTGGAAGTGCCCCTGTGCATGAGCAGATGTAACGGACTGACCTGCAAGGTAATTTCCGTTTTAATGCAAATCCTTTTACGTTAAAGCTGTCCAGGACGTCTACATTGCTTTCCTGGGGTAGAATTTCCACGTCTCCATAACGAGATAGCAAAAGTGCTACAATATTTAGATCGACATATTTGAATGCTAGACCTTTTTTCGATTATGAAGTTAAACAAGTCACGTTTACGTGGAGTGGGGAAATCTGCGAAATTATCTACGTTTGTCCATATGCCGACAGTTCGCTCCAAATAAAAATTATATTATGTCTTAAACACGCCAAAAATAATTAAATAATACAGAAAAAAATGTTTTATTTGTTATCTATATTGCCCATAAATGTGAAATACAAAACCAAATACAAATGCAACGCATTTGCAGTTTGCCTCTCTGCTCCCTCCTCGCGCTGAGGCAGCCTGGCTTGGCAGTGGAGGAAGTTTGCAGCGAGGCCAAGCGCTGCAGCACTTGTGCCAGGGCACAAGATGGGAGCCGAAACCTTGGCCGCCCCTAGATTACAAGCTAGCTAATAGGACACCTCTTCCGACAAAGAAAAGCGTTTCAAAAAATAAATCTCATTAGGGCTCCATCAAAAACCACTGGAAACCCTAGGACCTTCCTATTATAGCAGGTCTTTTGTGTCTGGTAATCCACCCCAGCCGGCCGAAGTGGCCGTGCGGTTAAAGGCGCTGCAGTCTGGAACCGCAAGACCGCTACGGTCGCAGGTTCGAATCCTGCCTCGGGCATGGATGTTTGTGATGTCCTTAGGTTAGTTAGGTTTAACTAGTTCTAAGTTCTAGGGGACTAATGACCTCAGCAGTTGAGTCCCATATATAAAATAAATAAAATAAAATAAAATAAATTAAAATATTAATTATTTTTATCTGTCTGATTGGCTCTCCTATGAGTCGTCAGGTTTTGATTATTCGGTATCAGACGCTTGACAATGGCTTTTTCGTAAAGGCAATGTTACTCGTAGTTGACCGTGAAATAAAACTGAAATAATCGGACTTCGTAATTAAATCGTTTCCAAAGACTGCTGCGGTAGGTGCGGACTCATAATCTAAATCTCAATATTACAATAATTTGCCAGCCATGCCAAAACGTCGTACAGAGGTGATTGTCTACTAAACAAAAAATTACACAGTTAGTTAAATCAGATATATTCAATGAATAAGCCTACAGTTCATAATCCTACTTACTTTTATAAATATAAATTCTTTACAGAATCGAGTGCCTAGTATGGTTGCAATTTTCTATATCATGAAATATGGCGGTGTGCCAGACAATAAACTAAAATACGTGCTTCTCGCACCACTTCAACGAGAGCTCTTCCTTTTTTTTTTTTAATCAAACATACGACTAACGAAAATGTACTTTTGTTTTATCAGCGACACAGCGCTGCAGTTGTGTGCCATAGGCTTTATTTATTTGTCACTGATTATTTATTTAATTAATATCTCGCGTTTCCGAGGAAACTCACGCTCGGCATGCAAATGTGCCTTTATATTGCCCCCTGAATTGCGAGGCGAAAGGACACACCAGCAGGCGAGCAATTCACCTAAAGGCACAAGAAAATCTAAGTTATCTACAACTATTTACATGACTTACATTATACTGTATATTATACACAAAATTTGAATGACGCGCGTGCGCCGAAATAGTTCTTATGTTGGCAAAACAGAGTGCGCGCATGCGCAGAAGCGTCTGTGTAACTACGGCACTGCCGTTATTTCGTAAATTTAGATCACGCGGCACAGTATTGCAGTTCATATTGTTCGTGTGCGCGCGCATTTCTTAGTCGTTGCACAAAGAAAATATTCCACCAAGATTACATATGAAGACTACATTCTATGACAGGTAACTTAGTTTTAAAATTACAATATTTGTTATAATACAATACAACTTTAGATTGTTGAATGTTCTTAGTTACATAGCATTGCAATGAAATGCTTCAAAGAAAAATGTCCGTATTTTTCAGGTGCGTTGACCTATACACATGGTGTCGTTATCACAGTTCATATTCATCTGCTGCACAATAATTTTTTACAGGTTAGTATCGTCGTGGTAAAGTTTTTTTGATCATAATAACATCGTTGTATAACAACGTGATTGATACATAAGCATGTCCATTTCCTATTTCCATTATAGTCGTTGTGATGCAGTTCGTTGTGACAAAAAGCATTGTTTATTACAGATCAGACGTGACCCGTCGAGTAATTAGTCCATATGCAGTTCGTTTTCGATATTCCGTGGAAGCTTGGTTGCAGAACCTCGGACGGCACATAGCTGGCGTCGATCCTTGGACAGTCCAGGTAAGCGTGTCCGTCACATTTCGAGAACATTTCATTCCCTGAAGTTCCAACCAAAATTCTTCCACCCGTCGTGTTGTTTTCTGGACAGGCACTTTGTGTCCATTTAATCCAGTTAACATCTTGAAGTTGGGTACTGTAGTAATGTCGCTAGACGATGCACGAATTATGCACTTCACATATTCAGTTTTTTTTTTTTTTTTTTAATATAGCTCACCTAAATGTTCGTGGTTACTCATCGAAGAAATCGTTCATCGCGTTAACAAAGGTACGATGCATCATGAATGTCATTAACAGTTTCTTTCACATAGGTTTCTGCGTAGTTGCAGACTTAGTAATGTACGTTAATGTCCGTGAATAGTGGTTCACTACGCAATTTTTTTTTTTTTTTTAAAAAAAGTTTTTCACATTTTGGCACTCGTTATCGTTCAAATTTTCACACAGTAACAGTTACATTATACATCAGTTTAAAAAAAACATAAGTAATAATACATACACACGTCACATATTTTCTTAGCATAAACATAATACAGTTGCACATAAACATGTTTACATCATCATTACATAGCTATAGGTTATTACATTGTGTCATATTTGATTACATGAATTGCAGATATTTACATCCTCTTTAGCGGTTTTGCTGGGATATTATCGATGTTTTTTGTGATGTCATCTGAAATTAAGATAGGTTAGACACAACATTCATTACATCAGTAGGCAAGACCAGGCGTTTTCACTACTCAATAAATATTCAAAATAGTAAGAGAGAGAAAATGTTCGATTCCTCGCGTTTTGTGCGTGTGTGTAGTGTGTCTGTGTGGCCTTGACTACTGGTAGATGCTTTTCTTGCTGAGAGATGTGCGTCTAATCTATTTCTCGAAGTAAAAGATCGCTTCACAGATGACGTCTGTCGGTTCGTCAGGTGTCATAGCAAGTCAGTGGTACCTACAGTCACAAATGTTCCGTGAAAAATTTATATATCATTCACTGCTACGTAATCATAAATTTTACTTTAATATTCAGTCTTCTCGGTGGAACCGCGGCGTTGAAAGAAAAGTTCTTCTGTCTTCAACTGCGACTCTGGAACGCTGAAATGAAAATTTCTATACTACTTATTATCTGTGTTGTAGCAACAGAGTTTTTCGAGTTGCTTAGCAATATTTTGATGGGTATGACTTTTACATTATTCAGCATGAAATGCTCTAAGATCTCGGTGTGCGTATAGCCCAATAATTTTGTTAGTTCTACGATGTTGTAACAGATACGCACCAGGGTGCGGTATGTTAACAATTATATAAGGTCCTTCATATAGCAGACGCCACTTAGCGTTGCGTCGTTTGAGTGCAACAGATTTATGATGAGTACGAAGTAGTACAAGCATTCCTACCTCGAATTTTTGTTTTCTTTTTATTATGTTTCTGTGATGTTTGTTTCGTATCTGTGCGTGATGTGTCAGCGTAGTCAATACTTCTTTTATTTTCTGTTCAGGTGTGATTTCCTTGTCTGACAACTTAGGTAATGGTTCTATCCACTGATCGTTCTGTTTGCAATTGAACATGATCTCGTTAGGTGTGTAATTTGTATCGTAAATATTTAAGTTATTGTGTACGTCTTCGAAAAGACTGAGGTAGGACACCCAATTAGTATGTTTTGATGAAATATAGGTCCTCATGAATCGATTTAATTCTCGGAAAAGTCTCTCAGTCGCGTTACATTGTGGACTAAACCTCGAAATAAATATACTTTTAATGTTATTGTCCTTCAAGAAATTTCTCCATTTGTACCCAGAGTAGTATGCTGCATTATCTGACAGAATTGCTTTAGGTTTTCCCACGTGCGTCAGGTAATCACTTGAGAATCTTCGTATTATAGCATTTGCAGTGGCGGATTTTAAAGCATAAAGTTTTACGTGTTTAGAAAATATATCGTAAAAAGCTAAGATATATTTGACGCCTCCAGAGCTTGCTGGATGCGGTCCACTAATGTCAGTACACAGAATTTCCAGGGGTCTACCAGGTAAAATAGAATGTAAATCTGTTTTTGTGGATAAATTCTGAGGTTTTGATTTTTGACATATGACACATGTTTTTAGTTCCCTGTAAATTTTTCTTCTCATATTGCTAAAATAACAGTATGTACTGAGCTTTGCCAAACACTTTTTCGTCCCATAATGACCCCAAACTAAGTGTGTGTGCCAAATTAGATTACGTTCAGACTCTTTGGGAATGCATACACACCAGTTAGTAGCATTTGGATGTCGGCGGTAAAATAACACATCATTGTGTAACTTGTAATACTGAGTCAAAGGATGGTTGTGTTTTTCTACCAGTAATGTTATTATCTTATACCAGTGAGGATCAGATTTTTGTAATTCAGCCATGTTTCTGCACATATCAATATAATATTGGTGATACTGCTTGTCTTGCATTAAGAGAATCCTGTAGTCATTTATATTTTCTAAGTCACTGTTGGTATCATTCATACCTTGTGGAAGTCTAGACAAAGTGTCTGCAATGGTGTTGTCCTTACCTCTTATGTACTTAATTTCAAAAGAGTAGTTCTGAAGTGTAACTGCCCATCGTGATAGTCTAGGATGTACAAGTTTACAAGTTAACAAAAATGTCAGGGCCTGATGATCGGTGTAAATTACCGTATGTTTTCCAAATAAATAATAATTGAATTTCTTGAATGCCCATACTATGGAAAGTGTTTCTAACTCAGTAGTGGAGTATGTACGCTCACATTCAGTTAGAGTGCGACTCGCAAACCCAATAATTCTTATCTGTTCCTCCTCTTTATTCTTTACAACTTGAAATAAGCAACAGCCCAAGCCAGTACGTGAAGCGTCACAAGTCATACAAAAATCTAAATTGAAATCTGGATGGCTCAAAATGTTAGCATTCACTAAAGCATGTTTAATTGTATTAAAGTCATTCTGGCACTGTTCCGACCAGATCCAAACTTGATTCCTTCTGAGTAGATTTAGCAGATGTTTACTGTTCAAAAGTGGTTGTGGCAAAAAACGTCTGAAAAATGAACATAGCCCAAGGAATGATTTTAACTGCTTTTTAGTTCGAGGGCTAGGAAAGTTTCTGATAGCATCTAATTTACTGGGATCCGGACGTATGCCCTGTGAATTAATGATATGTCCTAAATACTTTATCTCACTGCAACCAAATTTTGATTTTCTTAGGTTGGCTGTGACTCCAGCTTGTGCAAATTTTTCTAAAATTCTTTGAAGTGTGTCAACGTGTTCATTCCAGGATTGTGTAGCTATCAGTATATCATCTACATAGTGTGTGACTGTCTCAACTAAATCGTCGCCAAGCACGGTATCCAGGGCTGTAATGAATACCCCAGAGCTGACATTCAGTCCGAAGGGTAGAACACAAAACTGATAGGTTCGCCCCCCGAACATAAATGCAGTATATTTCCGAGAATCAGGAGTGATACCCACCTGCCAAAACGAATTAGCGAGATCTATTGTGGAAAAATATTTTGCATCTAGAAATTTCTGTAATTGCTCTTCTAAATTTTCAGGTTTTGTGTGAACCGGTAAAATTATTTCATTAATAGCTCGTGCGTCTAACACTAACCTAATGCCTCCATTTGATTTTTTGACAACAAGTAGAGGACTACAATAAGGTGAGGTGGATGGTTCAATGACCTTCCAGTCTAACATTTGTTTTAATTCTTGCCACACAGCAGGTCGTTGAGATAACGGTACGTTATATGTCTTATGGTAGAAGATCTTGTGAGGCTTAACTTCAATCTTGTACACATACGTGTTGATAACACCTAATCGTTTGGTAAAAACTTGTAAATATTTGGATAACACTTCCTGTAGTTTTATACGTTCATGTACACTGAGAGCTGTAACTTCACTTATCTTATGATCAAGCAATGTTTTCAAGTCCATTAGCTCTGTGTCAGATGAGTGTGTTTGCATGTCTTGAATGTCTTTGTCAAGTACTAACTGAACCTTGTACCCTGTACAGTGTTTGTCATGCTTTAGAGTTCTCCTGTCCAAATCAATAATAATTACACTGCCTTTATCATTTAAAATACATTTACCTTTGGAGAAGTCTATAATACAGTCCTTCTCGCTCATAATATCTATTCCTAATATGCAATTTGTCACAAGGTTTTGTACAACCAGGAATGGCCATTGTACGGTTCCATTACCTATTTTAACGTTTACAAAAACTTGCTTCGTAACCCTACATGACTTATTACCTAGTGCAGTAGTTATTTTACAGTTTTGGGCAGGAAACTCAGGCACAGGTTCCAATTCACACATCTTTTTATAAAAATTAAAAGATAAAACGCTCACAGCTGCACCTGTATCTAGGATAATAGTAGTTGGAATCCCACCTACTACACCAGTAGTGGATGCTAAAACAATTTCATTTGTGTTTAAACGACATTGTGTACTGTCTTGTAAAAGTTCATCTGATATATTGTTATTGTGGTTGTATCTTATAAATAAAACAGGTAGTTTTTGTTTAGAATTACTCGGCATATCATTATTCTGTTGTTCAAGTGTGGTGTCAAATAACTGATTAACATTGAAGCCGCCCCCCAAGGATTCTTCAGCCACGACCTGGGGCAAAGTAGTGACTGTTTCTAGTTTGTTGGATTATCATTTGTACTAGGTACTGACACAGATTGAGGTTGTGCATCAGGTGTCATTTCTATTATATTCACATTCGGATATTGCCTATTATGATCTCCAAACTTTTGCGGTTGTTGTTGCTGTTGCGCATTATAACTTACCTGTCGGTCGTAAGGTATGCTCCAATTTTGACCTGGTGGCTGCTGTGGTAAAGCAGAGTTTGAATGAAAGTACTGATCGTTACGAGTCCAACCTTGATGCTGTCTTGGCTCGTAGTTATTATTATTTCTATTTCTGTTTGTGTTTTTGTTATTACCTTTGTATCCGTTGTTACCGTTGCAGTTATTACCGCGGTGCCTTTTGTATGGATTGCCGCATGAAATGTTATTACTGTTGTAACTATTGTTCGTATTGGAATACGCGTGTTGATTTTGATTTCCGTACTGAGACGGCATGTGAGTTTGCTGTTTTTGTTGTACCGCGTATCCAACTGTGGGCGCGCCAGAATTGTGTTGGCAAGCCTGCATGTTTTGCATACCACTAGTGTAAACATTGTGGCTGCTGTTTTGCCGCGCGAAGCGCTGATCTTCAAGTAACATGTCAACCGAATCTAAAGCTGTTAAAAAATAATCTGAATCGTCATCCGGGATATGTAGAAGTTTTTCCTTAATGTTGAAAGGCAATTTGGCCTTCAACGCTCGGAGTATATCACGTGTTGCGACTGGTTCGTCTAAAAAATGTCCCATGTTCAAGTATTTTTCAAAATATCTGCGTAAGTTACCATTTTTACTGTTAAAAGTTTCAGGTTCTAAAATTTGTCTCCTGAGTCGCTCCTGGACGGATTGCGACCAGAATTTGTTCAGAAAGGCACGCTCAAACTCACTGTACGTGGTACATACGTCAGCTTGACTGTATGCCCAGACAGCTGCATCGCCTTGGATGTAATCGACAATATATGAAATCTTTTTCCGGTCACTCCAAGTGCGTGGAAATGCGTTACTAAAAGATTTAAGAAAAATCACCGGATGAATGGTTCGTTTCTCTGGGATAAAAGCCTGAAATTGCCTGTGTTTTATTAAGCTTTCTTCTTCCTTTGCATTATGATATGGATTTGTTCCACTGTAATTACTGCAATGCTCAGCTGGCGAGTAATTACGATAATGTTGCTGTGGTTTACCATGATAATAGCTTGTGTTTGTGGTTGCACGTCGTGGTATGTGTTGTAGTCGTGGTGTGTTTTGTTCTTGTGTGTTTGTGGTGTGCGGTATGTGTGCGTCATACTCGAATGTATATTGGTTTCTGAACTGTACATTTTGACTGATATTTTCGTTACATTCAGACTGTGGTTGATCGGTGAATTGTCTCATGGGTGCAGTGACGGATTGTACTGCGTCACTAATCAGCTGTTTGTTATTAGTGATGTATTCCGCTACGGAGTCGTGCACAATTGTTGGTAAATTTTCACGTATGCATCTATCAAAATGTTTGTCTTTGTTCTCTACCCAATCATGAAATTCTTTATTAATATTTTGAAAATGAGCTGTGGCATCAGATTGTAAGATGTCAGTCAGGTGTTGTTCAACATCGTCAAATTTATTCTGCACGTCAGTAATTCGTTTTTCAAGGTTGTCGTGTACTGAAGGATATGTTTGAATTTGTTCAGTAAGAGCTTCACACGTGACATTAAGGTTTTTTAATTGTTTCTGTAAAAGTGCTACGTCATTTGTAGTCTTTTCTTGTCTCGTATTAAGCTTGGAAAATTTCGTACTGAGTTCAGTCATCTGTTCGGTCAGTGTGGCGTCTATAAGTTCCACACGTTTACACAAAGTGTCATTACATGCCTTGATTGCTATGAGATCAGATTTAATTTCGTCATTTTGTGTCTTTAACTGTTCATTTTGTGTCTTTAAGGTTGCCATGTTTTCCGCGTTCTGCATCCTTAAGGTTGCCATATTTTCTGCGTTTTGTTTCATTAGCATTTGTAACATGTTGGCAATGTTTACTGTTTGCAAGGTCTCTGCCCCCGCCGCGTCATTAGACGTGACGTCATGTATTAACATGGGCTCTGACTGAGACTTTGAAATTTTTGTGGTGGACGGCCTATTGTCAAAATTTCCGTTGACACTTGCGTCAATATTTGATGTATCGTCACTACCGGTTGCTGTCGTAAAGTCATTTTCTAACATTTGTCTCTCGTCCGAGTCGGATTGCGTCTGAATAGTACGTCTTTGCTGTTCCATTTTTGCGTATTGTTTTCTAGTTATTACCATGCCACACGTGCTATATATTTCAAGAAATTAATGTTTTACACTGGTTTTAAAATAAAATGCAGTTGAGCATGAATCGGTCGTAGCAACAATGGCTGTCTGTTAATTTAAAAATATAAACTGAATTTGAGATTATTGGTAATGGCTGCTGGCCATGTTACATGATATCGTACAGAAGTCGGCCATATTGTACACTCGTGTATTGGTATTGTTGCATACGTTATTGTTTAAGGAAAAATACTGAGAATGGAATTTATCACTGAAACTGTTATGCGGAAAAGAAACACTACAGAATTTTACTGAAAAGCTAATACACTGAATTATACGTCTGGTCAAGCCTGCTAATGCGAAGATGCTGCGTCTTACCTTATTTTGCTGGAAGCTTCTTTGCGTCTTCCCGCAAAATTTTATAATTGGCAAATATCTACTGATTTTTTTTAATTTCTCATATAGTCAAGTCCAGGACCAGAAGGTTGATTTTTCACATGAAACAAAGAGAACAATGTAACAAATGACAAAATAACAAGTCCAACACGCAGTCGCCAATATAAAATAAATAAAATAAAATAAAATAAAATAAAATGAAATATTAATTATTTTTATCTGTCTGATTGGCTCTCCTATGAGTCGTCAGGTTTTGATTATTCGGTATCAGACGCTTGACAATGGCTTTTTCGTAAAGGCAATGTTACTCGTAGTTGACCGTGAAATAAAACTGAAATAATCGGACTTCGTAATTAAATCGTTTCCAAAGACTGCTGCGGTAGGTGCGGACTCATAATCTAAATCTCAATATTACAATAATTTGCCAGCCATGCCAAAACGTCGTACAGAGGTGATTGTCTACTAAACAAAAAATTACACAGTTAGTTAAATCAGATATATTCAATGAATAAGCCTACAGTTCATAATCCTACTTACTTTTATAAATATAAATTCTTTACAGAATCGAGTGCCTAGTATGGTTGCAATTTTCTATATCATGAAATATGGCGGTGTGCCAGACAATAAACTAAAATACGTGCTTCTCGCACCACTTCAACGAGAGCTCTTCCTTTTTTTTTTTTAATCAAACATACGACTAACGAAAATGTACTTTTGTTTTATCAGCGACACAGCGCTGCAGTTGTGTGCCATAGGCTTTATTTATTTGTCACTGATTATTTATTTAATTAATATCTCGCGTTTCCGAGGAAACTCACGCTCGGCATGCAAATGTGCCTTTATACATAGTGCTCAGAGCCATTTGAACCAATCCACCCCATTCCAGTAACTTGCCCCTAAGCAAATGAGGAATTTCTCTCTCACATCCTGTAGATAGTGCAGAAGGAGCTCCTACGGTGTTTTGACTGTCGCTGAAACGGGCATGCGACAAAATGCTGTAGATTAGATGACTAGATCGGGTTACTAATGAAGAGGTACTGAGGCGAAAAGAAATTTTTGGTACTCCTTGTGCAAGAGAAGGGATTGGGTGAAAGAATGTATCCTGGGGCATCAAGTATTTATCGATTTGGTAGTGAAAGGAAGAACAGGAGGAAAAAACTGTAGAGGGAGACCAAGGCTTTACTGCAATAAGCGCGTTCACATGAATGGTTGCAGTAATTATGCAGAGATGTTAACACTTGCACAGGACAGACTAGCGTAGGGAGCTGCATCAAATTCAAACCAATATTCAGATTGAAGGCAACAACAATATACGCATTGAGATGTGGTCATCAAATTGTATAGTTGTTACGAGTTTAAGCTGGTACAGAAAGGTATGGGCTGTTTATATAAATAAAAAACTAAACACTCGTTTCTAACCATTAGTACTCAATTTGGAACTGTCGGCCGTAAAAATCTGGGACACCCAGCGTAGGACGTCGGCTGCTCTTCAGTAGTGGGGAGGTTTACGAGTGACGTATGTACGTCATGGAGATCATCTAATTCCCACAGATTAGTAGCCTTTCAGATGTTATCTGGTCTGCATGGGAAAATTCGCAAGTGAATGTCACAACATGAATCTCGATGGCAAAATACAAATGTCACACACAGTTGGCGCAGAGTAAAGAGCACAGTAATTATAAAGATCTCGGTGGGGAGATTATTCCGCAAAAAGAAAACCAGATGTACGGGAACAAATCAGAAAGTCCTTGCCCCTATTTTTTTAGCCGGTTGACGGCTGTAAATGCAAAATCAACATGTCCATTTCCAGCGTTGGACATTTTTTGTTTTGTGCCAGCCTTATCTGCCGGCAGCTCCACCGCATAGCGCTGCTGGCAGTTGTTAAAGATGGCGGTTGTGTTTCACACGTCCACGGCGTTAGAGCAACGAAATGTGATTCGTTTTTTGTGGAACAAGGGACGAAGGTCCATCGAGATCTACGGGGAAAGGCAGCCCACATATGGGGAAAACGGTCTCGCTTAGAGAACTGTGAGGTGATGGTGATGTGAGTTCGACAAAGGCCGTGAAGCCTTACATGACAATGAGCGGTCGGGGAAGCCGCGTTCGTCGCTGACTGCTCCCGCGTGGATGCAATGGTGAAGCAGATCGGCGTATACACATCAGGGCCGTTTCTCGGGAGCTTGGCATATTTGATGGAAGTGCTTCAACGTCGTTCACGGGTCTTTAGGGAACCGGAAGGGTTCATGTCAGTGGGTGCCTAAACAGTTAGATGACATGACGAAAGACAACCGAATGATGTCTTCACTGAATCATCTCGAACAGTGCTCCAAGTAGGTGATGGTTTCGTGGAATCCTTTGCTATTGGCGATGGAACTTGGATACTGCATTTCACGTCCGAATACGAGCAGCAGAGCATGGTGTGGAAATATCTGGGTTCGACTGCGAAAAAACAAAAAAAAAAAAAGCACCGTTCAGCGCCATCTGTTGGGAAAGTGATGTTAACGGCCTTCTGGGATAGTCGTGGACCGCTCCTGCTGAATTTCATGCCACAAGGTACAACCATCAATGCTGACAGTTATTGTTCCACACTGTGACGTCTGAGGTCTGCCATCAGCCGTAGGCGACGAGGGACTCTCGATGTAGACAACGTGATTCTGCTCCACGACAATGTGAGATCACATGCGGCGATCAGAACTAGCGGAGAGCTCCGGGCATTTCACTGGGAGATTCTGGACTACCCACCATACAGTCCACATCTCGCCCCTAGTGATTACCACGTTTTCGGATCGCTGAAGAAGTTCCTGGTGGGACAGCAGTTCACAAGTAACGGTGAAGCCAAGACGGCAGTCCGATTGTGGTTCCTTAGCAAGTCGGGCGAATTCTACGCAGGGCATCTCCAATTTAGAGCTGCGGTTGGACAAATGTGTGAACTGCTGTGGGAACTATACAGAAATATAGTGTAAGGTACGTAGAATAGGATGTATATTTGTCATTACCTCACTTTGGCTAATAAAAAATAGGGGCAAAGACTTTCTGATTTGCCCTCGTTTATTACAGGCGCGTTACACAAAACTGATGAAAATGTAGTAGTGCAGTTTGCAACTGGACGTGCGACTGGTGTAAACAAGGTGTCATTCGATATATCAAGAGGAAACCCATCGACTGACATAGCTGTATGGATAAAAATTGTCGCAGCCATTAATAAACATGTCAAAAAATATTAAGCGCCTATGAATATCTGCGACGCTCTGGTTTTCCACCAAAAGAAGCTCAGTGGCAGCTCTCTGCCTGTCACGCACTCCATTGCAGAGGCAATTTTGAAGGCTATTTATATCCCTGCCATCCATCGGAACTTACGAAACTATAGAGACTGAAATACTCTACGATGTCCTGCAACAAATTCCGCATTTTTCAACCGAAATCGGCCGAGAAAACAATGAGCTGCGTTACTTACTGAACGTCCCTCTTACTTCTGCACAATATTTAAGTTCAGTCAAATATTATGGATTCTTGTGTTATGAGGTAGCACTTTAATAATCAGCGCTGTGGGCATGTAACGCTATCACGTGATCTCAAATGAACCGTCGTAGTAAAGAATCAACATGTTGTTGTAACGTGAATAATAGCTTTCGCCCGATAGACAGTAGAAGAACATGTCATAGAGCGTTTTGGTCACTTCGATTGAGCCGTGTGGCACCGTGATAATGTACTGGGCTCGTATTTGGAGGACGGCCTTACGAAACCCCATCTGTCCACAAGCATTTTCATTAGCCTGGTTTCCAAAATTCGTTTGGAAAGGACACAACACATTACCTTCCCCATCCTCCCAATTTGAGCTTTTTGTCCATCTCCAGTGGCCTCGTCGTCTAAGGGACGATAATCCCAAATACTTCGTAAATATAAATATTTGCGAAACATTACTTTGTAGCATACTCTAGTATTCAGGCTTCTCTTCAATTGGGGCATCCAGAAGTTACAAATTTTTGTTTGTAGCATGACGTCTGCAGCAACATACATCATCCAGTGTATGCCCCGACATCTCTAAGTAATGTGGTCTCTTATCACCAGATCTCAGGAGAGGCGTACCTGGCAGTATAAAAGGAGGCTCAGGAAAGCAGTGACTCTGAAGGTGTACAAGTGGCTGCAGGGGACTTAAATAACAAATCTATTAAGGACACTTGAACCCTTCACAAGATGCACAAATCGATTGTTGGTGATGTGACTGTGAAGTGGAAACGTTAAAGAATAACCACAGCTTAAACCAAGACCAGGCACACATCGTGTCCTGACTGACAGAATCGTTGAGCAATTGCGGAGGGTAGTTGTAAACAGTCGCATGAAATCGGCGAAAGGAATCGCTTGTGAGTTCCAAAGTGCTATCAGCAGGCCAGCTAGCACAATTATTGTTTGTAGGGAGTTGAAATTAAATGTGTGAGTAGGGCCTCCCGTCGGGTAGGCCGTTCGCCGGGTGCACGTCTTCCGATTTGACGCCACTTCGGTGACTTGCGCGTCGATGGGGATGAAATAATGATGATTACGACAACACAACACCCACTCCCTGAGCGGAGAAAATCTCCGACCCAGCCGGGAATCGAACCCATGCCTTTTAGGATTGACATTCTGTCTCGCTGACCACTCAGCTATCAGGTGCGGACCGTAGGGAGTTGAAAAGCATGAGGACAAGAGTCGAGCACCTCATTATAAACCACACGTTTTTGTAGTCATTGTTAAGCGACGCTTTAGGTGGTGTAAAAAAGCGACGCCACTGGACAATGGATGACTGGGAACGAGCGAATTTGAGTGATGAAGGGTTTGGGTTTGGCGAACGCCTAGAGACCGTTACGTGCCGTCACGTGTAGTGCCAACAGTGGGGTGTGGAGGAGGTGGTGTTACGTTATTGGGATGATAGGACCGTTGCTCTTTTCTATGTACGTAAATGACCTGGCAGACAGGATTGGCAGCAGTCTGTGGTTGTTTGCTGGTGATACTGTGGTGTATGATAAGGTATCGACGTTGAGTGACTATAGGTCGATACAACATGTCGTAGACAAAATTTCTAGTTGGTGTGCTGAATGGCAGCTGGCTCTTAATGTAGAAAAATGTAAGGTAATGCGGATGGTCGGGTATAACATCAGCAGTGTTCTGCTTGACACAGTAACGTCGGTTAAATACCTGAACGTAGCGTTGCGAAGCGGTATGAAATGGAGTGAGCATGTGAGGAATGTGGTAGCGTAGGCGAATAGTCGACTTTGGTTTATTGGGAGAATTTTAGGGAAGTGTAGTTCATCTGTCAAGGAGAGACTGCATGTAGGACGCTAGTGCGACCTGTTCTTGAGTACTGCTCGAGTGTTTGGGGTCTACACCAGTTGGAATTGAAAGAAGACTTCGAAGCAACTGAGAGGCGAGGTGCTATATGCAAGTGTTGCGGATATACTTCGGGAAGGAAGACATTTATTTCGAAGAACACTACTGAGGAAGTTCAGAGAACCGCTATTTGAAGCTGACTGCGGGACGATCCTACTGCCGCCAACATACATTTCACGTAAGGGACCACGAGAATAAGGAACGAGAAATTAGGGCTCATAAGGAGGCATATAGCAGTCGTTTTTCCCTCGCTCTGTCTGCGAGTGGAGCAGGAAAGGACTCTCTGGTTGTGGTTCAAATGGTTCAAATGGCTCTGAGCACTACGGGACTTAAATTCTGAGGTCATCAGTCCCCTAGAACTTACAACTACTTAAACCTAACTAACCTAAGGACATCACACACATCCATGCCCGAGGCAGGATTCGAATCTGCGACCGTAGCGGTCGCGCGGTTCCAGACTGTAGCACCTAGAACCGCTCGGCCACTCCGGCCGGCTCTCTGGTTGTGGTGCAGGATACGATCCGCCACGCACAGTACGGTGATTTTCGGAGTATGTATGTAGATGTAGATTTTTCGTGGTTCGACTGTAGTACTTTTATTGTGCGTAAGAAAACATTAGATATGGAAGCATATGAACATATTTTGCATCCTAGTTTACTGCGTACAGTAGAGGAATAGTTCTGAGACAATGACTGTACCAGCATAACAGTGCAGCCTGTCGTAAAGCAGCATCTGTGAGAGAATGGCTTGCGGACAGTAACAATGCCGAAACCGATACCCTACTTAGAATCGAGGCATGGACCCAATGGAACACCTTTGATACGAATTAGAATGCCGACTTCATACCAAACGCCAACGTCCAACATCAGTGCCTGTTCAGGTTTCGATTCAAGAGAAAGAATGGGCTGCCTTCGTCTCACTACAGCCATTCAGACACCACACTGAATGTGATCCCAGCAGAGTCCAAACCGAGATATGGAAAAATGACAGACACTTCCCATGTTAATGACCCCTTACAGGTATGTGGCTACATTTGATCAGGTACTGTTGTTCATATTCACCTGGCAGCTTCGAGTTTCCTTATCTATCGGTAGAAGAATTAATCGCTAGCCCCTATAAATACTGAGTGCCACCACAAATCCGCCAGCGGCCATTATGTCCCGGTGGCTCCAGTGTTTAGGTGTCTTTACATTAATAAAATCTTGTCACTGTGATCTTTATAATAACTTTGTTCTTTATCATGCATCACGTGTGAATGATTGCTATACTAATGAGTTTTCTATTATGTCGACCGTTTGGTTATTTCCCACTCCACCGGACTACGTTCGAAAGGCCACGAGTCTATGGCAAGTACACGACCACTGTGGCGTACATACCTTACTCGACAGTCTCTCCATTGCTCCTCGAAAAGAATAGAGCCAGTTATGCCTTAACTTACTCCCCTCACTATTAAACTTAGTCTCGAGACAATTTTGGTGGCGAATTGAAACGTCAGCTCCCTCAGTTGCGAGACTGTTTTGGAAAGTCTGATAAATCTCAGAGGAAAACATGGCGGGTGAATTCATCTTGCACGTCATTGTCCAGAGCTGTGCCTGTTGTGAAATCCGTGTACGTGTAATCAGCGAAGAAAGAAAAGTGATGCATGGTTGGCTGAATCGTTACACAGGTGTAGCAGATTTCACTGCTGCGGCTATATCTTGTGCATTCCACCTTCTAGGAGAACGCTAACTCAATTCCCGTCGGATTTTAAGCCTTAAATAGATGATGGTTATTAAAATAAGGAACTATATAAGGCAGTGGAGAACTCGACACCCGTAAGGACATCTATATCTGCATCTACATCACTACTTTGCAATTCACACTGCAGTGTCGGCAGAGGGTCTATGGAATCTCTTCCACTCTATTTCTTTACCGCTGCACACTCGAACAGCACGCGGGAAGAACGAACACTTAAACAATTAGATATATCGTATATGCACTGCCGAAACCTCCATGAAATACTACAGTCCCCAATAAATGGCTCTACTAGCAAACTGGAAACTTCCTCGCTCGGTATAATAGTTAATATCATTACTAACCTCCAAATAATAAACAGAATGCACGTAGATCCTGAAATATCTTGGATATCGGTCTTAAATTCCGATAATTTTGTTACGAAATATTGCAGTCTCGCCTATTAAGGTTGCGTTCGAATTACCCGAACTGATGTTTGTAGACTGTATTTTAATGCAGTAGGTATTCGATGTTCCACAACCAAAAAAAGACAGTGAAATGTCATATGGCATAATACTACCTGTTTCCACTGCATTGCTTTTGGCGAATTTTCTTTAAATTGTCGAGGTCTCCCCGTTATGAAGATCTCCCTGAACGAGTCTATGTAGTAATGCATACACTGAAACTGACGGTCGTCTTTTAGAGCAGCTGCTATGTGCATAAGTTGTTACTGGAATATGTAAGTTGTCTATACTACAATTTCCGATATTTAGTTTCTTATCCCAAAGTACCTAGCTTAGGATAATGTACCAGGTATTAATGTTTGACTAAAAGCTTTGGGTCAAACTGTGTGCAAGAGTGGTTAATACACGGACAACGAAATAATTCAGGTATTGTGGTGTCTCCCTGGAGTAACGAATTGTTGACGAGATCCAATGGGCTGTCACAAACTCCTTAACTCAGAAAAGGTCGACAGACGAATTCTTCGCTCTTTAGAGAACGAGGAATGTGTGAGAGAGTTTTCCTCTCGTTTTTACCCTTTATTTGAGTCACCCCACCTCACCTCAACGAACCTAAGTATAGTACGAACAAACACCTTCGGCTAAAATAGCGTCGGCTATGATCCTATCCAAAAAACTAGCCAAAACACCAAAGAAAGGCAAGTATTCACACAGAACAGAATCTCTATATGACAAAGTGGTGAAATGGACAGATTGTACTTACAGAGTGGTGTTTCGTACTAAGCTTACATATTATCATTACCTAAAAACTGTCTAAACACGTTTGTATAAAAATCCTACATCAAGATCGCAAATTTTCTTTTTTGATTACGGTTTCGGCTCATTGACTATCCCTCCTCGGATCTAAATGACAGAAAATTACATGTAACAAGTGAACAATAAAAAATTCATTCAATATTTGAATTTCCATTGTGCAACAAATGGCTCTGAGCACTATGGGACTTAACATCTGAGGTCATCAGTCCCCTAGAACTTAGAGCTAATTAAACCTAACTAACCTAAGGACATCACACACATCCATGCCCGAGGCAGGATTCGAACCTGCGACGGTAGCGGTCGCTCGGTTCCAGACTGTAGCGCCTAGAACCGCACGGCCACTCCGGCCGGCCCATTGTGCAACACATACCAACCTAAAATGTTATTCGGTGTGTGACACTCATTACACACCGTCATATTCTCAGAGTGAAGGTGTCCTATCATATTCACAGAGTTAAGGTGTCCTAGATAAATAAAAAATCATACAAGCGTAACGGGAGAAATATTAAAACGTGTCACAATAAAAACATCCAAAAACGTATGACGGGAGCCGGCCGCTGTGGCCGAGCGGTTCTAGGCGCTTCAGTCCGGAACCGCGTGACTGCGACGGTCGCAGGTTCGAATCCTGCCTCGGGCATGGACGTGTGTGATGTCCTTAGCTTAGTTAGGTTTAAGTAGTTCTAAGTTCTATGGGACTGTTGACCTCAGCTGTCAAGTCCAATAGTGCTCAGAGCCATTTGAACCATTTTTTTATGACGGGAAATACCTTACAAAAATGAAAAATTGTAGTTGGTGATGTAAATTTAGAACGTTCATCTTTAATATTGTTACAGTGCCCATATTGCGACAAATGTGTGCAAACGGTCGGCAGCAATGATAGTTGCATTGCCCATGAGTGGATGTAAAGAAGATATCACTTCTCATATTCATAACAGGATAAGGAAGTGTCTGGGTGACAGCTGTCAACCAGCCGGCTGAAGTGTAGCGTCATGGCTACACGAAAACTATGGGTGGCTTATCTGTAAGAATATGACGATGTTTAATGATTTTCACACAGTGAACAACATTTTAGATAGGTATGTACTGCATAATGGAAATCCAAATATTGTATGCATTTTATTGTTCACTTTTTATATGTAGTTTTCAGTATTTTAGATCTTAGGATGGCTCGTCACTGAGCCCAAACCGATAATCAATAAAGAAAATTTGCGAGCTTCGCGCAGGATTTTCATCCACACATGTTTTGAGCCAACACATCGCGTTCTGCCCACTGATAATCTCAAAGAATAGTATAAAAACTATATTTTGAATAAAATTACTCGCAAATGAAGTTTGTTATCATATGCTATTAACTCCCACCTCCATCACAGATCTTTAAAGAATCTAACTTCCATGTAAAAAACAGCTTCAAACGCCTGGATAGTTTACAAATAAGTTAACGTGCAATTCATTCTCCGTTTTAAGGATAGATAACAGTTCACGGCGTCATACCTCCTGAAACATTTGTCGTGCAATGATGTAAATGTGTGGCTACATTCAGCAGTATATGGAGATATTACCTGCAAAATTTGCTGCGAATGCAGTTAATAGTAAAGAAGTAATAGATAAAAACGTCATGCCGGTTGCAAAAGTGCTGAAGTTTTGCCGCAAGAACAGCGAAAATTCGGTAAGCAATAAAATTGTTTCTTCTCAGAGTTTCTCTGTTGGTGGGGAGTAGGGGGCTAGAAAAGGTCAGAAATTACGTGTAAAGTTTGTTCGAAGTCGCCGAGAGCTCTCATTCTCAAATACTGGATTAATATAATCCAGGTAATTTGCACGCCGAGAATTACAAAGTTAATATTCATACAAGCATCGACGTAAAACACAATATCGTAAACTTTGACGCCCGATGGATGAATGTGTGACGTTCCAGCCCAATTTCACGGCACAGCTAGCAGAGGTAGTAAACAGGGAACGTGTCGATACCAGTGCATAAAGTCTTCGCTAATTTCATTCTGTGTACGCAGCTGGACAGCAACTATGCCTCGCAGACACGAGGGTGGACAATATACGCAGATGTCAGCCTCAGAGACGTTTGTCTCAAAGAAGTCATGTGGAGAATCATTCGACATTTGAACAGGAGCAGTGCCACTGCTCGACGATGTTGGCAGGAATGGGCGAACCCTGCCGAACGCAGTATCAAGAAGGAACCGGTCGGCCTAGAGAGAAGACAGAACTTGAGGACAGAGCAATTGTCAGAGAGGCACTCAGAGCCCCAGATTCATCATTACCATCAACCCTACGTGCAATTGGTGCTTCAGTAACCGCAAGGACCCCTAATAGGCGGCTCAGAGAAGAGGGACTGAGCTCACGGCGCCGCTAGGGGCCGAGTGCCATTGACCTCTGTGTACCAACAAGTCTGTTTGCGGTAATGCCGGGCACATTCAGCCTGGAATCTCAATTGACTGGTGTAGAATTGTCTTCATTGATGAGTTCTGCTTCGAATTGAGTCCCGATGATCAGCGAAGACGTGTCTGGAAACGCCGCGGACGGCGGAGTGATACCAACCTGACTGTTACCCGCCATATGGCCCGACAACCCGATGTGATGGTCTGGAGTTCCGTTTCATTTCACAGCGGAACTTCTTTGGTTATTATCCGCGGCACCGTTACACCACAGCGATACATCGACGATAATCTACTCCCCGTTTTGGTGCCCTTCATGACAAGCCTTCCTGGGTTTACATTTCAACAAGATAATGTCCGACCGCACACGGCGAGGGTTTCTACTGTTCGTGCTTGCCAGACCCTACCTTGGCAAGCAAGGGCGCCGGCTATGTCCTCAATTGAGAACGTTTATAACATTATGGGCAGGACCGTCCTACGAGCTCAGGATTTTGACCATCTAACGCATCAGTTGGACACATGTTTGCACAACGGCGCTGAGGAGAACATCCAACAACTCTACTAATCAATGTCAAGCCAAATAACTGCATGCTTAAGGGTCAAAGGTGGACGGAAGTGTTACTGACTTGCTCAGTCTGTGAAGCTCTTTGTCTTGGAAAAATCATTCAATTTTACTGAAATTGTGATCATTTGTTTGTCTGTACATGTATATCACATCTACCCATTTCCGTCCCATTCGTATAATTCCTTCGTGGTGCATCGATTTTTTTTTTTTTTTTTTGTCCCACATTATACGTTGCCTCAAGATATGAAACCAGTTTTAACATTAAAATTTGTTTTATTGCGTTACACTTTTAACTTAAGCTATACTTCTTAATGGGTAAATTTTGACGGCAAATTTTTAAATTCGGCCAATAACTATATGAAAAACTGAAAAACGATTTGTGCTGCCCCTGAAAGTCAGGAGTTAGGCAAGCTGCAACAGCCATCAGGTGTTTGGGTGAACATTTTAGTCGTTTAGTAATATTGATTTTCTCTTCTTTAAACACTCTTTCATCATTCTGTCAGTTGGTAATTTAAGAAAAAAATTACCTTTTCTTAAAAAAAACCTCGTAATAAAATGTAATGGCACACACTAGCTTAAAACTGCTCCTCCCCCCCCCCCCCAACAATATGCCTCAGACACGTGTTGCGGGGAGTGGGCGAGTGAATATCGCAACTCTGCTGCTGGTCGCGGAGTTCGGGTTCTAATGGTAAGGACAGCTTTCCGCAAGTTGAATATTTCGGATACTGAGCAGGTAAGGATTATTGAGTTAATATGAGGCGAACTAACACACAGAAACTGGACGGAAATGAAAATGATACGACAGTGCACAAAGGTTCCTATCGTTTGTTCGTTTCTCGAGGCATCCACCACACCATCTTTCAGCTTTTGTTCCTATCCTCAGCTTTATGTTTCAGGAACGCTCTGCAATAGGTCTACGCATTTCGGCACATTTTTGAAACGTCTTCTACTGCTGTATCAAATGCCAGAAAGAAGCAGTAATGATCATTGTCATAATGCGAGGAACATGTTTCTTGCAACTTTTACGTGTTTTCAAACCTCATTTTACGTTCTTGGATACTATTGTAGAGTAAATATACCCCATTAAAATTAAACAAAGCAAGTGCCTGTCAAAATGAAACTGCTGAATGGATGAAGAATATATTCATAGTTTTTTTATCATCTTTTCACTCTAGCTGAACTTTATTCTAATAATATTAGCCCTTTCTGCACGTTAGCATGAAATCAAAAATATTCTCGCTTGTAATAACGCTCAAAATTATATCGTCTCTGGCTCCTGCTGGCCAAACACGATCCTGTCTGGCCGCGTTACTGAGAACAAAGCCCAGGTCATCAGGCCGTAATACGCGTCTTGGAGAAATGCACGTCGCATGGTAATTACGCCGTACGCACCTACTTAATTCAGCGAAGTTAATGTGCAATTAAGGGTGAAACAGACGATGTAATGGAACGTTGCCGGCGAGATCATAAACGACCGCGGGGGCCTGCCTTCTGTATTGAAGTTATTAATTATTTTTCCAGCCGTTTCCTGCTCGTTACGGCAGCGACCAAGTCTGGGGCTGACGTTTCAGTAAAACCAGAGGCGTGGTGAATATTTCTCGCTCCGCTCCAAGCCTTTAATTAAAAGCCTGTGAGATAACAAGTCACACGAAAATTACAGTTTCCAATATTTATATATATATGCTAGTATTTATTGTTCAAAGGGCCACGCTTGTGTTCCTTTTTCCAGAAGATTAAAAAGAGCGTCTATGTCCAGGTATACGCTAGATGAAAGTTTTTTTTTTCAATTTCATGAAAACGTTAAACTCATTTACGGTGAATTTTTATTTACGTAGGTAGCTCGTGGAAGGAAAGGAGAGATTGTAAGTTAAATTTATTTTCTTAATTTAGCACATCGTTAACACTGGTATCTGTATAATGTGTTTTCCACGAAAACAAGATAACTTCAAATAAAAATTGCATATGTAATAAAGAAAAGCATATTTGTTTACGATAACTGTAAATAATTCGGGAATGAAAACAATGCCCCATCACGGCAAACTCTTTGATACAGTCGCTTCTCCGAAGTGGAGTGACAGCTTTTCCATTAACCGCTTGTTCCTGTCCACTTCAGACAGAACGGATTAAAAGTTTAATTTTCTTAAAAGACATGATAGAAGAAATGACAGACTGCCAACAATCTTAATTTAATAGTGTGGCGAATACACAATATAGAGGGTGAGAACTAAGAATGAAATTAATTTCTGCCCTTTCTGTTGATGAGGAGCTGACATTTCATACACCCTGGTCTTGTGACTTAGTTGTTGTTTTCTATGAACGTATACCAAGTCAAAGTTTCAGCATTCCCGCGTCTCGCTGAGAAGCGCTTTAGTTGCTATATGTGGCGGAAAAATGCATGAATACGCTTGTCTTTGTTGGTAAAATTAAAGTAACGTGGTAGCCCGAAACTTATTTCCGAGTGCATTTCCACTCTGGGATGGCCTGAAGCCTTCCTGGTTGTTGGTGATCAGAGTATTTTGGATTTTCGTTTAGGGTAGCTGGTATCAGGTATTTGTTAAGTAATCAGTAACGATAGGTTTGTTAGGACCAAATTACCGGTTATTTTATATTTATAAGTCGTGCTGCTTGAAACTCTGGTGGAACAGAGGAACTTATGAAATCTTCCTGCGTTATCAATGGAGCAGCAGCATCGTCTCGATACAATATTGCAACGTGTTCGTCACCTTCCGGTGCATTGTTGAAACAGTGATGTTCTCAAGCAGACTTTGTCTTTCATAATTTCTCTGGCGGTGGCGTGGGGAGGGGGAAGACGCTAGAAAAGGTTTGAATTATGTGTAAAGTTTGTTCGATGTCACTGAGAGTTCTCATTCTGAAATACTGACTGAATATAGTCTGGGTAATTTGCATGCTGTGACTTACACTCCCAAGAAACACACACACATACTGTGGTGTCACCGCCAGACACCACACTTGCTAGGTGGTAGTCTTTAAATCAGCCGCGGTCCGTTAGTATACGTCGGACCCGCGTGTCGCCACTATCAGTGATTGCAGACCGAGCGCCGCCACACGGCAGGTGTAGTCTAGAGAGACTCCCTAGCACTCGCTCCAGTTGTACAGCCGACTTTGCTAGCGATGGTTCACTGACTACAGACGCTCTCATTTGCAGAGACGACAGTGTTGCATAGCCTTCAGCTACGTCATTTGCTACGACCTAGCAAGGCGCCATATTCAGTTACTATTGATATTGTGAATCATGTACCGTCAAGAGCGACGTTCATCATTAATGGATTAAAGTTAAGTATCAAACTACTAACGTCCGCTTTCTGAATTATAATTCCTTGTCATGTTCCAGACCTCACGTCAGTATAGTTCTTCCCTCCTCACGCCAGCCTGCGTGAGCTAAAACGCGTGCATTTCGGCCTCCTCTAGTAACGCGGTGTTGGCTCTTCAGCCAACACAACACATACATACATGAAAACCGACACACCACGCAGGAGTTATGAAAACTGGTCAAATGTTGATATTCATACAAGTGTCGACAGAAAATACAATACCCTAAGCTCTGGTAGCCGATACCTGCCAGGATAGTCGAGAGCGCTAACGCGCTGCTTCGTGGACTCGGATAGGCGCGCCGGCCCCGGATCGATTCCGCCCGGCGGATTAACGACGAGGGCCGGCGTGCCGGCCAGCCTGGATATGGTTTTTAGGCGGTTTTCCACATCCTGCTAGGTGAATACCGGACTGGTCCCCACGTTCCGCCTCAGTTACACGCGTCGCTGACATTTGAAACACGTCCGCACTATTTCACGCTTGACACTAGACGCAGACAGTTGGGGTACACTGATTCCATCCTGGGGGGTATGGGGTGGCGGCAGGAAGGGCATCCGGCCATCCCGAAATCTAACCTTGCCAAATCCGTTGTAACCACGCCGACCCTGCGATCGCTGCGGGACTATGGCGTAAGCGAAAGAAAGAAACTCTGGCAGCCGATGGAAGATTGTGTGACGCTGCAACCCAGTTTCACTGCACAGCTGGCAAGGATAGTAAACAGCGAACATGTCGATAACAGGACATAAAGTCTTTGTGAATTTCACTCTGTGCACGCAGCTGGAAACCAAGTACGCCTCGGAGACACGAGGGTGGACAATATACGTAGATGTCAGCCTCTGAGAGACGTTTGACTCAAAGAAGTCAGTTGAAGTAATCGGAGAATCACCCCACATTTGAATAGAAGCAGTACCACTATTCGATGATGTTGGCAGGAATGGGTGAATCACAGCCGAAAGCAGCGTCGAGAAGGAAGCAGTCGACCTAGAGAGAAGACAGAACGTGAGGACAGAGCGTCAGAGAGGCACTCAGAGCCCCAGATTCATCATAACCATCAATCCGATGTGCAACTGGTGCCGAGTACCAAACAGTCCGTTTACAGTGATGACCGGCACATTCAACATGGAATCTCTTTGACTGGAGTAGAATTGTCTTCAGTCATGAGTTCTACTTCGAAGTGGTTCCCGATGCCCATCGAAGACGTGTGTGGAAACGCCGCGGACGGCGGTGTGATACCAACCTGACTATTGCCCGCTATATGGCCCGGCAAGCTGGAGTGATGGTCTGGAGTGGCGCTTCATTTCATAGCGGAACTGCTTTGGTTGTTAACCGCGGCACGCTTACAGCCGCTGGGCGAAGTGGCCGAGCGGTTCTAGGCGCTTCAGTCTGAAACCGGGCGACCACTGCGGTCGCAGGTTCGAATCCTGCATCGGGCATGGATGTGTGTGATGTCCTTAGGTTAGTTAGGTTTAAGTGGTTCAAAGTTCTAGGGGACTGATGACCTCCGATGTTAAGTGCCATGGTGCTCAGAGCCATTTGAACACTTACAACCCAGCACCAGCGCTAAGAACATTGCCGTTTCCAGAATGAGATTTTCACTCTGCAGCGAAGTGTGCGCTGATATGAAACTTCCTGGCAGATGAAAACTGTGCGCCGGACCGAGACTCGAACTCGGGACCTTTGCCTTGCGCGGGCAAGGACTCTGACGACAGAGCACTTGCCCGCGAAAGGCAAACGTCCCGAGTTCGAGTCTCAGTCCGGCACACAGTTTTAATCTGCCAGGAAGTTTCAACATTGCTGCTGCTGTGTTTTGTATGAAACACGACGTTTGGTCAGTTTCACAGTTGGTGCAAGACCTGGGTCTTAAACTAAAAGCTGAGAAGTATCACCTCGTCCTCTTATCATCGAAAGTTGATGATCGGATAGTTTAGTTACACAGTTCCTCCAACACTTCTTGTGGTATCCAATTGCCATATAAAAAAACTGTAAGGAATTTCGATGTAATTTTGGATGAGCGTCTTAACTCAGAAGAACAAATTGTCATTGCATGCAGGAGCTATCTCCCTTGCCTAGCCGCGCGGAATGGCCGTACGATTTGAGGCGCGATGTCACGGACTGCGCGGCCTCTCCTGCCGGAGGTGCGAGTCCTCTCTCGGGCATGGGTGTGTGTGCTGTTTTTAGCATAAATTAGTTTAAGTTAGTTTAAGTAACGTGTAAGTCTAGGGATCGATGACCTCAGCAGTTTGGTCCCTTAGGAATTCACACACATTTGAACTTTTTTTCCCTTGCGTACATGCAAACCAAAAGTTTACAAAAAACATTTTCACCTAAAGTAAAACAAAAATTACTCTAGTCTTGAGTGGTTTCAAATGTTCACTACTGTGATGTAGTTCAGCGTGAAGTCTGAGTTACCCATGAAACCTTACGTAACATACTTGTGTAACTGGGTTGGTTGGTCAAGTCAGCTCCTCATACGCTTATTTAGGCTGCATACGACCGGAAAGATGACATGATTTTAATTTGCTCTGTTTTCTTCATCGGTTTCTTAGTCCCTGTGTCTCCAGTGCCTGTCCTCACACATGAAAGTCCCATCCTTATACGATAACAGCAATACCAGATCGCACACGTTGAGCATCTTGGATGTTCCTTTCCCTAGACACTAAATATGTCTCCATCTCCTCCTCTATTTCCGCCATACATCTCTGAAACAAACTACCGTGTAAACTGTCTCTTATCCAAAACCACTTTGTATTCGAGAACAGATCGCAGCTTTATATGTCATCGTCAGCATTGCTTCCCTCTTGTCATATCCCAGCTGTTTTCCTTCTGTCCACCGGTGAAACTGCATATCTGTCAGGTCGTCAACGCTATTCACGTTTTTGTAATCCTTATCAGTTTTTTTACTAATCAGCTGATCTTACCCTACAATTTCTCTCTTTTCCTCTAACCAGTCAACTTTTTCTGTAAATCTGATTCTTTCTTACTCCTGCCATACATTTATGATAATTGCCTTTTCTCACATTCGACATAAATGAAAGTGAAATTGTTTAACATAAGCTAAAAAGACTTACAGTTCTTAAATTCCGCATATTCATTACTATATCTACTGTTTTTATCATTATTGTTGTTATTATTCATTGGTTCACTTATTTACATGGTACTAATATAACGATAACAGTTTTAATAACAAATTATGATCATTTTTCGAAGAATACCACGAACCATACTGCACGTGTTCAGTATAACTGCCTTCTGCAGTTGCCAACAGAGCGAAAGATGCAGTTTTAGATTTAGGTCCTCCACAGTCCGTTTGGGAAAACACCGCTGGTATGATGAGTATATACTTTCGTTTCCACAAAGCGCTTATCTCATCTGCCAGGTCCGTGCGTTAGGCCTTCATCTCACTGCAAGTGGTTTGAAAATCATGGTAACTGGCTACAACGATGTCTCTGAGCACGGTGCACTGCTCAGCTTCAGTTATTATTATTATTATCACTATCAACTCATAGAATATGCATACTGTTATGTCACTAAGGATGCCTAGTTAGAACTAACAAAGAGCCTGATGTCATCTTACCAGGTGAAATAAATGCGTAAATAAATAACAACATACAAAGAAAAGGTCAAAAAAGCTATACAGAAGAACCAACTGTAAGGGAGCAAATGTAGTATACACTACTCTTCTTCTTCTTCTTCTTCTTCTTCTTCTACCAAAAAGGCTAAGCCTTGTCTCTGCGGCCACAGCTTCTTCTTCATCTCCGTGTATGGAGAACATCCCATCTCTCTGATCGTAGTTTTTAAATAGGACGTTCTCGATTGTCCCTGGTTTTCTTCCCCATGATCTTGCCTTCTGAAATGTTTTGTAAAAGATTATCATTTCTAATTAAGTGACCAATGACTTTTTCTTTGCTTTGGTCTATAACTTTCAGTAGATCTTTCTCCTCTTCTGTTTCCTGTAGAACCACCTTATTTGTGTTTTTATTAGTCCAGCTAATCCTTGTAAATCTCCTCCAAGAACTAATTCGAGACGAGCTTTGTCCTGCTTTGCTAATGTCCAGGTTTCACATCCGTAAGTCGGAGGAACCCACACAGGCCTTTACAGATCCTTTCTCAGTGTGGAAAATGATGTGCTTGTTCAGTAGAAATTTTTTTTAATCAGTATTATTCTTCTCTATTGTTTTTCTTCATATAGCTACCGAAATAGGGAAATTCGGTTACTTCCTCGAGTTGCTCACTGCCTACAGTCTTACTTCCACCCCATTTCCTGTCTATAACCGTGATTTTTGTCTTGTTGATATTTATTTTTGGTTTTGCGATCTCTCTATGTAAGACCTTACGCAGTTTATTTACTTCTTTCTCCGAGCCTGCCACTGTTCCAGTGTCACATGCAGATCTCAAGCAATGAATATGCATACCATTAATTCTGATTTTAGTAATCTTTCTTTCATTGTTATTATTGCCTCCTCGTTGAAGATATTAAATAAATAAGGTGATAAATGGCATCCCGGTTTCCTTCTAATTTTTGCTAATTTCTTGCTATCATTAATATTCGGTTCAGCACATTGACTCCTATATACAATCAAAATTATTCGCCTGTCCTACCAGTCACGTCCTACATTTCGCATTGCGTTAATTAATAACTTCCAATCAACCGTCTGAGTCAATAGATGCTACACCCGTTTTTTTCTGTTTACCTCCAGTTTTATTTCCAAAATTTGATGCAGTGGAAAATATTGCTTGCATCGTTCCTTTCCATCATCTGAAGCAAAATTGGTCATTGTGTAGGTTCGAATCTAATTGTTTTTTAATTCTTTACCACTGACAATAAATTTTTGATGTATTTGACAGAAAGGTTAATGTGTTATAATTTGTGCCGTCCTTTACATTTGGCCTCTTGGATCACGTAGTATGTCTACTTTTTGTAGAATCAGGTGGTGTGATACCTTTTTCATAACATTTAGATACCACAATATGATATTATCACCATTATTTTCTAGGAACTCTGCGGAGATGTCATCAATGACCGTTGCTTTGTCTGATTTTAACCTGTTTCTTCCGAGGAACAACAACCTTTTGCTATCGGTGCTGCTCTATTGTTTTCATCAATTAGTTTTTCATTTCTAATCTTCTCTTCTATCCGTCCAGTTTCAGCAGCACTGTACAGGACTTCAGTATACCCTTTACATATGTCATTTACATCTTCTATATCAAACAGCAGCTTCGCATTTTAATCTCTCGCTGTCTTACTCGTCGTTCTCTGCCTGTGCTGCAACAGCTTATTCTTGAAATAATCTTCATCCTGATTCCCAGATTGGAAATAATCTTGAAATGCTTTGCTGATTTTTGCCCGTCAATTTTTTTCGCTAAGCGGCACATTGTTGTCAGATGGTTGTTGATTGCTTTATATTGATCAGTGCTCTTTTCTTTTAGTTTGTTCCTGTTGCCGATAAGATCAAATACTGCTGGTGTCATCTAAGTTTTCGTTGGTTCTATCTTTATTATTCCTAATGCGTCTGCGGGTACACTAGTACCACCGGAACTTTCACAGAAGAATGCAGTTGAGCAAAGTCCAGCCTGTATGTAAACTGCCGGGAAAGAAAGTACACGTGGAAAGACGTCGGTTTCAATATGATGACAGCCTGTGCCACCTGGGAGGGAGCAGATGTAGTGATAATGGTTTCAATCTCGTTCGCCAAAAGGTAGCGCAGTGGCATAGCTAACAGAGGGCCGTCTATGTGTATCCTTTGATAGGGAATGCTCACAGCCAGAAGGCACAGTGTGCTGCATACGTGTGAAGCAGCCAACTATGCCGCGGAGACGCACTCGTGCTCTCTACAGCCAACTGAGCGAGTTTGGAAGGGGTAAAATTGTGGCCTTCTGAGTGGCGCGATGGTCCTTTCGGAGAACTGCCACACGAGTTGGACGCGCTGCGTCAGTTTTATTACGATGCTGGTTTCAGTGGTCACGTGAACATTCTCACACCCGTAGAGGAGGCTCTGGACGCCCATGCTGCACAGACGCCAGCCAGGATCGTCGGCTTGTAAGGGCAGCAGTGGTAGATCGTACGGCTGCGACAGCACAGATAATAATGAAATGATAATTAAATCAAGACCCCAACCTGTCGACAGGTGCTGATGCACATCAACGGGGACAGCTGAAAATGTGTGCCTCGACCGGGACTCGAACCCGGGATCTTCCGCTTACATGGCAGACGCTCTATCCGTCTGAGCCACCGAGGGCACAGATAGTAGTGCGACTGCAGGGATTTATCCTTTGCACGCTCCCTGTGAGACCCACATTCATAACTTAATGTTCACTCACTACATTCGTAGTGCCCCTCCCCATTACACTCATTACTCGCGGCAGACAATTTTACCGAGTCCCGTATGAGTTCGGGCAATGCGTGTGCAACCAGCACAGAAGAAGAAGTTCAGTGACCGGTTAGCCTTAACTATATAAAGATGTTATCTGTTCTTTCGGGCATGACTGAAAGAACAGATACCATCTTCATATACGCATAGGTAAGTGGTCTTGCGAGGCCAGACGTGTCAACGCGAATTATTGCGAACCGGTTATTAGTTGTGGGACTGTGGGCACGCACATCTCTATCCCGTCTTCCACTCACGTCATAGCATCGACGTGCACAGCTCGACTTGTGCCGTCAGAGGATCGCTTGGAAGGTGGAATGGCTCTCCGTGGTCTTCAGCGATGAAAGCAAATTCCACCTGACGCAAGTGACAGTTGTTTGCGCGTACGGCACAGACATGGTGAGCTCTGTCTCGTAGGGTGCATTCGTCCAAGGTAAGCTGGCCCCACCATAGGCCGTATGGACTAGGATGCGATATGCAACAACTGTTGTTCACCTTTGGTGTTTCTGAAGGGTAGGCTAACCAGCGCTCGGAACGTGTACAATGTCGTTGGACTCGTTCCTTTGACTTTCTTGCAGCAGGAAGGCGATGTATCGTTCCAACAGGAAAATACCCGCCCACACACTGCGCGTGAAACTCAACGTGCTCTGCAAGACATGCGGCAACTTCCCTGGCCAGCACGATGACCAGACGCGTTTCCAGTCGGGCGCGAGTGGGATATGATGGGACGAGAAGTGACTTGTGCGAGTCGTCGGCGAACAGTTCTTACAGAACTACGTGAACAAGTCGAGTGGGCGTGGCATAGCGTATACCAGAACAGTATTCGCCATCTGTACTATCGACTGGATGGAGTTAGCTCCTACATTACCATCTATGGAGGCTCCACCACGTAGTAATATGGATGTTTCAGTATGGGTCGATACCTGATACCTCAGAACCGCTTGTACTATTGATCTGTAAATGTAATCATTTCATGTACTCTATATGCACTGTTGAAACAATAAACCGTTTGTGAACTGGAAATCTCTCAAAGAGTGTACTAATTTTTTTTCCGGCGGTGTGTACATAGCCTCATAGAAAAATGAAGCAGCCATAAAGGGAGCGGTATGAAATGAAACTTTACTGGGTGCGCCAGTATATGATGTTATTTCTGTGATTAAAAATTCTACCCGTATTTACAAAGAACTTGTCAATATGAGCCCACTTATCGATATGAGGTTGCACTCTCTCAGGTCTGGATGCGTGCATTTATTGGGTTGGAAGGCTTCTCAAAGAGCCATTATATCCTCTCCTGGGGAAATCTGGCCTACAGGTGTTGTAACTGATGCTTGATATCCTCGGTGCTGGCACTGGGACGGACTTGACGTCCAAGCTGTTTCATGTCCTTTCTGGGACAGATTTGGGATCAACATCACGCAGACATTTCGTAGAGACAAGTGCCATGTGGGGGCGACCACAGTCCTGTTGAAACAGGGACTACGATAGTGTTGCATATGAGGTAACACGTGAGGACGCATGATGACTGTGACGTACCATTGTGCCGTCAGGCATCTCGTAGTCACCACCAACAGGGACCCGGAATCATACTGGACGCCTCCCCACACCGTGCCGCCAGGAGAACACCGCTGTGCCTCTCCAAAACGTAGGACGAATGAGATCTCTCTCCAGGTCGCCGCCATACTCGCCGATGATGGTCATCTGGGGTCGAGCAGAACCGCGATTCATCGTTGAACACAATGCGACGCCATTCCTCAGCAGTCCTTGCTTCCGAACACAGCCGTTTGTGTTGTCGAGTTAAGAACGGCCTGCACATGGGACGGCAATTCTCTAGTCCAGTTGCTCCTAGTTTTCGTCCAATGATGCGGGATGTCATACAATGTTGCAGGTTGGCCATTACTTGTTCTCGAATGACAGTCGTAGATGTGAAGTGGTTACGGTGTATTTGGTGCCCAGGATGGCGACCCTCCTTTGTAGTGCTCAAACACGGTGGACCGGAACCTTGACGACAAGTACCTGTGCACTCACGTTTCCATAAAATCCAATAGTGGGCCACTGTCACATCCTAGTTCCCCTTACCTCTGGATGTTACACGAGTTGACCAGCCGACCAAATGTAGATCCAAGTTGAGGCCCTTTTCTAACTCTGTCAGGTGCTGATAACAATGTCTCAAACGAGTAAGCGGCATCTCCGTGTGCTTCATAGTCCTCACACAGCATCCGATTTAATCACAATGCTATGACAGTGCCGGAGGTACCCTCATATGGCGAGAGGTGGGAACACGTAACACAGCCAGGAACACCGTCGAACATGATCGTTTTGTAGGTTCAGGTGTTATGGTGCGGAGAGGCACAGTGATGTATGGGTGTACTGACATCCAGACTTTTGAAATTATTAGTTAATTTGTTATTATTGTGACACTGCTTTACTTTCCCAGGTGCTTGTATTCGTGAGTTAATTCAGTCCCGACTTCTTTTTTATGGATACCAGAGCGCATCCTCATTGAACAGCGCAGGCGGAGGAATATCATTCTGTTCGTCTCAGTGCGTATTTCTTTCACTTAATGTACTAAACATCATCAGTTCTTTTATGTATGGTCCAAGAATGGCTCTGAGCACTATGGGACTTAACATCTATGGTCATCAGTCCCCTAGAACTTAGAACTACTTAAACCTAACTAACCTAAGGACATCACACAACACCCAGTCATCACGAGGCAGAGAAAATCCCTGACCCGCCGGGAATCGAACCCGGGAACCCGGGCGCGGTGTATGGTCCAAGATTCATGGAGCTATGATACATGGCATTGACACGTCATGCGACAGTTACTTTCAGCCTTACTTTTCGCAGATCCGGTACGTGGAAGGAATAATTATTAGACCGCGTGACAGCTACGATCGCAGGTTCGAATCCTGCCTCCGGCATGGATGTGTGTGATGTCCTTAGGTTAGTTAAAGTAGTTCTAAGTTCTATGGGACTGATGACCTCAGATGTTAAGTCTTATTGTGCTCAGAGCAATTTGAACCATTTTGAATAATTATTAGATAGGTAAACGTATGAAACTTTACTCCTCCCATAGTTGACGTATTTGAACTAACTGTGTACAAACCAATTTGAATCAAACTTCTATCTATTTTAACTGAGCAGCTAGAAACATTCAGATCTTTAGGGGTGGAACACAACTTGCTGTACATAACTGGTTGTGTTCAGGTGGGTGTTCTGCTGGCGGAATATTCAAGCTTCATGTTCAAACGAGTGCACACTTTCCTGAATGTACAAATTAAATCACCCGTGGACTAGGTATAATTCTACTGGTGTCTCAGAACGACAAACTTCCTAGATGTGCCGTTTGAAGACAAGTTGGGTTAGATATTATAATGCGTCCTCTACTGCCATATGAGAGGCAAATCGGAAACTCATAAACGAAGTTCGGTCTGCTACGGTTATTCACGTGGGATAAAATAGCATACACATCCATTCAGTGCGATGAAGTGTTGCTGATGCTCGCCGAATGCGGATGCGAAGCCAATGAAGCAACCAGCCTTTTCCCAAGAGGCACACAAAAAAAGAGGGATAGAGAGAGAGAGAGAGAGAGAGAGAGAGAGAGAGAGAGAGAGAAAGAAACGATGCCCCGCGAAAGTGTTACCACATTGATATTCGCCGGCCGGGATGGCGGAGCGGTTCTAGGCGCTACAGTCTGGAACCGCGCGACCGCTACGGTCGCAGGTTCGAATCCTGCCTCGGGCATGAATGTGTGTGATGTCCTTAGGTTGGTTAGGTTTAAGTAGTTCTAAGTTCTAGGGGACTGATGACCTCAGAAGTTAACTCCCATAGTGCTCAGAGCCATTTGAACCACATTGATATTCATACAGATCGACGAAAAAGAAAATTTTAAACATTTACCGCGGATGTATGTATGTGTGACGCAGCAGCACAACTTAAACGCGCAGCTGGTAAGGGTCGTAAACAGCAGACATGTCGATACCAGAGCATAAAGTCTTCACAAATTTTATTCCGTGTACTCAGCTGGTCAGTAATTATGCCTCTCAGACGCGTGAACAGTATGCACAGAAGTCAGCGTTTGAGAGAGGTTGTAGTTATCGGCGAATCGCTCGACATCTGAATAGGAGCGATGCCACTATTCATCCATGTTCACAGCAAAGGATGAACCATGACCGAACCGAACGCAGCGTCAAGATGGAAACAGTCGACTTAGAGGGAAGATAGAACGTGACGACCCATCTATCATCACAGAGACATTCTTAGCCCCAGGTCCATTTTTATCATAGATCCAACGTGCAACTGGTGCTTCACTGACCATAAGGGCCATTAATAGATGTCTCACACAATGGGGACTGAGTTAACGGTACTTCTTGGGCCGAGTACCATTGACCTCTGTGCACCACCAAGTCCGTTGGCGGTGATACCGGGCACATTCATCTTGGAATCTCATTGATTGGAGTTGAACTGTCTTCGATAACTACTCACACTTTAAACTAAACGTCACGACCAGCGAAGACATGTTTGGAGACGTCCCAGAGAGCGGCGGGATACCAACTTGATAGTCGCTCCCATACAGCTCGATAACCACGATTGATGGCCTGGGATGCCATTTTATTTCATAGCAGGACTCCTTACAACACAGGTCGACTTTATTCTATGCACCGTTTCGTTACCGTTCATGGCATGGGCGTCCATTTCAGCAAGATAAAGCCTGCCCGCGCACAGCGGCAGATTTTACTGCTTGTTTTCGTGCTTGCCTCGGCCGGTAAGGTCTTCGGACCTCCCCCCAATTGTGAACGTTTAGAGTACTATGGGAAGGACCCTTCAACCAGCTCGGGATTTTGACGATGTAATATGACAACTGGACAGAATTTGGCACGCCATCCCTCAGGATGACATTCAACAATCTATCAAACAATGTCAAGCTTAATAACTGCTTGCATGAGGGTCAGAAGTCGACCATTTGCTCAATTTGTGAAGCTCTTTCTTTGGAATAAATCTTCCAATTTTTCTGAAATTCGAATCATTGGTTTGCTTACACACGTACATCACCTGTACCCATTTCCGTCCCATTCGGATAACTCCTTCATGGTGAGTCTTTTTTTTCCAGAATATACTGTGGGCCAAGAGCTCCATTACTCAATACGTTCTTTCGAGTTGAACAACGACTTCTAGGAACAAGTAGTTATAAAAAGATGCTTCAGTAATAGATGAAGACCATCAAAAAGTGGGGATACTGGAGTGTTTGTTTTAGCTTCAGTACGTCACGATTTTCATGTCAGCTTCGGCGAAGGTCCTGCAGTCACTGATATAGCGTTACGTCTGTATGGTGAACAGTACATGGTCACAAGTTTCACGTGTACCACCTGTCTCTGCCACAAAGACTGCATGCCATGAACTCAATAGGAGAGTGACTTTCTATGGACGACTCCTGAATAATTTCGCTCTGGACGCCTTATAAAATGTTGTGCTCTCTGTGGAACTTTCCCAAGTTAAGGTGCAATGAACCGTATTAAAATGCCTTACTAGGACTCAAAAAATCCTTGTGGTTATGTTGATCGTCAAAGGAGATAGTCCATTAATGTCTGACGTGAAATCGTCGGAGATGAAATAATCGGTCCACACTACATGGCAGCTACTCTGACATGTGAGCGGTATCAAGCTTTGTCGTCAATAGTCTAGGTGCTCTCCTTGAAAATGTCGATTTAGGTATTACAGGCCGTATGAAGGTTCAACCCATTCTGCAGGTGATGTTATGGAAAAGCAGAACAATGGATTTCCTGGACGATAGGTCGCATTTGTCCTCAAGAATGACACCCACGGTCACCCCATGTAACACCCGTAGATTTCTTTTTGTAGTGATATCTAAAGTGTTTTGTTTGTGTCTGCGAACCCACAACCTCAGATAACTTCAAACAGCGCATCGAGGAAGCATGTACCTCGTGACATCAGCGATTTTACGGGCTGTTTGCAGGTCGTTTAGAAGGCGCATTGAGCTACGCATTCAGAAAATGGACACTTGCTAAAATACCTCACTTCAATGAACATTCCCCCGCCAGGACACAGACAATTACATAGAGCATGTAGCATCAACTTCTAAAACTTTGAACGTTTTTAGCTCCGTAATAAAAACTGATCTTTTTCTTATAATTTAAAAAGTGTACTCATATTGAGCTCGAAAGGACGATTCTTAGTGATTACTTAGAAGAAGAACTGCCAGCTACACACAAAATCTTTCCATTGAATTTCCAGGCACATAAAACATGAAATGAATGATGCGATGGCACGTCAAAATTAAAATTACTATGTACATCACAATTCGTCAAAACATCGTTCCCACATCATAACATGTTATACCTACCAGCATGCCACAAGACTTCTGCGTCTCAGCGTATCTATCCGTGTAAGAAATTTGTTGTACAGAAAATTATGTATGTCTTCTTCAAACCAACAGTTCAGTTCATGGAATCAATGAGAATAGTGTGCATCAATAAGACTAACGTCCACAAAGTTTTAAAGTCACTTGCTTTGATCCAGAAAGATGTCCATTGTTCAAGAACACAGATTTTCAATAACTTATTACCAGCTGTAAAAGGTTTAACTACTAATAAAGGACAATTCAAGGAAACCTAAGGGATTTATTGGTGATCAGCTCCTTGTGCTCCGTTGCGAAATTCCTTATATTAATTAATATCAAATAACGTTAGTGTTAGATAAAATCGGACGTTACATTCTCACTACAGCAATACGGCCTATGTAAGTTAATAAAATTATCCCAAACATTTTAGTGTAACTATGTTTACAAATTTGTGACAAGTTTGGCTTTAACTTACAACTGAAAATTATTTCAAATTTTCACTTTTTCTGAACACCATTTCACTTAGACTCCGTCAAGAAAAATTAAGCACATCTCTTCTTTGTAAATATCTATTATGTATTTTTGTTTTATGACACATACTACACTCCTGGAAATTGAAATAAGAACACCGTGAATTCATTGTCCCAGGAAGGGGAAACTTTATTGACACATTCCTGGGGTCAGATACATCACATGATCACACTGACAGAACCACAGGCACATAGACACAGGCAACAGAGCATGCACAATGTCGGCACTAGTACAGTGTATATCCACCTTTCGCAGCAATGCAGGCTGCTATTCTCCCATGGAGATGATCGTAGAGATGCTGGATGTAGTCCTGTGGAACGGCTTGCCATGCCATTTCCACCTGGCGCCTCAGTTGGACCAGCGTTCGTGCTGGACGTGCAGACCGCGTGAGACGGCGCTTCATCCAGTCCCAAACATGCTCAATGGGGGACAGATCCGGAGATCTTGCTGGCCAGGGTAGTTGACTTACACCTTCTAGAGCACGTTGGGTGGCACGGGATACATGCGGACGTGCATTGTCCTGTTGGAACAGCAAGTTCCCTTGCCGGTCTAGGAATGGTAGAACGATGGGTTCGATGACGGTTTGGATGTACCGTGCACTATTCAGTGTCCCCTCGACGATCACCAGTGGTGTACGGTCAGTGTAGGAGATCGCTCCCCACACCATGATGCCGGGTGTTGGCCCTGTGTGCCTCGGTCGTATGCAGTCCTGATTGTGGCGCTCACCTGCACGGCGCCAAACACGCATACGACCATCATTGGCACCAAGGCAGAAGCGACTCTCATCGCTGAAGACGACACGTCTCCATTCGTCCCTCCATTCACGCCTGTCGCGACACCACTGGAGGCGGGCTGCACGATGTTGGGGCGTGAGCGGAAGACGGCCTAACGGTGTGCGGGACCGTAGCCCAGCTTCATGGAGACGGTTGCGAATGGTCCTCGCCGATACCCCAGGAGCAACAGTGTCCCTAATTTGCTGGGAAGTGGCGGTGCGGTCCCCTACGGCACTGCGTAGGATCCTACGGTCTTGGCGTGCATCCGTGCGTCGCTGCGGTCCGGTCCCAGGTCGACGGGCACGTGCACCTTCCGCCGACCACTGGCGACAACATCGATGTACTGTGGAGACCTCACGCCCCACGTGTTGAGCAATTCGGCGGTACGTCCACCCGGCCTCCCGCATGCCCACTATACGCCCTCGCTCAAAGTCCGTCAACTGCACATACGGTTCACGTCCACGCTGTCGCGGCATGCTACCAGTGTTAAAGACTGCGATGGAGCTCCGTATGCCACGGCAAACTGGCTGACACTGACGGCGGCGGTGCACAAATGCTGCGCAGCTAGCGCCATTCGACGGCCAACACCGCGGTTCCTGGTGTGTCCGCTGTGCCGTGCGTGTGATCATTGCTTGTACAGCCCTCTCGCAGTGTCCGGAGCAAGTATGGTGGGTCTGACACACCGGTGTCAATGTGTTCTTTTTTCCATTTCCAGGAGTGTATATCCTTGAGTAAATCCTCACTGTGGAACGAATGAAATATGTATGTATTTGTCTATGTAATCGTATTTTATGTATGAAATCCAGAAGGATGCAGGCTGCAATTGTTACTTGGAGATGTAGAGGCTTGCACAGGGTAGAGTAGCATGGAGAGCTGCATCAAATCAGTTGTAAGTAGGCTGTTTAGGTTTTGTTATTGGTAACGCCACCTCTGTGTGAAAATCACTGGCTGTGCTGTGTGAAGTCTGTGGCTAGTTAGTATTGTTGTCTGCCATTGTAGTGTTGGGCAGCGGCAGCTGGATGTGAACAGCGCGTAGCGTTGCGCAGTTGGAGGTGAGCCGCCAGCGGTGGTGGATGTGGGGAGAGAGATGGCGGAGTTTTGTAATTTGTCATGAACTGCTATATATATTATGACTATTAAGGTAAATACATTGTTTGTTCTCTATTAATATCTTTCATTTGCTAACTATCCCTATCAGTAGTTAGTGCCTTCTGTAGATTGAATCTTTTATTTAGCTGGCATTAGTGGCGCTAGCTTTATTGCAGTAGTTCGAGTAACCAAGATTTTTGTGAGGTAAGCGATTTGTGAAATGCATAGGTTAATGTTAGTCAGGGCCATTGTTTTGTAGGGATTTCTGAAAGTCAGATTGCGTTGCGCAAAAAAAAATATTGTGTGTCAGGTTAAGCACAGTCCTGTATAATTTTTCATAGGGGACGTTTCATATGGCGACCCTGCCAGGATTCGAACCTGGAATCTTCTGATACGCATAACTTCAGATGCAACAGTTCGGCGCACAGTTACGATTCAGGGAGAAATTCTCCACCACGTGATGGACAAGGAAGAAATTAAGGAATCTACCGACATGACGACAGACGATATATTCGTAACGACAGAGCTGAATTGCATCAGAACTGCCGGGATTCAAACAGGGCAGGGCCTTCTCGTCAGAGTGAATTTGTAGAAGTTAGGTCTCCTAATTCCAATAACGGCGCGCGCCAACAAAGAGACAGACAATGACTCGCACAGCAGGCAGCCGCGTGCGCCCGCTGGCTCCGAGAAAAATAACATAAGACGCTAGCCTTGAGAAAAATTTTAGCATTCTTTACCGATGTATACAACATGATAATTGCTTTGAAGTTGAAACTCTATGCACTAGGAAGAGCAAAGGTTTGTCTTTGCCATAAAACTTTTCACTTCACATTTCTAGTATGCCTTGTCAGACTTAAGAAACTGTTAACATGCAACAATGTTTGAAGTTAAATATCCAGTCAATAAGAAATTTATGATCTACTTCCAAGAAAACGAGGGCACATAAATAGACATTTCCCTTCACAGGAATTGCATAAATAATTTCTTTACGATTTGGTAACTTATCTGCTAGTGCAAGTTCTCGTGATGCATCACTCTAGTGTTAATATGTGACATAGGTATTAGACATGGCCATTTTTAGTGTAATATTTTTCTGCTTGAGCATTGTCATGTTCAGATTTAATTTATTGCTTTTGCTTCTGCTGTTTGCGAGGCATAGTGCTACTGAATTTTAATTTGTGTTACTCTGCTAAGCCAGTTTTACTACAGATTTATTTTTCTTGTTTGCTGCTCATTGCCTTATATTAGTTGTAATTTATGCTGCTTGCTTTGCCTTTTGTATTTTTTTTGTCATTGCTGTTTGTGTTAATTGTTTTGTACTGCTGCATTGCCTCGTCCCTTAGTTTAGCATCTGAGCTCAGTAGATTTAAGTTAGCTTAAGAGGGGGAGACTATAAGAGAATGAGTTGCGATGAATTGGAAGAAACGCATTGAGAAGATATAAGAAACAGATTTGGCAAAAATGAGTATTGTGCACTGAGAAATGATTATTTTGAAAGAAATATGAATAGAATACAGTAAGCAGGTATAGATAGGTCTTTTTGGGAATAATGATGAATGAAGGGAGATCTCCGAGAAGTAAAGAAAGTTTTGTTTGCAAAATACTGCAGTAAAACTAACCCTGTCCTTTCCTTGTATTATTCCGCTATATGTTTGTGTACCCTTGTGTATTTATGTTCTTCCTGTATTTATATGTGTATCTGATAAGATTTATGTGGTGGTGGTGGTTAGTGTTTAACGTCCCGTCGACAACGAGGTCATTAGAGACGGAGCGCAAGCTCGGGTTAGGGAAGGATTGGGAAGGAAATCGGCCGTACCCTTTTAAAGGAACCATCCCGGCATTTGCCTGAAACGAAGATTTATGTTGTAGAATTTTTCTGGTACTAAGATACATTCACTAATGACGAGGAATACTGTTATCCTCAAATATAATTTGCATTTATAATATGTAATTTTCTTTGTAAAGATGTTTACACATTATTAATTCTGTTCTGTTTCAATTCTCATGTGTGAAATTAATGTTTCGAAAACTATTCTCATTGTTTTATTTATTTACTTATGTCATTATTCCTGTAACACTGATGTATATGTTATTTCTATTCTTTTGTAAAGCTTGTACTGCAAATGTTATCTGTATTATTATATTTTAAAGGTGTATTTTGTACCTTTGTTATTGTATTCTTATGCTATAAAATTGTAATTGACACCAGTTCATCATATTATTAACTTGTAAGTTACATTTCACTGCACACGTTTATGTTGGTCATAGTATATGGACAATATGTGAGAAGTAGGGACTGTTAGTGTTTGCACGTGTGTTAATAAATCAGCAAGGGACTGGATAACAGCATTGCTGGTTCTAAGGACAATTCCAAAAACTTTGTGAGTGCACAAGTGGTGGTTTATGGACTTGCTATGTTATCCGCAAGACTCTTCAATGGTGATTGTGCACCTGCATAGTCACAACAGATGGCTGCTGGTCATCTCTACAAGGACTACAGTGGGTCTGCATCTTTGATGACCGACCAATACCATTATCTCTACAAGGACTACAGTGGGTCTACACCTTTGCTGACTCACCAATACCTTTATCTCTACAAGGACTACAGTGGGTCTGCATCGTTGATGACCCACCAATACCATTATTTCTACAAGGACTACAGTGGGTCTGCACCTCTGGTGGCCCACAAATACCATACTCTCTACCAGGACTACAGTGGGTCTGCTCTGTGATGACCTACCTACTAATATTCTTCAAAACTTCGACTGACTCTGCTGTGGGTTTGCTCTGTTGTGGCCCATTACCTGTGTGCATGTCAAGAGTCAGCACTGTCTTTCCGTTGGAAGGACAACACTACTTCTTCAAGACTGCATGGAAATCCACTACTTCCGTGTGCATTTTCTTTTACTGCTGAGACTTTGTGAAAAAAAACTGTAATTACTACTATGATGAATGATCAGGACTATCTTTATGGACTGTGAGAAAATTTTAGCTTTTGACCAACATTGTATCAATAATTGTGTGCCTTTGATTTCTTTGTTATTGTAATTATGAAAAATTTTATCAAATCATTATTGGCCACTGCCCAAAACAATTTGTAAAATTTTTTGTGGGGAGCATAGGGGCTATGTAAGTAGGCTGTTTAGGTTTTCTAATTGGTAACGCCACCTCTGTATGAAAATCACTGGCTGTGCTGTGTGAAGTCTGTGGCTAGTTAGCATTGTTGTCTGCCATTGTAGTGTTGGGCAGCGGCAGCTGGATGTGAACAGCGCGTAGCGTTGCGCAGTTGGGGGTGAGCCGCCAGCAGTGGTGGATGTGGGGAGAGAGATGGCGGAGTTTTGTAATTTGCCATGAACTGCTATATATATTATGACTATTAAGGTAAATACATTGTTTGTTCTCTATTAATATCTTTCATTTGCTAACTATCCCTATCAGTAGTTAGTGCCTTCTGTAGTTTGCATCTTTTATTTAGCTGGCATTAGTGGCGCTAGCTTTATTGCAGTAGTTCGAGTAACCAAGATTTTTGTGAGGTAAGCGATTTGTGAAATGCATAGGTTAATGTTAGTCAGGGCCATTGTTTTGTAGGGATTTCTGAACGTCAGATTGCGTTGCGCAAAAAAAATATTGTGCGTCAGGTTAAGCACAGTCCTGTATAATTTTTCATAGGGGACGTTTCACAGTCTTTGGACTGAAAACTACAATAAATAACAATATATTGTTTTTTGAAATTACTGCAATCAGTCGTCTTTTGTTTTGTTCTTCAGTTTTTTTTTATTCCGTTGCTGGTTTCGAACCGCCTAGCGATTCATCATCAAATGGTACATATTTATTAATTGTCTGCAGCAGTGTGGGAGTCGTGTAGCTGTGGTGAGATGTATAAATGAAACATGTGAGCACTGAATGTGGCGAGAATTAATCGCATTATGAGATAGCTTTTGTTGCTTTACTTACAATGATTAGTAAACGTTGATTGGATGTTAGAGTACACAATGTTGTGGTAAAACATAATGAATTTTTCGATGTTAATAGTACTACACTTTACACACTTAGCCGCAGGTAACACGTCCCACATGCTTTACAAGACGTAAATGAACCAAAGAGTATGGCTAAAGTTATGTCAAAGAGTTTGTGTTATGGCAGAGAGTCTGTTTCTTCAGCTCTTGCAATACACACTGGCATCAGTAATTATGTATCTATTTCTCTATTGTAAAATAACATGTAGTAATGTGGCAAAATTGACATGTGCTGTTTATTAAATCTATTAAACAATGAGTTTGGAAGATAAAACAACCACAATTTTAGCACTGCGGCAGACTTCTGCAATGTTCACGGGTGAGCTTCTGTGAAGTTTGGAAGGTAGGAGACGAGGTACTGGCGGAATTAAAGCTGTGAGGACGGGGCGTGAGTCGTGCTTGGGTAGCTCAGTTGGTAGAGCACTTGCCCGCGAAAGGCAAAGGTCCCGAATTCGAGTCTCGGTCCGTCACGCAGTTTTAATCTGCCAGGAAGTTTCATATCAGCGCACACTCCGCTGTAGAGTGAAAATTTCATTATAGGCTTCTTACAGGTGGACAGAAGATTTGTTGTTCGATTACAAAGCGACGAACTATGGGCATGTTGGTGGATGACATTACAAAAGTGACGCAGGAACGTGGAGACGTGTTTTCTGAAGACAACAATGCAGAGAAATGCAAGCCAGTGTTGATGTTAAATGACTGGTGATGAAATAAGCAGGAACACAACGTGCTGCGTACAATGCTCAGACTTTTTTGTCTCACACAAATGCATAGCTTTGAACTGCTGTAGACATAAGACGATTTATTCCTCAGTAAGAACAAAAGTTTTAGATTGTTTTAGAAATGTCTGTTAGCGCGAACGCATATGGAGCGTTAGCGGGTGAGACTAGTTGGGCTCAGGACAGGCTGCAACGTTCTGCAGACGGGGCGCGGGGAAGCCGTCCTTTCCGACCCACCCCGCTCAGAGCGAGGTGTCAATACCACGTGGCGCCGCCTCCAACTCGCTCCCCCTGCCCCCTCTCACCCCCCCCCCCCCCCCACACAACACACACACACACGTAGCTGGGTACCCAGCTACGTTTCCCCTGCCGTCTACGGTCTTCCTTTAGCCAAACCCTGACTACTTTCCCTTTTGTTGTGAGTCACAGCTACAAATTACCGCGTACGCCAGCGTATGCTGTTTGGCTGACGGCACTTTGGATAATACTATCCTCCCCCAGCCCCCCCTCTCCTGTTCCACTTGCGAATGGCGTGGAAACATCTGAACAGCTTCGAATCTCCGTGATATTTCCCAATTCTATCTACAGCACGTCATTTGCAGTACTGTCAAGAAAGCCATAATGGGGATTAGACCAGAATCTACTGGACATGATGGCATCACTATCCAGATGGTAAAACTTATTATTGACCAACTACTGCCCTCTATAACAGACATTTTCGACGATGCATTAATCACAAGTGTTTTCCCTGAGGCCTGGAAACTGGGACAAATTAAGCCACTGCCTAAAATGGACATCGCCACAGCACCCTCTGACTACCGCCCCATCTGCCTTCTTGCTGCACTATCAAAGGCCTTAGAATATATAGTTCATGACCAGCTCACCAGCTACCTAACTACTAACAACCTACTAGACGAATACCAATCAGGTTTCCGTAAACATCGAAGCACAACATCCGCACTGATAAAGGTGACAGATGACCTGAAACTTGCCATTAACAGACAAGAAGCGACCATCATTTGCTTTTTAGATTTCAGCAAAGCATTTGATACTGTCGACCTCGACATCTTACTAGCCAAACTCAGCGGCCTAATTTTCTCACCAAGTGGAGTGCGATGGTTTCGCTCATACATGACGTCTCGTCAGCAACGCGTCCTGTCTGGGAATATAAAATCACAATGGCGGCAGGTAGTGTCAGGCGTTCCCCAAGGCTCAGTATTAGGTCCTACAATCTTCTCTCTATATGTCAATGATGTGTCATCGGTTCTGACCTACTGCAAATATCATATGTATGCTGATGACCTTCAGTTGTATCTAAGTGCGAAACCAAGCAATCTCAAGGAAGCTATTGAAAATTTCAGTCCGCAGCTCGTGGTCGTGCGGTAGCGTTCTCGCTTCCCGCGCACGGGTTCCTGGGTTCGATTCCCTGCGGGGTCAGGGATTTTCTCTGCCTCGTGATGAGTGGGTGTTGTGTGATGTCCTTAGGTCAGTTAGGTTTAAGTAGTTCTAAGTTCTAGGGGTCTGATGACCATAGATGTTAAGTCCCATAGTGCTCAGAGCCATTTGAACCATTTTTCTGAAAATTTCAATACTGACCTCGGTGCACTGTCAAAATGGGCACAAGACATAGGACTAAAACTAAACCCATCTAAAACCCAAGCGGTACTTGTTGGTCACTCTAAGCTCATTAGCCCAAAACATCGGGAATCCGTACCATCTCTTATCCTAAATGGAACAAATATTAACTTCTCTCCCTCACCAAAGAGTTTGGGAGTAATAATTGACGAAAATCTAAATTGGACAGAGCACGTAACTGCAGTGTGCAAAAAAAGCATCAGCACCCCTTCATGTCCTACAAAAATATAAAAAACTCTTCTCTTTCGATCTGAAAAAGAAATTAGTACAAACGCTTATACTCCCAATCATTGACTACAGCGCTATTATCCTACAAGGCCTCTCTCAGGAAAATTCGCGACATCTAGAACTGGTCATGAATGCCTGCCTCCGATATGTCTGTGACGTTCGACTTTTTGATCACCTTTCACCAGCATATGCAAAATTGTCCTGGCTGCGTGCAGACAAGCGCAGAGATTTCCATACACTCTGTCTCATCTACTGCCTTGTAAATGTACACTGTCCCTCATATGTCTCCTCGTCCTTAACGCTTATGTCGGAACAACATGACAGAAACACACGTTCCCATCATAATAAAATCCTCTCTGTTCCACTGCATCGCTCAGTCACCTTCTCCAAGTCCTTTACAGCAGCGGGAACCTGACTCTGGAATATCCTCCCTCGTTATGTTAGAGAACTTAAAAACATGTCCGGCTTCAAAAAACAGTTAATGACGTATCTACCTAAGCAACAGTAATGCCTTCCTCTGTACATGAATGCACTTCACCTCATTACTGCCCTCTTTCCCCCTCCTTAAATCTCCCTTCCCCAAAACTCGGTATACTAAACATCTACTTTACACAACAAGATATTAATGTACATCAGCTAAAATCTTCATTACTATTGCCAATTTTACTCATGGTTATCGTTATTATTTGATTTTTTTACTGTTATTATGATTGCTTTTATCATAATCTGTATGTACAGCACCTATTGTAAGAATACTGCCAGCATTTACTTTATTAGGTCTTCGTCACTACTCTTTATTCATATTGTCACTAGAGTAATCTAATTTTCTTATTTAAACTATTGTCATGATTTAACTCTGATGTGTGAAATGCTGCATGTGTGGAACACTGGTTCAAAAATGGTTCAAATGGCTCTGAGCACTATGGGACTCAACTGCTGAGGTTATTAGTCCCCTAGAACTTAGAACTAGTTAAACCTAACTAACCTAAGGACATCACAAACATCCATGCCCGAGGCAGGATTCGAACCTGCGACCGTAGCGGTCTTGCGGTTCCAGACTGCAGCGCCTTTAACCGCACGGCCACTTCGGCCGGCGGAACACTGGTCCTATGTAAACAGAGGGCCTGATGGCCCTAATCTGATCAGGTTAAATAAACAAATAAATAAATAAATAAATTATGATAGTTTCACGAGGAAGTGATATGTTGCCTTATTTCTCTTGGAATTAACACTCTCCTAATTTTAACTTAAAAGCCCAAACGTAATGAAAAATTCTCTCTTCTAACTTTTGCCACTAGTGTTTGATGAGCATCGCCGTAGCACTCTCGCTCTTACTAAACGAACCCATGACGAGGTGTGTCGCCGTTCTTTGGATCTTTTGTATACCTTCTTTCAATCTTATGTGGTAACAGTACCAGACTTCAAGACATACAACGATTTTGTAAGGTACTAAATTCGGCGGTGAATAAAATATCTTTTGTACTCGTCCAACGAAAATCAGTCAACAATATTTTGTCGTCATCCCCTGTAGCTTACTCTGGACGCATGCTGACAGATAATTTGCTGTAGTGACTCTTTCCGATTATTGATTGTCAATTGTGTGGTAAAGTAATAATAGATTCTTGCAGGTATTTATACACAGTTGTTATATGCTGACTGCCATCTCCCAGTCTCTCCCCTATCAATCCTCTGCCAATCTTTCTGCATTTAGCTACAGTTATCTGGATTAATGCGTGAATTAGACTGTAAAAGTCGTCTCAACACAATTGCCCTGCCCTCCCCCACCCTCTTCTCCCCCCCCCCTCCCCCCTCAACACTCACTCCTCTTCTCTCCTCCTCGTCTCTCCTCTCCCCTCCTCTTCTCTCCACCTCACCTCTTATCTCCTTTCCACTCCTCTCCTTTCTCCTCATCTCTTCTTTCATCCTCTTCTCTCTTCTTCACCCTTCCTCTTCTCTTCTCTCCTCCCTCCTCTCCTTGTCTCCTCTCTTCTCTCCTCCTCTTTTCTCCTTTTCCCTTTTCCCCTTTTTCCCCTCTCCCATCTCTCCTCTTCCCTCCTCATCTCCTCTCCTCTTTCTACTTTTCCTCCTCTCTTCTCCTATCTCCTAACCTCTTCTTTCCTCATGTTTTCTCCTCTTCTCTCCTCTCTCCTCTTCTCCTCAAACTTCCTCTCCTCTCTTCTTTCCTCCTGCCCTCTCTTCTCCTCTCGTCTCTCTGCTCCTTTTCTCCCATCATCCTCTCTCTTCTTTTCTCCTCTCTTGTGCTATGTGTAGATGAATTCTTAACTGCTGACGAAGGGGAGCAACTGTCTAAGTTTATGTCTGTTAATTTAACCATAAAAACATGGTCGATTTTTTTAATTTTTCTTGATTGTCGAACTTCTGCCACTTTGAAAGCCCTATACACAAGTTTATTGTTAAGATTATCTTTTTTTTAGTTTATCATTCAGCTCTAGAAACAACAAAAAGTTGCTATTTCAGTTCTATTTGTCGTTTTAATGGTCAGCTTTTTAAGCCCCACCCATTTTGGTTTCCAGATACAATCTTGAACTTTCCATCTCTGATCTAAATGGATCTTTCGCTGCTACACAACACTCCTCTCAGAAATACACAGATTTGTCAGGCGATGTTTAAGCAGTATGTAGTATTATGATACAGTTTGGTAAGGGATCATAATATCTATATTTATTATCAGCATTATTATTAACATATTTGCAAAACAGTCCATGTCTACGTAAAAGCAAATTAGCAAATAATGTAATAGTGAAATAAAACGGACTAACAAATACAACACAAAGACCTTAAAGTTAGCGACACTAAAATAGGCTCAGACTAGCACAAAAGATGAAATATTTCTGAAACACCTCTTTCAAGGCATATGACGTATTGCGAGAGTTGAAGAATGAACTACTAGTTGGTACATTTCCCATAGTCAGAGTTTCTAGAGGGCGGTGGGTGCTGGCATACGATCTGAAAGATGTAGTTTATAACCATATGTGGAAATACACACATCAAAAAAAGCTTTGCATCACATCGGTTCTGAGAGTTCCGGAAGCTGTACAGAAAATTGGAACAGAGATCAACATAGACATCATTTCCGCCCTTTTTATTGCTCATGAAAACTACACATTGCATGTTGTACCACCATACAGTGAGACCTTCAGAGGTGGTGGTGCAGATTGATGTAGACCTACACACTGGTACCTCTAATACCCAGCAGCACATCCTCTTGCATTGATGCATGCCTGTATCCGTCATGGCATACTATCCACAAATTCATCAATGCAAAGCTGGTCCAGATTGTCCCACTCCTCAAAAGTTGATTCCGCGTATAGCTCTCAGATTGGTTGGTGGGTCACATTGTCCATTAACAGCCCTTTTCAGTATATCCCAGGCATGTTCAATAGGGTTCACATCTGGAGAACATGCTGGCCACTCTAGTCGAGCGATGTCGCCATCCTGAAAGAATCTTTTGCAATCTTCCAACTTTCAATTGTAATAAAGAGTTTAATAAAATGGCAAAGGTAATGTTAATCAGAACTTCGGCAGGAGTTGTAGTATAAATAACAATAGACTTATTCATTCTTAACATTACAAGTCAAAAACATGGCTAAAGAAAAGTCACACAAACATTGATAATTTTTACTTATGGGCCGTCTGACAGCAACTGAATAAAACACAATTTTAGTGCCATACGCGTTTCGCCTTTATTTTCTGCAAGACATCATCAGTGGCCTGGAATATGCACATATGTTAGCTATTTTATTTACATTTGTGTCATTGTGCCTATAGGTTATAAACAGTTCTGGTGGTTGGTATTTCCTATTAAGTAGTAATGTTTTGAACTGTACTTACAGGTTGCTTGGACAATTTCTTATATATTACGCTTCTGTTGCATTTTTGGTGCTGTTCTTCTTATGAATATACCGTAATATTACACGCAACTGAGGAAGACAGGACTATAAAAGTTGAAGATGTCACACAAACATTTTTATTTGACAAACGCTTTCACTAATATGCGGTCTATGGTGAACAAAGTAATCAGCTAGGGATCAACACACCACACTAACCAGAACTAATCGCTTTACCTGACTTCATACGTGTGAATCTGTGGTATCACCCCAAAAACTACGCTAGTATCAAGCAGCTATACTATTCCATAAAGAAAAATATGGTTCCAAGGAATAGCGTGCTGAGAAGCATATATTGGAGCCCTACGCCGTAGCAGTGAATACTTTACCCTCCTACTGGTCAGGGTGGGACACCACGATGTGCTCGGCGACTGGAGTCATGGACGGCAGTAATCTGTTATTAATGGCGGACACCCGAAAAATACAAGTACACAGTCTCGCGTTCGGCTAATTCGGAGCCACTGAAACCCTGGTGGATACCAGTGTGCAGGTGGAACCGTTTGCTGGTCTGCCAAACCAATTTGACTCCATACTACGACTATACGTGACGGAATATGACAAATGTTTAGACGGCCAGCTCAAAACAAATAAGTACACCCATGCATCACACATTGTGTGCATGATGCTAGAAGCAGTACCTCTGACAGTTCATATGGTGACTGGCACAGGCTGTAAGTGGCACACAACAAAGGACACAAGTCTCACTGTTTAGGTAAAGACCTGCAGTTCTTTATTTGACAAGTGCCAGTACAAGAGTGACCACTTCTCTTTCTCTCAGCTTTCCGTGCCAGCTTGGTAGCATAGCACGTTTACATCTTAGGCTACTCCCACTTATCACAAGCCAATTACGAGCTGGAGTGCAGCATTCGAAGCTGGGAGACCGCACATTGCTCTGCATCCACAGATTTGACCAATCAGCGACTTTAAAAATTAATTGGGAGAAAATCAAAAAGATCCAACTTCGCGGCCTCTTTCCCACGTGTTTACACTTTGCCTTTGTTAAAAGCATGACGTGGATGGAGCCACAGCCCTCCATACAAGGATCGTTATCTTCCCTGCTGCGTCCATTTCGAACCTTCCAAAGAACGGCCATAAACTCGCTAAAAGCTTCATGCCTTCACAAATATGTTTTGTATCAGAGTCAGGACGTCTGGGCGCCACTGACCTGTCCCGCGGAAGTTCACAGAAACACACAGTCATCTCATCAGCCTCCTGCCTAACAAGGGCCCATCCTCTGCTTTATAGCCAGTCATCAATGCTCTCTTGGTCTCCCTCTACGATTCTTACCCTCCACGCTGCCCTACAATACTACATTGGTGATCCATTGATGCCTCAGAACATAGCCTACCAACCGATCTCTTTTTCCAATCAAGTTGTGCCACAAATTTCTTTTCTCCCCAATTGTATTCAGTATCTCCTCATTAGTTATATGATCTATCCATCTAATCTTCAGCATTCTTCTGTAGCACCACATTTCGAAAGCTTCTTTCCTCTTCTTGTCTAATCTATTCATAGTCCATGTTTCATTTCCATAAATGGCTACACTGCATACAAATACTTTCAGAAACGACTTCCTGACACTTAAATCTATACTCGATGTCAACAAATTTCTCTTCTTCAGAAACGCTTTCTATTGCCATTGCCAGTCTACATTTTATATCCTCTCTACTTCGACCATCGTCAGTTATTTTGCTCCCCAAATAGCAAAACTCCTTTACTACTTTAAGTGTCTCATTTCCTAATCTAATTCCCTCATCATCACCCGATTTAATTCAACTACATTCCATTATCCTCGATTTGCTTTTATTGATGTTCATCTTATATCCTCTTTTCAGTACACTGTCTCCTGCAGGAGAGCTTCTGTAAAGTTTGGAAGGTAGGAGACGAGATACTGGCAGAAGTAAAGCTGTGAGTACCGGGCGTGACTCGTGCTTCGGTAGCTCAGATGGTAGAGCACTTGCCCGCGAAAGGCAAAGGTCCCGAGTTCGAGTCTCGGTCGGGCACACAGTTTTAATTTGTCCTCAAGTACATCGCCCTTGCATGGACCCTCTATATACTCCTTCCACCTTTCCGCTTTCTCTTCTTTGCTTAGAACTGGGTTTCCATCTGAGATCTTGATATTCTTACAAGTGGTTCTCTTTTCTCCAAAGGTGTCTAATTTTCCTGTAGGCAGTACCTGTCAGTCGTTACGTGATGCTCTCTCTGAAACTCTCTATAACCTCTGGTTCTGTCAGTTTATCCAGGTCCCATCTCCTTATATTCCCACCTTTTTGCAGTTTCTTCAGTTTTAATCTACAGTTCATATCCAGTAGATTTTGCTCAGAGTCCACATCTGCCCCTGGAAATGTCTTACAATTTAAATTCTGGTTCCTAAATCTCTGTCTTACCATTATATAATCTATCTGAAACCTTCCAGTATCTTCAGGCCTCTTCTATGTATACAATCCTCTTTCATGATTCTTGAACCAAGTGTTAGCTATGATTAAATTATGCTCTGTGCAAAATTCTACCAGGCGGCTTTCTATTTCATCCCTTACCCCCATTCCATATTCACCTACTACGTTTCCTTCTCTTCCTTTTCGTACTATGGAATTCCAGGCACCCCTGACTATTACATTTTCGTCTCTCTTCACTACCTCAATAATTTCTTTCGTCTCATCAATTTCTTCGTCATCTGCGGAGCTAGTTGACATATGAACTTGCACTACTGTGGTAGGCGTGAGCTTCGTGTCTATCTTGGCCACAAGAATGCGTTCACTATGCTGTTTGTAGTAGCTTACCTGTACTCCTATTTTTTATTCATTATTAAACCTACTCCTGCATTACCCCTATTTGATTCTGTATTTATAACGCTGTATTCACCTGACCAGAAGTCTCGTTCCTCCTGTCACCGAACTTCACTAATTCCCACTATATCTGACTTTAACCTATCCAGTTCCCTTTTTAAATTTTCTAACCTACCTGCCCGATTAAGGGATCTGACATTCCACGCACCGATCCATAGTACGCCAGTTTTCTTTCACCTGATAATGACGTCCTCCTGAGTAGTCCCCGCCCGGAGATCCGAATGGGGGACTATTTCACTTCCGGAATATTTTACCCAAGAGGACGCCATCATCATTTAACCATACAGTAAAGCTGTAAAGCTGCATGGCCTCGGGAAAAATTACGGCTGTAGTTTCCCTTTGCTTTCAGCCGTTCGCAGTACCAGCACAACAAGGCTGTTTTGGTTAGTATTACAAGGCCAGATCAGTGAATCATCCAGACTGTTGCCCCTGCAACTACTGAAAAGGCTGCTGCCCCTCTTCAGGAACCACGCGTTTGTCTGGCCTCTCAACAGATACCCCTCCGTTGCGGTTGCACCTACGTTACGGCTATCTGTATCGTTGAGGCACGCAAGCCTCCCCACCAACGGTAAGGTCCATGGTTCATGCGGCGAGGAAACACAACATACAGAAACTAAAGGTGCCATTCAACACATCCAAACGTAAAAACGGCTCCTAACGCCGTCTAGATTTATAGGGATCACTAGAAAAAGAAAGAAAAGAAAACGGGACCCCGCAACGGTCCTGCTGTAGTGTATCCATGTCGGCATCTCACTGACTTACAAAAAAATATGTATAGCCCACAGCATCAAACGTTAGTTCCTGAAGGTTGAGTTATTTCCTCGTTTCACTTCTCATACCTGGAACACCCCAACTATCCGGACGGCCCGTGTATAACAAACTTCGGTAATTGGAGAAATATGTTCAATATTTCACGTGACGCCGCAAGATACCATGTTGTTCTTGCAGTATGTACCACAGGTCTATGACGTTCTTGTCATCGGTGCGATACAAATAGTACGTCGCCATCGCCTTTATCCAGTTTACGGCGTTTTCCTAACAATGGGAAAGTATATTTTATCCGGGAACAGTATTTCGTCAGCTTTGATCGCCGTGTGCGTCGTACCCAGTAAAAGGGACAGCATTTTCTTCGTTAGAAGCCAGCAGTCGATTGCCGTGCAACAAACCAAACAGTGCTCGTCGGAGTCGACGACCGCGCAGTGGGGTCATATCGACGTTTCGACCAGATGAATAGAGTGCAGTCGTTGACGGTTCGGGAATTTGCCATTCACCGCTACATACCACAATGCACGTACCTCTCTGTAGGGAGAGAGGGAAGATTGGCCGGTCTCCATATTCTCTGCCACTACATCGTCGGGTACTTCTGTTCGGTCATATTGCGAGATTGTTGCGGAAGGGAGCTTCGATACATGTCTTTCGTTGTGGGCAGCCTGGTCTCCGGCAAAATGTCCTGAACGTACCTGTGATGGACGAAGAAGTTCCGAAGATGTGCGAGCGGTACCGTGATGTGGCCTGCATTGTCTGGTGGACAGAGTGAATGGGGAGCCACTTCGTTGATCACAGTGCCCATTAAGGTGACGTGCTCGGTTCTCCAATAGCGTTGCATCGTACTAAGAAATAGCGCACGCGCCCTGTTCTTCACGCTTACGAGTCCGATGCCTCCTCCTCTCGGTGGCAGCGTCAAGGTATGGTAGCGGATTTTGAAGAGGAGGTCAGCACTTTCGAAATGTCAGAAGGCTGACTGTAGGCTTGACACGATCGTGGTGGGCAACGGCAGTATGTGTGCCAAGTGACTTATTTTCGGTGCCAAATAGACGTTGACACAATGTGCGTGTTGGAACATATCTATGGCGCGCAGTGCATCTTGTCGCACGAACGCGCGAATCTGCCGCAGGAGCCGTCGGTAATTATCCGCCGCTGTACGTCGTATCTTTCCATGGAATACCACTCCCAATCACTTGAGAATTGGGACGTTGGCCATGGGTACTGCTGTCCCAGGTGTCAGCCCTCTGCCCACTTCGATAATCCGGGTCTTTCGTAGGTTGTTGACACTACCCCACACCGCTCCATACTGCTGAAGCCACTACAGCGCCACCCGGATTTCGTCTCCTGACTTGACCAAAAGAACGACATCGTCGGTGTACACGCGGAATTGGAAAGATGCGGTCTGTAGTCGGACGCCTTCCAGTCGTCTTCGGAGGCCGTGTAGTGCAGGTTCAAGAGCGATTGCAAATACGATGACCGAAAGGGGGTAACTCTGCCGCACTGAGCGCTGGATCGTGAAAGATTCTGAGCTAACGCCGTTCACCAAGACTCTCGAGTTCGCGCCATTAATCAACCTCAACATCGTGTCCACAAACAGGAGGGGGTTTCCCATTCGTTCCATGGCCCCTCAGAGGAACACATGGTCCACTCGGTCGAAAGCGTGATCGAAATCCACTGCCACGAGGACTCCTTGTAATCGACAAGCCGACATCAGTGCTATGACATCCCTGTATGCCCCTAGCGTTGTGTGTATATTGCTCTTCCCACCTAGACACGTTTGATCTATTTATCGCCGCTTGAAGGCAAGCATGGACGACATGTGCTAAGATTTTGTAGCTCCATTGAATAATGTCAAAGGTAGTAGTCTTATGGTCTACGACCACCACTTGGTTTAGGAACGGGTATCATGATACCCTCTGTGAACTCGGTAGGGAGACGTGAGGTAGGTGCTACGAGTTCTTTGTACCCACGTCGGTCCCATCGGAGAAGCAAAGGTGCAGTAGAACTTAAGAGGATGTCCATCTGGTCCAGGGGATTTGTTTAACGCACCACAGTTTAGGGTAGCGTCGAGATCATCTATGGTGATTTCAGCCATAAGGCCGTCCACTTTAGTGGGATGTTCCACCGTTGGCACCTCGCGAAGCACGTCTGTCAGTCCTGCTCTGTCCAGCTGTTCCTCCACATAGAAACTGCGGTAGTGGTGAGCAAAAGCACGTGCAATATCCTTCTGTAACGTGGCCCGCCATCCATCGGCCATTTCGACAACCCGTATACGTGTACGTCGTCGCTGCCTTCTTTTTCTCAGTATATAAATGACGGTCGTTCGTTTCCTAATCCGTCGAGCATCCTCGTATGTACTTTAAATCCTTCCATCTTCACTGCCGTAAGACGCAGCAGTGCTTTCATACGTTGGAGAGCCTGCTGACGGTCGAGAGCCGTTGGTTGCTTCGCCAACTCACGTAGGGCTGTGAAATAAAATTCGGAAGTTGCCCATTGCCAGTGTGACCTGTCTTGGCCGTATCGTGTGAACGTTCTGGGTAAAGCCGGTTTGACGCAGCAGGGCCACCATTTAAGCGTTGAATCGTACCAACGTTGACGCTGTTGACATTGTCGCCATGTGACTTCAACCTCCAGTTAACAGTTCTCATCCCGCAGGTGGGTAACGTTTAGCTTCCATGGGCCCCTACTGCGCCATGTCTTTTGTTGTGATAGAGCGACGGTGCAGATGTAAGCCTGGCGGTCTGTAAAGGCCATAGGCCACACCTCGGTGTCAATCGTCGCCTTGCGTAGCCCATGTGACACATAATCCAGTCTAGTCGACTAGATGAGCGGCTTGTAAAGTACGTATATCCGCAACTGTCGCCGTGCGTTTTTCCCATGTGTCATCCAGTGCAAGATCCAGGACCAGCGTCTGTAACGCAGGTCAAGGAACGAAGTGTGGCCGTTGGTCCTCGGGCCACAAAACGCAGTTGAAGTCGCTGCCGACAATGTAATTCTCCTGTCGTCCTCGAAATAGCGAAGCGCTGTAATAACCATGTCCGCAGGAACTTCGAACGGAAGTTCGAATACGCGTACCGTTCTCACGCCGAGACCGGCATGATCAACAGAAACGACACCCACGTTCCCGTCGGCGTGGCAAAAGCGGTAACCCTCGCTGGATCGACGAAAGTCTGTCGCACGCTGCCTTGTCTATGCGTTTCACGTATTCGACGCTGGGCACTATTGATGGGTGAATTCCTAACAGCTGCCGGGGATCTTGTTTCACCACTTCGAGCATGAAACATTCGATTTCGTGTGCTTTTGGTTTTATGTATTGTGCGTCGGACGTGAACTTGATAGACACCTTCCGGTAAGAAAGAGCCATCACAGTAATCAATGCACCGCTATGCGAAGCCTCACGGATGTGGGCTAGGCACGTCCGAGCCGCTACAACGCCGAAGGCGGACTGCCACCCATTGGCTCTAAGCTTGTAGTTAATGTGGTAACAGAGAGAAGGCCAAAGCACTGACTTCAGTCTTCCGAAACTGTTTCACCGCTGAAGATCGTAACACGGTTCTCCGTTTCAATCATTGTACGATCGTCTAAATGGCACATGGTGAGATAACTGATCGCGAAATAGAAAAGCAACTACAATCGCTTAGTAGTGGAAAGCCATCAGGACCAGTAGAGATATCTATAAGATTCTACAAAGATTATGTGAAAGAACTTGCTCCCCTTATAACAGCAGTTTATCGTATATCGCTGAAGCAACGAAGGGCATCTAGCGAGTGAAAAAAAAGCGCAGGTCATTCGGTTTTCAAGAAGGGTCGTAGGACAGCTGTACATAATTATAGGCCTACGTCATTGATGCCGACTTACTGCAGAATTATGGAACATACTTTATGTTCACGTATTATGGCGTTTTTGGAGCACGAAAATGCCCGCCATAAAAATCAGCACGAATTCCGCAAACAGAGATCTTGGGAAATTAGCTCGCTCTCTTACTCCATGAGACACTTAATGTTGTTCGGACTGATGCCGTGTTCCCTGTCTTCAGGAAGGCACTTGACACCGTCCCCCACTGCCATTTAGTGGAAAAAAATACGAGACCAGATTTGCAACTGTACACAGATAGAACTCAACATGTCGTTCGTAACGGAACAAAATCGACAGATTTGAATGTAATTTCCGGAGTACCGTTACTGTTTACAATGTATCTAAAGGATCTAATAGGAAACATCTGATGCTCTTTAAGAGTATTCGCAGATGATTCGGTTGTCTATAACAAACCAGCAACGCCAGAAGACAGTAGTATTTTTCAGGAGGACCTACAAAGGATTGATGAATGGTGAAGGGACTGGCGGTTGTCCCTGAAGGTGCATAAATGTAACACATTGTTCACTACTGCAACAGAACACTGTTGATGGCAAATTGCTGAAAACAGTATTTGCTGTAAAATATGTAGTACTAACCATCCAGTGTGGCCTAAAGTGGGACGACTACATAAATCAGTAGTAGAAAAAGCAGATTCGAAGGAAGAATCTTGCGCTTCTTCGACCGATTTGTGAGTACTTTTCGTCAATAAGGGTACCTCAACAGGCAGGAATGAGAGAAGAGATAGAGAAGATATAACAAGGAGCGACGCGTTACGTAACATCGTTTAGTATGCGTGAGAGCGCTACGGTGATGCTCAGTGTGCAGTGGCAGACGCTACAAGAGACGCGTTGTGCATCACGGAGAGATTTGTTGTTGAAATTCCGGGAGAGCCCTTTCTGGGAAGAGTCGGACAACATATTTCTTCTCCCACATACATCTCGCAAAATCACGAAGACGAGACAATTCGAGAAATAAGAAGTAATACAGAGGCCTGCCGAAAGCCATTCTTTCCAAGCGCACTCGCGAGTGGAACAGTGATGTGGGGATGAGTTAGTTGTACCAGAAGTACGCTCCACCAGAAACCATTAGGTGGCTTGCGGAGTATGAAGTAGATGTAGGTGTTGCTGCGGCCTTCAATCAGAAAACTGGTTTTATGTAACCCCCCACGCTAATCTATCCTGTACAAGCCTCTTCATTTCTCCATAATTACCACCTGAATCTGCTTACTGTAGTCTACAATTTTTTACCCTCTACACTTCCATCACTAAATTACCTACTCTGCGATGCCTCAGAATATGTCCTATCAATTAGCTTCTTCTTTTAGACAAGTTGTACCATGAATTTCTTATCGCTCTGTTTCGACGGGGCGAGGTGGCGCAGTCATTACCACACTGGACTCGCATTCGCAAGGACGACGGTTCAAACCCGCAACGGCCCATCCTGATTTAGGTTTTGCATGATTTCTCTGAATCGCCTCAGGCGAATGCCGGGATATTCCTTTGAAAGGGCACGTCCGACTTCCTTCCCCATCCTTCCCGAATCCGATGAGACCAATGACCTCGCTGTCTGGTCTCCTTCCACAAAAAGAACCCAACAACAACCAACCCCCATCCTCCCCTAATAATATGGGACCGATGACCTCGTCGTTTGGTCACCTCCCCCCATCCAACCAACCAGCCTCTGATTCGAGTACCTCTTCAGTTTTCTAATCTACCCAGCTAATCTTCAGCATTTCAGAAGCGTGTGTTCTTTTCTTATCTATACTGTTTACCATCCGTATTCACTTCCGTCTAAGACTACACTCCAGACAACTATGTTCACAAAAGACTTCCGAAAATTTAAATTTATATTAGCTGGAAACATTTTCCCTTTTTAAAAAAATACTTTTTCCTTTAGGAAGTCTGAATTTTATGCTCTCTAAATCTCTCATCGTCAGTTATTTTGCTCTCCAGATTGTAAAAGTTATCTGCCGTGATGACTTTGCAATTTAGTCCGAAGGCCTACCCTAGGTATTTTATCCGCCAGCAAAACATAGCCAGATAAAATAAAAATGTTACATAATTTTAAATTAATGTTTTCTTGTAGAAACTGAAGTTTTACGTCAATCGTTTCACGGTAGTAGCTGGAGAGTGAGAAGAAACTATCTTCACATTGTTGCACAGTACGAAGTGAATACGATCCTTCTTTTAGGCGAGAGACTAATGCAACTTGTAAGCGGTTCATTAGGGGTTCGTTACTATTAGCTAGCGCACTTGAGCAGATGTAATTTCGATGGATTGCTCACGCGACAATAGAATCGCAGGTCAGAGCAGTGTCGGCAGTAATTCGAGTTTAGTATCTCGCGGAGAGCAGTCGTGTTATGTAGCTCGCACAGAGCACTTGAGTTATGGAGTTGGACAGGGCAGTGCAGCGGTTGACTTGTGTTGGGTCGGTCGTGCAGAATGATGGCGGTGCCTGAGCGATGTAATATAAGGTAAAAAAAAATATTGTTCTTTGTTGCCGCGCGCATATGTTAATTGCCACAAGTGATTTAACCACAATTGTAATTTTAAAGTCCCATGTAATTCCTTGTAGAAATGTTTCAATTATAACTTTTGTTCTGAAGAAAACTTTTGCCAGTCATTTATCCGAGTTTAAAGATTTTATGAATTTTTCCTGTGCATACTCATGTTGATTAATCAAAAGAAAACCAGTTGTTTTCCTGCAAATGAAAATCTAGTGGCCAGCATTGCACTGCGCTGTGCCAAAAATTTATTATAGGAGCAGATATATAGGTAGCGTTATCCGGCGACATCGTTGTGAGGTAAAAATTTTTCAGTTTATTCAGGATGATTTCACAGGGCCATGACGCAGCGCTGCTGACGTCAAAACATTAATCTCGATATGCAGTCAATCTCTAATGGAAGGTCACATTAAAATTTGAAATTTTATTATTGGAATGAAATTTCTCTATTGGAGGTTATACTAAATATGAATATTATAATTATTTTTCGGTTGGGAGGTTGCAAACTCAATCCACGTTTCAATTTCCGTGTTAAGAGTTTGATAGGTGTTACTGACACTCTCTCAGATCCTTCTGTACTTAAAAATCCGAGATCAGGCTTACTTGTCTTAACGATGATGTTTTAACTTTGTTAAAGCTGCATGAGTCCGTGTTCTTCCCTCTGAACTAAAATCACATAATGATACATGTTTTCACAACCGTGTTTAGAAAAGACGAGTCATCATGTGAAAGTTGTTTTGTCCATTTTTTGTTTGTGACACAGGGCAGCTGTGAAGCATTACCATATTTACAGTGTAGCTCCAATTGCCTTTAAAATGATTTGATGTCACTTGGCCACCAACCTCATAGTTACGTTAAAGCAGTTCTCAATCCTTGTCGCCGACCAGCTATCCTCTTAATTTCATCGTAACTGCTACAGTTTACATCATGAACGGTCGACATTGAAAGATCACATCTAGACTAGCTGCTGAGAAATTTTTTCCTTCAACTTCTCAGTCCTGAGTTTAGATTTAGTGGGTGAAAAATACGTATTGGTGGGCAATACGTTGTTCTGGAACAATATAAGGCTAAAATACTAAATTTAAATTTTTTAATGATTCAGTGGAATATTATGACACATAAACTGTCCAGTCACATTAATATGACTGCTATATCTCCAACGGCGAAATCCTTGATAAGCAATATTAAGACACAGGTAAACAAAAATGAGGATTTATTGCAGCCACTACATAGAGAGTTAGTAACAAAAGAAAAACGCTTCTCAATAAAAAATAATACAACTTTTCAGAAACAACAGGCATACCACTGGAACATACAGTTAATAAACGTAGTGGGGCGTGAAGACTATGCATCTTATGATCCTTACCGACGGAGGTTGAGCGCCCGGCGTACTTGGCGGACATGTACGTCTCGGGATATCCCTGGAAAGTCGTAGGTCTGGCTGCGGTGGCTCCAGACCGGACTCTGACTGTTGGGCTGCTATGAGCTGGCGCATGAAGTCAGAGCTTCGGTGGAGCGAACTGTCGACGTTTTGGCTTGGACCGCCTTGTATAGCCGTGGAGGAAAGGAATTCGTGCCGATACAGTTCCGCACACGTGACAAGGCGGAGGAAATAGATCCCTGGGCCTGAGGACCACTGGTGGTGCTTGTTGGTTGGTTGGTTTGTTTGGGGGAAGAGACCAAACAGCGAGGTCATCGGTCTCATCGGATTAGGGAAGGATGGAGAAGGAAGTTGTCCGTGCCCTTTCAAAGGAACCATCCCAGCATTTTCCTGGAGCGATTTAGGGAAATCACGGAAACCTAAATCAGGATTGCCGGACGCGGGATTGAACCGTCGTCCTCCCGAATGCGAGTCCAGTGTGCTACCACTACGCCACCTCGCTCGGTGGTGGCGCTTGTTCTGCCGTCTGTCGTTCACGTTGTGATCGACGCAGTCCAGGCAGTCAACGTCGTGTACATATGCAATCCCGTGATGCTATAGTGTATGAGGTATTGTGATCGCTTTAGGCGCCCACCTACCAACCTACAGAGAGTGGATTCATGAAGACTCCAGTGCCCTGGCCAGGTGCACTAGGTTTCTCATCTGAGGATCCACGGCGTGAAGAGCCCGATCGAGGGAGTCCCACAGATAATCGATTTGGTTTAAATCCGGGGAGTTTGTTGGCCAGGGGAGTACGATAAACTCATATTGTTGCTAGTCTGGCCCCGGTACCTGAATGGTCAGCGTGATGGATTGTCAATCCCCGGGTTCGATTCCCGGCTGGGTCGGGGACTTTTCTCCGCCCAGGGACTGGGTGTTGTGCTGACCTCATCATCATCCTCTCATCCTCATCGACTGCAGGTCGCCGACGTGGCGTCAAATTGAAAGACCGGCACCCGGCGTACGGCCTGCCCGACGGGCGGCCCTAGGCATACGATTAAATAAATAAAATCTTGCTGCTCTTCGAACCACGCACGTACACTGCGAGCTGTGTTACACGTGGCGTTGTTCAGTTGGTAGATGCCATCGTGCCAAGGAAAAACCAAACTGCAGGTAGGGGTGGACATTGTCCCCAAGCATAGATGCACACTTGGTCGATCCATTGTGCCTTTCAGAATGACGATATCAGCCAGGCTGTGCCACGGAACTATTCCCCAGACCATAGCGCTCTCTCCTCCAGCCTCGATCCTTTCGACCATTGTTGCAGGGCCGTACATGCCAACGGCTATCTGTCCGATGAGGCATAACACGTGATTTGGCTGAAAAGGTCTCCTTTCGCCACTCACTGGAAGACCTGTTGCGTTACTGGAGTGCAAATTGCAGCCTTCATCACCGATGAACAGCAGTCAGTATGGGTACATGAATCAGATTCCTGCTGCAGAGGTTCATACGCAGCAACATTTGCTGAACAGCCGTTGAGGAGATACTCCTGTTAGCCCCTTGGTTCATCTGGGTGGTCAGGTGCTCAACACTGTTATGTCGGAGCCAAGGTAGCCCCTGAGGGCCGGCAACCCATATTACACCACAGAGGACAGGGTTGTCTATGCCTAAAGTGTACCAAAAGCATCATGGTAAACTGGCTTTTTACACACAATGTAATAGAAACAGATATTCCGAGCACTGCTTCCTGCGGGGGAGCTCGAGCCACGGCCTGCAGGAAGTATCCCTACGCCAAAACCTGATTGGATGGAGACAGATATTTAGGGGCTAGAACCAGCCCTGAAGTTCAGTTCACTCTGGATGCCGACATCGTGGACGTCGACCGGTGAAGATTACGTCTTCGTCTCTGAATTGGACTTTTACTAGTGTGTGTGTGTGTGTGTGTGTGTGTGTGTGTGTGTGTGTGTGTGTGTGTGTGTTACCATGAACGTTTGTGGAAAATTAGAAGTGAACTTTTGTTTGTCTCAATTAGGAGATTTTTATTGTTACCTTTCTTTTGTTGTTCAGTCATCAACCTTGTAAACTTACATATATAAAAGTTGTGTTTGTGAAAAATTGCACATCTGTTTGCCCGTAACATGTGCGTAACCGTCGTTCATCCTATCATCTATGGCCCGTGGTTCGCCACAATTGCCTCTGTGCCGTTTTGGATAGCGACTTTTTCCCGTACGCGGTATACTTGAATCATGGTGGCACGCAAACAGTTTACGAACTAGTTGTTTCGGAAACGCTTCCATCCTTGGTCCGAAAGCCAATGATGATGCCTTACTGAGCGTCAAATAAATCGCACCGTTTTCGAGTTACAACTAAGATTTTACTGTTCACCGTGTCCCCCCGACACGCTTTACATACCCTCCACTGCTAGTGCTCTCAGCTGCTGTTTGTGAGGTTTTATTGCACGTCGACGTCAAATGTAGGCCGTGGTCACACTGCTGTGACTTTTACCCTACATGCTGCATCAGGACTCATATACGTTTTTTACCCAAGCAATAACACGTTTTAAGAGATGCTTTGATGGAATTGATTTATAAACTGATAACGGACATACATAAATGCAGCACAAAATAAAATCAGAAAGTATTTAATAAATTTTGGTATTTTTTATGCCACTGGAAAAAATAGTTCCTTTTTTCTCAAAAATAAAAGCCTGTTTTGGTTTTAGTGAGCTGCACAAAAAAATGGTTCAAATGGCTCTGAGCACTATGGGACTTAGCTTCTGAGGTCATCAGTCCTCTAGAACTTAGAACTACTTAAACCTAACTAACCTAAGGGCATCACGCACGTCCATGCCCGAGGCAGGATTCGAACCTGCGACCGTAGCGGTCGCGCGGTTCCAGACTGTAGCCCCTAGAACCGCTCGGCCACTCCGGCCGGCTGAACTGCACAAATGTGAAACACTTACATCAATGCAACTTTCGTTTGAAACGACTTTTCTGGATTTTAGTCATGATTTTATGTAGGTGCTTGGTATGGAAGATTCTTGCTGGTAGTAAGGGCACAGGCTTTGGTGTTCGAGGGCTTTTCCTTACTGGAACTGCCCCGGGTCTGTCATTATTCCTTCTCTTCTTCTTCTTCAGTCTCCTTCTTCCTCTTGCAATCTCTCTTGTGAATGTGGAAGTATATGTAAGCGCTTGGTATGGAAGATTCTTGCTGGTAGTAAGGGCACAGGGTTTGGTATTCTAGAGCTTTTCCTTACTGGAACTGCCTCGGGTTTGTCAGTATTCCTTCTCTTCTTCTTCAGTCTCCTTCTTCCTCTTGCAATCTCTCTTGTGAATGTGGAAGTATAGTTTGTTGCCGAATGCAGACCAAGTGCTACATCGAAAAAATGAATCGCCATATTGTTGTGTGGAAATGAACTAGCACTTATTCGACAGCGTAGCGTAAATTAGCATGTTACACCATATTCCACACACATTCTAGTCAAAAATTACTAAAAACAAGCAAAAACTCCTTTATTTCTCGCAGCCATGCTATCACTGCCATGACCAACTTTCCTCAATTAGATCCTGAAACGTACTGACAGTTTGCGGAAACGAAAACAAATAGTGTGCAAAAAGCACATGGTGTAAAGCGCACATTGCAGTCAGGCTTAGCAGGTCTTGAAGAAACTGAAACTCGTGTATAACGTACATAGTACATAAGGATTGAGAAAGTTAGCTACATTTTTGAATAAATGTCAATAAAATTTACCAACAGCCGTACATTTTAAGATATTTTATTTTATTCTGAAAGCAACTAGTTTCGGCAATTTCCATTTGCCATCTTCAGACCCCATAAGCTTCTTTCAAATCAACAAACTTATCGATAGTACCATAAAACTGGATATCGTGAATTCCAATCGTTGTGCAGATGCTTCATATGAAGACGTGATAGCAACTGACGTCAGTCCATCTTGTCTTCAGCATCACGTTTCCAAGACTTCTAATCACTCAATTTGTGTCTCCTCCCTGTTCACATTCCGCACCACACATGTGAGCACTCTCACAGCTTTTCACATTCTTTCGTCTCAAGGATTCTGCCTTTCGTATTCGCATTTGTTCCTTTTATACTCCTTGTGAAATTGTTCCCCTATTTCTCTGTAATGTGAAAAATAAAGTAATAAAATGATTTACTTACCGTTAACTAGCATTTTTAGTTAGTATACTATCTATAATCAAGTGGCATAGCAAATATCTGCCTATATTACAACATGTATGAGTTGTTAGTCCTAAATCTCTGTGTTTTGTGTGTATTCAACGTCGCGTAAAAAACTTCAGTCTAAAGGAGACGGAAATGAACCTGCCATGAAATGAGCAAAACTATTCTCCTTCGGGGTAGTGGCTGTTGGAAAGCAATAAAACAGCGTTTTAGGGTCGTTTGCTGTGTGAATTGAAGCAGAAGCGTTCAAAGCGGACGTGCTAAGAGGTGCTCACACATATGTTAACACAGCCAACGTGTACGATCCCGCACACACTATTCCCCAGATCTGGTGTGACATGAAACTTGTAGTTGCCTTATCTAACAATATACCGGATGTATCAAAAAGAATCATCCGACTTTTAAAAAATCATAACTATTATGTTATCTGAGATATGTGCATGAACAACGTACTGTTGGAAAGAGCAAAATCAAGGTACACGTCGCCACACAGCGCCAGGTGGCTTGCGGAGTATGGATGTAGATGTAGATCTAGAAAGATTATGTACCCATGTGACTCGAAATTCGTTCCACTCTTACAGAGTTCCCGCTAGGTAGCAGCAGTGTGCGGCGGCTTCAGTTATACTAAAAATGATATCGGGACAACAGAAAGCGTTTAGTGTTCTACGTTTTACTCAGTGCGTGTCAGTAATAACTGTTCAGCGTGACTTTCGTACTAGGTATGGTGTGAATCCACCTACAGCACAGAGCATTAGACGATAGCATGAACAATTCCGAGAAACAGTTGTTTGTGTAAAGGCAAATCGCTGGACTGTCCCCGAGTGCAGCTCGGCAGCTCAGCATGCCCCCGATGTCTGTCTGGCATGTGTAGAATCTGCGATTACACATGAAACCATATAAAATTCAGCTACTGCAAGCTCTTCGTGAAAGTGAGAATCAACAACGTGTGGAGTTCTGTAACTTCGTTCTTGTCAAGTTGGAGGATGACAGTTTTCTTTCACACTTAGTGCTTAGTGAGGAGGCAACATTCCATTTAAATGGAAAGGTGAACCGTCATAATGAGAGCATATGGAGTACGGAACAACCACGTGAAGTAGTGCAACATGAGAGGGACTCTCCAAAATTTAATTTTTTTGTACAGTTTCACGGGAAAAGGTGTATGGTCCATTTTTCTTTGCCAATAACGCTGTTACAGGAAGCACATATCTCGATATGCTTGAGAACTTTCTTTTCTCACAGTTGGGACTGATTAGAACGACTTCATTCACCAACAGGATTGGGCACCGCTACACTGGCATCTGGAAGTGTGGGACTTTTTAAATCAAAGGATTACTGAACGATTGATCGGTCGCACTGGACCAAATGATTCAGCCTTGCATTACTGGCCTTCGAGGTCACCGGACCTGAATGTATGTGATTTTTTCTTATGGGTGTTTATAAAAGACTCTGTTTATGTGCCTCAGTTACCAAGAACAATGAATGACCTGGGCATCGCATAACAGCTACTGTGGAAGCTGTCATTCAAGACATGGTCGCTGCAGTGTGGGAACAATTTGAATACTGCATTGACATACACCGTGCATCTCAAGGGGGGAATATTAAACACCTATGAAAATGTATGAAAAAAAACTTTTTGAGTTTCCCGTTCATCAAAAAACAAGACTCATTGTACATGTTTATTACTTTCAGAAATATAGACGTGCCAAATCGGATGATTCTTTTTGATACACCCTGTAGTTTGAAGGAAAGAAATTATCGTCGAATGAAGAAGTTATCTGTGAAACTTCCTGGTAGATTAAAACTGTATGCCAGACCGAGACTCGAACTCTGGATCTTTGCCTTTCGCGGGCAAGTGTTCTACCAACTGAGCTACCCAAGCACGACTCACGCCCCGTCCCCACAGCATTAATTCCGCCAGTACCTCTTCTCCTACCTTCCAAACTTCACAGAAACTCTCCTGCACAGCTTGCAGAACTAGCACTCCTGGAAGAAAGCCAAAGGTCCCGAGTTCGAGTCTCGGTCCGGCATACAGTTTTAATCTGCCAGGAAGTTTCATATCAGCACACACTCCGCTGCAGAGCGAAAATTTCATTCTGGAAGTTATCTGTGCTTTAAACTGACATTCTACCGAACTGGAGACAAAGTTACTTTCTGAGGACATCGAAAGGATTGAAGTCTCAATGGATCTAATGAACTGATATCGTTGGGGGTAACATTGAGATAAATGTTTGTTTTCCGAGAAGAAGAAGCGTTGCCATCTAAGTTTTCTAACAAACTTAGCGGCCCATCTCTGAATTTAGCAGGGAGACGGCGGTAGCGACCCGCGCTTGCCAATTCGGACACGTGGCGCATGCGCAGTGCGCCGCCAGGGAAAAAAATCCTTCGCAGCCGGCAGCGGGAGACCCTTCGTCACGCCGGCGGTCCCTCTTCCCCGCGTGGCTCCCACTGGGCGTGCGTGAAATCGTCGCTTTTTGTCTAAGGCGGAATGTCGCGTGAAATTCGCTGTTGCACATAAGCAAATTAGTCTCCTAGCGTTTACCGCTGCTAAATGAAACATATCGTCGCCTGCCAACGAGCGACCCATTGTTCCTCATCAGCGTGCAGACGTTTCATAATGCGGTCCACATTGTCTTCGTAGCAAAAAAACTGAAATCGTAATAATGTTTCTTTCTTGTACGGTTGTCCTACCCACCCTGCCTACACATAATCAGTCGGCGAGACGAAGTTGTTATAGCGAAACATTTTTTTACCGTCATTCCCCTTTGTCAGTGATGCAGGGCTCTGTGGCAATGTGAGGCCTGTTACATGCGGTAGAAAGATGTTTAGAACGTTCACATCTATGTTACCACTCAAAAGAACTGCACTCACCACTTCTGATATTCGTCCCAGTAAAAGCGAGGACTTAAAATTTTACTCACGATAAACGTCATCGTTATACAGGGTGTTTCAGAAGTGACGGTCAATCTTCAGGGATATGACAGGAATGATGATTCGAAACAAACCCGCTGGGGTAGCCGAGAGCACTAAGGCGCTGCTTCCTGGACTTGGGGAGGCGCGCCGGCCGCGGATCGAATTCTTCCGGCGGATTAACGACGAGGGCCGATGTGCCGGCCAGCCTCGATGTGGTTTTTAGGCGGTTTTCCACATCCCGCAAGGTGAATACCGGGCTGGTCCCCATGTTCCGCCTCAGTTACACGGCTGGCAGACATCTGAACACATTCGCACTATTCCATGGATTACACTCGAATCAGACAGTTCGGGTACACTAATTCCGTCCCGGGGGGTACGGGGTGGCGGTAGGAAGGGCATCCGACCACCCCTTAAATATTAACATGCCAAATACGACTAACGATGGCTGACCCTGCGTAACTGTGGGACAAGCCTCAAGCGATATAGATGATTCGAAACAAAAAAGTAAAATAAACATGGGTTCTAAAACGCATACCTTAAGAGTTATAAGAAATTCTTGATCTTCGATGGTGTGAAACAAATCTTGTCTATTGCAATCTCTTTGCTTTCCATACTTTGGGAAGTGGTAGTATGAACCAAAACAAAAAAAGAGGTTCGGTAAACTTGTGCTCTAAAATGCATACCTCAAAATTGGTACGCACTTGTTCATTAGAAGAGTTGTCTTTCAAAGTAGTGAAGACGAGCAAGTGGTCATAGATCTTAAGATATGCGTTTTAGAACACATGTTACTGGAAATTTCTGCTTTTTTTGGTCCATACTACCACCCAAAATGTGGAAAGCAAAGAGCTTGCAGTAGAAGAGATTTGTTTCACAGCATCGAAGATCAAGAATTGCTCATAGTTCTTAAAGTATGCGTTTCAGAGCCCATGTTTACCTGACTTTTTTGTTTCGAATGATCGTTCTTGTCATATCCCTCAATATTGACTGTCCCTTCTTACAGGTCGTCATTATGTATTTATCCCCCTTAAAGCTAAACCGTGTGCGAACAGGGCCGCCGTGTCATCCTCAGCCCAAGGCCGTCACTGGATGCGTATACGGAGGGGCATGTGGTCAGCACACCGCTCTTCCGGCCGTACGTCAGTTTACGAGACCAGAGTCGCTACTTCTGAATCAAGTAGCTCCTCGGTTTGCCTCACAAGGGCTGAGTGCACCCCGCTTGCCAACAGCGCTCGGCAGATCGGATGGTCACCCATCCAAGTGCTAGCCCAGCCCGACAGCACTTAACTTCGGTGATCGAACGGGAACCGGTGTTACCACTGCAAGGCCGTTGGCTATCTACCCCTCTTAGCCACTGCGGTATTTCTAGTCTATGCTGTGTTTCAGTCACCCACAAAGACAGAATGCACGAAATTTTCCTCATTTTCTGTAAACTAAAGGCGTGAAAGCTGCTTGTGGAGGAGTATGTCTGCCCTCACGTTTCTATGCCGTCCAACGTCGGGCCACTGTCTCATTCGAAATGCCCGACGTATCTGAACATTGCATGATTCCACCAGCCAGCCAAATGGAGTGAGACAATGAGGCCTTCTTGAAAAACTGTCAGGTGCTGATAACGCTGCCCCACACGCCAATAAGCGGCATCTCAACATCGTTCGCAGTGATCGCTCCATAGCTAATGCTGTTCATGTCCCATATACATCCTACAAAGGCTGGTAGTAACATTAAACACTAATAATACTAATGCACTGTGGTAGCCGTCCTATCTGTCTTTATACCGACCGATGGTGTCTACGTGTGCGGAGATACACTGATCCTACCCTGGCTTCTGCATACATACTCCACAAGCCTTCAAATGGTGCGAAGAAGAGGATACTCTGCACCACTGCTACTCGTTTCCTTCCCCCTTCCTCTCTCAAATAGAGCGAGGGTAAAACGGCTGTCTATATGTCGCCGTACGAGGCCTGATTTCTTTTACCTTATTTTCGCGGCTCTTACGCGAAATGTACATTGGCGGCAGCAGAAACATTCTGCAGCCAGTTTCAAACGCCGGTTCTCTAAATTTTCTCAATAGTGCTCCGTGAAAAGACGTCGCCTTCCCTACAGGGACTACCACTTGGGTTCCCTAAGCATCTTCCTAATATTCGCATGTTGATCGGACATACCATCAACAAATCTAGCAGCCCACCTCTCTTACTTCAATCTAACCCTCAAGGGATCTCAGACACTCGATGATGATGATGATGGTTTGTGGGGCGCTCAATATGGAGGTCATCAGCGCCCGTACTAGGTCCCAGTCTTCCCAGCTCCAATCACGTCACTTACCGAATGATGATGAGATGATGAGGACAACACAAACACCCAGTCCCCAGGCGAAGAAAATCCCCGAACCGTCCGGGAATCGAAACGAGGTCCCCGTGATCCATAGGCAGCTACTGCTAGCCACTAGACCACGAGCTGCAGATTCAGACACTCGAACAGTATTCAAGACTGGGTCGTGCTAGTGCTCCTACACGGGGTCTTCTTTATAAATTTGCCACAATTTCCTAATCTTCTCCCAATCCACCGAGGTCTGCCATTCGCCTTCTCTGCTATTGTCCTTACATAATCTTTCGATTTTCTGTCGGTTTACAACATTACGCCTAGATATTTGATCCACTTGACTGTCTGTGTCAACAGGATTGTTTTTCCTGCTCTTCTGCATTAACTTATATTTTTCGAACATTTAGAGCTAGCTGCTATTAACTACTCCAACTAGCAATTCTGTCTAACAAGGGCAGGCTACGACGTTGGGATCAGCGATTTGCTTCAAACTTTGTACACCTTTAGTAGGCCATTATAACGACATAATGTGCAGGTAGTAAAGTGCTCTACTATGACAGTTGCCTGAAAATCGAAGATATGTTTTACGAGTCTATTATGTAAATAATGTATCTGTGCGAAGGTGCTGGCTGTAAGAAGTCATGTGGTCAAGTGCTTAGCATTCGCGCTTAGGTGTAAGGTTGTAGGTGAGGCGACGCTTCGAATACTGCAAAAAACAACACGTTGCAAGATAAGAATTTGCTGTGAGATAAAATGAACAATTTTGTCAGAATATTAGGAACAGTTTTCAGTTAGTGAAAGCCGGTCGCTGTGACCGAGCGGTTCTAGGTGCTTCAGTATGGAACCGCGCTGCTGCTACGGTTGCAGGTTCGAATCCTGCCTCGGGCATGGCTGTGTGTGATATCCTTACGTTAGTTAGGTTTACGTAGTTCTAAGTCTAGGGGACTGATGACCTCAGATGTTAAGTCCCATAGTGCTTAGAGGCATTTGAACCATTTGAATTAGTGAAATCATCTGTAAATTCAATAGATGCGTTTGTTGTAGGGCATTTTTAAATTACGTTAACAGTTACTAATTCTGAATATTCTCGTGAATCATTGTTTTATTCAATCTAATTTACAGTCAGTCATATGCATTTCAGACAAACTAAAATATCATTCCTAAAAAATAATTTGCATAAATAAGTTCATGTTCAAATGCAGGGTAGTTAAGCCGATTGTAGATCTGAATCTGTAATCGGAATTTTAGAAGTCAGATAGTTTTCAGATAGTTAGCTACACGCTACGGTCGCAGGTTCGAATCCTGCCTCGGGCATGGATGTGTGTGATGTCCTTAGGTTAGTTAGGTTTAAGTAGTTCTAAGTTCTAGGGGACTTATGACCAGAGCAGTTGAGTCCCATAGTGCTCAGAGCCATTTGAACCATTTGAGTTAGCTACAAATCCAGTTACAAATAGTTTCAGCAGTTTCAGCGTACAACTCCCAACTATAAGGGTAACTTTCACATGTATGCAGTAGCCGTTCGCCTGGATGATGACGTATTCATCGAGTAAAACTGAAGTGATATCAGGTGTTCCCCAGGGAAGTGTCCTGGGACCTCTGCTGTTCCTGATCTATATAAATGACCTGGGTGACAATCTGAGCAGTTCTCTTAGGTTGTTCGCAGATGATGCTGTAATTTACCGTCTAGTAAGGTCATCTGAAGACCAGTATCAGTTGCAAAGCGATTTAGAAAAGATTGCTGTATGGTGTGGCAAGTGGCAGTTGACGCTAAATAACGAAAAGTGTGAGGTCATCCACATGAGTTCCAAAAGAAATCCGTTGGAATTCGATTACTCGATAAATAGCACAATTCTCAAGGCTGTCAATTCAATTAAGTACCTGGGTGTTAAAATTACGAACAACTTCAGTTGGAAAGACCACATAGACAATATTGTGGGGAAGGCGAGCCAAAGGTTGCGTTTCATTGGCAGGACACTTAGAAGATGCAACAAGTCCACTAAAGAGACAGCTTACACTACACTCGTTCGTCCTCTGTTAGAATAATGCTGCGCGGTGTGGGATCCTTCCCAGGTGGGATTGACGGAGGACATCGAAAGGGTGCAAAAAAGGGCAGCTCGCTTTGTATTATCACGTAATAGGGGAGAGAGTGTGGCAGATATGATACGGGAGTTGGGATGGAAGTCATTAAAGCAAAGATGTTTTTCGTCGCGGCGAGATATATTTACGAAATTTCAGTCACCAACTTTCTCTTCCGAATGCGAAAATATTTTGTTGAGCCCAACCTACATAGGTAGGAATGATCATCTAAATAAAATAAGAGAAATCAGGGCTCGAACAGAAAGGTTTAGGTGTTCGTTTTTCCCGCGGGCTGTTCGGGAGTGGAATGGTAGAGAGATAGTATGATTGTGGTTCGATGAACCCTCTGCCAAGCACTTAAATGTGAATTGCAGAGTAATCATGTAGAAGACCATCGGCCTAATGTAACAAGTAGTATGATTCATATGACCAGGTGACACGTTTCCAATGAACGATGATCCAATCTCAATGATCCCGCGCCTACTGCAACCGTAACTGACGCCATCTTAGGGGCAGCAGGGGAACACGTGGGGCGTCTGTTACGAAGCCGCGGTTCAACAACGTGCGCGGAACGCTGTGCTGCGAAACACCTGTGCCTGCCACAGCACTGCACTCATTCGTCAGATGCGCCGCAGATCGCAGCCTGTCCCACTTCACAGAGCGGGCAAACCTCAGACCCGCACGTTCTGTGATATGACTTGGATGCCCAATACCTTGTAGCCTCCTCGTGGTTCCATCATCCTTCAACCAATTACGCATAATGCTCGCAAGAGTAGCATGCAGACGGTCGACTAACTTTGTCGCTCCCGAGATGTTTGTCCCCATGCCATCCACCATTTGCCACGGTCGAGTAAGTGATGGTTTTCCCCTTTTGCGGCTACAGGGATTCCCCATTCACTCTGCTTTGCTTGTACTATACTGGCCATTAAAATTGCTACACCAAGAAGAAATGCAGAAAATAAACGGGTATTGGCTGGCTCTGAGCACTATGGGACTTAACTTCTGTGGTCATCAGTCCCCTATAACTTAGAACTACTTAAACCTAACTAACCTAAGGACATCACACACATCCATGCCCGAGGCAGGATTCGAACCTGCGACAGTGGCAGTCCCGCGGTTCCGGACTGCGCGCCTAGAACCACTAGACCACCGCGGCCGGCTAAACGGGTATTCATTGGACAAATATATTATACTAGAACTGACATGTGATTACATTTTCACGCAATTTTAGTGCATAGATCCTGAGAAGTCAATACCCAGAACAACCACCCCTGGCCGTAATAACGGCCTTGATACGCCTGGACATTGAGTCAAACAGAGCTTGGATGGCGTGTTCAGGTACAGCTGCCCATGGAGCTTCAACACGATACCACAGTTCAGCAAGAGTAGTGACTGCCGCATTGTGACGAGCCAGTTGCTCGGCCACCATTGACCAGACATTTTCAATTGGTGAGAGATTTGGAGAATGTGCTGGCCAGGGCAGCAGTCGAACATTTTCTGTATCCAGAAAGGTCCGTACAGGACCTGCAACATGCGGTCGTGCATTATCCTGCTGAAATCTAGGGTTTCGCAGGGATCGAATGAGGGGTAGAGCCACGGGTCGTAACACATCTGAAATGTAACGTCAACTATTCAAAGTGCCGTCAATGCGAACAAGAGGTGACCGAGACGTGTAACCAATGGCACCCCATACCATGACGCCGGGTGATACGCCAGTATGGCGATGACGAATACACGCTTCCAATGTGCGTTCACCGCGATGTCGCCAAACGGGGATGCGACCATCATGATGCTGTAAACAGAACCTGGATTTATCCGAAAAAATGACGTTTTGCCATTCGTGCACCCAGGATCGTCGTTGAGTACACCATCGCAGACGCTTCTGTCTGTGATGCAGCGTCAAGGGTAACCGCAGCCATGGTCTCCGAGCTGATAGTCCGTGCTGCTGCAAACGTCGTCGAACTGTTCGTGCAGATGGTTGTTATCTTGCAAACGTCCCCATGTGTTGAGTCAGGGATCGAGACGTGGCTGCACGATCTGTTACAGCCATAGGGATAAGATGCCTCTCATCTGGACTACTAGTGATACGAGGCCGTTGGGATCCAGCCCAGCGTTCCGTATTACCCTCCTGAACCCACCGATTCCATATTCTGCTAACAGTCATTGGATCTCGACCGACGCGAGCAGCAATGTCGCGATACTATAAACCGCAATCGCGATAGGCTACAATCTGACTTTTATCAAAGTCGGAAACGTGATGGTACGCATTTCTCCTCCTTACACGAGGCATTACAACAACGTTTCATCGGGCAACGCCGGTCAACTGCTGTTTGTGCATGAGAAATTGGTTGGAAACTTTCCTCATGTAGGTGTCGCCACCGCTGCCAGCCTTGTGTGAATGCTCTGAAAAGCTAATCATTTGCATATCACAGCATCTTGTTCCTGTCGGTTAAATTTCGCGTCTGTATCCCGTCATCTTTGTGGTCTAGCAATTTTAATGGTTAGTAGTGTAATATGTCCTTACCGCAACATTTCCTGCAACGCCACAGTGTCACGTCAGTGATTTTTCGGCGAACTTGGCTGCGTATGAACCTCCGCAGCAGGCTCCTGGTTAAATGAAACCATGACTACAGTTCATATGCGACGTAGCTTAGAATTTGCACGCCAGTACCGCAACTGAAGATCCAATGAGTGGCTCCAGGTGGCTGCTTCAGATGAATCACGTTTTACTCTTTATTGGACAGATGGCCGTAGACGTGTACGGTGTGAAACGTTTGGAAATAAATATCCTGAACCAGGAGGGAGCGTTACGGGCTATGGAATGTTTTCGGGGCATTACCAGGGTGATATCGCAATTATGGAAGGCACAACGGATCAACACAAGCATGCATCCATCCTTGCAGTTTGTTTTTCCTCGGCGCGATGAAATCTAGCAGCGGACAGTGCAACGTACCACACAGTTGGCAGTCTACGTGCATGCTTCTAACAGCACCAGGATGTGTTTTCCGTACACGCTTGTTCGCCAAACTCCCTGGATTTAAACCTAATCGAAAATCTCTGGGACCACCTCGATAAGGTTGTTCGTGCCATGGATTACAGCAGCGAGTCACGGCAATGGAATCGGCATGACTCCACATCCCTGTTTGGACGTTCCAGAACCTCTTGACTCTCTTCCAGCACGTCTCGCGCTGCAAAAGGAGTTAAGTCAGGTTTTAGCAGGGAATCACGTTAATGTGACTGGACAGTGTACTTTTGAGTGTGTGAAACTGTGGATGTGTCGTGTTGTGTATCCATAGGTGGAATTTTTTAAAGTATCTTTCATTCTCTATGTAGAGCGGGCTGTTCAGGTACGGGCCAGTTCTCGAGTCAGAGTCTTATCTAAAAGATACCACGCTAGCTAGTAGTGGGTCAACACAATCCAAGTTATGAATATTTCTGAGGAGGATTCCAATTCCAGAATTTGACATACATTCAAGGGGAACTTACAAAAGTCTTGGTCAAAACTTCGGTATGGGCGATACATTTAACTTAATTATGAGACGACATGTCAGAGAAAAGCGTTAAAAGCCTTGTGTGTATATAAATGTATTTGTATATGTGAATACAATGTAGAATCGATGACTTGACCGATGTGTGCAGTATGCCTACGTTTAGAGGTTCATTGGATTAAATCCCATACTAAGGCAGCAACATATGCTACAAACTTGACAGTGTTACAAGATCAAGAGTTCTGTGCCAACATTCACAAATTCCCTACACCTCTATGTAGTACAAACATGTTTGCAGCAGTATGTCTGTGTTTCGTCTGTGTAGGACTCGGACGAGAACACTTTGTATATTTTGGCCAGCTTTGCCGCTGTGCTATGAAAAATAAAATCGTGGTACATTGTAGAATCACTGGTTAATGAATAAAAAATATTTATTCTCACTTCAAAAAAGAAATATCAGCACGATTTGTGTAATTATTTCACGATCAATGGAGAAGAATATTTGATTAAAAAGCAGGATACAATCACGACAGAAACTATAACACTACACAAAAGGCTGGCAACAATATTGCTATTTCTCGTGAAATGAAGGAGCTATAAAATCTCAAATACCCATATAAGTTTTTATATATACAACATCTGATCAGAACCGTTAGCGGACACTAATACTCTGCCCGTCCACCCTTCACCTTTGTAGCCGCTTCATCTCTGCTGGTGGCACTTTCACTGAGGTGTCTGAATGTCTGTGTAGCAATAGCAGCCCATACTTTCTTGACAGCTGAAACCAGATGAGGTAGTGACGTTGGACGCTGGGGTCTGGAGCCAAGTCGACTTTCTAACTCACCTCAGAGGTGTTCCATTGGGTTCAGATCGGAAGTCCAGGCACACCAGTGTATTGAGAATGTTATTGTTCACAAACCACTGCTTCGCATATGATGCTTTAAGACAGGGTGCGTTATCATGCTACACTACTCGCCATTAAAATTGCTATACCACGAAGATGACGTGCTACAGACGCGAAATTTGACCGACAGGAAGAAGATGCTGTGATATGCAAATGATTAGTTTTTCAGGGCATTCTCACAAGGTTGGCGCCGGTGGCGACACCTACAACTTGCTGACATCAGCAGAGTTTCCAACCGATTTCTCATGCACAAACAGCAGTTGACCTGCGTTGCCTGCTGAAACGTTGTTGTGATGCCTCGTGTAAGGAGGAAAAATCACGTTTCCGACTTTGATAAAGGTCGGATTGTAGCCTATCGCGATTGCGGTTTATCGTATCGCGACATGGCTGCTCGCGTTGGTCGAGATTCGATGACTGTTAGCAGAATATGGAATTGGTCGGTTCAGGAGGGTAGTACGGAACGCCGTGCTGGATACCAACGGCCTCGTATCACTAGCAGTCGAGATGACAGGCATCTTATCCGCATGGCTGTAACGGATCGTGTAGCCACGTCTCGATCCCTGAGTCAACAGATGGGGACGTTTGCAAGACAACAACCATCTGCACGAACAGTTCGACGACGTTTGCAGCAGCATGGACTATCAGCTCGGATACCATGGCTTGCGGTTACCCTTGACGCTGCATCACAGACAGGAGCGCCTGCGATGGTGTACCTAACGACGAACCAGGGTGCACGAATGGCAAAACGTCATTTTTTGGGATGAATCAAGGTTCTGTTTACAGCATCATGATGGTCACATCCGTGTTTGGTGACATCGCGGTGAACGCACGTTAGAAGAGTGTATTCGTCATCACCATACTGGCCTATCACCCGGCGTGATGATATGGGGTGCCATTGGTTACACGTCTCGGTCACCTCTTGTTCGCATTGACGGCGCTTTGAACAGTGGACGTTACATTTCAGATGTGTTACGACCCGTGGCTCTACCCTTCATTTAATCCCTGTGAAACCCTAGATTTCAGCAGGATAATGCACGACCGCATGTTGCAGTTCCTGTACGGGCCTGGATACAGAAAATGTTCGACTGCTGCCCTGGCCAGCACATTCTCCAGATCTCTCACCAGCTGAAAACGTCTGGTCAATGGTGGCAGAGCAACTGGCTCGTCACAATACGGCAGTCATTACTCTTGATGAACTGTGGTATTGTGTTGAAGCTGCATGGGCAGCTGTACCTGTACACGCCATCCAAGCTCTGTTTGACTCAATGCCCAGGCGTATCAAGGCCGTTATTACGGCCAGAGGTGGTTGTTCTGGGTACTGATTTCTCAGGATCTATGCACCCAAATTGCGTGAAAATGTAATCACATGTCAGTTCTAGTATAATATATTTGTCCAATGAATACCCGTTTATCATCTGCATTTTTTCTTGGTGTAGCAATTTTAATGGCCGGTAGTGTACTTCTATGTTTCTCTTCATAGCAGTTGCTCTTGATCGGAATTCAGGAATATTTACATCGTCTTCTTTGGTGAAGGAGTTTCGGATATCCGTGTTTAATAATTCTGCTTTTGTAACACTGTCATCTGTGACTTCATCGTTGTTATCGCGTGGTGAAGATACTATGTGCGTCTTGGCACTGGTGTGCCTTATGTACGACCAGAATCTCTTTGGGGTTTCTGTCAGACTTTGAGAAAGAGTTTCGTTATGGAAATTGTTAAAAGCATCCATTGATCGACGGTCGAATCCCGATGGTTCTATGGCCTCTGCAATCGTAATTGACGATGCCGTTGGGTCAACATGCGAACGCAAGAGGTGGTCTGCTGCGGAGCTCCATGTTTAATGTACGATAAACGGTGTGCTCCGAAATACTCGTGCGTGCACCAGCATTGAGATCTTTCGAGGGAGAAGCCACAGATGACCATCCATCCTACTGTCCAGAGCTGACAAGCCTCCGAAACCCACGTTCTGTGAAGATTTGTGGACGTCCAACCATCTAGCACCTAGTGGCAGTATCACTGTCCTTCTACCTCTTTCCGCAGGTGCTCACGACAGTAGCACATGAATATTCAACCAGCTTCGTTGCTTTCATTTGTTTTCGAGATACTCGTTTACAGACTCTGCGTAACAATAATCTACGCTTTGTCAAAGTCGCTAATCTCCATGAATGTCCCCATTTGCAGCCCTTATCTTTGCTAGGTTGATCCACCGTCCGTGTCTCCTCTACTTACGTACTTCCGTTACCGCGTCACGTGCCCGCAACGCCACCTGGCGGCATCCAACGCCGCGGTGTTTAGTGGTCATAATGTTTTGGCTTATCAGCGAAATTTTCGTTCTTACAGAAAGGCTACCCAACATTTATAGCATTTCTATAAAGGGTGGTCCATTGATAGAGACCGGGCCAAATATCTCACGAAATAAGCGTCAAACGAAATAACTACAAAGAACGAAACTTGTCTAGCTTGAAGGGGGAAACCAGATGGCGCTATGGTTGGCCCGCTAGATGGCGCTGCCATAGGTCAAACGGATATCAACTCCGTTTTTTTAAATACGAACCCCCATTTTTTATTACATATACCTGTAGTACGTAAAGAAATATGAATGTTTTCATTGGACCACTTTTTTCGGTTTGTGATATATGGCGCTGTAATAATCACAAACATATGGCTCACAATTTTAGACCAACAGTTGGTAACAGGTAGGCTTTTAAAATTAAAATACAGAACGTAGGTACGTTTGAACATTTTATTTCGCTTATTCCAATGTGATACATGTATCTTTGTAAATTTATCATTTCTGAGAACGCATGCTGTTACAGCGTGATTACCTGTAAATACCACATTAATGCAATAAATGCTCAAAATGATGTCCGTCAACCTCAATGCATTTGGCAATACGTGTAACGACATTCTGCTCAACAGCGAGCAGTTCGCCTTCCGTAATGTTCGCACATGCATTGACAATGACCTGAAGCATGTTGTCAGGCGTTGTCGGTGGATCACGATAGCAAATATCCTTCAACTTTCCCCACACAAAGAAATACGGGGACGTCAGATCCGGTGTACGTGCTTCGACGACCAATCCACCTGTCATGAAATATGCTATTCAATACCGCTTCTACCGAGCTCGAGCTATGTGCCGGACATCCATCATGTTGGAAGTACATCGCCATTCTGTCATGCAGTGAAACATCTTGTAGTAACATCAGTAGAACATTACGTAAGAAATCAGCATACATTGCAATATTTAGATTGCCATAGATTAAATGGGGGCCAGTTATCCCTCCTCCCATAATGCTGCACCATACATTAACCCGCCAAGGTCGCAGCCATCGTGGATTTTCCATTCCCCAACAGTGTATATTATGCCGGTTTACTTTACCGCTGTTGGTGAATGACGCTTCGTCTCTAAATAGAACGCGTGCGAAAAATCTGTCATCGTCCCGTAATTTCTCTTGTGCCCAGTGGCAGAACTGTACACGACGTTCAAAGTCGTCGCCACGCAATTCCTGGTGCATAGAAATATGGTATGGGTGCAATCGATGTTGATATAGCATTCTCAACACCGACGTTTTTGAGATTCCCGATTCTCGCGCACTTTGTCTGCTACTGATGTGCGGATTAGCCGCGACAGCAGCTAAAACACCTACTTGGGCATCATCATTTGTTGCAGGCAGTGGTTGACGTTTCACATGTGGCTGAACACTTCCTGTTTCCTTAAATAACGTAACTATCCGGCGAACGGTCCGGACACTAGTATGATGTCGTCCAGGATACGGCGCAGCATACATAGCACACGCCCGTTGGGCATTTTGATCACAATAACCATACATAAACACGTTAACAACCTTTTCTGTAATTGGTAAACGGTCCATTTTAACACGGGTAATGTATCACGAAGCAAATACCGTCCGCACTGGCGGAATGTCACGTGATACCACGTACTTATCCGTTTGTGACTATTACAGCGCTATCTATCACAAAGCGAAAAAAGTGGTCCAACTAAAACATTAACATTTATTTACGTACTACACGAATATGTAATAAAAATTGGGGGTTCCTACTTAAAAAAAACGCAGTTGATATCCGTTTGACCTATGGCAGCGCTATCTATCGGCCAACCATGATGCCACCTGGTTTCCCCCTTCAAGCTAGACGAGTTTCGTTCTTTGTAGTTTTTTCGTTTGATGCTTATTTCATGGGATATTAGGCCCGGTCACTATCAATGGACCACCCAGTATACAGAAAAGGCGTTTAAAAATGTTGACGGAAATGTACTCTTTGTAATTATGATCTTATCAGGGATAAAATACAGGTATCGAGAGGTTATCTACAACTTATACACAAACCACAGTGTAGACCCAGGAGTCGGAGAATATGAAACAGAGACAGCAATAGCAAAAGCCGCGAGGCATTTTTGTAGCCCATCCCCCATGTTGTAAGCGTAGACTTCCGCGGCCGTTGTCACAGTCAATAGAATTCTTCTGGGTTTGGGACCGCATTGTTAACTATAAAATTCCAACGTTTCACCTTGAGGAAGGCGTCTTGTAATAGTCGCCGAAACGTCGGAATTTTATAGTTGACAATGTGGTCCAAATCCAGAAGAATTTTATTGACTATCCCCCATGTTATTCACTCTGTACTCTGAGCGACAGTGAACGAAACGAAGAAGAAATGTGCAGTGGGAATTAAAATTCACAGAAAAGGCAGAAATATTTCAAGGCTTGTCAGTGAGACAGTAATCTGTCATAGACGACAAAGGACTTGAAAGATCGTTTGAAAGAAACTGATAATGACTTGAAAACCGGTAGACCAATTGAATGGTGTGGATGTAGTCTTGAAAAACGGAAGATGAGGTGAACGGTACTATCTTCAAAAGTAGTTACGAGACTTACTTACTGATAGTTAGGATATTAGATTATAAACGAAATGTTGTAAATAGTAGACGAGTTCTGCTATTTCGACAGCAAAATAACTGTATATTGAAGAAGTGAAGAGGATATAAAATACAAACCAACAACTGTAAGAAAATATTTCCCGAAAAAATGAAATATCTTAACATTTAATGTAAATTTAAGTCATAGACAGTCTTTTCAGAAAGTGTTTGTTAGGAGTGTAGTTGTGTATGGTAGTGTAACGTCGACGATAAACATTATACAGAAAACGCTCTCTTTCCACAAAGAATATTATTAGCATAAATATAAGAGTAGGACCAAAAACAAGCTCTACAAAGACCTCAAGGAGCTAACATTGGAAAAGAAAAGAGTCAGGTTCATGTATTGAACAACCTATCAAGAGAACATTAAATGTCTTGCAGATAATGTACTGTGTAGATTGTGTAGTGGAGTTTAATACTGAATTAAAGAACTTTCTATTGTGCAACTTCTTCTACTCTGTTGAAGGGTATCTTCACAGAAACACTTAAATTTAACGTTTTAGTTTAATGTATAATTAGAATTAGCACTGCAACACAGTAATGTAATGTTATTTCACTGTTCTGCTCTTAGGTTAAATGCACATGTTTGACATCTTACTACATCCCAAAGACTAATCTTCACGAGATCCATGGAATTTGAGTAACATAATGTGAATGTGTCTTTTCTAAAGTCGGGAGTATATAAATACTGAGCATGAAGTAGTACAGAGAAATATCAACTTAATAGTGTAGTTGGTGTGCTCCCAATACATTTATCTGGAAATAATATCAGTAACTGTCACTGTGAACTTAACAGGTGTTACCATAGTTGAGAGAACTATAGGATGTTTCACTAGATGAGAACTGAGAGCACAATCAGCATACCTTCTGTATGTTTATAGACTTCATCAAAGCATATGACAGCATAGTGAGACAGGAGATGTAGAGGATAATGGCAGAGTGTGCGATACTGGAATAATTGATAAGCTTAACTAAGATGAGTGTGATGGAATAAAGTGTATAGTGAAAGTAAAGGGCGAGTCCTCAGAAACATTTGCGAAAAAAACAGGAGTGACGCAGGGCGATATTATATCACCAATCTTGCTCAGTTTGGCATTCAACAAAACTCTGAGGAGACTAACTCAAGTATGTGCAGGAGTCGCGAAAGGGAAAAAGGTAAATGTTCTGGATTTCGTGAATGATATTGCGTCGATAACAAAGAGCATGGAAGACATGGAGAAAATGGGAACTGTACTGATGGAAAAAGCTAAGAAAGTAGGTCTAAGTGTAAATGAGCGCAAAATAAAGTTCACAGTAATAGGGAGAAGAGTTCAGTGAGGACCAAAACATCTAACAATCAGGAACCTAACAATACAGAAGACAGATGCATTTACGTATCTCGGTGTCAACATCAACTAACAAAACATTTTAGAATAAGAGATCGTAACGAGAATTCAAGCCGGAGGAAATGTGTAGGTGCTATATATAATACCACAAGACCTTCGTTGCTATCCAGGCAGGCAAAAATAGGAATGTATCAAACCATCATCAAACCTATAGTCAGCTACGCAAGTGAAACTTGTAATCCTGAAAATAAAGCACAGAAAAAACTCATCACCTTTGAAAATAAAGTACTGAGAAATATATGCGGACCAGTGAACATTGGAGAATAAGAAAAAAACAGAGAACTCAGACAATTATATACACTACCTGACGTCTTAGCGAATCTGAAAAATAAAAGACTAAGGTGGTACGGACACATGAGGAGCAGCAGGGAGAACACGATAATAAAAGCAGTGATGGATGGAGAAGCCGAAGGAAGGAGACCATTAGGAGGGACGAAAACGAGATGAGAGGATAATACCATGGGAGACATGCGGATACTGGGTCTGGGAGATGAGGATGCAGCTGATAGAAAGGTGTGGAGGGCTGGACCGGCTGCGATTTGTGTGGCCAGTATAAGTAAGTAAGTAGTGTTCCATGTTAGCACGATTCGTCACACATCGAGTTGATAAGTGAGTTCTTACCAAACCTCGATAAGTGTGTTGCCTCTAAAGTTCAGTAGATCCGTTGGTACCCAAGGAACATACGCATGATCCTTCGCAAACCCCAAAAGGTAAAAACGGCAAGGTGTCAGATCGTTTGTTAACTTGGAGGTCATGCACAACAAGCCCTGTCACCCGACCCCTTGCGGGGAATCCAGCGCTCGGCCACAACGTCATTTAACCAATCACATATTGAGTTGATTCTAGCGAGGCAGCGCACTATCTTGCTACTAAATGGAGTTCCATGATCCAGCACGTTCCAGTTATGGAAAGACCCATTGTTCTAGCACATCCATAAAAGGAACACCAGTTACTGTTGCTTCACTGAAAAAGAAAGGCCCATAAACTTTCCACCGAGATACAAGATAAAAAAACATTGAATTTAGGGGAGTCTGGTTGCAACTGTACCATCCCGTGGGGATCTGCTGAATCTCACATGTCTCCACTTAGGTCAGACGTCGATCATCACTAAAGACGACACGATCCAGAAAATCTTCATCGTCATTCAGCAACATTTCGTTTGAAAAATTGGTACATAAATCAATTTCTGTAGGCTTTAGAGCTTGTAACAGCTGTTGACGATAAGGACGAAGCTGTAAACGTGTCCTTAGAAGTCTTGTAACACTGAAAATGCAGGATGCATGGCACCTGCTACCGATATATTTGAATTGTATGTAAATATTTGTAATTTAAATGCTTTCTCTTAATAAGTAAAGACATTGCTTCACTATATGTGTACTTCTAGGCAGAAGTCTGTTGACATTTCATTGTATTTATTTGTGTTTTACTGTGAAACTTGTAAGCTCTGGGAAAAAGCCAAAGGAATTGTTATTTGCAACGACTACCAACTACACTCCTGGAAATGGAAAAAAGAACACATTGACACCGGTGTGTCAGACCCACCATACTTGCTCCAGACACTGCGAGAGGGCTGTACAAGCAATGATCACACGCACGGCACAGCGGACACACCAGGAACCGCGGTGTTGGCCGTCGAAGGGCGCTAGCTGCGCAGCATTTGTGCACCGCCGCCGTCAGTGTCAGCCAGTTTGCCGTGGCATACGGAGCTCCATCGCAGTCTTTAACACTGGTAGCATGCCGCGACAGCGTGGATGTGAACCGTATGTGCAGTTGACGGACTTTGAGCGAGGGCGTATAGTAGGCATGCGGGAGGCCGGGTGGACGTACCGCCGAATTGCTCAACACGTGGGGCGTGAGGTCTCCACAGTACATCGATGTTGTCGCCAGTGGTCGGCGGAAGGTGCACGTGCCCGTCGACCTGAGACCGGACCGCAGCGACGCACGGATGCACGCCAAGACCGTAGGATCCTACGCAGTGCCGTAGGGGACCGCACCGCCACTTCCCAGCAAATTAGGGACACTGTTGCTCCTGGGGTATCGGCGAGGACCATTCGCAACCGTCTCCATGAAGCTGGGCTACGGTCCCGCACACCGTTAGGCCGTCTTCCGCTCACGCCCCAACACCGTGCAGCCCGCCTCCAGTGGTGTCGCGACAGGCGTGAATGGAGGGACGAATGGAGACGTGTCGTCTTCAGCGATGAGAGTCGCTTCTGCCTTGGTGCCAATGATGGTCTTATACGTGTTTGGCGCCGTGCAGGTGATCGCCACAATCAGGACTGCATACGACCGAGGCACACAGGGCCAACACCCGGCATCATGGTGTGTGGAGCGATCTCCTACACTGGCCGCACACCACTGGTGATCGACGAGGGGACACTGAATAGTGCACGGTACATCCAAACCGTCATCGAACCCATCGTTCTACCATTCCTAGACCGGCAAGGGAACTTGCTGTTCCAACAGGACAATGCACGTCCGCATGTATCCCGTGCCACCCAACGTGCTCTAGAAGGTGTAAGTCAACTACCCTGGCCAGCAAGATCTCCGGATCTGTCCCCCATTGAGCATGTTTGGGACTGGATGAAGCGTCGTCTCACGCGGTCTGCACGTCCAGCACGAACGCTGGTCCAACTGAGGCGCCAGGTGGAAATGGCATGGCAAGCCGTTCCACAGGACTACATCCAGCATCTCTACGATCGTCTCCATGGGAGAATAGCAGCCTGCATTGCTGCGAAAGGTGGATATACACTGTACTAGTGCCGACATTGTGCATGCTCTGTTGCCTGTGTCTATGTGCCTGTGGTTCTGTCAGTGTGATCATGTGATGTATCTGACCCCAGGAATGTGTCAATAAAGTTTCCCCTTCCTGGGACAATGAATTCACGGTGTTCTTATTTCAATTTCCAGGAGTGTATAATAGCAGTGCTTGTGCGTTGTAAAATCTTTGGGTAGGCAGTTGTTGAGCAGAGCGCGCGGAGAGAGAGGGAGGCGGGTTCCAGCGCTTGTAGTATGCGGAAGTGTCGTGTTAACACTCCCGCAGTAGGGAGTACCATTTTCGGCGACATCGTGTACGCGCGCCGGCCACATGTCTAGAGCAGGAGTACGGACAGTGGACGGGCGGAAGAGCCTGTATTAATTACGGTTGCCCGTTCCTATAACTAGCCGTGGCTCCACAATATGGTTGGATACAAGATGACTTTGACAGGATTTGTGATTGGTGTAAAGAATGGCAGCTAACTCTAAATATAGATAAATGTAAATTAATGCAGATGAATAGGAAAAAGAATCCCGTAATGTTTGAATACTCCACTAGTAGTGCAACGCTTGACACAGTCACGTCGATTAAATATTTGGGCGTAACATTGCAGAGCGATATGAAGTGGGACAAGCATGACATAGAAGCAATTCAGAGGCGGGCTGCTAGATTTGTCAGTGGTAGGTTTGATCATCACGCGAGTGTTACGGAAATGCTTCAGGAAATCGGCTGGGAGTCTCTGGAGGAAAGGAGGCGTTCTTTTCGTGAATCGCTACTGAGGAAATTTAGAGAACCAGCATTTGAGGCTGACTGCAGTACAATTCTACTGCCACCAACTTATATTTCGCGGAAAGACCACAAAGATAAGATAAGAGAGATTAGGGTTCGTACAGAGGCATGTAGGCGGTCATTTTTCTCTCGTTCTGTTTGGGAGTGGAACAGGGAGAGAAGATGCTAGTTGTGGTAGGAAATACTCTCCGCCACGCACCGTATGGTGGATTGTAGAGTATGTATGTAGATGGAGATGTAGATGTACCGTCTTCAACAACAGCAGCAGATCCAGCAACACGGTTTGGTCGTCGGCTCCGAATTTCGTCGTATGCACAACACTGAAGTAAGACTGTTCATTGGTAGAAAGTATTAACGGTTAATCCAGCAGCACAACTGACTGTGATTTGATTGATAAGATTTATTTAAATAATAATCAGTTAAACTCAGGGCGATTGTGTCCTCATTGCCCCCAGACATTGTTACCAAGCAGAATCCTTGTTCCTTTTTTTTTCCTAATATGCTAACTGAGTATCATAAGAAACAAATTGAATAGTTACAACCAGTTTATTAATGAATAATTTCTCTTTTAAGAAGTTTAGCCTCAGTCTACTTTCAATTAACTGTTGTACAACAGAGGCTTCAGTGTATGACTAAACTAAAGCAATTTCATTTTTCAAGTTTGAGAATCAATCACTGGAAAAAATCCAAATCTAAAAAAATTCACAAATGAAGAGCGCGGAAGTTTTATTTATTTTTACATATAGCTTGGAGCACATGGATGTTTGGTTTGGTACGTATTCTCGTATTTAATTCTGTTCAAGTCAGTAAAAAAGGCTCAGTTGTTCAGAGAATAATATGAAATCCAATTTGCAAATTAAGTAACGGCAAAGTAAAAAGGTGCTTGCACTTTTTTTAAAAATTTCCTTGATGGCATTATGCTGAGGTCACTGAAAGTCATTGTTCACGTAACGAAGTTCAGAACTAGCATACAGTTTAATTGCATACTTTCAAATAATTACTCGATTGCCTTTTTTAAAATTTAATGCCAAACATAATGTAAGAGTGACTTCTCAGTTTTCTTTATCATTACATATTCACTTAAAATTAGTGTAAAAAAAAAGTGGCAACCTTTAGTTGCCACGTCAGTGTTTAATAATACATCTTTTTCTTTCCCATCGTCTTTGACAGGATTTTGGATGTAAATTGCCCTAGTGGGCTGGCGACCGTTAATTACTTCCTTTTCGTTCATGAGTGTAACTCTTGGATTCATGATCAGTGGTACCCTTTTCTGTTCAGTGTTGTTCATGAGTGAATGCACAAAATAACTTTCATTTTTCAAATTATAGCCCTGTTCGGTTTAATTACTTTTATTTTAGTAGACTTTCCATCAGAAGGGTCGGTTGTACACTTTCCTCCTACCTGTCGGTATCACTTCTTCGGGAAAGATAGCCTTATACAATTAGAAAAAATCCATTAGGCTTACACTCGATTCACGGTCAATATATATCGCAAGCAGGATAGGCCGATTAGTAAGAGGGAGGTTACAGTCTCCACACTGACATCCCTGAAACTGCTAATTCACGACTAGCCTTCCGAACTGATTTCTTCGTGCTACGCGTTCGTTCAAAACGTTCTTCAGTGACTCTTGGTCGTTCTGTACTCTTTCCTTTTCGCGCAGGTATACAAAGAATACTGTTTGAGTTTCTCTTCTATCTGATGTATTATTTGTAATTGTAAGTCGAATGTAATGAATACTACACAACCTCAAAACCCGTATGCTTATTTTCAAACTCATAGCATTGGGGCAGCTTCTGGCAAATAATGTATAACCAAACTTGTTCCACGTCTCTCTCCTTCATTCTGAATACAAACATTTTAAATACGGTGTTACAAAAGAACGACGAAGGTTAGTTAGGCAGAAAGAGTAACTAATGAAGGGATATTGATTCAAGCTTTGGAGAAAAGAGCCATATGATACAGCTTAGCTAAAAGAAGGGATTGGTTGATAGGACACATTCCATCTTGAGGTTGACGCTGTTTTCATCTCTCCGTATTTTCTTTAACAATACGTATGTTTTTGGACAGCTTCCGCCTTCAGCAAAACACAATTTTGTTTTTTTTAACCCAAACATGTTTCACTGCAGTTGCAGCATCTTCAACGGGCTTATATTTTTCATCTGTTAAAGATAAAGAATGGTCTTTACTGTTTGTATACATGTAGCTATTAGTTTTTAAATCGTAATTAAAGATATTTGAAAAGACACATAAATTATGAATTCATACCTGTTTACCACATGGTGTTGTTTTTCTGATGTGTTGTGTTTCTACAGTGACTGTTTTGTTCCACAATTTGTCATCTGCAACCTTAGAGCAGATGAATTGTTTAAGCCAAAATTACGGTTGGAAAATTGTTATTTCTCTGCCTGAAATTAATTAACTCTGTGTGTGTGTGTGTGTGTGTGTGTGTGTGTGTGTGTGTGTGTGTGTGTGTCTATATAAATAGTGTTTCACTTACAGTTTCTTTTTCCTCATCTTCATCACTGTCAAACTCTATATATTGAGTTGCCACTGTCACTGTCACTGTTTCACTGTTTACCAGCTGTACAAACGAACATGGCGGGCAGTGGAACAGCTGAAGGTGTAAAAGTAAGATGCTTGACAGTGGAACAGTTGAAGGTGTTCCTGGTGGTCGTTCTGAATCTTTCACAGGTGTCTGTGATTTTTCTTTTCTCTCTCTCCCTCTCTCTCTCTCTCTCTCTCTGTGTGTGTGTGTGTGTGTGTGTGTGTGTGTGTGTGTGCGTGTGGTGTGAAAAATGGAGAGAGAGAGAGAGTGTGACAGTAGGTTTTAGGGTTTGTGTGTGTGTGCGTGTGTATTGTTTTTACAGCTGGTCAACAGTGAAACAGTGACAGTGTCAGTGGCAACCCAAAACATAGTGTTTGACAGTGATACAGATGAGGGAAAAGAAAATGTAAGTGAAACATTATGTAAACAGACATACACACACACACACACACACACACACACAGAGTTAATTAATTTCAGGCAGAGAAATAACAATTTTCAAATCGTAATTGTGGCTTAAGCAATTTATCTACTTTAAGGTTGCAGATGACAAACTGTGGAACAAAACAGTCACTGTAGAAACACAACACATCAGAAAAACAACACCATGTGGTAAACAGGTATGAATTCATAATTTATGTGTCTTTTCAAATATCTTTAATTACGATTTAAAAACTAATAGTTACATGTATACAAACAGTAAAGACCATTCTTTATCTTTAACAGATGAAAAATAAAAGCCCACTGAAGATGCTGCAACTGCAGTGAAACATGTTTGGGTTAAAAAACAAAATTGTGTTTTGCTAAAGGCGGACCCTGTCCAAAAACATACGTTAGGATAGATTCTATGGCGTCGTAGAATCGTTTTGTTTGGTAATGAGGCAAAATATGGTGGTGAGGTGGGGGGAGGGGAGCGGCGAGGGTAAAAAAATCTGAGGGAACCCAAGGCTTCCGATAATAAGCAGGTTCAAGTGGATGTGGGTTGCAGTAGTTACAGAGATATGAAATGACGTCCAGAAGACAGCGTGGAGAGCTGGATCATACCATTCTTCAGACTGGAGACCACAACAACAAAAGCAACAATTAATGTTCAGATGCAAACACCGCAGACGGTAGGACGGCTGCAGCATCTGAGGGAGCGAGGTACTGAAATTTCCATCGATGATTGGAATATTCCGCGATCATTTGGCCGGCCTGCCAAGAGTGGAGCCCACATTACCAGAGCGAACGAGACTCCCCTTTTCCCCTTCGGCGTGCGCCAGAGGAGAGAAAAATGGAAGATAAATGCCCACGACTGCATTAATTTTCCGGTTTTGATGAGGGGGTGGGAGAGCGACGTAGGCGATGGCAAAAAACGGAAAAAAATGGTCGGCGTGAGACGGCTGGCGCGGCGAGCCCCGGCCAAGTGCGGCCGGGCAGGGGGAGCGGCCGACTCTGGGCAGAGCCGGCGCGGCGATCCGTTCGATTTTTGGGGGCGGGACGGCGGTGGGTGGCGGCGCGCGTGTGGAAGACAGCGCCGCGCGCCTGTATGAATAAGCTAGCGGCCGCCGCCGCCGCCAATACATGCATTGGCGGTGTATTAATAATTCAGGTTAAGCGGGAACAGTATTCAAATGAGCCGCGTTGCAAGTCTCGCCCGTCCGGCGACCGCGGCCGAAGGAGGGGTGAAGCCAGCGCGCGCCCGCAGACCGCCATACACCGAGCGCAGAGGCGTGCGCCGCCGCCGTCGCAACGATTCTTCACCGTCAGACTTATTTCGTTTCAGGTAACGAAATAATTGTCACTGGAGAATGTGGTGTTTCAAAAGTCTAATCAGTAAAAATCGCGTTTCTTTACCGCTTGAGCGACGGCAGGTGTATAAGTGGAGACTTGTTATTTAAAAAGATGTCGAGCGTGGCAGCAAGATGATCGAGTGGGGACTCCAGACGCGGCGGACGACGAGAGCTAACCACTATTGCATCGTAGTCGACGGCCGGTGGCTGGAAGAACCGTTGAAACATCATGCTAACCAGTATTAAAACATGTTTCATGTTTTTTTTTTTTTTATATAAAAGGAAAGGGAGTTCAATGTTGAATGTGGAAGGATAAAGTTTGTAATTGGATGTCAGTTGGTTATCAACTGTTAAATAAACGTCGAGCTGGAACAGTCAGTTGACTCTGTTGTTACGACATGCATCGTAAATATTACTTATGTGTGAGATTTGCAAGTTTTATTGATATTCAGACTTCTTGAAGAGGTTTTGGCGGGGTTTTGTCGAGAGTGTGGACGATCTTCAATGGTTGACTGCTTTGAAGTTTTATTGGTGAGAGGCCGACACGTATTGATATTCTGAAAATAATCGCTACTGTGAAGAGTGTTAGGATTATTTTTTGAAACTTTTTCGGCGATTGTGGTCGGGAAGATCGGTTTTAAAGTGCAATATTTCATTGAATGAGAACAGGATTGATTCATTAGTGACATTAATTAATTATTTAATTAAAAATCAGGAGAATTTCAATTTATTCTGGCAAAGATATCAAGGAATGTCATACTGCACAACGAATATATAGAAACTGTGACTTTGTTGAACCGTCAAAAATTTTTTTTTGCTATAAAAACTTTTCTACAACAGGGACTGGTGAATTTTGCTGCGTCTATCCTTACCTTCTAGGTTGAATCTGCTATAGCTTAATGTTTTTCTTTATGGATTTCTCAAGTAACTGGGAAAAGAACTTATAATTTGATCTGCGGCGGACCGTCGATATTGGGTACACGGTTAGGCTGTTGTGAATCCTGTTGGCCTGCAGATTGCCTTTCTTTCCCCTGCTGCAGACATCGTTGCTGAGTTGCTGCGACAGGATCGGCAGTTCAGCGCAATAAGGAACTTATTTATTTTTTCAACAGTCTTCTCATCCATACACTGATGAGCCAAATCATTATGACTTACAAGCAGCATCTTTCAAACGTAGCTGCTAAAGTCGAAACGAGAAACAACGTTCTTCAAAAACTTGGTGGTACCTCACGCGGAGCTAATGTTCGTGTTTTAGTATCCACAGCCTCAGCTCCATCATATTCTGTTGCTGAATACTTCTGTTCGACGTGGATCAATACACTACTGGCCATTAAAATTGCTACACCACGAAGATGACGTGCTACAGACGCGAAATTTAACCGACAGGAAGAAGATGCTGTGTTATGCAAATGATTAGCTTTTCAGAGCATTCACACAAGGTTGGCGCCGGTGGCGACACCTACAGCGTGCTGACATGAAGAAAGTTTCCAACCAAAAAAATGGTTCAAATGGCTCTGAGCACTATGGGACTTAACATCTGAGGTCATCAGTCCCCTAGAACTTAGAACTACTTAAACTTAACTAACCCAAGGACATCACACACATCCATGCCAGAGGCAGGATTCGAACCTACGACCGTAGCGGTCGCGCGGTTCCAGACTGTAGCACCTAGAACCGCTCGGCCACATCGGCTGGCTGTTTCCAATCGATTTCTCATACACAAACAGCAGTTGACCGGCGTTGCCTGGTGAAACGTTGTTGTGATGCCTCGTGTAAGGAGGGGAAATGCGTACCATAACGTTTCCGACTTTGATAAAGGTCGGATTGTTGCCTATCGCGATTGCGGTTTATCGTATCGCGACATTGCTGCCCGCGTTGGTCGAGATTCGATGACTGTCAGCAGTATATGGAATCGGTGGGTTCACAAGGGTAATACGGAACGTCGTGCTGCATCCCAACGGCCTCGTATCACTAGCAGTCTAGATCTTATCCGCATGGCTGTAACTCATCGTGCAGCCACGTCTCGATATCTGAGTCAACAGATGGGGACGTTTGCAAGACAACCATCTGGACGAACAGTTCGACGACGTTTGCAGCAGCATGGACTATCATTTCGGAGAGCATGGCTGTGGTTACCCTTGACGATGCATCACAGACAGGAGCGCCTGCGATGGAGTACTCCACGACGAACCTGGGTGCACGAATGGCAAAACGTCATTTTTTCGGATGAATCCAGGTTCTGTTTAAAGCATCGTGGATGGTCGCATCTGTGTTTGGCGACATCGCGGTGAACGCACATTGGAAGCGTGTATTCGTCATCGCCGTACTGGCGAATCACCCGGCGTGATGGTATGGGGTTCCATTGATTACACGTCTCGGTCACCTCTTGTTCGCATTGACGGCACTTTGAACAGTGGATGTCACATTTCAGATGTGTTACGACCCGTGGCTCTACCCTTCATTCGATCCCTGCGAAACCCTACATTTCAGCAGGATAATGCACGACCGCATGTTGCAGGTCCTGTACGGGCCTTTCTGGATACAGAAAATGTTCGACTGCTGCCCTGGCCAGCACATTCTCCAGATCTCTCAGCAATTGGAAACTTCTCGTCAATGGTGGCCGAGCAACTCGCTCGTCACAATACGCTAGTAACTACTCTTGCTGAACAGTGTGTTGAAGCTGTATGGGTAGCTGTACCTGTACACGCCATCCAATCCGTGTTTAACTCAATGCCCAGGCGTATCAAGGCCGTTACTATGGCCAGAGGTGGTTGTTCTGGGTACTGACTTCTCAGGATCTATGTACCCAAGTTGCATGAAAATGTAGTTACATGTCAGTTCTAGTATAATACACTCCTGGAAATGGAAAAAAGAACACATTGACACCGGTGTGTCAGACCCACCATACTTGCTCCGGACACTGCGAGAGGGCTGTACAAGCAATGATCACACGCACGGCACAGCGGACACACCAGGAACCGCGGTGTTGGCCGTCGAATGGCGCTAGCTGCGCGGCATTTGTGCACCGCCGCCGTCAGTGTCAGCCAGTTTGCCGTGGCATACGGAGCTCCATCGCAGTCTTTAACACTGGTAGCATGCCGCGACAGGGTGGACGTGAACCGTATGTGCAGTTGACGGACTTTGAGCGAGGGCGTATAGTGGGCATGCGGGAGGCCGGCTGGACGTACCGCCGAATTGCTCAACACGTGGGGCGTGAGGTCTCCACAGTACATCGATGTTGTCGCCAGTGGTCGGCGGAAGGTGCACGTGCCCGTCGACCTGGGACCGGACCGCAGCGACGCACGGATGCACGCCAAGACCGTAGGATCCTACGCAGTGCCGTAGGGGACCGCACCGCCACTTCCCAGCAAATTAGGGACACTGTTGCTCCTGGGGTATCGGCGAGGACCATTCGCAACCGTCTCCATGAAGCTGGGCTACGGTCCCGCACACCGTTAGGCCGTCTTCCGCTCACGCCCCAACATCGTGCAGCCCGCCTCCAGTGGTGTCGCGACAGGCGTGAATGGAGGGACGAATGGAGACGTGTCGTCTTCAGCGATGAGAGTCGCTTCTGCCTTGGTGCCAATGATGGTCGTATGCGTGTTTGGCGCCGTGCAGGTGAGCGCCACAATCAGGACTGCATACGACCGAGGCACACAGGGCCAACACCCGGCATCATGGTGTGGGGAGCGATCTCCTACACTGGCCGTACACCACTGGTGATCGTCGAGGGGACACTGAATAGTGCACGGTACATCCAAACCGTCATCGAACCCATCGTTCTACCATTCCTAGACCGGCAAGGGAACTTGCTGTTCCAACAGGACAATGCACGTCCGCATGCATCCCGTGCCACCCAACGTGCTCTAGAAGGTGTAAGTCAACTACCCTGGCCAGCAAGATCTCCGGATCTGTCCCCCATTGAGCATGTTTGGGACTGGATGAAGCGTCGTCTCACGCGGTCTGCACGTCCAGCACGAACGCTGGTCCAACTGAGGCGCCAGGTGGAAATGGCATGGCAAGACGTTCCACAGGACTACATCCAGCATCTCTACGATCGTCTCCATGGGAGAATAGCAGCCTGCATTGCTGCGAAAGGTGGATATACACTGTACTAGTGCCGACATTGTGCATGCTCTGTTGCCTGTGTCTATGTGCCTGTGGTTCTGTCAGTGTGATCATGTGATGTATCTGACCCCAGGAATGTGTCAATAAAGTTTCCCTTTCCTGGGACAATGAATTCACGGTGTTCTTATTTCAATTTCCAGGAGTGTATATTTGACCGATGAATACCTGTTTATCATCTGCATTCTTCTTGGTATAGCAATATTAATGGCCAGTAGTGTATTTTTCTGTCGTTTGCTGTTTGTCGTCACTTACTCCGACGGTTACACCCAACCGCAGGAAATGGAACACGCGTTCCTGTAAGTCCGCAACAGACTGAGTTCACGAAGTGAACGAACCACTGACAAGTTCGCGACGTAGCAATGTCGGCAGAGCAATACAACAGTTCCAAATCAGTAACCACTCGACACCAGAAACCAAGTAAATCGACTTGCCTGCGCAGTGTAGAGCTACAAAGTATAGGAAGGAGTTAAGCCGCGCCGCGAGTCCGGGCCACAGACTCAGCGGCAAGCAGTACTCACCGGGTGGCGTCACATGACGCGCTTATCTAAGCGGTGGCTCGCTCCTCTTATGCCGGTATTACACTATCAAATTTCTTTGTACAATATCTTTGTCAAATATCTTTGTCAAAGAATTTTGATGGTGTAATAGGGAACTTTGTCAAATGTCGTCAAATATTTGATCAAATATAGAGCCTCGCTGTATACTACAGCATCATCCGCGAAAACCCGCATGCAACTTCCGACATTATCTACTAGGTCATTTATATATATTGTGAAAAGCAATGGTCCCATAACACTCGCCTGTGGCAGAACAATATGCTCTGTTCTGTTTGCTAAAATCTCTTCAAACCAGCCACACAGCTGGTCTGATATTCCGTAGGCTCTTAATTCGTTTATCAGGCGACAGTGCGGAACTGTATCGTACGCCTTCCGGAAGTCAAGGAAAATATCATCTACCTGAGAGCCTGTATCTAATATTTTATGCGTCTCATGAACAAATAAAGCGAGTTGGGTCTCACACGATCGCTGTTTCCGGAATCCATGTTGATTCCTACAGAGTAGATTCTGGGTTTCCAGAAACTACATGATACGCGAGCAAAAAACATGTTCCAAAATTCTACAACAGATCGTCGTCAGAGATGTAGGTCTATAGTTTTTCGAATCTGCTCGACGACCCTTCTTGAAGACTGGGACTATCTGTGCTCTTTTCCAATCATTTCGAACCTTCCGTTCCTCTAGAGACTTGCGGTACACGGCTGTTAGACGGGGAGCAAGTTCTTTCGCGTACTCTGTGTAGAATCGAATTGGTATCGCGTCATGTCCAGTTGTGTTATTAATTTATTGAATATTTATTTTTACTTACAAATTTTCACACTGAATGTTGAAAGTGTCCCCCGCCCCCCTGTTGTTAAATACACAATTCAATTCGTCGAGTCATGTTTCCAAACATATTCTGTAACATTTCTTCTGGAACAGAAGCAGTGAAAGTAGATATAGCAGTTTTCAATTCATCGATGGAGTCTGGACGGTTTTTATAGACAGTTGCTTTCGCTGCAGGTCAGGTGGTGTTAGATCAGGCGATCGTGGAGACCAAAGTCCCTGTGAAATTCAAAAAATGGTTCAAATGGCTCTGAGCACTATGGGACTCAACTGCTGAGGTCATTAGTCCCCTAGAACTTAGAACTAGCTAAATCTAACTTACCTAAGGATATCACAAACATCCATGCCCGAAGCAGGATTCGAACCTGCGACCGTAGCGGTCTTGCGGTTCGAGACTGCAGCGCCTTTAACCGCACGGCCACTTCGGCCGGCCACCAAAAACATCAGCAAGCTGTGACATTGAAACGCGAGCTGTATGCACGGTTACACCATCGTGTTGAAAATAACCGTTCAGTGTTTCACTTAACACAAGTTCTCCTATGAATGGGTACAGAATATCACTGCAGTATCGTTGTGCGTTTATTGTTTCGTTGAAAAATATGGGACCCACAATCCGACTTCTAGAAATTGCAATCCAAACTCGTATTTTGGCAGAATGAAGTGGTTCCTCATGAATACACAATGGATTTGCAGTACTCCACATACGAGAATTTTGCGAGTTCATGTACCCGGACAAATGAAACCGCGCATCACCAGTGAAAAACGTTTCATTAAGAATATCCCTTCCATTTTGTTGGACGAAATTTTTGAACTATTGACAATAATGCAGTCTCTTGCCAAAATCAGTATCTTTCATTTCTTGCACGACTGTCAATTTGTATGGGAAAAGTTCTAATTTTTTCCATACAGCTGTGTGGACCGTTCCGACACTAACATCGATTTCCTGGGCAAGTTGTCTTACTGACTTCTTCGGACTCGTGGACATTTTATCGGAAATATCCAGTAGTTCATCCTCAGACAAAACGCTATGGTGACCAATTCTCGGTGCATCTGTCACTGAACCCGTACTTCGAAATTTGTTAATCAAACCTCGCACAGTATTGCGATGTGGGAGTGTTGTCTCCGGAAAAACTGAATTAAATGTTTGACGAAATGAAGCTTTATATTTACCGCCAGCTTTCAACACTTGTTCGACTAAAAACACACGTCCTTCAATGGTTAGTGAGCCGTGGTAAAACATGAAGAGCGCGCCGCAGCGCGCAGTGTGAAGCAGTCGCCTTCCGCTACTGGCGGTGGCGCCGCTGTGGCAATCGCAGCTTTGGTGTCTCCCTCTGGTGCGAAAAGGGAAAGGTTGCCTGTTCACGTGCATTTAAGGGGCGCTATGAGCTCGCCAGTTGGTCAGTCTGGGTGAGTCTGGAGTCAGTCTGGGGTCAGTCTCTCGTCCCCAGCTTGCTAGTCTGTCTCTCGTCCGAATTTGTGAGGCACTTAGTGTCTGTCTGTCGTCTGGAGTGTTAGTATGTCTTTCGTTCGGATCAATCTTTAAAGCCTGATAAATGAGAGTCTTTCCACTCCGCCAGTAAGAGAACTCAGTGAGTAGTCGCCCCGTCGGGGCTTAGTTCCTTCATCTGAGTCTGCGCGTTATGCCGCCAGTCTGCTCGATTTGCTCAGGCAATGGTCATTGGCGGTTGGATCGATCGGTTGGTCGGTCGCGCACTGAAACACAAGATGACTTGTCCGCCTTGAGCGTCGGCGCATTTGAGGTCGCCACGTGAGTCCAGTGGGCCGCGCCGTATAGCGAGGGGTAGTGACTTCGGGGTCGACACGAGAGCAACAGGAGTCAACCCACGACATCGGTCTGGCCGGTGCGAGCTGCGACGCTGTGAGACGGGAGACCGGCGCGCCTTGCTGCATCCGTTGAAGCGGCTGGCAGCGGACGGTTCGGGAGAGCGATTTGGGGGTGCTGCGCCAGGTCTTCTCCAGAAACCGTAGTTTATTGGAAGTTAAGTGATTGGTGATATGTTGTTTCATTTACTTGTTAAATTCTACTTGTTTTCTTGGTGAGGTCACCAGCTGCTTTGTTTTTGGGTCGTCCCACCATTCTTCTCAGTTTCCTCACTCGCGGGAAGGTGATTTATGAATTGGGTGGTCCGTTTTTCTCTTGTGGAGTAGGGGCGGGTTAGAGCAACCTGCAGTTCGGGTTGTTCGGTAACTCCCTATCAATCTACCGTACGTTAGTAGCTCCCTCTGCCATGTTTGGCGGATTCGGTGTGTTAACGAATTCATTGCTTGGAGCGTAACGGCCTAATACCTGAAATATGTTTTGATCTTGCCTATCATCTTGAGAGGCGGTATATGTATAATGTACAGCATGTTAACTCGTTTGGCCAACCTTGTATAATTTTATATAAGATTGCATTTCATGGGCTTTTATTTAAATGGTCATTTTAGTATATAAAGTTGCCACCCATCCACCGTAAGACTTTTCTTAGAAGTTTAAATCAAGTTGCACCTTCGGTGGCAAGGTTAATATTTTAATTTTAGTGTTTTGTACCATTTCCATCCCTCCTACGGGGAGCATAGTTTATGTGCTTGTGTGAATTGTTAAAACTTTTAGTTTAAAGTAATCTGGTGTGTTGCAGATTTGGACCAGTGTTGTCTTTCAGAGGTTGTTGTGAGCGGTCGTGACTACGGCCGTGTCAAAATGGAGCGGCAAGGTTCTCAGCCCGAAAGCTCATACAGTCCAAAATTTCTTCTTTCTGCCTCTGAATAAATTGTAACTTAATATTTAGAGGGTGCTTTCTGATTACAATTTTAAATCTGTTTCTTTTTAAAAAATGCTTTAGTCACCATTAAAGTGAATAAGTTACCATTTGTTTATGATTTCATCAGTTACTCCCTGGCATCTACTTCCACGCTCACATAGTGTGATTAAATGTGTTAATGTTGTTGATGAATCGCTAGTAAATAAAGTAAATTATTAAGAAGATTCTTTGAAAATAAAATCACGGTTCAGTTAGCATTTTAACAATGACAAAAACGAAACAAACGAACAAAGGAACTAAACTTAAACGTTTGCGTCAACACGTACCGACACTCACCAACGATACTACTGACGCTGACTGAGATAAACGAAACAGTAGAATGTTGGGAGAGAGTTCACTTGAAGGGAAGTAACCCAGGCAGGCGAACAATCATTCGGCACGCGCGGTTAGAAATCATACGGCACTGCGAAGAGATTTTTTGAACACCCCATAGTACTGTTCTCTCTAACGGCTATACCTGTCTGCGTGGTATTTGTCATTTATTTTCTGAAGGAATCTCATGTAAGGTGCTAAAATCAGCCACCTTACAACTTGCATGAGTGACTGTCCGGGTCTGCAAAGCAATGATGGCAAGTGGGATGCACTCAGCCCTTGTGAGGCCAATGGAGGAGCTACTTGACTGAGGAACAGCAACTCCAGTCACGAAAACTGAAGACGACCAGGAGAGCGGTGTGCTCATCACATGCCACTCCATATCCACATCGAGAGATGTCGATCAGCTGAGGATGATACGGTGGTCGGTTGGTGCCGATGGGCCTTCCAAGACCTGTTCAGACGGAGTTTAGTTTTAGTTTTATATAACGTTTTATTGGTTACAGAGATAGAGGTTGAAAGGCATGCTTGTGATACACAAAAAGCAAAAACTACCCCCACAGATATTGATAACCAAGGTCTTAAACACTGAAGCTATTGAAATGTGTGAGTCTCATGCCCCAGTAAACAATTTAGCAACGCTGTTTGATTCTGGGGATTGAATATATATGTGTGTGTGTGTGTGTGTGTGTGTGTAAGAGTATTTCTATTCAATATATATATATATATATATATATATATATATATATATATATATATATGATACGAAAGAAATGGGCTTACATAGCTTGTACTTGCATATTGCTCAGTGGGTACTGACTTGTAAATGTAATGTACCAACTTGAACAGGTGTTAGCTTTCTGCTTATAGCATCCAGCTATGCAGCGAGGATGTCCCTTCAGTTTTGTAACCATCTATTTGATATGCAAAAATAAGTAACTAATATGAGTGAGCTTCTAAAGCCTGACTATCATTCTTATGTAGTAATATAATAGTGAGGACCATTACATACCACAAAGCTTGACAAACAGCAATCAGGAAAACAGTACCAATGACCTATCATTATCGGCACCTGGAAATTAACAGCATGCAAAGGACAGTCGCTAATTATCTGTGTCTTGTGAGATCAGAGTTCAGTGGTACATTTCCAATAAACCTACAATGGTTGTGTGTTGTAAAACAATGCCACAGGTTTTGTTACATTACTTTTTTTTGTCAAAACTGCCACGTAAGATAAGTAAATTCTGATAGATTAATAAATCCAGCCAATCTAAATCCACGCAAACCTAGAAATGAGAGTAAAAGCGTGACTGAAGTTACTATATTATCATAATAAATTATTCTTATGGATGTCTGTTCAAAAGTCGTTGGGAGTCTTACTGAGTATAGTTTGAGCAGAGATCACTCAAGCGGAGGAGATAGCCAGCATCCAGCCATTAAGAGGGATCATAGGCGTTTTCAAAGGACAAACACTGCCAAAGGAAAGACGAAGCCGGGTGGAAAGTTCGAAGTAGCATATTGCGTGTGGGCTGAACTCTACCATAGAGGCACCATCTGCTTTATGCCCTAAGTGACGGAAGACCATTGTATCGTGATGACACCAGAGAGATGTGCCGCCCCCTACACTGAGGGAGAGCAGTTTCGTGGCGCCCTACCCTCCATAGGAAGCCAGTATTCTGGGAAATGCTAGACCCAGAGCAGTACAAAGATAGGATCGCTGGAGTGGAGTGATACGGAAGTCATCCGGTACTCTTCTGTTTAAGAATATGGAACCCGCTGCTGTCAGACTGGTGCTAAGTTAATAGCCTTTGTTTTTGACTCTGTAAGAAATTAGTAAGGGTATCTACCACAAGGATAATATGGATAAAGTCCAGAGAAAAGAAATCGTTGTGTACGTGAGGGAGGTTAGCTGAAACAAGGAACAGAACGGATGGTGGGAGTCAGGAGCTCCTCGTTTCTAACGTCCAGCACTAAAATCCCATGTGACCGGTTAATTATTTTTAAAGTGAGTATGGAAGAAATATTCTTGCATTATTAGAACGGACTCGATTAATCAGCACTCGGAAGAATCACTGTTATTGCTGCACAAGGCTAACACGCAAAAAGATGGAGTAAAAATTCTGCTTCTTGCTGGGGAGCGGTTTGTGGAACTTACTTCCTTCTGAGATTCACGAAGGTAAGCTTCAGCCGTGAGAGGGACATCGATTCCTCAGCCTTCGGTGCAGGCCAGAAGACAGAATTTTCAGCCACCACAACCACCTCTCGCAGAAACTGACAGTGCTAGATATGGTGAGCCATTGCAGTGTGTGCAAACCAAGTGATAGGATGTATGCTGAGTTTTCAGATTAAATTTAAGGCTTTTACGTTTCTAATTCAAGTTCATTTACGAGCTATCTCGAATTCAACAAGAGCTCAGTCAAGATAGTGGGTACACGCATCATTCCTTCAGTAGTTATTTCTTTCCTCTCTGATTACCACTGAGCAAGCAGTGTGTGAATTCCGCAAATTTAATCGTTCCCCCAAACGCTGTGTTGACTTTAAAATGTATTCACCTCAACCTCATTACATGATCTTTGACGAGATGCTAAAATACTTTAATTCCGTTGTAAAACTGTCTTAATACTTACTGAAGGTAACGATTGCACGTCCTTGTTATAGCGCTTCATTTTTTGTACTGTTTCCACCAAACACAAATAATACTCATAACACATTGTATAAAGAGAAGAATATATACAGATAAGTCATTGTGTGGCAAAGACTTAATACCATAAAGTTAGATCCAAAGAAACTACTGACGTATATCATCTTTTTAAAATCATTTGTCTTTCCACGAGCACACGTTGCTTTTTTTCAGAAAGAGTCTCTCCGCGCTTTCTCTTAGCGCTCGACCCTTGGGGTGTAAGAGTAGAGTAAGGAACTGTATGTTAATAATGTCAGCAATACAATTCAAATTACGTTAAAACTATCTATTTAATTTTTTAAAACTATCAGTCCTATAAAAGTTGGGTGGAAGTTGTTTAGTGGTTGAAATGATTGTGCACTAGTTGAGCAGTATCTTTAAGCATTTTAAATTTTTCACAAAGAAGCTGCTTTCATACAAAATGAAGTCCGATTACATTTCAATTAGCACTTCATTCCGTAAGAATTTCAATAATTTACCCGGTTAAACGGCGCTAAGCAATGACAGGAGCTAACATTCCACATAGTTTGCGATAGGAGCATTTTTGAAAAGTAATTTTAAAATAGTTTTTTTATATATTTGGATTAATTTTCAGTTTCATCGCCTTTGAACTGTACTTACTCAATGCAACGACTTATAGCTATGATAATTGTACGTAGGTTTTTTTATTCTTTGCAGTCGCATACTTTCTAGATTAATTCTAGTGTTACTAAAAATGTGGGTTGGAAGATACTCTTCAATTGGTGACCATTCTTCCAGGACATATATGTGAAATAACTGAAAATTTATATATGAACCTACAAAATATGCCTTCTCTTTTTCATGTTCGGATATATGAAAAACAACGAATAAATTTACAATGTCTGGAGGAAAAGAAATTGAAGTACTGTGGAATACCAAAAACTCTGAAGATCACAAATTACGGAAAAAATTCTTGAATACAAAATTCCATCACTACAGCAGAGCTAAAGGCATCATTTCTCGACCTTATATTGTTGTGTGATGCAAATCTTAAGTCATTACAATAGATGGTTCATGACCCATACTAATTTTTTTCAGTTTTAATGTCTGATAATTGCAAATGGACTAAATATGTTGTACTTGGGAATCGTGTACACAATATGGCTCACTTTGCTTGGCGCGAAGTTAGTATGATGTGTCCTTGTTAACTTGTTTCATAATGTCAAGCATTCCATTTTGCAAATTACTTTCTTGAATAATTACTGCTGTCTACATTGTTTTTGCATTAGTATAAAGGAAGTGTAGTTTTTTTAATATAAATTTCAACAATCGTGAATGGCATGGTAAAATCTGGAAAATACATAAAAATGGATCATGGAGCTAACAGTGAGAGGGGTTTACTATGACACAGCTCCAATAGTGATCTAACAACTGAGAATATAGAATATTCTTCCCCCGTTCCTCGGCTGAAATTGAAACGGATACACATTCAAAGACCAAGGAAGATATTTCGGAAACGAGTGAAATGTCTAACTCATTTGTTCTGTAGAATTGTATTAAAAACTTGCAGCTATCCAAAACGTGCTTGTTAAGGAATGGATGCGCAAATGAATGAGCGTAATAAAGAATTAGCTGTCTGAATGCAGGTGAGGCATAAATAATTGTATACTCAAAATAAATAGTAGTTTTACGATTATTTCAAACGAACTTATGAAAAACTTTAAAGGTGTCCTAAAACTTGGACGGAGCAACAAAAGATTCAGTTTACTACTGCTTGCCTCCAAGGAGATGCATCACTTTGAATGACAGACACTGCCGAGTACTGTGGCGTGTATGAAGAACTGGCAGGTGCTTTCCTTGCGGAATTTTGGTCGACTTGTGTTCGGGAGCAGCTTCGTAAAGAGGTTTTTAACCCTGAAGAATTGAACAGCGAGCAAATCACACATATGTACATACCTATCCAGTGATCACAGGCCCTACAGACCGCGTGCTGCTTCCACGAAATGCCTCCATATCTTTCTATTTTGTGCTTGATTCTTCTAGGCGTCTTCAGTCATGAGGACTTCCAGGTACTTTGCCAGGTCGTCTATCCAGTGCTGCCCTGGTCGTCCTATTGGCTGTCTGGTGTTTGGTTTCCCCTTAAGTGCTTTCTTCATCTGTCTTTCTTTTCGCATGCAGACTACATGGTTCGCTCACTGGATTGTTTTGCTCTTCAGCTTCTAGAGTATTGTTGGTTGTTGCACCAAGAACTAGATTTCCTCGTTCTTCCTCCTTCTCTCCTCTCCTTTACTGAAGATCAGTACCCATATCTTTCTTATTACTCTCCTTTCAAATATTAATAGTATTTCCTTTTCTCATACAGTCATGCTCCATTTCCAGAACAGTAAATGACTACTGGGCGTATCACTGTGTTACATATTCTCATCTTAGTATTCTCTGATCTTGATTTTGAGTTGATCGTCTCCCTAAGGGAATACATGCATTCCATTCCAACTGCTATTCTTTCATTGATGACCATTTCTATGCTGTTACTGATGGTAAACCAAGATACCTAGTATTTTAAGTGGTGAACTCTCTTGAATCTCGTTCCAGCTCTCTCAATAAATTCTTTCTGCTCCTTTCCTCTTACTAACTTCATTAATTCCACATTGTCTTGATTCACCTTTAGCCCAACGTCTTATGTATAGCTCTCCATTCTCTGTTACATTTATGTTACCTCTTGGTTTGATTCACACAGCAGTACTGTATCACCTGCAAACAAGGCAAATTGTGTAAATGCTTCGAGCATTGACTGAATAAGACGTAATACTGGGATGAGCCCACTTTGCACAGGGATGTACTGAGAGTATTGAAAGCTAAACTACTGATAAATATTGGAGAGAATTTGGTGCATATCCCCAACACAAATTTTGAACATTTGTTTCTATACTAGACTCAATAGATTTAATACATGAGGATCTGAAAGACAGTGGGATAACAGTGTAAGACAGCTCACCCCGTCTGGCCTACAGACCAACAATCAGGGCAGAAGCAGTGATGATTGTGGACACGGCGTGGCTCTGTCACATGGACATGTAACAATAGACCGGTCCCCGAACAATCGAAATTCGGTATTCTTAAACAGCAGGTGATGAGATGGCAATCGCTTTAATCCGGTCTACAAACCAAACCTCAGTGGTAACCATGCTAATCTGTGGAAAAATCAGTACGCAAATAAAAGGAATCCCAATATGGCTAACCATATATCAGCAAATACAAGTAATGCAGATCCAGGGAATGCACGAATACATAAGCCCATTGCGAGACAAAATTGGCAGCCTAGAAGCCACACATTAAGAGTAATTGAAGAGATGAAAGAGCGCCCCACGTTACTAATAGTCCATCAAACTAACTGCGACTGCATTCTCCCTAACGCAGGGCGCAGGATGGAACATGGGCAGCAACAGAAGTGAATCTTACACATGTTAAGATAAAACGATGGCAACGACATAAGAGACGAAGTTTGAGGTGATCTTGACAACTACAAGGATCAGAGTAAGGTATTAGCTGAAGCAGCTGGCAATGCTACAATAGAAGACACGTCTACCACTACTATACTTGGCACCAGAGTCATTGTGAAAGTTATGTCCAATAATCTTTTCAATAGCATAAATAAAATATATAAGATACCCACCTTATCAGTACAAAATTGCAGAATTTATGGTGCAATTGGCGCCAAATCCCGGAGTGTGAAAGTGCAGGCACGGATTAGGGTAATCTTAGGAAATGGAGCCACAAATTGCACATTTATAATTGTGAAAGGGTTATCTGTAAAGTGCATAACTGTCGTGGAGTTTTTACCTGAAAGGAACTCCAAGATTGATCTTTCATATGGGAAATGCTATTCGATAGCTGGTGATCAAATTATTATTTTGGATTTATTAAAAGCTAGAATCTGGCATGGCAAGTTTTACCAAGGAACAAGGGTTAAACTTATAAGAACCAGGATGCTTTACACAGTCAGTCATCCGGCTCATTCTGTGCAAGCACAACATCTATTCAATTTGGATGGTGTTGTGCAATATCGTTCAGCTCTCATTAAAGAACAGATCTCTAAATCAAGATATCGAAACAGACGACAACAGGCCTAGCTAACCAGCCTCCTAACACAATATGTAGATGTATTCTCAGATACGCCAGGGCTAAGAATACCACACAGAAGTTATACTACATAAGACTTACTGTTATACAATCTATTCCATCCTGTGGTCGAAGAGGATGGAGATTAAGAGGAAGATAAAAAATTTATACCCCACCACGACCTTCATAAATACATTCAGTACATATTTCCATTTGTTTTATTATTGAAGTCAGTAAATATTTCTAAAGTATTTAGTAGACTCATTTACTGTATTTAAGTAAGAGTGACTTTTGTGTATACTAACTCTTAAACGAAACGTCTATGTACACAGAACGTAGAGTAACGAACTACTAGTAATTCATTCAATGTACTGTAAATTAAGTAGTCAATTTATTTCTAGTCTATTAAGCTACATAAAATGAAGATGCATTAAAGCAATAAATAATTTCTTTACCTAAACAAAAAAAATATTCAAAAGTGTGTGAAATCTTATGGGACTTAACTGCTAAGGTCATCAGTCCGTAAGCTTACACACTACTTAACCTAAATTATCCTAAGGACAAACACACACACCCATGCCCGAGGGAGGACTCGAACCTCCGCCAGGACCAGCCGCACAGTCCATGACTGCAGCGCCTTACACCGCTCTGCTAATCCCGCGCGGCTCTTTACCTAAACAAGTTAAAACGAAGTAGTGAAACCTAACAAAAAACGTGGAGGAAGTTCCGTAACTAAAATGTTCAACTTGAAGTGTGCATAATTTACTACTGAAGCAGTGAGGTGTGAACACTCATAACTTAGTGTTATGGTTTATGAACAGCACGTGAGTTTGTATGGAGCATAAAGAGTGACAAACTGTGTTACATGGTTACCTCAGCAAAACAGTTAGCGTCAGAAGTGAAGACTACACAACTCTTGTGTTGTGACGCTTCACCACTTTTCTTTCTTTTATAACTGTCTCTATGTATATACACTCCTGGAAATAGAAATAAGAACACCGTGAATTCATTGTCCCAGGAAGGGGAAACTTTATTGACACATTCCTGGGGTCAGATACATCACATGATCACACTGACAGAACCACAGGCACATAGACACAGGCAACAGAGCATGCACAATGTCGGCACTAGTACAGTGTACATCCACCTTTCGCAGCAATGCAGGCTGCTATTCTCCCATGGAGACGATCGTAGAGATGCTGGATGTAGTCCTGTGGAACGGCTTGCCATGCCATTTCCACCTGGCGCCTCAGTTGGACCAGCGTTCGTGCTGGACGTGCAGACCGCGTGAGACGACGCTTCATCCAGTCCCAAACATGCTCAATGGGGGACAGATCCGGAGATCTTGCTGGCCAGGGTAGTTGACTTACACCTTCTAGAGCACGTGGGGTGGCACGGGATACATGCGGACGTGCATTGTCCTGTTGGAACAGCAAGTTCCCTTGCCGGTCTAGAAATGGTAGAACGATGGGTTCGATGACGGTTTGGATGTACCGTGCACTATTCAGTGTCCCCTCGACGATCACCAGTGGTGTACGGCCAGTGTAGGAGATCGCTCCCCACACCATGATGCCGGGTGTTGGCCCTGTGTGCCTCGGTCGTATGCAGTCCTGATTGTGGCGCTCACCTGCACGGCGCCAAACACGCATACGACCATCATTGGCACCAAGGCAGAAGCGACTCTCATCGCTGAAGACGACACGTCTCCATTCGTCCCTCCATTCACGCCTGTCGCGACACCACTGGAGGCGGGCTGCACGATGTTGGGGCGTGAGCGGAAGACGGCCTAACGGTGTGCGGGACCGTAGCTCAGCTTCATGGAGACGGTTGCGAATGGTCCTCGCCGATACCCCAGGAGCAACAGTGTCCCCAATTTGCTGGGAAGTGGCGGTGCGGTCCCCTACGGCACTGCGTAGGATCCTACGGTCTTGGCGTGCATCCGTGCGTCGCTGCGGTCCGGTCCCAGGTCGACGGGCACGTGCACCTTCCGCCGACCACTGGCGACAACATCGATGTACTGTGGAGACCTCACGCCCCACGTGTTGAGCAATTAGGCGGTACGTCCACCCGGCCTCCCGCATGCCCACTATACGCCCTCGCTCAAAGTCCGTCAACTGCACATACGGTTCACGTCCACGCTGTCGCGGCATGCTACCAGTGTTAAAGACTGCGATGGAGCTCCGTATGCCACGGCAAACTGGTTGACACTGACGGCGGCGGTGCACAAATGCTGCGCAGCTAGCGCCATTCGACGGCCAACACCGCGGTTCCTGGTGTGTCCGCTGTGCCGTGCGTGTGATTATTGCTTGTACAGCCCTCTCGCAGTGCCCGGAGCAAGTATGGTGGGTCTGACACACCGGTGTCAATGTGTTCTTTTTTCCATTTCCAGGAGTGTATGTATGTGTAGATCTACATTGAGTTCAAAAGATGATAATTCTTCCAAATGTGTTACTAAATCCTAAAACTAACAAATACGGGAATGTCAAGGTACCATTCCAGTTCTGAACTCGGGTTATCCGTGAACCCTCAGACAACTAGGTTGTCAAAATTCCTAAATATTGTTCCGAGCAGTATTAAATTATAATCCACACTTTCATACCGCCCTAGCATATTAAAAAAGCTATGTAATAGTATGTTGGAAGTCAGATGCTGTTCATGACCTTCAGTTCCATCATTGAAGAGGGCAATATAGTGGCTCATTTCTTTTTGTTTTGCATTTTCTTCATCAAACATAATTAGTACGTATAACAGTGTATACAGAGAAGAAGATGTACCAACAAGCCGACAAGCCACAGCTCAAGAAACTACTAATGTATATATTCTTTTTTAAATCATTCGTGTTTTCTTGAGTGCATATTGCTTGTTTCTTTTCTGGAAGAGTCTCTGCTTTCTCTCTCTTGGCACTCAACTGTTTGGATTTTAAGTGTCGTGTAAGGAACTTTGTGTTAGTAATAGCAGCATTTCAATTCAGATGTGGTTCAAGAGATTTATTTAAAATTAATTTCCTTTATTACATTAAAGGTATCTATTCAATATATTTAAAATTATCGGCTGTATAAGAAGTTGGGACCATGTTGTTTAAATTAAACTCATTAAGGTATTCATTGTGTAACATCGGCAATTAAATTCATGAGATTCTATTGAGAGCAGGCCGATTATTGGTAAGCTCACCAAGTGCAGCTCATTCTGACGTCCACAGAGATATGTTGATGGCTCAGCAGTAACCTCATAGTTTCAACAAGATGGCGGGCATGCAGTGTAGCATACTTAGTGACTTAACACAAGAGATGCTATGTCATATTGAAAGCTAAGCAGTCTAACTGCTGGTTAGACCGTCCAGCTGTTTGGCCTCCAGGTCAGTGTGATGTGTGCATGACACTACACCGTGCTGTACTTGCTGCTATAACAGTTCAAGGGTTCCCACGATTACATTTAACTATTCTGACAACTGGATTTTCATCCAGGCTGTTTTATGTCTATATGATTGACATAAAGCTTTGGTTGCCATTTCAGTTAACTTCAATTAACAGTCTTACAGAATCTAATGATGCCTAACCATGGTTAAATGCGTTATTTTTAAAGAAAAATAACTTTGCAACTGTAACTGTTTTATCTTCAATATAACCATGAAAAGCCACTGTATCAATCAGCCAACGATGGAGTGGGATGAATTCTAGGAACAGTATGATATATTCTGAACCACTTCGAAAACAAGTAGATTGATAAGCAGTTATATTGTCACTGAATATAAGAGAATAATTTTACAGCCCTACACAGATACTCAAACCTGCAAGTGCATAATTTAGATTTATGACAAGTGAAAGAAACAATTCATCCGTGAAGTGCCATGTGGCTGGTGCAGCATCTGTGGGTGGGTAACCACACGTAAAGAGTGTTGAAGGAATTGCCTGCTCTCAGGCGCTATAGCAGCTGTGTGGCACCACTCAGCTGTATGGATGTTGATATCTCCGAGAGGTACATTTTTAACGTGCTCAACGAAGCTGTATGGGTGGCACCAAGACTTTGGCCGAACTGGGTGGCGTTATAGGGACCCCTTGCCGTTTTATTCATGCACATTTCAATGTTGCGTCCCTCCATGATCAGGGCACATGAGGGAGTGAAACAGAAGGGATGAAAAAGCATGAACACGCTTTTAGAACGACTTAGAATGGTCCCTAGTGGTACCAACCTGTATACCAGGGAAAAAATTGTGGTCGAACTACACTCTAAAGGCTTTAGATCATTCAACGGGGTTTCAGACCCACTATGTGCTTAGAGTAAGGTTGGATCGTCCAGGGGATGTCAGAAGTGTAGAGCGTTGACAAGAACGTCGTCCTGTTGCTCATCTCTCTGCAAAATGTCGTTTCAGACAGCGAAATGTCTGGGAATCTATGCCCCAAGGGGAGGTGTGCTTTCATTTACGCCATTTATGCCGTCTCCTGAAAGCTTCTGAATGGCGGTGTGTCTGAAATGTTTTCTCGGCCACCCGAAAAAAATCGCGTGATTTCAACACTGAATGTAGTGGTTCTGACTTTCATCGCATTGGCGCTAAAAGGAGGGCTGAAACGTGGGTAAGAAGGTGTGATGATCTTCCCATCATGCGCCCGTCCACGATGTCGTTGGGTAGAATTGTGGTGAAATTTGATGCCAATGTGACATCATTAACCCACCTTACACCTCACACAAACTTGTCAGCCAAGGCCTTTTTTCTCGTATGTGTCGACACCTTGCTGTCTGTCGCCGAGCCCGAGGCTGATATCCCAGGCTGCCACACTTTTGCACGGTTACAGAGGAAGGTTGTAGACATCTTTGAGCCAAAAATTCAGACTTACACGTTGTAAAGGCAGACAATGGGGGGATTTTGAAAAAGTTATACCTTTTCTTTTTATTTCGCTCATTAACTGATGATGCATAAACACGGTCTCCATCAACTGCATTTTGGGTTACGTGATTTAAAGATATTTCGTACCGCACGGCAACAATAACAAATCTGAGTAATCGTCGTCAATGCACAGCTGGGTGCTGTAAGGAGGAAGCTAACACGTATTCCAATTAGTCCACTACCTTTACTAATCAGGACTCACTGTGCAATATTCGAGTATTAGCTACGCAAGCCAATTTATTTTCCGTTACGCTGGATTATGAACGTACGTGTATGTGTGACTTCATATAAGGGACGATCAAAACGTTTCTGTTCGAAGACCATTCAGCCCAGAAATCGGCCTGTCACTGACGCAAAATCGTCGTGTGCAGTGAGGCATTCATACGGCCGACGCACCAGGTTGAACATACCCGTTTGATATAAAACCATGTTCTGCTGCGTGAAGAAGTCCGTAGCTGCCTGCTGCACATCCTCGTCTGACAGGAATCGTAAATCCTTCGAGACAATTTTTAAGTGACTGAAGGAGTGGTAATCATGTGGGAGAGATCAGTTGGGTACTCGAGTGTCTCGCACTTGAAATGAATCAAGTTGGCCTCTCAGCTCAACTAGCGTGTCGAATGGTGAGCACCACGAAACTTGGCGCACCATCCCACAACTGTGGTTCTCGACAGACATGTCGCATACATATTTTTCTTTCTCTGATGGATGTCTACTGCTGTCTGTCCGTCAGCAGCTCTAGAGAAGGCTAACAGCACGTTGGTCCTGTGTTAACGCATTTGGTAATAATGCCACTATAGTTCCCGTTTCTCTATTTACCACATGCACGTCGGCAAGACACGAATGCACACAAATCCCTTGCCTACATGTCGATGCTTATATTCCCGCGTCGGAGTCACGCTACGTTGCACATGCGCTGCAGCTAAGCACTCAGACACAAACTTTCTGATCGCCCCTTGTATGTTAAACTTCACGACTCGGTTTTCGAAATGTTTTCTGGAGCATGAAAATTGTACGTTTTTCATAGCCTGAAGGTTTCAGAGCTTGATTATCTCTACTTGTGGGATTTATTTTCATCATGGCAGCAACACCAGCAACCGTTACGAAATTGTTTCGAACGAAAAACAGCCCACACTTGCACTAATTATGTTTATACTACATCTTGACCATGGTTTCAACTATAATAACATAGCCCCTTCTTCTGAAGTCCTAAAAAGCGATCAAAATAACATGTAGGAGCTGGAGCAGTTAGATACTCATTTTAATTCGATGCATGAGAAAATGAAATTCGCAATGGAAGTAGAGAATAATAATAGAGAGATTAATTACTTCGATTTGAGATTATCTGTTGTCAACGATGGGATAGAGTTTAATATTTATCGAAAGCCTACGTTTACGGATTGCACCATTCCCAACGGGTCGTCGCATACGTGAGCGCAGAGAATGGCTTTTTTCAATTCGATTGTACAGAGGGCAGTAAATTTACCTCTCACCCAGGCTAACTTTCCAAAAGAAGTGTGTACCCTAAAAGAGATTGCCGGTAATCATGGTTATAGCCTAAACATAGCTGATGATATAATTGAGCGCAAGACGAGAAAGACAGTTTCCACGTTGACGTGGTCCTTGAGCAACAGGGATGAACGTAAGAGATTTATAGCTATTCCGTTTCTAGGTAACATAACGTATAACATGCAACGTGTGCTCCAAAAACACGACTGTAGAGTAGCATTTACCACGAACAATAGCTTAAAACGGAGTTTTGTATGTTTTGGCAATAACAATTATAATAAGTTATTGCAATCGCAGTTTATAAATTGAAATGTAATAATAGCCCGGCGTATTGCATAGGGCAGACGGGTAGATCTATAGCCATAAGATATAAAAAACTGTTGTGACTTGGCAAGACAGCCAAGCCACTATGAGATAGCCGAAAGGCACGCATTTAAGCTCACGCAGGCTGGCGTGAGGTCTGGAACAGTTAAAGGAGTTGAGTCTAGTAAAAAAAGTACGTAGCTTCTGGAATACTTAACTTTAATCCATAATTAGTGAACATCGGTCTGACGGTACATGCGATCACAAGATAAATAGCAAATGATAATGGCGCCTTGCTAGGTCGTAGCAAATGACGTAGCTGAAGGCTATGCTAACTATCGTCTCGGCAAATGAGAGCGTAATTTGTCAGTGAACCATCGCTAGCAAAGTCGGCTGTACAACTGGGCGAGTGCTAGGACGTCTCTCTAGACCTGCCGTGTGGCGGCGCTCGGTCTGCAATCACTGATAGTGGCGACACGCGGGTCCGACTTATACTAGCGGACCGCGGCCGATTTAAAGGCTACCACCTAGCAAGTGTGGTGTCTGGCGGTGACACCACAAAAACATATCCCGTCGAGGATGGGTACGAATAAGAATGGGTCAACGTTTGTCGAACACATCACTGAAGAAGGACATACGCCCCAACCTGGTAATGACACAGAGCTGTTGTGTAAAGAAGCCAAGGGTATGAGATTAGATTTACTGGAGGAGGTGCAGATATATAAGCACAAAATGTGTGACAATAGGAATTTACTGAATGATCAGTGTTATTTGAAAAGTTCCAGCTTCCTTGAAGGTTTTCAGTCCGTATTAGGCATAGCAGATAGGCATTAGTGGTGACTCGATTGTACCATATTATTATATGATTATTTGAGATAAACTACTGTTTTAGGACAATGCTCCAGTAGAAAATAGTCGTAAAGAGCCATATGCTGTTATTATGTTAACAGTAGAAAGTTAATGTGCCTTTCATTGTCTTGGGCCATGTTACCGCACTTACGCACTAGACTGCTATTCGTAGAGCTATCGTTATTCATTAGTAGTGTGCCTATGTACAACGATTAAGGTCGCCTGGTAGAATTAGCCTTATAAGCTGTTAGAGCGTATGTTGTAAGCTGGAGTTTTATTTGCATATAATAGCCCCGTTTTTGAACGATGCTTCAAATAGTGATGCAAATTTTGTTATATGAATTTGTTAATGTTTTACCACTTCAATGATCGTATGCAACAGCATTTTAACTGTTGGACAGTCGTATTAATAAGTATATTGTCCTTCAGTTGCACTTGTAGGCTTGTGATTAATACTTTATCGTAGATACGGACTCGTTTCCTGATAAACGATGTGTTGTAGCTCAATGTGTGGAGCGCCACCTATTGCGCATGGGTTGCAGCACATTTAACGACCGTGCGCCTAGTATAACATATGTAGTGGGGGAGGACATATGGTGTCATATGTGGTTTTACTTATGATCGAAACAAGCTTATGTCTGTTGAAGTTATTGTGTTTTATTGATCGTGACCCAGCCGCTGGGTTAAGACGTTTTTCATTTTTAAAAGCTTATGTAATTAATATGTTATCACATAAGTAATTTTAGTTTATGTATACAGGGCTATTACAAATGATTGAAGCGATTTCATAAATTCACTGTAGCTCCATTCATTGACATATGGCCACGACACACTACAGATACGTAGGAAAACTCATAAAGTTTTGTTCGGCTGAAGCCGCACTTCAGGTTTCTGCTGCCAGAGCGCTCGAGAGTGCAGTGAGACAAAATGGTGACAGGAGCCGAGAAAGCGTATGTCGTGCTTGAAATGCACTCACATCAGTCAGTCATAACAGTGCAACGACACTTCAGGACGAAGTTCAACAAAGATCTACCAACTGCTAACTCCATTCGGCGATGGTATGCGCAGTTTAAAGCTTCTGGATGCCTCTGTAAGGGGAAATCAACGGGTCGGCCTGCAGTGAGCGAAGAAACGGTTGAACGCGTGCGGGCAAGTTTCACGCGTAGCCCGCGGAAGTCGACGAATAAAGCAAGCAGGGAGCTAAACGTACCACAGCCGACGGTTTGGAAAATCTTACGGAAAAGGCTAAAGCAGAAGCCTTACCGTTTACAATTGCTACAAGCCCTGACACCCGATGACAAAGTCAAACGCTTTGAATTTTCGGCGCGGTTGCAACAGCTCATGGAAGAGGATGCGTTCAGTGCGAAACTTGTTTTCAGTGATGAAGCAACATTTTTTCTTAATGGTGAAGTGTTTAAACCTCCTCTACCAAGAAACGTGCCAGAACTGCGAGCTCGCATCAACGATGCTTTCGAACTCATTGATGGGGACATGCTGCGCCGAATGTGGGAAGAACTTGATTATCGGCTTGATGTCTGCCGAATCACTAAAGGGGCACATATCGAACATTTGTGAATGCCTAAAAAAACGTTTTGAGTTTTTGTATGTGTGTGCAAAGCATTGTGAAGATATCTCAAATAATAAAGTTATTGTAGAGCTGTGAAATCGCTTCAATCATTTGTAATAACCCTGTAGATTGTGTTACTGGTCTACATGTTATTTTGATCACTTTTTAGGACTTCTGAAGAAAACTATATTATTATTGTTGAAACCATGGTAAAGATGTAATATAAACATAATTAGTGCAACTGTGAGCTGTTTTTCATTCGAAACAACTTGTGGGAGTAGTTCTTGCTTTTTATCGCAACACTTGTCTTTCAATATTAAATCCAAACCGTTTTCGTTATAAGTATCAGTCCATCCAAGTCGCCTGTCCCGATGCCAGCTGATCATGATGGTATCGAAACGGAAGATGTTACACGAAACAGACGACTGTAACGCATTCTGCATGTGGATTCTGTATTCAACGTGAGGTTCGCATGGACAAAGAAAGAGAATAGTGACGTGTATGGTGTACTGAGACAACCATATCTAACCTGTTGCAAGGCAGTTACAAATAGGATATGAAGTGCCCTCCGCCAGACTCTCTACAATGACTAGCGTGGTAGATGTTGACCTCGATTCGACGGGACGCTTTGCTCGTTAGTTCAGTATATCTGTTTCGTCGAGGTGGGAGATATTCTACTCAACCCCGAGGCACACATTCCGTTAGATTCACGATCCCAATATAAAAATAAAGCTCTCGAAAGAACGAGGCTGATGTCTGGAGATTAGATTTTTATTCACCAGCTACACGAGCGGCAGAGAGGAGAAAAGTGAAATAAAAGGGCTGCCGAGGTCGTCCATCGCAAAGAGAGGCACAGATTGAAATTACCTGTCTTCTAACGCGATAAGGCGGTGAATTTAAATTCTGCCGGCTGGAATGAAAAAGGAACCGAGCGCTGGTGGTCGTTTATCAGCTTTATGAGAATTTTAACTAAGACGTTAATTTTGGCGACTGTGCCTCCTTCCAGTTTAATTAAAAGCGCGTCGGATTAATAAACGTACAATTATCGGATATTGCGAAATGTGGGCTCCGGGGCAGTCGCTTAAACGCAATCTGGCGGTACTTAAAATATACGGAAAACCACATAACGGCTGCATCACGTTTATGAAGGACATAACTCAAGAGCAGCTCGATCCGTTTCTCCTGGTTTGCCGTTTCCGCTCCTCCTCGCTATTTTCATTACGCCAAAAGAATGAGAAACCTTTCCTAGCTAGTGAACATCACTTCATTGCAGCTATTCTTACTGGAAGACGCGAGTCACGATGTGTACTATCCTACATCGTTATTCAAGGCCTATGGCTATATGAAGAAACCCGTAAATCATTTTCTTTCTTTATTGCTGGGAGATTTATTTTGCTTTTTGGTAGAGAAATGTTAATAAATCAAACTGTGTGCAGCTGTGCAACTATCCTGTATCGTTTAAGAAGGAATCTTCACGCTATAGTCGTCCCAGTTATGCACTTGGTTAAGCTCCCCTAGACAACCCGCAAGGAAATGATACGGCGAACCAATACTAGACCGTCAGATAACACAAAGCGTAAAATATGTTAGTAAAAGGACAGAAGGCATACGGACGGGAAGAAGAGCAGAACGCCAATAAGGAGTTGTCCGACATAAACGGAAATTGATAGGCGTGTTTCTACATCTGAAAGGCGATGTCTATTTCAGTTTCGTGCCAGTCGCATAAGAGTTGTGCTAGTAGCGCCTATCAGCTTGCAAATCAGATTTGCTTTAAACACGCGCTGTAACGATCGTGTGAGTTAGTTACCTTTGAGATTGCACGTGGTGAGATGATGTTAGTCTTTAAGGCGACAAGGACGCCATTATCAGCACCTCTGAGTTTGAACGAGGTCGTGTAATAGGACTACGAGAAGATGGTTGATCCTTCTGCGATACTGCGGGAAGACTTTGCAGGAATTTAGCCACTGTACATGATAGCTGGCAGCGCAGGTCACGAGAATGTACGGCCGCAAGAAGACCGGGCTCCCGACGGCCGTGTGTCACTACCGAGAGGGAAGACCATCGGGGCAACGTACTGCACCTGCAGCAGCAATTTGGGCAGAATTGGCACCACAGTGACACAACGAACTGTTACAAATCGGTTACTTCAAGGCAGAATATTCAGAGTATCTGGGTATGTGCACTGGCTCAGTGCCTGTGTGTTGGTTAGAAGGGCGCCCGTTCGGGGCTTGCTACAAATCTGTCTGCGTGCTAGACACGCTGAACCTACATCAGGAGTTATGGTCTGTAATGCTATTTCGCATGACAGCAGGAGCACTCTCGTGACTATCCCACGCACTGTGACTGCAAACTTGTGCGTTAGTCTGGTGATTCGACCTGTTGTGCTACCATTCACGAACAGCATTCCAGGAGGTGTTTTGCAACAGCATAACGCTCGTCCACATACCGCTGTTGTAACCCAGCATGCTCTGCTGAGGCCGGTCGCTGTGGTCGAGCGGTTCTAGGCGCTTCAGTCCGGAACCACGCGGCTGCTACGGTCGCAGGTTCGAATCCTGACTCGGGCATGGATGTGTGTGATGTCCTTAGGTTAGTTAGGTTTAAGTAGTTCTAAGTTCTAGGGGACTGATGACCTCAGATGTTAAGTCCCATAGTGCTCAGAGCCATTTGAACCATTTAGCTCTGCTGATTGTCGGTATGTTATGTTAGCCTGCTCCATCACCGTATCTGTTTCCAATCGAGAACGTAAAGGACATCATCGGACGACAAACCCAGCGTCATCCATGACCAGCATTAATCGCCCCTGTATTCATGAACGATGTGCTACTCCATCCTACAAACAGACATTCGGCACCTGCCCGACACTAAGTATGCACTTTCGCATCCTTGCATTCAACATTCTGTGGGCTTCACAGGTTATTAATGTACCAGCGTTTCACATTTGCAATGGCTTTTTTCGCGATTGCCTGTCCCTATGATTGTGCAATGTCAGTCACTTAACTATATTACGCAGGCAGATTATTCCCGAAATTTCATTACTCTACATTTATTATTTTTTGTGTTGCCATTTTTTTCCGTCAGTTTATGTCCATTGCATTATCTTCAACTGAAAATAGACACCACGGTTTTCATCTAATAACTGATAAAAGTGAAAAAATTTGCGTGTCAGACAGAGCTGTGTCAAGTATTATAGAAATTTATGTGCAGTTTTGAGTCTATCTCTCAAGTAGCTGGCAAAAGCTGAGATCGGGTCATGTGCTTCACTGGTCCGAAGAAAGGAGCAGTCACGTGTAAAATCGACAAAAAGTGACATTTTATGTAGTAAGGTAGCGTGGGGCTCCCACATTAGTCCACATGAAATGATCAGAGCCGAACAGAGAAAGCTTTAACCGAGCACAGCTCAATGACCATGGATTTCTCCATCGCACCATCTCAATTTGGTCAATCTCCAGTAAAATTTATAGGTCATACTTTGTTGTGAACAATTTTTAGCAAGGACGTGACTAAATAAAGATTAATTCACAAACCTCTTGCAGAGAAAACACTAAAATAAAGAAAATGAAGCTATATCAGGAGCGCACTCCAGTGTGCTTCAAATTCCATGTGATGCCCCATTAACCAGCTCCAAGCGATCCAGGACATGAAGTTCCACAGCTTTCTCAGAGAGCTGCAACCGGAAACCCGCCGCCAGAGATTACTGATCCATAGCGCTAGTCTCACCACGCACTTCAAAGAAGTTAGCGAGGATCAGTATGTTGGCCACATAGCCAGGAGGAGGTCCACTGAGCATCAGTTCATGCATGCTGTAAGGATGTGCGCGTTGATGAACCAAGTGAAAAATGGCTGGACTCCGTTCAAATGGAGCAACAAAATAGTCCGTCATTGGATTCCAGTATTAGCCGTTAATATCCAGAGGTAACTTGTCGTATGATGTGCCATCAGAATTGCCGATGTTATCTGATTAAACGGTAGCCATGTTGTTGTGGTCTTCAGTCCTGAGACTGGTTTGATGCAGCTCCCCATGCTACTCTATCCTGTGCAAGCTTCTTCATCTCCCAGTACCTGCTGCAGCCTACATCCTTCTGAATCTGCTTAGTGTATTCATCTCTTGGTCTCCCTCTACGACTTTTACCCTCCACGCTGCCCTCCAATACTAAATTGGTGATCCGTCGATGTCTCAGAACATGTCCTACCAACCGGTCCCTTCTTCTAGTCAAGTTGTGCCACAAGCTCCTCTTCTCCCCAATTCTATTCAATACCCCCTCATTAGTTATGTGATCTACCCATCTAATCTTCAGCATTCTTCTGTAGCATCACATTTCGAAAGCTTCTATTCTCTTTTTGTCAAACTATTTATCGTCCACGTTTCACTTCCATACATGGCTACACTCCATACAAATACTTCCAGAAACGACTTGCTGACACTTAAATCTAGGCTCGATGTTAACAAATTTTTCTTATTCAGAAACGCTTTCCTTGCCATTGCCAGTCTACATTTTATATCCTCTCTACTTCGACCATCATCAGTTATTTTTCTCCCCAAATAGCAAAACTCCTTTACTACTTTAAGTGTCTCATTTCCTAATCTAATTCCCTTAGCATCACCCGACTCAATTCGACTACATTCCATTATTCTCGTTTTGCTTTTGTTGATGTTCATCTTATACCGTCCTTTCAGGACACTGTCCATTCCGTTCAGCTGCTCTTACAGGTCCTTTGCTGTCTCTGACAGAATTACAATGTCTCCATGGATATTAATACCTACTCCGAATTTTTCTGTTGTTTCCTTCACTGCTTGCTCAATGTACAGATTGAATAACATCGGGGATAGGCTACAACCCTGTCTCACTCCCTTCCCAACCACTGCTTCCCTTTCATGCCCCTCAACTCTTTCTTATAACTGCCATTTGGTTTCTATACAAATTGTAAATATCCTTTCGCTCCCTGTATTTTACCCCTGCCACCGTCAGAATTTGAAAGAGAGTATTCCAATCAACGTTGTCAAAAGCTCTCTCTAAGTATACAAATGCTAGAAATGTAGGTTTGCCTTTCCTTAATCTATTTTCTAAGATAATTCGTAGTGTCAGTATTGCCTCACGTGTTCCAACATTTCTACGGAATCGAAACTGATCTTCCCCGAGGTCAGCTTCTATCGGTTTTTCCATCCGTCGGAAAAGAATTCGCGTTAGTATTTTGCAGCTGTGACTTATTAAACTGATAGTTCGGTAATTCTCACATCTGTCAACACCTGCTTTGTTTGGGATTGGAATTATTATATTCTTCTTGAAGTCTGAGGGTATTTCGCCTGTCTCATACATCTTGCTCCCCAGATGGTAGAGTTTTGTCAGGACTGGCTCTCCCAAGGGCGTCATTAGTTCTAATGGAATGTTGTCTACTCCGGGGGCCTTGTTTCGACTTAGGTCTTTCAGTGCTCTGTCGAGCTCTTCACGCAGTATCATATCTCCTATTTCATGTTCATCTACATCCTCTTCCATTTCCAGAATATTGTCCTCAAGTACATCGCCCTTGTATAGACCCTCTATATACTCCTTCGACCTTTCTGCTTTCCATTCTTTACTTAGAACTGGGTTTCCAGCAAAGCTCTTGGTATTCATGCAAGTGGTTCTCCTTTATCCAAAGGTCTCATTAATTTTCCTGTAGGCAGTATCTATCTTACCCCTCGTGAGATAAGCCTCTACATCCTTACATTTGTCCTCTAGCCATCCCTGATTAGCCATTTTGCGCTTCCTGTCGGTATCATTTTTGATACGTTTGTATTCCTTTTTGCCTGCTTCATTTACTGCATTTTTATATTTTCTCCTTTCATCAATTAAATTTATTATTTCTTCTGTTACCCAAGGGTTTCTACTAGCCCTCGTCTTTTTACCTACTTGATCCTCTGCTGCCTTCACTATTTCATCCCTCAAAGCTACCCATTCTTCTTCTACTGTATTTCTTTCCCCCATTCCTGTCAATTGTTCCCTTATGCTCTCCCTGAAACTCTGTACAACCTCTGGTTCTTTCAGTTTATCCAGGTCCCATCTCCTTAAATTCCCACCTTTTTGCAGTTTCTTCAGTTTTAATCTACAGGTCATAACCAATAGATTGTGGTCAGAGTCCACATCTGCCCCTGGAAATGTCTTACAATTTAAAACCTGGTTCCTAAATCTCTGTCTTACCATTATATAATCTATCTGATACCTTTTAGTATCTCCAGGTTTCTTCCATGTATACAACCTTCCTTCATGATTCTTAAACCAAGTGCTAGCTATGATTAAGGCGGCTTCCTCTTTCATTTCTTAGCCCCAATCCATATTCACCTACTATGTTTCCTTCTCTCCCTTTTCCTACTCTCGAATTCCAGTCACCCATGACTATTCTATTTTCGTCTCCCTTCACTACCTGAATAATTTCTTTTATCTCATCATACATATAATCAATTTCTTCGTCATCCGCAGAGCTAGTTGGCATATAAACTTGTACTACTATAGTAGCGATGTAATTACAAAAATCATTGCGATCGTTAAGTGCCTACAGATATCTATGACAATCGATTTCTGACGAAACGACAACTAAGTTTTAATTGTGAATTAGACGTGTATCAGACTAACGTTCATATGAAAGATAGGAAAGAATTGAAGAAGTTCAATTTAATCGCAAAACATATCTCTTATACGTTGAAGCACTAAACTCATGGGATATCTCTTAACATTGTGTCGGACCTCCTTTCGCCCGTCATAGTACCGCAGCTTGACGTGGCATGGACTCCACAAATCGTTGGAAGTCCCCTGCAGAAATACTGAGCCACGCTTCATCTGTAGCCGTCCATAATTGCGAAAGTGTTGCCGGTGCAGGATTTTGTGCACGAACTGATCTCACGATTAGGTCCCATAAATGTTCGGTGGGATTCATGTCGGGCGATCTGGGTGACCAAATCATTCGCTGGAATGTTCCTCAAACCAATCGTGAAAAGGTGTGGCCCGTTGACATGACGCATTGTGGTTAAAATGGTTCTGAGCACTGTGGGACTTAACTTCTCAGGTCATCAGTCCCCTAGACCTTAGAACTACCTAAACCTAGCTAACCTAAGGACATCACATGTTGTGGATTGGCAAGACAGCCAATCCACTATGAGAGGAAGCCGAAAGGCACGCGTTTTAGCTCACGCAGGCTGGCGTGAGGTCTGGAAGAGGTCAAGGAAATGAGACTAGCAAAAAACGTACGTAGCTGCTGGAATACTTAACTTTAATCCATAATTGGTGAACATCGCTCTAGACGGTACATGTTTTACAGCATCCGTAGTAACTGGTAATGGCGCCTTGCTAGGTCGTAGCAAATGACGTAGCTGAAGGCTATGCTAAACTATCGTCTCGGCAAATGAGAGCGTATTTTGTCAGTGAACCATCGCTAGCAAAGTCGGCTGTACAACTGGGGCGAGTGCTAGGGAGTCTCTCTAGACCTGCCGTGTGGCGGCGCTCGGTCTGCAATCACTGATAGTGGCGACACGCGGGTCCGACGTATACTAACGGACCGCGGCCGATTTAAAGGCTACCACCTAGCAAGTGTGGTGTCTGGCGGTGACACCACATCACACACATCCATGCCCGAGGCAGGATTCGAACCTGCGACCGTAGCGATGGCGCGGTTTCAGACTGTAGCGCCTAGAACCGCTCGACCACCCCGTCCGGCCATAACGCATTGTCATCTATAAAAATTCCGCCGTCGTTTGGGAAAATTAAGTCCATGAATGGCTGCAAATGGCCTCCAAGTAGCCGAACATACCCATTTCGAGTCAATGTTGATTTAATTTGACCAGAGGACCAGTACATTCCATGTAAACACATCTCACACCATTATGGAGGCAATTCCTTTCCGAAACCTCATCCAACCCGAGTTTCTGTTCCAACTCTACCGATCTCGACGTCGCGGAGACTTAAATTATAGCCTCCCTTCTTTCGATGTCGAAGTTCTTTCACGGGAGTACATCAGTTTGCTTCACCAGATGGAGTAGTTTTTGTTCCACACTATAGCATTCCATCAAGATTTGGGATGACCTCCGAGAAATTAATACGAAGTTTTCATATTAGAAGCTAGTGATACTAATTACTCGAACGAGGAGGTTGTTACAGTTGAGAGACGGTGTACGGATTTGGTAATAAATCAGAAACATGATACATCTTTTCCTCAATGCTAAACGCTAGACCTAACAAAGGACTCGATCATAAATTATCGAATACACATATTTTGCGAATGAACAATGGAGACTGCTGCCTTTGGAACAAATAATCAAGACAAGAGAAGCTTTACGTTTAATGCTTAAAGGAGGTAGCACTCATTGTTAGTGTTCATACTCCAAAGCCACAACACCACGCATGACGAAGAGTTCTGGGATAATTACAGTCTTCAGGTTTCTAAGCATTGGGTGTGATAAGACATCGTGCGAAATAATACTAAGAGAGTACTCTGAAACCTATGTAGAGCAGATAGTTCGGAAGCTCACTCATGAAGTAAATATAAAAGGCAAAGCCTATGGCGCACAGCCAATGACCGAAATGCTATCCATACAGCAGGTGTAGTGCATCCTTCACTAGCCGCAATGTTTAGGGAGGGGGGGAAGTGGCTGGGGGGCCCTCCTCATCCTTCACAATTAGTTCAGTTGCTTACGCTTCTTCATTGGAGATCTGTGCGTTGTGGGGACAGATTCAGGTTTATTATAAACAATAATTCTATAATGTTAGAGTCTGAAAATAATAACGGTGATATAAAAAATTAACTAATAGTTTGTTATTATTAACAATTTTAATGTTTGCAAAACATTTTTACAATATTTTTTGTTTATTAACAAGTTTTTCATTTATTTACAAAGCTATGACATATACACAATCCTTATCTTACAAAGCTATTTTCATCTTATATATATATCTTAAAAGATATGAGCACTTGTTCATCAGAAGAGTTTTGTTTCAAAGCAGCAAAGTTGAACAACTACTCATAGCTCTTAAGGTATGCATTTTAGAGCACCTGTTTACTAGACTTTTTTCTTGATTTGGTCCACAATACCACTTCCCAAAATATGGAAAGCAAAGAGCTTGCACTAGGGGAGATTTGGTTCACAGTATCAAAGATCAAGAATTGCTCATAGCTCTTAGAGTATGCGTTTTAGAGCACATGTTTACTTGACTTTTTTTGTTTCGAATGGTCATTCCTGTCATATCCCTGAATACTGACCATCACTTCTGTAGTAGCTGGCGTTGCCCATGCATGTATTTATTCCAATTTTCTATGAGTCCATCTCCTCCTTCCCACACTCTTTGTCTATCTCTTCCTTCACCCCCTTTCTGCTCATATCCTCCACCGTCTCTCACTGTCTCAGTCCACTTCCTTCACTCCCACTCTCTATCAGTCTCCTCCTCTCTTTCTGTCCATATCCTGCTTCCCCTCTCTCTGTCAATGTGCTCACCCTGCCCCTGTCCATCTTGTCCTTCCCCCTCTCTCCATCTCCTGCCCCACTGCCTCATTCGATCCCTCCTCCCCCTCTCTTTGCCTGTCTCTTTCTCCATCTGTCCCCCTCTCTCTGTGTCCATCTCCTCCTCACCCCTCTCCGTATTCTTTCTGTTCATACATCTCCTTCTCTCCCCTCTCTCTCTGTTCATCTCCTCCTCTTCCCTCTTTCTGTCCGCTTCCACCTCCTCCTTTCTCTCTCGACGTGTCACACACGCCCCAATACGAGGCTGGTGGTTCGTAGCCCCACGACGCTTCTACCCAGATTGTACCTAATATATGTGTTAAATTAGGTTGACATCATTCCAAGGATTTAGCATTAGCTTTTTATCCGTGGATTTTCACGCAAAAGCACTTATCAAACATATGTCACCTATATTTAACATATTTCACACGCATTTGTAAATATATTTCACCTGTATCTCTAGCGAATTTGGACAAGTGTTTGCATTCTCACGCAGCACAGTGTTTATGAAGTCGCATCTCCTAAACTATGTGTTATACAGTTATACAGTTTTGCAGGTACATCCAATGAGACTACTGGTGGTGGTGGTGTTTAGTGTTTAACGTCCCGTCGACAACGAGGTCATTAGAGACGGAGCGCAAGCTCGGGGTAGGGAAGGATTGGGAAGGAAATCGGCCGTGCCCTTTCAAAGGAACCATCCCGGCATGTGCCTGAAACGATTTAGGGAAATCACGGAAAACCTAAATCAGGATGGCTGGAGACGGGATTGAACCGTCGTCCTCCCGAATGCGAGTCCAGTGTGCTAACCACTGCGCCACCTCGCTCGGTAATGAGACTACTGTCTGCGAAATGTGTTGTCAGTAGGCTTAGCAGTAAAGAAGCAATAAAGTAAACCGTCATGCACGCTGCGCCAGTTTTTCACACATTTCAGTATTTGACGTCATATCTCCTGAACTATGTGTGGTACAATAACATATTTTTACAGGTACATTCAGCAATAAATTTGGAGACTGCCTGCGAAATGTGTTGCGAATACATTAGTAAAGAAGTAATAAATTAGAACGTGATATATGATGCGGCAGTTTTACTGCATAGACAGCGAAAATGCAGTAAGCGATAAACATTGCTCGTTTCATCGTTGGGTGGGGGTCGTCAGAGAAAAATTTTCGTAAAGATTCGGAATTGTAGGTAGAGTTTGTTGCAAGTCTCTAAGTGTTCTCATTCTCAAATATTGGATGGTCAAAGAATGGATATTCCCGAGCCGTGGGCTGCACCGCTTTTCGCCCCCACCTCCACCCCTTTGATAGATGGGTAGTTCTTTCCCCCACAGTGATTATTTACAGACGGTAGATGATAGTGTACCAAGACCGCTTTTCACCCTCACCTCCACCCCTTGGGTTTGGTGAAGCATGGCTTCGCAAACGCGTAGTGGAATTAATGCATGTGGAGTTCCGAGAGATCCAGAACACACATAATAATACAGACAGTGTTTGTGAACTGCCAGAAACGATGACTATCTACACAGTTCTACATGGAAGATGATGGCCCTTTTGATATTTAGCCTTTCGATGTAATCTCTTTCGTCATGACACCCATCTAACTGGTAAGTTAAACGAATTTCGAGATATTTAATAACATTTTGATTTGTCGTTCTGAAAACTGAATTATTCGTTGCTAGTAAAAATATTACTGAAAGTCACTTGTGCCCGCCTCTCGTGGTCGTGCAGTAGCGTTCTCGCTTCCCACGCCCGGGTTCGATTCCCGGCGGGGTCAGGGATTTTCTCTGCCTCGTGATGGCTGGGTGTTTGTGTGATGTCCTTAGGTTAGTTAGGTTTAAGTAGTTCTAAGTTCTAGGGGACTGATGACCATAGATGTTAAGTCCCATAGTGCTCAGAGCCATTTTATTTGAAAGTCACTTGTCGTAATAGCCTTCTGATTGGTGTTTACATCAATGTACTGTTTCAGCCAGTAACGCTGAATGGAGGAGATGCCCCAGATGATACTAACAAGTTCCGTCACCAACATGAGACATGGCTGGAGGTTTTTATAGTGCTCACTATATCGCTGTTTATTCGCAAGCATTTGTCAAGAGTCTCGGGATGAAACCATTTCGTGCTGATAGGAGCTCTGCAGACGGTGGCAAGTGGATGTATTCGTCATGCAAATTGATGAGATATACCAGTTCTGTCACTAAAACGTTTCCCACACCAGTTTCCGCAAATAAATCATGGATATTTTCCTTCAGCCTGGTGACTTACCCTTCGGACGTCCATTAGAGTCCTCCAAACGCTGGACTTTACTGCATGGCATGCCTTTAGAGTTTGTTTACATCCAAGTAAAGGATTTAACTTATTTCGTAAATTGGAAATTTGTGGTAAGGACTATGGGACCAAACTGCTGAGGTCATCGGTCCCTAGACTTACACACTGCTTAAAGTAACTCAGGCAAAGGACAACACACACACCCATACCCGACGGAGGACTCGAACCTCCGACGGGGAGAGCCCCACGAACCGTGACAAGACGCCCTTAGACCGCGCGGCTACTTATTTCGTCAAAAAGTCATTATTACTCCCCACTTACTTGTGGGTTTCCAGAATGAGATTTTCACTCTGCAGCGGAGTGTGCGCTAATATGAAACTTCCTGACAGATTAAAACTGTGTGCCCGACCGACACTCGAACTCGGGACCTTTGCCTTTCGCGGGCAAGTGCTCTACCATCTGAGCTACCGAAGCACGACTGACGCCCCGTCCTCACAGCTTTACTTCTGCCAGTATCTCGTCTCCTACCTTCCAAACTGAGTCGAGCTTCGGTAGCTCAGATGGTAGAGCACTTGCCCGCGAAAGGCAAGGTCTCGAGTTCGAGTCTCGGTCGGGCACACAGTTTTAATCTGCCAGGAAGTTTCTTACTTGTGGGTTATCCGCTTTTTTGTACCTGTGCACGCACTGACAAAGTCCCCCACAATTCCTTGTTCAAAGAAGAGCAGCATGTCAACATTGGTCCACAGTTTGATGCTGACATGTGTTGTTCTTAAAATGGCGTCCCATGAAAGCCTTAGCCTGCCGGAGTGGCCGTGCGGTTCTAGGCGCTACAGTCTGGAGCCAAGCGACCGCTACGGTCGCAGTTTGGAATCCTGCCTCGGACATGGATGGGTGTGATGTCCTTAGGTTAGTTTGGTTTAATTAGTTCTAAGTTCTAGGGGACTGATGACCTCAGAAGTTAAGTCCCATAGTGCTCAGAGCCATTTGAATCATTTTTGATATGCACGTCGCCCCGATGCGTTGGCTCAGCAAGTTTTCAAAAGTATGCGTGGATAAAGCGAAGCGAAACTAGAAAGCGGAACTATATTTTTAGCGCTGTTCTCTTGGAAAAGCAAATATACTTTTGAACAGTATCAGAAGTGAAACTAACCTTATCATCTTTCATGCTGAATTCCCCCTAACGCTGAACAACAAAGTGGACATCATACCCACTGAAATTGTGAAAAAAGTTGGGTCTGTTCCATGACAGTTTTTGTTTCAAGTTGCATGTGTTGTGCGCTGCGCTGCAGAACTTCCCTCCTTTAATGGCAATGGTCTCTACATGGAGACTCAACTTCTCTGTCGAATGTCAGCCCAAAAATAGGACAATAAACTGTCTGCTTCTATAACGCATCATTCTCCTGTGTGTCAATCATGGGAATGTGCTCTTCCGAGAACAGCGCCGGCCGAAGTGGCCGTGCGGTTAAAGGCGCTGCAGCCTGGAACCGCAAGACCGCTACGGTCGCAGGTTCGAATCCTGCCTCGGGCATGGATCTTTGTGATGTCCTTAGGTTAGTTAGGTTTAACTAGTTCTAAGTTCTAGGGGACTAATGACCTCAGAAGTTGAGTCCCATAGTGCTCAGAGCCATTTGAACCGAGCACAGAGAGCAACCATCTTTCGGCATTTTGCTGACGCTTGATTCGAATTTGTTGCGACTGGAGTCATACGAGCATATAACCTGATAAGCGGCCGCATACAGTACTGATGTCTTTCTAGGTACTCACTCATGGTAAAAGAATTGAGGCATCTGCGACTAGAATGCCATTCCTGTTACTGTTTACTGAATTCTGGAGGAAAGGTCAAGGGAGATGCTTTTAATCTGCACGTAATGTTGCTTCTCATCCTTGGGAAATAACAACAAATCTACCAAATCTACGTATTTGGAGCGCTGACCGGCTAATTTTTAAAAGTAGAAGGGCACTACTACTTCATGCTTCACTTCTTTATTCAGTACAGAGTGCTCATGGTTATCTTCTGGTTCACTGTCATTATCAACAACCAGGATGTGTAGTTGCGTTGTACTTAATTGCGGGATACTGCAGGTCGTTGAGATACCGTGGGTCTTTGACATATCTGGTAAACTCCCTTTCCGGAACAGTTTGACAAGCATTAAGGTGAGTGGCAAGGCTCTCAGTAGCTCGCATTCGAGCTATCAATTCGGGCCATTGTGATCCTGTCCCTAAAAGCATCAGCTGCCACACAGTAGTGCAGTACGACTGCAGGACTTACTTGATGATTTTAACAAAGTGGACAAGGCTACTGCAGCTGCTGCTAGACCCTGGGTCATGCTGTATTCATATCTAATACCGTGAAGGTCTTTGGCGGTTGTTGGATGGTCCAGGGTGTAGCTGCATTGGCAAACAAGCTCGTACCACACTGATGATGTCGGGTCCAGCTGTGGTGCTGCTTGCAAGTGTGGCAGATACGTTGTCAACGAACCAAGTTAAGACAACTAATTCATCACTATCAGGACAGGTAGTGTAGTAACTGTAGGTGGCAGCCTACGTCTCTATACAGCCTCAATATCATCTGCAAAGAAAGAAAAAAATGGATAGGTATCATGTGCAGTTAAAAAAAGATATATGCAGGTGTCCACTCACATTCAAAATGAGCGACATCCAAATACGTCCACAAACCTCTTGCCACATCATTATTTGCAGCATTGTCTTGTTATGTCATATCATGCTGATGCATCGCAATATTATCATCAAGCACACCTACAAGCAACGGACGGCGATGACTGCGAGATGATCCTGGGCACTGCTGCACTGACAAACGAGCTGGTGTCATGAACTCATACCACAGTGATGATGATGGATCGAGCTGTGGTGGTGTTTGCAGGTACAGCGAATTCATTGAAGATGAGCTGGGCTGGGAAATGAATGGATCACCATGTCAGGTCATAGATTAGTTGTTGCAGGCACAAACCCCAGTTGTGCTAAAAGAGCATGCATTAATGTCCAGAACCTAGATGAGACGGATGAATATAACTCTGCATGGTCACCTCTGGCTATCCATAGAAGTTACTCTACAAATGCAGTTCTTACAAGTACTTACAATACATTTCATGCCCGTGGGCATTACAGTTTCCAGGGCATCTCATTGCCCGTAAATATTCAGGACCTACAAAAATTCGATAGGTAGAATATTGCTTATTCAATTCATGTATACAACCTGGATGTTGATGACGAAAGTGAGTCAAAATGGTTCAAATGGCTCTGAGCACTATAGGACTTAACATCTGAGGTCTTCAGTCCCCTAGAAATTAGAACTACTTAAACCTAACTAACCTAAGGACATCACATACATCCATGCCCGAGGCAGGATTCGAACCTGCGACCGTAGCGGTCGCACGGTTCCAGACTGAAGCACCTAGAACCGCTGGGCCACTGCGGCCGGTGAGCCAAAAGAAGATGACTTTGAGCACACTGTGCAGAACAAAGAAGTGAAGCGTAAAGCATCTGGACGCCTCTACTTTTAAAACAAGCCGATCAGCACCCCCAAACACGTAGATTTGGTAGGTTTGTTGTTGTTCTCTAAAGTTGAGAAGCAAGACTACGTGCGGTCCAAAAGCATGTCCCATCTACTTTCCTCCCAGTTAAGTAAACACAAACGAAAGTAACATTTTTGTCGCAGATACCTGAACTCTTTTACCATGAGCAAGTTTCTAGAAAGACACATCATTGATTACTCTGTCCAGGAGCCGGTATGCGTAGAAATGCCCACTGAGGATAAAAGGTTATTAAAGTTTAAGAACCCCCACCACTAGGAGCTATGTCCCTTCGTCATACACATCGTCCTCGATTAGCTCCTAGCTCCAGTGGTGCGTTATGAAGACGACCCCGCTGCCTCCGGAACAACCTTCAGGGAATGATATGTTCTGTATGCAGTAGAGTGTCAACTTGTATGCTCGTATGATTCCAGTCACAACAAATTAGTCATATCTCTGGGATAATCCTGCAAGATGGTTGCTCGCTGAGCTCTAAATACTTGTGTGGGAAGTTGATGGGATGTATCTGAACAACATTCCCATGAGCGACTCACAGGAGAATGAAGCATTGTGCAAGCAGAAACCGGTAGTAGAGACCGTTGTCATCTAACAGGGAAGTTCCATGGCACAGCTCAGAATGCATGCAACTTGAAGCACCAAAAGCCAGAGCACAGAGGCTCTTCTGTCCCAGTTTGGTCGGGTATAATCACCACATTCTCGTACAGCGTTTGTATGATTTCTGCTTCAAAGACGATTAGATCAGTGTCATTCTGATACCACTGAAAGTACATTCCTCTTTCCGAGAGGATCACGCTAAAAGTATCGCTCTGCTTCCTGAATTTGCCTCGCTTCATGCACACGTGTCTTCAGAAACATTCTGAGATAATGCAGCAGGAGCACATGAACATAAGCAGAGATGCATATCCTGATGATGCAATGTTTCAACTTGTGAGAAAGAAGAGGACCTTTCCATATGAATATCTGGAGTCCATGGAAAGACTCCACAAAATCACATTGCCCGACGTAACCGATTTCTCCCGTAAACTAATAGGCACTGCTATAATTGATGCGGAGTATGATCACATGCTTAAACTTTCTCAATTGTTCGACATTCCTTATTTAGGAGCATATGTAAATTTACACACGAAAACCAATGCGCATCTGTTTATAGACGCTTTCGAGAAATTCCAGAGCGTTATGCCTGGGCACATGCTTTCTGGACCGTGTGTTCTGTTTCGCCATACCAGGGCTTCCATTGGACACATTGTTAAGAAGAACATGTGTCAGCATCGAAAACTGTTGACCAATGATGATGTGCTGCTGTTCTTCAAACGCAGGCTTGCGGGGGACATTGGCAATGCATGCACAGGTTCACCAAGGCGAATAAGTTGGAAATGAATGAGGAAGAGTACAGAGCATCCTGTACTTGGATGTAAATAATCCTTGCAGGTATGCCTTGCAGCAAACTCTACCATTTGGACGGTTCAGAGGGATCTCTAAAGAGGAAATAGCCAGACTGAAGGATAAGATCACGATGTGGCTGCGAATGCCGGTAAGGAATATGTCTAGAGGTAGAACTGGCGTATCCCAGCTATTTGCATGACAAGCACGTGGACTTGTCATTGTGTCCAGAGCGCCTCGTCCCACGAAATGGTTCCATCCTGATACTGTTGATAACGCTGGAGAATAAGCAAAGACTCTTTCAACCATAGAGAAATCTACAGCAGTGTCTCAGGTTGACGATGAAACTCTTTAGTATCAACCGCAGCAACGTTTCTGGTTGAAGGAGTATATTGATGTATACACTGATAAGAGGGCTATCGCGACGTGTGACTTTGAAAAATATTTTCACAAGTTAATAAATAATTCTCTTTTCTGGAAAACAATGAAAAATGGTAGAGAATAGCGTGAAATTAATTGAGCCCACTGGTAAGATGGTGTAAATGATTACATAGTCAGGCGAAATTTCAAGTGGGCCACCATCTTCAATGAAGGACTAGCCGCAGTTGAGATGGCGATGGTTTCAGGGCAGTTCACGAATCCTGTCTACATCAGTATGTGTGTTCTGGACTCGCCAGTCTCCACACGTACCGATTCCACTACGAGTTTGCGACGTCCGACTTCGTTGATCTAAAGCTACTTTATTTGGGTACAGACAGTTTCATGTACTGTATGAAAGGTTGCTATCCATATGACGTAGGCGGCCCGAGTGGCCGAGCGGTTCTAGGCGCTACAGTCGGGAACCGCGCGACCGCTACGGCCGCAGGTTCGAATCCTGCCTCGGGCATGGACGTGCGTGATGCCCTTAGGTTAGTTAGGTTCAAGTAGTTCTAAGTTCTAGGGGACTGATGATCTCAGAAGATAAGTCCTATAGTGCTCCGAGCCATTTGAGCCATATGAAGTAATTAGGTACAATTACGAAGAATGCTACACGTCTGAACATGCGGCCGATAATTCTTTTGGAATAACAAAACAAGAAGGTTTATCGACCTGATGAAAGACGAGGCGAGAAGTTTGCGGATCGTGGATTTTGTGGGCTCAGGTCGAAAATGTACGCGTACGACGTCAATGCAGGTGCCGCCCAGAGGCAGGCTAAGGGTTTGTATCGTGCTCCCTCAAAGGCTGTCTCTACAGAGGATTGCAAGAGGTACACGGTCGAGGGCACTGGCGGTGCTCCATACGTGGTGAGCCAAATAGTCTTCCTGTCGACAAGCCATGAGATGCATACTGCACAGCATGTGAAAGTAGGGCTGTCGCGTCATGATAAGGTATATAGTGTGATGTCATACATGCAGGTGAACAACAGTAATGTATAACAAATGGTTCATCTGTCGGGACGGAAAGCAGGATTCTCCCGTAGTCACACTGTTCATTAGTGATTATGTGGCTGTGTATATATTTATATGTAAATTGTGGATGTATATCGGGGTGTATGCGGAATGGCTGGGTGGGGGAGTGAGTGTGCATGCCTAATTGCACTCTATGTGTGGATATAAGGTATAGATATTATGTACTATGTACACAAGTGCACACTAATCTAACTTACGGTAAGAGCAACACATGCACCCATGCCCGAGAGAGGATTCGATCCGTGGCAAGGCGACTCAGACCGAGCGCCTAGCCCGTGCAGTCGTGTGTGCATGTAAATATTGTGTCCGTGTGTGTGTGTGTGTGTGTGTGTGTGTGTGTGTGTGTGTGTGTGAGAGAGAGAGAGAGAGAGAGAGAGAGAGAGAGAGAGAGAGAGAGATAGAGAAGAGAAGAGAGATTTTTCTTCACCTGATGCTGCTAATCTCTGTTTACCGTGTACGAGGCATGTTCAGAAAATAAGTGTAATGTGACTATAACGGACTGTGGTTTCTCTGTATTTTGAGACTTGGCAACTGGGAGGTAGAGGGGCCAAAAAAATGTTAAAATGTGTGTGAAATCTTATGGGACTTAACTGCTAAGGTCATCAGTCCCAAAGCTTACACACTACCTAACCTAAATTATCCTAAGGACAAACACACACAACCATGCACGAGGGAGGACTCGAACCTCCGCCGGGACCAGCCGCACAGTCCATGACTGCAGCACCTTAGACCAGAGGGGGTCACCTGACTACAGTGAACGTTGCGGGAACATGGTTGTACGTAGTCACGTTTTAGTGTCCAGTCGCGTGAGAGACATGTGTAAGAAATACCGTCAAGTGCTATGATCCGCTTTCTACTCACGAAAGAAACAAGAATCAGAACATTTTGCCGAAAAGGTGTTTAAGTATGAGTGTATTGGAGGCAGAACAAATATTCACGATGAACAGAGGGGTGGAAGCTCTTCCACTTCCAATGATGAATTAGAGCAAAAAAATGGAGGAAACTGTTCGTGAAGACCGCTGCTTGACAGTGGATGAAATTTCTGCGAGATTTCACAACTCTCCAGAGCTCTCTTGTTCGAGATACTCACTGAAACGTTGGGATACCGGTAACTGTGCGCAATACGGGTCCTAAAACAGGTGACAGAGCAACACAAGAAATGTGGGATCAGTAGCGCCCGAGAATTTCTTGAGCGACTTCAGTTGGACGTAAAGGAGTTTCTGATCTCTTTTGTGACTGGAGATGAAACGTGGGTGGCTTATTAAACGCCTGAGACAAAAATACAGACGTCACAGTGGTGTCACAGTGCCAAAAACTTCGAAACCATAATTTTCGGCAAAAATGTAGTGGCTACAATGTTTCTGGACGTAAACGTGGCCAGAAGTTCGAAACAGTGTGAAACAAGACTCATCCGAGCGAATGATTTTTTTATTTCCGTTGCTCTTAGTCCAGGTTCTACGCCTTCGGCACCATGTTTTTTAGTTGCGAGCACTTGCATCACTGATGAGTGTGTGTGTATGTGTGTGTGTGTGTGTGTGTGTGTGTGTGTGTGTGTGTGCAGAGCCCTACATCTTCCATTGTGTTTAAAGGGTTGGACGAGGTGGTTTTGAATGCCGTGTGTACTGTGGTAAAAGGGGGATTTGGAGAGGGGGAAGGGGGGGGGGGAATTAAGAAGTGGTTGTAGTCGCAGAGCTACCTCTTTTATTCCTGTAGAATTTAAATAATGAATTGATAGTTTCGCCAGTTAGCCGAGTGTAATGCAAGAATACGACGCTTAGTCTTTCTCGGTTAAAACTGTTTCAAAGATTTCTCCCTTCGCCCTCGTATAGTCTTATTATTAAAATGTGACAAATTCAGTCTCTTCATTTAGGATCTACTAAAAGACGACGTGAAAAGTGCTGTGGGCTGCTAGTAGACCAAAGAACCGAAATTTATTGGATGCCCCCAACTAGAAGATCGAAGGATTAAATCTGTTGAGGAAACTGTGGACAATTTTGAATCGTCTCAGAGCGAGTGTTGGTAGATGTAAGGGGTTGATGAGCGCACGGAAGTTGTCTGATGTGGATGTGGTGAAATACGATCAATGGGTCATTTACTTGCGTGTGCCTATATGACATGAGGATACGCTGACGGACATACACAGTACTCTGACTAAGTCGGAAAGTGGATAAAGAATATTTGTAATACAATACAGACTTATACGAAAATTTGTAAAGAACATGGTAGGCCTATTTCAGTACAGAGCTATAAGAATATTGTAATTAATACATAGGACTAAGCATTTGCCGTGATGATTTCCTTTGTAAATGCCGACCTAGTAAATAAATAGTTACGATGCGGAACATATTGAAGTGATCTGATTGTGTTCAAACCGTTCTGTTAATGTCAAGGGTGTTCTCAAATGCTATAGAAATGTCAGCAATGTTCCGAAATTCTCTAAAAATTTTAGGGATATGTCCGAATATTCTATAAATTTCTGCAATGTTATTGAGTATTCTGGAGTCAGAAATACGTTTTTCAGAATGATCTCAAATCCTCTTCTATGATCTAGAAGTTTCGGTAAAAGTGAACACCACATTGCTTTGCTAGGCACGGTCCTGTTGGAGATGGTGTGCTGTTGCCTTCCCTCGATCTTTGATCTGGTCTTCCAAGCCAGTTGTAACCAGTGTGAAAACAGACGTTGCCAGAGGAGAGAGAAACAATAAACTAAGTGAGATGTAAAAGTCCTGGGACTGATCGGGTATCGAATTGCTGAGTTCTGGGTCCGCAATTTGGTTCTTAACCACCGAGCCAGGAATCTCTGGCAGTATATAAGGCGAATTTCAGATCGACTACCGAGTTAAATAAATGCATAAATACGTAAATACATTCAAATTCCAAAAATATGTGTATGTATTGTCCAGATCTCATCCTAAACCACCGGAGCGATTTCAACCAAAATCACCGTATGAACAGAATCATTGTGGGGATAAAAACCACTCATCTATTAAAGGGGAGTGAAAAAGCATTGTAGTCCACGACGCGATAATACCTCTATTTTGGTCATCCAGTATTTAAGAATGAGGGGATTTAAAGACTTGCAACTCACTGCACACATAACTTCACACCTTTTTGAAAGAAACTGATGAAAGGAAAAAAGCTTACCGCTTGCGACGTTTTCTCTTTCATGCAGTAAAACTGCCACATGAAGCTTAACGTTTTAATTTATTACGTCTTTATTACTAACTGTATTCGTGGCACGTTATGCACGCATTATCCACATCAACCACTGAATGTACCAGAAAAATTACATCATCGTACGACACTTAATTCAGAAGATGTGACGTCATAAAGACTAAGAAGCATAAGAAACTACCGCATAATGCAACACGTTTGAATGTATTACTTCATTGCTAGTAACTCTGCTCCTAACTCTTTCCGCAGACAGTACCCACATCTGCCGCTCAATATACCTACAAAAATGTATCACTGTACGACGTAAAGTTCGGGAGATACGACATCATAAACATTGAGCTGCGTGAGAATGGAACTGCAGGGCGTAAGTCGCTGGACATACAGGTGAAACATGTCTACATATATGACATGAAATATGTTAAGTATGAATGAAATATATTTTAAATGCATGTATGCTGAAAAAGCTGTGGGTTTAAAGCTCATCCTGAACGACTGGAACGATTTCAATCAAATTTGATACACATATTAATTACAATCTGGAAAGAAACGCTGTAATGGTAAGAACCATCAGCTCCCTATTGGGGTGAGTGTGACAACGTAGAGAGATAAGGGAAGACGAGAAGATGGACAGACAGCGAGGAGGAAGGAGGAGATAGTTACGGATAGGGACAACTCAATAGATAGGGTTTACATCACAAGGAGGTCTAAACGGGAGATACTTTTTAAAAAAGTTGAAAAAATTGGGAACTAAAACAACATTTGGAAGCATTCTGGATGCATCGGACCATATATTTCAACGGCACCTAAAACCACTAAAGCATGTCAATTTAAGCCTGGATTAAAACGAATTTAGCGATTAGCCAGTACAAAAAGGTTATATATTATTAACATATAAATTTATCTAGAGTTTGTGTGATTATTATGTGTTACGTCCTAAACAACCGTGGAAACTACTTCAAACTGAATAGTTTTTCGAACTAAATTCTGCTTGATTCATCACTCATAGTCATATCAACATAATTCATTAAAATTTGGAATACTGGATTGTAGTGAATAATGTAGGAGGATTTGATTTGCTGGGACGTTAGTAAACCCTGCAGAGCATTAATTTTACTGCGCAAGAGCCTATAGTATGTGTGATTAGTTCAGCTGGGGCATATTCTTTGGACTGTGTCATTTTTTGTGAACTAAGACTGAAAGAATTGAAACTCCTTTTGAAAACATATTGGGAGGGACACTTCCACTCTCATACCCCTCCTCCCGACAGTGACGCCTATGGTGAAACTGATGTCTGTGTAAATTTTACCTCAAATTTTGTGAATTTTAACAGCGTAAAATTAACAAGTACATGGTTCTGTTTCTCTGGATTTCCTCATGCGGCAATACTGCGGTTGTAAGGGCTAAGTTTAGATCGAATTATAAACATAATTCCTTTTTGCGTAACGTTTACAAAAGAGTTTCTGTCTTTCATTTCCCCTTACGAGAACGTTAACTAAATAAAAAAGTCCCGAATCTGACGGACGAAGGTAAGAGGCAAAATATCACGCTGCGCGAGTGTTCTATCTCAGGTGGCTTTTGTAGACTAGTTTGAGGTTGTTTCCCGACCTGACATACGGCAAGTTTCCTGTATCTGACTGCTCCTCTGACTTCCTCTACATCACTGTGGTACGTTACAACACTTATGGCAGGCCAAGTAACTTCTACTAAATGCTACACTAGGCGTCAGAGTGACACGGATAATGTTTTTCGCCATAGCCAACAAGTCGCTGTAAGCACCTTTCGGAACGTTCTAGCAACGGTTTACCAGCTGTACCCGTACGAAATGAGCGTTAAGATACAAATGTGTCGATAGGAAACATTTGTTGTGAACGAGCCTTAATTTTCTTTGTTTGGTTAGTATGACGTCTGTCAAAGATATTTAGTATACGTCAAGTCATGTCTTCATCGTCTTAACAATGTCGAATTTTGTACCAGAAAGTGATGATTTGCGGAAAGCATTAATTTTTTGTTTTCATTTGAAAAAAAGTGCTGCAGAGTCGCATCGAATCCTTGTAGAGGCATATGGTGATCATGCTCTATCAGAAGCAACATACGAAAGATGAAACTTCCTGGCAGATTAAAACTGTGTGCCCGACCGAGACTCCAACTCGGTACCTTTGCCTTTCGCGGGCAAGTGCTCTACCATCTGAGCTACCGAAGCACGACTCACGCCCGGTCCTCACAGCCAGTATCTCGTCTCCTACCTTCCAAATTTTACAGAAGCTCTCCTGCGAACCTTGTAGAACTAGCACTCCTGAAAGAATGGATACTGCGGAGACATGGCTTAGCCACAGCTTGTTTCCAGAATGAGATTTTCACTCTGCAGCGGAGTGTGCGCTGATATGAAACTTCCTGGCAGATTAAAACTGTGTGCTCGACCGAGACTCGAACTCCGGACCTTTGTCTGCTCTACCAACTGAGCTACCCAAGCACGACTCACACCCCGTCTCCGCAATATCCTTTCTTTCAGGAGTGCTAGTTCTGCTAGGTTCGCAGGAGAGATTCTGTCAAGTTTGGAAGGTAGGAGACGAGATACTGGCAGAAGTAAAGCTGTGAGGATCGGGCGTGAGTTGTGCTCCGCTAGCTCAGATGGTAGAGCACTTGCCTGCGAAAGGCAACGGTCCCGAGTTCGAGTCTCGGTCGGGCACACAGTTTTAATCTGCCAGGAAGTTTCATATCAGCGCACACTCCGCTGCAGAGTGAAAATCTCATTCTGGATACAAAAGATGGTTTTAACGGTTCAGAAATAATGATTTTGATGTAAGAAATGAAGAACGTGGAAGACCACCAAAAAAGTTCGAAGACGCCGAATTGCAAGCAACGTTGGATGAAGATGATACTTTCAGTCAGAAGGAAATGGTATCAATGCTAAATGTTGCAGAACAAACAATATCTGACCGTTTGAAAGCTATGGGAAAGATCCAAAAGTGTGGAAAATGGGTGTCACATGAATTGAATGAAAGTCAGATGGAAAACCAAAAAACCATTTGTCAAATTTTTCTTCAAAGACTTGAAAGAACATCAATTTTGCATCGAATTTTTACTGGCGATGAAAAAAGGATTTATTTTAAGAATCCTAAATGGGAAAAATCATGGGTTAATGCGGGACGACCATCAACATCGGCTGCAAAACCAGATCGATTCGGCAAGAAGACAATGCTCTGTGTTTGGTGTGATCAGAAAGGTGAGGTGTATCATGAGCTTCTAAAACTCGGTGAAACTGTGAATACTAATCGCTACAGACAACAAATGATCAATTTGAACTATGGATTGATCGAAAAAAGACCAGAATGGGCCAGAAGACATGGCAAAGTAATTTTTTTTTCACGACAATGCACCTGCACACAAAGCAAAACTAGTTCAGGATATAATCAAAACACTTGACTGGGAGCTGCTACCCCACCCGCCGTATTCACCAGACTTGGCCCCTTCCGACTACGATTTGTTTTCATCAATGGGACTCGCATTGGCTGAGGAACACTTCGATTCCTACGAAGAAGTCGAATATTGGGTGTCTGATTGGATTGCTTCAAAAGACGAACATTTCTATTGGCGTGGTGTCCACAAATTTCCAGAAACGTGGTCAAAATGTATAGAAAGCAATGGTCAGTACTTTGAATAAAATGTTTCTACTTTTCAATTCAAAATTAGTATTTCATTTTCACAAAAAAAACGCCCATTTCATACCGGTACACCTGGTAAATACTCGACGATACAAATCCGCTCGTTGGGCACGGAGCCATTCGAGAACCGACGTGCGAACGTCCTCAACGTTGTGAAATCTCTTTGCCCCACAGATCGTTTTGCAGCTTGCCGAAAAGATGGAAGTCTCTTAGTGAAAGATCTGGACTTACTGTTCAGTATCACCCTCGTAGGTACTACTTTGGTCAAATTGTTGGCACTATTTCATTACAGGTGGAAGTGATGTTACATTTAGTCCATTAGCTGTCAGAATTTCACTATGAAGATGTGTGCAATTTAGGCATTTTCCGCACAAGATCCGTGCCGTTCCCCGCCTGTTATTCGTACGTCAGCAAAAACGTTCCTGCAGGAAACCCGGAGCATTTACTCTCTCCTGAAAATGCGCAGCTCATGTTGTGCGGTGGTGGGACGACGTGTGCGTAACTCACTCCTTGAAGTTCCTAGGCACGATCATTCTTTCCCTTTTCCATCTGTGAACGAAGTAGTGTAGAAACCCTAATGTATGATACGACAAAAACCATGTTTTCACATTCACCACAATGATTATAAAGTGTACATATGGTACTTTTAAAAGGGCAGCATTCTTTCGGGCTGAGTAAGGGTACGGAAAGAAGCAGGCTGTGTTCTAGCTTAAGATTCATCTCAACTTGCACGCCGAGTGGTTTGGTGACGTTTTAGCCCTGCCTTACCGAACACTTCTTCGAGGACTTAAGTCCTGTGCCATTTGGCAGTAGAAGCCAGCAAAAGGAAGGTCGAAGTTTTAAATTCCACTTTTAATAAATTGTTCACGCAGGAGATCGTACAAACATACCGTCGTTTGACCATCGTGCAGAGTCCCGTATGGATGACGTAGTAATAAGCATCCTTAGCGTAGAGAAACAACTGGAAGAGTTAAAAACAAATACAGTAAGTCGCCAGGTCCGGGTGGAATTCCAATACCGTTTTACAAAGAGTACTCTTGGCCCCTTACGTAGTTTGCATTTATAGCGAATCTCTCAACCATCGCAAAGTGCCAGTCGAATGGAAAAACGCGCACGTGACTCCTATACATATGTAGTTTCCGAAAAATTACAGACCAGTATCCTTACCACCGATATGCTGCAGAATCGTTGAACATATTCTCAGTTCCAATATAATAAATTTCCTGGAGATCGAAAAGCTAACGTCCACGAATCAGCACGGTTTTTGAAAGTATCACTCATGCGAAACCCAGCTCGCTCTTTTCTCACATGATACACTGCAAACTATGGATGAAGGGACACACGCAGATTACATAATTCTAGATTTCCGAAAAGCAATCGACACGGTACCCCACTGCTTACTGTTGACGAAGATACGTGCATATGGGACAGGCTCCTAGATACGTGAGTGGCTCAAAGACTTCTTATGTAATAGAACCCAGTATTTCGTCCTCGACAGCGAGTGTTCATCGGAGAAATTTTGTGGTAAGTTCCTGTGGAATAAAACTGCTGAGCTCATCGGCCCCTAGGCTTATACACTACTTAATCTAATTTAAACTAACTTACGCTAAGGACAACACAAACACCCACGCCCGAGGGAGGACTCGAACCTCCGACGGGGGGAGCCGCGCGAACTGTGGCAAGTTGTCCTAGAGCGTGCGGCTACCCCGTGCTGTCATCGGAGAAAGGAGTAACACGTGGAGTGCCCCAGGGAAATGTGATAGGAGCGTTGATATTTTATATATACATAAATGATACGGCAGAGAGGGTGGGCAGCAATCTTCGGTTGTTCACTGATGATGCTGTGGTGTAGAGGAACGTATCGAAGATAACTGACTGTGGGTTTATGCATGACGATCTAAACAAAATTTCTAGTTGGTGTGATAAATGGCAGCTGGCTCTTAACGTAGAGAAATGTAAGTGAATGCGGATGAGTATGAAAAAAAAAAAAAACCCGTAATTTTCGGACGCGGCATTAGTAGTGTCCAACTTGCCATAGTCACGTCATTTAAATATCTGGAGTAACGTTGTGAAGCGATATGAAATGGAACGAGCATGTGAAGATTGTGGCAGGGAAGGCGAATCGTCGACTTCGGTTTATTGGGAGGATTTTAGGAAAGTGGGTTTCATTTTTAAAAGAGGCCGAATATAGGACGCTAGTGCGACCGATTCTTGAGTACTGCTGGAGTGTTTGGGATCCGCATCAGGTCGGATTGAAAGAGGACGTCGAAGTAATTCAGAAACGAGCTGCTATGTTTGTTACCGGTTGGTTCGATAAGCATGCAGGTGTTACGGATATGCTTCGGGGGCTCAAGTGGGAATGCCTGGATGGAAAACGAAGCTCCTTTCAAAGAATACTACTGAGAACATTAGAGAACCGGCTTTTGAAGCTGACTGCAGAACGATCCTACTGCCGCGAACATATATTTCGCGTAGGGACCACGAAGATAAGATATCATAAATCTGGGCTCATACAGAGGAATATAGACAGTCGTTTATCCCTCGCTGTATCTACAGGTGAAACAGGAAAGGAAACGAGCAGTTGTGGTAAATGGTAGCCTCAACCAGGCTGTATGGTGCCTTGCCATGTACGTATGTAGATGTAGCGATCGGTACCTTGTCCCAGTCTACATTCATGTCTGAATGTGCATATTAGTCGGAAAACGCTTCTTATGTATTATCGACAAAACAGAGGAAGTCGATCTAAACAGCACGTATAGCTCATTCTACGGGTCCCGCGCTGCCAGGTGTCCGGCAAGCACTGCCGACTTCTTCGGGGAAAATTAGCGGTTAACAGTTTGGAACTGAAAATGATAACACTACTTATGATTATGTTGTCATAATTGTGTAGAATTTTTAAAATATTGCAGATAATACATCACTGATATAAAATTAGTGTGTTTATGAATGTTTGATACACATTCGACGTATTTCTATACAAGGGAAAGACGCTGGAGATAATATAACAGAAGAAGCAGTAGGTGAATATGAGATGCAAAACATGATGCAGCGAGAAGAATTAGAAGGAGCACTCAACGATGTAAGTACAAACAAGGCCCCTGGAGTAGACGGCATTCCCTCAGTATTACTGACGTCCTTGGCAGAGCCAGCCATGCAAAATTATTCAGCCTGGTGTGCAAGATGTACGAGACAGGTGAAATATTATTGCACTTCAGGAAGAAAGGAATAATTCAATTCCAAAGAAGCAGGTGCTTGCAAGTGTGAATAGCACTGAAGTATCAGTTTAGTAAGTCATGGTTGCAAAATATTGACACGAATTATTTATGCAGGAATGGAAAACTTGTTAGAAGTCGGCCTGGGGGAAGATCAATTTGGGTTCCAGACAAAAAAAAAGCGATCAATACTGACTCTACGGCTTATCCTAGAAAGTAGGCTTGTAGGATGGCAAATCTACCTTTATAGCATTCGTAGATTTGCAGAAAGCTTTTGACAATATCAACTGGACTATACTTTTTGAAATTTTGAAGGTAGCAGGAATAAAATACAGGGAGCGGGAGATTATATAAAATTTATACGGAAACCAGATTGCAGTTATAAGGGCCAAAGGGCATGAAGTGGATGCAGTGGTTGAGAAGGGAGTGAGACACGGTTGTAGCCTGTCCCTAACGTTTTTCAATCTGTACATTGAGCAAGATATGAAGGATATCAAGAAGTCATTTGGAAAGCGAATTAAAATTCAGAGACAATAAAAAACTTGAGGTTTGATGACATTGAAGATTTGTCAGAGACATCGAAGAACCTGGGAGAGTAATAACGGAATCGATAGTGTCTCGAAAAGAGGTTGTAGAATGAAGATCAACAAATTAAATCAGGCTATCCTGAGGAAATGAGATTAGGAAATGGGACATTAAAAGCACTATATGAGTTTTGCTATTTCGGCACCAAAATAACTGATGGTGGACGAAGTAGAAAGAATGTAAAATGCAGACTGATAATAGCACGAAAAACATTTCTGAGAAAGAGGTATTTTTAACAGCTGATACCAACGTAAGTGATAGGAAGGGTTTATGTAGAAAACTGTGTGGAGTGTGTGTGGAAGAGAAACATGGTCGAAAATGATTGAACAGAAGCTTTTGAAATGTGGCACTATACAAAAATGCTGAAGAATAGAAGGGCAAATCGAATAACAAACGAGAAGGCTCTGAACCGAACTGGGCAAAAAAAGAAATTTATGGCAGAATTTGACTGAAAGAAGGGTTGATAAATCATATCTTGAGGCATTAAGGAAGTGTCAGTTTAGTAACAGAAGGAATGTGTGTTGTAGAAATTGCAGAAAGAGATAGAGCCTTGAATACAGTAAACAAGATGGACAGGCTTGCAAAGCACAGACTAACGTGGAGAACTGCACCAAATTAAAACCACAACAATATTTCTATTTTAGTACAACCGGTTTTATGTGTTGTAAATTGGTACAAGAATTTTGTAGAGGGAGCTTGCTGCACCAGGCGGCCAGCATGGAATGGAACCAATTTTACAATAATTTTATTTATGATTTTTTTTCCACTACCGTCTGCTGTGCATTATTGTTGAGTTGCTTTACATTTATAACAAAATTCACCTAAAATCGTTTCTTGACATGTCCTCGAACCAAACAATTTAATACGCTCAGCGAGACAGTCGGACAACCAGAATATTTTTCAACCTCTGGCGGCTATTCGTAGTTAATGAGGTTATTGATTACCTAGCTCATTTAGTGCTACTTTCCGATCTTATTTTAGGTTCCTTTTACTAATTTTTAGTTCGGCCACGATGTGCTTTTAAGGTACTTTTATCTGCCATATTTAACGCATTTCTGTAAAGTTTTCGTGCATTGTTTAACGTCCGATCCACTTAAATGCATCGGTATTTTCATTTTCCCCCGCCGAGTAACCTTCCACCGCTAAATACAACGTAGATTATACTACTTTCCCAACCAGTGTCATAACGTCTTACTGTGTGCGATAATTTTATGGAGTGTGCGAATTTTTTGGTATCTAGATAACCAAACTTTGTCAGTTTATACTACGCCGCATTTTACTTTTTAACGTGAGCTGCAATAATTTACACACAGTTTCGAGAGAGTGTGCTAAAGTCAGCACCCGCAATGGCAAGCAACTGTCTGCATCCTACACCCATATTCTGCAAACCATGTGAAGTGCGTGGCAGAGGGTACATCCCATTGCACCATTTAGTACGGCCTCTTCCCGCTCCTTCACGCACAGGGTGCTGGAAGAATAACTTTTAAAGCGCCTCTGTGCCCGCTGTGATTACCGTAATCTGAGCTTGGCCTCGCGGTCCCCACAGGGGCGATTCATAGGGAGTCGTAGTATATTCCTAGGGTCATCACATAGAGTCACTTCTTCAGACTTTGTAAGTAGGCTTTTGCAAGGTTGTTTGTGTCTGTCACTCGTGTTTTTTCATCGTCTTTGTCCCCTCCCTGTATACTGTCAGTCTGCTTCTTAGTGCTCTATATCACGGATGATACAGTGTCCTGTAAACTGCACTCAGTGAAATTTTCGCCCAGTGAAATTTGCGGACGGAAAAGTTCGAGGAAGGGCTCTCTGATCCCCCCGCAACATGCCCGGCAGGCAGAAGAGCTCAGAGCCCTTACGTGGTGTGCTGATGAAGGTGACAGCAATGCTCGAACAAGAACTGTAACGCCAAATGTTTTACAATGGAGAGTGATCGTAATTTATTTTATTTACTGTTGGACCCAATAACAAATGTTTTTCAATTAAAGGCGGATCTTGAGAAATTACAAAGTAAAACATTAAAACCGATTTAGAAACATTGATTTTAAATACAATATATTTTCTACTCGATAAAGCATACTTTAAAATCGAAGTTATATAAGATACGAAGATACCAATCAAATCTTCGTAAGATGCATTGTCGTACTAACCAAAAGGCCAGTGAACAAACTCCACCAGAACTGGCCTAGAAGGTCCGACTGCACCTACCGACCGCCGTGTCATCCTCAGGCGATAGGCGTCACTAAAGATAGATATGGAGGGGAATGTGGTCAGCACTCCGCACTCCCGGACGGTGTCGGTTTTCGGAAACTAAATAAAAGGCCATTACGCACGTATATAAGTGATATGAGTGGTACATAGCTTCTTGTCCATCATTTAGCGCTACGTGGGTGCCTGAGCGTATGACTTAAAAACGTGTAAACAGTTTTCTTTATAAAAATAATTCTACATTCACACATACATCCATACTGTGCAAACCACTGTGAAGTGCATGGCAAAGTTTACCTCTGACTGTCCAGCAGTTACTAACGTTTTCTCCAGTTCCATCCGCGTATGGAACGCGGGAAGAGTGATTGCCTAAATGCCTCTGTGCCTACTGTAATTAATCTAATCTTGTCCTCAATATGCATTGGAGCGATATGTAGGATGTCGTAGTTTATCTCTAGATTGATCACTTACAGCTTGTTCTTGATACTTTGTCAGTAGGTTTCCTTGGGATAGTTAGCCTCTGTCTTTAAGTGTCTGCCAATTCTTCAGCTTCTCCGTGACACTCTCCTACAGGTCGAACAAACCTGAAACAATTTGTGCTATCCTTCTCTGTAAACAATCAATATCCTTTGTTAGTGCTGTTTGTTACGGGTCCCATACACTTCAGTGATGCTCTAGGATGCGTCACGAGAGTGATTCCTAAGCCATTCCCTTTGCAGACTGATTGCATTTCCCTGATATTCAAACAGCGAACCGAAGTCGCCACCAACTTTACATAAGACTGATACAGCAAACAGTTCGAGCAGTGGTAAAGAAATCTGGAAGTGTGCTTAACTCACTCTTGGCACTTAGTGGCAACAAGACTAGGGGCACCCTGATCACATGGTAGAGTTCAGTGAACGCATGGTCTAAATAGGATTGCGGTTCCAAAAGTTTATTTACGTTTTAAGGTGGACAGACCTGTTTCATGCAACTAATAAGAGTCAATTGTGGTTCAAATGGCTCGAAGCACTATGGGACTTCTAAGTCTAGGGGACTGATGACCTCAGATGTTTAGACTTAGAACTACTGAAACCTAACTAAACTACGGATATCACACACAGCCATACCCGAGGCAGGATTCGAACCTGCGACAGTAGCAGAAGCGCGATTCCGGACTGAAGAGCCTAGAACTGCTCGGCCACAGCGGCCGGCAGTTAATTGTGAGAAGTAGTGTTAGTGCCAGGAGTAATTTTGACTCTATTGCCCACATCTTCCCTTCTTTCACTTCCTCCGCTTGTTTATGGGGTCGGCAAATTTGTGGCAACTTTAATCCTTGTTGGTGCTTGGATGCCCTGACGCCAGCGCCTCCACGGGACGAAATCTGTGTACCCCAATCTGTCCGCGTGTAGACTGAATCCTCAAGAGTGAGTAGGCTTTCTAAATGTTTGAGTGGCGTGTTTCTGAAGCGGGGCATATGTTTCAGCACGGTATTTACCTGTTTGGATGTGGTAACCCAACTCAAGACCCCATCCAGACTGTCCGGCTCACATACTCTCGAGGCGGGATAAACCAGAGGCAGACTTGCCCTCACAAATCCCACAAGCGCCACGTCCATGCCCTCGAGTATGTGGGCGGATGTTTAATCGCTCAGTTAACAGGTAAAAGAACTACGTGCCTAGCATATTGGTGCCCAAATTAGAGAAATATAATTTTTATTATATGTGGCTCGGTAACAAAGTGCCGCACTGTGGATCGAATGGTCTCGGTTTCCACTCGCTTATCACTTATTTCGGGTCTGGCATTGTTGGTTGTTCTGAAAAGTGCCGAATTCTATGGTGGTTGGTAGTTCACGTTAAAGAGTAGTTCCCTCGGTGATTGGCTGCGTGAATCAGCTCGAAGAGCAACACCTAGTAGAGCGATAAGGATGTCAAACGAATCCTCGATAACAGTTTTACCTTAGTTTTATTGCATCCTGCCTTTACATGTTACACTCTTTTCGCTCCTTATTTCAGAGACAGCGTGTGTCCGTGCGCTCTTATTTAAATCGCCGCTACCCTGGTACACATTACAACAAGAAGTGCGCTTTCATTCAAATACATTTACATAAAGATTTCAATAAAAAGCTTTTCATTGTGTGCTATTTTTTGAAACTCTTCCGAGTGAACTGTCTAAATCGCCATTTCATTCGTACTGCTTGCAAATCAATCTCTGTCATCATGAAAACCATTCGCATTAAAATCATTGTCACTCTCGTTTTGACTAATACATTTCTCTGAAAGCTCTACAATCTCTCCTTCAGAAAAGATTGTGCATGAAGAAATGGCATTTCGCGCGTACTAACTTGGACGTAATAATTACAACCTCTCAACAGAACTGCTACAGTTCTACAGCTCTTTAACACAAGCTTCCCAATGGCTGTGAAACTAAAGATGCCTAGTAAAGTCAGATTCTGGAATGTAGCATGTGAGGTATGAAAAATCGTGTCGAATGAGGCTCGACATCGGAATGGAAAACAAAATTCGTAGTGTTGAAGGGAAGGGTTAAAATAACACATATTAAAATAATGTGAAGGCATATTGTTGAACAGAGACCCCACATTTGATCAATGTTACCGATATAGCGCCCTGGTACGATACTCTGTGCATATTTTTACTTAACAAGAGATGTGGAACTCGTTCGATATCATTTCGACGAAAGAAACGTTCGTATCATCTATGGAACATGCAACTAACTAACTGACTAAGAATCCTTGCTTAAGTGGAGAAAGTTTGCGGCAGGTTCAATGTCTTTCATCGAATTATCAAGTGCTGACAACGAAGGGAGACTCGGTTGCCTTCCACAGAGCTGCGCCGTCTGTCGTCGCTTGTACTGCTGTGGGCACGGATTGTCCCTCTCGCAAGAACGCGCGTGGAGCGGACGCGCTACCAGAACTGCGCCACTCGGGACAAGAAGGGCGCGGGGCCGACCCGCCTTGCAAGAACACCGTCCGGCGCCGGCCACATAAATCAGCTCCTCACGGCTCAATACGCGGTCCTCCGCCGCCGGAGGACGCCGCCGCGGCAGTGCCCGCCTCGCGCGCCCGCTGCCCCTCCCTCGCCGCGCCCTCCCCACCAGCGTCGTCCGCGAGCGCGGGCGCCGCTCGCCATTGGTCGGCACGCCCCGCCTCGCCCCGCCCACCGACCTCTCACCCCCCTGGCCCCGCCCAGACGGCCCGTTAGTTGAGAGACGCTGCAAACGGCGGAATCGATGCTGGAAGGCAAGGACAAAAACCTGCCTCCGACCCCCCTGCGGGGCCCTTATCAAGCTTTTCAATGGGAGATTGCACGGCGAAGAGGCAAGGGGTTGAATATATATGAGTGCTCGCAGCCACCACCTCCGCGCCTCTCCCCTCTGTACTGGCCGCTCTCTACGTTTATGTGTGTGTGCGCCGAGAGAGACCCCTGAGAGGCATCGAACGTTTCTTTCCTTTTATACCCCTCTCCCCCCCCTTCCCCCTCCCCGTTCTCTTTCTCTTCCGTATCGTTTCACCCCTTCCTCATCCTGCCGCAACGCTCGGAAAAGTTTTACGCGAAAATGATCCTTATTCGCGGACACGATCCCCCATAATCTTTATGCGGTTAACTCGAATGTGCGTAAGTCATTCCCCAATATGGCGTTATGAAGTACTCGTCGCGCTGTCTCGCTCGTTCCTCGCTCCCTCTATCCTATCTTCCACCGTCCGCCCGCCGCGCTGCACCCCGTTTTTCTTTTCGCACGTGCACTTCCTTTCTTCTTTTTTTCCGCGTGCTAGCTTACTCTCTCCGCGCTAGTCATAGCGACTGCGTTGTGGCGCGACGGTGAGGGGTGGGGAGAAGGGAGGGAAGTGGGACCGGTTGCCGCTGCCGGCGGTAGAAACTGGGCAAGAAGAGGGCATTAAGAGTCTGCCAAGTCGGTATTGGCTTGTTATTATCTGAAAAGCCGAGCTGTGCCTGGCGGGGGTTACGGGCGTCGGAGGAGGGAAGAAGCGGCGGTGTAGCGGTGGCCGGTCGCTGTAGCCTGCCGGGTGGGAGGCCGCCCCCAGTTGTTCTCGTCGCGCAGGGAGGAGCGATTTTTATTGTTATTATTATGATTATTAGCGGCGGCGCGAGCCAGGGGTGGGGGGCAGGTTGGCGGTCCTGAGCGCCCGCCGAGTCTCCGCTCTCGCAGTGGCGCATTCGACCACGTGGCCTGCGGACCTGCGCTGGCAGTACTGTGTGGGCAGGCGGCAGCGCGCACGTGTCGCTAGGAAGTGGCGAGCGTTGACGGTAGTTCCGCTCTGCTAATCTTCTGCTAGGAAGTACTGACGCCGCACCAGGGCTACCAACAGTGTTACCCTGTACTAGTGATTGTTAGTGTCGTGTCAGTCACCAGAAAATATCTGCGTCTCGCGGAGATGCTTAAACTGTTTTTGAACTTGACCTGTGTCATAAATCAGCGGTACTTCACTAGTGAAAAATTTCGGCCGAGAGACTGGGAATTTGTCGACTTGGCTCGTAATGTAGTGCTAGTCTGCCGGTAAGGCGTCGGAGCGAGAAGGGAGACATGTACCCGAACTTGCTAGGGTCGCCGTTTTACCACCACCATCACCACCACCACCACCATCACCACCACCACCAGAGCATGTTGAAGAGCTCGCCGTTCCTGATGGACAACCTGCTGTCGAGCAAGGGTGACGGCAAGTGCGCCGCCTACGGCCAGCTGCAGCCGCCCCCGCACGCGCCGCCGCCGCCAGGGGCGAGCACCGCCCCCGCTGAAGGCACGCTCACCGTGGGCATCACGGCGTCCTACTCGATTGTGGCGGAGGCGCGCCGCGGCGCCGCGCCCGCGGCCCCAGGTTCGTGCCCCGGCGGTGACCCCCACCAGCCGCACGGCCGCTACCCGTCGGTCGCCCGGGACGCCGCCTGCTGCCCGCCGGAGCTGGACGACGCGCGCCTTGAGACGCCGCCCCCGCCACCCCCGACGTCCGTGTCCGCCCCCAGCCTCATCTCAACCTCCGACACCACGCCGTCGCCCAAGCCGATCCTCAAGTTCAGCGTCAGCGCCATACTGGGAGACGCCAAACCGCCGCCGTGCACAGGTAACAGCATCACCTCTGCCACAATTACATCACTGCTTGGCATTGCCAGAAGTATTAAGTCCGTTTACTTAACCCTTTCGGGGTTACAACTCAATTTACTGACATTTGAAAACTGGTAGCTCAAAAATGGTCTTCATTCATGGCCAATACTGCACTTTCACTGCCAAAAAAATTAGGTTGACCGAACTGAAAGTCAGGGAGATAGGACACATGGGACCCGCAAGTCTAACTAGACGCAAGTTCTCGTTGTAGCTAGGATTTTCAAAGCTCAGTCTCTATTTTTTGTACAGGAACTTTATACCGATTACGAGAAAAGTCCGTGTCAAAACACATTTACACTGATGTCACTGAAAAAACTGACAGAGTGTGAATCAGAAATTTTCAAACTGAAGTTTCACGGGTGATTCGACGTACCATGTACACTGCACTATCTACATTGACAAACTAATAGAATTACTGACAAATGCAGTACTGTTTCGAAGGGATGCCTATAATGTATAACGGAAAACATTAAATGACTTCAGACTACCTTGAAACAGGGGAAGATAGTGAAGTGATTTGATATTTATAAAACAAATGCGCTGTTTCACCTATAAACACATCCCATGTCACTTTATAACTCTCAGTCTTCAACGAATCTATCGCATTTTTCTCTAGATTCTGAAAGCTTCTCGCTAATAGTAGCAGCAGACATATCTGGGACACAAACGTGTCAACGCTCAGATCTACGCATTTCCTTGGTGGTACAATATGTCCCATAAGCCATCAAAGGGTTAGTAGAGAAATAAATATAAATAATACAGTTTCCTGTATCAGTATCTCCTTCATTGTACCACATCCCATTTGCATGGTTCACAGTATCATATTCAGATGGAAAAATACGATCGCGGATTCAGGCACTATCGCCCTTATCGACAAGGGATCTCAAGTTATTCCACAGTTATAGATTTCCAGAAGCCTCTTGACACCATTCCTGACAAGTGGCTTCTAACCAAACTGCTTGTGGAGTATCGTATCAGTTGTGTGAGTGGACTCGTGATTTCATGTCAGAAAGGTCAAAGCTCGTAGTAACTGAAACAAGTGATATAGTGAAATCGAAGTGCTCACCAAGGATTCATTACAGGCCTCCTGCTCTTTTAAATGTATATAAATGATTTAGCAGACAATCTCAGCATCCTTCTTAGATTGCCTGCAGATGATTCTGTCGCTTACAAAATGATTTACGCAAAATATCTGCGTGCTGTGATTAAAGACAATTTACCCTGAACAATATAATGTTGAAGTTCAGAGGAGCGGAGTTCGTTCTGTATTATTACGAAATAGGGTCAAGAGTATAGCGGATATGGTATTAGAATGTCAGTCATTAAAACGAAGGATATTTTCATTGTGGCGAGGCTATTTCAAGAATTTTCAATCATAAAATTTCTCCTCCGAATGCCAAAATATTTTTTTTTTTTTACTCCGAAATATGTGGAGAGCTGCGGGCATAGTCATAAAACAAATCATAGCTCGCACGGACAGGTGTTCATTTTTCTCACGCGGTATTCAGTGATGGAACATTAGAGAAATTGTCTGATTGTCGTTTTGCGCACTCTATACGAAGTACTTCAGCGTGAACTGCAGAGTAATCGTGCGGATGTAGAAGTCGATGTAGGTACATTCTAGGCGTTACTGCAGAGTACAGACGGCTTTTCATAGCTGGAGAGCATCTGAGGGAAAGATTACGTTTAGTCTTTTGAGGTAAAGTAGAAGCAAATAGTTGTTGCACACAAAGAATACCTTATGCACAGAGAAGAATACACACAACAAATAGTACTGGGCAGAATCTGTTTGGTTCTACTTCATCTCAATAAGACGAAACATAACCTGTTTCTCACTTGCTCTGCTCTGCGAAAATGCTCTGTGTAAAGGTCAAGAATGTAACTTAGTAATTCCTCTTCTGAAGATGGTGTGAACAAAGAAACGCCTGTTGGTACAATAAACAAGGGACTGTGTAAGAACATTATTTCCATTTATATTTAATTATCAGTGGCAGTGCTCACTATACAGTCCTTTGTGGACGAAATAAAGAAAGAGAACTGGGAACACAGAATTGCGCCGTGTACTTCCAAATAAGAGTGATAATGTTGAATCTTGTAGCAGAAACTTCTTTAGACACATATTGAATCATGTAATGTGAATGTGACGTCTCATATATTGTCATATGCCACTTGGTACACTATGGAGATGTCCCGATGCATTCATTTACACGCAGCGCAGCATACATAATCGCAGCGTAAGATACTGTGCTCATTTCCAGTTCACGTTATTTGAGTCATCTTAGCCAAGAAGCTCACTTAGGCAGGTCTTTTCTTTGGTGAATGACCAGTTTTGTTTTCTTGGAATGGAAGTGGCAAATGGAGTGCCACCATTAGGTAGCATGCCTGTCAGTTGGTAAAGCCATAGCGACTTGATGGAGCTGCCAGGATGCTGGAAAGCCTTTAAATGTACCACTACGAGAGATAATATAGAGCAGGTAAAGCGTAGATAGTAATTATACAGCAATAATAATGATTAATGCCGTGTTTTCAATGCGCAAGCTACAAATATATGTTTAGACTGAGCCGGTTTTCGGAAAATATTAATCGTTTTTGATCAAACGCCTGCAAGTTTAAATCTCGCAGTTTTTCTGTGCCTGTATCTCGCGTGTCGATTAACCATATACCCGTTCACATTTCTCTTATTTGTAAACACCAGCAGTACCCTTTTATCCAAACCCTATGTGGATCGTACATATAAAGCAGGTACAAGCGTAAATTAGTTTTATAAGCAGTCTGTCGCATAGGCGGACTGCAGTTTCTGAAAATCCTACCGTTTAATTAGAATATTTCCCTTTTCGCGTAAAACTTATCGTTCCACTTCTCAAGTTCCCGTATCTTATTGCTCCCATATATTTGTACTACAGCTGATAAATTAAATGTGCAATCAAAGGTTGTCATGCTTTTTACGTTTCACGAACACCGCCTTAGATTGATATATGCACTTGACTGATATTTTGTTAAGAACCTACAATAAAAAAAAATGGTTCTGAGCGCTGTGGGACTTAGCTTCCGAGGTCATCAGTACCATAGAACTTAGAACTACTTAAATCTAACTAACCTAAGGACATCACACGCATCCATGCCCGAGGCAGGATTCGAACCTGCGACCGTAGTGGTCGCGCGGTTGTAGACTGTAGCGCCTAGAACCGCTCGGCCAACCCGGCCGGCACCTATAATATATTTCTACATTTTTATCGGATAATATCTCCTAAGGATTAGAAGTTTCTACTAACGTTTTCCGCTAAATCAGTGGCACAAAACGTTAACAGTACTAACCCTTGTCACACATTGCAAATTGCTTCTATCCCTACTGATCATCTCTTGTCCACGACAATGTGATGCGTCCTGTCTCAGAGTGGACCTAAACCTTTCTAGATATAGCATTTAAACTTGTAATCCTTTGCATGCTCCCTTGCAAAACTGCACAGAAACTGTTCTGAAAACATGGAGACACCGAATCCAGCAGCTTACCTCTATGCGTGACGTTTAGAATAAAGGGCATAAAGAGCGCAAATTAGATAAGACATAATATTTTTTGGTACCAGGTTGGTTGCTGTGGAAAAGATCGTTCTGTTCCAGCTAATGGCAATTTCAGTTCATTCCACAGCCCGCAATTACCATATGATACTCTTTTCTTACTGTTACTGGATCCCAGAGTCAACTGATGCTGTGAAACTAGTATAATTACACGTGTAAAGACTTCTATTTGTAGAAAATTATTCTTACTGGGAATTTCTCTGGAAGTATTCTCAGTCAGAGGTTAGCGTATATTTTGTGTAGACGACACAACTAGCGGATTCGTGTACGCATAGTTGACGTTGGAGCACACATCCTAACTATTCGCACTTCATTTCTCATATTTTGTAGCCACTTCTTTATCAGAAACCGTAGCCAGCATTCAGTTTCTGTTACATAATCGACATATACAGACTTTTATTAGATAGAACGCCCAGCAGAAAAGGAGCGTTATTAGCGCATGTGATGACTATTATGACTGTATCACTAATTTTGGATTCTATTACCGTTTAATCTTCGAACGTAATTTAGCAATTTTATCTGAATTGTTTGGATTTCTTCCAATATATTCATTACGTCTCATATGAGTTTTCCACCTTAATTAAGAACGTGATCTATTCATGTGTGTCCTAAAATAACTGTGTGGATTCTTCGTTTTTGTTTTTCTGTCAGGTTTCAACACTGCTCCGTAGAGTACCGCTGATCTGAAATCCCACGAACCACTGAATTTTATTACCTTTTCTCTCGAAGTATTGGATGGCACACATCATAATCGAAGCGTATTTCGGTCACTGTTCGTCTTACACACTAGAGACCTATCAGATATTGCTTCGTAAAGTTACCTGATTGTCTATTCTTGGTGAGTGACTGGAGTAGAATTTCGGCATTTAGTGACGGCAGATTCGGTGTCTTCGTAAGTACTACGGGGTCCATGGTGGCATAAAATGTTGGCGAGTCTGACAGTGCTGGATTCCACGAAGTCTCTTCTACTTATAACACCAACATCTTAACCAAATGATCATATTTGTCTCGACACAGCCATTGCCAGAACTCTACATTTTCTACTCTGCTTACCTACCAAGCCAAAAGGTAATAAAAGTGTTTTTTTCTTTTTTCTTTTAAATTGATTAGGAAGTCTTAAGCACGGTGCATACTACCTTTAAAAGCAAATGCAGAATCTTTATAAGGAAATTATGTCAGAAACCTTAAAAAACTGGGGCAAGTTGATGTTTTCCTTTTCTCCTCGTCGTATAATGGAATGTCACAGGTAACTTCACCACTGTAAACTGATTCTTCTGCTCAGCTTCTCGTTACGTAAGTGAATCAAAACTAAATTCCCAGAATATTTCAGTAGCCAGATTTACTCTGTCTAAGGAGACGAAAATTTCGTTTGAATGAAATTAGTGAGAACAAGGGTTTTTAACAAAATAACGCGAAGAGGAAAGTTTCTGAAGAAATATCTTAAAACTGGACATCTTCCCTGATTACCAATAAAAACGTCGTAAATGGTAGCCCAGCTATTGATGAATATTACCCGAGTGCTTTGCGTAAGTACCCATTCATTGCTTCTCACGATACCTCAAAAGCAATGTTGGTATCTGATGTAGGAAGAAGTGTGCAACGAAACTGTTAATGCTGGAAAACAATCTGTGAGAACAAATAGATCGGGTGAAAATTTTTTATTCAGAAGATGAAACCATTCTACCAGCGATCGCAGTCGACTGTGTTTTATCTTAGATTGTTCTTTGCGACCAATAAGAAGGTGTGAACGTCGGTTCACATTAAGCGACATTTCATACGAACGTAATGACAACGTCAAAGGTCCTCCTCTGCAGTTTCAGTGGTGACGCCGTCAACGGAACGAAACGTCAAACTCAAGCACTTTCAGATGGTCAGATGGCTCTGAGCACTATGGGACATAACATCTGAGGTTATCTGTCCCCTAGAACTTAGAACTACTTAACCTAACTAACCTAAGCACATCACACACGTCCATGCCCAAGGCAGGATTCGAACCTGCGACCGTAGCAGTCGCGTGGTTCCGGACTGAAGCGCCTAGAACCGCTCGGCCACCGCGGCCGGCCTCAAGCACGTCAAATGATACCGAGACATATCGTTTAGCCTTACTAAATTAATTGCTTATTTCTTAACACAAACAAATATGTGCATGCTGCCCCGTATGTATCATGCAAATGTTACATGTAATTTCCAGTGTGAACACATCATCATAGAACGACTCAATACGACAAAAATTAAGAACAAGATAGAGAATATAAACCAACATAAAATACATGAAAACTGAAAGTCGGAAAAATAACGTCGAAATCGGCAAAAAATAACATCGATTTTTTTCCCGCCTCTAACTACATATGAGTGTCAGTACGTATCTTAATTATTTTTGAAAAATAGAATTACTCGTGAGATATATAAATTAAAAAAAACTGGAAGAAGAAAGTACGCGTCACTGGCAACCGGGAACGTTACGAATATGTAAGATAAAGGAGAGTACCATAAAGCATGGAAAAGAAGTAGTCAGTGGCATCAGCCTTATTATCTCTCGGTGTACCCATCCGAAATGATGTAAAACGTCGCTAATCTTGAAACAGGAAAACCAAACTCCAGAAGACCGTTAATGGGTAGGTTTTTGAACAACATAAATTACTTAAGGAATAAATACAGTGCAACGCTTTGTTGCAACTCACTATCAGTGTAGTTGTTTTTGAGACTGCTGCTGCTAACTGGTAGTGATTGTAGAGATTGAAAAATTCAGTAATTTCTGCACGATTCATGAATGTCTCGTCTAGTAGGCCGAACGAATGGTAAATCACTTTTCAGAGAGAACTTCTGAAAAAGAAGGCATCAGAAAAACATCTATGCGTTTAAAATTATATTGCTAACCTGATAGCGCGCATGAAATATGCTGATAAAATCTGAAAGATTGTGTTCTCGATTACTTTTATGGTACTTTCTGATAATTCTTTTGAATACCGCCGTGTTTCTCGAATGATTTCACAACGATGAAAATGCGGTAACAAAGGGCGAATATTGAATCTGGGCGGGATTTCCTTTCATTTCTGTGCTACAAATGCACCACTTACACGGACTATAATATAATTGCAGTATGTTTTGGAGAGCATTCTATGACCAGTTGAAAGTAAGTCCTGCTAGTATGTAAAATAAAGAAGAAAATGGCGGCGTCTGAAGATGTCGAAACGCATCATAAATGAGGAATATTATAAAATATTATTCGCCAGCATCGCTATCATTAGAAGCAGGGTTCAGCTCACGAGACAAGATTATAGGAAATCGGCTGCGGCTTTGCTGAACATACCGTCTCATAATTCCCCGTGACAGATCTAAGATATCAAGACGGCTGATAGGAATTTCTCTGGCTTCTTTATTATCGCTCACTTATCACCCCCGACATTAAGCTGTATCAAACAGTGATTGGCAACATAAATGCGAACGAGAATTATATGTAATGGACGCACCTTCACAAGAAATAATGAGGCGTTAAATTAATTAGAATCAAGAGCGAATATTTGTCTCCGTGGAACAGGGTTTTAGTTTACTATTGAGACTTCCTAGGAAGAAACCGTAACTGGTTTCTTATCCTGTCGGTGAGCCGTTTGTCTCAGAACGTTGAGAAAATTTCTGTGTGATAATGATATCAGTAGTCAGATAAGTTTTGTTACAGGAATTGAAGAAGCTCCCTGTAACAGTACACAATATTCTTACAGATGACTGTTTCAAATATATAGATCCCATTCAGTGTAAATATGTCCAAACAAGTCGTGATCACCGCCCAAAAGTTGTGAGGAATCCTTACACGACATGACTTTGTGTATTCGTGTCCTTCTGGCGTTCTATACATGTCTACAGTTGTATAGGCTATATCAGCCAATCTTGTGGTGACAAACACAAATTTCAGCCTTGGAAACATCTTGAAACTAGTTTAATGCCTTCTTAACATACATCATGTCAATTTTAAAACCCCGTTACATACTCAAGTACTATTTGTCACATCAATTTCTGAAACACTGAAGAACTTCTAAACATCATCAAAGGTCTTTTTTTTTTTTTTAGTTTATTCGTTTAATTTTCTCCCTGTGAATAAATCCATAAGCAAATCATTTTTTTTTTTTCTAAAATGACCAAAATCGAATGGAATATAATAGACAAACGTACAATTGTAAAACTTTCTGGCACATTCCGCTGCAGACTGAAAATCTCATTCTCGTACAATTGTTGTTTTTCATTATCATTCAGCACGAATGTGAAAACTGTTTACTGCCGTGTCCATGAATGCGGTAGATTTCTCATACTGTACTATAAATAAAACTGATACTGCAGGTAACAGGCAAAATAAAAACAAACATATTTCTTGAAACAATGACCTGCCAAGCTCAAAGTACAGCGTTATAAAAAGTGCGCAAATATGCAAGCTGCACCTGAAAAGATCGGTGTGGCTAGGGCCTCCCGTCGGGTAGACCGTTCGCCTGGTGCAGGTCTTTCGATTTGACGCCACTTCGGCGACCTGCGCGTCGATGGGGATGAAATGATGATGATTAGGACAACACAACATCCAGTACCTGAGCGGAGAAAATCTCCGACCCAGCCGGGAATCGAACCCGGGCCCCTAGGATTGACAGTCTGTCACGCTGACCACTCAGCTACGGGGCGGACCAAAACATCGGTGAATGGCCTCAGAAAATAAAGGAAACAAGCGTTACAAATATAATGCCTTTAGTGGCTCTCATAGTAATCAACTTTGGTTACAAAACTCTTCTGACATTGGTTGCCAAGCTGTCAGGAAACGCTTCTTGTGGAATCGCACGAAGCGCCGTGGTCGTGCGTTGTCGGATATCCGCAAAGTCTGTGCATGATTGTGAATGAGAATGCTTACACTGTCTTTGCTTATCTTCAGCTCTTCTGCTCTCATTTTCAAAGAAAGCTGCCGATGATCCTCACGCAGCTGTCGCACTCGTTCAGTGCTGTCTAACATTGTGCGAGTTGACCCGAACGCGGTTCACTCTCGACGCAGGTCTTTCCGCCTGTGAATCGTTTACTCCACTCAGACACACCCTTGTTACTCACTGCTTCAACACTGTACACTTGCAGTAATATTCCACGGGTCTTCGTTGCCATTTTCTCTAATTTGAAGCAACACGTCATATCAGAAATGACACGAGTGCGACGGGTGCTGGCGGATGATCGGCGGTTGTCTACATCTACATCTACATCTACATGATTACTCTGCAATTCACATTTAAGTGCTTGGCAGAGGGTTCATCGAACCACAATCATACTATCTCTCTACCATTCCACTCCCGAACAGCCCGCGGGAAAAACAAACACCTCAACCTTTCTGTTCGAGCTCTGATTTCTCTTATTTTATTTTGACGATCATTCCTACCTATGTAAGTTGGACTCAACAAAATATTTTCGCATTCGGAAGAGAAAGTTGGTGACTGAAATTTCGTAAATAGATCTCACCGCGACGAAAAACGTCTTTGCTTTAATGACTTCCATCCCAACTCGCGTATCATATCTGCCACACTCTCTCCCCTATTACGTGATAATACAAAACGAGCTGCCCTTTTTTGCACCCTTTCGATGTCCTCCGTCAATCCCACCTGGTAAGGATCCCACGCCGCGTAGCAATATTCTAACAGAGGACGAACGAGTGTAGTGTAAGCTGTCTTTTTAGTGGACTTGTTGCATCTTTTAAGTGTCCTGCCAATGAAACGCATCCTTTGGCTCGCCTTCCCCACAATATTATCTATGTGGTCTTTCCAACTGAAGTTGTTCGTAATTTTTACACCCAGGTACTTTGTTGAATTGACAGCCTTGAGAATTGTACTATTTATCAAGTAATCGAATTCCAACGGATTTCTCTTGAAACTCATGTGAATCACCTCACACTTTTCGTCATTTAGCGTTAACTGCCACCTGCCACATCATACAGCAATCTTTTCTAAATCGCCTTGCAACTGATACAGGTCTTCGGATGACCTTACTAGACGGTAAATTACAGCATCATTTGCGAACAACCTAAGAGAACTGCTGAGATTGTCACCCAGGTCATTTATATAGATCAGGAACAGCAGAGGTCCCAGGACGCTTCCCTGGGGAACACCTGATATCACTTCAATTTTACTCGATGATTTGCCGTCTATTACTACGAACTGCGATCTTCCTGACAGGAAATCACGAATCCAGTGGCACAACTGAGACGATACCCCATAGGGTCGCAGCTTGATTAGAAGTCGCTTGTGAGGAAATGATAGCGAGAAGGGTTGAACGTAGGCAAAGGCAGTGTAAGCACTATTGTTCACGAACATTCGCTGACGTTGCGGAAATCCAACAACGCGTAACCACGGTATTTCTACAAGAAGCGTTTGCTAACAGCTTTCAACCGCTCTACAACCGAAGTCAGAAGTGTTCTGTAGTTAATGGTGACCACTGAGAATGTAGTATGTTGTTCTCAACAGCGTGCGTTCATCAGAGACCAGGGTATCGTCAGGAGTGCCCCAAGGAAGTGTGACAGAACAGCTATTATTTACACATATGTAAATGAGCAGGCGGTCAAGGTGGGCAGCAATCTGCAGTTGATTGCTGATGATGCTGTGGTATACGTGAATACGAGGTGCGACAATAAAGTAATGAGACTGATGTGAAAATAAATGTTGGTTACCGTTTTAGTCAAGTTTAGTGTTGTCTCCTTCAAAGTAATTCCCTTCTGATTGCACACACTTTTTTCAGCGCTTCTGTCATTGATGGTAACATTTCTGGAACTCATCTTCTGTAATATCCTCCAAGACACTCGTCACAGCTTTTTGGACATTTTGTGTTGTTTGAAAATGGTGTCCCTTGACAGCCGTTTTGACTCATGGAAATTGAAAAAAGTCGCACGGAGCGATATCTGGTGAATAAGGCGGCTGTGGTCGTACTGAAATTCGTTTTGAGATTAAAAGTTGCTGTACTGGGCAGTATGGGATGGTGCATTATCGTGATGCAGAACCCAATTATCAGCAATGTTGGCACGGACACGAAGAACTCTTGCACGAAGTCTTTCTAAAATTTCTTTATAGTAATATTGGTTACCTGTTTGTCGAGGAGGCACCCACTCTATATGAAGAATTCCCTTGGAATCAAAGAAGCACACAAGCATCCATTTCACTTTTGACTTTGACATGCGAGCGTTTTTGGTCTGGGTGACCCCTTTGAGCAACATTGAGAACTTTGGCGTTTTGTCTCTGGATCGTACTGAAAAAACCAACTTTCATCACCAGTGATAACACGACTCAACAATTCTGGATTGATTTCCGTTTGTTCTAACAGACTGGCTGCCACATTTTTCTCGCTGTTCGTGGTGTGAGATTTTTGGGGAACAGTTTTGCACAAATCTTTCTCATACCAAGGTCTTCAGTTATTATTAGACGAACCGTTTCTCGATTGATGTTCAGTTCTTCTGCAATCGTTTTCACGGATAATCTTCGATCAGATCGTACGAGTTTACGCACCCTGGCCAAGTTGACATCCGTCCGTGAGGTTGATGGCAGTCCACTGTGGTCTTCATCTTCAACATTCGTTCTGCCTTCACTAAACATTTTATGCCAACGAAAAACTTGGGCTCTTGACATAACCTCCTCTCCAAAAGCCTTCTGAAGCTTACCATAAGTTGTCGTCGCGTTTTCACCCAATTTAACGCAAAAATAAATGGCATACCGTTGCGCAACGTTATGCGGTTCCATTTCCGTGACGAGAGACACAAACACGTGTTAACTTATTACAGCACAACTCACGGCTGAGCAGTTGCATCGATGTGCCGCTTGACTAGAAGCAGCTTATAGACAAAGATCAAAGATATTGTGCCTACGCAAGCTTGCAGGGTTGCCACATCTTGCAAAGAAAATCAGCCTCATTTCTTCATTGTCGCATCTCGTATATCGAAGTTAAGTGACTGTAGGATGATACAAGATGACTTAGGCAAAATTCCTAGTCGGTGTGATGAATGGCAGCTTGCTCTAAATTCAGAAAAATGTAAGTTAACGCGGATGAGAAGGAAAAACAAACCTGTAATGTTCGGATACAGCATTAGTAAAGCCCTACCTGACGGAGTCACGTCGTTTAAATATTTGAGCGTAACGTTGCCAAGAAATAAGAACTGGAACGAGCATATCAGGATTGTGGTCGGGAAGACGAATGGTCGACTTCGAATTACTCAGAGAAGTTGAGGAAAGTGTTACTCACCTGTAAAGGAGACCACATAGAAGACGCTAGTGCTGGTCCACTGTTTGGGATCCGCGCCATTTCGGATTAAAGGAATACATCGAAGCAATTCGGAGGCAGGCTGCTAGATTTGTTATCAGTGGGTATGAACAACACGCAGGAGTTACGGAAATGTATCGGGAACTCAAATGGGAATCCCTGGAAGGAATGGTACGTTCTTTTCGGGGGCCACTACTAGAAACTTTACAAAACCGGCATTTGAACCTGACTGCAGAACGATTTTAGTGCCGCCAACATACGTTTCACATAGGGGCCACGAAGATAAAGTACAAGAAATTAGGGCTCATATGGAGGCATATACACAGTCGTTTTTTTCCCTCGCTCTAATCTGCGCATGGAACAAGAAAGGAATCGTCTAGTAGTGCTACAGGCTATCCTCCGCCAAGCACCGTACGGTGACTTGCAGACTATATAGATAGATGTAGATGTAGAGGGCCAGTAAAGCTATTTTGTTCGTAACTCTTGTTTCCTTTAGTTATTCAGACCATTTACCTCTCTAAACTTAAATCGACGGTGTAAAAGTTTGGACATTAAAAATCTCCAGTTTTTGTTGTAAACATACCAGAGGTTTCGATGCTTCGGCGTAAAAGACAGAAAAGCGCTCCCTCGCTCTGACAAATTATAAAATGGAAGAAACAGAAACTGTCTACTATAAAAGGTAGTGACAAAATGCATTGGGTTGACAGTCAGATTGTTCCTCTTCCCTACAGCTGACAGCGATGCACTGTTCTCTAAATGTAGTCATTTGATCGCGGCTCAAGCAACAATCTAAGGGCTTCCAGCCTACCACGCTTCTCATTTGAATTTCCAAACTCTCAAACCTGAAACTGGAATCGATCTCTGACACTTGTGAATGAGACTGGATTTGAAAAATGGCTTCCTGGTTAGAATCCCATTTCGAAGCATTGTTTTAATATGCCACTAATACGTCTGTATGTGTACGATCTTCTATGAATCCATCAATTCGATGTAACAGTAACTAAATCATTGTTGAAAACTTCTCTTCTTTCACGTAAGCACAACAGAAAACAAAACTTTATCTCAAGTAACGTATATTCTTTCGCGTTTTGTAATATCATTAAGTCTGCGATTGATGGGACACGTATCGTCGCTGAAGAAACGATACCGCATAAGTGACTCTTACGATTTTAGGAATGTCGGAAAGATAGCATACTTATACCAACGCACACGCTGTTACAACAAGAATAACATTTTATCGATTTTTTACAATGAAAATGAAGCTAAAAGAATACCGCGTAAATCAAGGAATGTAAAAGAAAAGTGTAAATACTGCGTAACTGGAGCGTCGGAAGCTGTGTGACGCTCCACTTTCAAACTCTATTTTCAAGTGAACCACAATTTATTTTCCAGTGAAACGATCGTCTTGTGAAACGCTGTTCTGTTCCATCAGCTGAAGTCTTGATTCAGAAACTACTATCGAACATGAAGAGATACGTAACACCAATTACGATGTGCTGTGACTGCTCGCGCTTTTGCATTTACATAGAAAATCGTCACAGATTCAG